>NC_141909.1:33470000-34937500 GCF_057802395.1 Ceratotherium simum simum | reverse complement strand
GTGAATATATAATAAGAAGAAGAGTACAAGAAAGAAATTGAAATCAGTATGGGTGCCAGAGAATGACAGGTGAATGAGAGACTTTATAGGAAAGTGAAAGTATCTTTTTACTCTAAATTTTGTGACTGATGAGAATAAATTCTTTTACAACATTTGTTTGCCTGTTCATTCAAAAAAACAAGCATTGCTTAATATCTACTCTATGCCAGGAACAATTAGTGACTGAATTGATGGTAGGAATTTGCATAGAAACATACTAGAAGTTGAAAGTTAAAAGAGCTTGATGGTATTTTTGTGACCTTTTTTTTGATTCATTATTTATCTATCCATAAATTCGATTTATTTATTGAATGAATCTTAATTGATTCACTTATATTTAATATTAAAGATAATATTTATATTTAATTGATTCATTTATTTATCCATTAAAGATATTTAAGTACGTACTTGAATACCTACTGAATGTTAATTTTTCTCTCAATTTATTCTCTCATTAACTAAAATAGTAGTCTAAAATAACATTGCTTAATATTTTTAATTTAGTTTTTTTTTTTTGTGAGGAAGATCGGCCCCGAGCTAACATCTGCCAATCCTCCTCTTTTTTTGCTGAGGAAGACTGGCCCTGGGCTAACATCTGTGCCCATCTTTCTCCACTTTATGTGGGACGCTGCCACAGCATGGCCTGACTAACGGTGCGTCGGTGCACGGCCGGGATCCGAACCTGGGCTGCCAGCAGCGGTGTGGGTGCACTTAACCGCTATGCCACTGGGCTGGCCCCTAATTTAGTTTTTATGTTTAACAAAGTTATAGATGCACATAACTCAAAGAGTCAAACAGTGTTATAAGATTTGTTTGAAAATCATCATTCTTCTTCTTTTATCCCGTCACTCTCCACACAGCTCCCCAACATCCCAGCCTCCGCCTCCAGTTATTTTCATCTTCCTTTCTTCACAGGCAACTACTCTCAACTCTATTAGCTGATTTGTCTCTAAATAATATGCTTATATTCTTATCTCTTTATTTTTTTTTTCACTTTTAGGATTCATTTATTGATTTTCCACTATGAGGATTTAGCTCTTCACATACACTTTCCAACCTCCTGCCGTATGCACCCACATTTCCCATCTTTCTCTTTTTAAAGAGAGTTATGTTGTTATTTTGGTCAGATTAAAATTCAGTCTTTATGTAATATAATACATAACACATAATGTATTGTGCATAACACATTTCATAGAAATTATATGGAATGAGCCAGATAGTATATTGTTAGTACTTTTCCTTTCCTACCTAAGTTTTGTTTCCCTCTGCCATCCTTTTGGGATTCCTTTGTTTTCTTTTTCTGTGGGTACCCAGTGTTACTCTTACTTGGCTTGTTTCCTCATTTTGACAGAGCATTTCCTCCACTTGCTTTCCGCACATCACGGCAAGGCAGATGGATATTCTTTCACTTTGAATGTCTGAATATGTCTTTAACCTACCCCATAAACATTCGTCCCTCCGTATTCGTGGGGACTGGCTCTAAGACCTCCTCAGATAACAAAATCTGTGGATGCTCAAGTCCCTTATATAAAATGTTATATATTTATAATATATTAATAAGTTAATAATTATTAATAAGTTAATATTTGCCTGTCACCTACGGACTTCCTCTTGTTTACTTTAAATTCTCTCTAGATTACTTATAATGCCTAATACAATGTAAATGCTATGTAAATAGTTGTTATATTATATTGTTTAGGGAATAATGACAAGATAAAGAGTCTGTACGTATTCAGTACAGACGCAACCGTTGTAGGCCTTTTCATTTGTGGTTACCGAGTCCGCCGATAAAGAGGGCTGACTATATAGTTAATGGTTTTCTTGTGAATGGATTTCCAGGTTGGGAATCATTTTTCTGCAGAATTTTGAATGTATTGTTTTCTCTAATTTTTTTGCTAGGTAGTCCAATGGTCCTTGGTCCTTGATATGAAACCTGTTTTATCTTTGTGGAAAACATCTTTGGCCCCATATTCTGTAATTTCACCATGATGTATCTTGGTGTGCAGCTATTTTTGTCATCGGACTGGATACTCAGAGGGCCATTCAATTGGGAAACTCATGTCTTTCAGTTCTGGATAATTCTCTTAAATTATTTTATTGCTGATTTCATTTCATCTGTTTCCTCTGTTCTTTCATTTTGGAACTTTTATTTTTTGGATAATGAACTTACTGAACTTACTCCTCTAATTTGGACCTAATCTCTCAATTTTCCATCACTGTCTTTTTGCTTTTCTTTCAGGGATATTTTCTCAACATGATCTTTCAATCTTTTGTTGAGCTTTTCATTTCTGCTATTTTATTTTTTAATTTCCAGAACCTCTTTATTCTCTGAATTGTTGTTGTTGTTAATTTACCTCTGTGAGGATGTTAATGGTACTTTTTGGTAAAGTTTCTTCTCATTGCATTGTCTCTGTTTCCTTCACATTGTTTCCATCTCCCATGCTGTCCTTTACATTAGATGCCTTCTTGTGTCTGGTGATCCATGGTTGTTTGTTCGTATTTAAGAGTGGGGCCCTAAAAGCTATTTGGAGTTTCTTGGCATCAAGGTGGGCCTTATCAACTGTCTACCTCACCAGACGTTTCATTGGAGAATCCATAGTGTTTACATCTTCAAGTCTTTTACCTAAGGCTGGCTAGATTCTCCCAGAGAAGGCACTTCTCATCTCTTTCCTGAGGAGTATAATTCTGGCTATCAATACTTTGGGAGCTGCTGGGAGAAGATGGCTGAAGATCTCAACATTCAGGTTGTACACTTTCACTTTATCCCTTTATTTTCAGAATATTCTCAATGCCCTTGACTTAGCTTGGTGTCCTCTGATCCACAGATCCTTTCTTTACCCTCTCCAGAGAGTAAGCCTTCAGTTTTCTCCTGGAGTAGGGTAGGAATTTGGGAATTTTAATTGCTTCTTAATTATACTTCCAACCAATCCTCTTGGTTTTTAGCCCTCTTCAGTTTCTAAAATGTAGTAGCTCTGATCATATCTCTCATTTTCTTTGTACTTTTGAGTTTATACCTTAACAAATCCCTTTATCCCGTTATTTTGATGGAGTTTGCAAAATAGTAGAGGCTTATCTCTACCTCTAAATGGATATTTAAAATCATTAAGAGCTTTTATTAAATATCCATTTGCATCATGTGCTCCTGCATTCTTTAACGCAAATTTTACATAGAGAGTCTCAAAGGAATACATGCTTACCCCAATAGTAGAGGAACGCAGAAAGAAGATGTGGCAGTGAAGTTGTTGGCTGAGGTTCTCCATCTTCAGAGCACCACACTCAAACTGCTACCTGTGGGCTAAGTCTAGTAGGTATCGTCTGGCCTATAGAGGGTTTAAAATTTTTTTAAAGAAGAGCCTTATTTTATAAATATATTTTTATATTATTTATTTTACAAATCAACATTTCCAGCTTCTTTTCAAAATGAAGCAATCTATCAATCCTGGGTCGCATTTCCATATGCAACAACTGGCTAGAACTGAGTAGATAAGGCATGCGTTTTGTGTTTGAGACAAGTCTCTTCTACTCTTGACTCCCACCCAGCCTGTTTCTCATTTACATTCCTGCCTGGCCCTTGTAGGCAATCCAGACTTAGAGGATAGAACACTGGACCTCATCTTCTTTTGGGGGCAAGCAGCCAAAGAAAAAGGACAACCTTGAAAACCAGCTGCAAAGGCAGGAGCAGAAGGGATCCCAGTCTCCTTAACCTCCATTTAATCTCTCTTAGAGGAATTGTCCAATGGACCATATCAAGAGGCACTTTGGTGAATATGGAATCAGAGCAAGGGAATGATTCATGTGCATCAGAAGAATAGTATCACTCCCTGAGAGCAATTCAGATATGTTTATCTTCCAAGTGGACTCCATATTTATGTTGTCTTGCCAGGGACCAGCCAAAGTATGGCTCTCTGATTAAACCCCCTTCTGGGCCCGGCCTGGTGGTGCAAGCGGTTAAGTGTGCGTGCTCTGCTGCAGCAGCCTGGGGTTCGCAGGTTCGGATCCCGGCGCGCACCGACACACTGCTTGGCAAGCTGTGCTGTGGCAGCGTCCCATATAAAGTGGAGGAAGATGGGCACGGATGTTAGCCCTGGGCCAGTCTTCCTCAGAAAAAAAAAAAAGAGGAAGATTGGCAGATGTTAGCACAAGGCTGATCTCCTCACACACACACACACACACAAAATAAATAAATAAAAAATAAACTCCCTTCTGATGAACATAGTATTTCTTTAAATATATTAACACCTAAGCTTATGGCCAAGTCTTGTTCTGGCCTGAAAGCAATTTTACTTTCTTAGTATGATAGCAATAATAACAAAACTGCAACAACAAATCTTTACTGGACATTTATTGGTGCCATCAATGGCATATGTGTTATATCAAGGAATTCCCACAAACTATGCAAAATAAGTGTGGCTTCTTCCCATTTGAGACTAAAGGAAGCTGAGAGTTAAGTAATTTATCCAAGGTGACGTGACAATGAAAGAAAGAGTCAGAATTAGAACCCAGGTCTGTCTGATTCTAAAGCCCACGATTATTACCAGAATTCTGAATTGGTATACCTTGATTGTCATCCTGAATTGTCAAGACTCTTGGTTGCACTGATAGAAGGCCACTTCAGCTTAATCAACAAAATGAAATGTACTGACAGATGCAACCAAATTGAAAGGGTAAGGGTCTCATAGACCTGAGCAATGACTAGGACTGGAGACCTGATTGATGTCAGGGCTTTCTATTTATCTGTCTTGTCTCTGCTTCCCTCTGAAGCCAGCTCCATTCTTCCATGGGACCCGGGCTCTCTCCATGGTGGAGGGGGTGGGGGAGAGATTGACATGTCTACAGGCATGTCACTTTGATTTAGTGACTTGAGAAACAAGTGATTCTTCACTTGGCATTCCCAGCAAAGAAATCCTGGGAAGACTCTCAATAGTTCCGTTTGGTTCATGTGCCCATCCCTGGACCAATTGCTATGTCCAGGAAGAGATAAGACTCCAAACTGAGTTCCATAAAACCCCTTTGTAAAGTTGGTAGTGCCTGTTAACATAAGAAGGAGGGAGAAAGAGTAATGGATAGACAAAAGTAATAGCTACTGTGCCTCCATTTGTGTTGATTTTTAAATATAGGATTCAGTTTTTTTATTTTTTATTTTTTGTGAGGAAGACCAGCCCTGAGCTAACATCTGTGTTAATCCTCCTCTTTTTGCTGAGGAAGTCCAGCTCTGAGCTAACATCTATTGCCAATCCTTCTCCTTTTTTTTTCCCCCAAAGCCCCAGTAGATAGTTGTATGTCATAGCTGCACATCCTTCTACTTGCTGTATGTGGGATGAGGCCTCAGCACGGCCAGAGAAGCGGTGCGTCGGTGTGCACCCGGGATCCGAACCCAGGCTGCCAGTAGCAGAGTGCGCGCACTTAACCGCTAAGCCATGGGGCCGGCCCCTTTAAATATAGGATTCAGTTTTGCAATAAATTTGCTTCTTTCATCAGAAAAAAGTAAAAAACTGCAAAGCAAAAAGTCGTATTCACAGGATAATCTTAATCTTCCTGTTCAAAATTCTTGGAGAACACCTCACTGCTGCCCCCATGTACCATTTTAGAGCCTTTATAGGGGGTGGTGGACGGGGTTCACCAGGTCAAAAATTACCAACATCAGTTATATAACTTGCACCTGAATAGGGAGCAGTCTTGATTTGCATATTTCCAAGTGAGCCAAGTTTTACACAAAGAAAAAGATAAGTGGATTTAGTGGATTGATGAGTGAAAAGGGAACTACTATTGAGGAATCATTACCAGGGGAATCTCGTCTTTTCTTTTTGATATGCGGCAAGAAAATTACCAGAGGCTGTAAGATTGATGGTGTTGAAAATATGAGGGAGAAGAAGCCTGTGAGTTAGAACAAAATTCCAGGGAAGTTAGAACAAAATTCCAGGGAAGTTGAAAGAGACTTAAAAATAGAAGAAATAAAAGTGCTCTCAATTGGCAAGTTTAAGACCTTCCCACTCTCTTTTACTACTCTATGGGATGAGGACCCATGAAGAAAATTAAAGAAAATAAAGAAGCTACATTTTATTTGTATGTGTGAATGGGTTAAATTGCAATATGGCCTACTCTCAGGTTAGATTTACATTTTAGAGAGAAAATTCAGGCTGTGGTTTCAAGAACGTATTGGGGACCAGGGCCGGCCCCATGGCTTAGCGGTTAAGTGCTCGTGCTCTGCTGCTGGCGGCCCAGGTTCGGATCCCGGGCGCGCACCAACGCATCGCTTCTCCGGCCATGCTGAGGCCGTGTCCCACATACAGCAACTAGAAGGATGTGCAGCTATGACATACAACTATCTACTGGGGCTTTGGGGGGAAAAATAAGTAAATAAAATTATTAAAAAAAAAAAAAAAAGAATGTATTGGGGACCAGTAGAATGAATGGCAGGGAGATAGTTTAGAAGTCTTGTGATAATCCAGACAAGAGCTGATGGTGGCCTGGACCAGGGAAAAAATGTCAGAAAGTAGGAGCAAAGTGGGTAGATTTGAGAAATAATGGACGAATATTAGGACTTGGTGACTGATTGAAGATGGGTGTGAGAAAAGGGAAAAGCGAAGGATTGGCACCATCCTCCATCTAGGTTTCCGGTTTGGGCAAGTGATGGATGAAGATACCATTTACTGAGATAAAGAATTGGAAGGAAGAACAGATCTGGGTGGGGAGACATTCTGAGCTCAGTTTTGGACATGTTGAATTGGAAGTTTATAGTTATATTTACATATACACCCAAGAGCATCTCAAATTAGTCAACAAATCCTGTTGATTCTTTCTTTGATTTTTTTTTCATATCTGTTTCTTTTCTATCACCATAATTTAGATTCCCATCACTGCACATCTGGAAAGTTGAATAATTTTCTATCCTATACTTCTCTTAACATTCATTCTGTATAGGGTTGCAGTATTAATCTATTCAAAAGCTGATTTTGCCGTGTCATCTTCCTTCTCACATTTCAATGCTTTCCTGTTGCCAACACAATACTCTCAAGATTGCTTACAAATTGGCTCCCAGCTACTCCAACCTTATGCCACTCTTGCCTCACTGAGAGTTTGCCTCAGTTTGGGCAAACTACAACTTCAAACACAGTGTATTCCTTCCTGTCTCTGCAACTGTGCTCATGTTGTTGCCCTTTTCATGGCCTGAGCTTGCTTCTCCCCTCTGCCTACCCGACCCTTTCATCTCAGCCCTCAAGGCCCACATCTTCCTTGGAGACCATTAATTCTCTCCACTCCAGCTCAATCCAAGCCCTTCCTTCTCCGCAAGTCTACAGGTTGCTGTCTGTGCCCCTCCCATTGGCACTTGTGCCCATATTGCGTTGTTTTGCAATTTCATGCTCATTTAATCTCTCTATACAAGGTTGAGAACAAAGATCAGGTATCCTATTACTTTGTATTCTCCAGGGCACCTAGCATAGTTCTTTGTACAAAATGGGCACTAAGTAAGTATTTGTTGACTTGAAATATTAAGGTACATTTTTTCCCCACTAGTCTTATCTCTGCCTGAGTAAATGAGGTCGATATGTGAAAGCAGCTGAGATTAAGCAGGTAAAGTGGAAGAATAAACAGGAGACAGAGGAGATTTTAATGTAACTTTATATGATACTTAAAAAAATCATCATTAATTAACTATTAAATCTATTTTTTAAGTTTTTAAAATATCCAGATTCCTCCCCTCTCATTCTGATAGCCGTTTGGTGTATATTTAAGTAGCAAAAGGCACACAGGTGCTGAAAAGTAGAATGATTATTTTTTAAAATATTTGACAACAAAAAATAAAATTGTTTTAATCAAAAAGTTCTTGTGATTTTTTTCAAATGACTTCATAGTAAAACACATTAAATTTTAATGTAAATCACCTATTTTGGCTCCAAATTGACTTTAGGTGGAAAAAAAAATCAAATTTCTTTAAAAAAATCAATGATAAATAAATAAAATACTTAGATCAAATTTATTGGCATGGATAGTAATAGATTTAGTCATAAATCTAAGCCCTTGACAAATATCTAAGTTTGGAGTTAAAAATTACGATAATATGCACTAATAAAAAAAATGAAAAGGAAAAAAACACTCAACTATGATTCATGTGAACATTTTCCATGAAACAAGCCCTGCTATTTTTATTACAGAATTAGAGAAGTCAACTTAAAGCATATTTGAGTCAACAGAAACTGTTCTAGCTAAATGAATTTAATCTTCATGGTCACTGACACACAATATAATCTTGTTTCTCTCAGAATTTTATTCTTTAAGTAACTAAGTGACTCATAAGCTCAGAAAATATTTTCTGGTACAGGTAAGTCTGAGCTTAGCAAGAAATATTCTGAATATTTCTTCTCCTCTTCAGATGAGTATTTCAAAAATAACAGCTCCTTCCTGGAAGGTGTAATTGGCTTTTGGTTAGGAATGTCTAAAAATGATTGTCCTTTTGTGGAATGTACTTTAGGACAAACTAGAATATACTTTTTTCTTTCCCCATTCATCAAAATCCTACCAATAGTTTAAGGTGTAGTTCAAATGCCACCTCTTTTATACAAATTTGCTTTATTTTTAGGCAGAATTAATCACCCACTGCACCTTTTTTGCACCTTATAATATTTATCTTAATTAACCAAGTGCCATATTTGGTGTGTATATTTGTTTTTACCCCATGGAAACTATAAATTATTCAACTTTCTGTCTCCCTTTGTACCTTAACATAGTACTTTAGATGTGATAAGTAATCACTAAATGAATATATTTTATTTTTAAATATTAAAAAATTTCATCAAAATAATACATAATTATGGTCAAAAAATGAAATGCTATAAAAGTGTTTATAATTAAAAAATATTAGCACCTTCTCCACTTTTCTCTACCACTAATCTTTCTTACCAGAGGAAACCACCTTTAATTTTTAACTATTTTTGATTTAAGTTCTTCTGATGGTTACCTTCATTTCACTAAGTAATATAGTAGTTCTTGATTTCTTCTTTACTTTAGACATTTTTCTATTGATTTCCTCTTATGGGAAATAGTTATTATGGGAGATGATGAGTTTTTAAACTTACATCTTTATCTACTTTTATCTCAAGCTTATGTTGCTTTTTTCCCTCAAAGATTGTATCCAGTCCCTGGAATAAGGGGAATATTCTTGGATACCTTCTAGGAGCTTTCTGTCCTCTTGTTGCAATCTGGATGGTTGTTCCTTCACTAGGCTGTTACACAGCTGGCATTTTGCGACTTTTATCTTTTGTTCTACTTAGTTGAATTTACTTCTTTCTAAATCTCACATCTTCTTACTTCCTGGGTAAGAACTAAGAACTAAATTCAAAATCTCAAGTGTGGAAATGAGATTATCCACATTTTGTGGGAATGCATCCTTAGGAAACTTTCAAATATGGGACATATAGGAGGGAAATTTTCTTAGTCTTCCTTGATTTTTATTCCATTTATAGTTTGGTTGGATAAAGGACTCTGTATTGAAAATCATTTCCCCTCTGAGCGTTGAAAGCAATGTCCAACTGTCTTCTGGTGTTCAGTGCTGATGAGATGTCCTACACCGGAGTGATTCTCATTCCTTTGTAGATGAGAGTCTGTAAGATTTTAGAATCTTCCTGTTATCCTTGGGGTTTGGAAATTTCCCAGCGACATATTTAGGTGAGGGTATTTTTTGGTTCTTCAATTCTGGGATATTCTCTTGATTATTTGCTTGATGATTTTATATCTATCTATATCTATATCTTCATTGAGATATAATTCACATACTATACAATTCACCCATAAAAAGTGTACAATTCAATGGCTTTTAGTATATTCAAAGAGTTCAGTCACTCCTCATTTCCCCCTCTCCCCAGATCCTGGCACACACTAATCTGCTTTCTGTCTCTACGGATTTGCCTATTCTGGACATTTCATATAAATGGAATCATAAAATATGTGACCTTTTGTGTCTGGCTTCTTTCATCTAGCAAAATGTTTTCAAGATTCATTTGCATTGTAGCAATGCAAATGTACTTCATTTCTACTTAAGGTTGAATAATATTCTGTTGTATGGACATATATACATTTTGTTTATCTATTCATCAGATGATGGATATTTGTGTTGTTTCCACTATTTTTTAAAAATAATACTGCTATGAACTTTTATGTACAAATTTTAGTGGGAACATATGTTTTCATTTCTCTTAGATATATATCTATGAGTGGAATTGCTGGATCATATGGTTGATGATTATGTTTTAATTGCTTAGACCATTGTCATATTTTCTTTTTCATTTTCCATAGTACCCTCTTCTTATTATATGATTTTAATATATTCTTGAACCTCCCTGAGAAAACCAGTTAGCTTTATCAGTTATCATGGCTACATCTACTGCCTCCCAGAAATTTGTTAATATCTCCTATTCAGTGATACTTTCTCCCCAGTTCTCTTTGTTGTTTTGAGCTTAAATCTGTTCATCTGTTTAGCAAAATTTTACTGGGATATTGTTAATCCACCATCTTGAATTCAAATCAATAAATATTTGGTTATCCAACTGCCCCTCAAAGTGGAGATAAGTAGATTCTTTACCTATTGCCTATCTACTTGCTTTCATGTGATAGCCATGGATGACTTCATAAAAATCTGAACTTTGGAAAACTGACCTTATAGAGAAACTATTACAGAAATATATAATCTAAGAGATTATAACCAAGATTTAGACTTTCTCTTGCATCTAAAAGAGTGGAATGAAAAATTTACTGATACTTTTTTATTTGTGTGGAGTTTGCCATCGATTCCCATTATAACCACAAACAAGTCACCTCTCTTTTTTCCTCATCTACCAAGTAGAATTTATAATGTCTTCAGAGTGTTATGCTATGAACTCATTGCTTACTGAGAAGTACTAAATAAAACAGGTTTCCCATGTCCAAGCAAATCATCTAAAATAGTATCAGGTTAGGGCCGGCCCTGTGGCTTAGCGGTTAAGTGCGTGCGCTCCGCTGCTGGCGGCCCGGGTTCGGATCCCGGGCGCGCACCGACGCACCGCTTCTCCGGCCACGCTGAGGCTGCGTCCCACATGCAGCAACTAGAAGACATACAACTGTCTACTGGGGCTTTGGGGGGAAAAAATAAATAAATAAAATTATAAAATAGTATCAGGTTGGACTCCATTTTCATGGAGAGAAGGACGCCAGTCTGCTCCCCGGTCATGCTCACTACCCTATCCTTTCCTGGGAGAATGCGTAACTCTTAGGAAAACATCAACAGTCAAGTGGTAATTCATACTTGTTGCCATGAAGAGAAGGAATTGCATAGCTCTCAGGTTTGTCCATTGCTTCTTTTACAAGGAGTTTCATAGCTAGAGCTACCAGTCAGGAGCATTGATAATCTGCTCACTAACTCCCCTGCTTTTCTATTTTTGAGAAAGGTTTCCTTCTGAGCAGGTAGGGCCAGGTACTTAGTGGCTGGATGGCCAAGACTTGCTTAATACTCTATTTGGGGGAATGTGCTTACTAGAAATTTTGCAGTGACTGCGTAAATGGGTCTGGCAAATGCTGGGTGATTTCTTCCTTTCCAAGGTTGAGCTCAGTTTCTGCAGGGAAACTACATGTCCCTATGTGTATTCTTGAGAAAGCTTTCATTATTCATCTTAATTTCCTCATTGGCAAATAGGAATACTTATAAGGGCTTGATCAAATAACCACCGTGGCCTGATCAAACAAGGAACCTCAGAAAATGAATACTCCAGATGGCCTCATTTGTCAATACCACTATATTCAAGGGTGGGACAAACACACACGCACACACAGAGTTACTAGTGTGAGGCCTCATTCCTTTGCCAGCCTCAGCATCTATCATCACATTCCAGATCCTATATGATTTAAATTGATAATGAGTTACAGGCTTAAAATTATATGCTACGGGATGACTCATTATGCACAGGCATACTTTTATCATCCAAGTGGGCTTCTTTTAATTAAAGGACTGGGAAACTTTTAGAACATGGATCTGTTAGTCTAAATTGTGGGAAAACAATCCTCCCCTTGGTGAGCCCCAAGGTGTGCTGCACATGGTGTCACTTGTGGTTTTCTCCAATGAATCTCATTTCCTTTTTTCTAGTTTCTAGTTGGTGTTGGTTTGATGTTGCTGGTGTTTGAAACTTAAACAATTCTAATTTCTAAGCTAATTTGACTTTCCAGGACATCACATCTGAGCCAGTTTCCACAAATGCAATTCCATCCAGGAGTTTTGGAAAGAAATAAAACCTGGGTGTGATATCTCAAGCATCAAGCATGTCCTAGAGACTAAATTCCTTGGCAATCCTCCTTCTCCAATGTTTTCTCCTATTTCTCCCATAGTCCTCTTTATTCTCTCCTCTTTCTTTTCCTTCAAACTGCTGCCATAGTGGCTTTTAAACGTACTTAAGCATCAAGAAATAAAGGCACTTTGTAGTTCCTAAGGCTAATGTCCTGGCTGTGAATTGAGACCATGTCATCTCTGCTTTCAAACCTGTATGGATTTCCATGGTAAAGGTATTCTGTGTTGAATAAAGGATCCCACTGCAGGAAATCTAAGAACTGTTGGATCTTAGGAGTCCTGGGGTTATGAAAAATGAAGTGATTGATCATATGAACTGGCTAGGAAAAAAGATAGCAAGAGTCTTAAATTATGTATTTGTTCATGAAAAGGCTTAAGGGCTGTGAGCCACAATCGGCCCCTTAATTCCACACATACACCTCTCGTTGAAGCTAACAGCTACCGTGTATCTCAAGTAAAGTCTTTGGAGAACATACAGAATGTGTTGATAGTTCATATTATATCACACTGTAACTTGGGTGCTTGGCAGGGAAGCATACTTCTCTCTTTAGAAAAAAATTAATATTTGCTTGATTCCTTGATAAAAGGAATACTACAAAAGAATATTGCAAAACCTTGAAGGTTTGGCAGGATTTCCCGTGTGGGTGGAAAAATGTTGTTCTGAAGCCAAACTGGAATTGCTCATTGAAATATAACATAAAAAATACGTTAAAAAAAGAACCTCAACTGTGGAAAAAAATACATATATAAATGTATAAAACAACAAAGCTTATAGACTTTACCAGCATGTATTACATAAACACAATGACATAATTGTGATGTTATGAAATGGCAAATCTCTGATATTAGAGATAATTGGAATCTATTACGCTGAGTTTAACTCTTATCAGATTCCCACTGTATTTGGATCTATATCTGTTGGGTGTTGATGTGTTTATATCTTGCTCCTACCCCCATTCCACCTTTACCTTTGTTATATAGCATAGTGCTCTTGCTTCTCAGAAAGGAAAGCTACTTAAAACTGGAAGACCTGTTAGGTTTGCCTTTATTCTTATTGGGCTTACAAAAAATTTAAGCATTGGGTTGTCCAAGTCTAGAGGCAAAATTTCTCTCCTTACTCCAGCTTCGCTCTTTCAACTCCTATTTTAACAGATTTCCGTATGTCCCCATTTTATGCAATCGTAACCTCTTATAAAATCTTTGGAGTAATAATGCTTTTCCCATTATGCCACACGATAAATATGTGGGACAAGGAGGGTGAACAGGGCTGTAGAAGACTAGTTGGTTGGACAAGAGATTTAGTGTTTTCAATTAATGATTTATTTTTGATTTTGTTTGTTTTTCAGTTGAGGGGGCATACATTGAAGTGTTTTTCCTAAGCATCATTCCATAGATATCTATCAGTCTTTCCACCTATGACTATCTGTTCTACAGAACACAACAAATACAAGGGATGTGGCTTGAAGAATTCCCTACGAAGGAAAGATGGCTAATATAAATTGCCACTTTTATCCTATCTCATAGATCCTGGGACTGTGTGTATTAACGGTGCTTCTTTGTTAGATGGCATATAGTCAATTTCCCCTAAATTAGAGAAACTATTTCTTGCTAAATAAAGGAATGGAAAGAAGAGACTTCACAGAGCAGGTTGAGGATTGTTCCAAACAAAGGGTATACAATACCTTAGCAGGAGTAAGAGAAACATATGATTAACTTTCCTGAGTAGTAGTTAATGAGTAATCAATGAAGCATTTATTAAGTCCTTCCTGTATGCCCCAAAGTGAAACAGGCAGTGTGAGAATCAATGATGTCTCTGACATGATAGCTTGCTTTAAAGGAACTTATGATCTGGTTAGGTAACACCTATTTTATCCATCAAATGAGAGCACTACATTCTTTAGAACTGTCTGAAATGCATAAGGAATTCAGAGAAGGGAGATGTTAGTGATATACAGAGAAGCTAGAATAAGGTGAAGGAAGTTTTAAGATGATCATTGGAGAATTTAAGGTGGACATGGAGACTGCTGGCTTGAGAGATGAGACCAAGTGGCCACATTTGAAATTTGTTGAGAAGATGAGCATTGATGCTTAGTGGTATTTATGGAAAATAAGTCTGGGGACTCTGATCATTGAAGGCAGATGAGTTTAACGTTGATGAATAGCGAAACCATAGCAGGTTCCTAATGAAAGTGATATTCCAGGAAGAAGAATCTGCAGCAGGAGATAGAATGGAATGAAACAGGGAGATCTTGGAGGCTGTTGGACTTGCTAGAAGTCTATTTTTTTAAAAATAGAAATAGGTGAAATCCACATAGCATAAAATTAACCATTTTAACGTGAACAATTCAGTGGCATTTAGTACATTCACAATGTTGTACAACCATCACCTCTATCTAGTTCTAAAACATTTCCATCATTCCAAAGTAAAACCTGTTATCTAGTAAAAGCAGTTTATCTCTCTTTTGCAGCTTCTGGCAACCACCAATCTGCTTTCTGTCTCTATGGATTTATTGATTCTGGATATTCCGTAAAATAAAATCATATAGTTTGTAACATTTTGTGTCTGGGTCCTTTCATTTAGCACAATGTTTTCAAGGTACATCCACTTGTTGCATGTATCAGTACTTCATTCTTTTTTATGGCTGAATAATATTCTGGATGTCTATTTCTGATTAATGTAGAGGACGGTGGCTGAAATGGCTAATCTAAAATATGTTTTGAAGCAGAGAGTGCCTGTTAAACTCTATAACTTCAAATGAAAGAACTCCATTCTTTCATTTACATGAAAGAATAATCTATGTTGTTTATTCTGGGTGAATGGAGATATTACCTCAGTGATAGAATAGTTGAAGGGAGATTAATTTTAGGGAATAAGACCTGGAGTTTATAATAAGAGTGAAATTAGTAAGTAGACATATCCCACAGAGATCTGAAAATTCAGGAAAGAATTGAGAGGTGAGGTCTAGAGTAAAAAATTTGTTAGTCACTCTTTGAGCCATCCCTGATGGCCTAGCAGTTAAGGTTTGGTGTGCTCTACTCTGGTGGCCCGGGTTCAGGGTTCCTGGGCATGGAAACACACCAGCCATCTGTCAGTAGCCATGCTATGGCAGCAGCTCACATAGAAGAACCAGAAGAACTTACAACTATATACAGCTATGTACTGGGGCTTTAGGGACAGGGGAAGAAAGAAAAAGGAGGAAGACTGGTAACAAATGTTAGCTTAGGGCAAATCTTTCCCTGCAAAAAAAAAAAAAAAAAATCATTCCCAATCTTACTGGGAGAGATGCATATCTCCTCAGATATGTTGAGATGGAGAAAAAAAGCTATGAACCATTAATCAAAAAAAAAAATTGTTAGTCATTCTTTAAGTTTAAACTGATAGGGGCCGGCCTGGTGGTGCAAGCGGTTAAGTGGGCACGCTCTGCTGCGGCTGCCCGGGGTTCGCTGGCCCAGATCCTGAGAGCACACCGACGCACTGCTTGGCAAGCCGTGCGGTGGTGGTGTGCCATATAAAATGGAGGAAGACGGGCACGGATGTTAGCCCAGGGCCAGTCTTCCTCAGCAAAAAGAGGAGGATTGGCAGATGTTAGCTCAGGGCCGATCTTCCTCACACACACAAAAAAGTTTAAACTGATGGTGCTAAGTTAGAAAACAGCCTGGGAATAGGAATTGAATACTCCATAGAATGACAAAGATAAATTTCATTTTGGCAAAGTGTTTTGCTCTGGCTATGATGGGACAAAGCTGAAAGGTGGTGACAGAGGATTTATAGTGACAAGGAGACGTGCTAAAGAAGTATTGCCCAGGCTTATACCAGCTAGTGTGGCAGTGGGAATACATGGTGATGAGAAGCTCAACAGTGTTTCAACTCTGTTGATACCAAAGCTGCAGATCAGAAAGTTGGGTGGAGTGGTGGAAAGACCATAAGATTTTGAGTCAGACTGGGGTTCAAATTTGGGCTCTGAATTACTACTTGAATGTACTTAGCCAAATAATTTAATTTTTCTGGGGGATGATTAAATGAGAACATTTGTCAAGGTGAAAGATACATGGTACTCAGGCAAGGAATTACATATATACATGCATATATATGTATATATATGTATATCTATCTACCTATCTCTCTATCTATCTCTCTATCTATCTATCTCTCTATCTATCTATCTATCTATATTTTTTTGGAAGGGTGGAGCAGGCAGAGAAGGATGCTGAAAACTCTGTGTAGAGCTCATGCTTTGGGGAAGGTGAATTGCTGAAGCTTGAAAAGAAAAGCGAACTTAGAGGCAGTTATTTATTTGTTTTTATTCATTTATTATTTTACTTTATTTTGTTCCTAAAAGGATTTATGAAGATAGTTTGCAAAGATGTGTATCATAAAAAAGTGGCTTACAAGAATAGTTTATGAAGACGTATATATTACAAGACTAAAATAAGTGAAAATCAGGTTTAAGAAAAATGAAGCAAAAGAAAAATAAGAAAATAGAACAGAAGAAGCCTCAAGCGGGGTTAGAACATAAACTGAGAGCCATGAATTTTATACCCTTGCTAGAGACAGGCTATAAATTCAGCTTGAAATTTTAGATATTGTTTTGTTTGATGTAGAGGCACCTAAGAGGAACTATCCTGCCAGTCAAAGGCTGAGAGAGGGGAGCTGGCAAGGAGGCTGACATGGTAGTTAACTGCAGATATTAAATGGTTTTCTTCTGATGGATATTCCACTTTATTGCTGCAAGCACATCTTGCTGTCACATCTGTTAACAGCTTGTGTAAAACTTTGCTAAATTTGTTTTCCAGGGGCGTGTTTAAGTTGGTGAAGAATTTGTGAACCTTTCACGCTGTTCTTCTATTACTTTACATTTCACTAAGTGGTTTTTTTGAAATCCACATATTCAAGCTGTCTGAGGGAGCAGTGGAGAAAAGGTGGGTGTGCTTTGTGGTGAAGGACAGCAGAGACTGGGTGGTTTGTTCCTAGGAGGGACTGGGTTGCAACTTTTAGGTGAAACATGAACAGCTGGTAAGGCTGGGGAAATTTAAGAGACAGGTACTCACGTTGTGTGTATATGAGTAAAATTGTCTTGAAAACAGGTAGAATAAGCTTCTCAAAGACTTTCTCTTTTTAAATACCTCAAGACATCTTGTATGTTGTTTGTACACAATAAATGTTTAACAAATGCCCAGTGGATGAACACAAACTCACCTCATGGAAGATTAGAGCAAGAAAGAATCTTAGAGGCATCTGGTCTACCTTCACAATGAAGAAAACAATTCTTAGAGGGTTTCAAAATGAAAGATAAAAATTTTCATGTTTCAAGAATAGTATTAAAAAATTAACTAGGACTTTTCTAGACTATGAGTAGAGATCATTTTCTAAGGTCAGTCAGAACTTTAATGACAGAGAAAAAGTCAGTGTCTGGGTTTTCTTCATAAATGGAGGACGGTATTTTTGTGTGTGTGTGTGTGTGAGGAGATCACCCTGTGCTAACATCTGCCAATCCTCCTCTTTTTTTGCTGAGGAAGACTGGCCCTGGGCCAACATCCGTGCCCATCCTCCTCTGCTTTATATGGGACACTGCCACAGCATGGCTTGCCAAGTGGTGCGTTGGTGCACGCCCGGGATCCAAACCGGCGAACCCGGGCCGCTGCAGCAGAGGACGGTATTTTTACATTCCAAGGACCTTGTCCTTTGAGTTTTTGTATTGCTCAGAAATGACCAGCTAGTCTTAGATCACAGCAGGAAATTTAGCTTATGTCTTTCCGAGTTGTGGCAAATTCCCAACCTCGTATTCAGTGTCTTGAAACACTGAAAAGTTCTGGACTATTGCAATTGCCCCAGAGTGAACCACCCTGCTTATGGGGCAGTTTTGGAGTGACTTGTGATTTCCTTCTATTTTTTTTTTTCACTCAACAGCAGAAAATGAGATTCAAGGCATATGATCATGTAAGGCCAAAACAATTTAGAACGATTTTAGTTTGGTGGCTACTTCCAGTGCAGAATGTATAAATCTAGAAAAAACAACAAATAAACAACCAACCATATTTTTGGCTCTGGTATATCAGAGAAAGATTAAAAGAATAACTAGATTACTTACTTATTAATAATATGAATTTGTGTTTTATAACTAAGTCACTTGTGAGTAAAACTGTTTTTTGGGGAAATTAAAAAAAAATTAACATTAAAAAATCTGTCTCAGATAGGAACCAAATATTCAGCACCGAAACCTTGGTCTTTATTTTTTTATATCTACTTTATGGAGGAGCAAACAGTCAGGTGATTGGAAGTTTGGTTAACTGCAAATTTGCTGTGTGAACAATGACGTTTATATTACAAATGCCAACTCAATATGGTGTTGTTCATCCATTTCCGTGCCGAACACATGATCAAAAAGTGGACTGCATTAAGGGGAAGAAGAATCAAGATGTTGCAATTGTTGTTTTGGCATTAGCAGGCAACTTCAGTGAAGTTATAGAGAACTTTCTTCAAAAGTGAGATCAATCTAATCACAAAAGATTATATTACTCCAAGATTTAAAAACACTTTTCATGAAAAGAGACTGAGAAACTGAAATCTGAGAGTGCCAGCTCTCCCAGCAGGACAAGCATGAGGCCATATTGAGGCTTAATTTTCTTTTGAATAGTTTAAATGAGAATTCAGATTTACCTGAGAGATTTAAATCTGATTGACAAAGCCCTTGAGAGGTTCTCCTCAGTTGCAGAAACAAGAAGAGTTAATTGGGCAAGATAATGGAATCAATTTTGTTAATTCTTCAAGTAGTACAGTTTCTTTTCTTTTTCTGTCAGTTTGGGAGGTAATTATAAAAGCAAGAAAAATCAGATTTACAGACTACAAGTCTTTCCAGGTGATTTAAGTACTGTTAAATGATGACTGGGCAGCATAATGAATCCCAACATTTAGAGCCACAGTAGACAATTGAAAATGTCTAAATTCTCTTACAGATTTCTCATAAAAAAAAGTTCACAAGTTAAGTTTTGCACAGTATTTGATAAGTATGTGATATCCCTGAGCGTGACACGGCATTGTGTTGAAAAATTATCAATGGTCACTGTGGAATTTTGGTCACAGGATAAAATAGAAAGTTGAGATGTCTTTCATGTTTATAGATAGAGCTCTATTCATTTGTTGTAAGTATTAATAAGAAATTTCACAAAAGGAAGGTAGTGGGGAAAACCTACACATCTAGAAAAAACAAACCACATTATTGGCCCTGATACACCAAAGGAAGATTAAAAGAATTAACTATATTACTTATTGGTAGTAGCATCAAAATTTAAAAGCTGCATCACTATTGACCCTACAGAAATATTTGCACAAATATACAAGAGTATAAAAACAAAGTTGTTTGTTTCTGTGTGATTTATAATTGCAAAAAATTGCCAACACCCCAGTCGTTCCATCAGTAGAGAATTAATAAGATACATTATTTGTACCTGCATAATTAAATAGGTAGATCCATAGTATAGATATAAAAAATGCTTATCATATGTTATTCATTAATTCATTCAAAAGATTTTCTTAGGTGTCAATTATATGTTAGTGATAAAGGATATTAGGGATGAGGACATTCAAGGTAAAAATTTTCATAAAGCAAGTGTGTGGAGAGAGAAAAGAGAAAATAAACAAGTAAGATGATTTCAAATTGTTATGCTATCACGAAATAAAACCAGGTGATATGGTAATAGAGAGTGATTGGAGGGGATATTTTGGCCAAGGAAGGCCCAGGAAGTGACATGTGAACTGGACCAGGACACCAATGTTCTAGGCAAACAGAAGAGCGTGTGCAAGGGTTCTCAGGGGTACGAGTTTGGTGTGCTCACAGAGAGGGCCCACCTGCAGTGAGAGAGGTGCTCAGGGGATAGACCATGGAGGGCTTTGTAGGCCACAGCACAGTGAAGAGTTTAGATTAATTTTATATGCAATGAGAAGGAAGCCATTGAAGGGTCCCAAGCAGGAGAGTGACATGATCTGATAAACGATATAAAAAGATCATGCTGGCAGTGCATGCTAGAAATGGAAGGATGGAGGCAGGGAGAAACATCAAGTCAGAACTGCAAGAGTCCAAGTGAGAGATGACAATGACGTGGGCCATAATGTGGGCCGTGGAGATGGCGGAAGTAGATTCATTTGGATTTTCCTTTGGAGGATGATGTTGTTTAGGCCTCTTGCTATATAAGTCACCACTTCAAGTCTCTTGACTAGGATGGAACTAGATCTGAGTTTTTACACTGGTTTTCTCTAAGGTCTCATTTTCCTCCTCTGAATATGGGAATGAATCATGCCGTTGTTTCAGGGAGCCATTGTTAAGATTAAATAAGATAAAGCCTGTGAAAGCATTTGGTAAACTGTAAAAGTGTTATGTAAATATCAGGTATTATTGTTATTAATTCAGAGAGATTCTAGATGGAAAGAATGACCAGGGCTGGGGTTCAGGGCTGCCTCCTTCCCCAGTGTCGCGAGGATAACATCGAGCAATGCAGCAAAATCTTCCAGATTGCAGTTTCCCTACGGAAAGCATCTCATAACCTCAGTCAAGTCATAGCAGTAAGATAAAGCTGAGGGAGGACAAGCTAATTAGTAATTACAAAATAATGGGCTACTATATAAGTGATAAAAATAATAAAATATTTTCCAAAGCATCTCTGGCATGCTGGAGTGATTTCATGAAGCCAAGCTTCTCCCAGAGCTTAAACTATTCCTGGTTGTGAATTAGTCCCTTTGGGGGCTACTTTCTCTGTCAGGTACTAGGGGAAAGTTCAGGAAGTTCTGGAAGCCCAGGTTTTTAGTAACTTCTAAGTTTCTTAATTAATAAATGGAAATGGCCATTTATGGAATGTAATTCATTCCCTTCACACTTAGACCTACCACTTCAGGGAAGGAATGAAAGCTTCAGTCTTAGGCATAATTGCTATGACCATAAACATATGGTGTGAAATATGGGCACTAACAGAGACATCCTGTCAATTCACTTAATGTATTTTTTGATTGCCTTCAAGCAGTAGGCATTCTGTTCATGTTTTACAACCAATATAGAGAAGTATTTGAAAACACTTTCTCTTCTCTCTCTCTCTCTCTCTCTCTCTCTCTCTCTCTCTCGCTCTCTCGTTTTTTTTTGGAGGGGAGGGCCACTTCAAGTTACCCAGGAGAGGGTAACTTTTATATGAAGGGCTGGATGGAAAGAAGAGGAAGGAAGACTTGTATGATTAATAATGATTTATTATTCCTGGAGCCACATGCTATAGTAATTTCTACTGTAAAAGTCTAATTGACGTCAATAACTTTGAACATTCATACTCATTACCTTTGAGTTCAATCTTATCTTGGTTTCATCATACCACCCACTACCTCCCTCTACCTTCAAACAATGGCCCCATCAAGCCAGTTCTGAGCATGCCCCTGGCTTCCTCTCCTGGGGGAAAATTGAGCATTACCTCACTTCCTGAAAATGTGTCCAACAGAAAGAAAACACTTCTCTCTATGAAAAGCAGAGAGCAATATTACCATTTGCCAATTTGGTTGGCAATTTGCTCAGTTCAAGGACCAAAGAATGTTTGTAGCGGGGCTAAATGTGTACAAGTGTAGCCTCTGGGAAGCTTTTTTTTTTTTTCTCTTACATATATTTTTAGCAAGTGAGAAATAGTGATCTTCCATAATAAAACAGAAATGTGGTTTGCACAAAATTAACATGATTTGGCTTTCTCTAGGTAAAATGAAAGTCATGAATGATGCAATATTTCAGCTCAAAGATATTTTATGAAACATTAACATATCAAGTTAGAAGAATGTTCTTTGTAACCAAAAATATTGATTCATTAAAAAAAAACTTGGTGAAATAGAGTTGTTCACAAGTTATTATTACTGTTCCCATAAAAATATTTTCTGTTTAAATTTATAACAGACGTTCTGAGGAGGAGAAATGTCTTTTCTATGTCCCATTTAACAATATAATAACTTTGTTTTCAAAATCTCATTTTATTCCAGCTGGAAGATATATGATCTTATTATACAAAACAACCACTTCATCTCTACAGAAACTTATTATTGGAATATATGATTATAATGTTCTACAGAGGGTGTAAGGCATAACCCTTGTCAACTTTAGACTACATGCTGTGTAGCTGGAACATCATCTTCAAGAGGATTATTTAGAAATTACTTCAATAAAGTTATAAACATTGTTAAAGTTAAGACATTTACAGGGCCGGCCCTGTGGCTTAGTGGTTAAGTGCGCGCGCTCCGCTGCTGGCGGCCTGGGTTCGGATCCTGGGCCCGCACCGACGCACCGCTTCTCCGGCCATGCTGGGGCCGCGTCCCACGTGCAGCAGCTGGAGAGATGTGTGGCTATGCCATACAGCTGTCTACTGGGGCTTTGGGGGAAAAAAAATAAATAAATAAAATTATTAAAAAAAAAAGACATTTACAGCATTTGATAGAAATGTGATCATTTGTATTATTCTGTAAGGAGACTACTACTACATATTTATTATCAATAAGCGATCCATCCTAATTGCATCTGTTTAATACAGAAATGAGAAAAGAGAGAATGTGGGATAAAATTGTGGGTGTGTACTTTGAAAAGGGAAAGTGTCTTTGAGGTGCAAATGCTGAAGCTTGAATGTATGACCTTTACAAGGTCATGTGACAGGTGAATCCACAGAGACATTCTGCTGATATTATCAGATGTAAACATTCTTGACCCAAGATCTTCTGGCCTCTTTGAGATGCCCTGCTCTCTGACTAAATTTTTCCTTCCTTTCCTTTACCCTCCTCTGACAAAATCCTAGTAATAGTTCCAGTCTCACCTTAGGCATCCCTTTCTCTGAGGGCTGCCCTGAGAACCGCACCCATCCGACCCCTGGTGACTAGGTTGGGCTCCCTACTTTGAACTTCCGTTACACCCTGAGCTTTTCCATTTGTATTACCTCACATGAAACTTATTACTGTTTATATTCTCCAAACAAGAACAAGGATTTGACTGTCATGCCAACATTCTATATCCATCTCCTAGCACAGAACCTGGGGTATAGTAGAGGCTCACTATATGTTTTATGAATTGAATGAACAGATCTTCACTTTGTATAGAATTAATCATGGTCCCATTGTCACCAGGCCGTTAGTTATTAACTCAATACTTACTTGTTTAGTTGGAAGATGGATAGTTTAAAGAAGACAAAAATATCCTTCTCAGTTTCCTGATTATATCCCCTTAAACTTTTGTTTGGTGGGTATATTTAATAAAGACTCTAAGTGGTAAGCAACAGAAAAAAAAATCTTAAAAAAAAAATTAAGATTTTTTTTGCACCACTTAACTGGGAAGTTCAAAGATTAAATTTGTTTTTGGGAATGAATGGGTGTAGGAGTTCTTATCATGCAGTTATAAAGCCATCTTTCTTTCTCCTCTTTTATCACTGCTTTCTCTGCTTGGACTTCATCTTTAGGCAGGATCTCCCCGCATGGGGACAGAGTTGGCCACGGGCAGCTTACATTGTTTGTATAGGGCAACAACATCAGCAACCCCTAAAGGCCCTGATTGGAACTGTTTGGGTCACACATCCATCCTGGGGTCTATCGTGCAGCCACAGTAGTGCAGAACTTTGGCCATCTGAGGAGGTGCTCACCTGGGAGGAAAGATTTCCATAGCAAAGAAGAGTTTGTTACCAGAAAAATGGAGAAGGAGAGTGTGTGGTGGGCAGTCATAAACCTTAGCTACCATGGTTCTCTGCCAGATAAATCCTGGATATCCTAGAAAATCATCAACATTTGGCTCAGATCTGCCATCTTGATTTAACTCACTTGGTATGGAAGCTGATAGGAGAGCACTTTAAACTCTACTTCCTTTCATGTATTGACTCATTACACAAAATATTTGTACCGAGGTCTAGGGATACAAGAATGAACAGGACAGACACTAGTCCTTGCCCTGATGGAACTTATATTCCTGTGTGTGTGTGTGTGTGTGTGTGTGTAACAGACAAAAAGCAAGCAAAGAAGGAAATATGATAATTAAAAATAGTAATAAAGGCTATAAGCAAAACAAACTTGAAGATTCCATGGGATAACTCTCACTTTATCTTTGCTCAGTGTCATCTTTTTAGTAAGGCCTACCCCGATCCTCCTATTTACAACCCACTCCATCCTGCCCCATTCACTTCCCATCCCCTTTCCTTTTTTTCATAGCTTCTCTGACCTTCCAACATAGTCTTTATTTGATCATGACTTACATATAAGTTTGCATATTTTTATCATCTTCCATTCCCCCTGCACTAGAATCCCCACTAAAGGCAGGGATTTTTTTTCCTCTTTTGTTCACCAGTGTATCTTCCAGTGCTCCATACACAGTAGATGCTTGAGGAATATTTATTGAATGAATGAGTGAGACAGAGAATAGTGGAGATGATAGGGGAAGTACTTTAGATATGGGGGACAGTGATGGCCCTGAGGACATGAGATTTAAGCTGAGACGTGAATAGTGAGGAACTAGTCTTGAGGAGATATGGGGGACAAATACTTCTGCCAAAAAAAAAAAAAAAAAAGCAGCAGGTAAAAAGGAAAGAACTTGGAGAGCTTAAGAAACTAATCAGGGCCGGCCCCGTGGCTTAGTGGTTAAGTGCGCGCGCTCCGCTGCTGGCGGCCCGGATTCAGATCCCGGGCGTGCACCGACGCACCACTTCTCCAGCCATGCTGAGGCCGCGTCCCACATACAGCAACTAGAAGGATGTGCAGCTATGACATACAACTATCTACTGGGGCTTTGGGGGGAAAATAAATAAATAAATAAATAAAATTGTTAAAAAAAAACAAAGAAACTAAACACAGACTGGTAGGCTACAGCCTAGGGAGCCAAAGAGTAAGTGGCATTGCTAAAGTTGGAGAGATATGAAGGGGCCAAACTATCTGGGGTTCTGTAGCCCATGGTAAGTAGTCCAGATTTTTATTCTAGTGTGATGGAAAGCCACTGAATTGTTCTCAAGAGAGGGAACACATGATTTGAATTACATTTTTGTCTAGTATTTGCTGAATTTGTCCAGAGTTATTTTCCTTGTCCATGCCACCTTCGCATCTCACCTGAATTACATTTAAGGGATTTTCCTCATCCACCCATGTCCTTCTCAGTCCTTTCCCCACACAGCAGCTCTACTGGTCAAATCTGAATTCATTCTTCTGCTGAAACCTGAATGGCTTCCCATCGTCTCGAAGACAAAGACCCAAGTTTTCTTGAGTCCTGTAAGGCCTTGATTATCTGCCTTTCCTGCTCTTCTCGCCCCTAATTCCCTCTCTCTTACTTATTCCTCCACAGCCATTGGCCTTGGTATAATTTCTAGAACATACCAAGCTGCTTCCTTCTTAGAGCTTCCCCACAGACTCCTCTTCTGCTCCCTCCACACCTGGTTATTGCCTCTTTAAGCTTCCAATTTGTCTAAATGTCACTTCCTCAGGGAGACCTTCCTTGCTCACTCCCCAACCTGTTACTCCAGTTACACATTCTCATTGCACCTTGTACTTTTCTTTGATAACATTATATAGGTACTTGGATAATTATTTTTTAATGTCTTGCTCTCACGACTATAATCCTCATAAGGGCCGGAAGTCTTATTTGCTATCTTATTTGCTGTCTAGCTCAGAATCTGATTGTTGGGGCTTAATATATATTTACTGACTGATATAATGAATTAAAGAGAATAGATTAAACAAAACACAGTTGGACTTGCCTTTTAGTTAATTCATTAATCATTTATAGACCTTTTACGATCACATCCGTTCAATCTCATTCTTTCTGCCCCTTTCCTTTAGCATCTTTATTTTCAGTTTTACTGGTCTCTGCTTCCTTCCTGCTTAGGGAGGAGGGTCATTTGCCTGGTCTGGGCCACTTCCTCTACTTCCTGGTCTGAGCCGTGACTGCATGGCTCCAATTCTAGAATAGATTGATGGCTTTACAATGGTAAAGAAAGTGACTCCCTCTGGAATTCTTGGTTTTTAATAAATATCTTCCCACCCTTGCAATCAAGGGAGAACTTTGACAGTAGGAAGACACTACGTGACAATAGTGCCACTCACTGGGATGGCTTGGGCAGAGGTGATGTCTGTGGGAGAGTGTGAGAACCCTCTTTGATGAAAAAACCAGGCCAGGAAAAATGTGAGTGCAGTATAGCATGATAAAGCCAGGGTTACTATTTCTTAAGGAGAAAAGTCAAAGTCATTCCAACAGAAGGAATAAATATTCCTTGTAGAAACCAAACTGGCTGTGGCTGTAGCTTTAGCAGCCCCAGTGAACAGATACTGAAGCACCCACCAGCCTCCTTCCCCTTTGTGAGACCTTGACCTACAAGCTCCCCTCACAGGGAGTCAGTAGGAAGTCCATTGGCATCTAGCTGAGGTGAAAGAATTGACTACCCCAACGGGACCAGAACTGTAGAGAGAGGTGGCGTGTCCTCCCCGGGGCTGGGAGGACTAATAGAGAGGATTGTAGTGGGGCACTGAGAGGTTGGGAAAGGAATTAGCTTTTTGTGGCTTAGTCAAGTTGGGTACACAAGCCTCAGCCATCATCAGCTGAAGACCTGGTTTCACAACTACCCCACCTCCAGAATGGGAGGGGGCTCATAATACAGTTTCACAGAGCACTGTTAAACATGAAATATACCTACAGAGCACGGTTAAACATGAAAACTTTGTGGCAAAAAGGGCCAGCTCTGGCTCTTAGTGGAGAGCTATTCAACAAAGCCATAATGGGGTGAATCATAGCCCTTCTCAGCTTCTCTTTTTTTCTCCTGTGTAATTTTAATCTTCTTGTTTGTTTCTGAGCTTATTTCATCATTTTTAGCTATTTGTCCAAATTAACCCAAGGCTCTTAACAATTTCAAGTTAGTTTTTGTTAACATTTAATATTTCATGTCAGGTTTCCATACTGGATGAAGGTAAGTCACAAACAACAATAACAATATGGCTGACTGTGTGAGGCATCAGAAGCCTGTTTCTCTCAGGAAGGAAGGCACCTGGGTTAGGTTCCCTGGAGAGCAGTGAGTAACTCTTCTGTCTTAGGGGCTTCTCCATTGCAACATTTAAAGTTTTGAATAGAAACTTTGTCTGCGGGAAGGTGGCAAAGAAAAAAAAAAAAAAAACGCTTAAAATGATTAAATGTTTCAACTGAAGTGTTTTTATTGTGGGATCTAAAAAACTGAGGGAAGGACAGCTAATTGGAGTTCACTGTTTAGGAGAAAAAAATAGGACAGAACTACTACGAATAAAAGGCTCTAATCCACTTAGTTATTTAAGTTCTTTGTTTTTTACTTATTTATTTATAGCCATGTGGGAAGTAGATGATTATATTAAAATATCTTTAATATCAGTGACTTTTATTTAGCCCAAAGTATTGCATACCTTATTTCTATATTTGAGCACGTTTGAAACTTGGTTTGTGGCAAAATGGAGAGTTTTCTCCTAGTGTTGTTTGACATGGTGGTAGTGGACAAAAAAGTGAAATTTTGTATTTTATTCCAATAGAGAACTAAGAAAGATGACTAACTCTCCTTATTTGGAGAACAGGAAGTGGTCTAGGATTGAGATCCAAAACAATCAAATTTGTTTGATGTTACCAGTAGTGACCTGCCTTGATGTGGCTTCTTCAGATGCAACTAGAACTGAAAATTGTGACATCCAAAAGTGGTGGGAGAGTTTGAGAAACATTAGTCAGAACCTGTTACCTGAAATCTCAGCCTCTGAAGTCACTATTCTCAGGGTGCATGAATGGTGTTACAGAATCTCTGCAATTATGATGACTTGGAGTAGACTGAGAAAAAGGTTGCCTGGGAAGACCAAAAATTAATTAAAACAGCATTTTTTGTGTGTGTGTGAGGAACATCAGCCCTGAGCTAACATCCATGCTAATCCTCCTCTTTTTGCTGAGGAAGACCGGCTCTGAGCTAACATCTGTTGCCAATCCTCCTCCTTCTTGTTTTTTTTCTCCCCCAAAGCCCCATTAGATAGTTGTATGTCATAGTTGCACATCCTTCTAGTTGCTGTATGTGGGACGCGGCCTCAGCATGGCCAGAGAAGCGGTGCGTCGGTGTGCGTCCGGGGTTCCGAACCCGGGCCGCCAGTAGCGAAGCGTGCGCACTTAACTGCTAAGCCACGAGGCCGGCCCTTAAAACAGCATTTTAAGAATTTTTTTCTAAGCCATTCAAATTTCTTTGCTTGATCTCAGCAGCCGCCTCCACCCATCTAGATAGCAGTTTTAGTCTTTCTATTCCTTGACTAAACAAGAGAAAACTATTTGTGGTTTATTGACACTTGCATCAAGATGATCCAATGTTTGTTAAAGATATAAGTCTTGGACTCCACATTGACCAGAAGAATCTAAGTTTTGGAAACTATTTTTAACAAGCTCCCTAAGTTGGCATTCTAAAATTTGAGAACCGCTGGTCTCTAGTGTAGGAACAATAGCCACACACATAATGAATGCTTTAGTTGACACTGATGTTATTACCTAAATTAGTTTTAATGAAAACAACAGCAGTTTATTTAAGACACTGTTACTGCCTGTTTCTGCTTATTTAAAGAATTCTTTATAAAGAATATGACAACTCAGGGTAAAAGAGAAAGTATCATTTATTTTAGCCTCCTCTGTTCTTGAGCAAGAATATTCTAGACCAGTGGTTCTCAAACTTAGCAGTGCATCAGAATCACCCGGAAGTTTTGTTAAAATAAAGATTGCTGGGCCTCATCCCCATAGTTTCTGATTCCATAGGTCTAGGGTGGGCCCTAGAGTTTACCTTTCTTACAAGTTCCCATATGTATTAATCCACTAGCACTGCCATAGCAAAATATCACAGACTGGATGGCTTCAACAACAGAAATATATTTCTCACAGTTCTGGAGTCTGGAAGTCCAAGATCAAGGTGAATGCAGGGTTGGTTTCTCTGAGGCCTCTCTCCTTGGCTTTCAGATGGCTGCCCACTTGCTGTCTCTTCATGTGGTTTTTCCTCTGTGCTCATGCATCCCCGGTGTCACACTGTGTGTTCAAATTTCCTCTTCTTCTAAGGACACCAGTCAGCTTGTATTAGGGCCCATTCTAATGCCCCCATTTTAACTTAATCATCACTTTAAAGGCCCTGTCTCCAAATACGGTCACATTCTGAGAGGCTGGGAGTCAGGGCTTCAACATATGAATTTTGGGGAGACATGTATGTATAACATGACACCATATAATGCTGAGGCTGTAAGTCCAGGGACCACACTTTGAGAACCACTGTCTGGACTTGACTTCTGAGAAGACATTTCCCAATTGTGTGTCCTTGGCTTTCTACTCTTTCTACCAACTTTCTCTTGATGATCTTTTCTACTTCTCTGTTTTAATTATTATCCTTGGCAGATAATTTTCCAGTCTGCAGTCTACCTTTCTCTGTCATCAATGACTTCAAGTCTGTGTCAGATACCAACCTGGGTGTCTTGCCAGCAACGCACACTTCTATATCCAGACCAGGGCTTATCTTGGTTGTTACAGCCCTGCTCTTCCTCCTGTTTCTGTTCCTGGCAGGACCACTCACTAGACATTTAAATGCGACTATGGAATCATATTTCACCTTTTCCTTTTCTCTGCTCCCTGTGCCACATCACCAAATTGAACATCTACCTTTGTATTTCTCTGTCCCCATTTTCTCTTTTATTTTGCTTGCATCCAGCTTTACTTATGTCTCATTAATCCTCCTTTGCATATCGCAAAAGGCTTCTAGCCAGAATCCCTTCTTTCAGTCTCTTTCTCCTTTAATGAATACCGTCTACTGTTTTAGAGTAATCTTCCTAAAGCATAGTTCTAATCAAAAACATCAAATGTTTTCCCACTGCTTGTTCAGTAAGCCACATGCCCAGCTAAATAAAATCCAGGCTTCTGTTACAGAAAGGAGGGATGAGTAGGAAACTGATTATCAGTCTCTGCCAGTCTGCTCCACTGAGTCCCCATATGTGCATGCACACCTTCCCTCTCATACATAGGATCCTTCCCCAGTGGAGAAACCCTGAAGTGCAGTGAAGTTACAGCCTCCAGTTCAAGGTTAAAGATCTCTGCCTGGGTGCAGTTCCGTCCTTCAGACCCCAGTGTGGGATCATCGTGGTCTGGCAGAAAGTAACTGCTCATCATACTCAATGTTCAATGGTTGAGCAGGAACATAATGACTGCCATATAACTTCCATGCAGAAAAGGGGAGAACCAAAGACACCAGGCCATAGCATTTTTTTAAAAATTTACCTTTGTAACCATTTTTTATTTACTTATTTATTTATTTTTTTGCCAGGAAGGATTCGCCCTAAGCTAACATCTGTTGCCAATCTTACTTTTTTTTTTTCTTCTCTCCAAAGCCTCAGTGCATGGTTGTATATCCTAGTTGTAAGTCTTTCTAGTTCTTTTATGTGAGCCGCTGCCACAGCATGGCAACTGACAGACAGGTGGCATGGTTCTGTGACTGGGAAATGAACCCAGGCCACCAAAGCAAGGAGAGCACTGAACCTTAACCACTAGACCATTAAGGCTGGCTCTATAGCAGTTTTTAAATCATGTAGGGCCAGAACAGTGATGACTCCAGCCCAGACAGTGGAGTGTTTTCCATGGTTATTGTCCTCAATGTCCTGTGGTATTGCCCTCTGGGATACTCTTACTGGTCCACTCTCCTCTATGGAGAGGTAACCTCTCCTCTTTCCCAGGTGGGCATTTGAGAGTAGATCTTTTCTTGCCAGCTGCATTCACACCCCACTTCTTTTCTGGGATAAGTTTGAGGGCTCAGGGATTGTTTTAGGGATTAGACTGTCATGATGCTGCTGGCTAGGCTTGGGGCTTCATCATTAATACAATACCCTAAAAACCTGAAAGGGCTTCCAATCTACTTGCTGCTATTCTGTTCCATGTGTGAGTAACCAGAATCAGAGACCCTGCCTTGATATAGATTTTGAGCCTAAAGACTCAGGTTTATTATATACAGGCCTCTGTGCTTTGCTACTCCTTCTCCCCCAATTTATGTTGAGACTATTTGAAAAAATATGTGTGGTGATCTTTGCTAATTAACTGCTTCCATGTTTGACAGAAAACTCCTAAAAGTACTTGAAAAAGGCACGAGGCCATGGCCTTACCTTCTGTGAAGGCTGCTTACGCTCCTGCCTCTGGCCACGGCTTACGATAGCTTCACTTTGAAGTAAGGCAGTAGTCGGTTTTTTCAGCCCGAAAAGGCTCCAAATTAGACTCTCCGTTAACAGTCTGTGAGCTATAGGCTCATAACAAAACTGTATTCCCTTCCACCCTGCTGGCCGACTGGCTAGCTCTAGCCAGGGTCGATCTCTTGTGTAGGATGTTGTTGACAGTGTCAAGAATCAGCCAACATACACTAACATTGTCAAAATTTCCTACCATTACTAATGTCACAACCCATTGTTTGTATCTTCCAACGTTCTGCTGGCCACTGGTTTACCAGGATTGCCAACTCTCCAGTCCGCAATAGTTTCGTCCTTGCTGACGCCACTCAACCATCTCCTTTAAACCAATCGTTTAAACATTTAAGCTAACAAAGCAACTCTCTTTTAAGTTTGGGTGCATGTTCAGTGGCTTAAATGATGCATAAGTTTATTTCTCTCTCTTGTAAAGGAGTTTTGAAGGAGGCTGTCTAGAGCTGGTGTAAAGGCTCTGCAGTGTCATTAATGTTTCAGGATCTCCTAGCTTTCCTCTCTACCTGCCTAGAGTCAGGGCATTGACCGTGTGCTTCAAGATGGCTGGAATTCCAGCCATCACATCCATTTTCCATACACAAATATATAGGAGGGGGAGAAGAAGGGTGTACCCTGTCTCTTTCATTGAGATTTCTGGCATTCTATATTATACCATATCTGAACAGTCAAGGTTTAGTCATTTAGCTTCAAGAAAGGCTGGGAAATATAGTCTTTTAGCTGGGTAGATGTATCCAGCTATTTGTTAAGGTTCTGTTACTAAAGCAAGGGGGAAGGTAGATATTGGGATAGGAAACTAACAGCCTCTGTCTCAGGTAAATGTATAAGTAATTATAAAACAAGGTAAACAGTTCTGCTTGTCTTAAGGGAGCTTCAGGAAGAATTCAGTGGGCTTTCAGTCGAAGGGGAGGTAACATGGAAGGCTTTCAAAAGGAGGTAGCACTTGAACTCATCGTTTGAGTAGGAGGGAGGGAGGACATACAAGGTGGAGAGCCAGCATGATGAAAAGCAACGATTTGGAAACAATGCAAGGAGTACACCAGTTCCACTAGACAGAACTGGGACTAGGGTGAGGACATGAGATGCATAGGGTGCTGGAGGCCCTCAGTCTCGGGGTCTCACACGTGCAGGATGAGTGCAGGAATTTTGTGCCCTAGGTGCCTCACTTGCCTGACCCTAGTCGCAGCCCTGGACTAGAATAAAAGATACACTAAGCAGACTGGTGGCAAGCAAGGTTGGGATGTTGGCCCTTACCAATTTCAAGTAAAGCAACAGAAGGCTGTTCTCACCCGTGTCGAGAACAAAACCTAACATTGGAGGCCAGTTCCACATGCCAGTCTGGCAATCGTTCAAACAAAGGAAGAGTTTTGCTGGAAATTAGCAGAGTAATTTCTTGTAGACCATACACCATAGAAAAATTACATTCATCTTGCCATGGTTATTCTGACATTCTGAGTAGTATTTTAGTCATTTCATGATTAGACCCACATCACATCCCGACAGGAGGAAATATTCAGGATATTCAGCAAATATTCAGGAAACATTTGCTATGGTGTTAATATAGCTGACACCTGCTGTAAAGCCACACAAAATAAGGGTTGTGGGAGGGCCCCAGTGTTCTCCCTGTGTGGGCCTGCAGCTCACGCCTGCAGTGAGCACTTCATGTTTTCCCATGTGTCACTGGAGGGAGGGACACTGGGTGAGTGTCGTGTTCTTAGTTACTCTAGTCTCAGAGTAGCTTGGCTCACATGCATTGGGTGTGAAGACAAGTGGTTACAAAAGCCTTTAATCAGAAAAGTAAGTTGGTAAATGCAAGAAGTTGGTTATGCTGCGTGGCTACAATATCACGAAAGCAGTAAATGCCACGTCTCCTCTTTTCTAACCTCTGTAATTAAGAAGTTGGAGTTCTAGGCTTATAATTCCCATAACCATGTGTTTTAGGTTCTGATTCTCCTTCCAACAATAGTTAGATACTGGAAACTCCATACATTCGTTGGTCTACCTGCAGCTCTCTGATAGAGGGCTGGAGAGTTGGTTATAGAACACAAATGAAAAGTAGTGGATGCAATTTATTGAGGTACTTTCTAGATGCCAACCTCTTGCCATATATTATCTCATAAAGCTCTTTGTTCTTACCTCTAATTATAGACAGAAGAAATGGAGGTTTATAGAGATATTAAGTTTCTTGTTCAGTGGTCATCTTTCTTATGTTGGAGAACGTTCTCACATTGTAACCTTCTTCCTCTTGAGAGGAGCATCTTTGGGCAACTTTGAGCATAGGAAAGTTATTTTTTATGTTTGATTCAAAAATTAATCGCTTATAACTTCTGCTTACCGCTCCTAATTCTATTCCTACCACCAATGGCCTTAAAATATGCAAAAATAGTTATCATGTTTGTAGGTCTTCCTTGTCTCCTGATTAAAAATTCAGATTTCTCACATGGTCTGATTTCAAACTTCTTCCTCATTGGGCTTGCTTTTCTTTGAATATGTTCCAGTTTGTCTATAAGCTTTAAAAGACTGGACACAGTAAACCACTTGTCGTTTTCTAAAAAAATCCGTATTCAAAAGGGGACTGTCACCTCCCTCGTTCTAGATATTATACTTCTACTAATGGAAGTTAGGATTTCATTACATTTTTTAGGGTTTCAGGGAGGGGACAATAATATTTTATAGTTGATTTCCACTCAACACACAGTTGACAAAATCCACATCTACCCAGCTTTTTTTCACCCTTTGCTTTTGCTATACCGTGTTACCTCCATACTTTATTTCTGCAGTTCACTTTTTTGGATGCAAACACAGATCTTCCATTTATTGCAGTTAAATAACATATTATTAAATTCAATCCATTGCTCCAGGTGCTTAAGTTCTTTTTGAAGGCTGATCTCACCATCTACTGTACTCACTATTACTTCTAGCTACATTTCATCAGCTAATTTGAAAGCCTGACCTCTCTATCTTCTAAGCAAGTACAACTAATGAACAGGGCAGAGGCTTGACCAGTTATTGGCACTCCACTTCTGGTTGACCTTGACCCATCACAAGGAGACCACTCCCCAGCACCTGCCAGTCAGATAATCTATTCATCTTGGGCTCCTTTTCGCATTCAGATCCTTATTATATTTTCCCTTCAGCGATGCCCTGAAGTCTTTTATCACTTAATGTTTCAAGGTCTACACATTTTTCATCGTCTAATTCAAAGCCCACTCTCTACAGGAAGTCTACTCTGATTCATTGCGATTCTTGAATCTCAGAATTCCCTTTGCATAGTTTGACTCTTAATTCCCAACTCTCAATGATTTTCTGTGAATGTAAATTCTATCTTTACTTCTAGTCTCATGAAGGCAAGAAGCACATTATTTATTAGTCTCTAGCATCTGGCTGTTACAGTGCCAGGCCTAGTTAGTTCTCAGCGGTAGATGATTTTGTCCTCTCCACCTGCTCCTCCCTCTCCAGGGAACATTCGGCAACGTCCGGAGACATTTTTCGTTGTCTCAACCAGGGAAGGTGATACTGGTTTCTAGCAGGTAGAAGCCAAGGATTCTTCTAAACATTCTAAAATGCACTGGACAGCCCCCTACACCAAAGAATCATCCAAAACGTCAATAGAGCTTATGTTGTATTAGACAATTCAGGTGTGTTTTGATTGACTTGTTAAAGGCTGCTCCTTCTGCCTGTAAATAGGTACATTTTGGTGGCAGGTAACATGTCTGCTGACCCTTCCTAGAATGAGTGCTGGCTCCGTACAGTCCCCCGTGGAGCCCACGCAGGACAGTTAGTCCTGGTGACATTACTGAAAACAGATGATTGTGAGTGACTTAGTAGCTATTGCTACGGGTGTCATGAAACTGATTCCACAAACTACACCTAAAAATTAGTTTTATTAGTTTCTGGCTACGCCCTGTTTAAATATCTAGGTTTTTGCCTCAGTTTATTTGTATGTTAGAATGAGATAATAATAGCTTTCCTAAAGCTAGTTCATAAGGACATTTTGAAGAAAAAGGAGATAATGTAGGTGAAGAGTTTTGAACTCTCTGGGTGGGAAAATTACTATTAAAGCATTACAGTGATAATTAGTACTGGCAATCTGGGGTATGGAGGAACGAAGTATTTTACGTACAGTGGGTTACACTCCAAAGAAAAGAACTAATTAAGGCAAACATGTTGTTCTGGTTCTAACTCATATTACTGTGGCCGGGGTTGATGTCCTAAACTATAAATATGCCTTCCAACTACGACCTTGGGAGACCCTACTGGGTACTCTCTCCTCCACTCAAGAGTGTAGCTAGGCCAAAAATAGAGGATGAGGAACAATAAGAAAATGTTTGTCCATCTTAGTATGCATGGGTGCTTCTATTATTATTTAAAATTGGAAGCTTAATGGATGCAGAAAGCCATCCCTTGATGAATTCTGCTCATTTCCATGTTTTCCCACATAGCTCAGAAAGATTTCAAAACACATACAAGGAGTTAAAGGACTTCTGAGCGGTGACAGTGTGGCTGGTCCCAAGCATGTGTCCCTTTGACATGTAGTCTCTAGTCTCCATGACGCCTGCCTGCCTCACCTACTATTTGTCTGTGACTCTGTGGCTGCTGTGTGGTTGGCATCCACCCCCATGCTGGCGAGCCAGAGGAGTGAATGAACAATGGGATACCCTGGCACTGACGGGTGTTTTAATAACTGTGGAAAATGAGGAATTTACAGATGCATGATTCAAGCTCCCACTTCAAAGGTCCTCAACCGAAATCCTCCTGAAATTAGAAGCAATACTACTGAACACAATGCAACCTTTTGCATGGCTGCCCAACATTACTATAAATCTGTGTGCAGTGCTTGGGAAAGTTACATTCCTGGGAAACAGATGCCCTGCTTTCATCTAGAATTTATGTGTGGTATTCAATAGGTAGGTCCTGCCTGAGAAACATGAGATGTGTAATGGGAAGCAATTTGCTTTTCTCTGGCAGCCGAGACTCAAGATGGGCCATGCCTCTCTGACCAGGGGTTTAACCAGCAACCCTCCATGGCCAGATCCTCCCACGTCTGAACTGCCTTCACTCTGAATGGAGGGCATTCTCTCCCTCCTGGACCTGGTCTGAAACTCCACCAGGAAGGAGGAGAAATAAGTCTTCTGTGTCTCATTACTTTCTCAGGATACCCCAGTTTCTTGCTACTTCTCAGTAGATACCCCGGACCCTTATGACGTTTTTAGTGGATACCGTCTCTTCTGCAATAGTTCCCATCCTCCTTAGCCAGGCCTAGGTTCCTGTCCTACTTTTTCCCTTCATGAATAATTACTATCACTCATCCAACGCTTAGCATGTTCCACACTGCGCCAGTGCTCAGTAAAACTCACCTCTCCTTGTGAGGTAGATATTTTTAATCCCTATTTTATACATAAGGGAACAGCCTCAAAAAGCATAAATAACTTGCCCAAGGTCACACAACCAGAATGAGAAGTAGAAAACTTAATTGTGATATTTCCCATTCTTTCAGGTTAACAGCAACACAACTGTTTAACTCTAACATATTTCACAAATAGCATCTATATCTCAGCAGGGTCTTCTGGGACTCAATGCCTGAATGGCAATGCCCGATTGTTATTGTTAGATTTTCCCACACTGTGGAGAGTGTTGAGGGGATGGTGGAGCCTTTTGACTCTCTACCAAAAATGCCACCCAAATGGGGAGGCCTCTGGTGTGTTAGCCTGATTCATCCAGTCCACGATAGAGTTATGGAGCTATTACTACTAGACAAGAGAAATCCTGGACAGGAGTCGTAGGAGCACTGTTGATGTTTGCCTTGATGACTTTCGTTTTTTCCCTCTGATTCCAAAGTTGACTGACATTTCACCCTATGTCCCCTTCTGATACACTAAAACCTTCAATCTGGGTTGATGTCAAGTGTTTTCTAGGTATTTCCTTGGAAAGGTGTCTCTCTGAGGTAGACATTAACTGTGAAATGAAAATTACTAACAGTACACAAGATCCTGTGCTGTATTACTTTTATCGTTTCATCCTCACCAGAAAACACTGGAGAAATATAATTTTTATTTTGAGGAAATCAAATGAGGAAAATGAGATAATTTAAAATATTTTTCCAAAGATGTACTGCTTAGTGAATCCAGACTTTAAATTGATGAGACAATAGAGGCAATGTTAGGAGTTTAGTTATGGCTGATGTGACACAAAATTCATTACATTTTTACTAGCTCCAAAATTATAAACTTGTTGGTTATGCATGGTTGACTGTGGCGGAGATTGATGATGTTCAGTTAAGGATCAAAGAAAAAGTATTTTCCCAGTTCTCTACCTATTCACATTGTTTAAAAAAAATCCTTTCTAGTTTTCCCTCTTTTTTCTCCTTTCCCAGAGTAAGTGCAGGCAAAGAAAGCTTTGGAGTGTGACATCAGAGCCAGGTTGTGTTTCAGTGCCACAAGACACCATACATCATCAATTGCCATGTCTGAGTCCCCTTGGGTGATGGAACACTCTTAACTGGCAGTCTGGATCGGGGAAGGGAGTCTAGAGCTTGGATGAAGCTAGTAGTATTCTATCAAGTTGTTACAACACTTTTCAAAGCTCTTATTTTTTGCATTTCTTGTGTGTTGAAAGTATTTTAAGGCTATGTATTTCTCTTTGAGTTTCTGCTTTGATAACAATACAGTCATGCACCACTTAATGACGGGAATACATTCTGAGAAATGTGTTGTTAGGAGATTTTGTCATTGTGTGAACATGATAGAGTGTACTGAAAGGTAACAAAATTTCCCACCCCAAAATGTATCTCTTTAATATGAGGATTATTTTAGGCTGATTACTTTTAAGAAACAAAAGACTTGGAAAGTTTTTCTTGTTACCTCCTCCTTAACTGCCTAAAAGAATTCAGATTAAAAAATCTATCTCAGGAAGTGAGCTATCACATTAGCATAACATGAACTAGGTGATAGACAGGGAGAAACCTAAAAAATCCTGTTTGTTGGGCTCCCCTCTTGTGTTCTTCTCTTTCTGTGTGTCCAAATACTTGTTTTCCAAACATTTGATCTTTTTCACCTACCTGTGAATTGCCTTCTTTCCCTTTGAAGTCCCTGACTCTCCCCACACCCAATATCTTCTTTTGTCTTTAGCTGAGGATGGTATTTAAAGTAAAGGCTTTGGCCATGTGGGTGAGTTACGAGGTTTTTCTGGGTTTCTCCCATGTATACATGTTATTAAACTTTTGTTTGTTTTTCTCTTTTAATCTGTCTCATGTCAATTTAATTCTTAGACCAGCCAGAACAACCTATTTTTAAAAGAAACAGGCAAACAACCAGACAGTCTTTGTCTTTCAACTCGATAGTTCAGTTCATTTACATTTATTGTGATTTTGGATATATTTTGACTCATTTGTACCATCTTATTTAAAACTTATAATTTGCCTTGTATGTCACACTCTATTTCTGTTCTTTAGTGATAACACTTGAAATTTTTAAAATCTTTTCAGAAGATAATGATCTTTGCATTTCAATAAGGGATAACGTGGGACTCTGTTTATGAAACCAAAGCGTAGTTGTGAATAACAACAAAAAAATACGTAGAAGCTAGTGTCCTGATTCCCCACACTGCCAAAAGATGTAAACCATTTGCTGGTAATAATTGTCTGATAGTTGAAAGAAATCCTAAACTTTAGCTTTATATGCTTTTTGTCTTGAGATGTGCTTGTTGGTTTGTAAACGCACCATAATTTTTTCTCACAAACTGATTTAATGAGGAGTTCCCTCTATTTTCTTATTTTGTTTCCTGTTTGCACCTTTTCCATCATGTCTGGATTTGTCTCTGGTTGTCTGGTTTCCAGTGATTCTGGGCCTTGTGCACAAAGCCTGCAGCCATCTCTCAGTTCTCTTACTTAACCATTAGCCGTCCTCTCACCAGCAGCAACACAGCAGCCCACAGCTACTCACAACCCGCAGGCCCCAGCAACTAACACAAAGAAACAATTATACTTTTATGTTAGAGATATTTAATAAACAAAGAAAAATAAAGCTTAGAGACTTGGATGGAGGTGGAGGGTGAGAGAGAGAGATTTTTAAAGTTTATGGAATTTTCTTTAACAATCGAAGAAACCACTAGCACTACTGTTTTGTTGGTTTGTTTTGCCATGTCTCCTGTGCTCTTTAATTCCCTGTTTATTTGCCTGGTTTTCACATCCCATCAGTTATTCCTGCTCCAAAGAATTCTATGTTGCAGCTTATTCAAGAGCTCCTTCTGTTCAGTGACATTATAAAATAGCTCAAATTTTCCATTGCTCGATGAGAAACATTTTTTAAAAGTCATTATGAGAATTAAAAATTGAAGTTATAGATGGACAGGAGTTACGGGAAAAGAGACTTCTTTTTAGATATTCTTTATAGTATTCAGAGGTTTTTTTGTTTTGTTTTGTTTTTTTGTGAGGAAGATCAGCCCTGAGCTAATATCTGTGCTAATCCTCCTCTTTTTGCTGAGGAAGACCAGCTCCGAGCTAACATCTATTGCCAATCCTCCTCCATTTTTTCCCCCAAAGCCCCAGTAGATAGTTGTATGTCATGGTTGCACATCCTTCTACTTGCTGTATGTGGGACGTGGCCTTAGCATGGCCGGAGAAGCGGTGCGTCAGTGTGCGCCTGGGATCCGAACCGGGGCCGCCAGTAGCGGAGCACGAGCACTTAACCGCTAAGACACAGGGCCAGCCCTCAGAGGTTTAAAAATAGTATCAAATGTCTCTTTTTAAGTTAACGATCCCGTAATATGATATTGTCTTCAATTGATAAACTATAGTGCCAATATTCCTTATGATCTGTCCAGACTTTTTACCTATATTTGGCTCTTTTCAGCTGTCAGCTGGTGTGTGCTCAAGAGATGTAAACTGCCTTTTTATATGCATATAAGCAGATTATTACAAGGTAAGGGAAGATGCAATGGGGATGACTGCTAGTCCTCCTTATGGTAAATAGTATTCAGACTTTAGAACTGTCTCCAGTTACTCCATCGGTTTTTGCTGGTTTTGGAACTCAAGGCCATAGGAGATCTTTTAGAGTTATTTTTAAAATAGTTTTAGGAGATAAGGATCAAAATTAAATATCCAGAACAGGTGCTTGTCTGCAAATGTGTGCATGCATTGGCACATAGCTACATGAATGTGCAGTGTGTGCCAGCTTGATAATTGTGGGTGGAATTTGGACATTGGCTCTAGAATGCGACCTGTAAAGTTTTTTTGTTTTTTTCTCATCCAAACAAAAGCATCCAGGACTGTATCTTTTCTATGTGAGAGGTACTAATCCAGAAATAAGTTGTTCCACATGAGATAAATATGTTTACCCTTCTAAAGCACCTCTTTCAAATGCAAATCTTTATAAAATATATCACACACTTTGCGGTCTTCCTTTGTGGAATATACTAGATAGGATTTAACTTCGTCTAGATGGGTAGGATCATTATTAGAAAACTCTGTTATTTTTCAGTGCTAGAATACAGGATGCCCGTGGGGTTATTGAGCTATGTGGAGATGTAGGCCCTGAATTAAATGCCCCGCAGGCTGTAGTTATTGAGTTTTTCTTATCTGCCGTCCATACTTTTTCTATTTCTGTCTTATGGTAAAACCGACATTCCTATTTTTAATTTCTGCCCTATTAGCCATCCTTGACATTTATTGTTTGAATTGACAAATCGTTGGTCATTATGGAAGCTGGGCAATGTTTACACAATGCTTACTCTATTCTCTTTGCTTGGGATATGTCTGGATATTCCCTAGGTGGATTGGATAGGACACAGGAGCATTTGAACTTCAGGTGAGGGTTTGTGGCAGATTGCACTTCTCAAAGATGGCTGCCAACAATCTTTCGTACCACATCCCCTTCTAAACTGTGACCTTGACCCCTATTGAGAGATGGAGTCTACATCCTATCCCCTTATATCTGGGCAGATTTGTGATGAGTATGGCAGAAGTGACACTACATGATTTCTAAGACTAAGTTATAAAAGGCAATGCAGTTTTTGCCTTGTTGCTCACTTTTGGAGTCCTGAGCCATCACGTAAGAGATCTGACTTCCATGCTATAAGGAAGCCTGAGACACATACGAAGGCCACGTGCACATACAAGGGTGGTCAGCTTCAGCTGCAGTCCCAGCTGACAAGCATCAACCTCCTGGCGTGTGAGTGAAGACACCTCCAGAAGATTCCAGTCTTCATCTGCTGAATCCTTCTCCTGAGTGCCTCACCCCAGCTGTGGCATCATCCCAGCTGAGGCCTCAGACGTCATGGAGCACAGACAAACGGTTCCTGCTGTGCCCTTTCCAAATTCCTGAACCACGGAATCCAGAGCGGTTTGTTACACAGCAATGGTAACTGGAACAAGGCCTCATAGGTTCTTCTGTAAGTGGAGACCAAGAGTTTTAATGCCCAGGCTTCACAAAACGCTCTGTGGGGTAGTTGTTGTGATACTGAGTCTGGAGTTGGACAGGTCTGAATTCAAATTCTGGCTCCATCAACTTACACCCTAGGCAAATCTTTGTCTTCTTTGAGCTTCAATTTCCTCGTCTTTAAAATGGGGACAATGCTAGTATTCCATCGCCGGGTTTTATGATGATGAACTATTTCATATAAAGCATTTAACAAAGTGAATAGCACAGAATAAATACTCTGTAATTTTTAGCCATTTTTTTTGTGTGTGAAATGTTTGAATTCTCAAAGATTACTATTATTGCCTTCTTGATTCTCAGCTGTGTTCCAGATAATTGAGCTTTCCAAATAAATTGAGTTCTACTATACGACCATAACGGTTTGGCAATGTTATTTTCACAACTTAAAACTTGGAGAGAAAATAGCAGTATATACACTCTGAAGCAGAGATTGCTAGATTACAAGTTTGAGGAGAGCAGGGACCACATATCTCTTTTTCATCATTGTATCTCCAGAGCAAGCACAACTGAACACCACAGAAAATGCTCAATAAATACTTTTTGTATGAATCACCGTAAAAATCCTATTTGTGATCCCTTTGGATTACACAAAAGATGGAATCACCTCATCATTGGCTTATTTTCAGAAATATCAAAGAAAAAAAGAGGAATTTTCTGAAAAAAATTTACCCTGAGGCCTAAAAGTTTAATATCTATTGTAACTATTTTCAGATGACAATTTTATTTAGGACCACAGAAGCACAAGAAATACTAAGATAACCCACTTTTCATATTTGCAGATCCAAAATAGTTTCCCCATATTCTTGGAATATTATCATGGATATTAAACTATTTGTTAAGTAATTAGCCCAATGCATTTTTGCATAAATGCTTACAGTTTTGGTTTTTATGATGTAGAGGCCACATTGATAATGTTGAGGCAGAACTGTGATTTAAATTAATTGTAACCTTAATCTTGCTTCATACTCACAATCACACTAGGCACCGGCTCAATTTTCTTGTCACAACATATAGAACATTAATTAGAGTGAAAATTATTAACTGTGACTAGGGATTTTGTTATATTATGCAATCTAATTTTAATGGAAAGACTAGATTGTGATTTTTATTAGATGAAACAGGATATAAGCTTCTCTCTGGGAGTTAGATAACTTTGAAAGCTTTAGTATTTTATTGATGACTAGTTTAGAGGCTACAAAAGCAAATTCTGCTTTCCAAGACCCAAAGTTACTGTCCTGTCTGCATACATCAGGGTATGCTATGGTGACAGACAATACAGAATTTCCTTGTCACAATTTAAGTTCAGGTGACTGGCCATATAGTGGCCCAAACTTCCAGGCCCTTTGATCTTGGGGCACCTGCATCTCAGTATTTGTGTCTGTCTGTGATCACTGTGCCTGGGAAGCAAGCACAGAGAATTCCACCCTGACTCTGGATGCTTCTGCTCAGAAACTATGCACGTCACTTCCGCTTCACACTTCATTGGTCCAGACAAGCCAAACGGCCATGTTCAGTTTCACGGAGTGGGAAAGTCGTTCTCCTATACGTCTAGGGATGGGAAGAAAGTGGGAAACATTGGCGAGCCCCAGTAATGTTTCGGGAAATAACATTACCTGGTTGTAAGAATCTGGTTCAACATCTTTTTTTAGGAAAAACCTTTTTTTCCCCTCCACTTGATGAACGTTGCGTTGAGTATAAACGGAATCTTACTTTTCTAATGTAATCAGTGCAACTTAAAGGACAGTAAGTATGGCACAATTTACTGCAGAATGAGATTCAGTAGGAGGTGGTTCTGTCTGGGATTCTTTCCGAGGGGTGGCGATCCTTAGCGCTGACACTGCCACAGGGACTTGATCTCAGCGTTGCTTTGCTGAGAATGCAGTTCTGAGGAATGGAGCTGGAGGATGAGACCATAGGGAGGCTGTCAGTTAATTATCTCCCCCTGGTGTGGGACCCTGAGATAAGACACACAGTTTGAAAAGAAATTATAGGCAACTACAGTAGAATACTATTTCATTTCAGAGAGTTTCTATGTGGATTTAAATATCCACCTTTCTTTTCCTAAGAACCAGCATACAACCACTTCTACCCCTTACAGTTATTGCCCTGTTCTCAATAAAAGGAAATATACACGTAAGAAAGGCCTGATAAGACCCAGTTGACAAGGTGTATTAGTTGTAATCTTTTTTTTTATCCTCTAAACTAACCAGGGTATATTATGCATTCACCATTTTTTAAAGGCTGGATATGATTTCCTGTCATGATTTTTTCCTGCCGCATATGGGTTCTTGGTCTGTGCAAGGAAAATGTCAATAATTTGAACCTCTTGGCACTTTCTCTAATGGCCTTTGATGAGGAGACTGCTTCAGCATTTTGGTGGAACACTCTCGGACCAGCCTTTCAACTGAAATGAATTGTGGTGAGATCTGGGTAAAGAGGTGTCAAATATTTATTGCAACTGTGTTTCCTCTGTACCACAAAAGAATCCCTAAGTGTAACTAACAAATGAACTTTCCTGGTATGCTGTTTTTGTCATATTAACCCAGGATTTGGCTGGCGAGCATAATGGGGGTCTGGGTGGGGTTGGTATTCTGTTGAAAGTGCATATGCAATGTGCCTTTCACAGTAAGTGCCGGTCATTGAAGAAGCAATCTAGATCAGAAAATGCACTTGAGGTTTGGTGTTTGTCCACATTTTCCATTGTTTTATTGTTAGCACATATGCAATTTTTATTCCTAACAGCATTTTGATAGTTTGTTGCCTTTTCAACAAAAATACGGCAGCGCATTAAAGGATGTTGTCTTGCAATAGGAATAAGAACAAGATCCATTTATCAAGTGCCTGTACAGAGTATTGGTGTCAATGTTTGAAAAAGGAGCATCAGTACCCTGGCCTGAGGGCATTAGAACATACACTGTTTACCAGAGTGATGGCCCTTTCTAGGAAAGAAAAACGAGAAGGCATAGTGCGGAAAAAAGAGCTGATCTTTGCAGCTAATGAGAAAGATTTAACTGGGTTTTTTCTCTATATTATTCTCTTTCTTTATTTTCCCCCCCAATATATTTTTCTCAATGTATTGTCACATACACTGCCATGCATATTGTTACATGTATTCTTTCATTCATTTAATAGTCATATGTTGATTATCTACTATGTGACAGGAAAAGGCTAAGTATTAGGGATAAAGAAATATGATCTTAAAATATTCACTGTCAACTAGGGGAGATAGATTGAGAGTTAGAGAAATAGAGTAGAAACAGAAACAGGTGACATGCAACCACAAAAAGGGGCATTTATAAGTATCTCGGAGGAAGGGGAGACAGGAAAAAGATCATCACAGCTTTCTGAGTCTTGAAGGATAGGGATAAGTAGATCAAGGGGGAAAGATGGCTCCAGGTAGAGGGATGAGCCCAGAGACATTAATCGGCCCAAGGGTTCAGGGAGTGGCAAGTGACCTGTGAAGATGGAGTTTCAGATGAGGGAAGGAATGTGGCAGAAGGGGAGGCTGATCAAGGTCTGGAAGCCAGCCTCATAACCCAGGACTTTGGTGCCATATCAAGAAGTTTGGACTTCATCCTGTAGGTGGTGGGGAGCCACTGAACAATTGGAAATGGGGAGGGCTATGATCTGATTTCTATGTTAGAAAGATGACTCTAAAGGCAAAGCAGAGTTTTGAGTGGAGGCTGCCACGTTCCAGGCCCAAGACGATGGCTGGAGTGGCAGTGGGCATGGCAAGAAGAGGAAAGGTGAGGGATATTTACACTGCAAAATTAAAAGAACTTGTTAAGTGATTGGATGCAGAGGATTAAAGAGAAGAAAGAATCAGTGATTTCCATATTTCCTGCTTGTATTACTGGCATTAAACAAAGTAAGGAATATGGGGGAGTAAGCAAGTTTGAAGGAAGCATGAGATACGTCCCCATTAATGTGATAGTGTTAGCTAGCATTCATTGAAAGGTCAGTATGTGCCAAACATTGTTGTAAATTGTATGTTTTAACTGATTTAATCCTCACAATCACCCTAACAGCTATTGTTGGTTTATTTAATCAAATCTAAGGTGCCATCAATCGTAAGAAAACTTCTGATATCAAAGATGTTAAAATGTTTTTCCAAGAATTCATAAAATATGCTATTATCCCCATTTTACAGATGAAGAAACCAAGGCAGAGAGATTAAGTAATTTATGCAATGTCATATAGTTAATAAAGAAGCTGAGATTCAACACTAGGAGGTCTGGCTCCAGAAATTGTTCGTTTAATCACTGTGCTATGTCAATTCTTGGTACATATGGATCTCAGGAAAGAGTGATCTGGGATGAAGGCTGAGATCTGAGAGTCATCAAAAAAAACCTCTCTATTATATGGCAAAGGTGGAGATGGTGTGTATGGTAAATGATTCACAAATTTGTGATAAATTCATTAAAATTAAAATGGAAATAACATTGATAATTACAACCAATGCTCCTTTTGATACATGAACACTTCTCAAAACATCGGAGTACACCTATTTTAGGCAAATATTCTACAAGAGAAACTGAAGATGCAAGATCAACAGAGTTGTAAATCAGAATCACCCAAGGAAAAATTGGAAATTTTCAGAGAGGAGGCAATGGTGCCATCGATTTTCTTGGCCCATCAGCCTCTAACTTCTCTGAGCATATTGCCATTTCCTCCCATGTTTTGTGAAATCACAGCTGAGAGGTGGAGCAGGATGGAAATCCCCTTGAGAAGATTGCCATGCAAGTGTGCAAAATCCAGGCTGTAGGTTTGCATGTGAAGTTCATGAGACCTGCTCTCCTGGGAATAACTAAATTCCTTACCTGTGGGCAGGTGTGTATTTGGCCACTTGCTTTCACTGATTAGGAAGACACTGTCACTCAACGCAGTGAGTCACCACTTTTTGGATCCAATCCTTCTCACTCAAGAGTAGCAAATTTGTTTTTCAGGCGCAGTTTTTTTCCTTCTTTTTTCCCGCTCTTCTTCTCTCCTCCGTTTCCCCCCTGGATTATTGGTTCCCAAGGGGGGAACCAGAAGGGTGAATGTATGGGTTGTTATAGACAAAAACCCAGTTTATAGAGTTGCAAGAGAAATAGAAAAGAAATATTAGAACCCAGGCCTCGGGTGGGTTTAAGCTTTAATCAGGCCAAGAGAATAAGCAGAGAATAGCTCCAAGGAGGAGCATTGCAGAAAAGCAGTGTCTTTGTGTCCTTCTCAGCAGGATAGGTATAGAAGATAGGGATATATTGTCTTTGAAAAGAAGACAGTAGAATAGTCGCTGAAAGAGTGCTGCTTAGGCAGCCGGCCTTCCTGACGGGGTCAGTGTGAACAGCCTGTGAGCAGCTGCGGCCTTACCCAGACAATTGCTCGTGTTTGTAAGTGCCTTCCTTCCAACTTGTTGATAGTGTGACAACAATAAACAGGGCAAATGAGGAAGCCACTTCAGCGAGGAATGGGTTTTCGAAAGAAAGCCATGTTTTGAAGAATTCTAAACTTCTTTTCATTTGCTGCGTTTTGGCCCCCGAAGAAATCGATGCTTTCTTTAATTTGCTGTGGTTATTTAATCCCACTCTAGTTAAATCAGCCTCACGAAATGTTTTCTTAAAACTCTAAAAAATTGCTTATTTGTTTATAGAAGGGTACTTGGATAGGAGAGAATTCTATTTAGATCTCCTTAGCTATCATTAGCATAATACGCCCATCTCTATATTTTTACTTTTTATTTAAGTTCTACCATGACCTCTTCTATCAGCCCGACAGCCCATATTAAGTCATCAGATTAGCTAGGTGATAAACTGCCTTATGTCAATCTTTTGCAAAGGAGGTGGCTTGTAAATACATTCCAAGAAAAATACAAAATAGTGAAAGCACCGAAGTCATCATAGAGGGGATGAAAACTGTTTCTTCACTAGAGAAGAATTTGGCAGAGACACGGAGGGAAAATGTAGTAATTTTCTGAAAGGTAGAAGTGGGTGATAGACTATCGGGTGGGTGCCCGGGTGGGTAGAACCCAGGCAGGGCTTGAGGGGTAGAGACGTCTCAGAGAGTATACGGGAAGTTACATTCTGCAGTTGCTAACAGGCACTGTGAAACGATGTCTTCTACAAGAGGAGGATTTACGTTTATCTCATTTAATGGCCAGTTCAGAGGTAGGCAAACTGGTTGGTCTGTTATATGGCAACTCCCTTATGTCATCAGGAACCAGGCTCTCTGCTCTCATTCTCAGGCTTACAAAATGGTTGTTGGAGCTCCAGCAATCACATACATGACTCAGGTAGGAAAAAAGAAGAGGGAGGGAATGAGCAAAAGGGATCTGCTAGTTGAGACAGTCTCCTTTAAAGAGTTTTCCCTGAGGGTTTACTTAATAATATGCCTATCTGCAAAGGGCCTAAGACAGGTAGTTTTCTGAACTGGGCACCTGCCTCCCTCTCACAGTAGTTCTGCCAATAAGGAAACAGGGGAGGATGGTCAGTGGGTGGGATCCAGAGCCAGAGTGCCATAGTGGCATGCGGTCGAGAGCGGCAGATTAACAGCACTGAAGGCAAATTGTGCTTATTTTATTATTTTAGCTAGGGTCAAATTTTTCAGAAGCCAGAATGCTAATGTTGCCTTTTTAATACAGTTTAGCCCTAGACATTACATAATGGATACTATAACATTTCACTATGTTCATGTGTGGCTGAGTTATTGGGGCCAACATTTAGAGAAAATTAGGAGATAACTGAAGAATTGAATATTGATACTGCCTGGTTACATAATTCTATAGGGTTATACTTCTGGCAAGAAGGTTATTATTATTATGATTTTGAGTGGCATTTGAGTGTGAGGAAGTGAATGCAGAGGTGGCTCATTTTGTTTAAAGCTATTGTTCAGAGAGACCATATGTAGCTGAATCTGCCTCCCTGGATCCCATATGATAGAGACCAAATGGCCCCAAGGGTTCATAATAAAACTCTGTAGTCACTAGAATGTTTCTGATTGATGTCAATGCATAATTAACAACTTTGTGTAGTTGGTTGAGGCATTTGTGCTCTAAGGAAATGCAAATTTCTATCTATCTTGCAACTCTCTGTCCACCAATAACCATTTATCTCTTCTCACAAAATCCCTCGTGATACACACACCTCCCTCACTCCCACCTGGCAAACACTAATGCATTGGACTTAAGTAGCAAGTTCATTCCTAAAAAAAAGTTAAAAAAAAACTTTCTTAATTCTAATAAGTCTATTATTATATCAAATGAAGGTAAGTAGAAGTTGTCAGTAATGTCATTCTACCATATTTGAAATGTTTATTCTGTCTCGTAACTGGAGTAATCTTTTGGGAACAAAGAGGGGGTTTCATGATGGCAATTACTTTCTATGGCCGTAGTAATCTAGAATATATCCCAGAAGATTTGGCTGGATTGTGGATTGCCAACTGACTCCAGAGAGCTTCTGTGCTTGGATTAGCTCCATTGGGCATGAAACAAGGCACAAAATTGACTGTTCTTTTCTTTTTCTAGAAAACTTTATACATAGCTACACCCCTGTGTGAAAAATAGGAATGATTTTTGTTTTTCAATATGAACTAACTAAAAAAAAATGTGGAAGGAATAAATTCAAGTGTGTGAAACCATAAGGAGGCAAAAGGAAATAACTGTATTATATTTATTTTTCAACAAGGGTTTACATCTGTTTCTAATTTACGCAGATTATTGACACATCTGGATTTGGCCTTAGGAATTGTAAGTTGCTGCAGGGGCATTTATTTTTTGAATGAACTCTTCAGACCACCCTGGAACTCATGCAAGTAGTTTGGAGAGAAGGTTGTGATATTTTAAATCAAGTTACCTTCTGGCATTTCTAAACCAGTGCAAATGGGATTCTGTCATCTTGTGTTTTACAAATTGTGCTTTTGCATTTTTGACACCTGCAGGAAAAATAAGACCAAAGCCAACGGCCTAATGGCTTGACAATGACAAATTAAAATAGCCAGATAAAACTATCAAGGGGACACCGGAGATGGGTGTAAGGTTAGCCATTCACTTTAACCAAAGGGGACCCTAGATTTCAGCAGAAACCAAATAGTAAAGGAGTGACTGATGAAAAAGCTGTTTTAACATGGCCTGATGGGAGTATGCATTCTAACGAGGAAAATGGGATTGTTAAGAAGTAATATTGATTAATACTTTACCTCTTGGACTGATTCCTTTTGTAATTAGGAGCTAACTTTTCTCCCCATGTGGTCTGATTGTAGTAATTTATTCCAAGGATATGAATAATGGGAATCATGGAGTAGACCTTTAAGATTTTAGAAAACAAAAACAGGATGAAACACTTATTTCACGGCAAATATTTCTTGAATGGAGTAGATAATTTTATTAAAAGGAACAGAAGACCATGCATCAAAATCCTAATGTAAATCGGCTGAAACAAAACAAAACTCTCTCATGATTCTTTAGTGTAAAGGTACAATAGAAATAATTAAGTGCACAGTACAGTTTGATTAGTTTTGGGAAGAATGCTCTTTGGAGTTCTCAGAGTAGTTTTGGTGCTTTGTTTTGCTGTCAGAGCAAACCTTAAAATTCTCTCCTGTTGGAGATAAAGTTTTACTAGACAGGGTAATGTTGCACAGCAGACTGACGTTAAAAATAATGACATCTGGTTTTAGCATTCTTTAAAGGCAATTATTGTGTTCCATTGTGAAAGGAAATGATCACATTTATAGAGCATCTGATATATCCTAGAAACAAACTTATCTATTGTGCTGACATTCCTGTGTCTTTAGATGTTATTTTATTAAATGTTCACAAAGCAGAAACACCAAATGTATATCGATGCCTAAGATAAATGATAAAATTTCCCAAGTATCAACCTAAAGTCAATTTATAATGTGTAGTGGAGGTCTACTTCTTACAGCTTTTTAGCAGAGATGGCAGAGAAGGAATCAGAATTAGGAGACCAAAATCCAAAGATAAAATATCCAAAATCCTTGCAGAAAATAACTGCATAATTAGCAATGTTCCCGTCTCCATTTCAATACAGTATCCTATTTTAAGAGGCTGTTAGGTGTCCATTGGGATCAACTAATGGCCTCTGGGAATGGTTTCATTCAACTCAGTAGGGTAGCATGACAGTGTTGTACAGCACTGGCTCGAATGATTTAAAAAACGGTCTCACTTCTAGCACCACTTACAGTCCTGTCATTTTCAAGCCTCAGACTTGTGAATGTGTGAGTCATAAGGCTAACCTGGAATATTTCTAGTTAATCCTTAGTGTCTAACTCTTGATTAGTATAAACGGGCCTTTAATAGATGCTTTGATGGTGGAAGATAGAAGTGAGCGTGAAAATTGAGTTCCACAGATAACACAAGCGCTTCAGTGAAGCTTCACCTTTCTTCTAACCAGAATTTAAGTCACAGCCTGCTACTGGAAATACTAATGGTAGGCTGGCTTGAGTTTTGATCCACCCTCCCTTTTCCCCTGTCCACAGCAAGTGACACAGGCTATTTGCCCAAAGCAGGTGTGAGGGGAAGATTTTTGAGAAGTTTCCAGTGTCTTCAATGATAGACCGTTGGAAATGCTCACGGACACTGACAGCTAAATAGTGAACTGGTAGGACTATCACTCTGGAAGCGGGTCTGGTCAAGTGTGGAGATGGTTCTTTTCCAGGTGGATCATTGGAATGGCCTGCAATGCCCAGAAGACAATCATTCCATATTGCACATCCAAGGGAATTCATTTCTCTTTCAAGAAAGCTTTGCTTCGCCTCTATTGGAGTACAAATCAAAGGATAGGAGGAAGCAGGACTGAGAGAATCAGATGTGGAAAACGCCAGTTCAGAAAGAGGAGCAAAGCAGCAGGGAAGAAGCGGGAAAGTAAAGATGCAGAGCTAGGCTGGATCCTGATTCTTCAAGGTTCAGTTTCTCTGGTGTGCTGCCTATCTAGAGCGCACTCCTCCTCCTCTCTTGCTTCTGTCTGGAAATACGGAGCTGACGAAATATGTCTTGGGGCAAATACCATTGAGTACTTAAGATGGGGCAGTCCGAATGCGGGAGGTGGAAGGCAGCCTTAGAAGTAACTTGTCAAACTTCCTTTCTACATAGATGAGGAACTGAGGCCAGAAAGGTGAAGCGGTGAGTGAAAATCTCTAAGCGTGACCCAGAGCAAACAAATGTCGTTTTCTTTTTTTCCTCACCTATGCTTACTATTTTATTGTCTATCGCCCCTCCCTGGGATGTAAGCTATATAAGGGTAGGATTTTTTTTTAATTGAGATATAATTGACAAATGTATGTCTTTGATTGGTTTTCTGATCTTAACTAGGAGGAAATAGTTATTAAAAATATTCTGATCATTTAGAAAGCTGTCTCTTAGTATTTATTGAGTATGTATGGTATGTTCCATACTGAACCTGATACAGTAGGGAAGAGAAAAGCATGGGCTGAACACATTCCATTGACAAATTTGATGCATACAAAGCAGCATTCAGTCGTGTTATAAGCAAGAGTGAACACAGATGGCCATGCTATGAAGGTGATAGTTCACCATGCAGAGAAAGGAAAGGAGCTTTCTTCTCCAGCCTTCTAGGGCTAACAGGTTGGATGGAATACATACAGGAATCATGTCAAGCCTTTGCTCGTGATGAGAGTTTGGCCTATCACATACCAATGGACAGGGAGTGCCTCTGGATTTTTTGGTTTGTGGAGGTGGGAGAATTTTCTCCCTTCAGCTATTCCAGAGGGCTTATTGCTCAGCAGGATTTGGAGTCTTCAGGTGGTTGCTAATCATGACTTGAATCATCAGGAAAGACTCTGCTTCTTATTCTCTCTTCCTTCTTCCTTTTCTGTTTTCTCTTCATCACACTGTGGCTCAAGTCTTTCTAGAAGACTTGTTCTGATTTCAGAATCTTTTGTACTTGATCTTTCTCAATGTTTTCTTTTCTGTTTTTACTGGTTGGATCACATTCATCTTTGATCTCTCACCAGCCAGAAATTCCTATTCTTTTGACTCATTTGCTTCCTTTACCAGGACATGTCAAAATGAACCACTATACTATCAGGTCTAATCCTTATATGATTTTCTGTTGTCTTTTCATCTAATCTTTAAGTTGCTCTCAACTATGTTTTAGACTTACAATGCTTGTTTTAAATCTATTTCCAATAGAAGATGATATTTTACTTATTAATTAGTAAGACCTTTTATTCCGTACTGTAACTTTAACCTTGTAAGCATTAATACTCTTTTACTTTTCTGGATTGAGGACTCAGTATTTTATAGATATCTAGAAATCTATAATTCTTTACTTTCTTTATAAGCTTATTTTGTTATATAAACATTTCTTATAATTTCTTTTCTTCATTTAAAAATTGTTTTGGACCATTATGTTTTATTTGGCAACATTAATTTTGCTATCGTTACAGAAAATCTCCAAAGTCCAAATTTTGGACTTGTAAGTTTTGACCTCCAGTTTTCCTGATGAGAGAATATACATTTGGCATCCAAAGTGTCACTCCAGGTCAACCTGTCCTTTGAGATTTGGCTCAAATCCTTTGTCCCATGTGCAGTGAGAGACTCAGTCCTTCTGGATGTCTTAGGGAATCGATTGGTCAGGGCACCTCCATTTCTCCTGGTCCGTTCCAGCCCTGGATGCTGCTTCTGCTGATTGGCTCAGTTCACGGCTTCCCCACCTCTGAGTGCTGTCCCATTTACACACTCTGTACTCGCACAGGACACTGCCCAGGTCCCTCTCCTCCACATTCCAAGGCTGTGTGTACAGCATACGTTCACTGAAGTTTAGGGCAATGGAGTTGTTTAATTAAAAGAAGTTTGAATTATAACATCATTAAAATTAAATATATAATATTGCAGTTCTCAAAACTTTTTGATCCTTAGGAACTTCATATTCTCCCTCTTTCATCAGGCTGCCAGGTCTGTAATCCTCCTGTTTCTTCTCCATCTTCCCTCCGATCCCAGCTCCATCCCCTCAAGTCTTGTTATTTCTTGCTGAGAGTTTGATTTTCTTGTTAAGGTCTACCTTTTACTAGGGCATCTCGTCAGGATCTCAATTCACACCTAATGTTTCATCTCAGCATATTCCCAACCAGGACTCCATCCCACTCCCCCTCGTGAAGAACTTTAGCACCTGTTGTCAATTCTCCCTGGCCGCACATCCCTCATCCCTCCTTCCAAATTACGTGAATTTAGACCAGAGGAAGACATACCCTCTTTGGAATAAACCTTTTGGCATCCTCACTATTTTAAATATCTTGTTTCATTTCATTAAAAAATGTTTTTAATATTGTAATTTATCTTACATCAAAAGATCTCATGAAAAAATTATGAAAGCTATATATGTTGTCAAATTTAATACAAGTGAATATAAATGGAAGTGAAAATACCAGATCAGCTTTTGCAAAAATTGTTTAACATGCATTATTTCAAAAAGTTTTACCCCATTGTTGCATTAAACTTTGTTCCTTTTTTCCTCTCTAGTGATTCAAAGTTATACATTCCATTTTTATTTATTTATTTTTTTTGTGAGGAAGATCAGCCCTGAGCTAACATCCGATGCCAATCCTCCTCTTTTTTGCTGAGGAAGATTGGCCCTGGGCTAACATCTGTGCCCATCTTCCTTTACTTTATTTATTTATTTATTTTTAATAATTTTATTTATTTATTTTTTCCCCCTAAGCCCCAGCAGATAGTTGTATGTCATAGCTGCACATCCTTCTAGTTGCTGTACGTGGGATGCAGCCTCAGCATGGCCGGAGAAGCGGTGCGTCGGTGTGCGCCCAGGATCAAACCCCGGGCCGCCAGCAGCGGAGCGCTCGCACTTAACCGCTAAGCCACGGGGCCGGCCCTTCCTTTACTTTATATGGGACGCTGCTACAGCATGGTTTGACAAGCGGTGTGTCGATGCGTGCCCGGGATCTGAACCTGCAAACCCTGGGCCGCTGTAGCGGAGCACTCACACTTAACCGCTGTGCCACTGGGCCAGTCCCCCATTTTTATTTTTTATGGTTAGGGTCAACTTAAGGAAAAAAATATATATACGTATATATAAGCCGAGTTCTCTATCAACATCAAGAATGAAAAAATGTGGATTCTCCCTGGGCTAAATGAGAAATTGAACACACCTTTCCAATCCTCAGAAATTGTTGAAATAGTTCCAGATTATCATTATTTTATATGCACTTTCAATTTCAAGCCCCCTCCCGCCCATTTTTTCAAACAAATGTGTCAAGTTTCACCATTTCATTAACAATTATTTAGACTTAGCTGTAAGTTTTACCAGCTCCAACGGTCACTATTCTTTCTTTTATGGGATATCTTTTCCATTTGAATTCTTTATTTAAGAAAAATCCCTCCATTTTATGTCTACCTTGGACACCTAAAGCACATCAGGGCAGTTAGCTCCCCCTGCCTTGGCCAGCCCTGCCCTCTACACCCAGAAATTATAAACCACGGATAATGCCAAATCTTCCCCACTCCTCATGGACTTTGACGCTGGGTCTGAAGCTTAACCAGGTCCTGAATTTCTTCCATTGATTTTTGTGGCCTATCCTTGTCTGCAGGCCTGTTCTGATCTAGAGGGTGCAGGTCACGGTCTGAGTGGAAGGTAGACCTGGTGGGGTTCTCCTCTGCTGGTGGGTTGGTGTGCTAACACTCCCGTCACCGGTGCTATTTCCTGCTGAACCAGTGAAACTCTCTAGTTCTCTACTGCATTATTTCAGGAGAAGTAGAAAGTAACCTTCATGTGTTTAGGACATCTAGTAGTTCTAGATTCGTAGCTCGAGCAGATATTTGCATTCACCTTTCTGTTTCTCTCCCCACCACTTCCCATATCTGTTTGGTTTTGTTCTCTGTACAGGTTAAGGCACACACACAGGCATGCATGTACAGGTGCATGTGCCCACACTCCCATGCTCAACCAAAGGGGAAAGGTCATGGTGGGGTAAATAAAATAATGTAAAGACTAGTCTCCAGGAATCTCTCTCAGAGCAGTCAAACAATTCTCTTAGCAAGAATTACATTTCTTATTTCCTGTACTAAATCAGTCACGGTCTCTGCCCTCCAGGAGCGCAGTGTTATTGGGGAGATCCGATGTGCACCCAGGAAACATTACACGTCAGAAAGAAGAGAGAATGTGGAAGAGTTCAAATCCCCACTCCATCACTAGTAGCTGTGTGAACTTGGATGTCACTTAATTTCTCAGAGCCTTATTTCTGATTTCTTCTGACGACAACAGATTTTTTCATTAAGAGTCACATACGTTCACTGAAGTTTAGGGCAATGGAGTTGTTTAATTAAAAGAAGTTTGAATTATAACATCATTAAAATTAAATATATAATATTGCAGTTCTCAAAACTTTTTGATCCTTAGGAACTTCATATTTGGCAGCGAGGAAGACAGACAAGGATAAGAAACAATTCATTCTCTGTTCTCAAGGGCTATCACCCACTAAGGAGGCAGGACAAGCACAAGATAGTCTAAAAACATTGGTGTCCTGTGTGACAAATGACCCTCTGTGGTGCTCCTCTGAGGTCAGAGAAAGACACAAGATAGTGGGAGAGGAGAGATGTTATTTAACATCCAATGAGCTAAAACATACACCGTGTAGTACCTGTTTTAATCTCTGATCTCAGTTTTAATATGGAAGGTGGGACACAAAATTGGCAAGACAGAGAAAGGAAGTTCTGGGACAGGTGGGGTGGCCACCTGGGCAGCTGGCCAGGCTCTAGTAGCCACACTTATCCCCAAACAGAACATTCTACTATCAGATAGGATATGTTCCCACCTCTTATACTGTCTTCCATATGTCTCAAAATATTGACAGCCTTAAGAAATGATGTGAAAGAGCAAATAAAAAGTGAGGAAGAGAGAGATTACCCAGGACAAACAAGGATGGAGGCCAGCTGTTCTCCATTCTTCCTGGGGACAAAGAGTTCCGTCCTCTGATCTGTCCCAGCACATTATCTTATTGCACTTAGCACTTTCTACCTTGCTTTGCTGTTATTTATGTACAAAGCTTATCTTCCCCACTGAACTGCAAGTACGTGGAGCCCAGAGCCTGCCTCTTTCATCTTTGAATCCCCTCAATGCAGGCCTTGCACCTAATAGGAACCCAGTGACCATGTGTTAAAACCACAGAAGGCCTGCAAGTCGCAGTGGTAGGGATTTAAATCACATCGAGTTAAGGACTGTTTTCTTTTTTTTTTTTTTTTATAATTTTATTTATTTTTCCCCCAAAGCCCCAGTAGATAGTTGTATGTCATAGCTGCACATCCTTCTAGTTGCTGTATGTGGGCTGCGGCCTCAGCACAGCCGGAGAAGCGGTGCGTCGGTGCGCGCCCAGGATCGAACCCGGGCCGCCAGCAGCGGAGCGCGCGCACTTAACCGCTAAGCCACGGGGCCCGCCCCAGGACTGTTTTCTTGAGGGTTGTTGAATCAGGGAATAATTTACTGAGGGAATGTTATCTCCTTCTCTAGAGGTTTTTTTTTTTTTTTTAAAATAACATATTCTCATCAATTTGAAATGATTTAAATACGGTCTCGCATGTGGCCAGAGGGAGAGAGCAGCTGAGCTGTCAGGATTCCTTCCAGAGCACAGAGCTCTGATTCTGGGATGGGAAACATCAGCTTCAACTTATTTCTCCTTCATTCTCTCTCTTTCTCCCACCTCCTGGTCAACTATGTTTAAATCCACCTGAGAGTGGTAAATTAATGGTAGGATTTCTGCATGTTGTCCCTTCATGAAAGTCTTCTCTTACCTGAAATATCTAGATTTGGGATTATTTACCCGAACAAGGTCCAGCCCTTATCTGAGGCCGTGGCAGGTCTCTGTTTCTGCCTGCTCTGATGACTGTGCACTTAGGAGAAAGTCAGATGGTGGGGCTACCTCCCTCATCTGGCCTGGAGAAATTGAGGCCATTAACAACATAAATGTTTTTTGGATATATGGTTTCCTGGAAATCTTCCAAGTGGGGACTCTAACCTTGACATGAAGATTTCTTTAAGGCATCTGAGATTTCTCTGATTGTCCTTGGATGTAGCCCCGCAGGCCAGCAATCACATCTGGAGGCCAGGAAAGCTTTCTCCGTTTCTTGCTCAGAACCTGTGGCACTATGTGAAAATAAAGGGATTTCTGATAAGACAACTGCATATTTCCATTTGACAGTAAAATCATCTTTCCCTACCTGAAAGAAACTTAGCCTCCTAAGCCTAATTTTCAAACAGTTTTGGAATGAGATGTTCAAGGACCATTGAAGGCATGTCTTTTTATTTTTGATTTTTCATTTCATTTAGGCTCCAGAGATTCCTCATTTGCTTATATTTCTTAGAATTTCCTTTTGAAAAATGATAGTAAAGGGTGGAGAACTGTTGGTGGTTTGACGAGACCAGGTTCTTTGGGAAAGAAAAGAGAATAGTGGTTCGACGTTGAACTACCACGTATCGAGCCCTCACTCTGGGTTATTGGAAGCTGGGGATAGCATCTGCATCTCATCGCTTACGCTTTAATGCCAGGTCTCCGCCTTGGGAAAGGCAGCAAGTGTGTTGAAGGTGGGCCTCCAGATTGCAATAAGCCACTCAGGGGCAGTCACACTGGCTCATCGAAGGACAGGCTATTCAGCTACATATATTGCTTTCCAATATTGTGTCACTAGCGCCATGTGGCTTTTGAGCACTTGAAATGGGGCTAGTCTGAACTGAGATGCTCTATAAGTGTAAAATACACGCCATGATTTCAAAGACTTAGTACAAATAAAGGATGTAAAGTAACTCAATGATATTTCCATTGATTATATGTTTTATATATATATGAAATATGTGGTATATGAAATGATAATATTTTGGATATATGGGTTAAATAAAATATGCTACCAAACTTAATTTCACCTATTTCTTTTTACTTTTCTTAACATAGCTACTAGAACATTTGAAAATACACATGTAGCTCAAATTATATTTCTATTGGATGGAGCTTGTCTAGACACAGCACTGGAAACGAATGGAGGCAATTCTCCTTACTAGATTTTCTCCTTCAATCTATTTCTTGTAAGTACTAAAATTGTCAATATTGGCAAAGATGCTCTGTTGCTTTGAAAGATGCATGTGCCCTTCTCCATGTGCTTCTTGTTTTCCAAGGAGATTATAAATATCTTGAGTGGCTGTTAAGTCATAGAGTCAACAAACCCATAATGAGTGATAACTGTTGTGTTGGGTATGGTGCTAGGTTCTGCAACTGCAACATTGAACAAGACTGGCCGCTACCCCAGGAACCTGCTGTCTAGAGATAAGGCAGGTAAGTACACAGCTGCTAGAATCAAGTTCAAGAAGTGTTGTGGTAGAAGCTCGCACAGAAGGCTGTGGCATTCCCATCATGGAAAGATGAATTTCTAAGGATGGGATATTCCACTGAATCACCTAGTTTTATAATGTCCCCAGCTCTAATCAATCATTTTTATATGTAAGTTGTTTTTATTACACAAGTAAAAGATAGTCATTGTAAAAAAGAAAAAAAAAGAAGAAAGAAAGAAAGAAAAAGGAAATACAGATAAGGCGGAAAACACAAACTTCATGGTTGCCACTGTTACACTTGGATACAATCATTTCCAGTAATAAGTCTCTCCAGTGTCAGAGCTCAAACCCAGATTAAGCATAGCAGAAAACAGAACTTGTGGCTTCTCAATGGCTGGATCCAAAGATTTAAGCAATTGTCAACTGTCTATCTGTCTATGCCTCTCTCTTCGTCTTTCATTTGTGCTTTTATCTGTACTGGCTGCATTCCCTGATTGACTTTCTGCTGATTCTGGAAAGAAGGACCCTGGCAGTTGAGGTTTATGTGATCCTTTGTGCCCAAAATTTCAGTAGAGGGGAGAGAGAGAGAGAGAGAGAGCGAGAGAGAGAGAGAGAGAGAGAAATCTACTGGATCAATCACTGTGTTCAAGAAATATTAATCCAATTGGTCCACTCAGTAAAACTCATTGATTGAGAATAGGGAAAGAATATTTCCCCACAGAGAGGCAGAATAAAAGGATATGTCTGTCTGTCTGTCTACTACCTGCCTACCTACTTATTTGTCTGGCATAATAAACTATTTGAGGGGATGAAGGAGATGGGAAAGTGTCTTCTATTTCTTAACTTAATAATGCAGGCTCATTCTGCTGAAAGGGGCAAGACCAAAGCCAGGTTAATAGGAGAGATATACTTATGTCAATGTGACATTAGACTGTGTTTTTTCTAAGAAAAACATTGTGGTTCCCCTTGGTGAGGTGTGCTGTCTTCTTAGTTGACATTTCTAGTAAGGAAATCAGTTGTAGCTCTCTCTGGTGGGGAGACTGAACCTGACTTAGAGGCTCCACATTCACTCTTGCTCACAATATGAGGGTCCATCTCCCCCCTCCACCTCATCCCCATCTAACAAAAGAGACCTGCCTGAGTTTTTATCCAGGGCTGGAGGTGCTGCTTGATTTTGCTGGATGCAGGAAGGACTTAGGAGCAGAACCTCCTCTTCCTGTCAGAGAGGGAGAGTGTTGCATTTCCCAAGAAAGGGATTGGGGTGGAGGGCCCAAGACAGATAGATTTAAAGAATGAGCCACAGTTCGGGTGGGAGGACCTGAGGAGACATAACCCAGGAGGAAGAGAGTATTTTCAGGGGACACCCTTGTTCCAAAGACCTAAGTCTAGCAAGGCCTTCAGTTGTGGTGCACGAGAACAATGACATTAGATAGCATTCTTGCTTTTGTTTTTCACACACTTTATATGGTTTTGAAATGGACCTGGCCCTGCAGTAGCTACATTCTTACCTGGCTAGGCAGGGACTACAAAAGGGAAAGGCCATATCTGCCTTTATTCTCTTTGGGAGATCTGATGGAAAAGGGATGCAATCTCAAGATGAAGAAAGTTTAGAGACTCATGTGGCAGCAATGGCTAAGAAGATTCCCTAGGTATGAGGGACAAAGAGAATGAATCTATTGATCTGCACCTCTGTTCTGCTGAAAGGATTAGTGAGATATACATTTGGACCAATAAAGGAGAGGTTCTGATATTTCCATATATACAATATACGTCCCCTGGAAATGTCAACATCTCCCTTGTAGATACTTGTCCATCACAGAGCACATCTACAGTCACTTGGGTTTATTTTATGCTTTTATAATAACTGGCCAGTTTCTAACAGAGAGGAGGGAGAGTGGCAAATACTGAAACCTGAATGCCCTGAATGTGAATAGATCTCAAATCCTATTAAGGATCCTCCAAAATTTGTCTGCCTAGCACCTTGAAAAGATATCTCTCTTGGTCTACTCTAGGATTCTTCTGGCTCCTGATAAAATAAAGACATATTTAGGCTTCACAAAGGTCTAAAGGGCACAAATAAATAACAGGCATGCATATTGAATAAAGAGCGACCTTTGTCTCTAAAATTGATATCCCACCTGTTAATCTGATCATGTAGAACACGTTGTTAGACTAACATAGGACATGATAAAATTTTATTTACAAAACAATGTACTTTGAAAATAAATGATTGTGAAACACAAGTGTATAAAGTATTATATGGACGCTTAATGATCATGACAATTATTTTACAACTTAATTGTAGGAAAATGAAAGGAATAGAGTGGCTTAACGAATTCAAAGATTTATCAGACTGTGTGCTACGAGGGAGATAAAAAAGAGAGCCTGTAGCTTAATGTCACATTCTGTGAACATTAAGCCTACAATCAGACTTCTCAGCATTTTTACCACTGAGTAGAGTCCTTAGAATTACAAAATGATTTTGATTATGCAGATAATTAGCTTTAAGTGAATTATATTTTACATTCCGTAAGAATGATCTTTTAAAGAAACAACAATTGTTATGGGCTGGCATCACACTAGACATGGGAGAGCTGAGGAAATATATAGATGGAGAAGACTTGTGCATTTGAGATGTAACTCTTTCCACATGAGTGGAACCTCAAAGCCTGTCTCCATACTCAGCCCTAAGCATAGCTGAAATTGGACAGGCCTTTCTCTTTTTAAAAAACCTACGTATTGCAATAATAAGATGGTACCATCTTGGACTTTGGAGTGGATTTGTTAAAGGCAATAATGCATGCTGTACATTTTGTTGCTGATTACAAAACACTGGACATTTGTTCCGTTCACAACACTTCCCTGCTGGACCTGAGAGCTGCATGGAGTAAGTTGAATGCAAATGGATATTCGAGTTTTATTATATTTGGCTACCAAGTTTATTAAAGAAATAGCTTACCATGCTTGTTCCCTAGATGTGCTTTTGGCCTTGGGATTTTTATACCTTTGGTCCTTGACTTCAATAGTTTATACATAATAAACAGAGATTAAAGTTGTTTCATATCATGAGATGAATAATATTTAACATAGCTCTTCAACATATCTAACTAGTAACCTTTGACCAAATCACTGGAATAATTTGATTTCTTAAAATCAGATTTCACCCTGCTTTGACGTGAATTGACTCATCACTTCCAACTATAGGTTTGAAAGGGGCATTTAGATATACACGGCTTTCCTAACCTCTGAGGAAGGTCAGTGCCCAAATAATCTTTCATATTTGCAGTTCAGATTTACTCTCTCACAATCATTTTGCAAACCATCTGCATAGGGTTTACACCTTTGAGGTATAATCCCAAGTAATTTATCACTTTTTCTGTACACTAAAATTAAACGGCTTAATTCTCAGGGGATTAGTTGAGAAAACATTTGCTGTTTCGGCCAAGCCTCTATTATCTATATTTCTCCAAGTTGTTAAAATGTCAAATTGAAAGGGGGTCAAGCAAAGCAACAATAAAGTTCAAAGAGAGTAAATTATATTCTCTCCAGTTATGGCAATTTTTTATCGGTCTCATTGATCCTGGATAATAAATGCGCATTGCTGTAAGTTTCAGAAACTCGAGAAGATTTTAAGAGAGTCAATTTTAGGAATAAATGTATCACTAAAAAGAGGATTTTGCTGTCAAGATCAAGAGCTGGCTCTTTCTGAAAAAAATGCTGGGCTTGTGTTTTCAAACAGATCATTGTTTGATGATTTCCAGATATTTAAAATAATGTATCTACTAGAAGTATATTTGAAAAGCAAATGTCTGTAATTGAGCAGCACAATTAACAAAGTAATGAACTCACTTTGCGTTTACCCTTGAATTATAATTGCTAATCATTGTTGGTTAATTTAAGTAAAGCCTCGGACCTTTATTGGAAATGTCAGCATTTGAAAGCTTTGGCTGCCTGCATTTCCTCAACACTCAAGACTTGTGAAATTTAAACATACTTATAAAATCTAGATATCTATTAATGCCCATCAGTAACCTGTAATCAAGGCCTGAATCTATTAGCAAAACAAACAAGCAGCCTTTGGAAACAACAGGTAAATATACGAATTTGTGAATATGCTAATTGCTCTTTTGTGCTACAGCTGTTAGCTCAAATTCGGCCCCCAGCAAAGTTTCTCTTTCCCCAGCAAGAGAAGCTGTGTGTGGTACAGGTGTGCACGCGCATGCGTACATGCACACATGTAGCTATTACCTTTGTGGGGAATTCAGCCTCTTAAGTAGTATTTAAAAAGAATTATATGTTAACAGTTTTACTTTTACCTGTAATATTTGCATAGACACAGTTCCATTCCCACCCTTATTTGAAAAGCCTTTTTCCTTATTCCTTCTGAGTCATTTCCTCCTCTCCTCTCTGACATGACCTTGAGTCCCTGGGTATTTCCCCACATTGCCCATCTGCCCGCATAGGAGCTGGTTCCTTCTAGCATGGCCCTGCAGGTCCCAACAAGGGCAGAGTCTGGGCAACAGCCAGTGAATGGCCAGATAGCTGTTGCCCAATGAGCAGTGGTGGGGTCGTCACTAGCAGGGAGGACAGAACTGCTTTAGGGCTGTCCCATAGGTGACCTGAGGGACAAACAATTGCCACTAACGGCCAGCCGGCAGGAGGCCCTGTGTTTCCTTTCTCTTTGACCAGATATCAGCCTTAAGCCAGCTGTACCTGTAAAAGGCTGAATTGCAAAATGCACCAGACGCTTCAAATAGCAGCTGTGAAGCTATGATTTTCCATGTCTACAAAATGCATGAAGTAGATACACGAAACTGTTGCCAGAGCTCTGGGACCGGCATTGTGGTAGGTGCTTAAGACAAAGATCAATCTCATGTCATTCCAGGACTGGGAAGGCTGGAAGGGAAGACAATTACAAGGCCCTGCAGCAAGGTCAGGGTAGAGGAGTGTGCAGGCTGCCAAGGAAACATCCCTGTCTCCCGGTCTAGGGCTCTTTCTCTTTGTGGGTGTGTGGTGTGTTCACAGTAGCACATTATGAAGGTTCAGTGGACTGGGATTGCAGAATGGACTAGACGTGAAGGAGTGGAGTCTGGGGTCAAGAAGGCCAGCCAGAGGCTACTATAAGAGTCTGAGCATTGATGAGAACCGGGTCTGGGTGAGCTTAGAAAAGAAAAGAAAAGGTTAGATACATATATTTCACACACATGCACACACACAGACACACAACACACACTTTTCTTACAAACATAAATTGTATTAAAACACAAACTGTACAGCCCAGATTGATTTTGTGGGGTCTAAAGCTTATGCGATTTTGGACCCCTCTTTAAGAAAAGAAAAATCGAAAATACAAAATTAGTTACAAAAGTGAATATTTATTGTGAATGAGAAAAGAATTTTTAATCTGCATATATCACAAACACCACAAAATTTAGAAATATAACATTTTTATTAATTAACTGCCTGACACACTTCTGTAATACTGTATTTCTACTTTTTTTGGCATCATATTTTTTGATCACCTCTTCATATAACAATATTGTTGTGATATTATTTTCTATAAGAGGCTAGAAAGATAATCCAGGCTTTCCTCCGGCATGGTTGATCAAAATATATTTTGTTGCTGTTGTTGTGGATGGGATGCATAAAACTGGTAGCTTGGGCCGGCCCCGTGGCTTAGTGGTTAAGTGCGCGCGCTCTGCTGCTGGCGGCCCGGGTTCGGATCCTGGGCGCGCACCAACGCACCGCTTCTCCGGCCATGCTGAGGCTGCGTCCCGCATACAGCAACTAGAAGGATGTGCAGCTATGACATACAACTATTTACTGGGGCTTTGGGGGAAAAAATAAATAAATAAATAAAATTATAAAACCGGTAGCCTTATTGCTCTAGAGTGGTACCCTATGAATATAGGAATTCTGATGTTTTTTTGTGTAATTGCCATAAAAAAAGAAAAAAGTGTATAGCAAGGGCGTAACTGTACTTGCTCCTTTTTTGAGCATATTCTGACAAGAGATGTTTCTTTTTGACTCCATGTTAATGAGAAACCAGTCCTCCATTTACAATTTTACACGTCTGATGATTAGAAGGATTTCACAGACCAGCTTTGGCTCATTCTAAATCTTGTTCCTTCTCCACTACCACAAACTTAGAAGATTTTAGGATACATTCCCACTTTTGTAGAGCAAAACAGCCTTTGGTCTTGCCCCTTTGTGTCACTATGCAGGAGGTGGGTAGGCACAGTGGATGTTTGGGGCCTTTGAACACATGGAGAGAAGTGACCACAAACCAATTAATATACCCACCAAATCCAAACTAAATATATCCTCTACTCAATCTCCCCTTAGCCAAGAGTTTTTCAACCATGCTACCGTTGACATTTTGGACTGGGCGATTCTTTGTTGTGGGGCCTGTCCTGTGCATTGTAGAATAGTTAGCAATATCCCTGGCCTTTATTCTATACATATCAATGGTATGCTTCCAGTGGTGACAATCAAAAAGTTCTCCAGACACTGCCAAATGTCCCCTGGGGAGAAAAATCACTCCCACTCCCGTCGTCATTGAGAACCACTGCCTTAGAGAGATTCTCCCAAATGCCTATGGCTGCTCCAACGCCGTCTAACAAGAAAGGACTGTGACAAAGCAAAAGTAGCAAAGGAAAGGCAACAACCATCTTTCCCGAATGCAGTTAAAATATTTTATTTTTGCAAATTTCACAAAAACATGTAAACACATTGCTGGGTACTCCCCAGGGCCTTGGCAGTGGCTTGTAAAAGTGAAGGAAAAGCATGCCTCTGGGGAAGAAAATTAACACAATGACAATGGTGTGACATTTGTAGTTAGTGCCACAGTCCAGGACTGGTGATTCTTGCTTTGAAAGAGACAAGTTTTCATGCAAATCCATTATTTTGTTGAATGGGTTATAGGACCTATTCTTTTGTGGATCAATCTGCTGCATAAAACACTGAAATAGTTCAGAAATTGACGTAATCTTCTTGGTCCACATGAAAGCATAAATCACAAAACTTCTTGTGATTGGCTGGCAATGCAAACTACTTCTTAAGATTAAGAGTAGTAAGACATTACATACCCCAGCTTTAACCCAACATGGGCTCTTATTTTAAGAGGCCCTCATTTATTAAATTCTGCCTATCAAGCAATAAAAGTGTTACCACTCTGTTAGCCTATCAATTTTATTTTTTTTTCATTTATTCTCTGTAAGTTTTTTCCTTAAAACATCGCTCTTCTACCATGATAAAAATGACTCATGATTCTATGCAATGAAGCTTCCCATTTGGATGGAACTGGATGTTCAGAGGAGCTGTAAATAAACATCCAGTGTTGTTTGCTTATTTATTATTTATTTATTTTTACGAGGAAGATTGGCCCTGAGCTAACATCTGTTTCCAATCTTCCTCTTTTTCTTTTTTTCTGCCCAAAGCCCCGGTACATACTTGTATATCCTAGTTGTAGGTCCTTCTAGTTCTTCTATGTGGTACGCCACCTCAGCGTGGCTTGATGAGTGGTGAGTAGGTCCACGCCCGGGATCCGAACTGGCAAACCCCAGGCCACTGAAGCGGAACGTGTGAATTTAACTGATATGCCACTGGGCCAGCCCCGTTTGCTTATTTTTTTTTCATTTTTATTTTTTTTGTGAGGAAGATCAGCCCTGAGCTAACATCCATGCTAATCCTCCTCTTTTCGCTGAGGAAGACTGGCTCTGAGCTAATGTCTATTGCCAGTCCTCCTCCTTTTTTTTCCCCAAAGCCCCAGTAGATAGTTGTATGTCATAGTTGCACATCCTTCTAGTTGCCGTATGTGGGACACGGCCTCAGCATGGCCGGAGAAGCGGTGCGTTGGTGCGTGCCCAGGATCCGAACCCGGGCCTCCAGTAGCAGCGCGTGCGCACTTAACTGCTAAGCCATGGGGCCAGCCCTGTTTGCTTATTTTTAATCTCTGCTCCATCTTCTCCTCTAGTTTACAGGGGGCATACTGCTCATGTTTTCTCTTTTGATGCTCAAATATTGTATCCTTTTCTTTTTAGTTCAGCTGTGATAAATTTGGGAGTTTCAAAATGAGTGTTTAATAAGAAACTAGAAGAAAATAAATAAACCCACCACAACCAAAATAAAACAAAGATGAGTTTAATCAAGTATCTGTATAGAGGTTTATGATAGGAACAATGAAGATGTAGCCATGGATTGACTTGACTGGCTGAATTTAAGGGGCTCTGCTGACCTCCAATTTCTTTCTGTTGCCTCAGCCCTATCTAGGGAAATCCATCCAAAATTATCCCCTTTTAGTCTTTAGATATTTCAAACTCTTTGATCCAATTCCTTTGATCCCCTTCATATGAGCAAGGGTCACACTCTTATTGATTTCTGAGCCTAATTAGAAAAAAATAAGAGAAAGAGTGTAAATTGACTTGTGGGCATAAACTTCCTTCTTGCTCCCCTTGTGAGGAGAAAAATGGTCATTCTGATAACTGCTCATAGCATTAAAGTAGGACAGTGCTAACCCAACTAAAAATTTCCTCCTTTTATGAAAGGAAAGTTAGTGATTTTCATTTTGTGCCATTCCTTATTCCTGAAAAACAACCCCCTCCACATCTCTATCTACATGACCCTCGTCCTCAAAATCAGGGTTCAAAAATCAGACACACTAGAATCTTTCTTATAATTAATTTACCAGGTCCTGAATATTTCCCTATGCCTGTACATAATTGGTTCATTTAGCAAAAATTTATTGAGTGTCTACCGCGTGCTAGGCCCTGGGAATATATCTGTGAACAAAACTGACATGTTCCCTACCCTCATGGGCTATGTATTGTAGTTGATTAATATTGTATTTATTAAGGTGAACTTATGGGCTTGTTTTATAGTCATTTTAAGTGTTTTTATTTTGAGTCACATAGTAGTTTTTTGTTTGGGTGCATACACTTCTCCGGTACATAACTTGTGAATTCAGGAGGCATTGAATCAGTCCCAAGTAAGTCTAGATAAGTACTTTCTTTTCTATTTTAGCCAGCCTCCATCTGAGATACTTATCCTTTTCTCCATGAGATGGAGCCCATCTTTGCTCAAGAGGCCTTCATCCTCAAAAATCATACCATCACTAAGGAATTTTAAGTGTTCTGCTGGATACTACTTGAAGAGACACGTGTTCGTTTCCACAATGCACCTGTTCCTATGGTGGCCTTCCTCTCCTCTCAACTCAGTCAAGAGCACCACCTACCACTAGTCCTCTCTCCTGCTTCTTCAGAATAGCAAAAATAGCTTGTATGTACTAAGGGCTTATCGAGAGTCCAAACTGCCCTAAGTATTTTTATGTGCATTATCTCATTTCATCCATACAGCAGCCCTATGAGGTAAGCAGAAGACAAAATCGAGGCTTAGAGAGACGAAGGCACTTGTGCAAGGCCACTCGGCTAAGAAATAGTAGAGCTGAGATTCAAGCCCAGGCAACCTAACTCCAGGGTCTGAATGTTTAACTTTCATTATGAACACTGCAACTTGTAAGGATTTCTGTGTGAGTTAGTCCATAGGGAGGCACGGCAGGTTATGGTGATTGGACTAGAAAGGCCTTGATAAAGTCTCTATTACCATATGGCAGGCAGCAGTACCTCACTGGGATGTCTTCAATACAAATTACCCAGTGGAAATTCCATGATGAAATATGATGGAGAATAATGTACCATAGAATTTTAAAACTGGAAGAAATTGATTAGGTCATCTATATGACATACATGTATTTCTGTGTGACATATAGACATATGTACATGTCTACATGTATGTATTCAGTAGTATCAAAGAGTCTTGATTCAAGAATATAATTGACTAGATGTAAATAGCGTTCTTTAAGATGACATCTTCCTGATAAGACACTTAAAAGATGCTCTTTTGCATCCTTTTTTGCATATTGGGAATCCTGGAGATTGTGTATGTATGTGTGAGTGTGTGCGCTCTTCCATAAGGCTAATTCTTTCTCTTCCTACTGTGGTACCATCCTCACAAACCTATGATTCACAACAGGAATGTAGCTTGGAACTTTTGCTATGTAAGCAGCTGCAGATACTTCAAATACCATTGTACATGTGATCCAGGACTTGCTATAAATTTGCCCCTAAAAATAAAGTAACAAGTGACTGAACAGCAATAGGAATTAATCACTGCAGTGCGTGAATGGAATGTGCTAGGCTCTACCTCAAAATCCTTTTATAAAAAGATTGATATAATTAAAACCTCAAAGAAACAACCAAGGATGCTATATTTGAGCAAATGTGCTGCAAAATTTTGGAAATAAGATTTTTTTTTAAAGGAGAAACATGGTAAAAAAGGAGTTTCCACACCTTCTATATCATGGGAGACAGGATGATATTATTATATCACTGAAGAATTTATCAGACAAAAGAATTTAAATTGGATTCAATCTTGGTACACTGGGATTTGTTGAAGGCCGAGGGGATAATCAAGCTTCTCAATTAAGCTATTTGCCGTGATGGGAAATAACTCCACAGTTAAAATTTCTAGCACAATTTGTAGCAAAGATTATCTTGGTGATTCAGAAATGTAATAGCCATTGAAAAACCCAGACTTCTTAAGCTTTCAAAATTAGATGTGAGTGATTAAATTCTTTAAAATCAATAAACCAACCAGAGGAAGAAAACGTAAAATATGACTTCTTGAAATCTGCCTTTTTCTTATGACTATAACACATTCAGTATCCAAATTCAACAGCCCCTGTCCCTCTTACCGCTAACAGTCCCTCAAAAAGAAGAAGAAGGGGCTGGCCCGTGGCGCGAGTGGTTAAGTGTGCACGCTCCGCTGTGGTGGCCTGGGGTTCACCAGTTCGGATCCCGGGCACGCACCGACGCACCGCTTGGGAAGCCATGCTGTGGCGGCGTCCCATATAAAGTACAGGAAGATGGGCATGGATATTAGCCCAACGTCAGTCTTCCTCAGCAAAAAAAAGAAGAGGGTTGGCAGATGTTAGCTCAGGGCCAATCTTCCTCACCAAAAAAAAAAAAAAAAAAAGAAGAAGGAAAGAAAGAAAGAGAAAGAAAAAAAAAAAATACTAACCAGAAGAAGAAAAAAGAAAAAAATAACACTAACCAGCACTTTTAAAAAGGTCACTAAACAGACGGTTCAGAAAGGCCTCTGTGATTTCTAGTACACCACAGGTAACAAAGTGTTTGAAAGAGAATTTGAATGAAGATCAATTTTTGGACATGGGGAAAGTGAAAGAGATTTCTTAAACCCGCTTGAATTACCAGAGATGAAAGGTTAAAAGCTTTAAAGACCAAAAACTACATTAGCAATTGAACAGTAAATACCATCAACAGAGACACAAAAGAATTAGCAAAACAAATATTAAATGAAGAGGAGAAAAAGAATTCATTTCAGAAGCCAAAAAAATGGCCTTTTCTTTGCATTCCAAAATTGATTTTGCAGTTTTAGACAGAAGTACTAATGGGTAATTTCTATTTAATGCTTTCTAAACAAGTGCACAAAATTATTCTCAGCTCCAAAGAGACAAGAATCAAAGCAGGTAGATTTCCTTGGACACCTCTGCTGTTGCTCTACACTGTGATAGGAGCTGTGAATGTTTCTACAATGAAAGATGATGTGTTATGGTCTCAGCTTTCTTAATTTACATGAATTAGGCTTAAAACCACACTATCAGCTTGGTTTCTGTAGTATTCTTTGGTTTCTAGAATAGCTGTGCTGCAGGGGAAAACTACTATGGTGTTGAGAAGCATAGAAGGTTATATCTTATTAATCTAACATTAAGAAGACCTTTCTAGGTCGCTGACAAATATTCCTTTAATACTGAACCTTAAAAAAATTAACCATTATTGTTAGAAGCAATAGTGTACTTTCCTGCCTTCTTGAAGAGGCAATTGAACATAGCTTATCCTCTTTTTGATAATTCGAGGTCATCATTATAAGCTTCATTTATTACTACTGTTTATTATTACTGTTATAATAACATGATACTGTCTTGGGCTGAAGTATGTTTTCCCTTACATTAAAAATTGACTGTTCCAGACAAAGATACTACAAGAAAAGAAACTACAAATTCATATTGATGCAAAAATCCTCAACAAAATACTCAAAAACCAAACTCAACAGCACATTAAAATGATTATACACCATGACCAAGTTGGATTTATCCCTGGGATGCAAGGATGTTTCAACATACGAAAAACAGTCAACATAATATACCACATTAACAGAACAAAGGACAAAAATCACATGACCATCTCAATTGATGAGGAGAAAGCATTTGACAAAATTCGACACTATGTCATGACAAAAATACTCAACAGATTAGGAATAGAAGGAAACTACCTCAACATAGTAAAGGTCACATATGATACATTATAATCAATGGTGAAAAACTGAAAACTTTTCCTCTAAGGTCAGGAATGAGACAAAGATGCCTACTCTCACTGCTTCTATTCAACGAAGTGATGGAAGTCTAGCTAGAGCAGTTAGGCAAAAAAAAAAAAAAAAAAGGAAATGAAAGGCATCCGAATTGGAAAGGAAGAAGTAAAATTATCTCTGTTCACAGATGACATCATCTTATATGTAGAAAATCCTGAAGATTCTACAAAGAAACTATTAAAACTGATAAACGAATTCAGCAAAATTGCAGGATACAAAATCAACATAAAAAATCAGTTGTGTTGGGGGCTGGCCTGGTGGTGTAGTGGTTAAGTTTGTGTGCTCCACTTAGACAGCCCGAGGTTCGTGGTTTCCGATCCTGGGCATGGACCTACATACTGCTCATCAAGCCGTGCTGTGGCGGTGTCCCACCTACAAAATAGAGGAATATTGGCACAGATGTTAGCTCAGCAACAATCTTTCTCAAGCAAAAAGGGGAAGACTGGCAACAGATGTTAGCTCGGGGCCAATCTTCCTCATCAAAAAGAAATATAAAATAAAACAAAAATAAAATAAAAATCGGTTGTGTTTCTATCACAAACAATGAACAATCCAAAAATGAAATTAAGAAAACAATCTCATTTATAATAGCATCAAAAAGAATAAAATACTTAGGAATAAACTTAACCAAGGTGGCAAAAGACTTATACTCTGAAAACTGTAAAACATTGTTGAAAGAAATTAAAAGAGACACAATTGAATGGCAAGACATTCCATGATCATGGACTGGAAGAATTAATATTGTTAACGTGTCCTTACTACTCAAAGCAATCTACAGATGCAATGCAATCTCTATCAAAATCCCAATGGCATTTTTTTCAGAAATAGAAAAAAAAATTCTGAAATCCAAAATATCAAAGGACTAGGAATAGCCAAAACAATCTTCAGAGGGAAAAACAAAGCTGGAGGCTTCACACTTCCTGATTTCAAAACATATTACAAAGCTACAGTAAACAAAACAGTGTGGTACTGGCATAAAGACAGTCATATAGACCAATGGAACAGAATAGAGTACCCAGAAGTAAACACCAAGTATGTATGGCGAAATGGTCTCTCACAAGTGTACCTAGACTATGCAATGGAGAACAGTGTTGGGAAAACTAGATATCAATATGCAAAATAATAAAGATGGACCTTTATCTTATACTGTATACAAAAATTAACTCAAAATGATTAAAGACCTAAATGTAAGACCTGAAACTATAAAACTCCTAGAAGCAACATAGGTGAAAAGCTTCATGACATTGGAATGGACAATGATTTCTTGGATATGACACCAGATGCATAGGCAACAAAAGCAAAAATAGACAAATGGGACTACACCAAACTTAAAAACTTCTGTTCAGCAAAGGAAACAATCAACATAATGAAAATGCAACCTATGAAATGATAGAAAATCTCTGCATATCATATATTGGATAAGGAGCTAATATGTAAAGAACTACTACAACCCAATAACAAAAAAACAAATAACTCAATTCAAAAATGGGCAAAAGACTTGAATAGACGTTTATCCAAAGAAGATATACAAATGACCAATAAGAGTATGAAAAGATGTTCAGCATCACTAATCATCAGGAAAATCCAAATCAAAACCACAATGAGATATCACCTCACACCTGTTAGGATGGCCTCTATCAAAAAAACAGAAAATTACAAGTGTTGGTGAGGATGTGGAGAAATTGGAACACTTGAGCATTGTTGGTGGGATTGTAAAATAGTGCAGCCACTATGGAAAACATTATGGAAGTTATTTAAAAAATTAAAAATAGAATTACCATAGGATATAGCAATCTCACTTCCAGATATATAGCCAAAAGAATTGAAAACAGGATCTTGAAGAGATAATTGCACACCCATTTCATTGCAGCATTATTCACAATAGCCAAGATGTGGAAGCAACATAAATGTCCACCAATGGATGAATGGATTTAAAAAAATGTGGTATACACATATAATGGAATATTATTCAGCCTTAAAAAAGAAGGAAATTCTGGCATATGCTACAACCTGGATGAATCTTGAGCACATTATGCTCAATGAAATAAGCCAGTCACAAAAAGACAGATACTGCAGGATTCCACTTAAACGAGTTATCTAAAGTAATCAAACTCATAGAAATAGCAAGTAGAATGGTGATCATCAGGGGCTGGCAGAAGGCGAAATGAAGAGTTATTGTTCAGTTGGTATAGAGTTTCAGTCTTGCAAGATGAAAAATTTCTAGAGATCAGTTGTACAACAATGTGCATATAGTTAACAATCCTGTACTGTACACTTAAAGATTGTTGAGGGTAAATTTATGTTTTTTTTATAGCACAATGAAAAAATTTTGATGGGCCAGCCCCATGGCTTAGCAGTTAAGTGCATGTCCTCCGCTACTGGAGGCCCGGGTTTGGATCCCGGGCGCGCACTGACAGACCACTTCTCCGGCCATGCTGAGGCCACGTCCCACATACAGCAACTAGAAGGATGTGCAGCTATGACGTACAACTATCTACTGGGGCTTTGGGGAAAAAAAAAGGAGGAGGACTGGCAATAGATGTTAGCTCAGAGCCGGTCTTCCTCAGCAAAAAGAGGAGGATTAGCATGGATGTTAGCTCAGGGCTGATCTTCCTCACAAAAATAAATAAATAAATAAATAAAACTGCAAAAAAAAAAATTTTTTTTGACTGCTGTATTTTTACAGATCGCCTAGCTTTTAAAGTATAATTTCTGTTTCTTCTTAGCTGTCAGTTCTTCTTCTAGATGTTACAGGTGTATCTAGTTTTTAATCCTCCATCTTAAGTAATAAATAATATTTGGGGTGAACACCTGAATATGACTCGACCTCTCTTACAAATGGGCTTTGTGTACAGCTGCTTACTTCTCAGAGGCCTATCTCCCCACTTATTCATAAATATGCTTTTTAAAAATTGTACATAGTGAGTTTGTTTTTTTAAATTACAGATATATAGGTAAAAAACTACACAAAAGTGTATACATTGAAAAGTAAGTCTCCCTTCCATCTCTCTTCCCCTCTCCAAGCCTTCCTCATCAGAGCCAACCGTTGTTCTGACAATCTTTTATAAGCTTCCAGAGATATATAACTTTAGAAAAAACACAAAATGGGAGAAAACTATAAAACTTCTATACTTTACTTTCTTCAATAAACAATAGATGTTGGAGATGTATTTATTATCTCATATTTGGATAGTTCTCTTCCTCCTCCTCCTCCTCCTCCTCCTCCCCCTGCTTCTCTTCCTCCTCCTCCTCCTTCTTCTTCTCTGGCGAGGAAGATTAGCCCTGAGCTAACAGCTGTTGCCAATCCTCCTCTTTTTGTTGAGGAAGATTGGCCCTGGGCTAACATCTGTGCCCATCTTCCTCCACTTTATATGTGGGACACCTGCCACAGCATGGCTTGATAGGCAGTATGCAGGTCCCCACCTGGGATCTGAACCTGTGAATCCCAGGTGGCTGAAGGGGAGCACGTGAACTTAATCACTATGCCACTGGGCCAGCCCCTGGATCGATCTCATTATGTTTAATGTCACATAATAATAGGTTTAGTGGATAAGCTGAATTAATTTAATTAGTTCTCTGTTGATGGATATTGGTTGTTTTCGTATTTTTACTACCACAATCTCTAAGAATGCTAATTTAAAAAAAATGAAATTTCATGTACAATCCCAATGCATAAAGCAGGTAATAGATGTAGTGTGTAAGCCTATCATAACCTAAGGTAGATAAATTAAAACCATTCAAACTTACCATAGGAGCTAAAACCTTCTATACTAAGATGTTTGCATGACACGGTGCACCACTGAATATGACGTTGAGATGAGCACAGAGGCTGATCAGAAACGCCCATGACACCAGTCCAGCATGGTTGATCCAAGAACACAACAGCTATGGGACCATATTTGTACCTGAATGGGCGTCTGAAAATGTGAATTATAAAAATGAACAGTGAAATTAGTGATACGTGTACAAGTTCAAATACATGCTCAAAAATGTCAGGAAATCTTCATTTGTAGATTTGTGCAGGATAAATCTAACATGGAGATATCGAATGGCTTGAAATTTGGCATTTAGCATTTTTTACTGTGTATTGATTTTTATTATAGTTTTAAAATATTTAAAAGAATGTAATTTAGAAAAGAAATCTCATTTCTCGCTTCTCAGATTGGCAAATATGATAAAAGTTGATAACCAAAGTTTTGACAAGGATGTGGGAAAATTGGCACTGGCATGTGTTGTTTTTGAGAACACACACTTGTAGAAATTTTGGAGAGAAATTTGGCAGTTTTAATAACAAATTAAAATATGTATATCCTTTGATCCACCAACCACTTCTTGGGACTTTCCCCAAACATGTAAGAAAATATATATGTAAAATGGTTTTAATTACAGCACTATATAGACTCACAAAAATTAGAAACTCTCTGTGTCCAAAACTATGGGATTATTTAAATAATTTACAGTATGTATATACTTTAGATTAATATGTAGCTAATTAAAAGAATAAATATATCTGTATGTATTGATTGGGAAGGTTTCCAAGATATCCCATTAAGCGGACAGAGCAAGGTAGAGAACACTTGCATATAAAACCCTCTTTTTGTGCGTGAGTGAAAGAGAAAGATATATATCTGTATGAAAAATTTCACAGCAAACTATTGACACAATTTACTTCTGGGAAGTGGGTTGGGGGATCTGAGGTGGAAGACAGACTTAACACTTCAAATTTTTCTTGCAGTATTTCATGAGTTTTCTTGACAATCATAAGTATACATTTCAAAATATAAATTAAAATAAAATATTTATGGAAGCACTACAGTATTTTTATGAAATAAAATTTGAAAAACACTTTTCAAAGAATTTACTCTTAGAAGACAGTGGTGGAAAGTCAAGGGATGGCAATATCACTTTGTGCTTACTAAATTGTGGGAAATTGGAATCAGGTTCCTTGATTTTCAAATCAGAAAGGTTTGAGATAGATGAATTTTCAAATATTTCTTCTGATAAGATATTATCAAGAAAGATGAAAGCAAGGAGATTTAACTCCGGAAGAACCTAAGATGTCTGGGAATTAGGTGGGTGAAACATCATCGGAGCAGTTGCTGTGGACTTGGCTTTGGTGGGTGGAGGAGGGAATTTTGTAGTTTTGTGACCCCTCCCACAGAATCACGTGGCGCCCCATTTTGTCAGGTAGTAAACTGTTACCATATGGTATAATAGTCTTCTCCAGACTTGTAGTACCAATGTACAAATTTTGTATATTTTTGTAGTTGAGATATGAGGAAAATCCCTACTATTTTAATTATTTATTATTATTTTTCTTAGCTTAAAAAGATTATTTTATTTTTATCCATTGTGAAAAAGCATGAACAATATAGATAGCTCAAGAAAAATAGAAGAGTAGAAAAATTTCCACTGCCCAAAGATAACTATCCTTAATATTCTGGTAGATTTCGTTTCTGTAATTTTTTGTTTGTTCCCTCATTTAATTTGAGCTTTTGAATGGATGTGATCATACTGTCTATACAATCTCATTTCCTGTTCAGACAGGCCAAGGGAGTGCTCTTCAGGACTCTGTACTATAGTAAAGGAGAACCTGGATTATTATTATCATTAAACAGCTACAACCAACAAAACACTTAGGAAAATATGGTAACAGGTCATTAAAGGTAGGCTTGGAGAGTCCGAGTGACAAGGGATATGAATATAAAAATTAAATTCAGGGCCTAAGAGGGTTCTTGATTTACAATATGTGACAACTTTTCAACTTGCAACATGGGAGACTGATAATTAGAGTCCTTGTTGCATGTGTTCTCGGCCACAGCTCTGCCTGATCTGGCAGAGTCATCCCAGTGGGGAAAAGAACAGCCGCTAAACCAGCCTTGGTAGAATCAAACCAGGAACGTTTAACTTCAAGTTACAGAGAACCCAGTTAACAGTAGATTAAACAAATAGGCCTTTAGTTTGCTCACATGATAAGACTTCTGGAGGTAAGCTGCTACTGGCTTTGATTCAATGGATAGGTGACATCAGGGTTGACACTTTGTGATTCTTTTGGCACCTTGTGATTCTTCATGCCTGCAATTTGTGGTAACAAGATGGCTGCTGCACTTCAGACACTGTGACTGCTTCTGGGGTAGGAAAACAGAAAAGGGCAGCACCAGCCAAAGTGCTTCCTTTTATCAGGAAGTCTAAAGCTGTCTCAGAATCCCCATGTCTGCTTATTTCCTGCTGGCCAAAACTATGCCAGATGGCCACCCTGAGCTGCCAGAAGAAAAGTATTTAGTTGACCACATTGCTACATCACACAAACTTGGGGTTCTGCTATCATGGAAGAAGTGGGAAATAGGCATCATGTAGACAACTCATATTGTCTGCCACAGGGGACAAAGGTTATCCACTTCATATTCTTTATTTCCAAGACATTTGTGGAATGAATCTTTCCTTTACTTGCCCCAGAGGTGGGTGCTGTAGAAGATTGATGAGAATGGGACTCCGGGTTTGCTGAGGACCACTACAGCATTGAGCAAGGGGACGTGCCAGCAGGAGAGTGTGAATATTCCTGCCAGCCAAGGGTCACCTGCAGATGTAGCTCAGTCTCAAAAGAGACCATCACTGCCTATGGGAATGGCCACCTGGTGTCCACCTTGATCCCATGTGGGGCTCCTGTGAAAAAGCCCATTCATAGACTTGATCATTTAAGGAAGCCATCCTGTCTGGTCATGTTCAGTCATATGAGAGGGCAATGGACATTTTCCTCTCCCTCCACTTTAACCCAACAGCAGAGGTGTGAGCTCTGGGAAAAGGAGAGGATGTGAGAGACAACAGAGTATACTCTCCTCTCCTAGACTGTGGAAGTTGCAGAAGAGACTCTGACCGGGTGGAGGAAGTGAGCTTTGGATTACCTATGACTACACAAACTGAACTGAATCTTACAAACCTAATTGAAGCTATATTGATAAATATGAGTGCCTGACAACTATAGAATCAGAATGAGATATTGTAAGGAAACTGCTGCTCAATGGGAGAGGAGGATTTGACAAATCACAATAATAGCAGCTGTTATGGGTTGAATTGTGTCTCCCAAAAAGATACGTTGAAGTCTTATTCCCCCTAGTACCTGCGAATGTGATCTTATGTGGAAACGGGGTCTTTACAGACGTAATTATGCTGAATTAAGGTGGACCCTTATCCAGTATGATCAGGATCCTTATAAGAAGAGGGAAAATTGGACCCAGAGACACACAGGGAGAATGCCATGTGAAGACAGAGGCAGAGATTGGAATGATTAAGCTGCAAGCAAAGGAAAGCCAAGGATTGGCAACCACCATCAGAAGCTGTTAAGGGGCAAGAAAGGTTTCTATCCAGAGTCTCAGAGGGAGCACAGCCCTGCTGACACCTTGGTTTTGGATGTCTAGCCTCCAGAACTGTGAAAGAACAAATTTCTGTTGTTTTAAGCCACCCGGTTTGTGGTACTTTGTGATACAGCCCTGGGAAACTAATATAGCAGTCAATAGGATAGGGCAAAAATTGTTTTATATGTATACCCCTATGATGTGAGATTGTTCATGAAACCATTAAGACATATACCAACTCTGGTATGGATTGATACCTTTGTCACTATAGTACTGTCAATGACTACTTATTGTCATCTTCCTTACCTGGGCTAAATAGAAACCATTCTTCAATTGTCTTGAATTTTTTCCTAAAGCAGAAACTTGTCTGGCTGTCCTTGCTTAGAGAATGCATGATGTTTTTGCTTTTGGTTGTTAAGAACAGAGCTTATTAGAGAGAAAGTGTTAATTGCTCCCCTAACTCGCTTATCCCAGTGAGGATATCTTTAACTCTGCCTCCTCTCTCTCTCTCTTTTTTTCTGTATCTCTTTTTGCAAGAAGAGGAAAATTTTATTTTCATGGTCTTGAGACCCCTGTGTCCTTCACTCTTGTTGCAAAACTGTACTTGAGGACAAATTAAGGAGAAGCTCCAACCATTCCATTTGCCCATGATGGTCTGATTCTAAGACTCCACGGCAACAAAGCTTGGACTTCAGCCATTCTCCTGTCTCACCTAACTAGTAAATATAGTTGCATATCTGGATGGGAAGGAAGAGGTAGGTGAGAAGCTAACATTTAAGGAGGATTCAGGGTACTCACAGAGTATCTGTGCTACATGCTTTATTTTATTTGGAGTTTTCCAACTAAGTTCTTTCAGCATTTTGCAACTTGCCTCCTGCTCCTTACACAACTTTAAAATTTGTCCTAACCATTTTAAATCATATTTTAACACAGTAGAACTTGGCAGTGTTAAGTTTACTATGATTTCCCCGCATCTTCTTTTTTACTAAGAATACTAGATCGAATTTTAGCAAATCATGTTTTGAGTTTCCCGGCAAATGCTAATTTTTTTTTTTTGTGAGGAAGATCAGCCCTGAGCTAACATCCGTGCTAATTCTCCTCTTTTTGCTGAGAAAAACCAGCTCTGAGCTAACATCTATTGCCAATCCTCCTCCTTTTTTTGCCCCCAAAGCCCCAGTAGATAGTTGTATGTCATAGCTGCACATCCTTCTAGTTGCTGTATGTGGGACGTGGCCTCAGCATGGCCGGAGAAGCAGAGTGTCGGTGCGCGCCCGGGATCTGAACCCAGGCCGCCAGTAGCGGAGCACATGCACTTAACCACTAAGCCACGGGGCCGGCCCAATGCTAATTTTTTTAATGGAAATAATACGACGAATTCTAATATGACCCCCCAAATTTTTGGTTTTAAAATTTAAAAAATTTGGGCATTTGATTTGTTTAAAAGTAGAATATCCATATAATTATGACTCTTTAATTATTTGGGGCTATTTCTTCATATTCTAAAGTCTATACCATGGATAAGTATTTGTTATTTTGAGAATGTTTAAGATATTTGTTATTGTAGACACATTTTTAATTGGCAAGTATAAATACTACTTGTTAAAACTTCTAATTAACTTCTATTAACAAAATTCAAGTTAATACTAAACACATGAAACAAAGTAAGAAATAAAGAAACCCTTAATGCTAAAGATCTACCATTAAAAACTGCTTTAAAGTTTTCTGAACTTAACTTGAACTTTTATTTTCACTTAGGTGCATTAATGAATCTCAAAGGGGAGTGACAGAAACATTGAAATTTGCCTCTAAAACAACTTTAACGCTTTGAATGCATATTCCAGGGCAGCATTAGCAAACAATAAACCCAAGAGAGAATTATTTCTGGACCCCCTGTTCCTGTCCGGGGTTTCTTCTCTCCCTGCCACATAAGAGTAATTTAAGGTGCATAGGTATCTTGGGGACAGGATGAGTGGTGAGGCCGGTCACCAAGATCAGGAATACGTGAGAAGGAAAATGTGAGCTTTCTGTCCCTTGGCTTATCCCTTCTCTTTTCCTCTCCTCTCCTTTACTAACTCTGCCACCCAAGTCATGAACCTGGAACGACTTTCATGATACTTCTTTCCTCCCATTTCTACTCTCATCAGTATCCAAGTCTGATGTATCGCATGTACCTTTGTCCCTTCCTCTCCACCCCTTAGAATCCTTCACAAGGACAATTACAACAGGCTCCTGACTGGCCCTCCAGCCCATCCTTCTCTCCAATACAAATTTCATGCTGACACTAGAGAAATCTCTCAAAACCACAATATGATCATGTTACTTACCTGCTTAAAAAAATTTTAGAGGATTCTCAATGCCTTTAGGATAAATCTTAATTCCTAGAGCTGGTCCTTACCTTCTGACCAAGTCTTACCTTTCACCGTGGGCCCTTTAAACCTTTACTCATATCCACGGTCACTGTGTCTGGAGTGGTCACCGGTACAACTCTAGGGGGTGCAATTCACAGGAAGTCTATGTTACTAATGTTCTCTCTGTCTGAAATTTCTTTCCTTGCTCTATCCTTCTTTTAAGACACAATCTTTCTTGAGTTTCTCCAAGTACTTCCCTTCCCTGAAAACAGAGCCCTTCTTCCTCTGTGCCCCTCTCTACCCTGTATCTATTTCTTTCATATAGTCTACAATTCTTCAATATTAAGTATTTGTTTACATGCTTTTCTATCTCCTTCTCCTCTTTGCTCCTCAGTAAAGAGAAAGTCTCTTGAAAACAGACATTATTTTATTTATTTTTATATTCCTAGCACTTAGCACTTTGCCTGGCATATAGTGATACTTAATATTTAGTATAAGAGTACAAGTGAATGAAAGAATGCAGTACAATTAACTTTGGGCTGCTGTGGACAACTCTAGGTTATCTCTTTAAATTTTTTCAATGTGCATTTGGAGTGTGTTTCTTTCTATACTAATTTTGGTATCATCCCTCCTGATTGTTTTCTAGTTGATTTACCTATAACTTCTGTCTCTAGCAGGATTTGGTTTTCTCCTGGAGCAAGTATTATCTGCCACCATACACTATCTGTTCTCTTATATCATATTTCCCTTCTTTCTGGGGATGACCGAGAGTTTACTGTGGCTGCAGTACAATTGGCAGCTGTCAGAATCAAAACTCATTAATAAAAAAATGATAATGCTTCAAAGTACATTACATTACTCCTTCAAAGTGCTTTGTGAACACTATCTTATTAATCATCACAATAGCTCAGGGGAAGATAAACATTGTTGGTTATCTTACCTAGATCATATTTTGAAGGAAATTTTTTTCTTGTTATTGTTTGATTATGCTATGAAATCTGGATAGCAATTTTCATATTGGCTATTTGGATATAATATGATATGCTGATGTAAAAATTTCCCTGGATCGGTAAGGTGGTTTTTATTTTTATTTTAGATGTCTCACCCGGACTCTTGTCAAATTCTTTCCAGAGAGCTGAGCAAAGAATAACAAGCAAAAGACTCAGATATTTCTGGTCAAGGACTGAAATTTTTTTGGATAACTTGAGCTCATTAAACCATTGATTCATGATCTAGAAATCAAAAGACGAATTATCTACACACATAGTAGGTGCTCAAGTAATTGCTGAATGACTGAATGATGGACTAATTTATAATCTGGAAGTTTAAATGAGGGACTTATGTAGGAAATTAGTATCCTAGTCAAGAATTCCATTAGTAACTGGTATCAAATAGCTAAAAGAGAATTCTTTCAGGGAAAGGAATTTTACTTAGAAAACTGGTTTAAAAAGTGTCCTCAGTAGTTCTGTCCCCATTTCACCTCTAATATCCTATCTTTACTTTTCTCATAACACTTTTCATGCATTTCATAGTGTATTTGTCTACAACTTCAGTTTCCCTTCTGTAGGAGAGACCGTATCTCCCTACGTGCTTAACACATAATGGGGGCTCAATAAATGACTGTTGAATTGAAAAAAATTAACTAGAGAAATCATTCCTATAAAAAACATTGAGGGGCCAGCCCCATGGTGTAGTGGTTAAGTTCGGCATGTTCCACTTTAGTGACCCAGAGTTTGCGGGTTTGGATCCTGGGCGCGGACCTACACCACTCGTCAGCCATGCTGTGGTGGCGCCCCACATACCAAATAGAGGAAGGTTGGCACAGATGCTAGCTCAGGGCTAATCTTCCTCAAAGGAAAAAAAGAGGAACATTGGCAACAGATGTTAGTTCACAGTGAATCTTCCTCACCAAAAAAAAAAAAAAGATAAGTTCAATTTCAAAATTATAGCAAGGGAATATCTAATAGTTGGGTACTATATTCAAATTGGGCATCAGGTATCTCCTGTGTACCTTTTGTGAAGAATTTGCAATCTTCCAGTAACTCAGCAACAAACTGCACAGCCTCTGGAAGATTTTCTTTTTTCTAGAGATGAGCAATGTCTCAGACGACATTGGCACTTTCTGTGATCTAAGATAGTCTTATTTGGTGGGAGTGTCCAGGGTGGCATGGCCATCAGTGCAGCTAGACTTTTATCTTTGGTGTTGGAAGTGTGTGTTAGGGTGAGACTTCATGAGGTTTACCGCAAATTTCTTTCCAGTCCAGGCAAACATTTCTGACCTCATAGATTCTGTCAACTCTGTGTCCACCTCAGAAGCATAGACGTAAAAGACCAGGCTGAAGTCAGGCGGTGGTGGTAATCAAATGTCCGCCTTTTCGCAACACAATAGTTTTGTGGCAGTGGGGTGTGGAGCTGAGTGGAAGGGCAGGACGTTTCTCTTGTCTTGTAGTTCTCCTTCCTGGTTGAGTGCACAAACGCTTTTCACTGGCAACTCTTCTTCCCACTCTTCTCAGTGGGACTCCAGGCTGTGCCGGTGCCCAGGACAAACACGGAAGCTTTCTGAACACAACTCAGTTTGAATGCACCCTTGAAACCTTTCTCCAACCCCCAGGGAATTGTGACCCACTGTTGAGAAATGCCTGAAGAGAACACACAGGCTTCTATATGCCACTTTTTAAGATTGAGAGATAAAACACCTTTATAGCTTGCTAAAATCTTGTTCATTCTTGCCTTTTTTTGTCAGTGAGAAAGTTGGTGCTGATATCCCGTGGGAGAAGCCTAGCAGAGAGGATTAAAAGTGGTTCTAGAGTCCAACTAGTAATGTGTACCTTCCACAACTCTGCAGAGGGAAGAATCTCAGTCAATGGTTTCTCAGAAAAATGATAATACTTTAAGAACAAAATCCAGATCCTTACTAAGTCTAGTTTCCTCGGCTTCAGCTCTTAAGCTTTGCACTTAGTGCTCATATCAGCATCTGCTTCATTCTTTTAACAAAATAACATTGTTTTGATGAAATGTCTGTGCCTTAATTGTCCATGTTTTGCATAGCAATTTTAGATTAGGTATTCATAGCAATTATGACTGTGATTGCTATCCTGAGAAATCCGTTAAACTTGAACATCCCTAAGGCTGAAGCTTCTCTCAGGGAGCTTTCTGTAGCTTTTGGGAGCTACTCTCTGTATAACTTGATATTCAATGGACTTTTTTCTAAGCCACTGGAACCTTATTTTGAAGGCAAACCTTGGAGCTAGGTCATGGTTTGGGTGGAGGACCCCAAGAAGTTGATGATAAACAGGTAGGGCAACCAGCCCCCAACTCCTTTGCAATCGTGTTAGCTCTCCTGGTGATTTAGCTTCTCTCTGTCCTGAGGTGAGTAATCTGGTAACCAGCAAATCAAATATTTTCTAGAACTCTAGAAACTCTTCCCTAGAAACCAGGCAATCACAGTTTGAAAGCCACTGCAGAAAAGTTCTACCTTGCTAGCTAGAGCTTTGTAATTAGGAGACCAAACAGAATTTCCAAAACTGTTCACTTTCCTTCTAAAAGTTACAAATGCTCCCTAATCTAAAGGAATAATTGGACCCATGAAGCTCAGAAGACTAATTTTAGAGCTGGCAAGTTTGGGGTTGAAATATCCATGACTTTTTTCTGAAAAGGAAAACTTGTACTTTGATTGTAATTCTGTTCTACGTCAAGATAAATTTAATTTGATTTATCGGGTTGCCAAATTAGTTGCAAGGCGGGGGTGGGAGGAGTTGATGGGGTTAATTTCTTTCAAGTGTCAACTATGAGACCCAATTGGAAGTCTAGAAAACTCATCTCTTTCATGCCTTGGTTTCCTCACCTCTCCCCCACTTCTGCCCTATCCCCAACCTGAGACACCAATTAGAATTCCAGCTCTGATATTAAAGGGCGGTTACTTAACCGCTTATGGTTCATCTGTAAAAAAAGCAGATGTTGGACTGAGATGATCAATAAGGCATCTTTAGTTGCTAACAATTGATGATTACACGAGGTCTGGTCCCCCACGGTCACACAGCCATGTCAGCAGTGGCCTACACAACTCTCAGGGCCGCCATTCTCTTTGATTTCCATGTACCTGACCCGGGAGTTGTGCAACACATTGGTCCCATGTGGGGTGGTTTGAAAGGTGTGACCAAGTTTCACCTTAGCCTTAAAACATCCTTCCTTTCCAGATGCTTTGAAATGTTGCCACTGGAGACCCAAGTTTAAATATTATTCTCTCCGGTATGATTCTTGGACAGATAACACATTAAATCATTAATAAGTTATGTGAATTGTTTGAATTTCCTTTTCAATAGGAAGACCCTAGAGAGATATGAGAACTCTGAGTAGATGGTGTAGGGGAGGAGAAACTTCCTTCTACCCTCTTACGTTCTGTGGTCAGGCCTAAGAATTAAGCTGACCTAAGACAGATTAATAGGAGAAAAACGTACAAATTTTATTTAATATTTTTACTTGCACACAGAAATCCTCGAAAGGAAAATGAAGACCCGAAGAAGACATTAGGCCCCACAACTCTTATCCCTTTTTAAACAAGAGTGATAAATTGTGGGGGGATGTGACATGACAAAGGGGCTTGGGCTAGGGGCAGTAAACTGTGGGACAGTGACTAAGAAATATACAGGGGAAACTTGTGGAAATCAGGGTTATTTTAGTGGGTTTGTTTGTACAAGTCCCTTTTGGCATCAACGTCCAATCTCTAGAGATAAGAATGTTCGTCTTGTTCTGGCACAGGAGAGGTACCTTTCTCATGGGAAATCTTATCACCTGCTTTTAGGCAGAAAGGGAGAGGTCAGAGGGCCCTTCCTGCATTTGCTGTTTCTTAAGTGCCTTCAGCTCAAAATAACCAATATGCCAAAGGGGCATAATTTGGAGTGGCATTTTCTAAACCCTTGTGATGGAGAAGCGGTGGTAAGGAAGGCGAGATTGAATGAAAGCTTTTGAACCAGAAATAACTGTATTCAAATCTTGGATCCATTTATAAGTTGTGTGACCACGGGGTAATTAAGTATTTGGGCCTCAGTTTTCTGTATCTGTAAGGTTGTAGTACCTTCCCTTGGAGAACAGTTGTGAAGAATGAATTGCATACGTGTACAGCACCTGGTGTACAGTAACCGCCCACAAAATAGAACTATTACCTATTATGTCATGGTTTTACCTGCAGCTAGATCTGCTAGTAGATGTTCTGATCATCCAGTTGAAAATAAAACTCAAAGAGAAGTCTTGGTATTCAAGGGACAAACAGACACACCTTCCCTCTTGAGGAATGACTTTTTATTTCATAATCTTCTGTGCCTGTGGCACAGTTAGGCTGGGATGCCAAGAAATACTTGTTCTGTGATCTTCCTCACGCTCCCTCCAATACCTCTGAGTTGTTTGGCACATGTTTTGAAATGTGAAAATGGGGCTAGTACTCTCTAAACAGTAAAATCATTATGTTAAAAGTTCATTTTATTTTCTTCCATTTGAATACGAACTACAGTGCTGGAGATATTCTTTGTTTTTGTTAGGGAGTGGGTTTTCTCTCTTTCTCTCTCTCTCTTTTATATCTGTCTTCCATTAGAGAAGTATTTTTTGATTGCTTACATCGTTTATTTTGTGGAAATAAGAGTCTATTGTTCTCTCAGGGAAAAAAAAAAACCCACTGCGATAATCATTTAGAACAAGGAGAAGGAAGGAAAGTATTTTGGAGAAAAATAATTCCTTTCCCATATTTCTCTTAAGTTGTATATCTTGGAACTAGTTTTCCATTATTAGGACCTTCTCTTTTGTTTATGAAAAAAAAAATTTCTAAGAAGACAAAACCCATAGGATTTGTCCATTTTCCTAACTAATTTTCAGGCACGATGCAAAACTGCCATTAAGAATCTTTGTTCTTTGTCCAGTCCAATTTAAAAATGTTTCTTTAGAGGTTACAAAAGATTTCAAAAACATGTTAAAGGACTCTTCTTAAAAAGTTGAGTCCCTTGGGAACTTGGAAATCAGATTTTAAAATGTTCTTCGGAGCTACCTCTGAAATTTCATTTTGAATAGCATTATACTGTCTTCCTAGCAGAGACCTAGCTTTCAAGCAGTGTGATATGGAGGTGAGAGTTGATCAGACAATGTACCCAATGTGGAGGTTTTATTCACATCTTTTATATCAGTTAACCATACAGATTGCAGACGTAGATTCTTTTTATGGAGATTATTTCCTTTCCTCCATCTAGAAGTACTTGCACTGAGGCACATTTGTTAACAATTTTTCTTTGTGTGTCTCAAGTGTGTTAGTGTTTTCCCTCAGCAAATAGATTATAAATTCCATGAAGCTGGGAGACCCTGTATAATATTCTTTGGAATTCCCTATGGTGCACAGTTCAGTCCTGCTCCCTTGGTAGCTGCCCCATAAATACTGTACTTGTCCATTTATTGGTTGATTATCTGTTATCTCAATCTGTAATCCAGTGGAAAATTAGAAAGAGGCTTGAGGCTGTCTATGCTCAATTCGGCTAACAGGAAAGGATTTCTGAAGCAAAATATCCACTTATTTCTCACCCCGCCCTCCTCATTAGTTATGAGCTGTAAAAAGCAAACGGAGACGACCAACCTCAGTTCACCATAAAGTTTTGAATGATAGAAAGATTGAGCAGGTTCTCAGATCTTTTTGCATTGGATCTGCCGATTGCAGTTTCATTACACCCTCACTAAACTGTAAGGCAGATAAACATAGCTTTTGGATGATTTGCAGAAATACTTCCCTTTCTTAGAAGAGATAATCAAGAATTGGCTGCATTTCTATTTCGTGTCTTTTGTTGAGCTCTTCTTTAAGGAATGACGCAATCACACAGACTTATCAAGGTTGGTTTGTGAGAGGGCATTAGCGTGCATCTGAACCCACTCTGCCGTTTTACACAAGAGGGAGGCTCAGAGAGGGCAAATGGCTTATAAGGCCAAGCAGCCAGCCAGAGGCATAATCAGGACTTAATAGCTTGTCTAGTTCCCCTTCCACCTTGCTCGTCCTTTCTCTTTGATAAATAAAGGGATTGCTCCAGATTCAGACACCAGCTTAATCTTTTTCTTTTCTGATTTACCTTGCTCACTTATAAAATGGAGATGTCATGGTAATGACACTTGTAACTCTTATGGAATTTAATATTGAGAGTTAGATCAAAATGTGAGAGAGGCCAGTCCCGTGGTTAGCAGTTAAGTGTGCACGCTCTGCTACTGGTGGCTGGGGTTCAGATCCTGGGCGGGCACCAATGCACCGCTTGTCCGGCCATGCTGCGGCGGCATCCCACATACAGCAACTAGAAGGATGTGCAACTATGACATACAACTATCTACTGGGGCTTTGGGGAGAAAAAAGGAAAAGAAAGGAGGAGGATTGGCAACAGATGTTAGCTCAGGGCCGGTCTTCCTGAGCACAAAGAGGAGGATTGGCATGGATGTTAGCTCAGGGCTGATCTTCCTCACAAAAGAAAAGTGTGAGACACTTTAAGCTACTTAGCAGAAATTTGCCATATAAGATGTATTTTTGAGGTTAAAAAAAAGGACAGTCACGGACACTGGCCAAAGAGTAAATATCTACCATTGCTTTTTCCAAGTCACATTATGCTAAAAAATTTAAATTTGCATGACAATGAATACATGATTTTTATGAGATAGATAAAAAGTAGCTCTGATGGAACCAAATAACACAAGCTTGTTTTTGTTCCCACTGCCACAGCTGGAAAGGTGTGGCAAGAGAGAGTGAACAGAGAATGTCAGATGAAACATAATATTGATATTTGGCGTGCTCAGAGAATTTTCCACCCAAAGATACGCAATCCCTTTACCCACACTAATGGCACTTCCCCACCCGGGCCAGCCCTTGGCATAGCCGGGAAGTCGGCAGAGGTTGACTTTGGCACCTCTGGCCTTCACTTTTTGTACCTCTTTTCCTTTTGGATGTTGCTCTCACGGTTCCTTAAAGGTGGTTTACAGCCACCTGCAGTGGGGCACTTGGCATGGATGAAGGAAGCAGATGCCTAGGGCCCAAGCTGATTGGCTGAATAAGAATATCTGCAAGTGGAGTCCAGGAATCTGCAATTTGAACAGCATCCTCTACCCTCACCCCCATGATCTTCTGCACACTGAACTTTGAAAACTCCTGGGCTAATATCCACTCCAGCCTCCCAGAGGTTTATGTTCTTCTTCCGCCTGACAAACCTGCTCTTTTGAAGTGTGGGTGACAGATGTGATTTAATACGAGTGTTCACCAATGGCATTCTTCTCTTTAAGACAGAGGAAGAATGGTCTCTGTGGAATATTGGGCACTTGGAGTTGAGTGAGGGAAGTAATTTTTAAAATTTTAAATCTTTGAAATATTAATTTAAACTTTAATATTTAATTTTTTATTTTTATCTTGCACAGAGATTTTTATTGCCAAGGAGCCTAGGTCAGTTGAACAGTCTTGGTATTTGAAATCAGAAAGTCTTAGCTTTAAATCCTGACTCCATCACTTATTAACTTGGTGATCTCACCAATTTACCTTACTTTACTTAAATTTGCTTAGCTATTAAGCAAATAACTTCACCTTCCTTATTTATAGAATGAAGACAATAATATATAAATTGAGGCATTACTCTGAGAAGTAAATGAGATAGCTGTGTTTAGAGAATTTATTGAGTTTCTACTACATGTAGATACTGTTTTGAGTTCGGCATAGATACCCAGTGGTGAATGTGACAGATAAGCTTCTTCTTGGAGCCTGTGTGTGGGGAGTGGGGGACAGACAATAAACTAGTATACAAATAATTAAATGGATGGCACCAAATATCGAGAAGTGCTACAAAGGGAGTAAAGCAGGGTTATGTTAGAGAGGTGTATTAGTTTTCTAGGGCTGCTGTGATGCAATACAAACTGGGAGGCTTAAAAACAACAAAAATTTATTTTCTCATAGTTTTAGAGGCTGGAAATCAAAATCAATGTGTTGGCAAGGTTGGTTCCTCCTGGAGACCCTGAGGAAAAATCAATTTCATGCTTCTCTTCTAGCTTCTGACGGTTGCTGACAACCCTTGGCATTCCTTGACTTACAGGAACATTTCTGCCTCTATCTTCCCATTACCTTTTTCTCTCGGTGTCTCCGAGTCTCCTCTTCTTATAAGGAAACCTGTCCCTGAATTTAGGGCCCATCCTAAATCCAGGGTGATCTCATCTCGTGATCCTTAACTTAATTACATCTGCAAAGAGCTTTTTTCCAAATAAGGTAAACTTCACAGGTTAGGACTTGGACATACTTTTAGGGGGAGGAGGGTCATGATTCAAGCCACTATATGTGGGACTGTGATCAAAACCACAATGGAGAGGTGGAGTCAAGATGGCAGCGTAGGCAGACTCTGAACTCACCTCCTCCCGTGGGCACAGCTAATTTACAACTACTCGTGGAAAAATTACCCCTGAGACAGAACTGAAAACTGGATAAGAGGAACTCCTGCAACAACGGACAATCCTAACTGAGGTGGAAGAGGCAGAGACTCCCTTCCGGAGAGGAAAAACGCCGCCTTCACAAGCCGCCAGCTCCACGGGCAGCGAGAGCAGCTCACAGGTACGCAGCCTCCCTGGAGGCGCGGGGCCCTGAGCCGGGGAGCGCCCCAGCTGTGGGCATATTGTGGACCCAGCACAATCGAGACCAGCGGCATAATATCTGACTTTGCCTGCTACTAAAGCATTGGGGAGCACCCCCAGAAAACCCGGTTCACAAAGAAACTAAAACTGGCTCTTAAAGGGCCCGTGCACAAACTCATCCGTTCCAGAAAGCATCCTAAAATCACCAGAAAGAAAGGTGCACAGTGCTTTGGTGACAAGAGACTCACCTAATAGGCCCTGAGTGCATCTCGGTGAGGGGTGAGACCTCTCCAGGGACTGGGACATTGGCGGCGGCCATTGTTGTGGCCTGGTGTGGTCGTGCTGACACAGACGCCATTGGAGTTCTCCCTGAGGCCTGCTAGCCCAGGGTCTGCTCCACCCGCTAGAGCACCGATTTAATCCAGCTCAGCCAGGGCAGGCAGCCCACCCTAGAGACTGGCCCCACCCAACAACAAGCCCTCAGGCAACGTGTGGGCCTGCATAGATTGGTGACTGGATTCTCTGCAGCCTGGCAACTGAGCCGACTTGAGCGGGGCAGGGTGTGTACAAGGAGCGGGTGGAGAGTGTGGGGCTCCCTCCGTGGAGAGACTGGGTCCGCTTGGGGAGGTCGGGGCGCTCACACGGGGCAGGACTGTGTTGACTGTGTGTGTGGACCTGTGGGCAGCAGGGCTTGTCAGCTGCAGAAGACTTGTGCTTCTCAAAGACCCACATAGGAGGTTTGCCCCACCTTCCAAAGCCTGAAACAATTGGGTGCTCCTGTGCCTGAGGCCAGCCCCACCCAGCTGCAATCCTCAGAGAGCTGACAAGAGACCTAATAGGCTAGAGGCTTACAGCAATTGTAAGGCCCTGAGCCTAACAACCTGCCACGCTGGGGACTTACTCAGTTAAAAGAAATACTGCAACACAAATGTGGTATTAGAACTTACAGCCAACTGTGCTGGGGCTCCCCACACCTGATAAAGAGACTGAAGGGCCCACAACAACCATAAGCAGCTGAGCATTACAACAGCTGGCCAGGAGCATAACTCAGCCTCCCTGGGCGCCTATAGGGAGAGCTAACAGGCCACAATAGAAGGACACACGTAGCCCACATAGGGGCCACCCCTGGAACATTGAGAACTGAGGGAAGCACACTGGAAGCCTCCTAAGGCATCACTTACATAAGGTCACCTATCCAAGAGCAGGAGACGTAGCTGACCTACCTAAGACATAGACACAAGCACAGGGAAAGAGGCAAAATGAGGAGGCAAAGGAATACATTCCAAGTAAGGGAACAGGACAAAACCCCAGAAAAGGAACTAAGTGAAACAGAAATGAGCAACCTACCTGACAGAGAGTTCAAACTAAGAGTGTTAAGGATGCTCACTGCTCTGGGGAGAAGAATAGATGAACTCAGTGAGAATGTCAACAAAGAAATGGAAGATATAAAAAAGAACCAATCAGAAATGAAGAATACAATACTGGAAATGAAAAATTCATTAGAGGGACTCAAAAGCAGAGTAGAGGATACAGAAGAATGGATCTGTGAGCTGGAAGAAAGACTAGAAGAAATTACCCAAGGTGAACAGGTAAAAGAGAAAAGAATTAAAAAGAGTGAGGACAGTCTAAGGGACCTCTGGGACAACATCAAGCGCACTAACATCCGTGTTATAGGTGTCCCGGAAGGAGAAGAGCGAGACAAGGGGGCAGAGAATCTATTTCAAGAAATAATAGATGAAAACTTTCCTAACCTAAGGAAGGAAACAGACATCCAGGTACAGGAAGCACAGAGAGCCCCAAACAAGACAAACCCAAAGAGGCCCACACCAAGACACATCATAATCAAAATGTCCAGAATTAAAGGTAAAGAGAGAATCCTAAAAGCCGCAAGAGAATGTCAAGTTAAATACAAATGAAACCCCATAAGGCTATCAGCTGACTTCTCAGCAGAAACCTTACTGGCTAGAAGAGAATGGCACGATATATTTAAAGTGCTAAAAGGAAAAAACTTACAGCCGAGAATACTCTACCCAGCAAGGTTATCATTCAAAATGGAAGGAGAGATCAAAATTTTCCCAGATAAGCAAAAATTAAAGGAGTTTGTCACCAAGAAACCAGTGCTACAAGAAATGTTAAAGGGACTGATTTAAGGGGAAAAGAGAAGACCACAAATAGGAAAAATTATCTATTTCCATGATAAGAGGGAAATGGATACAAATGCACAAAAAAGAGGTTAGATATGATATCAAAAACATAAAAGGAGGGAGGAGGAGAGTTAAAGAGTACAGCTTTCAGACAGAGGTCAAACTAAAGTGACCATCAATTCTGTATAGAAGAAATAAGGTACAGAGAAGGACTACTAAAACACTGAGAAAAAAAAAAAAAGTTAAAAAATGGCAGTAAGTACATACTTATCAATAGCTACTTTAAACGTCAATGGACTAAATGCTCCAATTAAAAGGCAGAGGGTGGCTGACTGGATAAAAAAACAAGACCCATATATATGCTGCTTACAAGAGACACACTTCAGACCTAAATACACTAACAAACTGAAAGTGAAGGGATGGAAAAAGATACTCCATGCAAATGGCAATGAAAAGAAAGCTGGGGTAGCAGTACTCATATCAGACAAAATAGACTTTAAAACAAAAACTGTAAAAAGAGACAAAGAAGGGCATTACATAATGATCAAGGGAACAATCCAACAAGAGGATATAACACTTGTAAATATCTATGCACCCAATGTAGGTGCACCTAAATATATAAAGCAATTATTAACAGACATAAAAACAGAAATAGACAGTAACACAATAATAGTAGGGGACTTTAACACTCCACTTACACCAATGGATAGATCACCCAAACAGAAGATCAATAAGGAAACATTGGCCTTAAACGACACACTACAACAGATGGACCTAGTAGATATATACAGAGCATTCCATCCAAAAACCGAAGAATACACGTTCTTTTCAAATGCACATGGAACATTCTCCAGGATTGATCACATATTAGGCCACAAAACAAGTCTCCATAAATTTAAGAAGATTGAAATAATACCAAGCATCTTTTCTGACCACAACAGTATGAAACTAGAAATCAACTATAGGAAGAAAATCAGAAAAGCCACAAATACGTGGAGATTAAACAAAATGCTACTGAACAACGACTGGGTTAATGAAGAAATCAAAGAAGAAATCAAAAAATACCTGGAGACAAATGAAAATGAAAATACGACATGCCAGAATTTATGGGATACAGCAAAAGCGGTTCTAAGAGGGAAGTTTATAGCGATACAGGCCTATCTCAACAAACAAGAAAAATCTCAAATAAACAATCTAACAATGCACCTAAAGGACCTGGAAAAAGAAGAACAAACAAAGCCCAAAATCAATAGAAGAAGGGAAATAATAAAAATCACAGCAGAAATAATTGAAATAGAGACCAAAAAAACAATAGAAAAAATTAATAAAACCAAGAGCTGGTTCTTTGAAAAGATCAACAAAATTGACAAACCTTTAGCTAGACTCACCAAGAAAAAAAGAGAGAAGACACAAATAAGTAAAATCAGAAATGAAAGAGGAGAGGTTACAACAGACACCTCAGAAATACAAAAGATTATAATAGAATACTATGAAAAGCTATATGCCAACCAATTCGACAATCTGGAAGAAATGGATAAATTCTTAGAATCATACAACCTTCCAAAACTGGATCAAGAAGAAGTAGAGAATTTGAATAGACCAATCACCAGTAAGGAGATCGAAACAGTCATCAAAAACCTCCCCAAAAATAAAAGTCCAGGACCAGACGGCTTCCCTGGTGAATTCTACCAAACATTCAAAGAAGACTTAATACCTATCCTTCTCAAACTCTTCCAAAAAACTGAGGACGGGGGGAAGCTCCCTAACTCATTCTACGAAGCTGACATTACCCTGATACCAAAACCAGACAAGGACAACACAAAAAAAGAAAATTACAGGCCAATATCACTGATGAACATCGATGCAAAAATCCTCAACAAAATACTAGCAAATCGCATACAACAATACGTTAAAAAGATTATACACCATGATCAAGTGGGATTTATTCCAGGAACGCAGGGATGGTTTAACATTCGCAAATCAATCAACGTAATACACCACATTAATAAAATGAAGAACAAAAATCACATGATCATCTCAATAGATGCAGAGAAAGCATTTGACAAGATACAGCATCCATTTATGATAAAAACTCTGAATAAAATGGGTATAGAAGGAAAGTACCTCAACATAATAAAGACCATATATGAGAAACCCACAGCTAATATCATCCTCAATGGTGAAAAACTGAAAGCTATCCCTCTAAGAACAGGAACCAGACAAGGATGCCCACTGTCACCACTCCTATTTAACATAGTATTGGAAGTCCTAGCCAGAGCAATCAGGCAAGAGAAAGAAATAAAAGGGATCCAAATTGGAATGGAAGAAGTGAAACTGTCACTATTTGCAGATGACATGATTTTATATATAGAAAACCCTAAAGAATCCACCAGAAAACTTTTAGAAGTAATAAACGAATATGGGAAAGTTGCAGGATACAAAATCAACATACAAAAATCAGTTGCATTTCTGTACACTAACAACGAAGTAGCAGAAGGAGAAATTAAAAATACCATCCCATTTACAATTGCAACAAAAAGAATAAAATACCTAGGAATAAACTTAACTAAAGAGGTGAAAGATCTGTACACCAAAAACTATAAAACATTTCTGAAAGAAATTGAAGAAGACACAAAGAAATGGAAAGATATTCCGTGCTCTTGGATTGGAAGAATTAACATAGTTAAGATGTCCATACTTCCTAAAGCCATCTATAGATTCAATGCAATCCTTATCAAAGTTCCAACAACACTTTTCACAGAAATAGAACAAAGAATCCTAAAATTTATATGGAACAACAAAAGACCCCGAATAGCTAACGGTATCCTGAGAAAAAAGAACCAAGCTGGAGGCATCACACTCCCTGATTTCAAAATATACTACAAAGCTATAGTAACCAAAACAGCATGGTACTGGCACAAAAACAGACACACAGATCAATGGAATAGAATCGAAAGCCCAGAAATAAACCCACACATCTATGGACAGCTAATCTTTGACAAAGGAGCCAAGAACATACAATGGGGAAAAGAAAGTCTCTTCAACAAATGGTGTTGGGAAAACTGGATAGCCCCATGCAAAAAAATGAAAGTAGACCCTTACCTTACACCATACACAAAAATTAACTCCAAATGGATTAAAGACTTGAATGTAAGACCTGAAACTATGAAACTTCTAGAAGAAAACATAGGCAGTACGCTCTTTGACATCGGTCTTAGCAACATCTTTTCAAACAACATGTCTGACCGGGCAAGAGAAACAATAGAACAAATAAACAAATGGGACTACATCAAACTAAAAAGCTTCTGACCAGCAAAGGAAACCATCAACAAAACAAAAAGACAACCTAACAACTGGGAGAAGATATTTGCAAATCATACATCTGATAAGGGCTTAATCTCCAAAATATATAAAGAACTCATGCATCTCAACAACAAAAAAGCTAACAACCCAATTAAAAAATGGGCAAAAGACCTGAACAGACATTTCTCCAAAGAAGATATGCAGATGGCCAACAGACACATGAAAAGATGTTCAAAATCACTAACTATCAGGGAAATGCAAATCAAAACTACAATGAGATATCACCTCATGCCCGTCAGAATGGCTATAATTAACAAGACAGGAAACAACATGTGTTGGAGAGGATGTGGAGAGAAGGGAACTCTCATACACTGCTGGTGGGAATGCAAACTGGTGCAGCCACTATGGAAAACAGTATGGAGATTTCTCAAAAAATCAAGGATAGAACTACCATATGATCCAGCTATTCCACTGTTGGGTATTTATCCAAAGAACTTGAAAACACCAATTTGCAAAGGTACATGCACCCCTGTGTTCATTGCAGCGTTATTCACAATAGCCAAGACTTGGAAGCAACCTAAGTGCCCATCAAGGGACGAATGGATAAAGAAGCTGTGGTATATATACACAATGGAATACTACTCAGCCATAAGAAACGATGAAATCCAGCCATTTGTGACAACATGGATGGACAATGAGGGTATAATGCAAAGTGAAATAAGTCAGAGGGAGAAGGTCAAATACCTATGATTTCCTTCATTAAGTAGTAGATAATAACAACAATAAACAAACACATAGGGACAGAGATTGGGGTGGTGGTTACCAGAGGGGAAGGGGGGAGGGAGGAGGGTGAAAGGGATAATTGGGTACATGTGTGTGGTGATGGGTTGTAATTAGTATTTTGGTGGTGAACATGATGTAATCTATGCAGAAATAGAAGTACAATGATGTACACCTGAAATTTTTACAATGTTATAAACCAATGTTACTGCAATAAACAAAAAATTAAAAATAAATAAATAAATAAATAAAATAAAATAAAATAAAATACAAAAAAAAAAAAACCACAATGAACTAACATCTCACACCTGTTAGAATGGCTATTATCAAAAAGACAAGAGATAAGTGTTGGCAAGAATGTGGAGAAAAGGGAACACTTGTGCACTGTTAGTGGGAATGTAAATTGGTACAGCTACTATGGAAAACTGTATGGACGTTCCTCCAAAAATTAAAAATCGAACTATCATATAGTCCAGCAATTCCACTCCTGCATATTTATCTGAAGAAAATGAAAACACCAACTCGAAAAGATATATGCACCTCGTGTTCATTGCAGCATAATTTACAGTAACTAAGATATGGAAGCAAACTAAGTGTCCATCAAAAAATGAATGGGTAAAGAAAATGTGGTATATATATATATAAATGGAATATTATTCAGCCATAAAAAGAAGGAAATCTTGCCATCTGTGACTACGTGAATGGATTTCAATGGCATTATGCTAAGTGACGTTAAGTCAGACAGAGAAAGACAAATACCGTATGATTTCACTTATATGTGGAATCTAAAAAAACCCACCAAATTCATAGATACAGAGAACAGATTAGTGGTTGCCAGAGGTGGGGGAGAGGGGCAAAATGGGTGAAGGGGGTCAAAAGGAACAAGCTTCCAGTTATAAGATAAATAAGTCCTGGGGATGTGATGTATAGCATGGTGACTATAGTTAATAATACTGTATTGCATATTTGAAAATTGCTAAGAGACTATATCTTAAAAGAACTCATGACAAGAAAAATTTTGTAGCTATGTATGGTGGTAGATGTTAACTAGACTTATTGTGGTGATCATTTCACAATATATACAAATATCGAATCATTATATTGTACACATGAAACTAATATAATGTTGTATGTCAATTATATCTCAATTAAAAAGAGAGGAATTGTTCCTGGGTGGGAGGTGGGTAGGCTACTTTAGATAGGATGGTTGGAGAAGGTTTTTCTGAGGAGGAGATACTGAGGTGAGACTTGCATCATGAGAAGGAGCCAGCTATTCAAAGAGTTCCAGTAAGAGGGAATAGCATGTGTGAAGGCCCTGTGGTAGAAATGAACTTGGCAAGCTCAAGGAAAGAAAAGAAGGCCAGTGTGGATGGGGCAATCAGAGTGAGGGGGAGAAAGGTAAAGATACAGGATGAAGTCAGAGTTGTAGGAGGGGGGGCCAGATCATGCAGAGTCTTATAGTCAATAATCTTATGCTTGTGTTTTATTGTTATTGCAATAAAAAGGTTCAGGAGAGGCTTTATTGGAGAGGTACAGTAGGCAGTTCTAGAGCTTAGGGACCGATCTGGACCAGATAAATGTCTGCTAGTCATCAAGATATAGACGGTGTATTAATCTATGGGACAGGATGTGGTCACCTAGGGAAGAATGGCAGTAGAGAAGGACAGAGTTTTAGGTCATTTCAATATTCAAAGTCCAGGAAGAGGATGGAGCAAAAGAGTGAGAAGGAGTAGGCAATGGATGAGAGGAAAACCAAAATCCTGTGGTGTCATGGAAGCCAATAAAAACAGGTTTGAGGGGCGGCCCTGTGGTGTAGTGGTTAAGTCTGGGGTGCTTTGCTTCAGCGGCCTGGCTTCGGGGGTTCAGATCCCAGGAGCAGACCTACATGACTTGTCAGCCATGCTGTGGTGGCAACACACATACAAGATAGAGGAAGACTGGCATGGATGTTAGCTTGGGGCAAATCTTCCTCAAGCAAAAAGGGAGGAAGATTGGCAACAGTGTTAACTCAGGGCAAATCTTCCTCAGCAGAAAAAAAAAAAAAAAAGACAGATTTGAGGGTGGAATTGGTCAACTGTGTGGAATGCTGGAGAGAGATGGAATAAAATGACAATAGAAGACTAACTTGCCAAAATGCACATCTGTGGTATCTTCAAAAAAATGGCTTCCCGTCCCAGGTACATGGATTGGAAGAATAAACATAGTTAAAATGTCTATATTACCTAAAGCAATCTACAGATTCAATGCAATCCCAATCAGAATCCCAATGACATTCTTAATGGAAATAGAAAAAAGAATACTAAAATTTATATGAGGCAACAAAAGATCCAGAATAGCTAAAGCAATCCTAAGAAAAAAGAACAAAGCTGGAGGCATCACAATCCCTGACTTCAAAACATACTACAAAGCAATAGTAATCAAAACAGCATGGTACTGGTACAAAAACAGACACACAGATCAATGGAACAGAATTGAAAGCCCAGAAATAAAACCACACACATACGGACAGCTAATCTTTGACAAAGGAGCTAAGAACATACAATGGAGAAAGGAAAGTGTCTTCAATAAATGGTCTTGGGAAAACTGGACAGCCACATGCAAAAGAATGAAAGTGGACCATCTGCTATCGCCAGTCACAAAAATTAACTCCAAATGGATCAAAGACCTGAAGGTGAGACCTGAAACTATAAAACTCATAGAAGAAAATATAGGCAACACACTATTTGACATTGGTCATAAAGGAATCTTTTCGGATGACATGCCTACCCAGACTAGGGGAACTAAAGAAAAATAAACAAGTGGGACTTTATCAGATTAAAGAGCTTCTACAAGACAAACAAAACCAGAATCAAGATGAACAGACAACCCACCAGCTGGGAGAGAACACTTGCAAAACATATATCTGACAAGGGGTTGATCTCCGTAATACATAAAGAACTCACACAACTGAACAACAAAAAAACAAACAACCCGATCAAAAAATGGGCAGAGGAAATGAACAGACACTTCTTCAAAGAAGATATACAGATGGCCAATAGACACATGAAAAGATGTTCAACATCACTAATCACCAGGGAAATGCAAATCAAAACAACACTAAGATATCACCTCACGCCCGTTAGAATGTCTGTAATCACCAAGACAAAAAACAACAAATGTTGGAGAGGATGTGGAGAAACAGGAACCCTCATACACAGCTGGTGGGTGTGCAAACTGGTGCCGCCTCTATGGAAAATGGTATGGAGATTTCTCAAAGAATTAAAAACAGAGATGCCCTATGATCCAGCTATCCCACTACTGGGAATCTATCCAACGAACCTGAAATCAACAATCCAAAGAGGCTTATGCACCCCTATGTTCATTGCAGCATTATTCACCATAGCCAAGAAGAGGAAGCAACCTAAGTGTCCCTCGACTGACGACTGGATCAAGAAGATGTGGTGTATATACATACAATGGAATACTACTCAGCCATAAAAAAATACAAAATTGTTCCATTTGCAACAACATGGATGGGCCTGGAGGGTATTATGTTAATTGAAGTAAGCCAGAAAGAGAAAGACAAACACTGTATGATCTCACTCATATGTAGAATATAAACCAACACATGGACAGAGAAAACTGTATTGTGGTTACCAGGGGCAATGGGGGTGGGGAGTGGGCACAAGGGGTCAAGTGAGACATATATATGGTGACGGACAAACAAAAGTGTACAACCCCAAACTTCACAATGTTATAAACTATTAAAACATCAATAAAAAAAAAATGGCTTCTGTGGAGCGATGGAGTTGCAAATCCAACTGAAGTGATTTGAAGAGTAAATGAGACATGGGGAGGTGGAGATAGTAAGTTGAGGCAATTCTTTTAAGATTTTTGTTATGAACAAGTGAAAATATAACTTACTATCCAAGCTAGGACACTTTTTAGAGTTAAGGGGGCAGGGACATGCTAAGAATAAATAATATTATATAATTAAAAAAGAATCAGATTATTCAAGCATAATTTATACACTATGAAATTCATCTTTAAGATATGCAGTTTGGGGTCTGGCCCAATGGCGCAAGCAGTTAAGTGTGCGTGCTCTGCTGCGGCAGCCCGGGGTCCGCTGGTTCGGATCCCCGGGCGCGTGCCTACGCACTGCTTGGCAAACCATGCTGTGGTGGCGTCCCATATAAAGTGGAGGAAGATGGCCACGGATGTTAGCCCAGGGCCAGTCTTCCTCAGCAAAAAGAGGAGGATTGGCAGATGTTAGCACAGGACTGATCTCCTCACAAAAAAAAAGAAAAAAAAGATATGTAGTTTGATGAGTAAAATTATATGATTTTGAAACAATGATTTGTTAACAAATTGTTTTTAATAAATCTGGTAGATTTATAAAAGGATTTTCAAAAATAAAATTCTCTCTAAAAAGAAATATATTGACTATGTGTAGTAAAGAAAAAAGATTTAATCCTTACTATATAGATTTTCTGAACAATACAAACAACACAAGCAAAATAATTATTCTTGGCATATGTTCACAAATTTGAAAAGGATCCTTCATTGTATCTCTCTCCATTATTTTTCTAAAGAATATATTTCCAATGTGGTCCTATTATCTGAAATTTTTTCATAAAATTGCCTGCAATTTTCTTCAGTGTTGCATTTTATGATTTAAAATTTGAAATTGTGACACTTTATTTACCCTTCTTTGTAAAACACAATATTTTAAATGAAGAATATCCTCTCTCTACTGGTCCTAGGATACTTGGTAAGCTCAGAGCAAATTCTATTAATTGAAGTCATCCTCAATTCTCAGTTTTTTGGGCAGAGGGATAATAGACTGTTTAAATATTTGAGCTCAATGTTTTTTACAGTTATTATCTTTTTCCCTTCATTCAAATCATCTTTCTTTTAAAATATTTTTGTAAAGCAAAACTCTCTAATATACTCAACTCCATTTATAATTCTTTTGATTATTGTACAAACTTCAATGCTATAAAATCATAGGCCTCCTCAATTTCTTTTCACTACTGTATAAAATATGAATTTTTTCTGATAACAAAAGGAGCTTTATCAAAATATGCTCCCCACAAGTTAAGAGATTCTAAAACACAATTATAGAATTTCACAATTAAATCTTGTATAAAGAGTGAGGTCTTATCACTTGATATATTCAGTTTATTTTTTCTTTTGTAGGGATCAATTTCAATGTGTTCATATTTATAAGCTTTATTTCCAATCATTGAAATTTGTGAAAAGCCTCAAGATTTGAAGGTTTTCTGTTGCTCCATATATGGACTGCTTTGATTAAAGACTTCCAGCTGATTCCAAACAATACAACCAAAATTTACGAGGACTCAGTTACAAAAAGCACATTACCATTGCAGGACACTTTGGTTGATTTACAAAGTAATATTTCAAAAAGACACTTCTAACCTCCAAGTGATGTCAGGCAGTAAATAGAGGAAGAATTTACTGGTAGGCTGAAATAATTTTCCATTCAATTACTTAATAGGCAGTTACTTTGTGTAAATATAAAATATTTCTATTATGATCAGTTCATTATCACAACCTTTTGTATGCAGTTATGAACTACAGGAGCATCAGAACCAATCCCTAGAACATATCTGCTCCAAAGTTTCTTCATTTAGTAGGAACACTATATTGAATCATGACACTGTGCTCCGCCAGCACTTGTTGCCATATTATCACCACAAAATGTAATTGTATGTTCAGTGCTGGACTTTAAGTGGATTTACAACAGTATTCACAATGATGTCAAATATTACAAGATTTGCAGAATAAGCCTCTAAAAGCTTGATAACATTTCGTGAAATGAATTAAATAATTGAACCATTATTGGAATTAATTGATTTTTTATTTGGAGTATCAAATATTACTAATATAAAACAGGCATCATTTTAATGTTTACTTCTCTCCTTTCCTCCCCTGTGGCCATATCTTTCTGGAATAGGAGGGTGGGCTACCCTTCACCTTGGAGCTCCCCCAAAGACCTGTAATGGATCCCTAGCTCTCTATCCCTAGTCTGCTTTGGGATAGTGTGAGCTTCATTTTGTACACATGTGACTTCATCCAGTTATAAACCCAATAAACTCTGTAGAGCAGGAAAAAATTCTGCTAATGAAATCAATACATTAGTAACCATCACTTCACTTTTTGCACATGTAAAAGAAAACTTGGAAGAAAAATGGGCAAAATTAATTTATAAGAACAGTCCTTTGATCTAAATGAAAAGTCATGTCTCATAGAATGATATGCAAATATATCTTCTTTAGCTACACATGTGAAATTATCATTTTTGTCCTATTAAACCCACTATTATGTTTTGCAATAGATGTTGATGTTTTCTCAACACACACATGTCTTCTGGTTTTGGCCCCCATGGTAGATATTAATGTCAACAGACATTTTGTGCAATTAACATTCTGTGTTAATGTGAACAAATTTTCTTTATTATTTTCTGAAAAATGGAAATTCAGAACTCAATTTTTCATTGAAAATGTATTTTTGTTTTTTGAGCTTATTGCTACCAAGAGTTTATTGAGAAATAAAAACACTTTATCAAACAATAAAATAAATAAAAAGATGTTTGCTGTTTATATACTTTAAGATGAGACTACTCAGCCTTTATTTCTTTATATATATATATTTCACTTATATCTAACCTATGATTCCTCACCTTCCTCACTGACACTGTTATTTGGGGACCTGACAGCCTTGCGCTTCTCTTAGTTCATGGCATGGGCCACAGATCAACATGTTGGTGCACCAGGCCTGGCAGGGCAGCAGTTCCTACTGGGTCCAGAAGGAGTTAGCTGTCCCTAGCCACTCGTGTCTGAACATCTTTGCTTTATCAGCCGGCAAATGACATGTTGTCCCTGAAAACAAAGTGGTAGTTAACGTTGTAACACAAAAGGATCAGGGAAAAAGAGATGGGTTAATACCGCTGTCTTTCAGATTTAACCAAGTGTTAAAAGTGAGAACTTTGGTCTCTGCGCATGCGGCTCACATACTACAAGCTGGGACCAAGACAGATATTGTAAGCACAAAGCAAGAGGTCTGTCAGACCCATTCCAACTTATTTTGAAGCAACTATTAGTAATATTATCTTATTTTTAAAAAATAAAGAAATCTGGGACAAATGCTAAACCAGATGGTATACCAAGACAACAGGTGTAAAACAGACATGCCCTGGGGGAACCAGTACATATGGTCCTGTTGGTTCTGATAAGGAGCAGAGAAGTGGGGCTGTAGCTGAGGGAGATATAAGGTCAAAGGAGAGTGTTTGCTTCCTGTTTTTAAGATGGAAGAGATTAGAGAAAGCCTTGAATGTTACAGAATTTTGGGTAAAAGCCATTTAATGCGGACTAGCACCTTCAAAAAGAACTTTTCTGGAAGAAACCATTCTTGAACTAGTTTTGGCTAGAATTGTAGTTAACTGAGGAAGGTTTGAGGATGGGTTGTCACAGTGGAAGGACCAGCATAATAAAGACTTGTTAAGTGAAGTGAAATCCTAAGAATAGAAGCAAACTTCTTGGGGGAATGTATGTAGAGGAGTGGAAAAATGGATCAAGGAGAGACTCCTGAGGAAAGAAGACGCAGGGAGGAAAAAAGGCCAAGGTCAGAAGAGCACAGGGTCATTGAAACCAAAAGAGGAATTTTGAATGTGATAGAATGGCCCACAGAGTCAAGTTCATCAGAAGGCCGGAATGTTAGATTTGGTCATTGAGAGGCAAGATGGAGAGTGGTGAGGCGTGGGTGGGAGCAGCAGTGGTAGAGGTCGCTGTGTGGCTGGCGACACCCTTATCTGCAATGGGGAGAAGACTGCCTAAGATGCAAAGACGTGAACAGAAGTGCAGACTGTGAAGCTGGGCTGCAAAAGATAAGGGGAAAATAAAGCATCCCTCAGAAAGGGGCACATGATCCTGGGACAGTGTCATTGGCTTTGTTTAAAGATGAGAGAGACTTTCGTCTGCTTTTAAGTTGAGGGGAAGGATTAAGTAAAAATGGACAAGTTCATGAAATAGAAAAAGAGAGAGTAGAGGAAGGCCCCAAAGGAGACGGGAAGGGATGACAAGGGCAGATGCAGAGGGGCTGTTTTCGAACTTGATGAGCAAATTACAATTATAAGGTTATTTAATTGTTTACTTATTTATTGTCCATGTCACTAATTAGAGAGCAAGCTCATGAGGACAGGTACTATTTCTGTTTTATTTAATCCCGTGTACCAGGTGCCTAGTGCACATGTTAAGTGCTCAATTAATTTTTGCTAGTGACTCAAATGAATGAAAAGACCTGTCATTTTCTGAGATTAGAGGAGATTTCAAAATAGTGGATCAGTCATTCCAACAAAAATAATAAATATAAACAGTTAATCACACTATAATTTTCAGTGATTATTTTTATTCAGAGTAGGAGCACAGACTGTAATTTAACCTGGGGAGGCTGAAATAGAGCCCCCCAAAATATACATACCTTTTCAAGAACTGTGGGCAAAAGTTATTATATCGCATTTTCACTGATGAGAAAACCAGCAGTTTGCATGTGACAATCACATGGCCAGTAGGTGGTAAAGGAAGGATTTGAACCCAGCTTGGTCAGCTTCCAAAGCCCATGTTTACCCTCTCCCATAGGTGCTCTGAGGCTCATAGTTTTCAACAATTTCTGGACATTTTGATGTTTCTTTTGATTGTACTTTGAAGTGTTTTTTGGGTGACTGACAATTGGCTGAAATGCTCACTAGAATGTAAACTCCATGAGGGCAGGCGGAGATATACATATTTGGTAAGTTTTGTTCCCTGCAGTGTTTTTCCAGCACCTGGAATGATATGTGGGCCATAGCGTGTGCTTAACAATTATTTATTGAGCTGGTGAAAGAATGAATAAAATACTTCTGGGGGTGTTTCTTTCTTCTAGGTTAAGTCTTTGAGGTCTGCAAAAATGTATGCTTCTGGGGGAGGTACCAGTTTCGACTCCTGCTGTTCACTGAATAAATGAAGGATATCAGGATAGGTGGAAGAGAGACGTGAGGAGAGAGCCTGAGGAAACTGGGTCCATGAATGGACATGGTTTGGTTGAGTTTATCTGCTCTGCAGTTTGGCCAAGGCCTGACATACACGGCCTGTCTCTGGGGTAGTTTGTCACTAATCAGGCTAGTGAGCTTTAAACTCTGGGTGTCTGAAAAATGATGGGCTGATACTGATCTATTCGATGTAAGGGAACCTAGATTTTCCCCATGTTCAAGTAGTAATTCTCACCATATTTATGTTCATTTGTAAATAAAACAACATTTCAAGTAAGTGATAGCAACAAGTACATGGAAGTACCTACTATGGAAGTACAAGTACCTACTATTTGTTTAGATTGGCATAAGACAATTTAATATTTACAATGATTCTTTTATTCATTCAATAAATATTTATTTGATACTTTCTGTGGGCCAAGCACTAATGAATATTATGTTACTATATATTGCTTCTAGGTATGGAGAATGTTTGAGCTAAAACACTTTCAAACACAGTGACTGGGAAGTAATTACCGATACAGATTATTTAAAACTAATCTGAAGTAATTTTGAAGGCAATCTATTTGTGCTCTCCTTGTTCCTCACCTGAGAGATGACTACATTAGTGTGAGGACCCACTCAGACCCCCCAGAGTTGGTATGGAGATGATTTTAACGTCTTCTTGAGCCACAGAAGCTGCAGGAATAAATCTTATCTGAACTTCTCATCTGACAAAAGCAGAGCCTCCTGACAGTACACCTGTCATTAACCCCCCTCAGACAGAGTTTCCTGAGAATTTAGCTGCCATGGGGACAGACCGCCCATTCCCGTGAGCATCAAAAAGCCCAACAGAACCTTCCATACTCTGCCATTGAAGCCCTAACCCCTCCCCTTTTGTTAAGTCGATATATATAAACCTTCAGTGTTGCTAAGCAACTCTCAGGTGCATGTATAAATATTGTGTTTTCTCCTGTTAATCTGTCAGTTAATTTGCAGACCCCCAACTACTAGACCCAAGTCAGTAGAGAAAAAGTTTTTCCTCCTAACATTAGCATATTTTTGCCTAGCAATTACAGTAACAGTAGGTTTTTAAGAATACAGTACAGTATATCCAAGTTATGCTTAACATTTACAACTTTCACCAGTGATTATAGATGAAAACACATTCCGGGGACATAGTGTTAACACTGTGTTTGAATACTGACTACTCCACTTGCTAGCTGTCTGATCTTGAACAGGCAAATTTATCTCTCTGTGCCTCAGTTTTCTTACCCATAAAATGCGGATAAAAATAGTACCTCATGGGTGGCTATTAACAAGTTAACACATGTAAAGTTCTTAGAATAGGGGTGGGTGTATAGTAAGGGCTCAATTAGACATTATTACTCCAAGGTCTCCACAGCAGTCGCGGGGGGTCTTGGCCATGAATATCCCAGGCTGATACTCTCTAAACATCAGTTATCCACTGGTTACCTTAAGTTGTTTCCTGGCTTAAGGGAACATTTCTGAACTAATGTTGGGGTTGTGACATAGAATGTTCTTTTTTCAGGACACCAATGTGTACTTCTCTATAATGGTTTTTATTTCTAAAAGCAGCTTATGGTTTCTGAATATTTTGGGCTCATTATGGAAACTTGTAAGGTTTTGAACATTCAAAACTAGCTTAAATGTCAGTACACTTTGAAAGGTCTGTTAGCAATGCAAATATGAAGCTACTGGTACGGTAAATAATTATAATAAAGAAAGCAATTACACCCGCTAAATGATCCTTGCAGGCCATTCAGGTTTCCAGAACTTGGCTTTGATGACTTAAAAAAGCAAAAGGAAAGAAAAATAGAATAATCTGTTTCTAGTGTACAGAATTTTGCTAATCTTGCTCATCTGAAGTCAGAGTCAATATTTCTATAGTTTAAATAGCAATAATAATGACTATCATTTATTGATTACTTTCCAAATGTCAGGATCCTTGCTAATCTTTTTATAGACATTATCTCGTCTGACCTTTAATGAAATTCAGTAAGATAGGTATTATTTCCAATAAACAAAGGAGGAAATTGAGCATTTTAACTTTTAAATAACATCTCTAAATTCACATGTCTAGTAAGTGGTGGAGGTTCTATTTGAAGCCATCTAGGAGTGTCTAATTCTAAAGCCAGACTTCTTCACCACCACGTTGAACAGTTCCCATGGTCTTAGCATTCTTTCTAGCAGCTTCTGTGGTTTATTTGCAGATGGGCTGCACTTGGAGTCATATTGTATGCAATAAAAATCTTAAAAATGGGCACAACTGTATGTCTACATATGGAATATAAATATACATTAACAACATAAGAGCTTTACAAAAAGCCCTTTATGTTAGTGAATGCAAAGGATATTAATTTCTCCTTCTTGTTCTCATTCTCCTCCTCCTTCCTCTTCCAATGCCTTTTCCTCTTTTTCTTCTTCTTCTTCATCTTCATCTTGGTCTTTAACCACTGCACAAAAGCCTAGAGGAACAAGAAGAGAGAATATGGCCCTGGTTGCAGAGGTTGACCTGATCCTATGGAAAGGAATAACTTGTGAAACCAGAGATTCCTTCAACTGCCCTAATGTTCCCACGCTTTGCTTTATTAGCATTCATATTTACAATGTATCTTTCTTCTAAAGATCTCAAAGACTTTGAAACTCACATTATTACCATAGGATTATGACTCAAATATGCCCAAATTTAAACATAGAGGGGGAATGATTAATTTAAGGGAGGCCTTGCTTACTTGGTGCTGACTTGCTTCTTTTTCCTGTGTTGAGCACGGGTTTTCTGAATCAGCTAGTGTGTCCCTCTGTAGTAGACGGGTGACCCAGCGCCTCTCTTTGCTGAATCAGAGGGTAGTGTATGCTCACGTTTCCTTTGGGCTGAGTGACTACGTGAAGCTCTGTCATGCATTCTCTTTATTCATGCAATGCATCAGGTAACAAGCAGCAGCAAAGGTTAATTCCCAGGGAACGCCAGCAGGCCTGCTCACTCAGAGGAAATGGTTTGTGATAAAGAATCATCTGCAGCTAAAGGCTTTCTTCCCCTTCCAAGCTTGTTTCATGTTTCAATATTGCTTATATGGAAAAAAAGCCAGTGGTATTTTGAGTGTGTCTGCCTTATTTTTTAAGTCGAGGTGATTCTAATATGATCAGCAGAAATCATGAGTGACTAATTTGGGTTCTGCTTGTTATGAAAACATCTGTGTGATTTCTTTTTCTGATAAGTACATTTGATTGTGGGTATTCCAGAAAATTATGCTTTTTACATTTTAATACTCTTGGTAGATATTTATTCAGTGCTTATTGTGTGTACAGCTCTGTACTAGACACTAGAGAGGGAGGTTATTGGAAGAAAAGACATCAAGATAACTACCACAGAGGCTCAGCCCTCCAAAAGTCTTATTATCTGGAGGACGAGGCATCATATACACATATTACACAATTGGGAAAGTGCTTTGTCTCTTACATGGGCTAAATGTAATAGGAAATCTCCAGTATCCAAACTGTGCCTGCTTGTGCATTTGGTCCTAGAAGTATCCTTTCAGATCATTTGATTCCAAACATTCATGCAAACATCACACTTCATTAATCAGCCCACACTGGATTGATATCATCCAAGTGAACTGGAACTAATAGAAAATATGAAGGGGGAATGTTGTCCAAACAACTTAAAGCTATTTTATTTTCTAGGGTTAGTGCTAACTTAGCGTACTTTCTATTTTGAACAATATCTTCCTAACTCCTCTCTCCCTGTTCACCCCTACCCTAATCATAAAGCAACTAAGTAGCTCTTTAAAAACAATCAATAATCAGGGGAAGAAATAATGATAGAATTGTGTTAAGGTATTTCCAACATGAAGGAGAAGGGAGGAGGGAAGAACTTTTCTAGGGAGATGTTAAGTACATTGTCACAGAATCTTAGAGTCATGAGGAAGCTTAGAGATTGAGTTGAATTTTCTTTCAATAGCAAATTCCCCCTTCCTAATCCCTGGTAATTGAGTAGTTCCAAAGGCAGAAGTGCTTCAAAGGACTTCTGAGTGACTCCTTTTGAGTGTCCCACTCCCATCAAGGATTAGTCAGGCTTTCTCAGTTGCAAGTGACAGAAAGCTGATTCAGTGTAGCTTAAACAAAAATAGGAATCTATTGGGCTGGCCCGTGATGTAGCGGTCAAGCTCGCATGTTTCGCTTTGGTGGCCTGGGGTTCGCCCATTCGGATCCTGCATGCGGACCCACTCACAGCTCATCAAGCCATGCTGAGGCGGCATCCCACATAGAAAAACTAGATGGACCTATAACTATATACTGAGGCTTTGGGGAGAAAAAATAAAAAGAAGAAGATTGGCAACAGATAAAAAAAAAAAAGGAATCTATTGCTTTATGTAAGTGGGTAGATATAGCTGAACCTAGGAATTTATAGACTGTCTTAATTGTCTTGTCTCCTTTTTTTTTTTCTGTGTAGGTTCAATATCAGGCATCCTCTTCTCATGTTGTGTCAATGATAACTACCATCAGCGATAGGCTTATATCATCCTTTCAACCAGGGATTTTAGTGAAAAGCCCAAGCCTCTTTCTTAAAAGAACTTGGGGAAAAGAGATCCTGAGGGCCGGCCCGTGGCTTAGCAGTTAAGTGCACACACTTTGCTGCTGGCGGCCCGGGTTCGGATCCCGGGCACGCACCGACGCACCTCTTGTCCAGCTATGCTGAGGCGGCGTCCCACATACAGCAACTAGAACAATGTGCAGCTATAACATACGACTACCTACTGGGGCTTTGGGGAGAAAAAGGAGGAGGATTGGCAATAGATGTTAGCTCAGAGCCAGTCTTCCTTAGCAAAAAAAAGGAGGATTGGCATGGATGTTAGCTCAGTGCTAATCTTCATCACAAAAAAAAAAAAAAGAAATCCTGGGAGAAGCTCTGACTGTGCCAGCTGGGGTCACATGTCTACAACAGAATCAAGGGGATGGATTACTCTGGCCAGGCCCTGAAGCTGAGGGCTGTGGTTGGACCCACTTGAATTGTATGGACTTAAGATGGGAGAGGATAGTTTCTCGATAATTGTTAGGTATCTGAACACATATATGTCTACAACAGACTCAATGTGTCCAAAGCAAAATTCTTCACCTCTCCTTCTTAAATCAGCTCCTCCACCTTTATTCTCTTCTTAGAGAATCGTTGTGCCATCTTCTACCTAGTTGGCCAAACCAGAACACCTAGAAACACCCTAGATTCTTCCTTTTCCTTCACCTCCATAATCAATCACCAAGTCTTTTCAGTTTGACTTTAATATTTCTCAAATCTGTCCACTTCTATCCAATATGATTGTACAACGTTTTTTCAGATTCACAGTCATCTCCGGATTTCTGTAAGCCTCTGAACTGGTCTCCCTGCCTTCAGTCTAAAGGAGTGCTCTGCAATCAAAACACATTCCTCACTGGCAAACAAAGTGACCTTTTCAAAGTAGAATTCTGATCATTTTACCTCAGTTTAAATTACTTCAATAGCTTTTTGTTGCCCTCCGGGTAAAGTGCAAAACTCTGCATGATTGAAAAGGTCCATCATGATTTGACCACTATATATACCAGTGCCATAGAATAAAAATTTATTTCGGTTGTCAATTTTGCTTGGTGGTCATTTAAAAGTTTGTTTTTATAATAAGGGATTTAGCATGAGTCCCAGAATGCAAAATTTGAATAATTTTAAGTAGAATAATTAGGGGAGATGTGTGGCACTCACTGAGATCTGGCTCTCCTCCCTTTTGTGGCATATGGATGGATTACCCTTCTTGGCCCTTAAGGTTGCATGCCTGGTTCTGGCTAAAGATTTGTGAGCAGGTCCTTCAATTGCTGGTGTGAGGCCTTCCAGAACTCTCTTTCCTTTTGACAAAGTGATTTGCAGTATTTCAGATAGTGGCTTCTTCATCAACTTGGATCTTGAAGTGAGAATAATGCTAAGAAGTTTCCCCAGTGGGAGTGAGAAGAAACCCCTTCTGTTTTAAGCAAACGTTGGGGATGTTTGTTATTGCAGCACAGTCTAGCCTATCCTGCCTGAGGCAGTGAATCTATCCTTTCCAGTTCCATGGAGGTACTTCTTTTCTCTACATTCCTGTTAGGAATTCAGGTGCAGCTTGAGAAGGATTGCTTGATGGCATCTAGCTTAGTGCCATATGTATATTAGATGCTCAGTTAATGTTTCCAGAAGAGAATTCTTTTTATCTTGAATGGTTTAAATGTGATCTTTTCTGAAGTTAGGAGGATGTACTTTTTGGCTTTTCTATAATAGCAATCAGAGGGAATTAAGTATTAAAACGATCTGGGACACATTTTATTTCTACTTTTTCCTTCACAAATGGCAAATAGTATTTTTGGAAAACATATAATCATAATTTCAATGCATATCCTAGTACTATTTAGAAGTCATATACCACAGCCTTTTCCCAAGTTTATTTTACAAATACTTGAGGAATTTTTAGCACATTTAAATGTGTTTCCTTTCCCATGTTAGAAATGTGATACTTCCTACTCTGTGAGAAACACGTAAAAATGACCACCAGTGAACGTGCATATTACACATATATGTATCACAATGTCTGTGTTTGAAGTTAATCTTTTCCTGAACAGGTTTAAGAGAGGTCTAAGTGGATGCTTGTAAATTTGAGTCAGAGTTGGAGAGCAGTAAAAAACAAGTAAGGAACGAGCAGATTTCAACAAGACAGTACTTTATTGCTATAAAACTACTCTATACCCACCCTACCCTAAAAATCATTGCAATAGGCAACTATGGGACTCGTAAAGAGCTAAAAACACTTATATTGAACTACAGCAAACCCTGCGATTAACAATGCTTAGACAGGCCATAGGATTTTCCAGGGCTGGCCAAATTCTCCTACTATCTAAGTGAAGGTTCTTGCCATGTATAGGTTTGCGTATGTTTGGCCCCTGGCTGTTGCTTCATTCATTCATGGAGCACAAATTCAAATTTTTAAAGGCAAATCTTGGGCCGGCCCCGTGTCTTAGCGGTTGAGTGTGTGCGCTCCGCTGATGGTGGCCCGAGTTCAGACCCTGGGCGCGCACCGGCGCACTGCTTCTCCGGCCACGCTGAGGCCGCGTCCCACATACAGCAACTAGAAGGATGTGCAACTACGACATGCAGCTATCTACTGGGGATTTGGGGGAAAAAAAATAAATAAATAAAATTAAAAAAAAATTAAAAGCAAATCTTTCCACATCTCTAACTATGATAAGAATTTCTAACCTGGAATAAAGTGTAAACTCTGTTAAGATATTAGTGTATATATTTTCCATATTGTTTAAATAGTCACATTTTTATAAATGCTTTTTGAAAGAGTAGTACAGTTATAAAGATAAGTTTGTACAGGGAAATATCTTGCTTAATCTTCAAATTCAATGTTTATGTACAATGTTGATTATAGGTATGTTTGTTTTTGAGTTCTAGTATTTATTTCATTTCATGACTAGAAATTTGGTTCAGGAAAAACTGTCTATTTTTATCTGTTTGCAATGTTGATTCAATAGATTCAACAGCTACTTTCTCCAAGAAATTTTCCGTATTTCATTATATTTATATACCGATTAATCAGATTCAATTTTCCGCACACATTGTCTATCTCTTTTGTTCTCTCTCTTTCCTTCTACATATATACGCACCTAGTCCAAGTAATGGAAATGGAAATGATTTAAACCTAATTGTATTAGTAGTAAATTATGTATGTACTATTAAAAGGTTTTCATACTGGTGTCTTTTTGGGAACTTTTCAGATTTTCTCAAATGTTTTATCTTTTGTGGTATAGTAAGCCTCTTTTGTAATGTCATCTCTTTCATCAAAAAAGCATAATAAAGCCCCCTAAGGGCCAGTGCTACATTTTTTTCAACTCATCCATTTCATGGAATATAATACAGAAATTTCAAACATTTTGATAAATATATTTTTTATTAAATAGAGTAGAATAATTCACCTTTTTCTCATTTAGATGACATATAATTCACTAATTTTAAAATTAGGGGCTGGCCTGGTGGAGCAAGTGGTTAAGTGTGCGCGCTCCACTGGGGCCGCCCAGGGTTTGCTGGTTCGGATCCTGGGCGCGCACTGACGCACCGCTTGTCAAACCATGCTGTGGCGGCGTCCCATATAAAGTGGAGGAAGATGGGCACGGATGTTAGCCCAGGGCCAGTCTTCTTCAGCAAAAAGAGGAGGATTAGCATATGTTAGCTCAGGGCTTATCTTCCTCACTAAATAAATAAATAAATAAATAAATAAATAAATAAATAAATAAAATTAAACTATATATGTGTTATAGCTCAATAAAGCTGGGATAAAAATAAAATCAAACTTTTATTATCATAAATGCCATAAGATCTATATTTTCATTGGTATTTGTTGCCATTATTATAGAGAACCCATGGTGCTGCTCATATGTTTAGAATTTAATCAAGGTATAGTTCCTCTTTTGCAGTGGAGATCCTGGGGGTGGATTGGTGGAAGTGGTTCACCTCGGGTGCACGCAGTAAGAGGTTGTAATATCTATACAAAACTTAAAATCAACCAACTAAATGTCAGTCTGCCTTCATTATGACCACACATCAGCGTTTCTAAACAATGTCAATGATCAATGTCTCCTCTCCATCAGAGTGCTCTGCTTCAAAGCCTTCCTCTCACCCAGTCTATGCATTGGACCACAATGGTTCTAGCTAAATTGCTCATTATTTCACAGAGGTTAAGTATTTCAAAACACTAACATGTTATAAAAAGAATTCTACAGACTCTTGAATGATCGTTAATTTCAAAGAGTTAAGTCATCTCAAGAAAGGGAGCAATTTTGTCTTCATTGGTGATGAAAAGAACAGTCATTCAGTATGATTCTGGGTCAGAAAGCTGAAAGTTTTTTTGGGTGTCCTTTCGAGAGGTAACTCAGCCCTCAAAATTTCAAAAGACTTTTCAATGTTTTCCCTGATTTTTGCCCTGATCTTCTTTTCTCTGACTTAACTGTAAATGTAGGCAACTGTACTTGGCAATTGAAGATACACAAAGGTAGCTGGCTAGAATTGAGAATCTGTCCACAGAGAATACGTGTCTGAGTAATTAAGATATCAATACATCATTTTTATAGTTCTCCTAAGGTATTTGCCCAGGACATCACCACAACGTCTTCACAGAATGAGATCTTACTTCATTGAAAACATTAAATGAACAATCATAATAGAGCTCTTTTTCTCTCACAATTGCTTGATCATTTAACGTGCCTTTTAACATTCTAACAACTATGTGTGAAAACTTAAAGCAACCGAGAATAAGGTAATTGGAATACATTTACTCTGCGTCTGTTTAGAAGGGCAATGTTCTATGGTAAAAAAAATCTTAACTCTAGATCCGCTGTTTACTAATTGTGTGGTAACTTTCAATAAGCCAATTAACCTCTTAAAGCCCAGATTTCCTGGTCTGAAAAGGGAGAACGATAGTAGCTAACATAACTCTCCTGTGGTGCTGTTGGGAAGAACAAAGGAAACAATGTATGTGAAATGACTTTGAAAACTCTAAAGCAGAGTTGGCAAATTCAGAAGTCTACAGAGGCCAGTAGACAACGCAAGTGTGTGAATTAAGGTCAGTGTAACAATAAGGGCAGTGGGGTGTATAGTTGGGCTGGAGGGTGTGGACCATGACTAACGCCATTCAAGTGTGCTTATTTATTTTGTAAAATGTACAGTCAGGCAAAGCAGTATGAGTATCACTCATTGTCACTCTAATTCAAAAGGTTAATATAGATGTAAGAGGTCGTATGTATAGGGATTTGTGGTATGCTCATTTCCTGATATAAAAGAAAAAAAATTAGTCATCAGATATGTTTATCAGCCAGCAGAAGGGATTTAGATTAAATATTAGGGAAAACTTTGGAAATACTTCAAAATTATATTATCCACTTATCATTTGGAATATAAATATGGTTGTAGTGTCCCTACATATCTGTGTTGGCAGAAAGCCCTATATCTTCCTCTTGAGTCCTCTCCTTTCCCCCTCCTCAACTGTCCAAGACTCCTGAGAGGTACCCTAGGTTGGTCAGAGGGTAGGAGAGAGAGTGAACAGGAACTGCTATCCTGGCTCTTCACTATGTTTTGGCTGTGCCCCCATGTTGCTGTTGAACACAGGTCCTGCATAGTCAGGTCAACATTTATCCATTGGCTATTCTGCTGTGTGCTGGCTGGCTCCAAGCCCTCCAAAGGTCATAGTAATGTCCCATTCTTGGTGGGCAGGTTAAGCGGTCTTGTTGTTCACTGATAAGCTCAGCTATTTTTCTTCCCATACACAATTCTGTGTTGGGTGCAAAGACTCCAACAAAGAACTGGCTAAACAAAGAAGACAATGGATGAGAATAACAAGGTCATGTGTAAGATAAGAAAGCACAAACTTGGAGAGAAAAAGGGCAGGAACAAAGTGATGATAGAGAAGACGATTAATATTTAACCAAAATATCTTGGGGGGAGATTAGAATAATTAGAACAGAAACCAATAATCAAAGATATAACAGAAGAAAAGTTTTCTCAGCTAAAAATAAATATAGGTATAGACATTGAAAACTTTTACAGTATTCTACATGAAAATTACTGAAAAGAGCTCCACATCTAGAAACTTTTGCAACATTTAAAATAATTATCTATATCTTAAATAAGTAAAATATTCACATAAAATTCAAAATGTACAAAAGTGTTTATGGAGGAAAGTGTCTATCCCATCTCTGTTACCTCACTTTTTATGCAAATGGTGGCATTCTACACATACTTTTGTCTGTGCCTTAACTTTTTTTCATTTAACAGTATAAACTAAAGAATATTCTATACCTCCTAATTAATTAGCTTCTTTCTTCTTTTTATTCTTCTTCTTTTTTCCATTTACTGTATAATGGGCTTTTATCTTTCCTGAAGAACAGCATATCCAGCTCGAAGTCAATAAACCCTGTCCATATGCTCAGAACTTTAAAAAAGGCTTTTAGTCTCTCTTAATTATGAGCAGACAATCAAGGATTACCACATATTGAAGGAATCCTTCTGACGTGAAAAAAAGGGACCAAGTAGACAAATAGAAAATGCAACTTGCAGGAAATGGATATTATTCATAACGAAGAAAACTTTTAAAAATATATAGCATTTATAACTTTGGAAAGGTAAGGAAGGCAAATGCATCCGTGAAACAATAATTGCATGATACAGAAATGGAACATTTGAAAAACAAAATAGGTTATTAGATGTTAATAATATATTAAAAATGAAAAGCTCAATAAAAGTATTATAAAATAAACTTGAACTACTAGTCTAGAGATTAGGAAAAAAAGACAAAAATTTGGAAAATAGAAAAGAAATTCATAGGCTCATCTCTGAAGATCCAATACCTGAATAGTATAAGTTATAGAAATAGAAAGTAGAAAAATCAGAGAAGATGAAATCATCAATGATATGATTCAAGAAAATTTCCTTCAACTCTGAATTTCTCAATCAAGAGTTTCTATTAATGAATGAAAATATATCCATACCAAAGTACAGCATTGCAATATTTCAGAATACTGGGGAAAAAAGAGAAAGTCCTACAAACTGCAGGAGAAAAAGTATCATAAAAAGGATCAGAAGTTAGAATGGTTTCAGATATTTAAATAGCAGCATTGGAAGCTTGAAGATAATGGAGTATTGTCTTCAAAATTATGAATGAAAATAATTTCCATATTGGAATTATTTTTACAGCCAAACTATCAATCAAGGTTGAAGGTTGAATAACAATTTCAAACATTCTAATTTATACATCTGTTTTTAGTAAGCTACTAGAGGATGTATTCTCCCAAAATAAGGGAATAAATAAAGAAAATGAAGATGTGGGACTCAGGTAACAGGAGATCCATCACAGGAAAGAGATTGAAAAGTAATGGGAATTTCCAAGATGACAGCTGTGCAAAAGGCCTGAATAGTAACCAGTCTAGCTAGAAGGAGAACAGAAGTCTCCAAGAGGGATGTTTACAAGGTGATTGACTTTCTGGAAAACTGTACTGGGAATCTACTGGGATGTTCTTGACACTTTAAAGGAACTTAGCCAGAAGTAAAAAAGACAACTACAAAAATGAAAAAAATAAAAATAAGGCAATTACTAACTCCAGGAAAGAAGACAGAAAACATAATAGTATCTTAAAATGTTCAGCTGTGAATGATGTTTGCATAGTTTTAATTATATAATACATAATGATACAAATATTAAACATGGATTTACCCAAAGAATTATTAATTTGGGGATGCAGAGGGCATTGTAGAGGCCTAAAGACACTCCAGAAATACAAAGCTAACAGTATGAAGATGGCATATTTGAATAATTATTTTCCCTAAGGACCAAATTCCCGTAAAGAAATGAACAGTTCAAAGATTGCACTCTTTGCTAGTTAAGGTCCATAAGCAAAACAAAATAAAAAAACTCCAAAGGAATTAAATTCATCTTTCATATCCTGTGAATTAAAAATACAAAGAAATTAAAGTCCTTGCTGATTTCATATTCTCCTCAGTCCTAGCCAGAGGGCTTCCTCTTTGCCTGGGTAGGAGTGTGGCTCCATCCACAGCCACAATGGAGGCTCTTTCCATAGGTGCTCCATGGGACTTCTTTAAGATCTCAGAAATTAATCCAGTTCAAGGCCAAGTCTTTGACATATGCCTCACTCTTAAGAGTCTAAATAGTTAACAATCCACAAGATCATTCCAGTTCTGGCCTCACATTTATGTATAAAAATGAGCAGTTAAAAGACCCAAAATCAGTCATTCCAGGCAAAACAGTGTTCCTGGCATCCCTCTTCTTAGGGTTGCCAAAGACCAGAGCAGAGATCAAGATATCAGAGTGAAGAAGAAAATCTTCTCGGTGTTATTTTCACCTTTCCAGATGGGCCAGTTAATTTACGTTAGTTGTCTGGAATTATAACCTAAAACTTAAAATCATTTGAGAGAAATTTCCCAGAAGGAGGTTAACTTTGGCCTCTAGCATTTACCAGATCTTTGGGAAAGGCCATTCTGCATACTGGGTCGTCTCAGACAGGGACATTTGAGACAGTCTTCTTGCAAAATGTAGATTTGCCTCCTCAGTTCCCATGTTTATTTCAGCTTGACAGTCCCCCTCAGCAGATTCCCGAACTGCAGCTGCTGTGTTTCTGAAGCTTCTATCCTTGGGACCTGGTGAGGAAAAATACTTCTGCCTCAAGATGCTCTCTTTCCTCTGCTTTTGAATATTGCAGGCCACGTATAGCATTTCTTTCTGCTGTATCATTTTCTACAATGGTAGGATAAGCCTCTAGGGTTTTCTCTCCCTCTGCTCTCTTTGGCTTCATCCAGGAAGATTCAGCTGAATTTGGAGACTGGTCTACTAAACATCTTTCCTGATTGGTTTTTGTTTTTTTCAAAATTTCTAGCCCTTGCACCAAAATGTTGAGATTTTTAGGGACCCTGCCTGAGTCCTGAACCAAATGAAAAATAAGACAACAGAGAGCAGGTGGACCACCAAAATTACCTTTATTACTGATAAAATCTAAATTGGAGAACATAACTGTATTAGATTCTGAAGGCTGCTGTAACAAAGTATCACAAACTGGGTAGCTTAAAATAACAGACATTTATTGTCTTACTGTTCTTGAGGCTAGAAGTCTGAAATCAAGCTGTTGACAAGGCTGTGCTACCTCTGAAACATGTATGAGAGAATCCTTCCTTGCTTCTTCTAGCTTCTGGTGTTTGCCAGTAATCTTTGGCATTCCTTGACTTGCAGATGCATTACTCCAATCTCTGCCTTCATTGTCACATGGCCATCTTCTCCCTGTGTGTCTCTTCTCTTCTTATATGGACAGCAGTTGTACTGGATTTGGGACCACCCTAATGACCTCAACTTGATTATATTCGCAAAGAACCGATTTCCAAATAAGGTCATATTCACAGGTACTGAGATTTGGGCTTCAAAATATCTTTTGGGGGTACACAAATCAACCCATAATAATAACTTAGAGTGAGAATCAAATGGGCCAGCTACTGAACCTCAAAATTGGGCAGACTTACTTATCCAGTCATGGCAATCTATTTGGGGGCAGGACACTCCATGTCAGGTAAAAGTTTTGGCATGGAGAGCAGAGACAAGCTTTTACTCTCTGGGGTAAGTTAACTCTCAAGACGGAAAACGGTGGAGCAGAGATGAGCATGCTCATTCTTTTTGCAATAGACTAGCTTAAACCACTCTTATTCTCCAGGGAGATGTGAGTAAAGAGTGGAGAGAGACCAGGAGAGTCTCCATGTAAGAAAACATTGGGAGTGGGGAAGAAGCCTTTCCTCAACACAATTGTTAAAACTGAATTCGGAAAGAAAAGCCATAAAATGTAAAAAAAAAATAATAATTTCATAACAACAGCTTGACTCTGAAACTCTAAATTATATTAATAGGACTAGGCAGTCAAGGATGAATTTCTCATCTTGTATAGATAGACTCAAACTTAACATCATTCTTCACTTTGATAACCAGAGAAATATATATTGTAAAATATATATATATTTTAAATTGAAATGTAATCAATATAAGAACTAAAACATTGGATAAATACCTTCTAAACAAAACCCTAGAAAAGGTAAAAATAAAACACAGTTCAAATATTATAAAATAAAAACATTCAAGAAGCAACAAGGAAGCATAAAAAGTATTTACAAACAAGATTTAAAATGATTATATTCATTTGCTATATCAGCAAATATAAATGATTTAAAGACTCCGTTAGGTGTCCAAGATACTCAGTTAACTAAAGTAGAAAATAATGGTGGTTAGGGCCAGCCCCAGTGGCCTAGTGGTTAAGTTCAGCACGCTCCACTTTGGCAGCCTGGGTTCGGTTCCTGGGTGTGGACCTACACCACTCGTCTATCAGTGGCCATGATGTGGCGGCAACCCATGTACAAAGACAGAAGAAGATTGGCACAGACATTAGCTCAGGGCGAATCTTCCTCAGCAAAAATAATAATAATAATAATAATAATAACGATGGTAAAAGGTTTATCAACAAATATGACAAAAAAGGAAACAGGGATAATATTTTGTATGACAAAATCATTAATAAGATTAAATTTATATTGCTGAATAACAATGGAGAAAAGTATATGGAAAGAAATTTTACAAATAAGAGGAGAAATTGACAGAAATCAACATCAATAACTTAATCTCTCAGCCTCCCCAGAACCTCCTTCCTGTCCCCTCCTCCCAAATAATGGCATACAGAACCTGAACAATGTAATTAATGAGGATGAATTGATAATTATATAGTAAATAAAATAAACTATACTTATTCTCAGGGGTTCATGGAATATTTCTAAAACTTGGGTTATATATTCATTCATATGCATACACAAAAAGCCCTAACAAATAAATCACATTCTCTGACCGTAAGATAAGAAACCAGAAATAAATGGTAAAATTTAAAATAAAACTAAACCCTTTAAAAAAATTTAAAAATCAAGACATACTTCTCAAATCACTATTCACTCAAATTATTATAATTAGTTAAATATAATAAAAGTTAAAAATAATGAATATTAACCTACTCGGAAAAAAAAGGATGGTGCCAAATTCCTACTCTGAAGCAAATCCATAGTCCTACAGCACAAGAATAGAATAGAAGGGAATCAAGTAATTAAATATTCAACTTAAGGTGGGAAAGAAAGAACTACGAACAAAAGCTAAAGGAACAAATAAAATCAAAATACTCTAAAGAAGATTATTATTCTAACACTGAAAATAATAGAGCTGTGAAAATAATTCCAGGCAAACATGTCTAGTTACTAAAAATAATTATGAGTCTAAAACTAAGGCAGTGGGATTGACAAGCAATTTTATTCACTGTTCTTTATTCTACTACTATTTTATAAGATTCTGTTGTGTGAACTCTGAGGGTATATTCACCTAGTAAGAAAATGGGTGTTGGAGCAATTGAATGAAAACCACTAACTTGAGACAGGGCAAATGAAGAAACATGTAAAGCAGTAAATGTGGGACGGCCAATGCAAATTATGGATAAAAGAATAGTTTAGGCCTTACTGACGTTAAAAAAAGTCTTTGCAGGTGACAAACCCTGCACATAAAAAAAAAAAAAAAAGGTAGCCACCTTTCTGGGATAGATACAGTGGTTTGTGGGGTAGATACCGATATTTCTGGTGGTTAATCTAGTCAGCATCTACAGTAGGATACTTGATCCAGGAATTTATTGCATTGCTGAAAGGTGTACTTTTTTCCTCCCCAGTTTTATTAAGGTATAATTGACAAATAAAATTGTAATATTTAAAGTGTATGTCATGACGATTTGATACATGTATACATTGAAAAATATTTACTACAATCAAGTTAACACATCCATCACCACACATTGTCAGTCACCTTTTTGTTGTTGTGAGAACACAAGATTTACTGTCTTGGCAAATTTCAAGCATATCATAAAGTATTGTTGACTATAATCCTTACACTAGATAATAGACTAGAAACTTTCAAATATGCAATACAGTATTTTTAACTATGGCCACCATGCTGTACAGTAAATCTTCAGAACTAATTTATCTTATAATTTGTATTTATACAATTTATCTTATCTAATTTATCTTAACATTTGTATCCTTTAACCAGCATTTCTCCATTTCTCCCAACCACCAGCCTTTGACAACCACCATTCTACTCTCTGTTTCTATAAGTTCAACATTTTTTTTAGATTCCACATATAAGTGATACTATACGGTACTAGTTTTTCTCTGTTTGGCATATTTTACATAGCATAATGCCCTCCAGCTTCATCCATGTTGTCACCAACAGCAGGATTTCTTTCTTTTTTATGGCTGAATAATATTCCTGTGTGTGTGTGTGTGTGTGCGCGCACGCGCGCATGTGTGTACCACATTTTCTTTATCCATTCATTCATCAATGGACATTTAGGTTGTTTCCTTACCTTGGTTATTGTGAATAATGCTGCAACAAACACGAGAGTGTGGATATCTCTTTGAGATACTGATTTCGTTTCCTTCAGCTATATACCCAGAAGTGGAATTGCTGGATCATATGGTAGTTCTATTTTTAATTTTTTGAGAAACCTCCATCCTGTTTTCCATACTGGCTGCCCCAATTTACATTCTCACCAACAGTGCACAAAGGTTCTCTGTTCTCCATATCATTACCAACGTTTATTAACTCTTGTCTTTTTGATAATAGCCATTCTGACAGGTGTGAGGTGATATCTCATTGTGGTTTTGATTTGCATTTCCCTGATGATTATGATGTTGAGCACCTTGAAAAGGTGTCCTTTAAATATTGAAAATATGCTTTATTGGAATTCTAAAATCAAAAAGACTGAGAGAACTTGAGGGCAAGGGCAATTATCCTTTTTTATATTTATATTCTTAGTGATTAGCACTCTGAATTTGTGCTAATAATTAATTACTGAATGAAGACCTCTTCAGTATACATTTATTCATTTATTTCTCAAATAATAAATGAAAAATATGGAGAAAAGCCAAGTTACATTATAGAACTATGAAGAACTTTGACTGGGAAGGGACATGAACGATTTTCTGAGGTGATGAAAATTTTCCGTATCTTGATCTGGCTGGTGGTTACTGGGTGCACACATAGGTGAAAATTGCTTAAGCTGCACATTAGTTTTTACACTCTACTGTGTATAAATTATACTTCAAAAACCAACACTAAAATCAAACAAATGAGCAAAGCTGAGCATCTGAGAAAAAGTTTATTCTTTGGGATGTTTCACCAAATTTTCCTCCTTGTTTCTTTTCTCTAGTAAGCAACAACACTTAGATTTGATTCAGTTTTGCTGTAGAACGTATACAGTACTCATGTGAAATTTGTTAGTACAAATTTGTTAGTACTGTTGCCTATTTCCAAATAGCACACAATTGTTAGCACTGGCCGTTTTGATAATAAGTGAAGGGTAAATATTCAAAACCAAGCTCACTTTTTCAACTTTACAAATTTTTCCCTGCATAAGGAACAATCAAACTATGTGTTGAAAATAGAAAGTTCATTTAATCAATTTTCTAGATACTTGTTTTAGTTATATTTCTGTAATTCCCTTAATACTACTTATCTTCTTGAGTCATATTTGTGAGCAAAGTATAAAGAGCACAGATTAAGGCTATTCAAGGGATTTGAACAGGGTGATCATTTTTCCCCTAGAGATGGCTACTTTAGTCTCTCAAGTGTGGGTACAACAAAACTTAAATCCATTTCCTGAAAATGATGTAATAGATCCACAGTTTATTTACAGATGGCTCAGATTTTTTACCTATTTCTAGCATCTAAGGTCTAGTGATTATTTGGTAGCATTAGTCTAATCTCATAAGCATTTTTCCCGTGGTCAAGTTGGGTTTCAAAGATCGTATTTATCAAGTCTTGGACATTGACAAGCGTTTTGGCTGTGGGACGTGTGTAACTGTCTGTGCCCTTGACTCAGCCCTTTGGTATGATGTTTTCATTTGAACACAGGGGCCCGATTGAGTTGTCTCAGCACAGAATGTCCATTGAGGTTGTTTTTTAACTATGGATCTGATCCTTCTGAAAGGTAAATTTTCTAATTTTTGAATGGGTTTGTTAGGTAGAGCAGGACAGAATTGTTACAAAATAATTTCTTAAAGATTAAATAACAATCTTTGAACATTTAGTCAAGTCTTTCCATATTTGGAACTCATTTATTCAGTAAGTATAAAAAGAAAATCTACAAGTTTATTACCTCAAATTGTGAACAAAAAATTTGCCAGGACAGTTAAACACGTAGGAATTTAATTGTGGCATTATTGTGCTACTTTGCAATTGTAAAAGCATTTTTCCTGAGAAATTTAATGCATTTCATGCACTAGGTGGTCCCCCTTTAACACTTCACTAACTCATTTATTCTACACTGCTCAAAACTCATCTATACTTTACTTCTTGCCATATGAGTCCATTTGAATAACCTCACTTGATAGTTTTCTAATTAATTAATTCTCCAAATAGATGAATATTAATTAATTCATCAATTTTGCTTTACAGATTCAATAGCGGGCCCAGGTTGTCTCTCAAAGTGTTCAAATGGTATCTATCAAGGATGTTAGAGAAGATATTTCTACATTGAGAAAGCTGTTGGAATAGACCTCCAAAATGCCTTCAAACTCTAAGATTTTAGACCTGGGTCCTGGTTAGGGCTAAAATAACCAACCAATAATGACAGGGCTCTTGCCCGAGTATCTTCCAGGCATTTCACTTCCTTTATCTGTAATCCTCAAAACAATGTGGTAAGATTGGTATTATTATCCTTGTTCTACAAATGAGGTCATGGAAACCCAGAGAGGTGCATCTAACTTGTGAATTGTTTATCTGAAATGCAAAACTAGGTCAGCCTGATTCCAGAGTTTATAGTCTTTTTATTGTACTTGCCCTGGGTGTTAGAAGGATTCTGGGAAACCACAATGGCGTGGAAGGACATATTGTTCCATTATTTTGTTATTCTCTTTTATGACATGGTTTATCACATGGTTACAGCAAAAAGCAAGAACAGCCTGTGTTTAAGGACTTCTCTTCTCACCCAGAGGGTGCTCCCATGTATCCTCTCATGGCCTGCGATGGGATATCCTAGTTTCTAGTGTCATTGGCTTTCTGAGCAGCAACAAAGTTCAGGAAACTTTCGATGTACGGTGAAATGTCTGCATATGAGTGGGTTCTGAGGTGTACAAACTGACTATGGTACCTTCGGAGAAGAATCCAGGCAGTACCATTCTGTACCTTCTCTCACGGGCTTGACCCACATCTTCTTAGTCAATGTATGTCCAAATGTCTGATCGGCCTGCATGTGTCTTAGTTGGGACTGCCTTGTCTTCTGCCTCACAAATGGGAGCAATTGGGCTCAAGAGATGACTGATTACGATAACCTAACCTTTAGGTGGAAGTGATACTGGGCTTGAGGGCACCACAGTTCCAAGGTTCTAATTCTCTCTCTTCTTGTGGCAAATCAGATAACACAGAACTTATACAAATAAACCCCAACAATGAACCAACAAGCAAACAAACAAAAAACCCCATAGACCACAGAAAAAATCTATGATATCTTTGCAGTGAAAAAGTATTAATCTTTGAACAGTACGGAAAGAACACATAGCCTTTGAGTCAGTTAGACCAGTATATATCTGAATCCATCCTCTCCATTAATTATTTTATAATCCCGGGCAAGTCATTTAACCTCTCTGAACCTTCATTCTTTGTCTAAGTGCAAATAATAATCATGACCTCATTAGGTTGTTCTGAGGAAAAATGAGATCTATATGTAAAGCACGTAACACAAGGTGTGTCAGTGAACCCTTGGTACGTGCTGGTTTCTCCTTCTCTCTCTCGTGGGTCTGCTGGCTTTTCTAGGAAATGTCGTTTTACAGGGTGAAAGTACCCCTTCTTCCCATTCAGTTAGGGGCATCAAATAGCCTTTGGTTTTTAAGAATCTTGAATCGTTTATTTTGTATGAGCTTTTAAAAATAGCTTAGTTAGCAATTCAAGAAACACAATTACAAAAGGATAATCTAGACTCCACAATGACTGCAGTGGAAAAAAGAATGGAATGAAAAAACAAAAGAGAAAGAGACAAGGAGAACGCTGTATACATTATTTACAAATAGGAACACTGTCTCCGCACAAGCTCCAGGCACTTCATTACTTTGTAAACTGTATATTCTTCTCCAGTATGGGGCAGTTTAAGTTAATGATGTGATCCATTCACTCTGCCATGTTTTATTTACGTTTTTTTCTACAGTGAAATGAATAGTCAAAAACAATGCCCTGCTTATTCTGTGAACAAGAAGAGGAAAGGGAAGTGTGTGTGTGTGAATTCTCTCCATGATTTTAGGAGTCAGGGTGATTTTACCCAATCCAAGCACAGGTTTATTTTTAAAACCTCCTAACGATGTTTAGAAACAAAGCGTAATGCTAAGGATAGCAAATGGCAAAACTCTGTGGCCCTCTCTGTGGAAGGCCGACCCTGTTCCTCTCCTCCTTCAGTCTGATTACCTCTGGGGAATGTGCTGTTCCTTGGAACGCATCAGCCCTGCAGAAAATAAGAGAGGTTGAAAAGTTTAGGACGTGGAAAATATGTGGAATTTGCTCTTGAATAATGATCTGTATTTTTCTTTTGCAATAAATATGACCAATGACCCAAATACGAGGATGGCAATTACTTAATGAATCAAGCTTCAGAAATGTAAAAACACTTCATAATAAAAATGAAAGCAATAATAGTAGGAAGCCAAGTTAAGTAAACAAGTATAACAGCTCCTAGTATCTGTAGATGTACATTTACAAATTCCAAAGCTGTGACTGTAAAAGCGCTTATTCTAATGATACCAATGTTCTTGGTTTCCATTGCTCACTGAATTGGTTCTTCCAAATTGGTGAACAGATAATGTTCTATGCTGACTTTCCTCACCTGTCTGGGAGTCAGTTAGCTGGGACAATGTGTCACTCGAGGAGGACTGCGATTTTGCAGCCCCATGGCTCTGACAATCATTTACCTGTATGCAGGGCACTTTTGCCCTAACAGTCTTGGGTCTTTCAAAGTAAATCATTTCCAAATCTGTTACAGCCCATGTAGAAATCTCTTTTTTGCTCAGTTATATATTTAAAATCTGCTGTCCATGTGAAGCTGTCTTTGACCACCGACCAGTCCCTTGATTTGTGAAGTGGGATGTGTTTCCAAACTTTAGAGAGGAGGAGAAGAAATTGCGTTTATAAAAGTGTTGGGGAGGGAGAGGCGGCAAAGCTGTGTATGCACAAATTCTGGCCAGCGTAGCGTTGGTGCCACCAACGTAAACATTTTTGCCTTTTAAAGGAAGAGTTGGCAGCTATTTACCTTAAGGTATATGGTGCCACCAAGTTGGTGACTTTGGGAAAGTCACAGCCTTTCTTATAAAACAAGAGATTGAATTAGATGATGTTCAAGAGCCCTTCCAGCCCTAAGACACTGTGCAAAGCTAAAAAAAAAAAAAAAGAAAAAAATATTTTCAAGGTCAAGAACATCTTTTAGAAAGCAGAGACCTATTTAGATATTAAAAAAAGCTTCAGCCGCATTACCTTCTTTCTTGGTCTCTGAGTAAATCGAAGTAGGTAGGAGATTAACCTGAATTATTTGATGACTGAATCTACAGTTGTCATTTTCTCCCTGCCAACATTTCTCAAATGTTAGCATGCCTAAGAATCACCTGAGAAGCTGTTAAAAATGACAGTTGCAAAGGTCACACCTCCAGAGAGTGGTTCAGTAGGTTGAGCGTGGGACCCAGGAATCTGCATTTTGAAGACATTCCAGGAGATTCTGATGCTGGAATCACTAAAAGATAGGGTATTCTCAAGGGAGACGAGAAATGTTTCTGGGGATTATCGGGGGGTTATCCAGCCAGTGGGAAGGGAGGAAAGTCTTTTAATAGCCTGTCTCTGCTTAGGGAAGCTCTGGTACTAATGTTAGAGGTGGGGAAATATATAATATTCCTCGTGTGGGTTGAGGTTGAATCACTCCCAAAAGCTACTGATCTGTTCAAAGCAACAAATAAATAAACCTACTGAAAAGACTATTTGAGAAGAAAACAGTTCTAGTATCCAATCAGTTGGTAGAAAGTAAAGGAATAAATTGAAGGAGCATGAGAATAGGAAAGAATTCTTATCAAATTTCCACAATGTGCCGGATTTTTTTTGCTTCATAAGCATTGTCTCCTTTAATCCTTACAACAGTCTAAAAGCAAGGAATTAGTCCTATTTTGCAAATAAAGAACCTGAGGCTGATGGACCCAGTGATTCTCAGCCTGACTGCACGTTATATCACCTTGGATGGCAGGAGGAGGGGAGAACTTTGAAAAATTACCTATGCCTGGCAGGCACCCCCAGAGAATCTGATGTCACTGGCTGGGCATTGATACCTTTATAAGTGCCCTGGAAATGCTACTGTGCAGCCAGGGGTCAGCACCACTGATTTTAGCCGAAGTTCATAGGATTAAAATGATTCCCAAATGAGCACTCACAATGCACCTCCTTCGACCTGTTCTGGGAACAACCCTCCGTTCTAGCCCCAACCTCCCAGGTAAGATTGTTGCATGAAGATACGACTGTTAAAAAATGTGCTCAGGTCATAGAAACAAAAATTTAGAGGGAAATTTTGCATAATACAACCTATGTTATTTAGTTATTACTATGATCCTGAGAGGTCAGTATTATTGTTATGATCCTTCTTATAGATGAGGAAACTGGGGTCTGGGTTGTTTGTAACTTTCTTGGACCTGCAGGGACAAAAGTTAGAATTAAACTCAGGATATCAGAGTATATTTGGAGTATATAAAATTCTTTGGAGTATACCCCTTTTCTTACCTCAGAAGTTATCTTGACTGATCTTCATCTTCTAAGTAACTTCAGTGTTACTATCCCAGGTGTTGAGAATTATCTATTTTCAAAGACTTTCTGAAAAAAAACCCCAAATCTTCAATATATTTATCAAGCCCATTGCAAGGTCATTTTACTTCCTGAAAGTCTTAGCTTTCATGATTATTACATAGAAGCAACGGCGTCAAACTATTTTGAGATGCCGTGGTGATAAATAAATACATATCAAATACTTTTGGAAAAAAGATTCAGTTCTACAAAAGGAAGAAAAACAAGTCTTTCCTTCCAGATAGATCACTAATATTAATATTGTAGCAATATATTAATATTAATATTAAAATAAGTAATTAATACCATTTTCTCAACACTTTTAAAAATTAATGAAATAATAACATCAGCATTCATTTATGCAGCATTATACAGTTTTTTTCATAAGTTTCTAGTGTCTTCTTAACACATTTAATTCTATCATAATTGTGTCAGTTTAGGGAAGGGGTAAGTAAAGTTTTCAGGTGAGATGAGGGCATTCCAAGTAGAAGGAACAACATATTCAAGGAATGAAGCTGGTACAGTGTGACTAGAATGTCAAGTGTCTATGGTTGAGAGGTGGAACATGAAGCTAGAAAAGTAAGCAAGGAAGGTCAGAAAGGGAGTCATATGCCAAAGAAAGAATTTTGAGCTTTTTCCTCTAGATCTCCACTGTCCCATATGGTAGCCAGTAGCCACATGTAGCTATTGAGCGCTGGAAATGTGGTTAGTCCAAATTAAAATGTGCTGTAAGTGTAAAACACAGCTTGATTTTCAGACTTACTCTGAAAAAACATCAGGGCTGTCCCGGTGGCGTAGAAGTTAAGTGCGTGTGCTCTGCTTCGGTGGCCCAGGGTTTGCAGGTTCGGATCCCAGGCGCACACCGACACACCGCTTGTCAAGCCATGCTGTGGCAGCGTCCCAGATAAAGTAGAGGAAGATGGGCACAGAGCTTAGCCCAGGGCCAATCTTCCTCAGCAAAAAGAGGAGGATTGGCATTAGATGTTAGCTCAGGGCTGATTTTCCTCACACACACAAAAAAGTAACATATCAAGTTGATAATTTTTGTATTGATTATATGTTGAAAAATAATATTTTGGATTAAATGACATCATTGAAATTAATTTCACCTGTTTCTTTTTGCTTTTTTAAAAATATAGCTACTTGAAAATTTAAAATTACATATGTGGCTTGTACTATATTTCTATTGGCCAGGGCTGCTCTAGATCAGTGTCAGCAAACTACAGCCTGTAGGCCAGTGCCCGGTTTTGTAAGGTCAATGAGCTAAGAAAGAGTCTTACATTTTCAAAAAATTGCTTTAGAAGAAGGAGGAAGAGGAGGAGGAGGAGGAAGAAAAGAGACAAAAACCGCATGTGGCTTAAAAGCCTCAAATATTTACTATTTGGCTCTTTACAAAAAATCTTTGCTGCCCTCTGCTCTAGATTCTTGCCACTCTAACTGTGTTCCATGAAACAGGAGCACTGGCGTCACCCAGGAGCTTGTTAGAAATGCAGAACCTCAGGCTCTACCCCAGACTTACCTAATCAGAATCTGCATTTCAATGAGATCCCAAGGTGATTCACATGCATGTTAAAACGTAAAGGCACAAGGGGAAGAAGATAGAGAATCATTGGAAGATACTAAAGGAAGAGATTGATGGGTTTATTCTCCTACCTAAAAACTGTTTCTTTTACGCTTAGAATAAGTCAAATTATCCAAGTACTTTGCAATATTTTTGTTAAGAGGATGGATGAATATTTGGTTTTTAAAATATTAATCTTGGGGGCTGGCCTGGTGGTGAGGTGGTTAAGTTCATGCACTCTGCTTCGGCAGCCTGGGGTTTGCACGTTCTGATCCCGGGCGTGGACGTACACGCCGCTCATCAAGCCATGCTGTGGTGACGTCCCACATATAAAATGGAGGAAGGTGGGCACAGATGTTAGCTCAGGGCCAATCTTCCTCACAAAAATAAATAAATAAATAAATAAAATATTAATTTTGAAAAACATCTTCTGAATTACCACTGTGTCTGAGATGAATTCAACTCTATATTAAAGAAATCAAGGTCATGGGTTTTGATCTGATTCAGTGATTTTCAAAAAAATTTTTTGACTATGAACCACAGTAAGAAATATTTTTTACTTTGATATCTAGTACACATATAGATATATTTAACTGAAATCAAAGTTTGATCAAACAGTACAGTATTTACCTTTACTAGAGACTTGCTGCCATAGAGTCTCTTCTATTCTATTCTATTCTATTCTATTCTATTCTATTCTATTCTATTCTATTCTACTCTATTCTATTTATTCCAATCTATTCCAATCTATAATATTCTATTCCATTAATTCAGTGCTATTTCTAGCCATGATGGAGTACTTGGTACTGAACTAGCCTTCCCGCTATCAACAACTATAAGATTGAGTGAAACATATGAGACAACTCTTTTTAGGCAGTCAACTCTCAGGGAAGAAAATTTATGAGATGTACCTCACAATTATACCCTTCTTCTCGGTGATAATTTTCTTGTCTTGTGGCAGAGAGTTGGAGTCTGAGCTAAGTGTGACGATTCCATTGAATCAGCTGAGGGGATGGGGATCAGAGTTTGGAATAGCTAAAATGGTTGGAATCTATGAGTCAGGGCAACAGAAATGAGAGAGAAAGGGGGCCCCAGGAGTCCATGTTGGGGTCACCCATGAGTTTGCGCTGAGGGCTAGGCTATTCATCATGTGAAGGGTGAGACCACCTGAAACTCACTAAACAGCAGCTACTAGAAGATTGAGAGCAGAATAGACTAGTTAAGCATGCTGAGGGAAGGGTATACAGAGAGATATTGGAGTTCCAGCCCTGCCAGGAGGCGAGATCATATTACCACCCCTGGAACCCAGAAAAGACAGTACCTAGATGAAGACCAACTCTAGACTTGCCCTAACATTCCCCTCAAATCTCCAGGGGAGACAAAGTTTGTAAGACACTGGTCTAGTTAGCTTTTGTCACGAATTGCATCCCAGTTCTCTCTGGTCAATTTGACAAGCACAACTTTGACAGCAGAGTAGAGGTGAAACTGACTAAATCAACTATTATATCTGAGGTTGAAATAGGACATCAAAGTGTATATTCTATTCCTACTGCAGCATTTTCATCTGTGAAAGATATTATTTTAGTTGACTCCCAGTCATTCATTCACTTATTACTTTGTTCCTTAAATAATTTCTGAGGAGCTAGTATGTGTCTGATATTGAGCTGGCACTAGGGATGCAAAGATTTTAAAAGATCATTCCAACTCTCTTGATGCATACAGTTAGCGGGAGGGATAATGTTCATCTATGAAACTATTCCAGTTGATAAGTACTTTGACATTTTGTAATTCCTTATATTTCCAAAAAACATTTTCAGAGTCATATTCTTTTCTTAGCGTTATAAATAGAATAATGTGATTTTTCCCTCGCATAATTTTAACAGTTTTATTGAAACAATAATTTATCAAATAGCAGAAAATCTGTTCTACTGCTCAAAATTTATTGATTTATTATTTTGGTAATATCCTAAGATAAGTATGCAAGTTAGTTTCCAAAGTATCCTCATTAAATTTTTATTCAGCATTACTATATATTAATTTACATTTTAGATTCAACTGGAGCATAATCTAACATTTTATCAGAACACAGAAATTAAGACTTTTGTTATTGTTGTTTTTTGATGTTGAAGATCTTTTATTAAGTTTTTTTTATAGTGATTCAATGTAAGAAGGATTCATCTTGTATTCCTACACAAGGGTGATAATTTTCTTAACTAAGAAAGTAACTCAAGGGCCGGCCAGGTGGCACAAGCAGTTAAGTGCGCTCGCTCTGCTGCGGCGGCCTGGGGTTCGCCGGTTCGGATCCCGGGCGCGCACCGACACACTGCTTGGCAAGCCATGCTGTGGTGGCGTCCCATATAAAGTGGAGGAAGATGGGCACTGATGTTAGCCCAGGGCCAGTCTTCCTCAAGCAAAAAGAGGAGGATTGGCAGATGTTAGCTCAGGGCTGATCTCCCTCACCAAAAAAAAAAAAAAAAAAAGGTATTTTCTTTAAAAAAAAAAGAAAGTAACTCAAAATAAAAGAGCCTCATTGAGGTGTTGTTCCTGTGACATATAGCTGCAGGCTGTATGGTAGGAAAGCCCAAGTTTATTATTATTAAAGCTCTGCTGTATACAAAGTGTATTGGGAGTTGTGGTCTACGTAAAAATAACAGATACAAGCTCTGCTCTCTCTGATCTCTTATTTTAAGGTGTATACAAAATAGATAAACATTTAGGCTATAAGAAGTATTGGAAACAAACTCTTTAGCAATAGCATCACTTTAGTTCACTTTATATCTTTCAGACAGAACTAGTTTAATCTTACAGTCATTTGTCTTACAATGATTTGTCTTAATATGCCTGAACTGTGGGCCAAGTCTACAAGCCAACTTTTGTAAGGAGGCAGAGTATAAAACTAAAAAAAAAAAAAACGTACATGGTCTGCTGAAAAATCTCAAATAAAGGCCTCTTCTATGGCCTCCTTGAATTCTTTCACGTTATTAATTTTTTTCTCTCCACCATGTTCTTAATTTTGGTTGGAAGGATAACTTAGAATAAAATGCTAAGGAGAAAGATTACGATTGTTTTTAAAACTCAGCGTGGTTGGTTTCTGCCTACTTCTGTCTTAGTGTACAGTGGGATCGCTTGCCACAAATGGTCATGGTTATGGAAATAATATGATGTCCTCAGGTCCCACTACTTTGGTATGAAAAACTCAAACGGAATATAAATCACCTAAATGATGAATCCCAATCCTTTTTACAGCTTTCACACTTATGAAAAGGCTGTGGATTTGTAGTATGTAAGAGAGAAGATGATTTTATTTTGTTGGAATAATTCAAACATCTGCTCCTTACTTTGAATAGATTCTGATTTATGTGCCTGTACAAACTTGATATCTATAAAACCGACTAGCAATGTAATATTTTGAAATTTTATTCTCTTTGCTTTAGGGAGCTCCAGAGCCTAGGAAGTGACTAATGGTATTGCACGAGATAGATTAACTTAATTCTTTCATCATCAATTTTGTTTGTGACTACATGGTAACAACCATAAAAATAGAGACTAAGTGTTCATTGCTTGGAGCAGTTCTACTTTCCTGTTGTACGGCAGCAAGATGTAGCTATGTTCCATAACTTAAAGAATGCCTATATCCTCCAGGAGCATCATGATGATTCAGCAATTTAACCTTATGCAATGAAAGCAAAAAGAAAAGTAGAATATACAGATTCTGACTTAGTATGGTGTGGATGGAGGGACTCCAAGCAAATTGAAGCTTTAAACTCAACGGAGGGGCCAGCCCGGTGGCGCAAGCAGTTGAGTGTGCGCACTCCGCTGCGGCGGCCTGGGGTTCGCCGGTTCGGATCCCGGGCGCGCACCGAAGCACTGCTTGTCAAGCCATGCTGTGGCGGCGTCCCATGTAAAGTGGAGGAAGATGGGCATGGATGTTAGCCCAGGGCTGGTCTTCCTAGGCAAAAAGTGGAGGATTGGCAGATGTTAGCTCAGGGCCGATCTTCCTCACACACAAAAAAATAAAAAACTCAACAGAGCACCTTAATAAAGAGCTATAGAATATAGGAAGAATGTATTTTGGCATGATCAGTACTGTTTTATCTTGACAGTTTAAATCTTAAAAGAGAAATTCTTCATTCTTTCTTCTTTCCTGATATACTTATACTCTTTCCCCTTATACTCTTTCCCCTAGGAAAAGGATATTGTTTAATTTTTCCCCATGTTGATGACTCCAATAATCTGTGCTGAAGCTTTGCAGTATGTCATTCCCACTTTAGATCTATTTCCCCTATTATTTTTCAAATCTAATGTTTTGTAATATCTCAAGAAACAGTGTTTGCAAGTCATTGTTTTTTTTTCACTAAAAAAGTACTGTTTCTCCCAACTGTCTCTCTAACCACTGTTTCTCCTGTTTATCACTCTTTCTCCCCTTCTTTGCTTTCTCATTCTGAGGAGCCTCATATGAACCTTCTTTAGTTAGGGTATAATTTGTGTGATTTCGTAAACCAATTACTGTGGGACCAGATGACAGAAGAACCTCCTGAAAGAGCACAGTTAATGCAGGAAGTGAGGTTAATGATTCAGTAGGCGAAATGCTTACTTCTGACTCACCATACCACTTAATAAAATGGTATATTCACAATGGAGATTTAGTAAATGTTTGTTGACTGATTACTATACCACTGACAAATCCTGAGTATAAGGAAAACGTCATGTAGAAATCATCAATTTCACTTCTAAAGATTAGGAAATAGAAGCGCCAAGAAATCAAGTGACATGTCTGATGTAATATGTGAAGGAGTTTGTGGTAGAAACATTTCTGTCATTGACTCCATTTTATGTCCCTGCATGTTTTCCCTTAGCCTCTGTCTTTCTCATCTTTTAAAAATTTACATTATGTCACTATATGTACTTATCTTTGAAAGCCTTCTTAGATGGTTTTTGGAACAAGGCAGGAAAAAAAATAAGTACTAAGCAGGTACCAAGACTTTAGATTCAGAAATGTGCCTTTGCCATCTGACCAAATTGAGTATAACACACATTGGAAGCTAAGTTTCATGTAGTTGATCAGAAACCACGTGGTGATTGGTAACAACCAGTCCTGTCTGTTAAGGACACAGTACCAAATCTGCTATTGTGCTGTGCTTTTCAATTATATGGCAGCCTCAGAGAAGCAGTCCATTCTTGAGAACATACTCTCTGAATTGCCTTGCATGGTTGAGCAGTGGATGTTAAATTTTCAAGAAGTCCAGGACATCATGAGAATGTACCTACATACACACCCACAATATTTTACATACAATTTCAGCAAATTTATAAACCCCTAAGTCTATTTGAGGACCTTCCATGCACCATAACCTGCAGAATAAGAATCTCTGGTTTGGACAACCAGTCTGTGTATCTCCTTTTGTGTTTTCATTTGACAATTTTTTGAGGGGGACGGAGGGACCAAGTTGTCTAATCTGTAAATCTGTTTTATGAGATCTTAGTGGTAAAATTATTTCCTTTCAAAGTAGAGAGTAAATTTTAAAATATTTGTGACTGCTACTGCACAGACTTAATTTTCCTATGAGAACATAGAGATTCTGTGTCACATTGGATGTGATTCCTAAAGTTAGACTCTACTATCAAAGAGTCATCATGATAATTGGAATTCTTTCAATTCCAGAAATAAGAATTAGAGCAATCTTTAAGGGGAGAAATGACCTATATCAGGAGCCGGCAAACTAAGGCAGGAGGGCCAACTGCGTCCTGCTGCCCATTTGTGTAAATAAAATTTTATTGGAGCAGAGCTGCGCCCACTCGTTATTGCCTTTGGCTGCTTTTGTGCTACAGGAGCAGAGCTGGATAGTTGCGACAGAGACCGTAAAGGTGACAAAGCCTAAAATATTTATTATCTGGCCCTTTACAGAAAAAGTTTACCTACTCCTATCCTATATCATGCTAACTGACAATTTCTCAACCTCAGTACTATTGACATTTGGGGCTGGATGCTCTTTCTTGTGGGGGGCTGTCTTGTGCGTTATAGGATGTTGAGCAGCATCCCCGTCCTCCTCTACCTGCTAGAGCCAGGAGACCTCTCGCCGGTCCCACAGTGGTGACAATCAAAAAGGCCTCCAGATATTCCCAAGCGTCCTGGTTGAGAACCAGTATTCCAACCAGATGGATTCCATCTTCGTGGCTAGAAGAAGAGGAGCCTATACCTACTCCAAGACTTAAGAATCTCCCCCATTAGGAAGTTTCCACTAGAGCATTCTTTTTTTCAAAGAGGAGAATCTCTTCTGCCGTTTAATCAGTTCATCTCTCTTCCTTCAGTTTTTAAAACAGGCAGAATACTACTGATCTCCATCTCTTTACAAAAAATACCTTCAAAAACCTTTCGCTTGTTAAGTCACCCCTTCTCTCATTATTTTTGTTAAGTAGCAGTTGTGTAAATGCAAGATATTATCCCTATTACTAGTTTCCTTATTAGTTTCTCCTCTGATGTAGCTTGAGGCCACTGTGCAGAACTATCTCCATTAAGAAATTTAGTGGATGAGAAAAAGTTATAGCAAGTATCCCAGTTAGAGCATCATCTTTTAGAATGCGAACCTGCTTCCCTTTTAAACTCTTCGGTTAGCTGATTGTATTTCTCTTTAAGTATTGCCTTAACAATAGAATTATATTGCAAGTATTTTTCTTTTCATGTCTTCATTCTTTTTAATGGCGAAGCCTTATATATATATGAAATCCTGAATGTTTCTTCTATCTTCTTTTAAAACAAAAGAGTGGCTTAAAAGAGAAAACTAACTTTAAGAATTTTCTCTTAAAAGCTAACATCTAAAAATAAATGAAAATACTTATTTTTAGATAGGTAGACAGGATTATAATTTTAGTCATCTAAATAATGTTGTTGAACCTGAAGGTATGTGTACCTTCTAATTGAAGTAGATATTATCTTTTAATATTTATCTTGAGCAGATATGGGTGAATTGGTTTTGTGAAAAACTCTTGTAGAAATCAGGCAAGAAATATTTATTTCCTCCACAGAGTCTAATCTAAGGTAGATGACATTTACACAGGAAAAATGAAGCTATTTCATCACTTCAGAATGAACCACCATGATACATCACTGCAAATATATTTTAAAAAACCCACACACAGATTGTAGAGAAAATGTAATTTAGTGGTCAGGACTAAATTAATTATTTAGAGGAGTGAGAAGTAAGTTAAAAATAAATTCATTAACTCCTATACTATAATGATCCACAGTTATCCTTTCTGACTTTTACCTGATGAGGTAAACATGACCTAATGTTCTGGAGGTTTGTTCTATACCTGTGACGACTGTGACATTGCCATGGAAACGAGCAAAATATTGTTTCTTTGGCACAGCCCATGTTGTCATTATCGTTATGCAACCTTAATTTTCATATAGTTTAAAGAGAACCATCAGAGTTTAGTCAAGTTACCGTAAAACAATCCAACAGATCATTTATCTTTGTATTAAATTTTTTTGTCAGAGGAGATATGTTCCTTTCTTATTTGGAGATAAGAAATAATTTTTAAAGTGTCAGGAAAACAAACATTAACATAACTTTTTCTCCAACACCGATACCAAAGCGATCAAAATTCCTTATGACATGCAGGTTGGAAATATGTAATGTTTTCTTTATTTTGTCTTCAGTGATACAAGGTGGTCTTTTTTTTTCTTTTGTTCAAATTTCCGGAGCCGGAAACTGTTACACTTTCATACTTGGGTTGATAGTCACTCTGACCTTTTTACACAAAGAGTGAAAAAAAAAATCAATCCAAACCCACAAACCAGTGTTTTTATTTTGAAGAAAAACAAACTCTTTTTTTCCATGAAAGGGACAAAAAAAGAAAAAGAAAGAAAGAAACCATGGCAAACAAATGTTTTATGATTCACAACTGCATGGTATTCACAGTTGTGGTGGTGATTATCCAATTATATGTGGTTTCTCCTGCACCATCTTGTCTGTGTATTTTACGGGTGTCATTTTGTTTATTTTTGCTTTGATTATTTTAGAATTAGTACAACATATAGTATGTCTGAGTGCATCAGTTAATTTCAGGCCCAATCTTGTAAATCTCCACACCCATTTTGCATAAAAGCTTCCACAGATCCGATGAAATCATGTGTTGATGACTTGCATGAATATGGTTGTTTGAAGAAAGTTCTAACATTATTCTTCCCCTATTTTCTCCCAGTTGCTTCACTTTATTTACTCATTCATGTAATCAGAAAATATTTGGATCCTCATAATGTGCCAGAGGTGGTGCTTTCAGATGACCCCATTTCCTTCTTGGGTCGATTCTGTGGTGTCAGTGTATTTATTCCCATTTTACAGATTGGGAAACCAAGGCTCTAGGGATATGGATTTATCCAAGATTACATAGCTATTAAGTACGGCTCTACGATCTGGTAATTTTCTGCAAAATACATTTGTATATCAGTTTAGGTGGTTGTATTTGTACATTTATATGATGAAAATCAAATAATTTACCAAGTGAATTATCGCATTCCCTAACTGGATTACTGTGAAGGAAAAACCACAAGGTGAAATAATTTGTTCTGACTCAGAGTGAGGGTATAAATGTCTTAATTCTTAGGCTGTCTATTCAAGGCAATGCAACAATTGCCTGGAAAGTGAAATATTTGATCAATCAAAAAAAATTTTTTTTCTATGTGACATTGTTGTGGCTTTGACTGTCTTCTGAGGAGATGCTTTGGTCTTCCACAGGCCCTGGCCTTAGGCTACCCTGTCTCTAGCGTGGAAGTTCTCCAGCTTCCTGCTCGAGTCCTTTTTCCGTGCAGCAGATGGAGGTTAACTATGCATGTGGCATCTTACTTAATTCTGAATAAACGGCATTGCATTTCTTTAAAATTTTAATAGCCATTTAATTTTTTAAATTGTGGTAAAAGATACATAAAATAAAATTTACCATTTTAACCGTTTTTAAGTGTGTAATTCAGTAGCAGTAAATACATTCACAATGTTGTGCAACCTTCACCACTATCTGGTTCCCAAATTTTTTATCATCTCAAACAGAAACTCTGTACAATAGCTGCTCCTCATTTCCACCCCCACCCCCCCGCCCTCCCAGCATTTGGTATCTTCTATTTTCTGTCTCTGTGAATTTGGCTCTTCTAGGCACCTTATATAAGTGCAATCACAGAATATTTGTCCTTTTGTGTCAGGCTTATTTCACTTAGCATAATGTTTTCAAGATTCACTCATGTTGTAGCAAGTATCAGAATTCCATTCCTTTTTAAGGCTGAATCATATTTTATTGTATGTAGATACATTTTGTTTATTCATTCCTCTATTGATGGACATTTTCATTGTTTCCACCTTTCGGCTACAGTTCATGAATAATGCTGCTATGAACATTGGTGTATAAGTATCTGTTTGAGTCTCTGCTTTTAATTCTTTTGAGTATATACACAGAAGTGGAATTGCTGGATCACATGATAACTCTATTTTTAACTTTTTGAGGAACCACCAAACCGTTTTCCACAGCAGCTGCACCATTTTATATTCTTACTAACAATGGACAAGTGTTCTAATTTTTCCACGTCCTTGCCAACACTTCTTATTTTCTGTTGTTCTTTTTTTAATAATAGCCATCCTCATGGGTGTGTCTTTAAACTTTTAATAAAACATTTTCCATGAATTATAGTTAAAATATACCCATAGATTTCTAAACCCATTTATTTTATTCACTCTCTCAAATTACATCTTTTGTTTCTGAGTACAGTAGTCTCCCCTTATCCGCGAGGGATACGTTCCAAGACCCCTAGTGGATGCCTGAAACCGTAGATAGTACCAAACCCTATATATACTATGTTTTTTCCTATACATATATACCGATGATAAAGTTTAATTTATAAATTAGTAAGAGATTAACAACCATAACTTCTCTTTGGCATATCAGAATTGCCAGTATCACTACTCTTGTGATTCAGGGCGATTACTGAATAAAGTAAAGGTTACTTTAACACAAGCCCTGCAATACCTCCACAGCCGATCTGATAATCCAGATGGCTACTAAGTGACTAATGGGCAGTAGCGTATACGGTGTGGATAGGCTAGACAAAGAGATGATTTACGTCCCAGGAGGGATGGAGCTGGATGGGAGAGATTTCATCATGCTACTCAGAACGGTGTGCAATTTAAAACTTATGAATTGTTTCTGTCTGGAATTTTTCATTTAATATTTTTGGACCACAGTTGCCCACGGGTGACTAAAACCTTGGAAATTGAAACTGTGGCTAAGGGGTGACAACTGTATGTGCTAAAAGTTTATTGTTGGGAGAATTTTCTGGGGGGTACATGTTTTGAAGCACCGAGCGTATCCCATAGGACTCTTTCTAATGAAATATAACCCTGAGCTCCCTGAAATTAATTTATATAGTTTACGACAATCTAATCTTTGTCTGGGTATTAGGCATAAACTATATACATTGTTAGAACACATTCTGGGAAACAAAAACAGCTTTTGCAGTGTAAAATTCTTGGTTGAATCAAAGACACACAAACTTGATTTTTTCAGGTGAATCAAATCTTCCTGTCCTTCTGCTTAAAATACAAACCAGATATGGAAGATCGTAAAAACAATTAGCCACAGCCTTTATAATTATGCAGAAACGTAATGCAAAGAATGTCACCCATCCTCACCCAGGGGCAGGCATGAAATCAGATAAATGCTGGAGGAATTGCTACTTGGCCTCCCTCGCTTCCCCTTCCTTCCATCTAATTTGCAAATGGGGAACAGAAAACAAGACTTCGTAAAATGTCCAAAGAAAACCAAACCTAATAATGATCTATTTCTCATTACACTTGGGTTTTAGGAACTCGTGCTAAGAAAAATGTTCTAGGGCCTAACTACAATGATGTTGTTTTCATCATACTGTATGTTTTGAGAAAATGGAGTTTTTAGCGAAAACTGTTTATGGCCTTTTATCTCATTCATCTAAATTGCATTGAAAAGCACTTATTTAAAAGCATCAAAAAGTTGGAGTGAAAATAAATTCTTGTTTGACTTATCTGCAAGAAGATATTAAAGCTAAAACCTGGAGTTTGCTTGAATTCCTAAGTGGATGGCCACATGTTAGATGCTGGGCCAAGGTTATTTTATATTAGAGACTTTCTAATCTGTTTATGACTCATAATGGTTTTGAAACATCTGAAATACTATTTTTTCCACCTTAGCAAGAAATCTGCAATAGGGACAGAACTTTAAGTTGTAAGACATATTATTTGCTTTCTCCGGTAATTGAAATTTCAGTATTGATTTGTCTGGGCATTGTGTATAAATCTCAAGTTAGTCCTTAGGATTTTATCATAATCTCAGCTAACACAGCCTGGTGTGTGGTAATAGTATATGTGGGAGTGAGAACTTCCTAATTTAGGTCTAGAAGCCTAGAGAGGGAAAACAATGTTTTCCAGGTTGTAAAGATAGGCAGAGGATAGTATTTGAGGAGCTTCTGGGATTGGGGGGTGACTCCTTCAAGACTGACTAGAAGGGCAGGCATTAATAGGAGCTGTTTGTGGGGTCAGGATTGAAGTTGATAGCTTTGGCAAGAATTTTTCCTCATCATTTTTTCCTGACCCATCCCCACCACACACGCTTCCTCTAGTCTGATGTATGTTCTCCCCTCTTTGCTCCTCTGTCATACCTGTGTATTCTCCATCACAGCGCTCAGCCTACTGTCCTCTAGATGAGAGTCTTGGTAGGGCAAATATAACCTCTTGGAGTGGTGATGTCTTTCCTCCAGAGCATTCTATGACACCACTCTTCAGTGGCTAAAGTGATTGATTTTGAAGTGGGTGGAGATGTTAAATACTTCTAAGAATAGATCAGTCATTATGCACTTGAGATATCAAAGATCATGGCTGGCTATAGGCATTTCAGTGTAGTCACTGACCACCAAATACTTGCTGATTTCTTTGGGTTGGGATGGAATATTAAAAAAAGTCCATCTCTAAAGTGATTAAAAAATAGACACATAGAAATTTAGGGAGCCATGTGTGAGAATGAAAACTTTTCAAATTGCAGTTTAGGGATTTGCTTTGGTAAGATAGTCTATTGGTAGATGGAAGGCCTGATTCTTGAGACTCTTTCAAAACTTTCAGGCATTTTGAGTTTTCTCTCTCTATATATAATATATATTTATATTTATAATCAGTCTCCAATCCCTGCCCTCCTGATTTCTTACTTCCAGCAGGGTCAGAACTGGGCTGAATTCCCATGTTTAGTCTTTAGGAGGAGTTCTCTGCCACAGCACCACCTACCCCCGCCCCACCCCACCCCTCCTCAAACACACACAAAGTCTTGGGGCTAGTCCTTCTTCTGGAGAGGTGTGTGCGGTGGTGAGAGGGTGTGGGGGAGAAGGTGCTTCCGCATGAGATGTTTTCTCCAGTATAGGAAGGAAGGAATTCTTCTTGAATTACGGTTACCTCTACAGCTTGTTAGCTTTATCATCTCCATTTCTTCATATATATTTTGCTCTCGCTAAAATTTTATTTTGAATTTCTTTGCAGTTTTGTACTGTATCTGTCAAGGTTGTCAGACGAGAAGCATTTTATTTCCCGTATTTTTGTATCCATGTAAATTTCCTAACTGACCTGGGCAATGGTGACCCAGGAGGCAGCCTCAGCAGAAGGATGCTGACTTGGGAACAGCAGGTGTCAAATAGCCTCCTCCTCAAATTATCACCAGTAAACTAGGTTTACTAAGAATTTTACCTCTTTATAATAAAAAGTCTTTGAAGAAAGAATATCATGAAACATATTACACAGTTGGAATGCATAGTACTTAAAGTATATCCATATGGCCTTTTAATCAAATATGGTCAATGATACCACACATATTTCATCTAGAATATTAGAGATGCAGCTACTCAGGTATAACGCGTTTCTGTGGTACCCACCACGTGACCATCTGCTAGGTCCAGACTGCTTTACAAGATGATTCTGATGATAATGATAATAATGGCAGATATTTATTGAACGCTCATCATATTATACACTATGCTAAAAGAGTTACATGTCTATGCCATTTGGTCCTTCCAATACTTTATGTAGTAGGTTCTGTTGTTATCTTCATTTTCCACATGGGGAAGCAGAGGCCTAGCAAGGTTAAGGAGCTTGGCCCTTGTCAAGCATCAAGCACTGAGCCCTGATTCCAGATCATGTCTTGATATGATACTGTGTTTCAAAATGCACCTATACAGTGGCCTCCATCTCTCTTTATTCCACCTGCCTCCACGCTGTGTTCACTTAATCTACAAACTGAGCTAAATCCGATCTTGTTTATATCAGAAACTCTTCTGACCATGAAGCCCCCATGACTACAAGCTGCAAACTTTCATCTGAAAGGAAGAAGGTTAGATGTTTGCCAAGGTGAATGTGTATAAACTTGTAAAATAAATTCATTAAGTGAAAGACTCTGTTTAAACCCGTTGTCTTTTTTCTTCAATTTTCAATATTTAAAGTTTATTAGAGTTTTGACAAAAGGCTTAATCATGTATTTTTTTTTAATGAATAATGTGTTTTTAACCTAATAAAAAGTTAACCAAACGACTTCACAATACTTTGTTCAGAAGGAAATATAGTTTAAACAGTGACCTATTTTTCCAGCAATGAGTAGTTGTAAACCGAGCTATAATTTTAACTACTTCCATTGGAATAGAATCATATTAATTATAAATTCATTTTGGCTTAAGAGTATAGTTGCCAAACAAGAAAAAAACGAAGAAAAAAATTGACAGAAAAGACTAAAACAAATCTCACTCATTATCTCTCTATCTCCAATTCCATCTGTATCTGTAAGTCTGCAGGTAGAATAATGGCCATCATTGTAACATTGCCACCTCATCTCTCTGATGACTCTTAAGAGAAGGGCAAGTTTTCCTTTGGTTTTCTTGTTGGCAGCTATGACATTGATGAGATAGAGAAAGGTGAATTTGCTCTTGACAATAAAGTTACTAACTGTGGGAAGTTACTAACATTGACCATTGCTGTGATCTGTAGGAATTCCACTCAAATTTGTTTGAAGGGACATCTGATGCTTTGGTCTTTGGTTCTCTGATTATGTAAGTGGTGAACACAAACTGTCATCTTCTCACAGGGCATTTGAAGGAGGAAGTAGTATCTCAAGCACCTCTGCTCCCCAGCTGCATTTGGGATCCTTTAGAATTAAAATGATCATAATATTTTCTCATAAGTTATTTAAAAACTTCCTACTTCATCTTTAATAATGTTCCTCTTCTGTTTCTCATATTGCTTATTTACACCTCTCTTTTTCAAACTCAATCTCTGAGATTGTTAATTTTATTTGTTTTGTTTAAAGAATCAATTTTGGTTTTGTTGATCCTTTCTGTTAACTTTTAAATTATTTAATATTTATTATTTAATTTATTACTTATTGTAATCCTTAATTTTTTATTATTTCCTAAATTTTACCTTCTTTGGGTTTATTTTACTGCTATTTTTATAATTTCTTGTGTTGGATATTTAGCTCTTTAATTTTTAACTCTTCTTTCTAGTATAAGCATTTAAAGTTATAGATTTTTTCTAGTGTTATTTTAGCTGCATCTAATGAGTTTTCATATATACTATTTTATTAATCTTTGAGTTCTAAATGTTTTCTAATTTCCATCGTAGTTTCTTTCTGAACCCATGCCATATTTAAAAACTGTTTTTAAATTCTTTTTTTTTTTTAAAGATTTTATTTATTTTCTTTTTCCCCCAAAAGCCCCAGTAGATAGTTGTATGTCACAGCTGCACATCCTTCTAGTTGCTGCATGTGGGACTCGGCCTCAGGATGGACGGAGAAGTGGTGCCTCGATGCACACCCGGGATCCGAACCCGGGCCACCAGCATTACAGCGCGCGCACTTAACCACCAAGCCACAGGGCCGGCCCTGTTTTTAAATTCTTAAGTGTATGTTTGTTTTTTCTCGTGAGGAAGATCAGCCCTGAGCTAACATTCATGCCAATCCTCCTCTTTTTGCTGAGGAAGACTGGCCCTGGCCTAACATCTGTGCCCATCTTCCTCCACTTTGTATGGGACACTACCACAGCATGGCTTGACAAGCTGTGTGTTGGTGTGCACCTGGGATCTGAACCCTGGGCCGCTGCAGCAGAGCGCATGTACTTAACCGCTACGCCACTGGGCTGGCTCTTAGACATACAAAATTTTGACATTCTAGACTCAGTTTTCTTTTCCAGAGTCATCGTTTACCATTCTAATTCATACCTCCACTCAGCTGCCTGATGATTCCATGATTCCACCTTCTATACCTTGGAAAATCCTACTAATCCATAAATAACCCAATTTTACTTTCCTTGCCAAGTTTTATAAAATCTTCTCATTATATATAAAATTTTCCAATATATAAAATTTTCCCATGTTGCATGTCTTTCCCTTCTCTGCATCCCTATTACAGTTTCTTCAAATTCATATAATAATAATTTCTAACATCTAAACTGGACCAGATTTACTCTCTTGCATGACACAACCAAAAAATGGACAAAATATATGAAGCAACAATTTTCAAGACACTAGACATTGGTCAAGAAAGGATAGTGATTCCTGAGAGACAGGAAACAAATGAGATGAGCCCTCTGATGGTCCCACCTTACTGCTGTGAGAGTGTTTCCAGGCTGTTGAATAGGGAGGGAGAACCAATGTGGAGAAAGTGGGACTTCCAGAGTTGAGGATACAGAAGATACAGCTAAGAGTCAGGGACACCAAGGCGGCCAGAGTTCTCAGAATAGAGGAGTAACCAGGGAGAGGGAGCTGCATAGACAGAGAATTCTGGAGACCTGCAAAGGATCTCCCTTGAGTACACAACTGAGTACTGATCAGGAAATGGCTTGAGGCTGGGGAACGAACCACCTGACAGGGTTAGAGGCAACAGTGAGTGGAGCTTACACAGAGCTGAGAATAGTGCCTGTTCCTACTAGCGAGACTGGGAGACCTCATGATTCATGGAAGATTAGGTGGAGTATGCAGAAAGTCTACCATTGTATTAGGGAATAATTCGCCCTGAACTGAGCACCTCTCCAAGCCCACCTAATAAATCTTAAAAGAAAATCTGAAAGGAGAAAACTGTGTCCCAGAAGAAAGCTTGATAATATTTATAGGAAAACAAAAATATCAAACAAGATAAAATTCACACTATCTACCCACATCAATAACAGAAAGGTCTCTGGAAAACACCCAAATTTTTGGAAACTAAATAACATGCTTGTAAACATGGGTCAAAGGAGAAATCAAAAGGGAAATTAGAAAGTGGTTTGAATGAAAATGCAAACACAACAAATCAAAATTCATAGGATGACATTAAAGCAGTATTTTAGGGGAAATTATAGCACTAAATGCCTATTTTAGAAAAGAAGAAAGGTCTCAAATCAATGATCTCAGCTTCCACATTGTGAAACTAGAAAAATAAGAGCAAACTATACTCAAAGTAAGTGGAAGAAAGGAAATAGTAAAGATCAGAGTGGAAACAAATGATCTAGAAAACAGAAAAACAACAGAGAAAATCAATGAAACCCAAAGCTGATTTTTTGAGATCAAAAAAACTAATAAATCTCTAGTCATGCTGAGAGATGACCTAAATTACCAACATCAAGAATAAGAAAGATAACATCAGTAGAGATTTCACAGATATTAGTGGGAATACAATAAGTTTATGCCAATTAATTTGACAATTTAAATGGAATATATAAATTCCTCAAAAGACACAAACTACAAAAGCTTACTTAAGAAGAAATAGTTAAGATGAATAACTTTATATTAATTTTTAAAAATTGAATTTGTAGTTAAAAACTTCTCTACAAAGAAAACCAGGCCCAGATGGCTTCACTGGTATATTCCACTGAATATTTAAGCAAGAATACCAATCCTACCCAAGCACTTTCAGAAAACTGCAAAGGAGTGAATATTTCCCAACTCATTTTATGAGGCCAGCCTATCCTGATTCCAAACGCCAGACAGACATTATATGAAAATGAAACTACAGACCATGATCTCTCATGAATATAGATGCCAAAATTCTAAACAAAATTTTAACAAATCAAATCTAACGGTATATAAAAAACATAATACTTCATAACCCTGTGAGGTTTATTCCAGGAATGCAAGGTTGGCTTAACATTCAAAAATCAATCAACATAATTCACTGTACTAATAAACTAAAAAAGAAAAGGCATATGATTGCTAAAATATGTGAAGAAAAAACATTTGACAAAATCCAACATCCATTCATGACAAACTCTCAACAAATTAAAAATGAAAAGAGAACTTCCTCAACCTAATAAAAAGCATCTACAAAAACCCTACAGCTAACATATCATGGTGAAAGATTGAATGCTTTCCTTCTAAGACCAGGAACAAGACATAAGGATGTCTGCTCTTATGACTTCTATTCAGCATTGTATTGGAGGTTCTCAGCAGTATAATAAAGTAAAGGAAAAATAATAAAAAACATCCTGATTGGAAAGGAAGAAGTAAAACTGTTTTGATTCAGAGACGACATGATTGCCTGTGTACAAGTTCCACTGGATCCTATGAATAAGCTGCTGGAACTAAGCGAGTTTAGCAAGATTAAAGGATATAAGATTGACATATAAATATCAATTTTATTTCTATGTAATAGCAACAAGCAATCAGAAATTGATACAGAAAGGATACTATTTAAAATGGTGCAATGGACTGAATGTTTGTGTCCCTCTGAAATTCCTATGTAGAAACCCTAATCCCAATGTGATATTTGCACGTGGGGCCTTTGGGAGGTAATCAGACCATAAGGGTGGAACCCACATGAGTGAGAATAATGCCCTTATAAGAAGAGGCCAGAGAACTATCTAGCTTTTTTCCCACCAGGCGAAGACACAGCAGGAAGATGGCTCTCTGTAAACTAGAGGGAGGTCACTCACCAAGAGCTAAATTATGACATAAGGCTGGAGAGTTGATATACCCCTGAAGTAGGACAGTGAGGGTGTATTGTTGGTCTTGCCAGCTGAAAGTAAACTGCTTCTGGTGGTCTTCACTAACAGGTATTGAGAAAAAAGCATTTGTCAGAGTATACTAGGGAATGTGTTAACTTGCTCAAGCAGTGAAACCACATCTGGTACAGTAGTTGTAATTGGAGTCACCACATTTATGATAACTCCTTGTCATTCTCCAAGATCCTTCTGTCTTCTGCACAGGGCAAATAGGTGAGTTGAATGGGGATGGGGTGGAAATCACCACCCCTGCATCTTTCAAGTCCTGGATGGTGTTACTAATCTCTATCGTCTCTCCAGGAATGTGGCATTGCTTTTGGTTTACTATTTTCCTGGGTAGAGGCAGTTCTATTGGCTTCCACTTGGCCTTTGCCACCATAATAACCCTCACTCCACAGGTCAGGGAACCAATGTGGGGATTCTGGCAGCTGCTGAGTATATCTATTCCAAATATGCATTCTGGAACTGGGAAAATAACCACAGGGTGGGTTCAGAGACCCACTGGGCCCACTGTGAGACAGACCTGAACTAAAACTCCCTTGATTTTCTGACCTCCATGAGCTTCTTCTCTGACAGTAGGCCACAGTGATGTTTTGGGTCTTTTGGATTTAGTGTCAGTTCAGAGCCACTGTCCAGTAGCTTCTGAAAGGCATAGTTTACCCTAGTAAAAGGCTGGAGGTCCCTTTGGGGAAAGTTGGGAGAAAAATTAATGGTATATTTTTTGGTAGTGTACCAGGCTCCTTCCTCAAGGGGTTCTGGGTCTGTAAACTGGATCAAGTCTGGGAATTGGCTGAGAGGCACTGACTCTCTGTTTTTATTGTCGAAGCAAAATAACCAACAACCATTCTATAGATAAGAGAAATAAGGTGAGTTTACTTGAGCCAGAGTGAGGATTATAACCCGGGAAGGCCTTAGAAAGTCTTCTAAAGAGCATGGTTTTCACTACAGTCTTATATCTTTTTAGAACAAAGAACATACATTAAACACACCCAGGATACATTTTTATCAAAATTTCAAGGAGGTATTCAATTGCAAATTAGCAGGTCAACATGACCATGATGTCAGGAAAGGGACTAATCCGGGCATTACCAATAGGGCGTTACCGATAGGGCTAGGCGGGGAAGTATGCATTCTTATCTTAGGAGAGTGTATTCTTTACTTTAATGGTCAAGCAGATATACAATGTATATTTGATAGACCATAAGTCAGACTTTTTAGTTCAAGTTGAATCAGTTTTGAACCCGAATAGTTACCCCATATACCTCAATATGTGAGAATCTCTTGTCATTATTATGAATCAGATTAGACTTTTGTTCATTGACTTGGCCTAGACTTTTCCTGCTTGTGCAGATAGAGGAAGAATGTAATAGAGGCTTCCTATCTATTTCACTTCTATGAACACCATGATCAACTAGCCAATGCCATAGATCTACATAAATCAGACTATTCTGATTGCTTCTTTGATTCTGCTGTCCGTTACAGTAACCACACCTACTTTGCCTCAGGTGTTTGAATGCTGCCACTTGGCCCTGGCCACCCTGGGATCCAATCACTCCCACTGAGTTTAGGTTTCCCAGTTCCATGACTGCAGTCCCTACAAGATCTGGCCTACGGAAAAGAGTGATCACAGAGCTCTTCAAGGATGCCAGGGCCCCTTACAAATTTATTTCTCACAGTTGTGGTTAAAGGTATGTTTTCTAGACCTTCCCAGTGTGCGAGAGTAGGCTTTAAATGACAAATCCACCCTAACATTCCATCCTCCCCATGTCTTTGAATCCCTTCCTCTACGTTAAACCAAGGTAGATCTGGCATTTCTGAATCTCGCATGGTGGGCCACCATTTTGTTCCATGTTTCAGCCAACCAACCACATTGTTAGAACTCTTCGTAACTCCCTGAGATATAACATTAAATGTGGAATCTAAGCTTAGTGAGCCAATATCAATAAATTTAACCTGATCCGACTTTATCTTCCTTCTACCATTATCCCACAACCTCAATATCCATTCCCACGTATGTCTGTATAAATTAGATAACTCAAGAAGTTTTTTTGGATTGTAGCATATCTCATGGGTCACACTTTGTAGCTCACCTTTAAGGGCCTTCTGTGACTTGAGTCTAGTTTCAGGGCTAGAAGCAAAGATGAATGGTGGGGGTGGGTTCTGGTGAGAATCAGGATTGTCTTTTATGGCAACTGCCTCAGGGGAGTCCATTACAGTTTCCTCAGGCAATGCAGGGTTAATACCCTCAGCGAGGGGTGGAAAGGCCACTACCAGTGGGGACCAGAAAGGCCCTACCACTGAGGGTGGGGAAGCTGCTTCCCCTGGGTGTGGAGAGGCTGCTTCCACTAGCAAAGGAAACTCATCAGAATTTAGTGGCTCAATGTCCTCAGCTCATCAGGGTCTGCCTACACACCCCCATTCCCACTTACAGGATCTCATTCTTTCCCAATCAATGCCCTCACTTTAACAGTAGACACTGCGTGAGGCTGGGAGTTCAACTTGCATTGTAATTCAGCCAGTCACAGGATTAAGATTCTGTGTTTGACTTTCAGCAATCTCAGCCCTGCGACTATAAGAGACAAAATTTTCTTTAGGGCACACATAGAAGCTTTCAGGTCATTTGCCTGAGCTGGGAATTCGAATCCCTGAGCTCATCCTTTTCTTTTATCACTTTGTCCAGTGACAACCAGCCAATCTCATTATATTTCTTAGTTTTCCAAAAATGTTAGAAAGTATCATATACACAGTCTTGCTTCTTATAGGTAATGGATTAGGAGTATCCAATAGAGATATTTTGCATATCTCAGTCCAGCTCAGTCCATGGATTATTAGTGCTGTCTTTACTATTAGAAATAGAGTAATTAACATCTTTAAAGCTAATCAGTTTAGAGAATCAATTCCAGAAATGCCAGAAACAATTCAGAAAACTCATCCTTAAAATTCTGTTTCTCTAGAATAATTCTTGGCACCAAAATCTATATTAGTCTGTGTTCTCCAGAGAAACAGAACCAAAAGGATGTGTGTGTGTGTGTGTGTGTGTGTGTGTGTGTAGAGAGAGATTTATTATAAGGAATTGGTTCACATAGTCATGGAGGCTGAGATGTTCCAAGATCTGCAGTTGGCAAGCTGGAGACCCAGGAGAGCCGACGGTATAGTTCCAGTCTGAGTCTGAAGGCAGGAGAAGACCAATGTCCCAGTTTGGAGATCTTCAGGTGGAGAAGAATTCTTTCTTATTCATGGGAGGTTAAACTTTTTATTCTATTCAGGCCTTCAACCTATTGGGTGAGCGTCACTCACATTGGGGAGGACAATCTGCTTTACTCAGTCTACTGATTCAAATGTTAATCTCATCCAAAAACACCCTCACAATCACACCCAGAATAATGTTTGACCAAAAATCTGGGCACCTTGTGACCCAGTCAAATTGACACACAAAAATAACCATCACAGATGATAACAGTTAAAGTTCTGTTGGACCAAAAGACGGAAGCTGCTGGCTGAAGTTGGCAGAGTCAGTAGATGAAAAATCCTGGATTCTCAGTATTCTGGAGCAGCCATGCAAGTCCTAGAAGATTCCATGGGGACTCTTACGTGAGGAAACTAAACTGATAGCTTGTTGAAGACATTCTTATTTTGGTTTATGTTAGAGCCTTTTAACTAACATCATAATTGTATTTTGTCTTTTTGGTTCTTCGATATATATGGGATTTGGAGGAATTCAGAGTGAAGGAAAAATATTAAGTTCTTTTGGAAATGTTGTAGATTTTTTTCCTATATGAATGACAGCATTGGGGTTGAAGATGTGGATAAAAAAAGAGATTTGTTGGGGAAAAAAGGCCTGTGTTTTCTTTATGGTATTTAAGACAGTCTAGAAGGATATTTTGCCAAATATATAGTAGAATGTGATATAGGGGCAAAATTCTGTCTATAATTCCTAGACCTTTCCTTCTTAAACTGGTGAAAAGGCAGTGACGGGGGCACCATGTTGTGTTCCTTGAGCCAACCCTGGCTCTGCCTTGGAGATGAAATATTTATCTTGAGTAATCTTACCTAACAGTGGTGAGGTTTACATGTGTGTTTACTTTTTATTAGGCATGTACCGATCTGACTTGTTTCAGTTTTATTGGCACTTAAAACTATGAGAAGATCACTGATTCACGACAGCAGAATTTTAGGTGATTCATTCAATTCATTAATCAAAATGACTACTTCAGCAATGATTTACATTAGAGAATCAGTAACTAACTTATCCTCCCTTATATAAAGGTACCTGAATCACTTGATATCAAGCCACTGAAATATTTGCATTTATTGAAGTATAATTTAGGTAAAATAGAATACACGTATCTTGGGTATTTCAGTGCCACGAGCTTTGCAAATTGTGTAAATCCATGTAACCTCCGTCTATGTTATGGAGAATAGATTGGAAGGAAGTGAGACCGGAGATATGTTAGAGGCCATTGCATAAATCAGGATGGTAGAGCTTGTGAGAAGGGACTTGAATTAAGAGGTACTTTAGAAGTAAGCACATCAGGCTTTGGTGAATGGGTGTCAGTGGTGAGGAAGAAAAATAACTCAAAGATTTCTCCCGGATTTCTTGTTTAAGTAACTGGCCACATGGTAGTACTATTTTCTGAGATTATGAGTACTCAGGAGAAGGCTGTATGTGAATGTGAATGTGTGTGTGTGCGTGTGGGGTGGAAAGAAGCATAGATGGAAATGTTGATTTCAATTTTTGACATATAGATTTCTTCCAGTGCTTGTAGGACATTCAAATGGTGATGTCCATAAGATGAATGTCCAGAGCTCAAGAGAGAAAGAACTCAACTAGAAATATAAATTTGCTCATTATCAGCAAATAAATGGTTTATTGAAAAATGGCAGCGGGTGAAATTGCCTATAAAGAGGTATGTAGCTCTTAGAGATAATTAGTATATTGTTCCCTAAAGTAGGTTCTATGGTGAACTGGCTCTGTTAGGTACTTTGAATAAAATTACTTTATGGTCAAATAAGTTTAGAAAATGTGTCAAACAGTAACCTTTTCTTGAAAATGTACCAGATACACTATTGGATTAAAGACTGGGAAGTCCAGCAGTATCAAAATATATTTCCCTTTTCATAATGCTGTGTTTCCCAAACGCCCTCAATTGTCATACACTGGGAGAAGGAAACCAAATCCCACCCGTCTTCTGCCTTGTGGTTTCACCTTGTGGATGACCCACACCCAACCAACTTGGCCCTGGGTAATTGAAGTTCTGCTTCATTTTCCAATAAGAGTAGGATGCACAAGTTTTTGTGCATAGAGTTACAATACAATCAAGTATTTTTGTTTGTTTCTGTTTGCTGAATGCTTAACAACATATTTAAAGCAAATTCTAGATGTCATGCCCCATATATACACACATTTTACTTTTTTAACTCAGTTTAAAATTTGATCTTGGTATTATTGCTTGACTACTAAGATAACTGTAATTTTGTTTTATTGTAGTATTATAGCAGAAGACACTAAATCATTTAAATATTTTTTTGAATATAGTTAATATCCTTTTTTCTTTCCATCCTACCTAATATATTTATGGCTTCAAAAGGCTGTAGCCGCAGGGTGATTGCTAAATCTTTCTAATGGGACAAAGAACCCAGGCTGTGAAGATATGCAGTGCCTGTTCAGTTAAACAGGATTATTTTACAGTTTAACAAAGGAAAATGCATCCAGGTATGGTATTTTAAAATAAAATTAACTGGAATACTCTAATCCACTCTGTGGGTTCATTGAGTGCCTCTGTGTGACTGACCTTCAAGGTCATCAGGGTCTCTCAGCTATACGCTGGGCCTATATTCCAAAATGCCATATTGGACCACTCTACCCAGATGTCTGCAGGCACCTCCAGCCTGACCTATTTAAAATAGAGCCTGTTGTCTTATTCTCACTGAAAGGTGATATGGAAAGCTCCAATCATTTCTATCAAAGCTGCTTTTCCTCTTGGCTTTCTATCTTGCTTCATGGCGTTCATTGATTTACTCATTCAGCAAATACTTACTGAGTGTATACTAAGAGTCAGTCATTGTTTTACATCCTGGAGTAGAGCAATAAAAGACTTAGACCAGGAGATTTCCTCCAAAGAACTCATGTTCGGATAATAACTTTCTCCATTCAAAAATTCAGTCAAGGGCCGGCCCCGTGGCTTAGTGGTTAAGTGAGCGCGCTCCACTGCTGGCGACCCGGGTTCGGATCCCGGGCTCGCACCGACGCGCTGCTTCTCCGGCCATGCTGAGGCCGCGTCCCACATACAGCAACTAGAAGGATGTGCAGCTATGACATACAACTATCTACTGGGGCTTTGGGGGGAAAAATAAATAAATAAAATCTTAAAAAAAAAAAAACAAAAAAAAAACACAAAAATTCAGTCAATATCATGTCACCTTGACACTTTTCTCTTTTTTCAAATCCAGTGATCACCAATTCAGTTGGTCTGAAATGCTTTTGCACCACTGGACTCCACCACACCCTCCTATGATAGACTATTTTGAGTCAGATCATCATCTCTAACCTGGGTTGTTGTAATGTCCCTTATCTGGTTTCTCTGCCTTTATTCTCTCCTTCTTTTCATCCCCCTCCTGCCTTCAACCTTCTGCTAGAGTTATCTTCCCAAAACACAGATGTGATCAAGTACTTCTGCTTTAAAATCTTTAATGACCGTCTACAGGAGACATCTAATCTTTGAAGGGGTTAGAACTCCTAATCTGATTTTACGTACTTTCTTAATCTCATCTCCCACTTTCAACACACCTTACAGAACTTGTCCCAGATACAATAAGGGTTTGTTATTCTCTGTCTCTTTGCTATCCTCCCATTCTCCATGTCCTTGCTTAGAATCCCAATTATCACCTTTGTTGCCTTCATTCTCATTAAGTACACTCATTAAATTCAGACATCTACAGATAGAAGGAATAACTTTTCCCACCATTAATATTCCTCAATTACAGCACTAATCACGTTATGAAAACTAAGTGCATATGTGTACCTGTATCCCACTATAGATGTGAGCTTCTCAAGCAGGAGTTGGCAAACCTTATCTGTAGAGAGCTTTGCAGGCCAAATGGTCTCTGTATCATGTACTCAACTCAGCCATCTTAGTGTGAAAGCATCCACAGATAAAACATAAAGGAATGAGTGAGGGTGTATTCCCATAAAACTTTATTTATTGACAGAAATTTGAATTTAATATAATTTTCACATGTCACAAAATATTTTTCTTCTTTTGATTTTTTTCCCCAATCATTAAAAAATGTAAAAGCTAGGTCCTGAGAGGGAAACTCAAAGTGATACAAGCCCACCTTAACAAACAAGAAAAAGCCCAAATAAGCAACCTTAAATTACACCTAACAGAATTGGAAAAAGAAGAACAAACAAAGCCCAAAGTCAGCAGAAGGAGAGAAATAATAAAAATCAGAGCAGAAATAAATGAAAATGAGACCAAAAAAACAGTAGAAAGGATTTAATGAAACAAAGAGTTGGTTCTTTGAGAAGATAAATAAAATTGACAAACCCTTAGTCAGACTTACTAAGAAAAAAAGAGAAAAGGCTCAAGTAAATAAAATTAGAAATGAAAGAGGAGAAATTACAACAGATACCACAGAAATACAGAGGATTATAAGAGAATACTATGAGAAATTATATGCCAACAAATTGGACAATCTAGAAGAAATGGATAAATTCTTAGACTCATACAACATCCCAAAACTGAACCAAGAAGAAATGGAGAATCTGAATAGACCAATCACAAGTAAAGAGATTGAAATAGTAATCAAAAACCTCCCCAAAAATAAAAGTCCAGGACCAGATGGCTTCTCCGGTGAATTTTACCACACATTCAAAGAAGATTTAATACCCATCCTTCTCAAACTATTCCAAAAAACAGAGGAAGATGGAACACTTCCTAAATCATTCTATGAGGTCAACATCACCCTGATACCAAAGCCAGACAAAGACAATACAAAGAAGGAAAATTACAGGCCAATATCGCTGATGAACATAGATGCAAAAATCCTCAACAAAATATTGGCAAATCGAATACAGCAATACATTAAAAAGATCATACACCATGATCAAGTGGGATTTATACCAGGGACGCAGGGATGGTTCAACATCCCCAAATCAATCAACGTGATACACCATATCAACAAAACAAAGAATAAAAACCACATGGTCATCTCAACAGATGCAGAAAAGGCATTTGACAAGATACAACATCCATTTATGATAAAAACTCTCAACAAAATAGGAATAGGAGGAAAGTACCTCAACATAATAAAGGCTATTTATGACAAACCCACAGCCAACATCATACTCAATAGGGAAAGACTGAGAGCCATTCCTCTGAGAACAGGAATGAGGCAGGGCTGCCCACTCTCACCACTCCTATTCAACACAGTACTGGAGGTTTTGGCCAGAGCAATTAGGCAAGAAAAAGGAATAAAAGGAATCCAAATAGGCAACGAAGAAGTGAAACTCTCACTATTTGCAGATGACATGATTTTATATATAGAAAACCCTAAAGAATCCGTTGGAAAACTATTAGAAATAATCCACAACTACAGCAAAGTTGCAGGGTACAAAATCAATCTACATAAATCAGTTGCATTTCTGTATGCTAATAATGAACTAACAGAAAGAGAGCTCAAAATATAATATCATTTACAATTACATCAAAAAGAATAAAATATCTAGGAATAAATCTTACCAAGGAGGTGAAAGACCTATACAATGAAAACTACAAGACATTATTGAAAGAAATCGATGATGACATAAAGAAATGGAAAGACATCCCATGCACATGGATTGGAAGAATAAACATAGTTACAATGTCTATATTACCTAAAGCAATCTACAGAGTCAATGCAATCCCAATGACAATCCCAATGACATTCTTCAAGGAAATAGAAAAAAGAATACTAAAATTCATATGGGGCAACAAAAGACCCGAATAGCTAAAGCAATCCTAAGAAAAAAGAACAAAGCTGGAGGCATCACAATCCCTGACTTTAAAACATACTACAAAGCAATAGTAATCAAAACAGCATGGTACTGGTACAAAAACAGACACACAGATCAATGGAACAGAACTGAAAGCCCAGAAATAAAACCACAAACATATGGACAGCTAATTTTTGACAAAGGAGCTAAGAACATACAATGGAGAAAGGAAAGTGTCTTCAATAAATGCTGTTGGGAAAACTGGACAGCCACATGCAAAAGGGTGAAAGTGGACCATCTGCTATTGCCATTCACAAAAATTAACTCCAAATGGATCAAAGACCTGAAGGTGAGACCTGAAACTATAAAACTCATAGAAGAAAATATAGGCAACACACGATTTGACATTGGTCATAAAGGAATCTTTGCAGATGACATGCCTACCAATACTAGGGAAACTAAAGAAAAAATAAACAAGTAGGACTTTATCAGATTAAAGAGCTTCTACAAGACAAAAAAAACCAGAATCAAGATGAACAGACAACCCACCAGCTGGGAGAGAATACTTGCAAAACATATACCTGACAAGGGGTTGATCTCCATAATATATAAAGAACTCACACAACTGAACAACAAAAAAAAAACAACCCGATCAAAAAATGGGCAGAGGAAATGAACAGACACTTCTCCAAAGAAGATATACAGATGGCCAATAGACACATGAAAAGATGTTCAACATCACTAATCATCAGGGAAATGCAAATCAAAACAACACTAAGATATCACCTCACGCCCGTTAGAAGGGCTATAATCACCAAGACAAAAAACAACAACAAATGTTGGAGAGGATGTGAAGAAACAGGAACCCTCATACACAGCTGGTGGGAATGCAAACTGGTGCCGCCTCTATGGAAAATGGTATGGAGATTCCTCAAAGAATTAAAAATAGAGATGCCCTATGATCCAGCCATCCCACTACTGGGAATCTATCCAATGAACCTGAAACCAACAATCCAAAGAGGCTTATGCACCCCTATGTTCATTGCAGCATTATTCACCATAGCCAAGAAGTGGAAGCAACCTAAGTGTCCCTTGACTGACGATTGGATCAAGAAAATGTGGTATATATATATACAATGGAATACTACTCAGCCATAAAAAAAGACAAAGTCGTCCCATTTGCAACAACATGGATGGGCCTGGAGGGTATTAAGTGAAGTGAAGTAAGCTAGAAAGAGAAAGACAAACACTGTATGATGTCACTCATATGTGGAGTATAACCAACACATGGACAGAGAAAACTGTATTGTGGTTACCAGGGGCAATGGGGGTGGGGAGTGGGCACAAGGGGTGAAGGGAGACATATATATGGTGATGGACAAACAAAAATGTACAACCCAAAATTTCACAATGTTATAAACTATTAAAACATCAATAAAAAAAAAAATGTGAAAGCTATTCATAGACCATACAAACAGACTTGGCCCAGGGGCCCTAGTTTGCTAACCCTGTTCTAAATGGTAGGGCTATTTTGTACTTATTTTCATACACTGCTGGCAACTAACAAAATACTTGACATTGAATGAATGTTTGTTAAAATGAATTATATGGACACTAATGCTTTTCATTTTATGTTACGTTTCATCACAAACTGCCGTGGTGTGATAGAGTAAAATTTTCTAAATTAATTGAAGATTAACTAGGAAACCATTTTTAAATTTCGACCTTTGTTAAAAAAGATCTTTCTGAAGTATGCTATACCAATTTTCTGCCCTAGTAAGTACAGTTTAGTGAATGCATCTAATGATTATCTTGCAGTACCCCAGGTCATGATTAAAGATAAGAATTCTCATTATGCAGCCAACTAAATGTAGATATGGAAGGTATAGCTGATTGAACCCTGAATGCATATAGACTGGGATTTACTCTAGAAATTTCCTTTTTGATGCAAATGTTAAATCTCTGACATACACTTGTTTTCTAGTGACCTTTTTTCTCTCTCAAGTGGGGCATAAGAACCAAAACCAAATTAATTACTAAAATGTTCTTATTAGTTGGATGCTCATTCTATTGCTGCCTATAAAGGGAACTTTGAATATTGGTATTGTTGATTTCTTCTGTCTTTCTTCTTTACCCCCCTCACACAAGGGACTTAAAAGTGCAATGCTGGTTAAAGAGAAAACATTGAAAACAAGCAAGTTTGTAACATTGACCTAATGAAAAAAGTCATAGGTATCTATAGCATGAATACCTGGTTTTAATGATCCAGTTGAAGTTTTCCTTTAAAGGAGAGTGTCAAAATGGAGACTCAGAATAGTATAATACTAGTATAATAATAGTATAATTAGAATATAATAAGTCTAGGAGTCCTTCCAGGTGGCAAAAGCACAGAGCTCATGGTTTTTTCACCTGAAGTTCACCTGAGCACTTCTCTCTCCTACTCATAGTAGAATCTCTACCTTATTTTCCAGCATGGTGCAATGGAAAAAGCACTCATTTGGATCAGAAATACTGGATCCCTATCCTTGTTCTATAAATTCTTAAATATAGGCTAATATTAATACTCACTCCATAAAATTACAATGAGATTTAATACTATTACAATGGATAGTGCTTCATATACAGAGTGCTCAGTAGGCATGTGCTCCCTCTACCTGCCCGGTTAACCATATAATATAGAACAATAAATATAATACTGAGTTATATTTCTCATCCTTTTTTTGCCTATTAAGAAAAGACCGCAAGAAACGGTCTTGTTCAGCCATGGCATTCTAGTAGAAGTGGTATCATCTTTATTTTTACAAATACAATCACTGAGGTAAAAAAGGATTAATTAACTTGTCCAAGGTCAATCATGTTCTTCTATTCTATTCTTCTATTCTTAGTAGTCAAGTGCCATTCTTGAGAACATTGTCATCGTGAGAGATTGTTTTGGCCCATGAACCCCGAGAAGATAAACGCAGTGAGAGAAAGTTCTTGACAAGGGCCTGCCTGAGCTCTGTTGTAGCCCAACCCCACTCAAGACAGAGTGTGAAGATCGACACCAAGATGGTCACCCAGGTAGTAAGCTTCTACTGCCAGGACCCTCTGGCAAAATCTATCTTTTATCCTGTCATTGTGTTTGGAATTTCATCAGAATTCAATCTTTAGGGTTAAACAGGCCCTTAATTTTTTTTATCTTCTTTTCTCTCTGCATTCAAGAATCATTTGTTGAGCATTAATGATGTACTAATATAGTATTAGGAACTAGAATAAAAGAAAACAAAACTGTCTCAGCTATCAATATGTTCATAGTCTATTGAAGGAGACAGAAAAATAATGACAATAATAGCTAATATTTTCCATGTACCAGACACTGCAAAATACTTTAAAGGTATTGTCTCACCTAATTCTCATATCAAACATAATTTAGAAGCTATTTTAAACTCTTTTCCATATGAAAACTGAATCTCAGAGGGTAGACCATATTTTAAGGAAATTGGTCTAGATTAAGGCCACAGGAGTAAAGAGGGAGAGGAGAGGATAAAGAATCAGTCAAGAGGGTTTCCTGATACTTTCCTAGTTGCTATTTCTTAAAATCTTTTGCAAGTTTCTCCTTTTCTTACCAACTTTCTGATGTTGGAATGTCCCAGGGCTTGGTCTTTATTCTTCGTTTTCCATCTTTACTTTCTTCTTTGGTGAACTAATTTAAACTTATAGCTATAAAAACCATCCATAGGCTGACAATTCCTAAATTTATTTCTCTAGCCTAACCTCTTTCTCAAACTCCAAATTTATTTATCCAACTGCCTACTTGAAACCTCCACCTGGATATCCAGTAGACACCTCAAACTTAACATTTTCAAAGCTGGACACCATCTTCCCCTAAACCTGCTCCATCTATCCCAGTTCATGACACTATCCTTCTAGTTGTTCAGAACAACAATCTTGGAGCCATGCTTGGCTCCTCTCATTCTCTTATTCCCCATATTTCAATCTGTCAAGAAATCTCATTGAAGATTTACACCACCAGTTAATAAGACACATTGACATCATGTATATTCTGATATGATGCTTGGAGATCGACACATGTCATTTCTGTAATATTCTTGCCCAAAATGCAATCCAATCATGAGAAAATATCACACAAACCTAAGTTGGGGGCATTCTACAAAATAACTGATCATTACTCCTCAAAAGTGCCAAGGTCATGAAACAAGGAAATTCTGAAGAACTGTGTGTCACACATTGGAGGAAGCTAAGGAGACAGAACAACTAAATGCAATGTGGGCTTCTGGAACAGGCGCTGGAACAGAAAAAGGATGTTGGGAGAAAACTGGAAACGTCGAATGAAGTTTGTAATTCCATTAATGGTATTGTATCGTTGTTCATTTCCTGGGTTTAAACATTTCACAACAGTTATGTAAGCTGGTAACATTTGGGGAAGCTGAGTGAAGGATACGTGGGGACTCTCTCTATATTTTTTGCAACATTTCTGTAAGTTTAAAATTATTTGAAACCAAAAAGAAAAAGAAGAACAAGACCAAAAGGAAAAAGAAATCTTGTTGGACCTTCCATCAAAATTTATGTAGAATCTGGTCACTTCTTATAACCTCTATTGAAATTACTTTGATTCAAGATATTATTTTTTACTTGGATTATTGTAATAACCTCCTAATTGGTCTTTTTGCTTCTAATTTTGTTCCTTCAAAGTCAGTTTTCAATGCAGTAGCCAGAATAATTCTTTGATAAGTAAAAGATAAAATCCTACAATTCTCCCCCATTAGATTTAGGGTAAAGGCCAAAGTTCTTACGTTGGTGCAAAAGACCTTTCACCATCTGGTCCTCGGTTCCCCCTCTGGTCTCCACTTGCACCACTCTCCCCACTCTTTCACTTGCTCCAGCCACATTGGCATCCTTGCTCTTCCCTGAACATATCAGGATCATTCCCATTATAGAGCTTGTGCACTGGCTGTTCCCTTTGCCAGGAACACTCTTCCCCCAGAAAACGTTAGAGCTAATGCCCTCATGCTTGAATATCATGTCTCAAGGAGTCTTACTTGCCCTCTTTGTTTAAAATTTCACCCTCTCCCCCATTGCCCACTGCTCATCCTCGCTGGCAGTCCTAATTCTCTTAGCTCTGTGCTACTTAAAAAACTTTCTTTCCATTGTGCTTCTCATCTTCTAAGAAACTGTTTAAGTTACTTACTCATCATCATCATTATCACCATTATTATTAATAATCTGGTCTCCTAAAACTTGAATGTAAACTCCACGAGGGCAGGGATCTTTTCCTATTTTGCTTGCCGATATATCCCAAGAGCCTAGAAAAATTCCTAGCACAGAGCAGGCCCTCCATAAATTCTTGTTGGTGAATTGAATTAAAGGTAGAATAGAAAGAAATTGAAGATTACTTTAGTGATGAAGGAAAGGTTAGGGTGTGGCGCAACTCTATGGTTAGTGATTTGGATAATGGAAGGAAGACTGCTCCACTAGTCAATACAGAAGGATAAGTTTATAAGGGAAGATATCTATTGGATATTCCTGTGAAAATGTCCAATAAACAGTTTAATATGTAGCTCTGCAACTCAGAGTAAAGATCTGGGGTGGAGAGAGAAGTTTGGAAGTTTCCTCTTATAATTGCAGGCATGAGAAGAATGAGAAAAGGAAGGTCTCTTGTAGTTTAAAATATACTTGTTTATCATATCCATATGATATGGATACGATATCAGGAGATATCAGGAGAAAGCCTGAATTGCATGGAGCTCTGGAAGGCTGGGTGTGGATGGAGATGGAGAAGAACTTACAAATGAAGATGACTGGGTGCCAGAGACATATGTTACCTACTTCATGGTTTGGCATAGGGCTAAACCATTTAGGGTTGAGGGAGGAGGATTAGAGAATGCAGACAGACAGTTCTTTGTCATTTAAAGTGAAGCAGAACCAAAGGATGATGGAGCAGAGCTCCTAGTGCTCTATGCAAAATGAATCAAATCAGCCTTAACATATATGCAATTTTTCTATTGTAACTGGGCTGGAGTTGGGGCAGGTTGAGGGACAGTGATGGGGTGTGGAGGGAAGATCATGGCCTAGCTCTAAATTTTCTAAAATCAAATAATTGAAGGAACACTCAGTGGTGTTTCTCTTAGTCTTTTAGACTATCACCTTGTCCTTTCTTTGGAGCATAGCTTTGTCATTAAAGCTTTCACTTGGCAAGAATCCGATTCATCAAGGAAGACAGAACTCTGTTTGCATGCTTCAAGGCAGAGTTAAAGTCTACTTTGGCAAGCCTTACAAGGAAAGAGAGAAAAGAAAATAACAGCCATAAATCATCTGGAGGCCAGAATATAGGATTAAAGATACTCGATCCATTTCAGAAAGGACTTCTGCTAGCGTGTGTTTACCTAATGACTCTATTCTCCTTTCGGCCTTTAGATCCTCCCACTTTGAGCTGGGGAAGTGACATCTTACATTAGAGGTTGCTGTGGGGAAAGAGGAGACTCCATGAAGACTGGTGTAAGGCTTACTCGGTGACGCTTCTGAGGGTCCTTGTTCTTAGGCAACGTCCACTTTGAGAATTTCATGTTTGTGTCTGTGTGATAGTACATCTTCAGAAATAACAAACACTTGTAACTCAACCCCTGTTGGTCTATGGTACACAGGAGAATGGCATGATTCCCATCTTGTAACTAATCTGCTCCCCTTCACATGACTATTTTAAGTTGTACATTCACAAAGTCTTAGTGAGAATCAGACTTTAAGGGAACATATGCTCCACGAAATTGGGCAATTTTTAAAAACCTAGGCTTTCAGATTTGTGTTCTGTACACCTGAACTTTAATGAACTTTTCTTCCTTTTTAGATAGGTTCAGAACAGCTCTACACCTCATCATGAGTCACCTAGGTAATTATTACCTGTTGATTTTGTAATAAAATGCTCCTGATCAAATTTATCATGTCACTCTTAACATTATGAAGAAAAAACAATTTATATGTGCCAAAGAGAAAAATATTTGATGTAATTTGTTTTTAAATTTAATGACACTCTGCGTCAAGAAATACTGTAAGGAAACTTCAGACAGTACGATGAGCTTCACTACTCACATATGGAAAGCCGTCCTACCTTAATTCTGGTTATCAGCAGCCACTTGGAATGGAAGTATTTTGGAAAAGAAATCAGCACTTTGGAGCCTCCTGTAACCCTTCATGTTATAGCTTGAATTTAGTTAAAGGCAGTCCTCAAAGGATCGCTAGTCAGTGCGTTGTTTTCAATTAGAACATATTTACCCAGAGAGAAGAAAGAAGAAACTAGCATTCATGTAGCTAGGGTTTCCTGCTTTAGTGTGTTTCCAGTGTAATGATGCATGCACCCAAGAACTTAGTATCCCGTGAATAAATATTTGTTGAATGAATAAATAAGTAATTAGCCAATGACAGAGTGTTCTCTTTGATTCCAGGGACAAGGGGAGCCTTTCAGGCGCATTCACCTATTGTTCCCAGGAGTTGAGGTAATATTAATAGAGGAAGTACTCATGGACTTCTATTGGTGGCTTCTCTGCCTCAGAACTAGCACTAGAAAAATGCCCTCACATTTTCCTGCATGCTGTGGAGAACTAATCATCACCTACCTGGGAATAGAAGGTCAAGGGTTGTAACTGTGTAATCTTTCTGGGATACTCAATTTCCTGCACTGGTCCCTTGGCCACACCCAGAGATGCTCAACAACTTCACAGTGGGAGAGTCTCCATTTCCTCCTCTTCCTCTCCGATACTTCCACTAATCAACTAGATGTTTGATCTCAGAGTTGTGCTTTAGAGCATTTGGCTTAGTTTTGACATAAATGTAGCAATAACTATTTCATATCCATTTTTTTCACAGCTTTATATGATCAGAACAGCCTAGGTCAGAACCATTAAGTAGCCAAATAGTCTTCACATCACATGAATGGAACTCTTGGATTTTAGTCACCTTCTTTATTTGTATAAACCACAAAAAACAAAAGCTAATCCTGTTGCATAGCCATGGTTCAATTCATCCATGATAGGCCCTGAGAAGTTAGCCTTGGTTTCAGATATGTCTAATTAAGCCATGGTGATTTGGAGTGGGGGAAAATAAGATGTGGTTGATGGCGTTTACTGTGGATCCGTTGAGTAAGCAGTAGACTCATGTTTCTAAGGTGCATTCGGTTACTTCAGGTCAAAGAGATTTGCATGAGAAATTTTTGCACCTGGAAATATAAATTGCACGCTTAATAATTGGATGTGCGGTAAAGAAAGTTTTATTAAGGCATCGGGGATGGTTGGACTTCTAGGCCGTAAGTGAGGAGCCAGCACAAGAGCTAGTTGAAAGGGATTACAATCTGAGTTTAGAGCAGGTGGGCACTCAGAGAGCAATACTTTTTATGGTGGAACCAGGAGTTAGAGCTGGGAAATGCTTCTGAGCTAAATGGGCAGCAGCAGAAATCTAGTGCTTTCCTCTTTTATACGAAATACTCAAGTTTTGTGGGGAAGATTAAGCCTGAGAAATCTAAGAGTTTGAATAGTTACTCTGGAAATCTGGCAAGATGAAAGGTGAGTGATTAAGGTGGTTTCGGTGTAAACCGTAGTGAGTGATCAGCACTCCTTTTGGCACAGCTCAGTTTGACAGAATCGTTCCACCCTCCCCAGGAGAGAAGCTTGGGGCTGAAAAATTAAGGGCATTATAGGTCAAAGGTTAACTGTGTTAATGTATTTATTTGGGAAAGTATACTAAAGCCCTGATTAACCTTGGCTTTTGAAGACTGGGATGTCAGGCCCTCACTTTTATGATCACAATTTCATCTAAAAATGTTTTTAAGCAGTCCAGTATCAAAACAGAATCTATGTACCTCAGGTAGAAACATGTTGAACTGCACGGTACCTGTAATGCTATGTACACTGCCAGCTTCAGTGGTTAGATACCTATCATGTGAGCTATTCTTTTGTTCCTATAAATTTAGTTACTATTTCAGGAGAGAAGGTAATTTATCAAAAAAAAAAAAAAAATGGGATGGAGGGAATGTTCTCTCTTATTAAAAAAAAATCTTTAGAAATTAAGCTTTCAGCTCCCTAATCTTTTAGGGGAATACTTACTACCTGAAAAAAATGCTAGGTGTCTTTTAGTCTTAGGAGATTTAGCAACAAACCATTATTGTTTGCAGACTGATTCTTCTGTGAGAAGGCAAGCTGCCTTAATGACAGCTTATGCAATAACAATCCATGATATAGTACTTACTTGGATGTAGCAACAACTGTGCTCTAAGCCAAGAAGAAGGAGGAAAAAAAGTCAGTATCTTGTGCGTGAGAAGCTTGTAGATACCCTGAGGTGACTTCATATAATTCTAAAATAGCAGGTAGCTTCTTGCATAGCTAATCAAGGCATCAGCGCCCGGAGCAAGTGGAGGTGGCTGACAGCGTGCTTTGGTTTCAGATGCATTCAGCTCTTTTTGAGTGATATGAGCTCAATTCATATTCTAGTTTCTATACTAAAAGTTTATGTGTTCTAATTTGGCAAATATCCCCCCACATGGCCTGACAGCTCTGTGCTTTGATAAAGCTGCTGATCTTAACGTCTTATTTGTATTTGTTCAGCATAGGTGGTGAGAAAGTTAGTACAGCTGAATAAAGAGAAGAGCTGGTTTTTTGTTTTAAGCATTTGAGTTACACCCCCACCCTCCACTTCCATTCACTGCTTAGCAAAGGACAGAGGTGGCTCACCTGGAAAACTTGAAAGACACACTCTGGGTAAGTGGAAAGAGCTTACAGAGAAAGGGGTCATCCTGACTTTGTAAAGTAGGTAGGTCATTTCTGGAAAGAGAGTCCCTACATCAGAGTGAAGGTCACAGAGTGACATGCTTAAATAATTTTAATTGCCAATGTCTTGAGGTTTTCCAAAGAAGGTCTCACATCAGCGAGTGGCTTTGGTTTGTCCTTATGTCCATCTAAGATCTGAGCCAACTTTTTCGTTCTATGCATCCCTCTGGTTTGGGACATAGAGGAAATAGTTTCTTGTAGGAACCGTTGGCCACTTGCTAGGCAATCACTGGCAGGAAGCAGATCTGCCTTACAAAACGGAGGGCTCTGAATCACACTTGTTGCTCCTGTACTCAGGAAGCTACGAGTGGAAACTCCACATGCAAAGAGCCCATAATTTTACTTTAATAGATATTTAGCAGCTTAAATGAAATAACAAGGAATACATTCACCCAGGCGCCATCCAGGAGGATTTGGTGGGTATTTTACATTCCACTCTTTGAAAGGAAAAACATAATTTTTTATACTTTCCCAAGATATATGAATATTTTGGTATGCAAAGCGATAATACATAGCATAACTTTAAAGTTGAACCAAGTTCTGTTTGTCCAAAGGGATTTACTGCTATCAGTATAATTCAGGCCTGTCAATCAAGTTGAAATTTTCTTCCAAATCAGTTCATTAGAGCTCACCCAGGCAGCCACTTGCTTTTTTGGCCTTGTTTGTTCACATGCTGCTTTATTTTCTTATGTATGGTATCAACAAATATGAATGCCGTAACTTGCCAATCTGAGCCTGTTTCCCTTAATCCCTGGACCCCAGCTCTCAGGGATGGTTTGTGGTCCCAATAGTTTTCCTATCTAGCCACTCAAAACTCCATGGGCCTAAGCAGTCTCATACTCCTCCAAGTCACGGTCCTGAGTCTTTGTTTGATCCCTCTCTGGCGCATCCCTTCAATGCCCTCCCTCCATGGCGCTTGCCCTCAGGCAGTTCCTCAGTGTCTCTAGGCTGGACTACTGCCGCATCGATAGGACTATAATGGAATGGTCACTGTGGTAGAGCACTCAGGCTCTGCAGTTAGAGCAGACTGGGGTCAAATCCTGCCTTTGCACTTAGTGTATGACTTCTGTCATTACCCAGCTGTAATATGAGAATAATAATAGGATTTTCCTCTTAATCAGGAGCATGCAAACAAAATACTTAGCCTGGTGCTTGGAAAGATACTGTTCAATAAATGTTAGTTATTATGAGTGTCCACTGGTCTTCCTGCCTCTCTACCTCACCTTCCCGCAATCAGCAGATTTGTCTTCCTTCCACCTGGAATCAATCTAGTTGCTCCACTTCTCAGAAATCCCAGGTCACTGCTAGTCTCTACAGGTCAGGTTTGCATGCACTCAAAGCCATTCCCGCCATACCTACTTCACGCCCCAGTCTCCTTCTCTGCGTTTCTCAACCCAGCCCCACCAGACATCTGCAGCTGTCTGTTCCACTCTTGCGCCTCTGTGCCTTTGCCGATGCTCGGCTGGAATATCCCCTTTCTTTCTCTGCCACGTGTTAAAATTCTACTCATCCCTCGAGGCCCTCTTCAAGGGCTACCTCCCCCAGGAAACCTTTTTATCTAAATAGGTTTCGAAGTCTTCCTCGCCAATCTAGGTAGATTTGATGACTCTTCTGGCCACCGTCTCAGAGCACTTTCTTGTACCTCCAGTTAGACTTGCCCAATTGTGTTTTGTAATAGCATTAGTTGCTCACATTTGTCTCCTTCAGGGGAGGCTAAACTACTTCAGGGCAGGAACTGTAGCTTTTAAAAATCTCCATATCTATGTTGTGCTTTGCTCATAATATATGATAGATAAATGTTCTAGAATTGAATTAAAATTAGATATTACATGGATAGCCTCTAAATATCCATAAGCGGGCTGGCTAAATTTGATACAAAACTTAGTAGGTAAGTGTGGCTCTGGTGACATAAGAGTAAAGTGAAAGGCACAGGACTTTCCAATCTCTTTGACAGTCGGCAGCAGGGGGAGTCCTCATTTGTCCCAGACTCTTAATGCGACAGCAGATGGGACGTGAGCTGGTGGGCAGGAGTCATCTTTCGCTTGGGCTCACAATGGAGAGGTTAGGGGATGGGGCTTCCTCCTCTTCTCAGAGGGTAGAGAGAGGGAGAGCTACTTTGGCTTGGTGCATAGTCCCAAAATGTGGTTCTTTGCCACTTTGTGGTGAGATCTGGCCAGGCAGAGTTGAGATTCATCCCTGGATTACATGAGGCTGACATTTCACAGAAAGCCGGGTTCCAGTATGGAGAAGGACTCTGTCATTAGATTAAAAAGTTCACTAGCTTTGCAGATGGGAATGGTGCTCAGAGTGTCTGTGTCGAGGATGCTTCTCATCCATGGAAACCTCTTCTCCACTTCTTCCCTGATAACAGAGTGGCAGCTGGGACATCGCTGCCTAGCTCAGGACTGCAGTTCCCAGCTCCCCCTGCAGCTGGGTTTTAGGCAAAGAAATGTGCTCAAAATTTATGTATACAACTTCTCGCTCATTTCCTGAGGGAAAATCTCTGGCACTGGTTCTCCACTTTTTCCTTTCTTCCTGCTGGCTGGGTGGAAGCCGTTAAACTGAACTTGGAAGCCATTTATTGACGATGGTAGAGCTACATCAGCCCAGCTCACTGAAGCCTGTGTCAGGGAGAGCCTCCTGCTGGAACTAGGACAGTGTCCGCCATCACATTGCATTTGTTAGAGCAGCTGTCAGCTCCCTAGTACAGGGTCTTGTCTTTTTCTGTCTACACAAAGCTATCAACAAACATTTATTGAACACTGACTATAAGTTAGGCCCTCACTATGTGAGGGAGTAAAAACAAGAATGAATGATTCTTAGTCCCCACCTTTAACGAGTCTATAGTCAAGTTGGACAGATAAAACACGTAATAATAAAATTAACTGTACAGATATGCTATCACTCAGGCCACAATGTACACTAGAGGTTACGGGAGGAAAGAGAAGTTCCTTTAGGTTGTAGTGAGCTAGAAAGTCTCATGAAGGAGATGAGACTTGAGAAATTTCTTGAGGATAGATCAGACTTGGAAAGATAGAGAGGTACAAGAAAGACATTCCAGGTGGGCAGGTGCAGTATGTGTCTCAAGATTGAGGGAGGTGACAGTGAACCCATTAGTTTGGACAGTTGAAGGAATTTGTTTGCATCAGAGAGTACAGGTAGTTATCTTTGGAAAAGTTGTTAGGGTGTGATTGGGGAAAGTCTTGAATATCAGACTGCCTTGGGCATTGGTTTCTCCCTGGCAGCCAATGGGGAACTGTCTAAGGCAGCATCATTACATGCAGGTGGGAATCTTCCAGTTTGCATGTAGTAACCCAAGCAACCTTTTGTTTGTTCACAGATCTGTTGTCCTGACACTTTGGAAGCTGTGAGAAATCTAGTTCAGTCTCCAAAGTACAGTTTTTCTACAAATAGCTGGTTTGTGTACCAAGGGCCTAAGGCCATTCCACAAAACACACTGTAGAGGAACAAATATATGGATGGTTGTGCCGCTGGTTCAGCTCTTTCCTTTTAACCCCACATTTAAAACAAACTTCCTCTCATCTTCCTAGTCTCCCATTTTCTACACCAGCGACTTCTCACTGCACCTGTCTTTGTGTAATTACTTCTTTAAAAAAAATGCAGGTAAACTTTGCATGTTTAATCTCATTCTTCTTACCTCATTAACTGGCATTTTATTGATTTCCCTGTCCAAGAAGTCATGTTCAGACTCAGCTCCTCCGCAGTTAACCTTGTTTGTTTTTATTTATCAACCACCTAGCAACACAGTCTTTAAGGGAGCCCTCCTTAACAATTGGTATCCTACATGATTGCTACAGTATGGTGTAGGTTTTTCCAGCTACACATAAACTTCTCGTCTTTTCGAACCCGTGGCAATTATCTCAAAACTTGAGAAAGTCAGGCTCATGGAAAATTTACTTCTAGATGTTTTTCCTTGTCTTATCTCCAAAGAGTTAGACTTCTGTGGTCTTGAAAGGTGCAAAAGTTTAGATGAAGGAGAGTTTGATTGCAGCTGGCAAAATTTGAGTCATAGCTTTCAACTTGGGCGGGCTAACATTAACTTCAACATGTTTCCTAAACATGTGAAGGTGGAAGGCCAGGATGCCGGAACAGTATTCTGTGACCCTTTGTCCAAGAGTGACCTTTCTTAAATTATTGAATCAGATGTGGGAGAAGATGGTGTAAAAATAAGAAGTCTTCTCAGATGTTTGAATTGTACAAGATGTTATTCTTGCCAATATGATGGAAAATGTTATATAATTCATTTTAACATTGCAGAAAATCAGGAATGGAGACTCCTTTGGGGCTGTAGAAAAAAATTTTCGTCTTGTAAATTTTTCCATCTTAGTAACTTCTTAAGTTACGAAATATCCTATGGCTTTAATCAACAAAATTGTGGTCCACTGTCTAGTAATTTACCCTCATTTTTATCATATTCTGGCAAGCTGTGTTTAAACAGGTCGTAATATTGCATTCTTTAACTACTATCTCTGTGTTTCCCCTCCTTACAACAGTAGGACCATCGGTTAGGGAAGTGAGCCCATATTGGTGCTAGCATCACTAGGATGCTTGCTGGAATATGGACTTTGAGTGAATGGCGTGACCATTTGTTTATCTCCATCCACGTATGGCTTTGCTTGTGTTTTCTTACCCCTCTCTGGTAGTTACTGTTTCTTCCTTTAGTTTCTATCTTTTGTTCATCTACATTACTTAGTTTCTATATACCATGGTTTTTGTTTTTAAATTTTATGGTTGAGGATGGAGAAAGAATGGAGAATGACTGTTAGGTATGGGATTTCTTTTGGGGGTGATGAAAATGTTTTAAAATTGATTATGGTGATCCTTACATGACTGTGAATACACACAAAAAATCATTGAATTGTGTACTTTAAATATGTGAATTTCTTAAGCAGCACTTGGTGAGCCAGATTCTGCTCAGGCCCTGGGATCTGTGGTAAATAAAATCAATCAGTTCCCTGTCCTCAAGAGATTGACATTCTAGTGATGGAAATAAATACTAAATAATTTAGAAATTATTTCATTGGGCCAGCCCTGTGGTGTAGTGTTTAAGTTCGCATGCTCTGCTTTGGCGGCCTGGGGTTCGTGGGTTTGAATCTCAGGTGCGGACTGATGCACCGCATATCAAGCCATGCTGTGGCACCATCCTACATACAAAATGGAGGAAGATTGGCACAGCTGTTAGCTCAGAGCCAATCTTCCTCAGCAAAAAAAGGAAGATTGGCAATAAATGTTGGCTCAGGGCCAATCTTCCTCACCAAAAAATAAAATAAAATAAAAAATAAAAATTATTTCAGATACTAATAAATACTTGAAAGAATATTTAAAGAGGAAAATATTGTAAAGGGCTTTTTTTTTTTTTAAGGTGGAATCTTCAGAAGGAGTTTCTCTGGGAAGGTGGCATTTCAGGTGAACCTGAATGATGGGGGAGAAGCCCAGACATGTGAAGATTTGAGGCAAGAGCCCTCCAGGCAAAGGGAACATGTGGGTCAATTTCCCGTGGGGCTGGAGCACACCAGGGCTTGCCTCATGCAGGTTTTGTAGGGCAAAGGAAAGCCCTCAATTTTTGTTGTAATTGCAACAAAATTACAATTTGTCATTGGAAGAGCTTAAGTAGGGGCGTCCTATAGTTTGATTTCCACTTTCAAAAGATTTCAGAGACCAGTCAGAAGGCTGTTGCAGTGTTCCAGGTGGGAGATGTTGTTTGTTTATATTATGGTGAGAGCAGTAGAGATGTAAGAAGTGGTGGTTAGGGAGGTATAGCCCAGTATGTGTGTCTTATATTTCCTAGCATAGTGTAGCATACATGACAGACACTTTGTTGAGTGAATGAATGTTTGGAGAGCACCATTTGAAAAGAGATAACTAAGCAACAACCAAAGGCCAATAATACATTGACCTTTGGTGCCATGAAGTAGTGAGCTTTGAATATACCAGTAGTTGCTGAGTTCATGAAGGATGCTACTATGGATTTAGTCCAAACTTGTAATATCAGGAGAGATAATACAAGGGTAATTCCTTTGTATTTACTGTTCATCACAATGCAATGCTGAAAGAAAGGATTTCATATGAGGTTAAAAATATTGTGCAACGAGGAAGCAGGAGTGGTTTTACTTTTAAGGTAATCTCTTTTCCATAATTTGATATCTTCCTATCATTGCCTCCACTTGTCCTGGTGATATTTATTGAGTTATAAACACCTTTTTAAAAAACCAAAACCTAGAATTTAGAGGGTCAATATCATTGTAATAATGTTCATTAGGGAACGGAAATGGGAACCATGAGATGTGGAACCTCTTCTCTGCATGATCCATCTCATTATTCAAGATATAAGGAAGCCATAGGAGTTGCTGAGAATCAGTTTCCATATTTAGATTTCTGGTTTGCTAGAAAGTAACTACACCACAATAGGTCTATGCTTCTTTTCTGGGAAGCAGCTGGCATGAAAGGGAAAGAACATGTCCTTTGACTATCAGTGTGTATCCAGGTTCTGCTGGTTACTAACTTGGGCAAAATACTTTGCTTCAGGGTTTGGTGTGCTAAGCTGCAATATGGTGGCATTAATCCACTGCTTTCAAAAATAACTACTTTTGAGTATTATTCATATAAGAGATCACTTATATAAAATAACCCAAAGCATGGTCTCTTTATTACCTTTCCCTTTTCTGAGGAATGAGTTGTCAGTGTAATTTTATTGCTTATCAATATTGCAATTGTCGTGAGAATGTAGAGGGGTAATAGCTCTGTGGTAAAGACTCACCATGGTGCTAAATTGGGTACAAAGTCTTGGCTTCCCTTTAGAACGTGCAAGGATAGCTAAAGTGGCCAAGGATTAAGTGAGTTGATGGGTTTCTGTGATTATGCCAGAATCCCAACCAATGATATACGACCTGGAAGAAGTAAAATAAAAGCTGGCTATGTTATAAGTACATTTGGATGAAGGCTACTGAGAATAGAAAAGGATTGACCCTCCATTGAGATGCAAGTGTTTGACTTGGTTACACTTTGTCTCCTCTCCAAACTGGCACTTTATTTTCAGCCCTCAAATAAAAAGCAACCATTTGGTTTTGTAATGTAAAAACTATTATTGCCCTTAGGACAAGGATTACTGAACTTTCTGTACCTAGTGTTTATGCCTTTAATAAGCACAGTGTTTCCAAGAGAATTGAATGCCTTTTTGTACTATGATGTTTTTCTATCACTACATCTGAGTTTTGTACCTTAATGTCTGAGAAACTTGTTTTTATAAATTCACAGAAACCTGACAAACAGTAGGAATTTGTTCTCTGTCCAGTAGAGATGGGCAAATCCCTAAAGAGCTTGCTAATTTCATGCTAACAACTTTGCTGTGAGCCAGGCGGTTTTCTTTTCTAAAGAAAAGATTTATAGAGGGGAATCAGGTTCATGGGAAATATCAGACTCAGATAATGGCAGCTTTAGCAAGAGGCACCACATATTGGAGGTTCATCCACCTACATATGAAAACTCTTACATGCTCTAGCATTTGATTGAGCTTTACAGTTTGCAGATAGTATTGCATTTTGATTCCAACTCTGACATCATAAAGGACAATGCCGTAAAAAGACCTGGTACTCTCCTAAAGCCAAAGCATGAGGAGGAAGAGTTTAAGTCTGGAGAGATGAGGCTGGAGAGGAAAGCAAGAGTCAGATGGCAAAGTGGTTGGTGTGCCAACTTCGAGGGTTTAAACTTTATTCTAAGGAAACTTTAGGAAGATAAGGAGAAACCGTGGGAGGTTTGTAAGCCAGCAAATGAGATTCAGACATATATTTTAGAAAAGTCTCTCTTGGAGCTCTGTAGAGGTTTGATTTGAAGGGTGAAGCCTGGAGACAGAGAGACCAGGTGGATAGCTGTGGAGAAATTCAAGTGAAGAAAGAGGAAGCCTTGAAGTAAGGCCATGGTAGTGGGGATAGAGAGATAGGAACAGGTTTGGGTGAATGAATGAGAAAACAGTAGTAACTAAATAATGGCAAATGGAAGATATGATTAATTCACTCTTTTGGTTAGACAATTTCTTAACCAATCAATAGATTAGACTGTGTTGAAAGAAACATTTTTGGAGTTGGTATTAGCAAGATGGTGGAGAAGGAGACACCAGCCTTCATCCCCCACAAAACAACAACAATTAGGCAGCTATCCACAAATGAAAACAGCCCTGGGAGGGCACAAGAGTCCAACCAAAAACCTACAGCAACACGGTAGAGCAAAAAATGGAGAATAACTGCACAGAAATGATCACTGGGAGATCAGCTTAGCTGAGATATCTAGAGATGGCTAGGAACAGAGGAGGAGGGGTAATCAGTATAGCCACACAGCAGGTGCCATTATGATCCTCATGGCCTGCTCTGCAGAGGACCCAGGCAGCCTTTGCCACTGAGGACCTCAACAGCCCCCATAACAGCCAGATTCCCTACAGTTTTCACAGAGGAGAACCCAGTAGTGTTCATTGGCACGAACTCCAGTGGCTTGCTTCTCAAAAGACACTGGCAGCTTTTGCCACTGAGGTAGCCAACAACCACTGCTGTCACAGATCTCCCAGAGAGGGAGGTGCTGCTGTATGCCCTCCAGAAGGAGCTGCTGTTTTGCCACCCTAGGACCAAGGCTGCCCCTCAAAACTCTGTGCACCCTCTGGACCCCAGAGCCAAAGCTGCTCCACACGCACCCCCATTTCAGACTCTGGCTCTGTGCTGCTCTTCATGCGCAGGCACCCCAGACCAGGGCTTCATGGCTGCTCTGCATTCGCCCACGTCTCAGGCACTAGAAGCACTACTGCTGCGGGCTAGCCAGTGCCCCAGACTGTGGAGTTGCTGTCACTCCAGGAACATACGTGCTCCAAACCCCAGCTCTGTGGCTGCTCCATGGATACCCACGCATCAGACACCAGTGTCACCACCACTGCTAGGGTGTCTGTGAGCCGAACGCAGAACCAAGAGGGATCCCCTTGGCCATGATATCTACTGTGGGAGAAAAAGAGATCAGATGGTCCCTAGCAGCCTCCATAACCAAAGACCCCAACAGCCCTCGCTACTGCTGTGGACATCTACAGTCTTGGCTGTTGAGGACCCCTGCAGTTATCACCAACACTAACATCAGCTGACAGATCTGCACAGAGACTACACCACTGGGCCTTCCCCAGATCAGGAACTGTCCCAACCCACTCAGTCAGCACCCTCTCACCTACTCACAGGTGAAGGTATTTATCCACAAAAACTAATCATGAAAGTAAAGAAGAGGTAACTGCTCCAACAAATGTGCAGACATCAACACAAGGCAACACGAAACATGAAAAATCAAGGAAACAAGACATCACCAAAGGAACATAATAACTTTTCAGTAACTGACCTCAAACAAGCGGAACCTACGAATTGCCGGACAAAGAATTAGAAACAATTGTTTGAAGGAAGCTCAACGAACTACAAAAGAACACAGATATTTGAAACCAACAGCATAGGCAACAAAAGCAAAAGTAAACAAGTGGGACTACATCAAAGTAAGAAGCTTCTGCACAGCAAAGGAAACAGTCAACAGAATGAAGAGGGAACCCATGAAATAGGAGAAAATATTTGAGAACCATATATCAGATAAGGCGTTAATATTCAAAATATATAAGGAACTCATACAACCCAATAGCAAAAAATAAAATAATCTAATTTAAAAATGGGCAGAGGACCTGATAGACACTTTTCCAAAGAAGACATACAAAATGGCCAACAGGTACATAAAAAGATGTTCAACATCAATAATCATCAGGTAAATGCAAATCAAAACCACAATGAGATATCACCTCATACCTATTAGAATGGCTATCATAAAAAAGACAAAAGATAAGTGTTGGCAAGGGTGTGGAGAAAAGGGAACCCTAGTGCACAGTTAGTGGGAATGTAAATTGGTTCATCCATTATGGAAAACAGTATAGGGGTTCCTCAAAAAATTAAAAATAAGACTACCATATGATCCAGCAATCCCACTTCTGGGTATATATCCAAAGGAAATGAAATCACTATCTCAAAGAGATAACTGTACCTCCATGTTCATTGCAACATTATTCACAATAGCTAAGACATGGAAATAACCTAAGTGTCCATTGATGAATGAATGGATAAAGAAAATGTGGTATACAATGGAATATTCTTCAGCCATAAAAAGAAAGAAATCCTGCTATTTGGAAATTCATGACATCATGGAGGGCACTATGCTAAATGAAATAAACCAGACATAGAAAGACAAATATTACATGGTGTCACGTATATATGGAAATCTAAAAAGAAAAAAAATTGAACTCATAGAGACAGAGAGTAGAATGGTGGTTGCCAAGGCTGAGGTGTGGGGGAAAAGGAAAGATGTTGGTAAAGGGTACAATCTTTCAGTTACAAGATGAATAACTTCTGAGAGTCTAATGTATAGCATGGTGACTGTAGTTAATAATACTGTATTGTATACTTGAAATTTGCTGAGAAAGTAGATCTTCAGCATTCTCACTACAAAAAAAAAGGTAACTACATGAGGCGATGGATGTGTTAACTAACTTGATTGTGGTAATCATTTCACAATGTATGTGTATAGTCATACATCACTTAACGAAGGAGATACATTCTGAGAAATGCGTAGTTAGGAGATTTTGTCATTGTATGAACATTATAGAATGTACTTACACAAACCTAGATGGTATAGGCTACTATACACCTAGGCTATATGGTACTAATCTTTTGGGACCACTGTTGTATATGCAGTCCGTCGTTGACCAAAAAGTTGTTATGCGGCACATGACTATATATCAAATTATGATGTTCTACATGTTAAAAAAATATAATTGTATTTGTCAATTATACCAATAAAGCTTAAAAGAAAAGAAACATTTTCATGTAATATTTATCAGGGCTGTTCAGTTTGGTTGTGAAGACTCTGTAGCCCCTGGACAGAGCTGCTTTATCATTCACCTTCAAAACACTGCTTTATCATCATTCAGAATAGCTTTTTAGGAGATTCTCCCACTGAAATACTGAATTTTATTAAAACCAACCAAAGGAAAATTAAAAGAGATAAAATATTGTATATTTATTTTACTTCTGTTATTTGATTCTCTGCATCTCTATTGTGATTTCTTTTAGCCCCATAAGTTTTTAATACTTGTAATAGGTATTACACCTCATTGGTTACTTTCATATTAGGAAATAAAGAAGGAGATTTAAATTGAAAGATACAATAGCAGTAGTACATTTTTCAAATTATAAAATTTATAGGATATTAAAACAGATCTGGTATGCTTGGTGTGGAATTACATATCATTTGCATGTTTTCCACCTTGGGTTCTCTTTAGGAAGTATTTACACCCTCTTGAGTCGCTAGATTACAAATACAGGAGTGATATCATCTGTGAAGAACATAGATTGCTCGGGGGAATGAGATGTTGGTCAAAGGGTATGAAGGTTCTGTTATGGGGGATGATGAATAAGTTCTGGAGATCTAACGTACAGCATGGTAGTGATAGTTAATACTGTACTGTGTATGCAAAATTTGCCAATAGAGTTGATCATAGATATTCTCACCACACACACACAAAAACATAATCATGTGACATGATGGTTATGCTAATTAGCTTAATTGTGGTAATCATTTCACAATTATTTGTACATAAAAACATCACATTGTACACTTTAAATATACTGTATACAATTTTTATTTGTCTAGCATACCTCCATAAAGCTGGAAAAAAAAAATAAAGAAAGAAATACAAACATCATCAAAAGCTAGATTACTTACCATAAATGCCTGTTGAGATGCATAAATGCCAATGAATAACCACAAAAATAACAATAAATTTTAAATGAAAAAAAAGAACATGTATTACTATACATACAGTAGGCATTAAGCAAAATCATATTGACACCCACGCATTAAGCATGTGCTGAGAGCAAATTAAGTTGGGGTGGTAAAAGTTGAGAGGTGAGTCCAAAAACATATAGGAAAAATTCTTTTCCTTACAATGTAGTTGATGAGACAATACACATCAATGTACATTATTTGATTGACTAGGGTGGAATAGCAATACAAGACAACATTACGAGACACACCAACAAGCAACATATGGTTGAAGACCAAATGAATAATGGTGACAGTAAATGTCCAGGAGGGAAAGAAAGTTATGTGGGCTCAAGTGATCTATGATGGAACCAGTAGAGTTTATATAGATGGAGAGGAAGAAGCAGAGATCATCAAGTGGTCTATGATGGAACCCAGAGGAGTTTATATAGATGGAGAGGAAGAAGAAGAGAATACAAAAATAGGGACATGCCAGTTATGTTTTTGTGGAAAGGGAAAAATGGAGAATTGCAGTCTGAAAAGTAGGTTGGTGTCCAAGGGTTAAGACAATATATCCTAGGTGTTAAGAGCTGCTTCTGAGTCTTGTGTTTGAATCCTAGAAGAGTTACCTACTCACTATTTTTCTTTGGGCAAGAAAGCATCTGTCTAATCCTCAATTTCTTCATCTCTAAAATGTGGCTAATAATAATTATTCCTTAGAGGGGTGTGTGTGTGTGAGTGTGTGTGTATTAATTGACATAATGCATAAATAAGGTCCTTAGTAAAGTGCTGTTTAGTAAATGACAAATTAAGGAATGTAAACTATGCATGTCCATAGGTAACTAGGGATGGTTTTTGATGTGGACAGTGACATAACAAGAAACCGCCATAAGAAAGAATGATAAGATAATAATGTAAAAGATGGACCGGGGAGGGGGATGGAGTTATAGGCAAGGACAGTGCTTAGGAAGCTATTGCATTAAATCTAGCATGAGTAATTAAATGTCCAAATTATAATGGTGATAATAGGGATAAAATAAAAAACAACAGGGGTTAAATTTAAGAGATTTTGTGTAGAAGAAAAATAGGACATCACGACTGATTGAATACAAGTAAAGGAGTAAAGGTAAGAGGAAATCTACACAGGTAATGCTGAAATTTTGAGATCTTCTGACTTGAAATGGCGAGCCTATTAATAGAGAAGTGTGAAGGGGCAGCCAGTTTTCAGAGGGGTAGAGTCAGGGTTAGTTTTAGATATATTGTTTTGCAGTTAGGATGGAAAATGAAATTGCTGAGGTATAGTTAGGGAGGCTCAGAAGACTGAGGCTCCACCTGGGAGAACCTCATACTTAGAGGAGTGAGAAAGGATAGAGGTAAGGAGGGCAGGTAAAGTAGCCAGGTAAAGCACTGGCAGGAAGAGAAGGAGAAACCAAGGGATGTGGTAAAAATATACTCTGGAGAAGGGAGTTTCCAGCCTGGGGGACAGGGTCTAATCTGTAAACACTACAAAGGCAACTAAGGAATGTGCCAAGGCCACTGAATTTATCAATAAGGAGGTCACTGTTAACCTTGGAATAGGCTGTTTCAGAAATGTGGGGGGTTGCAGAGAGAGGAGAGTGAGAAGCGATGGAGGCAGGAGAGCTAGAAGGCAGCAGGCAAGAAGTTTGACAATCAAAAGAAACAAATTGTAGGCAGCAGGAAAGCAGATGGGTTTTCAAGATGGCTTTTGGAAGGCAGAGGAGACAGAACAATTCAATGGGGAAATCTAAACATGCTGGGGAGGCAGGGATTAACAAAACAAGTAAGTTCCTGGAGGAGGAAGTTGATAGCATGGAAAGAAGGCAAGGAGCTGGGACATCTCTACCTATTAGATAAGAAGGAAAGAAAAAACGAAAGATATAAAAACAGGTTTTTGAACTGGGACTTGCATTGGCCTTGGAAAAAATGAAATTTGAAATTGTCTACAAATTGGGAACTGAAAAAACAGGAACCAATAAAAGAAAGATGAGGGAAATTCTTCTGGGAAAGAATCGTGGTACTTTGGCCATCCTTTGGATAGTAAAAGAACGATAAATATCATGTCCAGCATTGAGGGGTGAGCAAAGGCATGGTCAACTAGAGAACTATAGTAACCCATTATAATTCATGAAGACATAAGCGCCTTATCATAGAATATTTAAATAAATTAACAAGGGTAAATTGGTACTAGGAAACAAGACTGCTTTCAGTGATAGACTGTCCTACACTGTGAAGGCAGGACAACTGGCATTTCCTGATCAGGTGGAACTGTGAGAAATTAAGAAGAAACAAAACACAGTAGGATACAACAGCTTAGAGTATTTTGACGTCAGTCCACAACCAATGGGATTGCCCAGAGAAAACTTTGAAACAAACAGTGGAAGTGATCCAGAGAATAATAAACTGTGATTTTCAAGCCACCCAATTAGAAAGTGACATGACAGCACATAAACAGGCAATATGTCCACATTTTATCACCAAACATCCTAAGTTGACAACCCATTCAACTGAACAAAATGTTGCAGTGTAGCACAGGCGATTGTGAAGGGAAACTGCTCTCAGGCCAAAATAAATACTATTACGTGTGACATTTCTGAATGGCAAGGCTTCAAAAGAATAGCAGATGAAATAACCCTTACTAATAATGAATGAGAAGAGAGAAATACCCTGGGATGATGAAGAAAGATAAATAAAAGTGAAGGCAGAATTTAGATCAATAGTGGTTTAAGAGTGTGGACTGCATTTCAAGAAATATGTCATCTAATCAGTCTTTGTGCCTGAATGTCCAAATCCGTAACTGGCAGTGGAGAATATTTCCTCTGCCTTAAATGGCAGTGGGGCTCTATGCAAGAGTTTCCCCATTTACAAAGAGATAGAGTTGAAATGATGATGATTAAGGTCACTGCTAGGTTTGAAGTTCTGTAATATTTGATGTTTAGGCACATATTTTCATGCAAGAATTCAAACACTATTGGATATTAGGAAGAACATTGCCTTAGGAATCAGAAGAATCAGAAACCTTGGATTCTAGTCTCAACTCTGTGGGACTATGTGGCTTACGACAAGTCATTTGACTTCTCTGTGTCTTAAGTTCTTATATAAAATAACAAAGAAGGGCTAAGTGTTGACTAAAGTCTTTATTACGTTTAAAAAATCTATGTTTCTACAAGGATGGGGCACCACATTACTGATTGCCTAATGAATCAGGCTGTTTTTTTGCCAAATACTATTAGGTACAGAAACAACTATGTTGTAGGTAACAGAGCCCTTCTAGAAAATAAAGACTTCCTATGGAGAGGAGATCTGAAGCCTAGCGCAAAGGCACATAGATGATATTAAAGCCATAGGACTGAATAACTTGACTGAGGGAGTTAGTATAGATAGAGGAGATGTCCGAAGATTGAGGCCAACCTCTTGACCTCCAAGATGGTGAGGACCTAACAAAGGAGACTGAAGAAGCCTGTGAGGTTGTAGGAGAACCAAGAGAAAATGGAGTCCAGGATGCAAAGGAAAGAAAACATGTTATGGAGGAGGCGATGAACGTTGTCAAATGCTATTGATTAAAGGAAGATGGGGGTTGAGAATTGCCCATTGGATTTGGCAGTGGGAGGTCATTAGTGACATTGGTAAGAGCAGTTTCATGGAGTGGTGGGCATGAAAGCCCGACTGGAGTAAGTTCAAGAGAGAATCGGAGCAGAAGTTTTTGTGTTTTGCTCAACGAGGATGAGAATGATACAGTAGAGTAGGAAAAACTGATGATGCAGGAGCCAATTGGCAACAAAGAAACAAATAACGAAGCAAAGTAATTTCAGATTGCAATAAGCGCTGTGAAGAAATCAAATAGGATGTGGGATCCAGAGAAACATTGGGATCTTACTTTAGATAAAGCGGCTCAAGAAGGCCTTTCTGAGATGTTTGAGTTGAGATATGAAGATTTTTTCAACGAGGTGGGGGTGGGGGAGAGAGAGAGATTAGCAGAGAAAATAGAAAGTTCAGCTTACCCGGTTCAGCCTGAAACATTTAGGGGTATAGGGAAGGAGGCCCGTAAGGCTGAAGCAAAGTGAGCAACAGAGATAAATTGAAACTGAAGAGTAGGCAGGTCCCAGATCTTGTCATTGTTTGTAGATCGTGACAAGTTTAGATTTTATTATAAGTGCAAAGGAAAGTCCCTGGAGCATTTTAAATAGGAGAATGTTTTAATATGATCATTAATAACATTGTTAACAATTTTATCATCTTGCATTTTTTAAGTGCTTTTTGGTTTCTAAGTGCTGAATCTCATAGATGGAGGGTCACAGAGTTCAAATCCTTTGCTAAAGGTCTCAGCACAGACCCAGGCACTGAGCTCAGTGCAGAGCGTGGACTCAAACCCAGTTCTACCATTTGCAAAGCCAGTGATTTTTCTCCCCCCACTCCATAGTATGCTATTCTCACCCTTGTCCATACTTTCCACACTCGAATCTGTCCCTATCATTACTGTTCCTCAACAGAAACTCTCTACTGCTGTCCCTTTGCTCTTTTCTTTGATCCTGGAGCACATCAGGATTAGCCCCAAGCATTTCTCATTTTATGCCTCCTTGACACCTACCAAGAAGGTCAAATGACCTTCTTCTTGCCCTCAGCTTCTCCATTCCTCTTCATCCTGAACTCCTATTGTTATTGTCTGTTGCCCTTCATTTTATATGATTATAATGACTTCTTTGAGGCCAAGGGCCTTGTCTTATATACTTTCAATTAATCTTACTATGCACAGAACAGGCAATAATATACTCCTTGGATAAATTAAGCAATGTGTTTCAAAGGCCAAAGTTGTTTTCCTTTGGAGCTATAGAATTTCTCCCTTATGTATTCTGACAAGGGTCAATGAAACAACTACAGTGGACATCATTTCAGAATTTCTGGTGAAAGTAGGTCTGGAACTAATGGAAGACACTGTTTGTGTTAGAAGCAATGCTCTATAAGACGCTGGGAACATTTACTTTTACCAAAAAGATAAGCTTTTCAAATTTGATCCATTCCTTGTTTGAGAAACCAGAAACTTGCCTTCTAACTACAATTAAAGAGACTTGTTTTTAATGACAAACTTACTTTTATTGGTAAACAAAAAATTCAATATTTCAAGCAGAATAGATTAAGAATTATGGCAGATATGTAAGACTGGGTTATTAGAGACCAATATATTTGATTAAAATCAATCAGATTTGTGATTGAAGTATATGAATTGTATTTTAAAAGCCTGTGACATAGTTTTCAGGTTAATTTGCCAGACATTTGATCATTAGTTTTGGGCATAATTCAATGAGGAAAAGAACCCTCTTAAACCTTGGAAACAGAAAAAGGACTTCAAAATTAAAGACCATATTTTAATCAACATGTAGTTAAGGAAGACTTGCTTATTAATTTTTTAGATTTCTGTTCGGAGTTATCTGCATATGATTTGTTTTGAAATATAAAAAGCATTTACTGTAAAATAAAATGTAAAGATAAATATCAACTTCCAGTCTTCACATAGGCATAGAGCTGATCTTTGTGAAACTGAGGTCTAAGTGTTTCAGGGACAACATAGGATTTACTGTAAGGCTGAAGTCAGAGTCAGTGACTGAAAATGTTCCATTGACTTAAGTGGCCCTAACGCATTGAAGTGCCCCAAATAAGAGAGATGAGAAGTCCAGGTAGCCACTACCTCCACTATGGAAATGGGCCAGGGTAAATGAAACTTCCCCAATATTTTATGTATTTCCAACCAGCTACAGCCACATAGAAACAATATTATTATGACGGCTTTATTCACTGCAGAAAAGTTTAAGTTGTAGAAGATTTAGTGCAAGATATGACCATCTGTACCAAATCATTCAGTTTATGTGCAGAGACTATTGAAAATTTTATTTTAGCGTGGGCCATAAAATAAATGAGGCACAAGATTCATCTGTAGTATAATTTTTATCATCTTTTGTAGGAATAAAATTGTTCCTTTTGAGTTTAAAGACCTGACATCAAAAAGCAAAAGGAAAAACCTCACCCTAAAACTGAAATTGCTTTACTTGTTAAGATGGAAGAAGAACACACAGCTACAACCTTTATTATACACAGATTACAAAACTAAGGAACTACTTTTACAGTAAGTCAAATTGTTAGACCATATTTTTACACCACTAAATCCTAGCAATATAAAAAATAATCTGTCAGGAAATCTACAAGTGATTCAACAGCAAGTTGGGACTTGGAAACAAAAAGAATTGCATAGTACCCACCTGTATCAGCTTAGCTATAATTATGTAGATAAAATTATGTGTAATTTTTTCATTCAGTAACCACTTATTCCATTCAATTCAATAGGTAATAATGGAGAACCTGCCACATACAAAGCACTGTGTTAGGCACCCCTAGAGAGGCACAGATATATAAGATATGGTCCCTGTTCTCAAGGAGTGTACAGTCTGGTGGGAGAGATGGATGAGTACACACCTAAGTCTAATAGAAGTCTGGCTGTGACAAGTGCTATATAAAATGATAGTGTAAAAGAAAGTGCTATTAATTTTGCCTGGAGGATTCAGGAAGGCTTCACAGAGGTGAATGGTGAGTAGAACTTCTATAAGCAGAGAGTGAATAAAGGGCTTCCCAAGTAGAGGAACAATATGATGGAGAGTATTTAAGTTTGGCTGGAAGATAGCATCTTGGTAGCGAATGGTTAGAGATGAATCTATGTGAGGGATGGGTTGGAGACAAAGATACTGGAGCTGAGGAGACCAGTTTGAAGGCCAGTGAAGCCTTGATGGAGACCGGAACTAGAGTATTGACAATGGGAATGAAAATGAGCCAGGGGCTCTGTAGGACTTGTGATTCTGCCCTGATCATGTTCTTTTTTGTGTGCCTGAAATTACATCCTGGGGATTTTCTGCTCATCCTTCAAAAATCAGCACCAATAAACACCTCTGGGTGAAGGCTTCCTCCACCATCTCAGACGGCTTATGTGCCTCCATCCTTGGTGCCTCCACACCATTTGGATCAAAACATGCTTGGAGTTCTTATAGGCTGCAGTCCCCATGAGCAGCAGATTGAGAGAAGGGCTTTGTTTTGCATCCATTGTTGACAGGGTAGTTTTAGGTGGAGGTGGGCAGCAGGCAGTTGGAATCCCCATCTGTGGCTCAGGAAGAACATAAGGGTTTAAGGTAAAAAATTGGGACAAACTTGCATAGAAATGGCCATAGAATGAGATAAAATTTAGGGGAAAAAATGACTCAGTTTAGCGCAGTTTGAGTTTCAGAAGTCTATAAGATGTTCACATTTTATTTTTTAAATTCAGTACTAGATGTGGACTTAATGTCTTTGATGAACTTACAATCTAGATATGTATGACCAAAAACAAAGTATGACATTTGGTTGTAGGCTCAAGGTTTTTACTGGGGAAATTTAAAACTCGATTAATAGAAGGTAGTATTAATACAAAATAAACGTTTTCTTAAAAATTCTAGGTGTCAGTATTTTAATAAAACAATTGAATGCCTAATTGGGGCATATATTGCTTAGGAAGCTATAGGTTATAGTTATTAGCAGAAGGATGCTGCTTATATGAAAATCAACAATTAGCTTTCAAATTTAAGTCAATTTGTAACTGAATAAATCCTCTTATAAGAATAAACTCAAGTGTGTATTGAAAATAGTCATTGGTCCTCCACCCAATGCAAAATCACTAAGTCAGCTCAGGAAAAGGGTAGATCTGTAAAATGATGCGCTGGAAGACATAATTGGTGAGTCTATGGGAAAAAATTGTGAAACCTCAGAACTTACTTAAAGTTAAAATTTCAAGAAAAATATAGAATTTATTTTGTGCCGACTATATCGGAGCAGCTGTTCAGAAAGAAATTTTTCTAAAGGGAAAAAGAAATTATGTCTTTGCTTTGTCATTTCCTGTCCCAAGTGTTGATAGGTCTGGAGTTAGGATGTCTTTTTCCATGTTGGATTTTACATAAGAGGAGAGAGGAGGAAAGTTTTGGGGGTAAAGGGATACATAAAGCAGATCCTACAAGTGAGGAGTGGAGGATGAGAGAGGGCAAAAAAAGTGACTTGGAAATGAAAAGCTCTTGACAAAGTTCGAGAAGGTGGGAATAGGATCAGGAACAGAGGAAGGAGGGACACTGAGGGAGGAAGGCACTAATGGAATGAGCATAGAGGCAGAAGGCTATTTAAGGAAGTAAATAGTTGAGTGCAAACTGATGCTAGGCATACAAAAGCAAGGAGAAAGCAGGCAATGACATTGTAAGTAGATATTGCTGTTAGACAGTGCCAACCCATATTTATGGAACGCACTAATCTCTTGGGATGATGATGAAATGGCAAAAAAAGGCACAGAGATAAACAGAGAATTTGACTATGAGACTGGTAGAGGTCTCCACACAGTTTCAAAAATGATGGGACAGAACGAAGATTGGAGGGATTCAAAGGAAGAGAAGAAATTGGGATGAGCAAGAGAAGAAAGGGATTAATTGAAAATAGAATGATGGAGTTGACTGGTGGGTGTGTGTTTGATCTTCTTTCATTTTAGCATGGAGGAGATCAGAGACTGACTGAGGGACATTAGGCAGCCTCAGAGGAACCAAGAAGAGCCTTAAAACAGAAGACCAGAAAAACTGCCTTAAGAGCACAGAACTTAAAACATAGGACAAATTTAGTAAAAATAGGCCAGCATAGCAGGCCTCAGCAATGCCTCTCAAAATTTTTCCACTGTGCACACATGATTGAGAATGTTCCTATGTTCTACATTGTCATGGGAGTATATAATTTCTGGCAAATTAACTGTAATTTCACCTAATTCTCACCCACTCAAGAAAGCCTATCAAGACACAAATGAGAAAGAGTGACACTGAATCCCCTCTCATTTATACAAATCACTCGCATGCATGAGCCAGAAAACAAGAGAAAGGGAAGGTCCAGAGCTATGGATTAAGGGGATAATGTGCTATTAGGGAAGTGGACAGGGGCCTTTTGTGTCTCGCTATTTCAGGCTAAGATAAAGGAAAGAGCTTTGTGGAACCGTGGACTCATGAGAACATCTGATGAAAAAGTTGTTCAGGTAAATGAGTCTTGAGAATTACAAAATGCATTAGAGAGAAAAACCTTGGGTGGTGGGTGAAGACTGGGGAGAACTGAGAAGATAGAGAGGATATGAGCAAAAATGGTGGGCAGACAGAGAATCTAGGAAGGAGTCCTTAGAGCAGAGATGGGACAGCTGTTCTGGTCTGTCCGTGTTTCACTGTTGGGTAGAGAGCAGACATCACCTCAAGAGATAGGGGCCAGGCTGGGAGATGGGGCCAAGTTGCAGGGCGGTCCATAAAAGCAGTCTTTTTGTTCTTTTGGTCACAATAGGCTGGTGGGTCAGATATACCAGTTTTTTTACCCTCTGTCCCCTTTCTTCAGCTTATGAAAGGTTCATGGGCAATGTGTGTTTTTAAGTCTTTAAGCACCACTCAATTGGAGGGGATTTTCCACAAGGACTTACAAAAATGCAGATTACACTGTAAAAATGCTTTTCAGTCAATAAAAGTCCTGTTTTACTGAGCAAATTTCTTTATGATGTTTAACTTTGGTTCAGGTCCTGATTCAGAGAAGTGAAATCTGGAATGAGAAGGAAAAACAATGCGGAAAGAAGAAAACCCCAAGATAGCCATTTAAAACCCCACAATCAGACCTTGTTTATGTGATAGAGACTCAGAGCTTTCTCTTAAAAAATGCATGTGATTAAGAAAATACTTTGAGAACCTAATAATAGGTCCCTGAAACCTGAGATCCACCTCTCATCTTTCTAACGCTTGGGAACGTAGTTAATAAGAACGTATGTTTTTAATACACGGATTCTTAGCAACAAAGTCGTTCTTTAATTAGTACAAAACTTGAATAATGCATTGCCTATTATTGTGCACGGCACATAACATTCAGTAACTTGTACTGGCAGATTCGTTTACATATGTCACCACTGTACCTGTAATTTAGTTTAATGCCAGGTCAATGTGCCAAGTGTGTGTGTCTGTGTGTTTTTAAAACTTTCCCCTACAGGTTTTTCATGGGCTTCACAGTAGTAACTAAAACAGTGTCTATATTAGGAAATCATTATCAGTCAAAGGGACTGTCTCTTGCAGTTATCCATAATATTCTTCACTCACACTAGGGCATTAAGTGGCTCACTTTTTACAGAATTAATTAATATTCTCTTAAAAAATGGGAAATACTGGCTGAAGGTGTAGTCAACTGTCCATAATTTTGCCAAGAGAGGTGCTGTCTTTTAAGTGAATTAAATCGAAAATAAAAGCACAGGACTTGAAAGAAACTTAGGAGACCCAGCCGAGTGGTTAATTCATAGGAAAGACCAGATACAGAGGATCTGACGAACCTTTTTTGGTTTTAATTTTTCTCACATCATAATATACAGTTTTCTGATCCAGGGAATCATTTCTTGGAGGAGAAATCAAGTTTTCCCCACGTGACTAACTTGCCTGAAAGGAGGATGTCAGAAAAAGAATGCATGCCAGACCCTCTCCACATCAATCTAATCACAGCCGTCTTGTCTCCACAGGTGTTGCAGCTAGAAGCTTCAGATGAAAAAGAACTCCAAAAAAAAAAAAATGAGGCAACCTCAACTGGCAACTATTTAAACTACTCTCCTTTCTCCTGATGAACTGTCAGTAGGAAGTGTGTAGTTTATGCCCTCACTCCACACTGGATTTAAATGGGTAGATAGCAGCAGGATTTTAAAAGTTTTTCGTCATGACTTAAGTCCCTAAGATTTAGAGTATTTTGTTTGTCTAAACGTCCAACCAGCACAAACCTTAGCCATCAATATTAAAATGCAGAATTCCTTCCTTTGGTATTCACAAGCATAACATATATAATCCTTTATCTCTGGCAAAGCTATTAGCTTTTTGGCCTTTGGCTGGTCGATGTATACAGTATCTATAGTTATTGCACGCAAGTGTTCTCAACTGACTTGCAAACCCTTTGATCAAACCAGCTAAACTTGATTTTCCAGATTATTCAAGAGACAAGGCACACATCTATCAGCTTTACAAGTCCTGGCAAGCACTCCAGACCCCATGCTCCCCCACTCCCTTCATCAGAACCAAAGGTAAACAGGCAGCCAGTTCTCATTTAAATACGTAGCATCAGAATCTTGCCTCAACTTTCACAGTTGTAGCAGCAGAAGAAAAACAACAGTCGAAGGAAGAAAAAGTTTCCTTGGCACGGACGCCAAACTAAATAATGACACCCAAAGCAAAAACATGCTTCACTGAAACTAAACTTTAGTCAATTCAGCCTACTTAAAACAAAGCTTTTTTTGTGATTTCAAAAGTGAACATTGTACTTTGCTCTGGCAGCCATTTCTAGGTTTTTGAATGATCCGATTATGCATAAATCCCCAGCCTACAGGCTTTTCAGCACCTCAATCCCGAGAGTGATTTGAAAACATGACTGAAAATTTCTATATACAGTGCCTGCCCTTTTCTTCCTCTTAACCTTTTAAAACATACACTTCGAGTGACAACATTTGACATACATTGTCACTGTGTATTTTCTTTCTCTTTTATTACTTTGGAAATATTTATAGATCAAAGTCTCCACTTCCTGTGCCCTAGAAGCTCACAGTCTTCATCACCCCATCGTCCATTTCTTGCTTCGTTGATGCCGCTATCCCATTGACTTCATTGAGGCAGAATTATTTGAAGATGCCATATGTGTCCACCTTTCCAATTTGTGCAATTTGTAGTAGGGAGGCAACAAACAAAAATCAGAGGTTTTTTTTTTTTTTTTAATAATTGAAGCAGCAATGTCAAAGTCTTTATTTGAACAGTGACATATATGCTTGGTTGATGAGTAGCTGACTGGACTAGCAGAGTATACATGGTACACATCTGGGAACACACGGTGGCTTGGAAGGGGTTAAAAAAGCAGAGGAACACTTTCTCAGCCCCATGTTTCCTTGGAGGAGTTCAGAGCTAGTAATGCTGGCACAGTCCTCAGAGAAAGTGCCTTTTTAGAGGCAACAGTTCTTGATACATCCTGTACTAGGTCCCAGAGCAATTCTCAATTGACTTTTTTCCTTCTGAAATCGGAGAGATGTCCCTAACATTTTGGCTAAATTCCTAAATGTGCCATCTCATTCTGTACTCAGGAGTTTCTGCTGATGTTAACAGGACGCTCTCCTTACCTCTCTCTGCAGCAGCGTCTGGTAGTTCTCTGTTAACTCCTGTTTGGCCCTGCCAAACAGTTGATTGGGGGTTGCCTTTCACACTGGGACCATGCAGGTGTGAGTGACAAGGATGATGAAGCTAGAAATGACACTTTCTACCAGGGCAGACACTGCTAGGGGACTGCAGAAATTTTGAAGCAAGTTTTCCACAAGTTGCCCCAATGCCCCAGTGTAGCCACGAGTTACTCTTAAACCCAACTCTGGGATGGGGTAAGTCTGCAAACCATCATGGAACTTCCCTGAAAAGTTATTGTTGCTAAGACCAACCTTTAAGAATAGATAACTATATATATAGAGAGAAAATTCTTGTGGATCTGAGCAGCTGTTGACACTTGTTGCTTACTCTATCTTTTGTGTGGATGTGTAAAACTGCACTCTCCTGGTTTTTTCTCTTATCCCTCCGACAACTTATTCTCAGTCTCGTTTGCTCTTTCTTCTAGTTCTAGATATGCTGGCTAGCTAACATTATTCATTAGTAGAGTTTCAATTGCCTACTATGTAGTGAGGATTCTCAAATCTAAATCTTGAAGCAACACTGCTCATTAGGGTTTCAGAGTCAATATCCAACTAATTACCAGACAGCTGCTTTTGAACGTCCCCCAGATACCTCAGCCTCAACTTGCCCCAAACTGTAATCAGATACACTGTCCCTTCTACCCTGTGACCTGTGACCTGCATCTCAGTGAACAGCATCACCTTTACCACATTTCTTCCATTCATAAACCTGAGAGTCCTTCTGAGTCTTCCCCTTCTCTTACTTCACACATCTAATCAAACCAGGTCCTATAGATTCTACCTTTCCAAAATCTCTTAAGTCTGCCCATTTCACTCCGTCTCCTCTGGTACTTGCAGCACATAGCTCTGCACCATCTCCTGCCTGGATTGTTAGCTGGGCTCCTTGCCCTCAGCCTTGAAGACTGACCTTTCTAAACTATAACTCAAACCTGCCAGTCTCCTGCCTTAAAGCCATCAATGGCTCCCCTTTGCTCTTAGGACAAAAGCTAAACGTTTTAACGTAGCTTACGAAGTCTGTGTATTCTTGGACTCTGCATACCCCTATGGCCTTATCTCTTTACCCTTCACCTCTTGAATACCACCCTTCAGATTCTCTCTTACTTCCCGATCTTCCCGCATGCTGTTTGTTCCTTTTGCCTGGTTATGTTTGCTCCTCCTTACACGTGGATGATGCCACTCAACCTTCAATTCTTGTTGACATGTGGCTGTGTCTAGGACTCCTTCTCTAATGTTTCAACTCTGGGTTATAGTGCCTCCTATTGCTCCTCTACACTCCTGCACATGATAACATTTATCTCTGTGTACATGACTGTAAACTCTGTAGGAGTTTCTATTTTTCACTCTCCCTCTACTGTGAGGGCAGTGACTTGCCAAATGTCCACTATTTAGTAGGTAGTTAATAAATATTTGGGAAAAAAAGAACAAATGAAGTCATCAAAACATGGTCCATCAATACTAGCAAGGCCCGTCTCACTGGGTGAGGCAAATAGTATGTCTCCTTCATTCCTGAATCCAGTGCTGGTAGAATCATATTTAATTGAAGAGGGAGAGGAGGTTAACGAAATATTAGAGCTTGCAGGCTTCTTAGAGATCCTCTTCATTTTATAGGTGAAATAACAAAGACCCGGAAAGAGTAGGTCACTTGATTATCATCCCGTAGGATGACTCCTGTACCTCCTGTCCCAGCATCCTCTTTTCTTAGGCTTTTAAGTTTTTGCCACTTTGATATGTATGAAATAGTTGCCAACTTTTTGAGTTTGTTTGTTTGTTTGTTTTAATGTGCATGTCCCTGACTACTACTGAGTTGAACATATTTCTTATATTTATTGACCATTTGGGGTTTCTCTTTATTCAGTTGCCTATTTATACCGTTTCTCCATTTTTTAGTATGTCTTTTTTTTCTTACACATTTTTAGGAATTCTTTATATATTCTGCATACGAATTCTTAGTCATTTATATGACTTGCAAATATCCAGTAAATTTGAAGATACCCATAATCTGTGACCCAGTAATTCTATGCTTAGGCATGTATCCTTGAGAGAAACTCTCTCATACTGGGCCAAAGAAGTAAATGAATGAATCATTAAGTTATGGTATATTCACATAATGGGAATAGAAGCTTAAGTGAATGAACTAGCTCTACATGGTATCAACAGAGATGATATCAAAATTATGTTGAACAAAAAAGGCAAATAACAAATCAATACACATAGTATTCCATATACATAAGTTTAACAATCCCAAGAAACAATTCTAAATAATGTTTATAAGCACATACATATAATGTAAAAGCAAAAGACATAGTGCAGAATAGTGTTTTCTTCCAGAGAAGAAAACAGGATAAAGGTAGGGTATTCAACTGGGTCTGTAACACTTTTCTTCTTTGAAAGAAATTTGTGGAAAATATAGCAAAATTAATATGTGTTCATTGGGAGTTGAGGGAATGGATGCCTGTTATATTATTCTCTGTATTATTTGTGCATGCTTGAAATATTTCCTAATTAAAGAAAAAAAAAATGACAGCAAGGTATGCCAGAACCTTCTTTCAGACAGAAGTGACAGAATATGCACATCTTTGAGGCCCAGGAAAACAGGATGTATTTGAGGAACTTATAGAAGGAGTGAAGGGTTCTAGTGATAGGGAAAGTTTCTGGTGTAGAGAGTGGTGGGAGAAAGGCAGATCATGAAATACCTTGCTAGCTGACCTGGAGTTAGGAAGAGTTGTAGGCCTATGAGTTAGGAAGAGTTGTAGGCATACGCGCATTGTAATTCCTGGAAGGAGAAACAGATCAGTGAGAATAACAATATTTGATGAAACCTTTACAACCCATTTATATGAATAAATTATAGGAGTTGAAAAGGAACTCAAAGGTTATTTAGTCCAACTCCTTCGTTTTAGTCACAGAAAAATGAGGTCCAGAAAAATTAAAGTGTAAAGAAAAGGGAGGGTATTTTGTACAAGGATATTGGGGTATAACTAATTCAATCATTCCACATATTTATACTGGTTGACTTCTTAATTAACGTGACAACTAATTTTACTGTAGGGATAGTAGGTTTCTGAGAGAATGGAACAGAGAATAGATATATTTTGGTTAGGAGGTATGGATATTGTTTTTAGTAGTGGGACATAACAATGTAAACTTTGGGGCATCAAACAGGTAACACGAAGTGGGCAGTTGCCTGTGATATAGGGGTTTATAATGGAAAGACATAGGACAGTGTAGGGGGACATTGGAGTTAAGCCACCTCACAATTGTGTCTAGATGAGTCCTGCTTGTTGGCTGATCAATATCATGCTGATCCCTCCAGGCTTTTATGGCTCCAATAAAGACTATCTCATTAGGTGGCCCAAGGCAAAGAGATAACTGTGAGGGCCTTCTGTGAAGATCTACAAAAGGTGACCTAAGGGGTCACCACCATTGAGATGGGTCACTGATTTTTCTCAGGGACTTTCTTCTAATATGGGAGGTTGTGAGACTTGGGAAGCACCAGTGATGTCCATCTTTATTGCAGTGACATCTACCTGAGGCTCACTATCAGGTCCAACCCCAGATGAAGGTGAAGGAGGCAACATGAATCACTCTGTCCAAATTAGCTCATCCATCAGCTCTCCCATCACAACTAACCTCACATTCCCCAAGTTAGAGATATTGGTCTATAGACACCAGAGGGGCTTGACGTCTCTTTTGACATGAACATATAGGGCTGTTCAGAGAAGAGGTTCTTCTGAAGGTATCTCCAGGAGCTTTTTGAACAATATATTAATACTATGACCAATACTGTTATCAATGAGGAATCAGATTAGCTAATTGCATTTTAAAAGGAATAGGGAGCTTTGTCCTAAACAGGTGAGATGGAAGACTGGCGGGTTGATGAAAGGCTAGACCATATAAAAAGCATCACAGCCTTAAACTTCTCTCCACCAACTCTTACTCAGACATCTTCAGGTTAGGCTCCTCTGTTTTACACATTCTCAGAACTCTGCATTTTCCTTTGCAGCACTTATCAATATTTTAATTAAATGTTCATTCAAGTAATATGTGTTTGATGTTTATCTTTCTAGATAGACTGTAAACTCCATGAGTACAGGGAACACATCTCTGTTATTGTTTGCAATATCCTAGAGCCCTAGCCTGGTGTTAATTTATAGTAGGCACTCAACATATACTTGTTGAATGTATGTAATTGAGCGAATGAATGAGTGAATGGGTGTAAGAAAAAAATGAATGAAGGAAGAATGAATCAATAAATGGATGGTATTGGGGGAGCAACAGGAATACTAATGAGGAAGGTAGAACATTTGCCCTGTTCTACAAGCAGAAGCAAATGTTTTAGCAACAAGAAGGAAAAATCCTTCGGTAGTGGAAGTACCAAGAACCTGTTTCTGGGAAAAAAGGAAATTAGTTATCCCTGGAGGTATTCCAAAGTCAAATTTGACCTTTTTCTTAATCTTCCTTGGGTTGACCACATCAGAATGCTCTGAATCATTACTACAATGTCAAGCCACAAACTCAAAAGACAGTTATATCTCAAGGAGGACCGTGAAAGTGTCTCTTTAAATATACATTTAGTCATTATGGAATTTGTGAGTCTTGGACATCAGTAATCCTCAAACTCTTTACAGGATGGTTCATTGTAACTGGCATTGTCTTTTATGATTTAAGTGAACTGCCCATTCATGAGATGACTCAGGACATAAAGGCACTGCACAAATATGAAATGTTATTACTATGCTATAGCCATTTGATTACAGATGACTTACCTTAAAAAACAGGATATTCACTTCCACTTTTCCACGACATTTAAATCTTGGTTTATGAGATTCCCAGAATAAGAAGTACAAAAAATTCAGAAGAGCATAGAATTCAGTTGTCTATGTGATCTAGCTACCCTCTTGTTTATCTTATATCTATATTGGTCAAAAATATAGAAGTCTTATATGGTGTAAAATATTTTATCTTTGGTTCTGGGTTGAGGAATAAAAATATGGTGATCATCACTGGTATTTACTTTAAAAACTGATACTTTAATGTTATAAACCAATGTTACTGCAATAAACAAAAGTAAATAAATAAATAGATAAAAAATAAAAACTGATACTTCAATTCATTTTCTGGTTCAGAATAAACTAAGAACTCCATGTTCATATTGCTTCTTTTGAACATGTCACAAGAGCTTACAGGCTAAAAGAGTAGTTATAATCAAGCTTGGTTTTGATGTACTGTTTCCGTAATAAGGAGGTATCATTAGTATTTTTAAAAATATAACCTCCTTTTCCTGAAATTGAATGTGTGTGTAGCAACATGAAAGCTTTCCCTTCTTTTTTGGAATAAACGATGATTTAAATTAAAAAAAAAATTTTTTTAATAGACTATTTTTAAAAGCAGTTTTAGGTTTCCAGAAAAATTAAGCAGAAAGTGCAGAGAGTTTCCATTACCTCCTCTCTCCCCCACTCCTATAATTTCCCCTATTATTAACATCTTGCATTATTGTGGTATATTTTTACAATTGAGGAACCAATATTGATATATCATTATGAACTAAAGTCCATAGTTTACATTAAGCTTCACTTTTTGTGTTATCCAGTTTTATGGGTTTTGACAAATGCATAATGTTATGTAACCAACCATTACAGTAACATCCAGAATAGTTTCACTACCCTAAACATTTCCTGTGCTCCATCTAGTCACCCCTCCCTCTCTCCACCAAACCCCTCGACGATTTAATTTTATGAAATGTAGAATCATATTCTTCTAATAGCAACAGAGAATAATGTCAGAAACATGATAAAAACTAAAAGGACATGTATAATATTTTATTCTCATCCTATTATTATTTTCATCTTCTTATTACTCCAAGCTCTGCTTTTGAAGAATACATTAATAAATATGAATTTAATTAATTTCTCAGAAAGTTTATCAACTAATTCTTTTCATCTATTTTTGTCTCTAATGTTGGACACTCCCCCTCCCCCCCCAAAAAACACCAACATGTCTGGAGTAAGAATGGAAATTTTTTTCCTTCCTTTCTTCCCTCTTTCATTGAAGGTGAGAAGCACTAAATTGTCAACTGTGGTTCATTTGTAAGTACAATTACCTCTTATCCTCAGGTTGCCAAAAGAATCACATACCCACATCAGTAACACTACCTTCAACATCACTATCAACATCATGGAGAATCTTTATTAAGCACCTACATGTGCATGACGTTATTAGGCTTGACCTATCAGAAGGAACTATTTGACAGTCATTCTCTGGATCCCTGAGACTTGTCCAGAGCTTTCCCTGCCTCCCAGAGGAGGTGCTGGGATTAGGGAAACCTTTCACTTCACATTGCTGAACAATCAGGCTTAGATTCCTGAAATGGATACCCTTTCTTTCGACATTACTGTAGTGTGCTGTGGAATTAAAGCACATATAAAAAATGGTAGAGGCGACATCTCTCCCTGCTTGACCAAAGGAACAAGAATGTCCCAGCTTTGTAGCAACTGAACTCCCTAAAGAATAGCTTGCTTAATTCATATGACTATTACCTTCTTTAGCATTCATAGACTCCAACATGGCCTCTAGAGCATGGTACTTAATTGTTTTTCTTATTAGTTCAAAAATAAAACATGTTGCATACATTGCCATGGCTGCTCCTCTAATTAATGAAAAGACTATGTTGAGTTTAAAAACAACTAACTCTTTTCATGTCCAAGTTATTTTAGTAGCTATTATAAATTATTACCTTCCTCCACATCAGAGGTGTCTTATGACTAAAAAACGAGACAGCCCCCATGATACTCCTTAACAATGTCTCTTATGTTTCTTTTGGTAAACTCATAACGTTAATTACACTCTGCAACAGATTGGAGCACCTTCCATCAAGGACCTCAATACACCTTACAAATGTCATGAGTCATCAAAACCCTTCTATAATGGAGGTAAGTATCTGTGGCCACAATTTTAGTTAAAAAAAGCACAGAGAAGGTAAGTGTTTTTGTTTTTTAAAGTGAGATATGTTTCAGTCAAAAGATTTAGTCATCATTTAAGAATGCAGAGAAACTCAGTGAATATTTATTGAATGAAACTAAATGAATATAAATGAATGAAATGGCTCATCAACAAGATTTGGTTATCCTGGCAATGAACACCTAGAAGATAATTATTTTGAAGAGTCACAGATGAATAGATCAGAAGTTACCTACTGCTAATTAATCAAATTTCACAATGATTATTGTAGCACATAGCTATTTAACCATCATAATGATTTGGCAAATTTAGAAAATGGAAATGGCCAAACATTTTTGTAACATGATACAGAAACACTGAAATTTTGAGCCAGAAGATTCCAGAGATTGTTTAGTCAAGCACTTTCATATTTCAGAAGAGAAAACTGAGATCCAGAAAGGTTAATAAGTGGTTTGCATGAAGTCACTCAGCTTTTAAAACCTTAATTTCATTTCTTTATACTCCCTACTGTTTCAGAAAGAGTTTAATGTGGCTCAGTCACTTGGCTGGTTAGTGGCATCGCTAACTAGAATCCAAGTTCCTAATCTTAGTTGATCTATCTTCCTATTAAATTCCATTTTAAAAAACTTTCATGAGGGTATTTCTATAACTTAACTATCATCAAATCATAGAATGTAAGAGTTGTAAGGAAGTCACTTTTGTTGATCTCCTTTTTTTTTTTTGTGGGGAAGATCGGCTCTGAGCTGACATCTGCCAATACTCCTCTTTTTTTTTTTTTTTGCTGAGGAAGACTGGCCCTGGACTAACATCCATGCCCATCTTCCTCTACTTTATATGGGATGCCCCCACAGCATGGCTCGACAAGCAGTGCATCGGTGCATGCCCGGGATCCGAACCTGCGAACCCTAGGCCACTGCAGCGGAGCGTGTGCACTTAACTGCTTGCACCACTGGACCGGCCCCGATCTTCCTTTTTTAAATGGTGAGGAATCTGATATTCAGGGGGTTGAAGGGAATCTCTCAAGATCTCTTGACTAGTTACTGGCAGACAGAAATTTAGAATCCCCATTGCCTCTCCTGTCACTACTTCAGAATCTGAAATTTTAATCTATTAATCAGGATTCTAGACACCAAAACCACTAACATAATTTGGCCTTGAATTTTTTGAGATCATCTTTTACTAAAGACAAATGAAAAATAAACAAGCTAATATTAAGGATCTTAAAATGGAAAAAAAAAAAAAATATCCAGGGCATTTCATTAGGTCAGTAGTAACTAAGATTCTACCCATTTGTTTGATATTGTCTAAACCTGTGAATCCAGACAATGATGACTATTATTATCATAACACTGAGGTTTTGAAGATCCTAAGGTGCTTACTGAATTTTCAGAGACTGAACTATCTCCATCAAGGTTTCAAGGTTGTGTATTTTTATTTATGATAAAAGTTGGCCACCACAGGTAAAATGTATGGCAACCCTCGTTGAACAAGAACATCTAACTAAAACCACACATTGAGTCTTAACCATCATTGATAACTAACAATTTCTAGCATTTTTATGTGTTTTAAGTTTGCATCATCCCATTCCACAAACCCACTTCTTTAATTAAATGGGGATCACCAAATAAAACAGAAGAATGCTTGAGTGAGTTTTCAAGATGTTTTTATTCTCTTATGTTACAGAGCCTTCCTTCCTGTAGAAGTGGGCATACAAATATATACTTTGGACCATCTAGTCTACCTTTTTTAAAAAGAAAAATTCTAAAATGAAAGCATTCGTATCAAATAAATCTTGCAATACAATAACACTTGCCATTTGTATAGTGTTTTTAACTGAAGCTGGTAATGAACGTGGGCAATTCTTCAGAGATCACTGTGAGCTGGTGAAATAGATTGTTCCTATTGTTGACATGGAAAAGCTGAGGACTTAGGGGTGAGGGTGGGGTAGTAAGGGAAGTGATCAGACTTTCATTGAGTGATAAAGTTAACAAGTTATCAAGTGCTCCTGCTATGTCTTCGACTTTAATGGTAGACATGGCAGACTTAGGGAGGTTGTATTGGGCTTTAATTCTGAAATACTCACTTCTAGAGTTACTTGCTGTCGCTGATATTTATGCTGCTGCCTTACGTCTTGTTTCCTTGACATACATAAGCTCACCATATGAAAATGACTCCCTGCTATTATTTGTGTAGGAAATTAGCCATCAGGCTCCCAATGACTCTGTTTACCTCTCTGGGCATACCAGGGTCTTTGAAAGATTGTAAGTGGAATTTGTACTGTAAGTTGAATATTAATAAGATAAGGAGAAGAAATAAGTTTCTCTTTTCCTTTATAGCCTCAAACTGGCCCTGTGAGCAGGAACATCAGCTCACACGGGTAGGCCTTGTCCCACCTCTACATCCAGTTCGCCGTTAACACCTCATGACGGCTTAAAGGCATCATTTCAAGACAGTTTAGATTTTCTAAGTAAAACATTCAAAAAATCAACATCCTTTACTTTAGTTAAATGCTTTGTTTTATTAGGAGAACTGCAAACTTTTAACATGCTGCTCTTCTTTTCACCTTCTTTTTGAAGTGTAGTAGAAAGAAAACATTTCAAACTCCTCGCAGAAATACATCAATATGCTATTATATTCCTGTATTTTATAAGTACAAATGCTTATTTCTATAGATTTTTCCTCTGGCAGGCTCTTACCTTCCTTTCCTTGTCTAGGCTCTTAACTTCAATATAAAGGAGGCAAGGGATCTATGGAAAAATATTCTAGGTTTATATGTAAATGAGGATTAGGAAGAGAACATTGAGACGGGAAAGTTGAGACTGCAAATTTTTCTTTATTCTTCCCTATAGCTGACTGATGGGTAAACCCAGAGGCAAAGTTTTAATCAGTGGTTATCATGCTCTGCCCTTACATCTTCCATCATCTGAAAATACCAAAGTGTTTAACGGCAGCTGAACAGGAATCCTCATAACATCTTTTCAAATTAAATAGATGGCTTGAATTGTTAGCCTCATTTGTTAAAGACAGAGATAGGGATATTACTTTGTATTACCTAGACTCCAAAACATTGGTATCCTAACTAGTCACTGAAAGCCTAACTTCAACTTCTTGCCCTAAGAATATGAATTCAGGTCAGTTTAACCATAAATCAGGAGTTTCTAACTACGTGCCATGCATCAGGCTGGTTCAAGATTGTAGTGTATGTGGGAAAAGAGAATTCGAGTTAAATCAAGGTTAGTTTTCAGGTCACTGATTTTGGCTTTTAAGATTGTGACTGTTTAGAATTATTTACTTTTCAACGTATTGTGTTCTATAGTTGGAAAAAAAAAGTATAGAGAGCAATGTGATGCCCCATAAATACTCAGATATGGGAATGGAGTGAATAACTGGTAACTAAGTTATTTCAAACTGGAATAAAATTCTAATTACTTCTATATGATAGAAATTTAAAAATTTATTTGCCAAAGCTTCTGAAAATTACTATAACTTTTAAGATCCATTATATCAATGATATAACTGAATATCATATGCAAAGCATGGTCCCAGGTGCTGAGAGGATCCAGAAATAAGAATCCAAGGGGCTTACTCTGAGCAATGTTCACCAGTAGGAATGGAATATGTGCTTACACAGAGTCATGACTTTTGTTTTACCAATAATGAAAATCTTTTAACGTCATTTTTCTGCATTATCCAATCCATAGCTTTGGTTTATATAGCCTCTCTCTTTCAGTAGAATCTATAGAACTTTTCCATGGACTATTTTCCACTGTATCTTTTTAGCATCCAATGCAGTTATTATCTCCATATTACAGACAACAAACTGAAATTATTAAGATGTTGAGTCGGTTGTTCAAGGTCAAGCAAAGTCTCCTGCCTGCCCCATTCATTTTCTTTTCACTAAACTTCCCTGCCTGAAGGACTATTTGAGCTTCCTAGCAAAACATTGAAGGCACTTGATAAAATTTTGTCAGTAAAACTTTCTCTAATTAAACTGTTTTATTATAATACCATTACAAAGAAAAAAAGGAAAGAAAAATACATCTCACCCCACTCACCCAATTTCTCTTTCTAGATGATCTTCTATATTCATACAAAGTTTTTAAAATGAGATCCAATCACGTAAACTGTTTTGTGTCCAATAAATGTTGAACGATTGTCGTACTAACTGTGTGAATGAACTGTAAAAGAACTTTGCCTTGTGGCACATATTCTCTGCCTTCTGTCATTTATGTATTACATTTCTTGTTTTCTGAATGAGGTTTTAGTTGTTTGGGGGTAAAATACATATCTCATTCACCTTTATTTATTTATTTATTTTTGTTGAGGAAGATTCACCCTGAGCTAACATCTGTGTCAACCTTCCTCTATTTTGTATGTGGGTCACTGCCACAGCGTGGCCGCCGATAACGACTAGGCCACGGGGCTGGCCCCCTGTTCACCTTTATTTTAAATCTCCTAAGCACTTAGAACTGTGCACTGAGCAGAGTATGTGCTCAATAAACATTTGTTGAATGAATGAATGATTATTTCCACTGGGGAAAATAAAATATGAACACATTGATTCTCTGCTCACTGAACTCCCTGCTGGCTGTGGCTGGGTCTTTCCTATTGGTATTAGCATAGCAGGGAACTGAAGCCTAACTCAGAAGTCTGGGTTTCATATTTCTGGTGAATCCCTCAGTGGCTACCTAGTTCCACACAAGTACTCCCTAAATGTTTGTGGATGAAAAGAGAAAGGAAATGAGGAAAGGGAGAAAAAGTAGCTTATACTAATTCTTAACAATGTTGCATGCTCTCTAAGGGCCAGGAACTGCTCTAAATGCTTTACTGTATCACGTCATTTACTCTCTGCAACAATTCTATGAAGTAGATCCAATCAGTATCTCCATTTAACAAAACCAAAGCAGAGAGAGTAAGTAATTTGTCCAAACTCACATAGCCGATAAGTGGAAGAAACAGGATTCAAACTCAATGCTCTTTATCAGTAAGTTTTTCTGCCTGTTGATATATAGCCACACGGAGTTTCAGTATAGCACAGGAGGAAAGAATGGTTACTAGCAGAACACCAGTGACAGCCAATATACTAGAGTGGAGAAAGCACTAGAGAAAGATCCAAAAATCCTATGTCCCAATAATAATTTTTCTTGATTCACTTAACTTCATCTAATGTCTCTGGACTCACTTTTTTAATCTGCTCAGTGGGTATAATTATTCCAGAAGTACCTTACTCAGAGTTGTTGTAAATTTATGTGAACACAATTTGAAATGAATAATGTATAAAGTGCTATGACTGTGTAACCTGGATATTTTGATAGCTCTTATACACACGGCACAGTATATTTTATCTGTCATTCTCAACAAATATTCACACAGCAAATATAATTGACTTTATTCAGCCGAATAGAGGCACTGTGCATTATTAGACTGTGTAGATTCTTTACAAACGCAGTTTGATAAAATACAGAAATTTTTAATATTATTATAGACTTTTTATAACGTTTTTATGATGGAGCATGGGTGGGGTCTCAGTTTAAAACTGGGTACCTCTGGCATTACTCAACTTCCTCATAACACAGTGGTGGGGGAGATGATTGGGGAGGGGGTAACTATATAATCAGAGGAAAGAGCTCCACCTACTGATCGGCAATGTCACTTCCTACCACACCCTTGGAAGTCAACCTAATACACAACATTAGGAACACAATTACCACTACCACACATACGCGAACACACAAACCCTATTATTTATTGAGTATTTATTATTTACCAGGCAATTGAAAGTTATTTCCGTCAATCCTAATGACAACCCCAGCAGTAGTAGTCAACAGCAGACACTGAATCAAGGCCACCTGAGCTCAGAGCCTGACTCTGCCATTTTCTAGTTGTGTGACTTTGGATAATTTACTTAGTCTCCCTGGGCCTCCATTTCCCCATCTGTAAAACAGGGTTTATAATAACTTCTACCTCATTGGGTTGTTATGAGGATTAAATAAATCAATATTTGTAAAAAACTTACAAAAATGCTTGGTATTCATTCAATTTGTGAGATAGATTTTAAAAAGGAAAAGAATGGATAAGGCAGCTGAAGCTTACACAGTTTTGTCACAGAACTCTTTTTTTTTTTTTTTTTTTTGCCCCCAAAGCCCCAGTAGATAGTTGTATGTCATAGCTGCACACCCTTCTAGTTGCTGTATGTGGGACTCGGCCCCAGGATGGACAGAGAAGTGGTGCCTCAATGCGCACCCAGGATCCGAACCCGGGCTGCCAGCATCGCAGCGCGCGCACTTAACCACCAAGCCACAGGGCCGGCCCTGTCACAGAACTCTTAAAGAGGTAAAATCAAGAGTTAATACAGTTTGACCGCAATGCCTGTGCTCTTACACACTAAGCTATATAGCTTCTTAATATGGGTCTATACGATGAAATACAACCTAAAGGAACTAAGGAGGTCATGTGATTGGGTTCTTATCTACTGATGATGATTTGCTATTTGAATTAAATCGTTTAACTTTTTCCATCTTATCTTTTCCATTCTTATCTTGGATTCCTAACCATTCTTCAATCCCTTAGCTTCATCCAATTGCTGTTACAAGAATTTTCATGAAAAATAGCAAAAACTCCCCCAGATTATGATGATCCTGGAGCACTTCTCTTTTTATTTTCCTTGTCCTTTTGAGGGGCCTTCCTAGGTATTTCCTTGCTATTGCTTACAAATTTCTCATTTCAAGCTTCTGTCTCAATCCGATTGTTAAAGTCATTCAACTCCTGATATAAAGGCAAGCAGCAGTAAGGATAATCTGTTCACTATATTGAACTTGCTCATGGGAATGCTCACGGAAGTCATAAAAGACTTGGTGTTTACCACAGAATTGAATTAGCACCAACTGTTGAGACAACGACTTAAAGATTCATTGGAAGAATTTGGAATTTAGATTGTAGGGTGGAGGGGCCCAGTGGCGCAAGTGGTTAAGTGCACAAGCTCCGCTGTGGTGGCCGGGGGTTCGCCGGTTCGGATCCCAGGCGTGCACTGACGCACCGCTTGTCAAGCCATGCTGTGGTGGCGTCCCATATAAAGTGGAGGAAGATGGGCATAGATGTTAGCCCAGGGCCAATCTTCCTCGGCAAAAAGAGGAGGACTGGCAGATGTTAGCTCAGGGCCGATTTTCCTCACAAAAAAAAAAAAAGATTGTGGGGTGGAACACAATGCTTTTGGTTGACTGACAATTCCTAACTGAGAAAGGTAAATATGCTAACAGTAAGGGGAAATATTAGAGGAAAGTTCTAATCATCAGCAATCCCAAAATGAAGATGAATAAGAGACACGGTCATAGGAAAGCCAGCAGCATGTTGCTTCTTTTCCTCCTTAAGTCAACATATTAGAAGATATGATCACAACTTAATGATATACAAGATGGGATAAAATATTTATTTGGGAAAATTATTAGAGATTTATTACACTATTTTAAGTACGGTTGGATCTTTCTATATTTTACATGGGATTTACAAAATTTGTTAAGCACCAGGGAGAAATAAAGATAATTAAAATGTTGGGAAATAAAATAGATGAAGAAAAATTAAAGGACTGTGGGGAATTTAATCTGGGGGAAAAAGCAATTAGGGATAACTTAAGTGTTTTCAAGTCTATGGAATATTATTTATTAAAGAACCAAGTATTTGTTCTCTATTTCAATAGAGATCAGAAATAGAAATGGCTTAAGTTGCTGCAAGAAAGCTTATGTTTGCACACAAGAGAGAACTTCTTGATTAAACTCTAGAACTTACAAGGGAGGGAAATTGTGGGTCTTTGCTTCAGGAAATCTTTAAGAATTAAAGAGGTAAGCCCTGGGTAATCTGATGTGGTGCTGGGTTGAAGCAGAAGGCTTAACTGGAATTTCTTTAGGTCTCAGCTAGTATTTAAATGCCATGATTGCATAAGTAAGAAATTGTCCACAAAGCAGGAAGAGAAGCAGACAGAACAATCAGGCATGGCCCATTTGGCAAGGCAGTTGCTATTCCTGAGTGAAGATTTTGGAAATCTGTAGTGAAGCAGAGTTACAACGTCATGGCCAAAGCCTTGTGAACACCTTGGAAGGTCCTGGTCAGGCGTTCACTTTTTCTAGCCTTACTAATATGGTCAATTTGTGTAGCAAAGGACTTGCTCATCACTTTTCATTCGCGAGGAAATTTGTGGCAACCATGCGTGTATCTAAAAAATTCATATTATAATAAATGTAATATTTTAGATAAGTTTGTCTGAGATGGACACAATTTAGTCAGTTACTTTTTGGTAGTTTTCTGATGGTAGATCTTAGATTGAAATTAAAGGTGATGTCAATATCTGGCAGTGAGGGTGAGATGTCCCCCAAGATTTTGGAAATAAGGTTGCCCTCTTTTTTTTTTAAATTAACTTTCCTTAAAATTAAAATTGGAAAATTCCTACACCGTGGATACCATTAGCCTTCTGTATATGGTGAATGGGGAATTTGGGAACAACTGACATTTCAGTCAAGGTAAACTTAGGAAGAATATCAGAAAGGAGAACTAGACTGTTATGATAACTTCGTAACTCAGTCTGTGGAAACTTCAACATTTGCTTTCTATCCTGTCTTGGAGAAAGCCTCTGTGAATATAACAAGGTTCATCAACTTCTGAAGCTTAGAAAAGGCCGAGTCACAGAAGCCAAAATTACCAGGGGAGACTTTGGCAAGACTTTCCTCTGTTGGCTGAGTGTCTCATGCTACTTAACATTCGCTCAGTCCTTCACTTCTGATTCCATCCATGCTCACCAATCAACCTTCAGATGATCTGGCTTTCCACATCGCTTGACCATGGGAGAAAGGGTATTGATCTGCCCATTCAATCATTCTAACCGTCCTGAAAGATAAATTCTTCATTGTAAATGACATAGATCTGTCCTTATGTGCTGAATTAATGTAAATCGGGAGAGATGGCTCACCTGTCGGCCTGCTGATATTAGTGCTCTGAATCTGTAGGTTTCATATCCTGGTATGGAACGTCTTCCCTGATAATTGTGGCTTCTGTGACTCTGCCTTTTCTAAAAATATTTGTATTCAAGTGACTGTTCTTCTCCAGCTCATACAGATGAGAGCTCCCTCACTGGTCCTAGAAGGTGAAAGTGAGGAGATTGGGTTAAGACTTTGGGGAAGGAGGCACTGAGAGACTCTCAGCCCTGCCTAGCAAGTAGGAAAATTCTCATGCCAGAACCTTGGTATGAGAGATGACTCACAAATTCAGCAGCCACATTTATCAGACACTTTGTACCTCAACTGTTTTGAAATATAACAACCCCAGTATTTACTCAAACATACATTAGCAGTTTCCTGCTTGCTTTCCAGTGCTCCAACAGAATGGTTCTGTCTAGATGACTGGGAACTTGTGGTGCCATACATCATAAAACTGTGTAGACATACGAGCATTGGTGTTAGATGGTAGTGGCTTTCCTGACCCTTGTACCAGCACTCTAGTGAATCTTACTACCACGCTACCTCCGGTTGGGACCTTATCAGATTTCATAAACTCAACAGGCTTTGACTGAGGTGGTTTCAATGGCAGTGGTCCAAGGAAAACCAGGTGTTACAGGAAGTGGAATTGGTGATTCAGTCAGGTGCATTCTTTCTTATGATTCAGGCTGACCCACTAACTAATCATTGTGAGTGGGCACTCTGCTCTCAGGGGCGATTGTGAATAAGATGTACAATAAAGGTCTTAATCACGTTTGCTGACTGAAGGGCTTTCACAGAGCTTGCTCTACGCAATGCCTTCAGAATTTCAAAATGGAGGAATCGATTCTATTGTGGTAATAAAAGTTATTGGTAATACCATTTTAGGTATGCTATAGGCTCTACTTCCCATCTTTACTCAGTATTGAAATGTGGAATACGTTATTAAGTACTCAAGGCATTTTGCTTCAAAGCTAGTTTTGCACTTGGCAGTGAGCGTATTTATTCTGGGGTTCTTTTTCTTTTTGAGTTTGTTAAATCTTTAGACTTTATAGCAATACATATAAGTAAGGTAACTTGTTTATTTCATTTATTTGTTTATGCTCTCTCTTTAGGATTTTAAAAAAGACTACTAAATAGAAGCAAATAGATTAATAAATAAGAAAACCGAGGCAAGAAGAAAGCATAACTAAGAAAGTAAGGCCAGACAGGAGTGAGGAAACATATATATATTCAAGTATCTATAAGACTTGTTATAGCCAACCTATAAAATACAATTATAACAAAAGTATTCTTGCCTAAGTCAGAGGAGAAAGTCAGCATAATGACTAAGCTCTTGCTCTTTGCCACAAGGCAGATCTGGTTTGCATCTCAGCTCTGCCATTTGCTAGCTGTGTCACTTTGGGCACATTACTCGATGTCTCTACCTTGAAATGAAGGTAAGAGTAGTATCTACCTCAAAGACTTATTAATGAGTATTAAAGAAGGTAGCCCATGTGAGATGTTTAACATATGCCTGACATAGTTTATCAAATGATAACTATTTTTATTATGATTATTATTATATTAATTCCCGTAAATTTATGATTGAATAGAAGAGTTCCCAATTGCCTTTTAAAAACACATGTCCTTTTGGAGATTGGAGGAGGCATGAGTCCAGCAGACCTTGCAGCGTATGGCATCGTTCATGGCCATTTTCTTCCCAAGCCGCAGAGCGGGATCTTTCCATGACCCCTCTGACCTGCCTTCAGGGCTATATTGGGTTCCTGCTTTACCTCAGGCCTGCTCTGCCCTTTTCACTTGCAACTTTTCAAGGGCTATATCCATGTTTCCTAAATGTGTTGATGGTCAATACAGGGATCAGTTAACAATATATTCGTTAATTTTATAAGCAATTTAAGTTTGTAGGGACTGTAGTTTTCTGGTTTGTCTTCACTCTGAGGTGATTAGGAGATCAACTTGTGTTGGCTGCCCCTCATTGTCCAGGGCCTGGAGAAAATGGAATCTTCCCAAAGCTTTGGCAAAGACCTTATACAACCTGCAGGGATCCTTACCTAATCCTTCCGTCTATTCTTCCTTATTGAGGTCTGTCCCTGATTCACTGCCATAGGCACAACCACCCACTTACTTAGAGTGAAACTTTGATCCTGAAATGCAAGAATCATCATAATGGAGCTGAAGCTGCCGTGGGCAGGATCACAGCTCACTATGCATCTGCACCTGTCAAGGAAGGTACAACCAAGGAGGTCAGAGGATGGTGGCAGGAAATATAAAAATATTTTATGACATTAGGAAAAAAAGTAAAGTCTAATTCTAAGTACTACTTATTTCCTGAGGGCTCAATAAGGAAAAGAAATTATCCTTCAAAAGCATCTTTTCAGGCACCCCATATTTTCCTTCCAACATTTCTTCTTAAAATATGAAGATTAAAGTTTATATCTAATTCAGGTAAATTCAAAACTAGGAGAACTTTCCATTTGAAAATAGGTCAGCCATATTTGGGGTGACAAGCTGAGTGCTCACATTCTAGAAATGAGCTCGTCAAGCAGTAATTTGCGTTTCCTCAGCATCTTCTGTGAACCTTTGCCCCTAATAGATAACTCAACTAAGTAGAGTAGTTGAATAGCTAAAGTAACATTTCTGCACTGGAATTATTTGTCCTAGGAAATTCTTACCTGAGTAAGTTCAGAGCTTGCATTTCAAACTTTTCTATGATCTCTGAACTTGCTTTCTTGTCAAGTTACTAAATATGATTACTTTTGGTGGGCTATGAGAGTCAGGGCAGGTTTAAATCCTGGGTCAGGCACTGACTAGTTGTGTAACTTAAAGCAAGTCATCTCATTTTTTTAACCCTAAATTTTCTCATCTGTAAACTGATTATTAATAATAGGGTTTTGAAGATTAATACATATCAATTGCTTAGTGCACTGCCTAGCAGATACAATTGACATTAGCTACTATTATTACAGTCATCATTATTTCAATGTTAAATGTTAATTTCAAAAGTGATTAATTTAAAGGATATGAGTGTATAATTTACAAAAGAAAAAAGTCAGAGGACACATAAACTTATGAAGAAATGTTCAAATTCACTAAAAATCAGATAAGTGCAAATTAGGCATTGACAGATAATTTTTACTATAGAATTGGAAAAAACTATTGAAAATGATATTCTATTTGGACAAAATTACAGTTAAATAGGCAGGTACTCTCAGAGCTAGGAGTGAGACTGTAAATTGGCATAACCTTATGGGAATGCAACTTAATATACACCAAGGGTTTTAAAACTTATCACACTCTTTGACCCTATAATTGGTGTTGTCCCATATGGAGATAGCCAGCGAGGATGTCAAAGATTATATTAAAGCATTACATATAATAATGATAAATGTGAAACTAATGTGTGAAAATAAATGAATGGTGAAATCTACCATTGGAATATTATGCAGTTTTACAATAATGTTTTCAAAGAACACTTAAGGTTAGGAAAAATACTTCTATAATATTACTAAACTGAATAGCGTATATGATCTCACTTTATTAACATTATATTAAATATGTATCAGTGACGTCTTTTAAACATCTCCATATGGATGGCCAATAGGCATCTCAAACTTGACCTGCTTAGATCCAAATTTTCTTATTCCCAGCTGCCAATCCCTAAATCTATTCCTCCTCTAGTCTTCCTCATCTCAGTAAAGGGAATTTCCATCCTTTCAGTTGTTCGGGTCAGATGTCTGGGATCTTTCCTGAGCTTCTCTCTTCCTCTCATACCTACAATCAATCCAACAGTAAATCCATTCACCTCTCCTTTTAAGCTCTCCAGAATCTGACCACCTTCCACCATCTCCAACCGCTTCTTCTCTGGCTCAAGCCTTGGTCACCTTCTGGCCAGATCACTATAGAGGTCTCTTAACTGGATCCCTGCGTCAGCCCTTCCTCCCTTCATGCTCTTTTCTCAGTACAACAGCCAGAATGAGCCTTTAAACTAGGTCAGATGATGTCAATTCTCAGCTCAAAATCCTCCAGAATAAAAGCCAGACCTATGTATTGGCCTGCAAAGGCCTTCCTGATCAGCATTCCTGCTCTCTCTCTCTGCATTCATTTTCTACAACTCTTCTCCTCAAAGTGTTGGTTTCAGCCACAATAGCCCCTTGTGTTCCCAAGACCCACCACACACCCTGTCTTCGTCTCCTCTTATCTCCTTCTGGAATGCTCCCTGTGGCTGGTGCCATTGCTTCCTTTAGGGCTTCACCTATATGTCATCTCCCCACATGACCGCTCACATTAAAAGACACCCCAGCCTTACCCCAATATTTCCTCTCCCTACTCCCTAGACAGTCTTTTAAAAGAGCACTTACCACCAATTGACTTATTTATACTTTCCTTGTTCATTTCCTCTCCGAATGTAAGAATGTAAGCCCTCTGAGAGATGGTGACTTTTCTTTTTGCTTACTATTGGATCTCCATTACTTAGAACAGTGCCTGGCATATTTGTTGAAAAAAGAAACAAATGCGCAAATGAGTGATATGTCTCTAGATGAATTTGATGCTTTTTATTTCCTTGTTTATACTCTTCTGTACTTAAATTTTCAAAAATGAGATTTTTTTCTACTTTTATTATCAGAAAAAAAAAACACCCTAAATTTTTTTTTTTAATTTTTAGTTTGTTGATTGCTGGTGTTAAAGGGCTGACTGAATACATGAATCTACCCTTTTCTGTATTTTGTCTTGGATAGCTCACTATGAAGTCCAAATCAGCTTAATAAAGCATGAAGTTCATTGTCTTTCCTTCACTCTAATTTCCTCTTTTTTATGGAATCATTGAAAATATCATATTTTCTGTACTTTCTAAATCTGTATCTGTATTTGACTGGTGAGTTAACTCCTTGCCCATCCTTTCAACTTATTACTACCGCTACTAATAACTTCAATTTTGCTGTTTGTAACCTTTTAAATTTCTATCTTTTCTCTCCACTTCTTCCAATACAGCAAATCCTATTTTGAGGTTGGCGTATCTGTGCACATTAGAAGGACACTAATATTTACAGGACACCCGGGTTCTGGGAACCTGGCCAAGTCATGTTATACATACTATATCTTTTCATCCTCAGAATAACCCTCTTTAGCAGCTATTATTACTCCATGTGATAAGGAGGAAACTGAGGCTTCGAGAGCTTAAGAAACTCACTGGAGAGCACACAGCTAGGAAGTGACAGACAGCACGTCTATCTGACTCCAAAGCCCACACTCTCCACTTTTCGTAATGCTCCATGGTTGCCTCCCACTCTGCAATTTGTTTATTTATTTCTACATTTGTACACTCCCTCCTTTCAGAAAGGATTTGAGGGAGATGACACTATTGTTATTGTTACTAAGCTCTGGCTTCTGCCTCCATACTGCCTAAGCCCAGGAGGTTGGGGAGGATGGCATGGGCTAGAGGTGGACTGTGAGAGAAAGCTCATCCTGTCACCGCAACCCATCCTCTTAGCATCAACTACCGAGAGTGATGAACTTGCAACAGAATCTGGGGTGTGTCACCAGGGACTGTGTAGGGGGTGTTTGCTATAGAATGCTTCCCAGCTTAGTTTGGTGAGTTTACTTTGGTAACCACTATACTAATAGTTCTTTGATCTAGAGCTTTCATTAGTCCTTTGGTGATTATTTTCTTTGGGAAATTACTTTTCCTTTTGACTCTTTTTGAAAAATGTTAAGTATATCCTTATCCAATCTTCTTGGTGAAGAAAAACTCCATTAGTTTTTAAGAAGGGAAAAGGATGGTAACTAAGATCTGTGAAGTAGCACTTTAAATATTTTATCTTGTTTAATCTTCACAAATCCCTGTGAAACAGATCCCATTATCCTTTTCTTTTAGGAGATGAAGAAATTTGTGTGGAGGAAAATTAAGTAATTTACATAGCAGGGTCCTACTGTAATTCTATTGGACTTTAAAGTCTATTTTCTTCCTATCACCCTATGAACTCATTCTACTTTTACATATGCAAATATTGAGATATGTTGATCATGGTTTTGAAACCCAGGGTCTTTTTAAAAAAGGAGAACACAGAATAGTTTTAGAATGTGAGACTGCTGAGGAAAATGGCAATATTTCAATCAAGGAGAGAAATGCAGCCTGGTTTACTGGGCTTCACAGGACGTTTGAGCATTTGCGTGTTATTGATGCATGTATTTGTGACTCCCTTTGTGATATGAAATATGTCTCTACATGTTCATTTGTAGCATCAGATATTGATATTCCTCACCAAAATTAACATTGCCAAGCAGCTTTGGTGTATAAACTGCATAAGAAAGTTTAAATATTGACTTGTCTGGGAACAACATGGGGGTTAACAAAATGGCTTTCTCAGCTTCATTTTTGATTTAGACTGATATAGTTGTATTGCTAAACTTATACTGAGGTCGTATGTTGTTAATGATCTATTGCTTATCTAGAATGTGATCTTCTAAAAGTTGCTTGCACTTGGGAAAAATCAAGTTCATCTCTGATGGTATTTAAGGGATTTTAGAAATAAACTAGTTCCACCAGTGTCGGGAAATTGTGAGTCATCTCAACTCTCATGCTATCTGACTCTGAATGAAGAACGGCAATGTTCACATAGAAACCGTATAATTTGTCACGTTAAGAACAGACTGATCTTGTTCTAATGCTCTTGCAGAACTCCCGATACCCTCATACGAGGAGAAATTTTCAGAAATTAATAAAATAAGGTTCAGCCTTAAGGAATGTGCCTAATATATCTGAGATGAGTAACTCAAAACATGAGATGGGAGAGATGATTGTAGTTTTAGCATTTAAACAGTTCTGAGTTACTTGAGATTTTTAAAAAAATTGTAATAACTCATTGTTTTCATATTTACAATATATGAAAATTTCTTTATTTCATAGATTTGAAGGAAAATCAACTGTTGGACAGAAAAAGATAATAAATTTAGTCCCCAAAGGATAATGTCTTAGTATTGTTATCTCATAAAAAAGGGCAAATACTTGACACAATTATTTGCATATTGACCTTAATGCATGATCTTAATACCATGATAGATAACTTCCCAAGATAATTTTCTAATGTCCACATTTCTCTGAGTGCTTCGTGCCACTCCCAGGCATGTGTGTGAGTGCTTAGGTCTACAGGCTTGTGGGGACAAGAGTATTTACAAGTGCATGCGTAGATAATAGTGCTTCAGGGATGTCAGACGTGCTGAATGTTGGAAATGGGCAATGTTCCATGTTTGATGACCTTTGCTAAACTGCAAAGTGCAAATTGGTAAAGTGAGTTTTATCACTCACAGCCACAGTTTGGAGATGGAAGAGATACATAACTATCTAGTCAAATCCCTTATTAGATGGAGGAGTGAGCTGGGGGTTTTCTATAGCTTATAACTATCCTTTCATAATTATATACTCATGAAATTGTTTACCTCACCACACCATGGGGTCCACAGTGCTCTCTATTATGTTCCCAGTGCTTATCACCTAGCACACAGTTCCTAACTAAATACCTGTTAAATGACTGAATAAATGAATGAATGAATGGGTGAGTAAATGATAGAATGAGTCTCAGAGAGATTGTGCAATCACACACTGGGAAAAGAAACCCAGATGTTTCTTATTTTTCTTTCTATTCTACAGTCCTTGTGAGTTCTCTTTTTAGATGAGTTAATCAAATCCTTATTCTCTTTTAATCCTTATACCCTATTCCTGGAAACGCCACTTACTGTTAGCTGCACTGGGCCCAGTTCTCTCCCCATTATCGACTCTTTCCCAAAACTTTGCTGAGTAACTGGGAAAAAAGTGATTTTTTCCCCCAACGCCACTTTGTCTGAACATGTAGCAACACATGAGTCACTCTTTACTTCTAAGACACAATAGAGCTTTCCATTGCTTGTATTTGCTATAAATATTTACAGCCCTAACTCTGATTTACTTAATATTAACACAATTGTCTGGGTAGCCTCAGACCTCTAATATATCTCTACTAGTCTCAATATTTGTTTAAGATCTCAAACTACTTTAGGTTCTAAATTTGGTAAATATGGGATCTATTCCAATTAAGGTTCCTAAGTTGAAAACACTATGTCTTTTTTTCTGGAATGCTAGGTGTTGTTCTAGAGAATGTCTGTCTGTCTATGTGTCTATCTATTTATCCTCAAATCCTTCTAATGATCTTATGGGGTAGAAGATCTTATCCCCATTTTTTTTTCAGATGAGGAAGCTGAGACTCCAAGAAGTGGATTGACTTTTAGGAAGTACCAGAGCCAGGATTCAAATTGACATGGGTCTGATTCTTCAGACCAAGTTCTTCCCATGGCATTATACACCTGCTTCTCTCCACCCTGTAACTGTGGGGCCATTTAAGGGCACTGGGACCATTAAGAACTGACCACTGTGTGCCTCTGACGGCAGACAACTTCTGCTCCACCACCCCGTGCAGGCTTATAGATCCTGGGAAGGCATAGAGAACAGGACGTAGAAAGTTGTTCCCTTGCCACATCTCTCAGTCCAGTTTATAGTGTCATTTAATGGGGAGTAAAGAGATATGACCTCTGCATATTCTCAGAACAAAGGCTCGTTAATCTCCCCTCCATATATATGGAGATACTTTATTTTTTCTTATTTGAGATCAAAATACCACATTGAGATTGGAAGTTTAAGGCAACTGGTCAGTTGTGTCTTCCTCTACTTTGTATATGGAACTCTGCCACAGCATGGCTTAATGAGTGGTGTGTAGGTCCACGCCCAGGATCCGAACCCGTGAACCCTGGGCTGCCGAAGTGGAGGGCACGAACTTAACCACTATGCCACTGGCTGGCCCCTGGTCAGTTATATCTTAAAAGGCATTTATATATTCTTTAACAAGGCTGCCATAACAATCTTCTCACACTTCACCTTTTTCACAGCAATCATTCACTTAGTCTCCATCAGAATACTATCTTTATTTTGAAATAGTAGACATGCAATCAGTGTCTATTTTGTGGAATTTACTCTTAAAAGGTGCTAGGAGGATATAAATAGGCACATTGACACCTCTGTTCTCTTTCCAGTGATGGAGAAAAACATGCAATTCTTGCAAGCTAAATTGAGATCAATGCTATACGTTTGCTTATTCATCCATTCCATCCACAAACATTTATTAAGCTCTGCACTGTGGAAGACATTAACTATTACAATAAAGGCAGACGATAATTAAAGGATGTACAGATGAGGAGATTTAAAAGAAACAGAAATTACAGGGAAGTTTTCATGGAGGCATTTGCACTGGATCTTGATGACTTAGGAAGGAAAAGCACCTTAAGTAGAAGAGTCTGTACAAATATAAGGAGATGTGGCCAGGTTATGGAAGGGCAATAGCAAGTAGTACAGTTTGAAAGGAAGAAATCTGAAGAAAAGTAGTGGTGAATAAGGCTGGAGGGTTAAACTCCTTCTGGAAGACAGGGACTATGTCTGACAAGATTGCTTTATGAGGGCTCGATATATGCCTGGAATGATGCTCAAACCTCACAAATCACAAGAGTAGATCAATAGGCTATAACATATGTTTGTGGAGGACTTGGTGGTGATCGGGGTGGTGATAATGACAGAGTAATGGTGATGGTGGTGATCTGGTGACGGAGGTGATGCAAGAGAAAGAGGATACTCAGTAGGAAAGGCATATTATTGGAAAGGGAATGGAAATCCCATGTTTTTTCTACACTACATTATTGGTGAAAGCCTATCCTAATTCTACGTAGGGAATGCAGCCTCAAAGATGGCATAGTGGAGATCATGGAATTGATAATGCAGTAGAGTTAATAGTCAGCTAAACTAATTAAAGGCAGCAATGAATCTAATGAGAGAGATCAGGCTTCTTTCACACAAAAGAAGACTCAATTAAAGACAAATAAAACTGGTTACAAGGAAACAATCTAAGGTACATAATTAACCTGTAAATTTAGTGTCATAGGATAGAATTAATGGATAGTATTAATTTAAGTAGAACTGTAAGATTTAAAAAGCATTTGGCACTTACACAAATAAACAATGTTATTAGTATCTAATATCCCCAGAGATAAGTATCGTTGTTGTTTGCTAATTTCACTTAAGATGCTGAAATATATATTCTATTGCTTGCCTTTATGAAATTCAATGAATGCGAGAAGCTTATATTATATAGGCTTGGGTTAATTAGGAGCCACATGAGTTTTGTAGTATAACATCATTGAAATAAGAAATATCATCAACATAATTAATCTATGTTTTTCTGCCAGGATAGTACTTTTTTTCAAAATTCACATTAATATTATTTCCAGCTAGATTTCAATGTTCCTATGATGGCTTCCATTACTGCCCTAGGGAGACTATTCTTTAAAATAATAGTTGTTACCGTGTAGCAACATTTCTTTAGTCATAAGCCTCCTCTTCCTCTATCCATCAATTAAATCTCACTTCCAGATGTACATTCTCCCAAAAATGCAAAAGTCCTTATCTGTCTTATATGTATTTTTTTCCTCCTTCTAATAGTTGCAATCCCATATTTTAGAGTCCTTTTTCCTGCTCATGTGTCTTGCATTTATTCATTAGTTTGACAAAACATTTTTGGAACACCTATTTAACAGACTGACAGAAAGTTAGGAATGGCAGAGAGGGCAATGGCTTTGGACTCTACCCACCTGTTGGGTCAAGGTGGGATCCCAGCTTTGGTATGTAACAGCCATGTGGCCTTGGACAAGTTGTTTAACCAGCTTGAGCCTCAGCCTTCATTTGTGACAAGGAATGGAAACGTATCCTTAGCAGGGTTCTTGTGAGGATTTGAGACAATGTCTATCTGGTGCCTGGCAGAGAGTGGGCACTCAAGAAGGGGTAGCCATTTGGGCTATTATTCCTGCTCTGTGGCAAATGCACTGGGCTACTTTAGTTTTGCACTACTGTGTCGTAGGAGAGAATTCAGAGCAAAGTGTCTCTTAGCTCTTCTTCATTTCCACTACTTTGTCTTGCTTTTTATGTATTCTACTTCTGGAATTTCATTTTATGCCTAACTAGACTCTGAGTCTCCCTAGTTCCTCCCAATGTTCTCGCCTATTTTCCAGAATGTTGTGTACTTGCTTCGGCTGACTAGGCTACATGGAACGCCACCCCTGCTTCCTCAGAGAGGGCACCTTGAGGAAGACAGCATTTCCTTGTCCTTTCTTCCAGATTTACAGGCTATCACAATGATAGGGAAGCAAAAACTTTATTTTATGAAATAATTTTGTTTCTGATTTACAGGAAGGAAATGATTTCATAAGAAGGAGACTTCTTGTGGTGTAAAGGTTCTAAGAGGCATGAAAGTTATTTGTGGAGTAGCAGAGAAAATTTTTATATTTGTTTTGTTGCTGGCTGAAAAATAAATACAATATTACAAAACTGCAACGTGACATAAAATGTACCTGCTTGTTTTCTTGTTGCTAGCTTATATTTTTAGTGCTTGGCTGTTGATTTAGCTTTGGGTTGTTTTAGGAGTATGTCAAATAGATATTGCACCCAGATTTCAAAATGGAGGAAGAGGAGAGAAACACCCCCAGAACAAAGATGAGAAACAAAGAGACAGAGAGAGAATGCAACAAGATTCAGGTTGTTAGGGGGCTAGGAATCAGTGAGTCTGTAAGATCTGCTGAGAAGTCCGAGTTTGCGAAGCACAGGAACTGCGATAAGCTTGGCATCCAATGCCTGGTGTACAGGCGTTAACTCAGTAAGTATCTGTTGACTGACTGATGGCAGCTACTTGGCCTCTTCAGTCTCCATATAGGAGACCCTTTTCTCCTGGTCCTTTTATTCTAATCTCATAAGGCAAGAACTTCTAACTTCTTGGGACTATTGGGAAGAAAGCTTCCCCCTTTTCTTTCACCCACTCCCCCTCAAAGTCACAGGAGCACTGTGCTGAGATAGGGAAAGGAAACTTCCCATGTGTAGCTCAGGTGCTCCAGGTCTCCCCCTTTTCCAGTCTAGTATCCCTGGAGGGTGGAGACCAGATACATCCTTGTCCTACTCCTGTCTCTCCCATGCAAGACACACCTGGCTCAGGGCCAAGCACCTACTCCCTAAAGACGGGTAGGAGGCCCATCTGGGCCCTGGGCCCTGATGGCTGAACTCTTTCTGCAGACTTAGACATGCTACCTCACAGATTCTCTCCACAGGGGATTCTCAGTCTAGATTTCTGGGAAACTTGAAAGAGCCTCTTTTCAGCTAAAAAGACAAATCTTATTTTCCAGTCCAGGCTTCTAATTAACATACGGAGTATTTGGATTATTATCTGACTTTTGAGTGTATGTTTCAATGAGTGTCAGTCACAGAGGGGATAAGGGGATGAGGTGTGTTTAATGATCCTCTATACGAAATGCAAACCTTCAGACCTCTTTCTCCCATGATGAATTCACTGGGAAAGCTTGAGAAATAGGCCCAAGGGCTAATTTGTATCAACAACAACAACAAAAACTGTGATCAAGGCTTTGGCCTCAACAGAGGTGGGAGGTGTGGGTGCTTATTAAAACACATTCACTGGTATTTAAATGTAAAATTTCAATTTATTAGGTTGCTTATTGAACACAATTATGTGCATGCATATAGTTTAAAGTATGGTGTAGTCGTATGAGGCTTGTTGAGATACATGGCAATGCCCCCTTACCATACTCCTTTTCTCCAGTGGAAACCACTTTTCAACTCATATAACTGGTTATTTTGGTTCTTACCTCCAAGTGGCCAAAAAACACACTTATTTTGCTACTTCTTGATTTTGAAGTTGTAGACATTACTTATGTACTTAGGCTTTATTTATTGACTTCCCACTTTGGAAAATAAAGATTTAGGTCTTTTTCACCCCCCCATCTTCCACCACACAAACAACCTTCTTGTGCCCCATTCTCCTAATATAGTTATATTGTAACATTAGTTAGTTCATTTTTCGGGATTGCATTATTGTGATTGTGAAAACATTATGGGCAGCTGAATTTTACAGTATAGTGTAATTGCTGTTCCTTTTCTGCACTACTTTTTGGTTTTTCATGGAATTAATAATTATCTTTAATTCAAGCCCAAACTTGTGCCTTTAGGGCATTCAGCTATTCTATCGGTTTCACTTTTGGACGATGTCCCTCCTGGAGATGATTGACCTCTCTAGTATGACTGGCCTCCCTCATTGCTGGTGCTCCACTGTTTCTTGGGATCTCTCTTCACTATAACCCTGAAGATTCCCTTCTGTTGCTCCTGTGTTGGATCTCTTCCTTCCTGGACACTAGGCCTTCCTTGTTCTTTACATGGAGGACATCCTACAGTAGCTTCCTGCCTTAAACACTCAGTCTGGAGGAATCAGACTTTATTTTCCCCAGAGATGAGTCTCTAGTTGTATAGCTCCCCTCAAAGTTAATAGAAGTGAGTTACTTTTTAAGATCTGAGATTTTCCAAGTAATTTTTTTTGAGGAAAATTGCCCCTGCGCTAACATCTGTTGCCAATCTTCCTCTTTTTCTTTTTTCTCCCCAAAGCTCCAGTACATAGTTGTGTATAGTAGTTGTAGAGTTGTAGCTCTTCTATGTGGGATGCCACCTCAGCATGGCTTGATAAGCAGTGAGTAGTTCCACGGCCAGGATCCAAACTGGCGTACCCCAGGCTGCTGAAGCGGAATGTGGGAACTTAACCACTACACCACTGGGCCAGCCCTGTTTCCAAGTAATTTTATATTATTACTGGGTTATATTCCCCTCAAAAGAACCATCCATGAGAATTTTCATCTGAATTTAGAGAGTTTATAGCCTATCATCATAATTAAAAACTTCAATTTAATAACCCTAGAAATATACGCACACACACACAAAATCTTATTGTGTGCGTGTGTATACACACACACACACAGACCCCTTTACTTTGAAAATCCCAATGACTGACTGACTACGCAGTGTATTATTTTCCTGTTGCTGCTGTAACAAATTACCACAAACTTAGAGGCATAAAACAACACAAATTTATCATCTTACAGTTCTGGGGGTCAGATGTTTGAAATGGCTTTCAGCGAGCTAAAATCAAGGTGTGGACATGGCTGCATTCCTTTCTGAAAGCCCTAGGGGAGGATTCATTTTTTTTGCCTTTCTCAGCTTCTAGAAGCTACTTGCATTCTTTGGCTCATGGGCCTCTTCCATCTTCAAAGCCAGCAATGGCCAGTCGAGTCTGTCTCACAATGCCGTCTCCCAGGATTTGCCTCTTTTGCTTCTCTTTTTCCACATTTAAGGACCCTTGTGATTACACTGGGCTCACCCAGATAACCCAGGGTAATCTTCTTATTTTAAGGTCACCTTAACTCCATCTGCAAGTTTGATTCCCCCCTTCCGTGTAATATAACACAGACACAAGTTCTGAGGATTAGGACAGGGACATCTTTGGGTGGCCATTATTCAGCCACAACATGCAGGAACTCTTCCTTCCCCTGAAATGTACTCATTTTTGGATTAGATATGACAATCTTTAACTTTGCACACTGAAACTATCAATTTAACAGTTTAGGATAGAAAGTGCACAATAATTCATCCAATCCAAACTTGAGGGGCAATTTAAATTGGCAAACAGGCAGCTGGGGCCCTGAGTTTGTCCTCAGTTTACCAACTTCTTTGGCTTTGATAAAAACAGATACATTTCTGTCATCATAATTTAAGTAGAGAAAATATTATTTTAAATCACTCGGTTCTAAAAATCTCAATATAAGTAGTTTGGTAGATCATGTAGAAATATAAGCTTTTATGTTCTTCACGCTGTTTCGAGTGGTTTTGCTTACAGATTTATTTCATACAACTGATTTAAAATAAGTTGTTAGTGTCGTTACGCCAGTACTGAAAAGAATTCTAACAGCGGTATACACCACACAATTAAAATGACAACACACACACACACACAAGCCTCCCTATCGTTAATGGTCTAGAAATCAGAGTCAAAATGGAGAGATTTGTTGTAAAGATATTAACACACTAATCATCATAGATTATTGCTTCAAGAGATACACTGAAAGTTAAAATAGCAGGCATTTTCCGGGAAAATGAATATGCAACATTCTGAAGGTCTGCATCTTTCATTGGTCCTTCTAATAGGCTCATGGTTTCATTTCCTTTGTTTTGCTCAAGTCAGTAATGTAAATGTTAAGCTCCTTCTCTCTATTAGTGCCCCTTAAAAGTAAGTTGATACTTGGAAGCTTTTAAATGGACCTAAATGGTTTTTGGGCATTTTCATTTCTGTTTTCTACCAGCCAGGGAGACCCTCAGGGTGGGGAGTCATGCCTTCTTTGTAACTCCTTGCAGCCCTTGCACAGTCCATTATGGGCTTAGTAGGATTTTTGTTATTCACTTGGGAATATAATAGTCAGTCAGTAGTTGTCTGTAGAAATGAACAGAAAATAAACATTGTTTACATAGGAAAATAGTACAACTTCTAAACTATTTACTTAAATTTTCAAATCCTATTTTTGAGTTGAGACTCAGAGTATAGAAAATTAAGGGTTCTATAAGATATCTTTGTACAGGACCATTTTACTTAAAATTAGTGACACTGTCCCTTTGACCCCAATGGTTAAAGAACCAATTAAAATAAGTTAGAGTTGAGCTTAAAACTATTCATTCTCTCCCACTCCCCAAGTTTCTAATTGTTTTGGGTGCCGGATTTAGAGACAGCCGATAACATACTATGATTTTTCTAAGCTATAAATTAGTAGGCAACTCAGAAAATGTGTGTGGGTCATCTTCCATCCCCAAACTTGGTGGAGCAAATTGCAATGGATGACTCATTTCTCATGGATCCAGCATGTTAAATCAATGAGTGTGTTTGCTTGAATCTTGTCTCCTAATGAGCTGAAACAGATAGAACATTTCTCATGCATCCAGATGGGATTATTTTGGAAAGTAAACTAATGCACATGCCCACACAAAATTCCTCTGCTATCTCTAGCCAGATTCTGTTAGCTGCTCACCAAGATGATTTACCAGCAATACAAGACTGAGCTGCTCCTTAATATTATTGGCTCCATAGAAATTCTTCCAGCAGACAAAGTTTTCTATTTTGCTTTGCTCAACTTAATAATACCATGTACAATATTTTCTAAATATTGTGAGTTTGTGTGTGTATCCACGAATGTGGAGGAGGTTTAAGTTTTATTACAGTAGGTAGAATTCACTTAATATGGTTATTTAACTTGGGATTGATTATTTATGTCAATAATTGCTAACATTCAAAATTATTTCACTTAGTTTATTGCCCTTAATATGTAAAACTCTCTTACAAGTCACTAAGAAAAAGTATAAACAACACAAAAGAAAAAAGTAATTTACTTTGGTTGTGTAAGTTAGAATAATTTCTGGAGGGCAACTTTTCAATGTGTATCAAAAGCCCTAAAAAATATATGTTATATGCTGCCAGCAACTGCACTTCTAGGATTATACACTAAGGAATTAATAATGGCCATGTATCAGATCTCATAATAAATTTCATTGCAATGTTATTTATTAAAAACAAACAAATGCAAAAACTTGAAATAACCCAAATGTCCAAAAATAGGGGTTTGGTTCATATTAGCTCGGGGCCTCCGAAAAACAGAAGCTAAGATAAAATTAGCAATACAAGAGATTCATTAGGGTAAATGCCTTTTATCTATTAGGGAAAATGGAGTGGGAGAGCCATCAGACCACAATGCAAGTCTCACCCTTGTGAAAGTGAGAGGGAAGGAAGAACGTATGGGTGGAAAATCTTGGACAGTAGTGCAGTTGAACAGTTTGGACAAGGTTGACAGACAATGTCAGGCCAAAGTTGCCTATCAAAGAAGTCCTGTGTCTCTCAGGAATGCTCATGGGAAATGTGACCTTTGCTCAAATTCAGTGGTGGCTACAGAGAGCAGCTGAAGCCATCAGTCAACTACATTCCATGCGGTAGGAGATTTGAGAGGAGCATTTTCGCTGCCATTTTCACTATGTGTTAAATAAGTTATGGCATGTCCACGTGTGGATTTAATCATCGGAGTAAAGTAAATGAATAATTGTTGACAAGGAAAAATGTTTATAATTTACTTTTATTTGTAATTATATTTCAAAATTTATTATTAAAATATTAATCTACTTTAATTAACTTTATATTCTTTATCATAAACATAAAATAATCACAGATCATTTTTATACCTTTTACAATTTGTGAAAAGGCAGTTGAGATAAGAAAACATACTAACAGAATTGTCATTAGCAAGCCAATTCAATTACTTTGTGTTTATCATTTGTTTTCCTTACCCTGTGGTGCTAAAATATGATCACAATAATGAGAAAATAACTTAATGAATTCAATATTGAGCGTGGGTCAGTAACACATGAATATTAGAGTAGGGAAACTATTCTAGTTAAAGTATAGGGCTGTTACTGAGGCTATTGATTTAAAATATTTAAAAATGAAGTTTATTTTATTTTCTGGAAAAGAAATGATATATACGTGGTAGATACAATACTGAGTAGAGAAACAGATCTTGTTGATTACTTAGAACTTATATGCTGCATAGAGAAGGCAAGGAGAATAACCAGGTAAAATGAAAAATACCAGTAATGAGTAATACAAGTTTACATTATGATGAGTCTGGGGCCTTATCTCTCCAACCAAGGCCATGGATGCGTGAGAGATCAGCCCACCAAGGGTGAGGAGAATAGGTAGAGAATAGGAAAACTCTCTCACTGCGGTTGGATTTTATATATGCCTATTCTGTTCCATGTTCCCACACATCCACCTATGAAATACATCATTCGATGATTAATAATTGCTGTGATGATGACCTTTGTATATAAGCCAATTTGCAATTAGCTACTTCAGATTTAAAAATGGAATTTTAGAGTTGGAAGCAACCTTAGATTAACACTAGTCCCATGATGTTCTGTGAACAAGAGTCCCATGGTCAAATAAGTTTAGATATTGCTACATGTTGTAACCCCCCAATTTATGATAGTAATTTAAAAGATGCGAGCAATCATGTCTCAAAACTCCATTTATCTTTGTTTAATACAGCATTCCTGAAACATAAATAAAAGCAAAACTCTTTCTTCACATAATGCCTATTAACCCAGTGCATTCCTGAAACACACAGTGGGAAACCAGAATCTCATCCTATCTTTTCATTTTCATATGAGAACTCTGAGGCTGAACGGGGTTAAATTACCTGTCTGAGGTCACACAGATGGGTACTGGAAGACTGGGTCCTGAGACCAAGGCTAGCAGGCTCGATAGTGACACTGAATCTGTCCATAGCTCACTCTTCCTATTAAAGCTGATATGGCCATTTTACCATCTTCTTTAGATAAAGGTAGTTAAACTAAGTGGGCCTTTGGGAACTTGAATAAAAACATCCAAAATAGCTGCTTCAGAGAGTATCCAAATTACTTTGAAGTATACCAAAAGGACAAGTGGAAAATAAGATTTGTTATCTTTTTCCTTCCTCCTCAGCTACTGTTCTGAGGATGTGTTTTAGATTATTGGGCTGAAGAGCAAGCTTCCTTGAGGAGCTGCTTCTGAGCAGCAATTTATTAATCACTTCTGAAATGATTTGGAGTTATGTTTCTTTTATTGGATTCCATAGTGTAATGCTACAGAGTGTGCTTTTTCTTTGATGCTTTTAGAGTTATTGTGGAGGCGTCCAGTCGGCCAAGTGGAAAGCAGATTAAAAAGCAACCGTCTAAATGTGTGCTTTGGGGTGATCGCAGATTCTTCATCTCCTACGGGAGACTGAGCAGCTGTACCCTGAGTTTGCCCCTTCTCCTGCCTTGAAGGCTGAACTAATTTCCCAAAAGATTAGAAGTAGATTGATGTAAGGGTGTGCAGGCTGGGGTCAAACCATAGGCTAACTGACTCTTTCAGTTGTTGATGTTTTTGTTCAAGTTTCCAGTGATCTTGATGCCTCATGTTGAGTAAGAGATCCAAGAATGTAGCCAGGTCTCTGGAATGAAACCAACTATACAAATTCTGAAGCTCTGCTGGGCTTGCACCAAGAAACACAGGTGGTCTTACCGAGTCACTTCAATCTTAGCCCGGCCTGAGAAGAGCAGCAAATACCTGGGTGTGTTTATTATTATTCTCTAACAAATATTTTCCCATTTATTTCATTTTTAAAACAACCAAAGACAAAGCTTATTCAGCTGTAAAAATGAATTTCTGTCTTGATTTGGTTGACTTTTCTTTTGTATTTTTCTCAGTAAAAGGGAAAAGAGAAAATGCTGGGAAATAGCAATTATTTATACAAGGGCATCAATTAGGGAGTCCTTAAAAGAAAGTTTAACCTGACCTTTTTTTGCAAAAGGGGGATAGGGGTCTCCTGGCTTACTCAATTACCTCTGAACTGTTCCACAAAGACCCTCTGAATGTTTGTTTCCACAGAGATCTTGACAAACACTAGAGACTCATCAACCAGAGTGAATTCCCTCAGTGAAATCACTATCCTTTGCCAAGAATCAAAGGTCACCCCAGTGGAGTGCCGTCTTCGTGTTCAGCCGCTACGGAGTGTCTGGAACAGAGTGAGAACAAAAATTATCCTAGTTCAGTGCCCCCTGACTCTTTCGGGAAGAATCCCAACAAAACTGCCACTGGGAATTCAGAAAGCACATTTGGAGACTGGGAAAAGGCCAGGCTAAACAGAAGAGAATGGCGACTTAGAGACAATAAGATAAAGGAAATAAATGACTCAAAGAAGAGTTTTAAGCCAATATTTACACCCATATTGCCATATTTACAGCTTAAACACTATGCCCCGAACATGCAGGAAGTAAGTTTTTATGAGTCTCTTAATGAATGTTAAGTCAATAATATCCCAAACAATGGGCCCCAGTGAACTTTCTTATGAAGCCATACAGTGAATTATTCAAATGGAGTCAGAGTCAGTTGAACTCTGTAATGCACATTTTTAGAAAAGATTTTCAAATTAGAGATTTCTAAATATGATAGAAAGCATTTTAGATATGTTGATTATTAAAGAAAACCATGACCTAGAATTAGAAGACTTCTAATGCCTGACTAAAAACATCCATGTAGCAGATTTTATTGTCAACAGAAGCAATGGTCAAGGAACAGGTGCCACCATCACCACAGTCATAAGAGACTAATTACCTATGCAGACAAAGCTAATTAAAGGGCTAATTACCAAACTAATACATGCAACTGTAAAGTCCACAGCAGCTGGGCAACTGAGCACGTAGAATGGATTTTGTCATTTGGTTGGTGCCGTGTAATCAGTAACTGCTTTTTTTTTTTTGGTCTTAGAAACATCTGACCCATATTGGCTGATGGGCAGGTCCACAAGAATGATCAATAAGGCAGAAACACAAAGATCATAAAGCACAAGCCCAGCAGGAAAGCCACTGAACTCTTTGATCTTAGCGAGATGCTCAGACAGCACTTTTGAAATTTTTATTTATTTTTTGGGTGCCCCATTGTTCAATGGTTGCATTTACAAGTGTAATAGAAAATGACAGTCCTGCCAGTCTTTCTTCAAATGTCAAAGACCACGTAAAACAAACCTCATTCAGAGACATCCCCCACCTGTGCATATCACGCCAGATAACCAGCATCACAGAGGAGACCTCATATTTTGAGAGCATTCAGTCTTGAAAATTCTGACTGTCTAAGAAAAATATCCTCTGATCAAAAGAAGATAGTATTCTAGTTGACGGCTTGAATACAAACTAGTAGAAAATTATCACATCTACTGACAGTCAAATAGAGCATCACATTTGATTCCCTACCTATAAAGACTCAAACCTCATTATCACACAACTTAAAGAGAAAGTTGTTTATATAGCTGCTAGCCCTTTCTTAAAAGGAAAATATTGTAGTTATTCAGGCAAATGCTACTGTAGAGCTGTAGAGGTAAAACCAGTAGTGATAAACATAAGTTTAAATTCTGGCTGTGGGGGCTATGGGGCTCTGCAGGCCACAGATTTACAAACTCACCTCTCTGAACCTCAGTTTTCATTGGCAAAACTGACATAGTATCTGTCTGCTAGGGTTGTGGTAACAATTCAATATTTGTATAGTGCAGTTATATAGCAGGTTGCCTGGCAGCTTCCATTAATTGAACCTGGGCAACTGTTTCTTACTATCTATTTCTATCTATTGATAGAAACCTGTGGTGGATTTCCAAAAATGTGCCCTCATGAGACAGTGTGAATGAAAAAGGCAGTTAATAATGATCATCTTAATATTATTATGAAGATAGTTTTGACCTCACGGACTCCCTGGAAGAGTCTTGACTTCCCCCTCCCAGGGTTCCCCAGACCAACCTTTGAACACCACTAGACTAGGCAAAGCATTTGAACCTGGTGGCAGGGGAGAAGCCCTAGTAGCAGTAATATGAAAGAGAAATAAAAAAGGGGAAATTGAGCTGAGTCCTCCTCTGTTGGATATTTTTATCAAAATCTCCAGGCAATATGTGTCATGGTAGGCAGATGCCAAATAAGAGATGGTTGCTAAGGAAAGACAAATTAAAATATATGTTGATGATCCTCAGGAAGATTAAATGAGTTGGCAGATAGGAATAGGATTCCCCACCTACCCCGCCTAGGTTCAACCCCCTTATTTTTACCTTTTTATATCATGTGTTGAAAATCCATGCTCCTTTCAAATCGACCCCTGTTAATATTAATAATTTACTGCCATACTTGTGATTCTAGGTGACCTAATTTAGGGAAGGCCTTTACTCCCCACAGTGTAGGTGTACGAAATTGAATGAGAGGTGAGCTCTGGCCCAGAGATGAATGATGGATGAGCTGATCAGGGTGATTTGTAAAGAGGAGTCATGTGAGCAGTACTTAGAGTGGAGGCTGGAGCACAGGGGTGGGTCTCTGAGGGGTAAATGGGAGAAGAGGAGCCCAGGCCAGGACAAGGGGTGGGGATCACACAGCAGGGTAAAGGGAATCAGAAGTCTCTCCTCAGGTGTGTAAGAGACTAGGAATGATGCACTGGTTGGTTAGAAGGGCTCTTCCTGGGAAAGCAGATATTCCCATTATTGAGATAGAGGTAAACAGATACCCAACATTTTGTCTTGGCAACCAAGGCATTGTGTTTCAGATGCTCAGAGCCTCAGTTCCTCCTTTTAAGAGCTGAAAATGATCTATTCAATATGTTTATGCTAAATTAAGTAAGCAGGATTCTATGGTGGGGATCCTGTGAAAATCTCAAACTCCAGAAGATTTTAGGAAAATATGCTTACGGCACATCCACATTTCAATCAAGAGAATTGGAAGAAAAGAGACTCATTTCAATCTCAACTATTTTAACAGGTCACAGAATGAAAATCAATGAAAAAAACTGGCTTGGTATATAATTCACAGCTTCACGAATTGAATTCAGCATTGTAGTTTCTTAATTTTTATATACAGTTTGTACTCGATATGGTAAATCCAAATGACGAAAAATAAAGAGGAAAACTATTATTATCATATTATCATTCTAAGAAAAGAGTAAATGGGCATCTCATAAAGTATATGAAGATATATTTGTATATTCCATTTCCATTTAAAACTTAGCCATAATATTGCTTGCCCACAGATTCACTCTTCTAATGACTTTTTTTTAAATTTTTTGTTTTTTTGTGAGGAAGATCAGCCCTGAGCTAACATCCATGCTAATCCCCCTCTTTTTGCAAAGGAAGACCAGCTCTGAGCTAACATCTATTGCCAATCCTCCTCCTTTTTTCTTCCCCCAAAGCCCCAGTAGATAGTTGTATGTCATAGTTGCACATCCTTCTAGTTGCTGTATGTGGGACACGGCCTCAGCATGGCCAGAGAGGCGGTGCGTTGGTGCAGGCCCGGGATCCGAACCCGGGCCGCCAGCAGCGGAGCGCGTGCACTTAACCGCTAAGCCACGGGCCGGCCCTTCTAATGACTTTTAACGAGTTTTTTCAACACAAAGTGTTGAAGTACTATTAAAACACTCTGCCTTTTGTATGGATGTTTTTTTCTTTTACATACAGATATAATAGTTCTCTCACTCCTATCGTTCTTTAAACGATAGTATTTTCCAAAAATATGTTCTGCTGACATTAGTTCTACAAGGTGCTTGTAGGTGTTTTTCAAAAAGAGTTTTATTGTCAAAGGAGTTTGGAAAACCATAGATTCAATAAAGAAGGTTCTTTCAATATTGAAGGTACTTTCCTGAGCCTTTGTTATGAGAATGTTCATCAAGAAATTTCAAGAAGGTTATCTAGAAGGAAATGCTTCCAAACTTACTTGGTTTGAAAAACATGATTTCATGGTAGATCTATTAACGTCTCTTAGAACTAGTATTCTGAGTGAAAGGGCTTGAGAAGTGCTGCTTTGCACCAATGGACAAAATGACTGGATTTGTACTTAATATCTTTGCAGAGCTATTGTGTTCTAAAATTCTGAGTGAGCCTTCTTTAGGACTAAGGAAAATCAAAATGCAACACAAATATGGCAGACCTGTCACTTTAATATTTTGTTACTTTTCAAAATGAATATCAACAAAAGAGCTTAAGTTAAAATAACTGAGGTAGGAGAATAGTAGAAATTACATTCCTCCTGCTTTCCCACTCGGGATGAAAAAGAACAGGTAAGAGGGAGACTTTGCCTCTGAAAAGTAGAATGCTCCTTTTGTAGGGTGTGTGTAATTCTTCATATAAATATATAAGTAGACAGTGAAGTTTTAATTGTCTTCAGCTCAACTGTCGACGGCCACTTCCTCATTTGCTTTTGCTCAGGCTCAAGCATAGGCAGCACTGACTGGCAATATGATCAGTTTCTTGCGTGGAGTGAGGGGCCAGGAGGAGTTGTGCAGTTAATGGAACGGGGAAGATGGCTGTCCTCCACCTTTTTCAGAATTGGAGCTTTGTTATTTTGTTTGAAGTATTTCAAATGCCCAAAATTCAGACATATCAACAGTTAAATATAAACCCAGAGACAATTTTCATGAAGAAATACACAGGATTCTTTTAATGCCGTTGTTTTCAATCATTATGCTACCACCGTCCTTTATTGACACGGATGCTCCAGAATTGACTATACTTGGTTTGTGAAAACGTCCAAAAGTTAAATCAACAATCTATTCAAAATTAAACTATTCTTATGTTAAATGGGCTTAACTAGAAAGGAACATACATTAAATACAAAAAGCACTACAGAGAGTTTATAATTGAGTTAAATCATTGTCCCTCTTCATAGAATTCCCAACTGTCACACAACCCCACGGCGCCCTGGATCCCCTCAGCTACTCTGAAAGGGCCTTAATTCCTTAACATACTTCAACAGCTGTATGAACTCATTTGGTCTAAAGTATAAGAAAAAACTAACTCCAAAAAAAGTAGGAGTATAGGAGAGGGAGGAAGGCTGAAGTCTAAACCTAATTAACCAGTTCAGAAAGTTGCTAGCACCAATGAGTTATATCTTCTTTCAATGTTGATAGCACTTGATTTTCTACATTTATATTTCTATATCCTTGTGTGTACAATGTAAACTTTGTTGTGCTGTGTCTGGTCAGTGTTTTGCATCCCTTTATGACAGGCAGTACCTGTAGCTGGTACGTAATGTACGTGGGGGTGAAGGGTTGTTGGAGTCTCTTTTTGGGCAGGATTCTAGCCAACATGGCCATGATATTTTCTCCTTCTCTGTACCTCCAAACCTCCTTAGTTTAAGGACAGTGTTATATTTTATTTGTTTCTTCTGATCCGACATGTTTATGTGAGGGCAGTTCTAGAACACATAAAAGTCAGTTGCAGGGTGGTAATTATTGACCATGGTTTTACACAGCACCTCATGTGGTGAGGAGATAAATGCATAATCACCTGGTAATATGAAAAACTCTGAGCAAAGGACCAAAGGACTTTGTCATTTTACCCCACCCTCTGTGAGTCAGTGAGATGGATTGAATTATAAACCAGAAACCAGCACTTCAGTTTGATGAAACTCATCCTAAAGAGGAAAGTGTCACTACATGTTGGCAGTTTATAAAATGTGATGAGCTGCCCTAATCCATTGGAACCGACATGTCCTTAATAATAGCAACATTCTTTTTATATTAAATAGCTATTATTTTTTTTGAAAAAACCTGTCAGGATATGCTTATGCAGTGATGCACACGTGCTCATAGGCATTTTCATTGTGTCAAATATATAGAAAAACATAACCCATTTGGGAATTTGTAAAATAGAGCCAGCATCTGAGTAGGTAAAGGCATCGACCGAAGCTGAGTGAAAGCTCTGGAGTGATTTTCCATATCTGAGAGAGCTGAGTCCTTGGATGGTGATATATGTCACAAGGTCATTGTGCATCACACCCCCAAATCAATCCTTCAGCAAATATTCCTTGAGCACCTATTCTGTTGCAGGCACAGTGCTGAGGTGCAGCATTGAGATGACAGAGAACTTACATATCCATTTCCACTTCTCTGCCGCTTACTTAGTCCTCTCTAATTAGCAACAAGATAATCTGAGTTCTTTTCTCTCGTGTGAGCAGGTCCCCTGCCTCTAGGAAGATGACCTTGCCTGGGCCTGTGCCTTCAAGAGGGCCCCTGAAAAGGACACTTCTGCCACAGAAAAAGGAGTGGGTTATGTTGGTGGCTTAGCTGAAAAGGAACATATTTCCAGCATGCTGCTAAGTTAACTTCTCTTTTTCTACTCATAACACCATGGACCTCAGGAGAAATTGCCTAGAATTATGTTAGAGCCCATTAACAATTCTTTTGCAAGATTATTTAATGATCTGCAGATTAGAACAGGTAGGGATTATAACATAAGTCACCCAAGACAGGCTTAAAATAATTCGATAATATAGAGAAATTTTCTGACATGTCTTACAGATAAACTACTGCCAGAGTCATCTTAAAAGGAGGGCTTTATTATGGGGCCGGCCCGGTGGCGCAAGAGGTTAAGTGCACGCGCTCTGCTGTGGCGGCCCGGGGTTCGCCGGTTCAGATCCAGGGCACACACCGACGCACTGCTTGGCGAGCCATGCTGTGGCGGCATCCCATATAAAGTGGAGGAAGATGGGCATGGATGTTAGCCCAGGGCCAGTCTTCCTCAGCAAAAAAAAAAGAGGAGGATTGGCAGATGTTAGCACGGCGCTGATCTCCTCACAAAAAAAAAAAAAAAAAGTAGGGCTTTATCTTTGATACATCTGCTTATAACCTCGGCAATGACGTGTCTGAAGCAGACAGGATATGGCAAACTGGGAAGCCAGGGGTGTAATTAGGGGGCTGATTATCAGCAGATCTCAATGGAGTGTTATCAAGGTATTGCTGAAAATTGCAAATATTAAGCTTGAAAAACTTGATGGTTGCCGTTTTGTCCATGATATTTGAAGTGAGAACAGCAAATGAACAGCATAAATCAGAGCCATTGTATATTCAGGCTCTGTCCCGCATAAGGGCACCCAGAGGAGAAGGTAGTTGTGTGGGGCTAAAATCCAGCTTGCACCCTGCTCACTGGGCCATGCACCCTAAAACGAGGCTACGGCTGCCCAGAGGGGTGCCTTTTTCATATTTGCACAAAGGTACTGAATGAGGTAACTCTGACACTGGCACACTTGTCTTCCTAAGGCAGATTTTTCAAAGTTCTGTCAGGCCGATGGAACAGGAGGCAGGCCTGACATGGCTAGGATTTGAGAAGGGCTGTCTTACTGTTAGTGGGGGGACTCATGCCACTAGGATTGATGTTCTTGCCCCAAGCAGGCTGGGCACACTCCAATGATTCCAGTTACCAGGCAAATCTGGGGGTTGAAGAGTATTGTTGCTGCACCCGCCTCCCTTTCCTGGAGAATTGTCAAGAACCAAGATTTCTCCAGAGTTGGAATAATTACTGAGCAGAGTCTAGCCCTGCTGAGAAATTGCAAAGTAAATTTCCCCCGAAGGCCATGTCTCCTACAGCCTGCCACTTGAATCGAGGTTGTAGTTTAAAAGTCTGGTCCAAAAAGACTGTAAAAATATAGAGCCCAGACTTACAGCTGCTCTCTACACAGTGTGAACATATTAGCTTGTAAGAAATCCTAGGTTTCCAGGGTTATCCCACACCACTTCCATGAAATTAGGTTGGATCTCATTGACTTCTTGGGATCTTCCATATCTTAACGCAGTCCTCTTTTGTGTGTGTATAATGTGGGAGTGTCACAGCTGACAAATTACCACATTGCTCCACTCTACATTTCCTGGCTCAAACACACACACACACACCAACCACTATCAGTACCAGTAAAATTAAATGAGAGAAGCTCTCAGGAAATAAAGAGGCATAGAATAGAGACTTTTTTGGGGAGAGAATGAGGCCAGGCAAATGGATTTTAAAATTCTGTTTCTATGACTGCACTACATTTATAAGCTGAAGGCATCAATAGTTGACATTGCTTGTAGAATACCAAGGGAAAATTCTGAAAGGGAAGTATCTATTCTCTTATTACCCAAATGTAAATTATATGTGCTCTTGAAGTATGCCCTTTATTTAATTTTAATGCATTTTAAATTTTAATATGGATTACTCCACATGAATCATCCTCTTTGTTTTCAACACCATTAGCACACAAAAATTGAGGGAGGGATTCTATTTTCTGGCAATTTAAAGTATTTTATGAAGTGTAGCACATAATATTGCATCTTCCATAGAGGAAAGACTCAATATTTGCTGAAGCAATTTCAATGTGATATGTTAGCTATGATCTACCAAGAGTAGGTAATGACTTCCTATATTTCCAGCTTAAAAGGATTCTTCTATTGCCATTCACATTTTTTTTTTAAATCCTTGGTTTTCTATAAAACCAAGGCATAATTGTATTAGAATATGTTAGCACCTCTCTCAAAGACTTATGCAATCAAAGAGATTCAAAGTCAATTGTTCTGAGCCAAATTATTTTCTTATCCTATAAAGAAATTCTATAAGGTCTGAATTCTTTTCTATTTGAATAAATCCAGTGATTTGAAAAACCTGTATTTGATGCATGGCTTATTTAAATTAGTGGGCTGGATATAGGAGGAGACAAACGTTATATTAAAAAAACAAACAGACAAAAAAAGATTTGGCTCATGTTTTGGTGTACTTTTGACTTTGTAAAGGAAAAAAGACAAATAAACAACCATGATGCAAGTTAGAATGTGAAAAACGCTAGACAAGAGACCCCCAGAATTGAGATGGAAATTAGGAAATCATGGCTGGGGCAGGAGGGAAGATATCACAGAGAAGAGTGAAGAATATGGCATGAACAAAGGCAGAGGCTAGAAGCCATTGGGAGAACAGAGAGTAGTCTCATTTGATTAGAACAGAAGACACATAAAAGGGAGAATTTGGAAGCCGGGCTGCAGGCTAGGTTGGAACCAGGTTGAAAAAGACCTTGAATACTGGACAAAGGCAGTGGCATCCTGTTAAATGTTGAATAACTAGATAATGGGGTGAGGGGTAGTGTTGCTGGTTTGTAGCGTAAGCTGATTTTCTATTCCCACATGAGGCCACTGAATGTGGAATTGGGCTAACAATCAGCACTCGTGAACTGGGACAAGGCTGCTCCAACACACCAGCGGCTAGGTGTTAGTTGAAGCTATGAGAAGGGATGAAATTGCAAAGGGAGAGTATAGAAAAAAGAAACAAACAAACAAAAAGGCCAAGATAGACTCTGTAGATTGCCTGTGTTTAAGGATAGTGAGGGCAATGTGGAGCCAGACAAGGGGAGAGGAGCTAGAAGTTAGGAAAACAGGAGATCAAGATGAGCGCGTGTCATAGACGCCAAAGGAGAAGAGAGAATACCACTACCGAAGAATTACTGCTGAGTTTGACAATTAAAAGAAATTTGGGGATTTTAAGAGAACAGCTTTAGGTAATTGGTAGTGAAAGAAGTCAGAATATAAGGAATTAAGAATTAAGTCAGTGGTCTATGGATTTATATTTATTAGCAACCACCATTGGGTCAGATTCAAATGATTCCATTATCTAAAGGAAAAACTGTATAGGGAATTAAAATAAACATATGAATTGGTTCAGAAAAGCAAACTTAAAAGTCCCACAACCAAGATTTTGGCAAACTCTCCACAACTCAGCTAGTTTGAGATGCTTCAATGGCTTTCACATTCTCCATTTCTTGAACTTGTCCATTCAAAGAAAACCTCTTGAAGCCTTATCCGTGAGCAAATAGGCGTGATATATGAGGTCATTTTTTTTTTTTGTCTAATCCCTCATTGAAAAGAATCTTCAAAATGATTAAATCTGGAAAGTCCATTTAACTCTTACAAGACTCTTTGGCGCTGCCCACATTTAACCTCCCACCTCTTCTGCTACCTTTCCGAGCCTTTTACGGCTCTCTCTCTCTCAAAAAGCTAAGAGCACAGGAACCTCAGCTTTCAGCAAGAGTTTTCCAAGTGCTTTGGGCCACAGAGTTGTCCATGTACACCAGGTCCTTCTCAGGCCCTTCACCCAGAGTGACCACAAGGTTTATTTTACAAACTAAGACACTTTGGAGAGTGAAAGAGGAGGTATTAGTACTTACACTGGCACTGTATGCTTACTCCACCTTTACCACACGAGAAGGCTTGCCAGATAAAATGCAGTACATCTAATTTAATTTGAATTTTATATAGATGGTGGATAATTTTTTAGTGTAAGTATATCCCGTACAATATTTGGGACTTATACTAGAACTGGATGTCTGTAGGTTTATTTGCTAAATCTGGCAACCCTACCATGAACCCTTTACCCATTTACATGAGCAACACACTATCTATACACAAAGCAGCAAAACTGTTCTGGCCCAAAACTGGGTACATAATTTGCAGGGCCTGGTGCAAAATGAAAATATGGGGTCTCCTTGTTCAAAAATTATTACATGTTTTAAGATGGTGACAGCAGAGCGTTAAATCAAGCATGGGCCCTTTTAAGCATGGGCCCTGTGTGACAGCACAGATCACATGCCCATGAAGCTGGCCCTACTCTTACCATTTGGTATGGTGTGTTTTGCTGCAGTGAAATCTGGAAATATTTCCTCTTCTACGTATAAAATAAACAAGCAGAAACTAGCATGCTTTAAACTTGGGATTTTGATGAAACATTCTGAGTGATAATTGCATTTGGAGTGGATCTTGATTATAAGGTACAGGAGAGTAGGGATCATATCCGACTTGCTCACCCAGTGCTTTGTATAGTGCCTGACACGTGGAAATCACTTAATGTGCTAAATGAATGTCGTATAGGCACACGTGGTATGGATTTACCTTGAAGTGGCATTAAAACTAAATAAAAGACACATTTCAAGAGCAATTATAATTTCCATTGGAGTAGTAAGAGATCACATGGCAGAAATGCACCATAATATTATGTATATTATGCAATATGCGTGTATGTATATTATGTAATATGTATGTATGCACATTACGTAGTATTATGTGTGTTCCTGGCTCCTCCACTTGGTGAATATATGATCTCATTTGCAGTAAATGCCCACATCTTGATGCTCTGAGCTCACCTACTGATAATAGATAGGTCCTGACTGTGCTGCAGGTTCCCTTCTCTAGATATCGCTGAGAAGACTTAGGAGTGCTATGTGTAAGTCAAGTGTCCCCTACGCCACCTTGTTGGTGTTAGACAAGTCTCTTGCTCTCAGGGTCTCAGGAGGGAGACAGATAATGGAAGCTCCAGTGCCAGAGGCTCTGGCTGTCACTCCACATCCTTCTCATGGCCACTTTGCTTCTTTTGGATGTGGTGTCACTTCTGCGTCTCTCCTCTAGACCGATGGCTCTCACACGGTCTGTGACTAGGTCTTTGATGGCGGGCTCCCACAGCAGAGTGGTTTGGGTCCCAGTGGCACAATCCTTTCATTCATATCACTCATGGGCTCCAGGGATGAGGGGCGCTGGGTCAGTGGTGGCCACATACAATGCTGGACTCTCCAGCATCAGGCATTGGAGTCAAACGGTGTTCTGTTTACTTCCAAGGTCCCATTTTTCCCTCCCAGGAGGAGAAAGGGCATTGTTTCACACACATCAGTCTAATCCTGAACCCAGTTATGGTCAAAATTCAAGACCTTTCCCAGGGGATCTTGGGCCCCAGGCATATCTAAGATTGTGGTCCTGAACAATCTGTGATAGTTATGAGGCTTGTCTGCCCAGTGTACACAAGAGGCATCTGGGTAATGGTGATGTCTGTTTTTCTAATGTTGCAGGGATAATGAAAAGAGTAGAAGGGCGAGCAAATATCTGCATTAAATATTTAACTTCCAGAAATTTCTTTATTGTTCCATGCTAATTTGTCCCTAATTTGTATTATATATTTTTTCTTAATTTTTTACTAAATGGCTTTTCCATTCTCAAACCTTTTCACAAAAGAATAATCTCAGGTGAAACCCAGTAGGCAGTGGTTTCTTATTCTCCAATGCAGCCTAATCAGGGATTTACTCAGGAATCAACTCCAGTGAAGGCATGTTGTCTTCTGAAATATGATTTATAAACTCTTCAAAAACTATAAACCTGTTTTTAATGGATTGTTTCTTACGTATACAACTTGTTTAAAAATTTATTAATATTTCATGGCTAATCAACACCAACTCGAGTGGCACCCAAATAACCTTTTTCTGGTATAAATGCACAATACTCTTTTTTTTAAATATTTTATATTGTATATTTTTAGGTTTTCTTGGGTCTATATATTAATGTCATATATATGTAATACTATATATATATATATACACTTTTTTTTTCCTAAATATGGACTAAATTGAATGATTGTAATAATGTTATTAAATGCTGATCCATAATGTCAATGTTAAACAGTGAATTTCATGGTACATTAATACGTATGTTTTCTGGTGAGAGAACTGTGTTTAAGAAGTGACATAGAGCATAGTTGCTTATTTTTAAAGTGGATATACCTGAGTAGCTGATACATAAGGACAAGCTAACAGATTACTTTTCAAGACTGCATCATGAATTTCAAATGTATCACGAGTTGAAGACCAAACATTTGTCTTAGTAGGATGTTTCTTTTCATTTTGTAAAAGAAAAAAAATTTGGCATTCTCAAGTTTTGAGGCAGCAGGGTATGGAGGAAATAACATTGGTTTGGGAGTTGGTAGTGCTGAGCAATAATCTTCAGCAACTACTAACTGTGTGAACTTGGGCATATTATTACTGATCTCTCTGAATCTCAGTTTACTGATTTGTAAACTCAATGATTATAAGGATTAAAGGAGTTAATGCAGGATCCATGGCTATAGGAATGAGAACATGTGCTGTTGACTAACTGACCAATTTTTCTTAAAATTTGTTTAAAAATGTTTATTTCCTATAAATGTTACTCCACCCTTCCTCACTGGCTGTCAATTGTCCTATCCTCTTGTTATTCCTTCCCAGACCAGCCCATAAACTGTGAGGTGAGCTCAAGAATACAAATAGAGGCCCATATACCATATGTCTAAATATTTACAAGCTATAAATCAAGCTCACATACTGCTAAATTAAATATATACTGTCTTCCCACTTGATAAATCTACATTCAAAATGGCCTGGAAGGCTGGTTTGAATTTAGAATTCTCTGACACTTTGGGTGATTTGGTGGGTAAGGAGAACTAGCCCCAGCCTTTGGCCATTGGTCTGTCAGCTTTCTCCTCCCACCTCCAGCTCACATCTACATTATGAGGATTCTTATACATATGTATATGGATACCTCAGCTCATCCATCCAAGCTTCTTCCACGCTCCCCGTAAACAGTCACTTCTCGACCATAAGCTGGGCTTAATAATGTGTACACCAGAGGGTAAATACACTCCACCCTCAGGAGAATAGACCAGGTGAGACATGGGCCCTGGGTACTGATTTAGGGCCATGAGGGCAGCAAATTCTGGAATCCCAGATACCCAACACACGGTCTAGATGTGGGGGTAGGAGTGAGACAGCCTCCTAGTGGATATATACTCCTAGTTCCACGGACATTTCATTCTATGGGAAAGAGAACAGTTAGGGGAGAGCCAAGGCAGGGTCCTCAAAAGCACAGAGCCCAGGGCTGAGGCCATCTTCTCCAGATATAAAAGTACTTTCCAATCCTTATCTAAACATTTGGATACTGTGTTGTCCAAAAATGAGCTCTAAGGATGTTACCAGCCTTTAACATGGCAATGTATATTGTGAATCTCCAAGATTTCTGACCATGGAACTCTGTGTGTGTGTCTGTATGTGGAACTCCTCCATAGGACAGGGTTTGGCAAAAGCTATTCTAATCTCTAATGTCATTTAGTATTTATTTCTCTTCCTCCAACTGCCTCTTAACTGTAGGAGATTCTACCTTCACCTGTTTTTATTTCCTTGTTCTATATTCTTACTAGATGATTTCATCCATATCCAAGGTTTTAATCGTTATATTCCAATGATTCCAAACTGTCCGTCTCTCACCTCTCTCCTGAGCTCTATACTAACTACAGATACCTCCACCTGGATACACAAATTCCATGTGTTGAAAACTCAGCTCACTATCTTGCTCCAGTCCTGCCTATCCCAACCTGCTCCTGTGGTGAGCTCCTCCTCTCAGTTAACGCTTCATCGTCTACCACTGTTTCACCAGTTGCCCTGGCCAGACTCCCAGAGTCATCTTTGATTCTTTTCTTGACCTCACCTCCTCCCCAGTTTATCTCCAGATTTTGTTGATTCTGTCTCCTTGGTATTTCTCCAGTCTCTCAAATCTATCATTTTTCAAGAATCTTATCATTTCTTGCCTAGATTCCAGAAATTTCCCATTTTACCAATCCTTCTTATACATTGCAGTGAGAGTGTCCCTTTATAAAAGCTAAGCAGTTATAAAAGACTGAGGAAGCTTTTCATGTATTGATCTGGAAAAATCTCCAAGATATATTATTAAGTGAAAAAAATATAAGTGCAGAAACTGGACATAGATGTTAAGTTTTATGTAAGCATGGAGGAAAATAAGAATATATATTTATATTTATTTGTATTTGCAAGCAACTAAGAAAAGTGGCTATCTGTTTGATAGGGGCATTTGAGATGGATGTTTTGGGGCAGAGATGGATATGAGATAATTTATTGTATACTTTCTTGATTGTTTTGATTTTTGAAAATGTGAATGTACTAAATTCAAAAACTAAAATTTAAAAATTATTCAAAAGTTTAAAAATATATTCAAAACTATATTATGTATTATGTGTAATTATTACATATAATATGTAATAAATAAAAAGGAAAAAATTAAAGAATAAAAAGCTTAAAAAATTATATATCTAACCATGCCATTGCTTTGCTTAAAATATTTCTTGGGTCCACTATTACCTTCAGTACCAAGTGAAGACCATTTAGAATGGCATAGAAATCCTTTCAGGATATGGATTTTGTCCACTTCTGCAGCCACATCTCTCTCCACCCTAATGCATCTCATGCTATGGCCATATTGAATGGTATGATCATTCACATCACATATCACAGTCTCTCATGCCCATGTGTTTCCACTGTTTGGAATCCCATCCCACCTGACTTGATCTGCCTGTTCATCGCAACTCAGTCTTCAGGACTTGGCTCAAACATCATCTTCTTTCCCCTAAGGTGAATCAAGTGGTTTTTTTCTCTCCTATTTTATCACTCTATACCTTTCTTTCTTATTGTACTCACTTCTCTACACTATATTGACTTATATGATTCCTCATCTAGGCTGGGCATACATTAAAGATGAAGACTATCTTGTATTCATCCCTGTACCTGAAGCACACAATGTAGGGCCTGGCTTAGGGCTTGTTCAATGAATTTATACATGAAAAATGAATGAGTGAATGAATGGGGAAAGGATATTTACAATGCATTCATCTCTCCTGTAGGACCCTGCTTTGGATCCAGATGGAACACATGAGAGAAGGACATTGTTTTGCACTTGACTATTTAGTGCACCTGACTTATGGAGTCTTGACTTTGGTACAACTTCTACACCTGATTTGTGTTGTTGCCAAATTCCTTATACCTAAATCAGAATTATCCTTTGAAAATTAGTGCCAAGTGTTTTCTGCCCCGACCTGAATAGTTTAGCTTTATATTTTCATTTCACTTCAGCTTTTTGGGAAAGGGTCATTTTCCCTAATAATCTTTCCAAATTTTCACTGAAGTAATTTTTGTTGAGGGAGGTTATAAAACTCCCTTCTCAGTGTTAGAGTTCAGCTTTGGAATAAGAAGGCAGAATAAAGAGAAAAAACAATGTGTTTTTTCCCTTCACAAATAACGCTCATGTGTAATGATCAAACACAGTATTTCATTCTCTACATAAAACTGCCAAAAAAAGAGGAGGGCAGTTCAAAGTTCTGGGAATTGAGATTTAAATTTTTTCATAGGTCACAGAACCAAGTATCCTTCTAAAATTAGGAATTTCTTTTTTAAGTTTTGAGAATGCATTTTAGTTACTATCGGAACGAACTTCCTTGGAAAGACATGATCTCTCCAAATGGTGCCAAAAAACTAATTTCGATCAGCAAAATCTAAAGTAAAAGAGATCAATAACTAACCTTTTACACCAGGTTCTAGGTAACCTGGATTCACAAGGAGTGGCAGATTAATCTGGAACTCTGAGCAGAGTTGGGCCCACTCATCTGCTTCCCAGGCAGCAGATGCTGGATATGAGGCTGCCCCAAGGGCTCGGGGAAGGTGGTTGCTACTTAGGACTTGTGATGGAAAGAACCCAGAGGACCAAACCTCAGGCCACTGATCTTGTTTTCCAAGAATCTGCTTTTATTAGATAAAATTTTCTACTTTGATATTATTCCACTTATTTGGGCTCTGGGCCCATCAGTACCACAAGTTCATAAAGATTCTGTTTATGGACTACACTGAGAAAATTATTCTTTTGGACCTAACTACTTGAATCCAACTGCTTGTTTTTTGCATTTTAGGGAAAGTCTGATGCTTTGCCTATCATTGTTCTGTTTAGATGTGAAGAAGTTTGAGTAGGCCATATTTTCAGAACTGTTTAAAACTGAGTTAGAGAACATGCACTCTGAAGAATGTGTTAGTGTTAGGATTTCCAACTTGTGACGGAAGCAACAAAAAATTAAATAACTTTCCCCAAACCACTAAATGAATCTTTGTCAGTGTTACACCTTAGATTTTTGGACTGAGATTTCTGTGCTCATTAAGGTTGTGTATAAACTCAAACACATTTATTTCTCTCTCTTCTCACACACACACATACACACACACATCATATTGTATACAATAAGGACATATTTTGTTACCTATTATAAGCTGAGCTAAAAATGCTCACTTTATGCTTTTAAATGTCAGAGTCTTCAGGAATGTGGAACACATATTTAGAACATTTTAAGCCTCTATTTTTCTAAAGACTAAAGGGTAATTTTAATATAGATGTTAGTACCCGTGAAAGGCATCAGATAAACAGATACAATGCCCTATTTCTTTCATTTATGCCCAGAAGCTATTCAGCCTGCTACAGCATATCTTTCTGGTAAAATCAAGGGCACTGAGGCATTTTGGTACTGTCTGTTAGGTAGATTATTTCTGGGGGGATTTGGACTAAGAGATTAATGCATTTTCTGTAGGATTTCTAACTAGATCCTTCCTGGGCACAGAAGCCGTGGTGACTGCTATGACAATATCTTCATGTATGACAAGGCTATTTGTTCAAACTTTTACGCTTTGCCAAAGAACAACACAGCCTCACCCCCTCATCTCAGATCCCTGGGCTGGCACCGGGCATACCTGTCTGTGTAATTTGGCTCTATGTACCTTCTTCTATATTTAAGTAAAGTTGGTCTATTATTAATCATGGATTTCAGTCAGTGATTTATTAATAATTCTTCCAGTAGCTCATTAGAAACCTTGTCTGTACTGCTATTTTAGGCCATTACTTGAGTGGACTGACCCCATAAGAAAACATTTGTTAGGTACTCTCTGGCAATATCTGTCAGGCTTGGGCTGCCTGTCCTTGGGTGCGATAGTGCTGCTTCAAGCCAAGATAACACGATTGGAAGAGGTGTAAACCTGACAGCCAGAAGTCAAGAGAAGAAGGGAAATGAACATGCATAATAGGTTTGTTTTGAGGGAAGACAGGAATAGTCATAATGCGCCCCAAAAAGGACGTTTACTTAGCAGCAGATTTGAAACCTGGCATGTGAAAAGAGTTCTAGAGTTAAATATAACTTCATTGCATTATCCAAGTGTCACTTTATGAGTCAGTTTTGAGAGTTAAGTGAAAAACTTTTCATAAAACAGTTATTAGAATATAGTATCATTAGTTTTCTCTATGCATTTCATTGAATTATTTAGTTCAGATGGTGTGGTTCAGCAGCATTCTCATACATAAATACAGAATAAACATCTGTCTAAGTACATTAAAAAGGCATTATTGATGCTTTAGCCTACAAATTTGCTAGTTTTGTTACCATCCAAAACCTTTCTTTTCAAACTTGTGATTATGGGGTGAGCTTGCACTCAAGCTAAAATTGCATCTATGAGGTTCAAGATTTAAAAAGACATGATGCTGCTTCACAGGATGTGAAAAGCTTTGATTTAAGACTGAGGAGAAGAAACAATGGGGGGCATTTTTTGTTACAAAAAATCAAGCTATGAAAAAAATCTAAGGTAACATTCTCCCAATGCTTGCCACCATAAGCATTAGTCAACCCAAGTCCCAAGCATTCTTCTAGAATGAGAAGAAGGTTGACAGTGCTCTTTATAAATGAGAACCTTGCAGAGAGGAGAGTTGACTTGGAATTATGAACACCAACCAGTTTTTTGGTGGGCAGCCAAAAGCCTTCTTGTTGGAAATGCCCATGTCTTTCCCAAACCATTTGGCTCACCTCCTGACGTAATTGCATCTGAAAGAAAAATATTTAAATGGGATGGAGTGAGGGTAATGGAAGGATTTCAATTACCAAGCTGCATACTGGATTACTTTAAGTGGCATAAATCGGCCTTAAGGCAAACTCACAGATCAGGCCCAGCGTAGCTTTCCAATGCAATATGCATTTTCCCTCTCTGAAGGTAACAATATGAGCTCTTAGGTAATGTAAAATAAAGGTTAGGAGTCAAGATGTAATCTGAGCAGAAATCTACTGGGAAATACAAATCATAATTTCAAATGTGGAATAAGGCCAAAATGATCAAGCATGCTGAAATAATGGTCAAGGGGCTTTAGGTAAGTTTGAAATGATATAAATGATTTTAAAAATTCATGTAAATATATATTGAGAAATATTTGGAGGCACCAGTAAAAAGCAGTTCCAAAGTTATAGAGCAAAACACAATATCTTGAATACCCAGCCAATAAAAAAAAAAAATCAGTAACTTTGCATTTAAACACTTAAGCAAAATAGAATAGAGCTTAGTGCTAAATGTAGAGATACATGTTTTACTGTCTAGCTCTCGCATCACTGGCTGCGTGTGAGCAAAGCCTACTTATTGAGTGCTGAGGGACAGAGTTGGAACTGTTTCCAGTCACAGAGCTAACTGGAGCTGTGTAGACTGAGCAAGGCAGTTCTCTTTCTCATGACTTATTGCTCTCCTGTTCTTTGCCTTTCTTCTCACACAGATTCTCACCTGTACCGCCTCCTCCTCCCCCATCTAAAACCCCACCTCTATCCCAGGGCTGGCTTCCTCTATGAAAGCATACTCATTTTGCCCACCTGGCTGGAATGGCATCTTCTAAACTCTTCCTTGTTTCCTCTTTCAAGTCACCTTATGTTCTACCTACTAAGCTCCTTTGCTTCTTGGTCAAGTCAGTCAGGTACATGTGCATTTTATATACGATTTTCTAAAAAAAGGGCTTGAGACAAGACCACTCTAAAATAGCCTAGACCTAGAAAATAGTAATAATTAAATAATATGATAATGATACAAAAATAGGCATATGTGCTGATACCACATTAAAAGAGGCCAGAAAGAGAATCTAATGAATTTCGAAATGTCACATAGCTAACATTTATTGATCACTTACTATGTGCTGGATGCTGAATTTACTTGTATCATTGTCACAGTGAGCTGATGAGGCTGTCATCAGAGATAAAGGAGCTGAAAGTTGAAGTAATTTTCCCAAGATCGGCTAGCTGGAGCTAATATCAAATCCAGGCCATTGGGCTCCAGAGCCATATCTTAACCTTTACACTCTACTGCCTCTGAAAAATGAAGTTTAATAAAGCAGTTGGGAAAGTAATCATTAACTGATAAGTATTTTGGGTATAACTAGCCTTACAGTATTTTATACCATAAGTCAAAATGAACCAGGGAAAGTGTTACATATTTTTTAAGCCATGGAAAGACACTAGAAACCACAACATAAAATTTATTTAAACTCTGTAGGAATGGTAATTTTATAATTATTGAACAACACAAAATATTACAGAGACAAAGTCACACAATTTTCTACAATTATTACATATTATCGTATGGATTTGTGTGTGTGTGTGTATGAGGAAGATCAGCCCTGAGCTAATATCCATGCCAATCCTCCTCTTTTTGCTGAGGAAGACTGGCCCTGATCCCATGTTAATCCATGCCCATCTTCCTCCACTTTATGTGGGATGCCACCACAGCATGGCCTGACAAGCGGTGCGTCGGTGTGCACCCGGGATCCAAACTCGGGCTACCAGCAGCGGAGCGTGTGCACTTCACCACTACACAACAGGGCCGGCCCCCTAATATGGACGTTTAAACTTCATTACAATTAAAAACAATAAAATAAAACCCTAAAAACAAACAGAACAAAGGAATATTTGTGATAAATATGATTAATAGAATTCATACCTCCATTTTATAAAGAGCTTTAATATATGGAAAAGTACAAAGATCTCAAAGAGCTAAATTGGCAAAGATGATTTGCACAACAGGGAAAACAAATAATAGTTAATAAATTTGTACTGGTCAGGCTGAAAACAGAGTGTTAAAATTATTTATTTAAACTAATTTTATTATAAAAGGGATACAGAAAAATTAAATATGCTACAAAGACCAATTAGAATGATGAGATTTGAAACAATTTCAGATGAGGAATAGTGAGCAGTGAGGCTACTGGGGAAAGAAGAGTTGGGGGCCTTGGAGAGTAGCAGGAGGTGATGCCAAACAAGATGCCCAGGTAGCCATGTTTGGCTCACAGGGACCACCAGACTTGAGCTTGGAAGAAGGCTGAGAAATTAGGATGTAGCTTATAGCAGTAGTTATCAAATTTTAACATGCCTCAAAATCACCTTCAAGCTTTTTAACACATAGTTGGGCTCCACTCCCAGAGTTTCTTGTTCAGTAGGTTTGGAGTGGGGCCCACTGGCCGCATTTCTAAGAGTTTCTCAGGTGATGTTGATGCTACTGGTCTGGGGCCCACACTTTGAGAATCACTGGCTTATAGAATCATCTGCAGACATATAGCTGAAGATAAGAAGTACAATGAAATCAACAATGGAGAAAAAGTGGGGTGGAAGGAGAGAAGAACACAGGGAGAAGGAGGCAGGAAAGGATGGAGAAAGACAAACACAGAGAGAGAGAAGCAGTAAACATTTAAGGAGGCTGCAATGAAAAAGGAAAATTTTCTTCTCACCAGAAAATTTCTAGCCAGGGCAGCTGAGTGGGGCTAGAAAGAATTACAGGACAGGGCAGACTGATATCCCTCCAAATTTATGATCACCATTCTCTCACTGTGCCCTACCATCTTTCCTTCCCTTGCCTGCTAATGATTTTGAATAACTAATTATCTACTGCAGCCCAGCCACCTGCACCCCAACCTTCACCTCTTAACTAGCTTGCATTCCTTAACTTTCCAAAATCTATCTCCTACCTTCACCTCGCCATCAAAATCATTTTCTCAAAAGTCACTGAATCCATAGCTCTGTTCTCAGTCCTATATCCTTGACACATCAGCAGTGTTTGATAGTTCTGTCCACTCACTTCTGTTACCAAACCAGGTTCATTTTGCCTGTCGCACAAAAAGCCAATCACCTAGATGACGAATTTGCAGCAGAGAAAAGGTTTATTCACAAGGCAGCCAACTGAGGAGACAAGAGAACAAATCTCAAATCTGCCTTCCTGAAAAACCGAAATTGGGGATATTTATGGGATAAAGGGGCAGGGTGGTCTGAATTGTGGGAATAGATGATTGGAGGTAAGGAGAAGTGAGGTAATTAACGATCTGAGCAAGCATAGTCAAGCTTCATGGCTCTTCATAGGACACATGTTTACAAAATAGTGGCATTAGCATGATCTGAGGGTGGGGTTTTTGGCTCCCTAACTCCAGGAGTTTGCCTATCGGGCACCTGCACAGGCACAGTTGGTGGGTTGGCAGTCTCAACCGGCCTGAATCAGACAGGGGTCAACTCTTAGTTCCTGAAAAATAACTCAGGCATCTGTTACCATGGTGACCCAAGCATCAGGGAGATGTTATCTACGAGGAACATAGTGGGAGTCGGATAACATATTGCCTACACAGCATAGCTAACAACAGGTGGGAGAATAGCTAAAGACTACAATTAATAATTGCCTAAAAAAACTTTAGTTACTAGCTACCGAATCATTAATGGTTAACTGTCCACCTGTTTCACTTCCCCCTTGGTTTACACGACACACACTAACCTGGTTCTTTTTCCAAATATTGGATCCCTGACCTGCATCTCTAGTTTTCTCCTTGTTTATAATATCTTGTATTTTAGAGTAAATCTTTTAGAATAAATTCTTTTAAGGTTCTCCAAAATTCCTTTCTTGTAGCAGAGGAGATAAGTATATTTTGCCCAGTTTGGCATGTGAAGACAGTAACATTCAGTATTTATAATTTAGTAAATATTTATTGAGTATCTATGGGGTGTCAAGCACTGAAGATGCTGCAATGAGTGAGCTTGAAAAGGCTTTGCTCTTGTGAAGCTGACATTCTAGTGGAGAGGATACAGGCAATAAACTGGTTAACACTTAAATATATGAGGTAATTACAGCCTACAGCCGGTGAAAAATACTCTAAAAAAAAAATAAAGCAAATTGATATAGTAGAATATCCTGAGGGGGCAGTAGTTTCGGTTAGGAAAGTCAGGAAGGTTTCTCTGAAGAGGTGATACAGAGCTGAGATCTGAATAACAAAAAGAAACAAGCCATGTGAAGATTTGACCACAAAGCCTTTTAACAACAAGAACAAGGTCAGTGTGGCTGGAGTGTAGTATGTCAAGGGAGAGCGGTAAACAGTGAGGCAGAAGGACATACAGGACCAGATCACATGGGGCCTTGAAGGCCATGGTGACATGTTTGGATTTTATCCTTAATGTGATAAAAATCCACCGGAGAATTTTAAACAAGTCATTATTTTGGTTAAAGATGCTAAGGATGAATGGTTGGCCACATGTCGTTTTCTCCTCTTATTCTAAAGACTTTGTTGAAATAATAGCAAAGGAATAAAAAAGACATAAAGCTTTAAGAACTATGATAAAAGGAGAAGAGACAGCCAGAGCTAAAGCGTTACCACATATTTTTGGAAAATGGAAACAGATGGACAGAGGAATGGTAACTGATTTAGACAGAAGCAGGTAATTATAACCTAAAGTATTTACAGAGAATACCAAATGTGCAGCCTGGGGATGAAAACAGATGATTAATCTAAAGCCTGCAAATTGAGTAGGGTAATTCATTACCCCATCCACTTTTACTTACCTTTTGCTTGAATGTTGGTCTATACTCCACAGGCAAGAAACTCAAGGAAATTTTTCTCAGAAGAAACAGAAAAGTCCTAGAGAACATACTTTCACCTAAGTGCATGACTATTAAGCCTACAGTGAAGCCCACCACTTGATCAGTCCTGATCATGGACTAGAGTGGTTTCCAAGCACTATTAAATATAAACTGGGAGATAGTAATAATCAGACATTTGAGAAAAACCTCTAATTTATCTTTCCAATAGAAAATAAAGATAAAAGTAAACAGAAAAGAAAATCATGGAGGAAACAGAGGTAAATCAGAGAACAGCCCACAATTATTTTTAAAAAATGTCTAATATCATTAGGAAGATAAGATATAGCATATCTAATATGAGATCAGGAAACTATAAAAAAAGGAACCAACAAAGAATAACAGTTTAGATGAAATGAAAAAAATAAGAAAATAGTTGGAAAATAAAGTTGAAGAAATCTTCCAAAAAGTAGAACAAAAAACAAAATAATGGAAAAAAAAAGAAAAGATAAGACTTGGAGGATCAGGGTGTCTAGCATTTAACTCAGAGTATTTCAGAGAGCTAAGAAAAGACAGGAGAAGATATTATGAAAGAAATAAGGCAAGAACATTTCCTCCAATCAGAGGATGTGAATCTTTGGGTTGAAAAAGTTTACAGAATTCCCAGGAGAATGAATAAAAAAGATCTACTTCAAGGCACATCATCATGACATATAAAAGCATCATGGTAGAAAGGCTTCTAGAAGTTTCCAGAAAGAAAAAACATGTTACAAAGGAACAATGTTTAACATGCCATTCAACTTTTCAATAGTAATGTTGCCACTGACAAAAGGCAATAGAAGAATGCTTATAAAGTAAGAAAGAAAATTATTTTCAACTTAGAATTTTATACCCAGCCAAATTATCATCAAATTAGTGAATAAAATAAAATGAATTTTCAGACATCTGAGTCATGTGAGATCTCAAAAAAAATTACATCCACAAGTAAAACAGAAAATATGTATAAAAAGGAAACTACCAAGCTGTAGAATTAAAATATATTTAAACAAACAGAATAATGAAAACTTTGATAAGTTTTAATAACAAAATAGTAATATTACTATTCTGAGAGAAATGAGGGAGGAAAAGTAGGGAAACGTGGTATAGGAGAGCTAAGTCTTCACCAACCATAAAAGGAAGCCAGTAGGTAGTATCTAAATTCATAAATCAAGAAATAGCAATCATATTATTTAGAAATGTGGAAGTAAACACCAGAAAAAACAAGGAAATACAGGGTCAAAATAGATGAGATAAAGACTGGCTGTTTTTCACTGAAATTTTAAAATATAATCGTTTATTTTAAAATTATGTTTATATGTTACTTAGACCAAAAATAAAAAAAATTTAAGGCAAAATATTCCTGTGGCAGGGTGAAGACTAGATTGTAGAGAGGCAAGAAGGGAAATAAGCAACTATTTCCACAGTCCAAGTGAGAGATGACAGTGACTTGGATCAAAGTGCTAGTGGTAGAGAGAGAAGTGAACAGATTCAAAATGTGTAATGCCACTGACTTAATTTACTGAGATATTGGCTGTGTGGCTTGAGGAAAAGACAATCATCGAAGATGACACCTAAGATAGTAGATGGTGGTATCACTTGTTAAAGTAAATAAGCCTAAAGAGAAACTTGGTTGGTGGAAACATCAATTAAGATTTCTGTTTTGTGCATATTAAGTTTGACATTCCCATCCAAGAGGTGTGTCAGGGAAGCACTTAGATGGCGTTATGGGGAATTGTGTCCTGCTCAAAGGTGTTGAAGTCCTAACCCCAAGTACTGGTGAATACGACCTTATTTGGAAATAGGGTCTTTGCAGATGATGAAGTTGAGATGAGGTTATCAGGGTGGGCCTAATAACAATATGAATGTGTCCTTCTGAAAAGGGGAAATTTGAACACAGAGACAGACACACATGGAGGGAAGATGATGTGAAGATGCAAGGAGAATGCCAACTACAAGCCAAAAAATGTCTGAAGCTACTAGAAGATACGAGAGAGAAATGAAACAGATTCTTCCTCACAGTCCTCAGAAGGAGCCAACCCTGCTGATATCATAATTTTGGACTTTTGGCCTCCAAAACTGTGAGACAATAAATTTCTGTTGTTCACCCAGTTTGTGGTCCTTTGTTACAGCAGTCCCAAGAAGCTAATACAGATAGATATACTTCTGGAGATTTGGGAAGAAGAAATGGTGGAGATACATATTTTGGAATCATGTGCATATAAGTGGCATTTAGAGCCATGTGATTGGAGGAAATCACTTCAGTAGTGAGTGCAGATAGGGAAGAGGATAAGGCTCAAGAATCAAGATTGAGACTGGAGTGCAGAGGGGAGCAGTCCCCAAAGGAGATGAGAGAGTAAGTGGCCAGGGAGGTAGGAGGAAACCAGGAGAGTGTGGTGTCATGGAAACCAGGAAAGTAAAGCCTTTTTATTTTTTTTAAGAGGGAGTAGACAGCTGCTCAGATGACAACTAAGATGAAGACAAAGAGAGATCACTGCTTTTGGAAACATGAGACTCGTTATTGACTTGAGAATGCCACTTTCTTCTATTTGAGGAGGGTTGAGGATAGAATTGGGGGTAAGGAAGTGAAGATAGTAACTAAAGAAAGCTCTTGTGAGATGATTTGATGTGAAGGAGATCAGAAAATGTGAAGTGGTGGCTAGAGGGAGACATGGGATCAGAGGAGCAGTTTTAAAAGATGGGGGACAATGGTGTTGGCCAGATCATCTTTGTGTATGTTAAGTGACAGAGATAGGTTAAGAGCAGTCCTAAGTGAGCTGAAATCCTAAGTAAAAGAAAGTAAGTGTCCAAAGGGAGGTTAGTGATAAAAAAGTAGATGAGTGGTCTGTATAAGTGTCAAAGGAGTGAGGGCTTTTGATAGAAGATGGAAAAAAATGACTTAAAGCCCACAATGTGCCCCAACTCCAGGCTCTTGTGTACAGAGATACAGGAGGATAAAACAGCCTCCCTTGAGAAGACTGCAGAAAGAGTTATGACCTGTAGTCAGAATCTCTCACGTGTCCTGGCCCCACCCAGGCAGCTGTGGGCATTTTATATTTGCCATTTTTACATGCATTGCCCCAGGTATTTTATTTCATTTTACTTATTTTCTTTTCTTTAAAAAGGCTCCCCAAATTGTATATGTTTCAGGATTCCAAAAAACCTGGATCTACTCTTGCTTAGAGGGATGGGTGGGGTGGGACTGCAGATAGTCTCAGTTAGTTTAAGAGAGTTAAGAAAGCATTCAGAGAAAAGGTTGACTAAATAGAGGAATTTGCCAATGATGCATGGTGAGATTCAGAGGGTCTACTAGAAAGAGAGAATCAAATTCCTGGGACTTACAGGTTACCATCTGCAAAGAAAAAGTGGAACACAGATCTTCAACTCTTCTCCTTGACTTCCTTCATGGAAGTTCCATTTTAAAGCAAGGCATGCCACCTTATGACACTTTCCTTTGAGTATAGTACTCCCCTTGGTCCACCGGTTGAAAGACTTGATACAAAAAGATAAAGATAAAAATAAACCATTGATAGCTTCATTTCTTGGTGTAGGCAAAAATATCTTAAGCAGGATTGAAAAAGTGCTAATTTAAACAGGAAAAGTAATAAATTGATCAGCATTAAAATTAATAGCTGTTCCTCAAAAGACACCATTAGAAGAGTAAAAAAATCAAGCCACAGATTGGGAAAAGACACTACTTGCAATGTTATACTCACCAAGGACTTGTGTGAAAAACTATAAAAAGCTACAATCTATGTGATTTTTGTGGTTTCACTCCAGCCTTTGCCTTACATATAAGTTTTTGTTTTATTACTGTGTTTCTGTTTTATTTTACAAAGTTGGATCATACTGTACATGTTGGTTTGTACCCTTTCCCCCCCTCACTCAATTTAGTAGTATATTACAAGTAATCAGATCTTAGAACTGTAAGGCACAAATAAAACTGTTTAGTGTAACCATTTTTTGTGTCAATGTCATTTTGGTTTTTTTTATTAAGATACAATTGACATATAGCATCATATTAGTTTCAGGTGTACAACATAATGATTCATATATGTACATATCGCAAAGTGATCACCACAATAAGTCTAGTTAACATCCATCATCACACACAGTTATAAATTTTCTTTTTCTTGTGATGAGAACTTTTAAGATCTACTCTCTTGGCAGGTTTCAAACTATAGTTACCATGCTGTACATTACATCTCCAGGACGTAGTTATCTTATAACTGGAGTTTGTACCTTTTGACCCCCTTCACCCGTTTCGCTCACCCCCCCGCCTCTGGCAACCACCCATCTGTTCTCCATTTTTTTATAGAGTCCTGGAGCAGTGAGGTGACTTGCTCTGGATTACATAACCAATTGATATCATTATGTGTCCTGACCCCCAGTCCACCGCTCCTTGTTCTGGGAGAGAAGGTCTTCCAGAGCGCCTTGCATTAATCCTTTGCTCTCACCCCAGGCTGTATCCAACTGGTGCCTGCCTCTTTTTAAAAAATATTTGTGAAAGTAAGTTTCGTAATTTCTTTCACTAGCTCATTTTTTGGGGGTGTCCAGATTCCTGTAGGGATGAAATTTTGATAAATTATAATATCCCTTTATCCCCAGGATAAAAAAGAAAAACTCTTCAGGAGTAAGAAAGAAGAGAAACATTCGCTGCTAAGAAAGGTTCAGGTTGCAAACTTCTCTTGCTTATTTATTGAGGTTAAAAGTTAAACTGGATTAGGACAATCATATTTTTCTGACACATTGACTTGCTTCTTAAGAAAACATATTTAGCTTTTTTTTCATGATTCATTTCAGTAGAAGAGCCAGGAGTTATGTTCTTACGCTGAGTAGAAACACTGAAGGCCCCTTTGTGAAGGATTTAGCTAGCTACATGTATTTATCTGGCTCATTTTTTTTCCCCTCTGGGCTAAATTTTGACTTAAAATTTGTGCATGGAGCGGGAAGAGAGGAATTTGGGCTCATTTTTGTGATTTTCCTTAGACAAAATTAGCACCAAATTTATGGGCTTTAGAGCATTGTTCTCCAAGTTGTGACCAGGCAGGTTTTCTCATTGTTGTCACCATATCTTTTTCTCCCAATTCCCTCCAATTACTTTTTCTCCTGGTTCCCAAGATCTGGCTCACATTAGGCTGGTGAATAAGAAAAAATGGGGCTGAGAATGAAATCAAGAGGTGCCAACCTTCAGAATAACAATGTAATATTAAGAAATCTCTCCTCCAAATGGAGTGTTCCAAATGGACTTTCTGCCATAACATAAGTGACCTTTCATTTCACATGTCCCTTCTGTTTGCAGAGGTCACAACCTCCATATGTAGAAATTTCTCATTATCGTTGTCTGAAAATTTCGGGTATGAAGCACACTTTCCATTTAAGTTTTCCTTAGAATATAAATATGACTGTCTTCTGGGCAGAGAATTAAATTTCACACCCACCTCATCGAAAATGGCCAGAAATTACTTACCATGACATTTCCCACTTTATAATGGGGAAATAACTTTACTGTTTTTATTCTGATTGTAAATAATTTAGGAAATATAGACACATATAAATGAGAAAGTGAAAATTCTACATAGTCCTACCACTGAAAGGTGACTGTTGATATAATTTTGGTGTATATTCTTCCTTTAAAAAGTGGGATTCGGGGCCGGCCCTGTGGCCTAGTGGTTAAGTTTGGCACACTCCACTTCAGCGGCCCAGGTTCGGTTCCCAAGCATGGACCCACACCACTAGTTGGCAGCCATGCTGTGGTGGCGACCCACATACAAAATAGAGGAAGACTAGCACAGAGGTTAGCTGAGGGCAAATCTTCCTCAAGCAAAAAGAGGAAGATTGGCAACAGATGTTAGCTCAGGGCAAGTCTTCCTCAGTTAAAAAAAAAAAAAAAGTGGGATCCCATTATAAACGTTCTTTTTGTAACTAGCTTATTTCAATTAAATGTATATTTGCCTTTTTGTATGTCAATAAATATAAATTTACATCCTAAATAAATGAGTAATATTCCATTTATGAATGTACTATATTTATTTAATTAATTCAGTATTGATAGACAGTTGACTCATTTCTGATTTTTGTCAACATGTGAATCCTTGTGATGAATAGCTCTTCTCCAATCAATTCCTAAGGTGTAATCCTTAGAAGGAGAATTGCCACATCAAGTGATTTGTACATTGCTAAGGCTTTTAGTACATATAGCCATATTTCTCTCTAGAAAAATTCTGCCACCTTACATTCTCACCAACAATGTATGAAAGTGACTTGCATCCTTTATCCTCATCAGCATAGACATTATCACTTTAAAAATTTGTTCTCAGTCTAGTAGGTGAAAGCACTCTATCCCATTGTTATATTAATTTGAATTTCTTTGATTATCAATGAGGTCGAATATCTTTTTTATTTGCTATTTGCATGTATTATGATGTAAATTCTCTTTTCACATTTTTGCCCATTTTTCTATGGGAGACAAGTTTTTTTAATTGATTTTTGAGAACTCATGTATTAAGTGTAGTAACCTTTTGTTCATCACATATTTTACATATTCTGTCTCTAGATTTTATTTATGGTGGGTTTTGCTCCACAGAAGATTTCATTCTCATGTGGTCAAATCTATAAATCTTTTTCATAATGGTTTCTGCCTTTGTGTGTCATGTTCAGAAAGGCTTTCTAAACTAATTTTTAAAAAGAAATAAAGAAATACACACTAGCCTCCTTGTATACTCAGTAATGGAAAATATTAATAGACTAATGACAGAAGTGTCTCTGGATTACTAGAGGACTTCAGGCTGAATATTTTTTAAGCATAGAATTCACAGAAATTTTTACTCATTGGGGTTTACTTATGGCAAGTCAATGAAAGACAAACAAAAATTTGTAAGTCACAATTACTTTGCCATTGTAATTTCCTAGAACTCATTAGACTTAAAATAAATTCTGGTATTTGGCATTGATAGCCATCTATTCTCTCTTTCTGTCTTTATTCTATGCCAAGATGTCCATTTTGTTTTCTTCGTGAGTAATAAGTTCAATAGAGGTAAGGTTGAGTAAATAAATAATATTGAAAAGCACAAAGCTTAAAACTCTATTTAAAGTGATACAGCAACATCATAACAAAAATTAGTATATTCATACTTCATAAACTAATGTTTAAATTAATGTAATTATTGTTTCCTTAACTTACTTAAGTTACAAAAAGTAATAGATTTGAATTTTCTTGCAAGCTAGAATTAATCCAGACATCTCGCTTTTTAAGGGACAAATGTATAATCCCAGTTTTTCTCCCTTTCTTGGAAATATAAATTTTGTAGATGCACAAGAGGGGAGAGAAGAGGAGGGACATAATGGGAGGGAAAAGGAAGGACAGTCTAGTCACTGGATATTTTTCATGTCACATCATTCTTTAATTCTATGCAATGAACTCATCTCTAGGATACAGGACTTCAGAATTTAAAATACTCAAAATAAGCTAAGTTTTGAACTCCAATAGCATTTTTAAAAAAAAATTGCATAATATTTAGATTTTTAAAAATCACTTCATAGTCCATCAAAATACCTCCTATCTTGCTTATCATTTTTGGAAGGAGCTTCAAAAATGTCCAGTGTGCTTGGTCACACTTAATGTCCAAGTTCTCCATACTGCCCTGGCCGCCAGTAGCCCTGCCCACCAGTGACCTGGCACAAGTTTCCATTTGCCTTGGCCCTCTCTTGGTCCTGTAAAGCTTCCTTTTTGCTTTATCTCTTTTGCTGTACTATGACCTATTAATAAAATGTCAACCTGAAAATTTCCTGTGAAAAAATCAACACCTCTCTAGGTGTGGATCTGTATAATTTAGTCCGGTTGTAGGTAAGTATTCAATACTTTTTATTGCATTGCATCTAACCTCAGTTCTCAGGAATATTCCAATATAAATTCTTTACACAGAATGACTGCTTATTGTCCGAACTAAGATACCTTTAAGAATGAAAGGATTATAGTAGGAACTATTAATAATTAATCCAGAATAATAGGAATAAACTGGTAAACCAGGGCAAAGAATCACCCTATTCAGAGAAAGATTATAAAATATCATGTGGGATTATTGTCATAATTGAATATAAACTCTTCTTGAGGTTATTTATTTGGATACATCTCTTAATGCTCTGATATCTTGAAGAAGGAGGAGATAGATTCTATAACTAACTCTTTCATCTGATCATCTTTCATTGAATTTAAGGCTTTCTAGTCCCCATTCCCAATAACCTATAGTTTCTTTCTTTCTTTTTTTTTCATGAGGTTGAGGAATGGCAGCTAAAAAAAAGCCATGGAAGATTTATAGGAAGATACTCTTACCAGAAAAGGCTTTTAAAGCCTGTGTTTATGGGTTTTTTATCTGTATGTTTGTTTTTGATGGTTGTGAAATGTTTGTAGACCTTTAGTTAGTGACTTACTGAATTAGAATTTAGTTTGTGTATAGTAAATATAAAAAACATTAATAGCTAATGAGCAGTATACCAGGGTATGAGTAAGAAGATAATAATCGTAGTCAGTCATTCTACATATATTATCTTTAATCTTTATAAAAGCCCTGTAAGGTACCATTAGCCCCATTTTACAGATGAAGAAAATGAGGTTCACTAGCTTGCTTAAGGTCACAGAGTTGGGACGAAACAGAATCACTGTCTGAATCCAAACCCCATGATCTTCACTCTACATGTTGTCTCTCTCTTAAAAAAGATCTGGAGATTGCCCTTGTCTAGTCTCCATGATCATCTTAAATTTTCTCTGAGATGATTAAAGACCTATAATTACAGTATAATATTATGTATCTTTTCCAGCAAAAATATATATGTTATTTATGTTGTCTAAGGAGTGGGTCTCCTTGTCTACCTGTTACACCTGCTTTGCCAGCATGTTTAACCAAATAGAATTGTAACAGCTTTCTACAACTGATGGTTGTATACCAGTGACAGGAGTGATATTATTTACTCAGCCGCAATAGTTTTAGAGGTTATAATGGACTGAAAAATAATAATCTTTTCCTAAAACAGATTACAGCCCTGCTTGTTTAATCTCCCAAGACGGCAATCGGCTGTGGTAGCCAATTTAAGCCACTTCTTATGTAGCTCTGTCTATTGTACCCCACAGCCACAGCACCCCAGTCTCCCTGAGCCCTATTTAGATAACAAGTACTAACAGGCCCCTGATTACTGTGGAAACTGTTCATAGGAACATAGTCTGATGAGTGGTAATGACACACTAATGAGCATGAACACAATGCCATTGATTATACAGAACAACGACACCCTCACTAGACCTGCCTAGTATGTTTGTAACTGGAGGAAGGCTAAATCAGAGCCTCCTGTAGGAACCAAGGTCCAGGAATATTGGGCACATTGGCCCTGAAAGTTCCAGCAACTGTTACGCCTGTTCCCATTAAGACTGACCTGCAGTCCATCTATTAATATACTCTAGAATCACTCTGAGGTGAAAGGGTATGTGTTCCTGCTTTGAGGCATTTGCAATCCCTCTTCTGGAAGGCAAAAGTAGAGATTGTTGGTCTCTTCGCCAATTACTTTTTTTCTACCATCACATGAAATTTAGCATGCTGGATTGAAGCATTTATTAGACCAGGTTTTTGTTGTATTTCTCTTCTAACTTGATCCTCCTCCCCTGTCTATAAACATATCAACAGTCTCCTGATTCTAAAAACTCAAAACCCACAATAAAAACCTCACATTTGGGGCCAGCCCGGTGGCATAGTGGTTAAATTCCTGTGCTCCACTTCGGCGGACCAGGGTTCGCAGGTTCAGATCCCAGGCACGGACCTACACACTGCTTATCAAGCCATCCTCTGGCAGGCATCCCACATACAAAGTAGAGGAAGATGGGCACAGATGTTAGCCCAGGGCCAATCTTCCTCAGCAAAAAGAGAAGGATTGGCAACAGATGTTAGCCTAGGGCCAATCTTCCTCACCAAAAAAAAAAAAACACAAAAAAACCCCTCACATTTATTTAACAACACCTCCCATTCAAATTCTTGCCCTATCTCTTGGTCAGTTCATTGACGTTGTCATACTTTTTGAAACTTCCTTTATTTAAAAACATTTTTAATGATTTAATTTTTAAATTTGAAGCAATCCTAGCCTTTCAGAAAATGGGCAAATATAGTATAAAATACTTTTTCTCCGTGAACCACTTGAGAGTAAGTTGCCAACATGGTGCCCTATTACTCCTAAATATTTATGGATCGGGACAGAGGCCTCAATAATGTTCATCTCTGTATTCCCCACAGTGAGAAATCACACTGCCTTCTCCAAAGTTCTGCCACTGAAACTGCTGAGCTGAAGGATATTATAACTCAACTTTGCTATACAATGCCAAGGTCTTCTCCAAAGGGGATGTCAGACTTTCTGAAAGAGTCTTATGTCCTCCACCTTCTTCATTAACTAATCTCTCTTTAAGCCTAATCAGGCTGGCCTCTGTTCCTGGCCTTCTGCAGGAAAGGCTCCTGTGAAGATCATCTCAGACTCCTTACCCTTCACAATCTGATGCTCTTATTTTCTACTCTCATCTTCCTTGGTTGCTTTGATAGCACTTGATATATTTTACCTCCTTGTACTTTTTGAAACTCTTTCCTCACGAATGGTTTCTTTCATTTGTTTATTCGTTATTCAACAAATATGTTTGTTGAGCACCTGTTATGATCTAGGCACTCTGTTTGGCATTGTGTGCCCAATGGTGAACACGACAGGGAAGCTCTCTGCCCTTATAGAGCTAACATCAAACTGAATTAATTATCCTAAACCACATTTGGGATCATGCCACTATGTGCTCAAACTTTTAATGCCTTCTTCTAAATTAAGAACAAATTCTGTAGTTCTTTATTCAACTTCCTCCTGTGATAATACCCTAGCCTACCTTTCTAGCCTTGCCCTCCATTACTGCCATATCTGACACCAGTGGTTTCTAAACAGAGGGTCAAAGAGCTCTACCTTGGGGAATCAAATAATTATGACAATGGATCCATGAATCCATGTATACCTCAATATTAGACTGCATCAATACTAAGCCTTGTACATCTAATATCTATATTGTTCAAATGTATATAGGTGCTGTGATAAATTTATTCTAAAGTGAGTTTAGAGTAACTTTGTCTTCATGTATTATTTTCTATGAAAGACTACTAAAAGTACAATAATTATCATGCTGGGTGGGGGGAAAGCTTTTTTGACGTTTACAAGTTGACCTAAGTTTCCAAAAGTATTAATTCTAGCAAACTTGGACAATTTTTTTCCCCTCACTATCCTGCCTTCAAGTCTTTGCTAGACTTCAGTTTCCTGTAGCTTACCTTCTCCTTTAGAAATCCTATCCAAGGTTCAGTTTTTATTTCAAAAATGCCCTACTCTAAAGTGTCTTTTCCTGTCATAATCTTTCCCAGCGCTGTCCTTTCCCGTGGTTGTCCCAGCTCCATGTGTAAGAGACTATGTTTTACTTGTCTTTGTGTACCTTGAATCACCTAGCATAGCACTGGCATATCATATGAGCAGAAAAAGTTGTCAAATTGACATAAGGATTGTCCCAGGAATAATCGACATCAATAAATGTATAACATAAGACTTCTACACTAGGGTCAGTAAAAATAAGGTCATATGTTTCAAGTATTGTTTATTGAAAAAAATATTGCAAAAATCCATCATTATGTTACTTTAGGGCTTTTAGAACTCTAGGATTCACCCTAGAGTTTTTAGTCCTTAAACCTAACGCACCAGAAGCTGAATTAGCTCATCTTTATTTCACATGCAAAATAAGTTTTCTCTTACCAGATGATTCAAATAATAATCTACCTCCAAACAATATTGCCTAATTAATGCATTTCGATGAAGGACTAGCTTATGAAAGTTGAGGCAGGAACTCAGACTTAGTACTGTGTTGTGATAGAAATCTTATCATCATTGTTTAATGTACAACTTTGATAGATTTTTAAGTTATTACTGAAGACAAAGACCTTATCTCTTTCATCTCTGTATTCCCTACTCCTAGAGAAAGTACACTGCTTCACACATGTGTGTGTTCAAAGTATCTAGTAAGTGAATACACACACAGAGCAGCCACAAGAAAGGCTCTGTGCTGACCAAAAAATTGGGTCCAGTTAAGCCAAATAGGTCCCTGAGTGATAATGACCTACTTACTGTCAAGGCCCATTAGATAAGACAGGCCTTCATTTATATTTATATAAGAGAAAAATATTTAACTCCTTTGTTCCACTTTTTCCTCCCATTTTATCAAAATTATATGATACATTTTTACTCACTCTATTCACAGAGAATTATAACAAATTTTGATCAAAAAAGATATGTGTCTTCCTTGATAACCAGCCTTCAAACTACCTGGTAGTTTTAGATCTGTTGCAGTTATAAAGGTGTACATCTGAGAATAGGAAACTGCAAAGCAATCCTTGGAGACCTTCCAGAATTTTAGAATATAATTTTGGCCCATCTACATCAATCAAGGGAAACTGGTAATGGGAAGTTCAGAAACCAATTTTTCCCTTGCCCTTTATCTGTAATTTACATTTGTTAAAGGATGGGTTATTATCAGTTGAGAGTCAGGATATCACTTCTCTGCCAATTTAGAGACTAATAATTGTGAGTTTAACTGGGAAATCATCTCAAAATCATAAGTAATGTTTCTGCAGAAAGAAAAATCTCTTCTTGTCACAGTGTTAATAGAGTACTGAAAAAAAATCACAAGGCCCAGGTGAGAGAGACTTTTCTAGAAAAGGGCTTAGAAAGGCAAGGACTGGTGCTCTTTATATAATTGTGACTCTGACTGAAAGCAGCTTGATGGAACTCGTTGAAACTATCCCCCCTCCCACAACAGAGCTGGGAGTGGGATTTGGGAAATCCCAAAAGAGGGAAATGAGACTATTGTCAGAATGATAGTCATATAAATTTGGACACTAACACTTCATGGCAGTAGGACTAGGAAATAGTCCTTAAGTTCAATTGATTCTATCATCAGATGAACTATTTTTTAAAATGTTTTTTAAAACTTCCATATAGTCTTACTGGGGTGCGGTGCTTATTTCCTCCTTCCTTTATCTTGGCAGAACATTCCTGTAATTGGTGTCCCACAAGGAAATGCCAAATCCTAACATCAGACAGTTATACTCAGAGCAAATAAAAATTATTGCACATTTTCCTTTGCAGATCAATCATTATTACTATTATCCATTATATTTGTAAGAATGTACCCAACTATTTAATACATTTCTAGCCACTTGAACATATATATATATTTTTTTTGGTGAAGAAGATTAGCCCTGAGCTAACATCTGTTGCCAATCCTCATCTTTTTTGCTGGGGAAGATTGGGCCTGGGCTAACATCTGTGCTCATCTTCCCTTACTTTATATGTGGGATGCTTGCCACAGCATGGCTTGATAAGCAGTGTGTAGGTCCGCACCTGGGATCTGAACATGTGAACCCCAGGCCACCAAAGCAGAGTGCACGAACTTAACCACTATGCCACTGGGCCAGCCTCTTGAACATATATTTTTAAAGATCTGAGTTTAGTAACAACCCAACCAAAGGAGAGAGTAAAGCTTGATGGTAAATAAGACAACTAATCAGACATACTTCAAAGGTTACCCAGCCTTAACAGAAACAAGGATGTTTCAAGACAGAGCTCTTTTCCAGCAGCAATTCTAATCCAAGTGTGGGCTGGGAGGGGCAGGAAGGGGAGGCAGTCACAAGGTGTCCCTGTCCTGGAGTCAAGATGGTCCATTTCAGGGTTAATCATAATAGTTGAGAAGATGCCCAGGGAGGAACGTGATCTTCCAAGTCATCAGGATTTACAGTCAAGCTCTCACACTGAGACTCATACAAGGATCAGGTACAGTCCTCAGCCACAGGTGTGAGCCAAAAGCAGCCTGAACTTGTCATTATCCGTCTTCCAGATCTTCAAACCTCTATTAAATTGTTAATCTATTGTTTAACTCTAGTGCTAGGTGGTGGCTTGATTTTTCTTTATTAGTTAAAAAAAAAAAAAAAAAAGGCAAGGAAGACTCATTCTTTTTTAGATTTCACCCTCAAGTGCATTCCACACCGGATAATCCAGAGTTTAATGACACTGTCTTGAGTTTTCTAGTTCTATTCACAGCAAGATGAACTAAGTAGAACATTCAGACTTGCACATTCAGCAATATCAGTGCTTTCCATCCCCTTTGGAAAGGACAAAGAGACTTTCTACCAAAATGTTGTCTCTCTTCTCCTTATTCTTCCTTAAAAAAACACACTCTGTATATCCATGCCATTTATTATTATTATTACTATTATTATTATGTGAGAAATGAATTATACCCAATCACTAAGAAGATCCAATAATGTACTAAAGCAGTAAGATGATTTTCTTTAGATTTTATCCTACATTATCAAAGCCCCCAAACTCCAAAGCATAAAGTTTGACATCATTAGTGGTTTCAAAGAGTTAGCAAGTTTAAACAGATTCATGTAAGAGTCATGGGTATTTTTTATGATAAACCATTATTTATTTAAATCCAAGTAAATATTATCTACTAACCTGTGTCAGAACAAGGTGTTCATACTTTAGTTGATTCTTTTATCAAAGCACACTAAACTTGAATAATGCCTCCCAGGGACTATTCTGAAACACCTGTTTTCTTAAGCAGCGTGTCCTCTGTGAGAAATAAATTCCAAGTAAGTAAATAGGACATGAGGCCATTTTATAATTTGTGCTGAGGTAAAACCAGAAGTACCTCCTAAGTTAAGTCAAACAAAAACAGAAATATGTGACCGGTTTGCCTACTAATAACCCTATGTCATTAATTTCAGGTTATCTCTATTTGTCTAAAGCTATTTGATTTAATCTGGTCTTATAAAATATACGCTACTGAGTTAATGCCAAAACCTACTTCGTGATGTACTCTATGTTTTTAATACTGGAAGAAGTTCAGACAGAAAATATACTTTAAACATATCAGTATTATTTTTATTTTTGTCCTAATTATCTATAGCATGTTATAGCAAAATAACATGGACCTTCAGGGCCAGTCCCATGGCATAGTGGTTGGGTTCAGCACGCTCCACTTTGGTAGCCCATGTTCGCGGGTTCAGATCCTGGGTATGGACTTTTACCAGTCATCAGCCATGCTAAGGTGGCAACCCACATACAAAATAGAGAGGATTGGCACAGATGTTAGCTCGGGGCTAATCTTCCTCAAGTGAAAAAAAGAGGAAGATTGGCAACAGATGTTAGCTCAGGGCAAATTTTCCTCACACACACACACAAATAATAATAATAATAATAATAATAATAATAATAATATGGACCCAGAATATAATATAACTTTTATTTTTTATATTTTATTTTATTTTTTAAAAAACCTTAGGTGCTAGGGCCAGCCCCGTGGCATAATGTGTAAGTTTGGCACACTCCGTTTTGGCGGCCTGGGTTCACTGGTTCAGATCCCTGGTGTGGACCTACACTATTCGTCAGCCATGCTGTGGCGGCGACCCACATACAAAGTGGAGGAGGATTGGCATGGATGTTAGCTCAGGGCTAATCTTCCTCAAGAAAAAAATAAGGGGGGTAGGATTGGCAGCAGATGTCAGCTCAGGGTAAACCTTCCTCAGCAAAAAAAAAAAAAAATACCACTTTATTAAGGTATGATTAACGTACAAAAAGCTATACATATTTAACATATACAACTTGATGAGTTTGGCGATAAGAATACACTGTGAAATCATCACCATGATCAAGGCCGTAAACTTGTCGATCACCTCTAAGAGTTTTCTCCCTCCCCTTTTATTTACTTATTTATAACGTTTTTTTCCTTTTGTGGTAAGAGCACTTAACATAAGATCTACTTTCTTAGCAAATTTCTAAACACACAATACAATGTTGTGAACTATAGTTTCTGTGTTATACAGTAGGTCTCTAGAACTTATTCATCTTGCATAACTGAAACTTTGTACCTTTTGACCAACACCTCTTCATCTCCCCCTGCCCCCAGCTCATGGTAACCACAATTCTACTCTCTGGTTCTATGAGTTTGACTACTTTAGATTATTCATAAAAGTGGGATCATGCAGTATGTGTCACTCTGTGACTGGCTTATTTTACTTAGCATTATGTCCTCTAGGTCCATCCGTGTTGTCGAAAATGGTAGGATTTCTTTCTTTTTTAAGGCTGAATAATATTCCACTGTATGCATGTATCACATTTTTTAATCAAGACATAATGAACATATAACATTATATTAATTTCAGGTGTACAAGATAATGATTCAATATTCGTATATATAGTCATTCACCACATAATGTCACTTCGGTCAATGAACTGCATATATGACAGTGGTCCCCTAAGATTAGTACCATATAGCCTAGGTGTGTAGTAGACTATACTATCTAGGTTTGTGTAAGTACACTCTATGGCGTTCACACAAAGATGAAATTGCGTAATGACAGATTTCTCAGAATGTATCCCCATTGATAAGCAACACATGACTGTATTGCAAAGTGATCACCACAAGTCTAGTTAACATCCATCATCATATATTGTTAGAAAATTATTTTTCATGTGATGAGAGCTAAGTTTTACCTCTTAGCAACTTTCAAATATACAATACAGTATTATTTACTATAGTCACCATCCTGTTCATTACATCTCCATGACTTATTTATTTTATAACAGGAAGTTTTTACTTTTTTACCCCCTTCACCCATTTTGCACAGCCCCATCCCCTGACTCTGGCAACCACCCATCTATTCTCTGTGTCTATGATACATTTTGGGTTTTTTGTGTTTTGTTTTGTTTTCAATTCCACATATAAGTGAGATCATGCAGTATTTGTCTTTCTCTGTCTGACTTATTTCACTTAGCATAATGCCCTAAAGATCCATCCATGTTGTCGTAAATGGCAAGATTTCCTTCTTTTTTATGGATAAATAATATTCCATTGTGTGTGTGTATATATATATATATGTATATATATATATATATATATATCACATTTTCTTTATCCATTCATCCATCCATCCACACTTAGGTTGTTTCCATGTCTTGGCACTTGTAAATAATGCTGCAATGAACATGAAGGTGCGTATATCTTTTTGAGGTAGTGTTTGCATTTTCTTCAGATAAAATATTCATAAGTGGAATTACCGGATTATATAGTAGTTCTTTTTTTCCCAGTTTTGTTGAGATATAATTGACATACAGTATTGTATAAGTTTAGGGTGTACAGCATAATAAGTTTTTCCTTGTGATGAGAACTCTTAGGATCTACTCTCTTACCAACTTTCCTATATATCATACAGCAGTGTTAACTATAGTCATCATGTTGTACATTACATTCCTAGTACTTATTTATCTTATAACTGTAAGTTTGTATATCACATTTTCTTTATCCATTCATCCTTCAATGGACATTCAGGTTTGTTCCATACCTTGGTTATTGTGAACATTGCTGTGATGAATATGAGAGTGCAAACATCTCTTCAAGATCCTGACTTCAATTCCTTTTGTATACCCAGAAGTGGGATTGCTGGATCAAATGGTAATTCCCTTTTTAATTTTTTGAAGAACCTCCATACTGTTTTCCATGTGGCTGCACCAATTTACATTCCCACCAACAATGTACAAGGGTTCCCTTTTCTCTACATCCTCACCAACACTTGTTTTGTTTTGTTTTGTTTTTAACAGGTGTGAGGTGATATCTCATTGTGGTTTTGATTTGCATTTCCCTGATGATTAATGATGTTGAGCACCTTTTCATACACCTGTTAGCCACTTGTGTCTGTTCTTTGGTAAAAAGTCTATTCAGGTCCTTTGCCCGTTTTTAAATTAGATTATTTGCTTTTTGCTATTGAATTGTAGGCGTTTCTTATACATTTTGGATATTAACCCCTTATCAGAATATGGTTTGCAAATAGTTTCCCCCATTCTGTAGGTTAGATTGTTGTTTATTTTTTTTTCTGTGCAGAAGTTTTTTAGTTTGATGTAATCCCACTTGTCACTTTTTGCTTTTGTGTCTCTGTTTTTGGTATCACATCCAAGAAATCATTGTCAAGTCCAATGTCTAAAAGCTTTTAATGTTGCTTTAGTTTTAAAACATTATCCCATCATGCTCCTTAAGGATCTTAACGTGTTTAGATTATGTATTTCTTAACTATTTTTTGAACAAAAGTGTGATTAACTCTATATCCTTCAATATTCAGTTTGCTGTGAAGCCAATCTAAATTTAGACTCTTCTCTATCCTCCTATCGCCTTTCGTCCTAATCCTTCTGTCACAGCAGTTGTCACACAAATATGTATTATTACTTGCAGACTATTCTAAGGCCTCTCCCAGATTGTCATTTCTGGATGTCTATTCTTTCATGTATGACCTGTAACACCTTACACTGTGCCTGGCATAGTAGATGCTCACTAAAATTATTCAGTAAACAAATGAATGAACTAAGTAGTGCTTTAATTATTTTAGGGCCTGGAATTGAATCATTTTAAAATCCCATGAATAGCAAAACAGAAATTTTTAGTAGCACTATATAGAGATATGCATTTCATAGACAGGAAGCTTCCTTGCTGCTTATGACCCTTTCAAAAGGCCAAAAAGAAAGCAAAATAATAACCTATACATCAAAACAGTAATTTTATTGGGTCATCAGGTGGATTGATTTAGTTAATAAAATTTTTTTAGAAAACATAACTAGCCAGAACAAGAAAAATGCTTTTATCCTTAACAATCCCAAATGCCTGATATCAGTGTTCATGTTCTGAGATGCACATCTTTGGTGATGGTTTGTTTGTTTCTGTTGGTACAGAAAATGTGCTGCTGTAACAGACCCATAAACGGCTGTGTGAGATGGAATCTTGAGTATCCAAAGGTGTTTAAAATAAATATTTCCACCCTCGAGTTTAGCAATTTCAAAACAGATGTCTTCTGTCAAAGAAAGTCACAGATTTTTTTTTTCTTTAACTTGGCAGGGACATTTCTATTTTCTATACTCTCAAGTCCCCGATAGGGAAGAGTTTTTGTTTTGTTTTCTCATTTCTCATGGTTTAGAGTTGTTCTCTGAGAGATAGGTAGTGTGGTGCACTGGTTAAGGACCCGGGCTTTATAGGCAGGCAGTACAGAATTCCAATCCCAGATCTTATAGTAACAACAGCTAACACTCATGGAGAGCTTCCTAGGTACCCGGCTTTGGGATACTTTTCTTTACATGAATTATTTCACTCAATTTTCACAACTTAGATGATATTATTATTCATATTTTTTACATGAGGAAACTGACATTAAAGCATTAAGTAAATTTTCCAAGTATGATACCAAACCTCCTAATCTCAAGTTAAGTTCATGTGCCTGATGCACAGCAAGCCAAACATTGAGACATCGGTGCTTGGAAATGGAAAAAGATTTATTTGAATTGGCCAAAACGAGTAGGCAGGAGCCTAGGTTAGCTCAAATCTGCCTCCCCAAGAACAGAAGGCAGGGGCGTTTATAGAGCTAAGGGGCTTGGCAGGAGGAGCTTCGGGGAAACAAAGGGGTCACTCCCGATAAGCCCCTGGGCAATCTGACTTCTGGGCTTCAACTGCTGCTGAGGGCCAGCCATCCGGTGATCGCAGCCTCCCCGAAGGCATTCTCTTTCTTCCTCAAAATAAGCTCACAAATCCTCGAGACCCCTGAGTCACCCCTCAAGTTAAACAGGAAAAACAGCAAATTGGTTTAATATTTACAGTACCCCTCAGGTACCCAGCTTCAAGTACACTCAGTTGATAAATGGAAAGACACCATTGGAATGCTGTCTATTTAATTCTATACCCCATATTCTAACCATTACACTCTTAAATACCTACTAACTGTGACCTTGGTCAAGTTCCTACCCATCTCTGCTTCTTGTTATGTTATTGTGGGAGTTATAGAAATTAACATTTGCAACTCTCAGAATTATACTTGGTACAAAGTAAGTTCTCAATAAATTATAACCTAAAAATAATTATTATTTTTGCTTTTAACAGCCATTGTCTGTTAGACAATTAGAAAAAAAGGAAAAATAATCTTTTATCTTGTATCCTTCATTCCTTCCTATAATTCTAAATTTCCGTCCAGTTTTATTTCTCTTCAGCCGAAGAACTCCCTTAGCCTTTCTTGAGGGATAGACCTGCTAGCAACAAATTATCTCCACTTTTGCTTTCCTAAAATTTTCTTTTTTTTTTTTCAGCTGTATTGAGGTATAATTGACAAAACTGTAAGATATTTAAAGTGTGCGTTGTGGTGATTTGATACAAGTACACATTGTGAAAGGATTCCCACCATCTGATTAACACATCCATCACCTCACATGTTTATCGTTTGTAAGTGTGTGTGTGTGTGTGTGTGTGTGTGTGAGAGAGAGAGAGAGAGAACATTTAAGATCTACTCTCTTCGCAAATTTCAATTATATAAAACAGTGTTATCAACTACAGTTACCATGATTTACCTTACATCCTCAGACCTTATTCATCTTATAGCTGAATGTTTGTACCCTTTTACCAACCTCTCTCTACTTCCTTCAACCCCAGCCCCTGGCAAACACTTTTCTACTCTGTTTCTAAGGGTTTGACTTTTTTTTTTTTTTAATTCTACATATAAGTGATACCATGCAGTATTTATCTTTCTCTGTCTGGGTTATTTCACTTAGTATGATGCCCTCAAGTTCCATCCATGTTTTCACAAATGACAGTATTTCCTTCTTTCTCACACGTGAATAATATTCCATTGTATATACACACTACATCTTCTTTATCCACTTATCTGTTGATGGGCACGTAGGTTGTTTCCAAGATTGCTATTGTGAATAATGCTGCAACAAACGTGGAAGTGCAGATATCTCTTCGATATCCTGTTTTCATTTCCTTTGGATATATACCCAGAAGTGGGACAGCTGGATCATATGGTAGTTCTATTTTTAATGTTTGAGGAGCCTCCATACTGTTTTCCGTAGTGGCTGCACCAATTTACATTCTCATGAAATTTTCTTTATTTTGCATTCATTTTTGAAGGATATTTTTATAGAATATAAAATTCTAAGTTTATAGGTTTTTTTTTTTTTAATTTCAGCACTTTAAAGATGTCCTTCCATTTAAAGATGTCCTTCCATTACTTTGTAGCCTCCTTTGTTTCTGATAACAAGTCAAATATATTCTTTTTTTTGTTCCTCTGTATGTAATGTGTCTTTTTTTACTGGCTGCTGTGAAGACTTTATCTTTGGTTTTCAGCAAATGTGCTTAGGTGTATAATTTATTCTATTTGGGGTTTGGTGAATTTTTTGGATGTGTGCATTAATGTTTTTCATCAAATTTGGAAAATTTTTGTCCAATATTCCTTCAGATATTTTTTTCTCCCTCATCTCTCTCTTCTTTCCTTCTGGGACTCTAAGTACATGTATGTTTGACCACTTGATACTATCTTATATAATTTATTAAAGTTCTGTTCAAGTTTTTTTCAATATTTTTCTCTCTGTGCTTGTTTTAAATTTTCTGTTGACCTCTTTTCAAGTTTACTGCTCCTTTATTCTGCATTGTCCAATTTGATGTTGATCTCAACAACGATTTTTAAACTCCAGATATTGTATTTTTTAATCCTAGGTAGATCATTTGCTTCTTTTCCAGAGTTTCCACATCTCTCCTGAAATTACCTCTCTCTTCATCCATTTTCCTGGAGATGCTTTAATATATTTATCATAGTTATTTTAAAGCCCTTGACTAACAACTTCAGCATCTGAGTGACCTGTGAGTCTGTCTCTATTGATTAATCTTTTTCTTGACTATGAGTCATTTTCCTGTGTTTAATAATTTTTAATAATTAATAATTATTTAATTTTTAATGCACATTTAATCATTAAAAAATTCATACAGGACATTGTGCATGATGATTCATTATAGAGATTTTGTATTCTGCAGTTTCCTCTGAAGAGTATTGAGGGGTTTTTTCAGCAAGCAGTTAAATTACTGGTGGATCACCTTGATTTTGCCAATATTTGGTTTTAGTTTTGAGCTCTGTTAGGGTGGATCTATTTCAGTTTTAATCTTAGTTCTGGGATGTGATTCTTACTCCTAAGGTGTGGCCCTTCTGGGGTTTTAATAGAAAGTTCAAGATGTTCACCAAGCCTTGTTAACTTAGCAGGACATTCAAATCAAATCTGTCCCCCCAGAATGAGGCAGATGTTGAAATCTCTGCTCAGGTCTCTAAGGCTTTTTGCATTTGATTGCCACTGGAAATGTTGTAGTCTTACTTCTCATTTGTGCGGTTCAGGAGTTAGCTAAGAATCTGAAGGTAATTTGTGTGCAGATTTGAGGATCAGCTCCCATTGACAACCGCTTCATTTGCAGGATTTCTTCCTTCCTTCAATTTCCAGCTGCTTTGGCAGTCTTGAACTCTGACTTCTGACTTCTCAGCACAGAAGGGCTTCTACATTCTGATTGAGTTCTAGACCCCACATACTGCATGGATTGGGGATCGCCCTAAAATAAAAGCCAGAAAAAAATATATCTCACCCAGTTTTTTTCCATTATTTCAAGGATCATATCACTTCCATTTTCTGCCAGGTTTGGTTGTTTTCAGTACCTCAAGCAGTTGTGTTTTATATTTTGTCAAGAGTTTATAATTGCCAATGGCAGGTATATGCTACTCTCCTATTACCAAAAGCCAGAAGCAAACATTTTCAATAAATTATGTTATAAATATTAATCATCTTTTTATCAATGGGGTGCTATCAATGTTAAATTTTTTTAGCATGGGACCACATCTGGCCATAGAAAGTGCTTTCTAATTATAAACCATCATCATTAGAGGAGTGACTTAGAGCTTATCAGAAGGACAACTAAAGAGTAGGAGACAACTACAAAAGAGAGAATCACAGTAGAAGCAGAGCCCTACAGCAGTCTGAACTCACGATAACCTGCTGTCACTTGTACAGCATCCACTGCAGCTGTCTGTGAAGTCCTTCTTATAGCCAGATGTTGCTTCTGAAAAAGTCGTTGTAAAGTTCATAAACTCGAGCAAAGCCTTTTAGTTCTGACCTAATGTGACTAATATACTAATCATTCAGCAGAAAGAGAAATCAAAGAAAAACACAAGACTGATGAAATTTAGAAATAACAGTATTCTACATTGGAATAAACAAAACTCATTGGCTGCAGATCATGTTCATATGCTCCTACTTCAGAAGGATGGAGAAAATTGTGTTGCATAATGTGCTCATGTGAAATGTATGGCACGCCACCTGCTTATAGCATTTGTTTTAGACTATAGTTGCCCTTAAATGCAGCTATGAAAATAAATACTGACTCACAAAACCACAACTGGAAAAAAAAAAATGAACAAGTATTTATCAAATGCCTACCATGAAAAACCTATGCAGAGTACCTAAAATACTGAGTTTGTTCTAAAAATTGTAAATGCAATCAAAACTTTGGGAAAAACAATTGGACAGATAAAAGTTTTAGGGAGCCCTACAACTTGAACTACAACTTGAAAAGGGAGAGTAGCAACTCATAGGAAAGGGGGATAGCATCCAGATATGGGGATAAACGTAACCAAAATCTGGGAAATAAAATGGCGTGAGACAGGAGAGGTCAGTTTAACTGAGGTGGGGTATCCATGGAGAGACGTGGGATTGAGTTCATAAGCTGGGGTCAGATAAGGGGAGAGAGTGTCAAATATTACGGAGAGGAGCTTGATCCTGCCAATAGGACAGTTCCTAAATCTAGAGAATAGTAAATGGAAATTTTATACTTAAAATATCTTTAATGGGGAAGGTGTATTTGTTATTATGATAATATTACACATTCAATTTTACTTGGTATTATTTCTGAAGTCTTTCATAATAAAGAAGAGAAAACACAGTACACTCAAGTAGCAGAGAAAAAAGTGAGAGAGAGATTCTACACTTAATGGGAGCTTAATTACTATGTTAATAATGGGGAGACAATTATTATGATGAAATATGAAGGGAAAAGCCTTTTGCAGAGCACAGTTTCTCCTTCCTGCATTTACCCCTCTAGGAGCATATTTCTATTCTGGTATAGTAAGATACTTTTATGCAGCCATTTTATGCAGCACACACTGAAGTTGACATGAAAGGGACATCTATTTTGCGTACTGAAATGTAAAAATTCACCTTGTGTGACTTCATTTATTCAGTCAACCATTTATTATTTAACAAACATTAATTGAGCATTTGCAACATGGCAGGCATTATTCTAGGCACTGGGCAAACTAGATGATGAGTTTCTTCCTCCATGGAGCCTACTTTTTAGAGCTTGCTCCTTACTCTGCTCCCTCTGACTCCTGGAGGACACAGGCTTGCTGCCCATTCCTGTTCCTTCAGACTGATACACAATCCAGCGTGTTTCAGTTTGAAACCCCAGCTTCCCTGTCTTCTCTCCTCTTGTCTTTCCTTCTTAGTCTCGTATAATCTTGGAGAATTTCCAGAGTAAGACCTAGGCTTTCAGAGGTACTCCTTTTACATTCCAGCCTGCGTGAAGAACAGTTCCAAGTTGATCTCAGCCTCCTAAATTGGAACCAAGCCCAGGACCTTGTTAGGTGTTGGGAAAAATAAGCTGGAAACTAACCTACTTTACTTTGAACAAACCAGTGATGATGTTGATTAACATTCTATTTTAAGACATAGTAAGGATTCTTTACAGTATACATAGTACAATGCCCTCCATACTTTTCCCTCAGTCTAGTAACTTAGTGCCTCCTCTTTCATATTATCTCCTTTGTTGAAATAAAGCAACAACAATAGCTCCATCATGTAATTTTATTATTTTATTGCTCTTTCATAGGAGGAACAAATCATGTTAAAATGAATCCTAATGTTTTCTTTCATGAGAAGAATTAAATTATTTCTTGAGGCTGAATTATTTTTTTGCATGATACTGTACAACGCTAGTTCAAGATAGATCCCAAAGCAGTGGAACCTATCATCAGTACCCTGATCGCCTTGTATTTCAGTATATCAGTGACCTCTGCGTATAAAGTCAAGAGAAGCTACGAGCCAGTAGAGTCCAGTGCTGAAAGCAGAGCAGGTGACTCATGGCTTATGAACCCTGTTCATTACTGACTTGATTTTTAGAAATCAGTTTTATCTTGGGCTGAATGTACTGATAACCACAGTTCTAAACATTTTAGTACCTTGCCGATAGCATTCCAGGCATATTGAGAAAATGAATTAGTGTAGTGTTCATTGACAGGACATAATATTTAGCCCATTCAGTGGATTTTCTTACTACTAGTAGCAAAGAAGTTCTCATGGCAAAAAAGAAACCTGTATGTAACTATGTCAATTTAGTACAAATATCTTAACAAGGTCCATAAAAATATTCTGTGTAATAGTGGACATGCCAAGAAAAAGATTTATAAGGATGAGAAATTATATTTCACTTTCATTCTCATTTTTTCAAAGGGACACTTTCTGCCATAAATCAAGAATAAATTCCAACATAAAATGTCTGTGAGTAGAACATTTAACATCTTCTGAATCTTAGCATAAGGACTTTTAAATTTCTTTTTCACGGTGGGCCTTATTTTCCCCTTTATATGCAGCATCTATAAAAAAAATTCAACTGTATAGTTAATAATACAGTACTGTACACTTTAAAATATGTTAAGACAACAGATCTCATGTTAAGTGCTCTTACCAAAAACAACAACAATAACACAAAAGAACACAAGGAAAATTTGGAGGTGATGAATATGTTTAGTACCTAGGTTGTGGGGATGGTATCACGGGTATATGCATATGTCCAAACTCAACAAGATGTATACGTCAAATATGTGCAATTTTTTGTATATCGATTATACCTCAATAAAACTAAAAAAAAAAAAGGTGAAACTGTGTTTAAGTCTACTTGAGTTGATCAAATGGTAAATTTGTTATCCAGTAAAGACAATAGAAGATGACTGAAGAGTTCCCACTATGAAAAGCTACCAGAACCCTCAACCCCCTATTCTCCAATTCCAGACGTCAGGCTACCTCAACTCTGTCTTACTGGCATGACTGGGTAAAAGACATACCATCCTGCAAATGGTGACTATACTTCCAGGTTTCCTAATAACCCATTTGAGCAGCCTAATTTATAAAATATTTCATAGTTATCATTAAGTGTGAAGCCAGTGGAATTACGAATGAGAATTTAGATATATAAGTATAGTAGACACTTACTGGGTCATCTGACTTCCCTTCTCTGGGATTCGTCCTTTGCCTTCATCGACTCAGTCACAGGAGCAGATTTCTAACAGCCATCTTTACACATTGTGAGAATGTCCAACGGACTCCAGTTTTATTGGTCCAGAGGTAGGCATCTGAAATCAGGTGAGCCTAGCAGAGTCCGTTTCTTGACAATTTTGAATGGAGCCCAAGAGATTTCAATCTGAATCTAGGCTACTGAAAGAAGATGTAAACACTTGAGTCATGTTTTCTGCCACATAGATCAGGGAGCAGAGAAAATAGTCTGAAAAGCCAGAGGGAGAGAAGGAGAAGCAGAATGATGGGAAGAAAACTTTGGTGGGGAGTTGGGGGCTTTGAGGATGTTCTCCATGACTATCCCATTTCTGGCATCTTGTGAATGCCTATAACATGTTTTTTTAAAATTCCCTTAGACGTCTCAGCATTCTAGGGGTTTCCCAGTGTCCATATAATAAACCCATTTTTTTTCACTTTAACAATGTGAAGTTGATTTATACAATTTGAACCCAAAAGTCCTAACTAATACAAGAAGAAAATTCTAAAGCAAAATTTCAAATACATTTAAAGTAGTTCACTAGCTATGTCCATTTTTCCAATTCATATCATGTACATTCCCTTTGTCTAATTAACTTGTGAATTTCATGTCTTAGACAGCTGCTAAGTCCTTCTTGCCTTAACATGCCCTTCCTTCTGCTTGTAATGCCTCCCCTTTTCCACCTAACATCAAAATCTGGGTCAAAACACAGGAATTCCAGGAAGTCATCACAACACAACACAACCCATTCTGGTTCCTTCTTAATTCTGTTTCTAGCATCTCTCCACAGCCTGGAGACCACACTATATTATTTTGCATGTGTTTAAGTGTAGCCCTAAAATTTTTCTTATATTGCTTTTTTTGCTAATACTTTTTCTCCAAAGAGGCAACAAATTATTTGACAAGAGATAAACTATTTTACTCCCTATTTTACTATTTAACTTTAAATTGCTCCAGTGCTGTGAATTGCCTACCACAGGTGCCCATAAGTACATGTGAACTGTCTCTAGCACATTCTAAATGAGTCATCAAAATCCCAGCTTCATAGTACTAGAAGTAAATATTTGAAAACTATTGACTTAAAGAAAATCAGATAGTGATGGCGTCTGGAAAGGCCAAAATGTTAACCATCTAAAGTTTACCTTGACGCATTACCTCATAGGTTTCCAATTCTAAAAGAGAAGCAATGTCAGAATTTTAATGGAAATTCTTTTATGCATAATATATTTCGATGACTAACCGCAGAGGTTCCTCCTTCTGCAAAGTGCAGCTCTCCTAAGAGTCCAGTGCCTTGGATTAGATTTCCCAAGTTTAACTCATCAACGGATGGAGTGAATGATAAGCTCTGTAGAAAGAGCACACACTTGCAGAGAAAACACCAAAACTATGGAGAGGATGAGACATCTGAACAAGGGTTTTAAAAAAGTCTAGGGGGAAAATTTTTAGATTCTACTTTATAATCTACAGTGGGTCATTAAAAAAATAATCATTCCCTACTTATGAGACTATTTTTTAATTGTTAAATGTCTCCTAAGATATTTTTAAAAGTCATTGGCAATTAGGGCATAATGCAAACAATCTTTAAGAACTCCTGCCTTAATGGCTTCAGAGGATCAGGTGGGAGCTATTGTATACGGCTGAAATACATAGAAATTTTCTCTGATGAGTCTCAATTTTTATATTGTCACATGGCCTGAAGCTACTGGGATGAGAACATTTTTGCTAATCTAAAATAAATAACTAGAGGAGGTCTGTAAGTCACAGACAAACACAGCTTGTTTACATGAAGACCTCTTCTACTTGATTCCTTTGACCTGAGAACTCGAGTGAAACTATGAAAAAGCTGCCAAGTTCCAAAGCTGGGAACAGACCCAGCCCAGCGTGATTTTCATCCTCTTCCTCTACCTGGAAACATTATCTCGAGTAGATAGGGGTTAAAACTTTACAATTCCATTTTCACCAATCATTATGTGTGATACTTCTGAGACTGCATATATACTAACAAGGACAAGTTATTCTGTTTTAATAATCTGCTAGGTGTGGACACATTTAACCCAACCAGTTTTCTTCCTATTTCTCCATCTCTGCCTTCTCAAATCCAGTACTCCTTGGATTTTTATCCTGTGTTTGCCTTTGCCCCAACATATTTTGCTTTGTCAAATCTGCTTCTGCTTAAACTTTCAGACCACCAGTATTCCCTCAGCTGTGGCCCTGACAGGATGGCATCTCTAGTCATCTCTCAGGTCAAAGGGCCTTCAGAAGCCTTGTCTGGTTAGGAAAACCCGGTAGGAAGTAGGTATTACCCGAGGCAGGGCAGATGGAAGACCAGTGGAGGAGCCGTACTGGCAGGGGTTCTTCTCTGGCAGCGTAATAGTCACACCCACTCCTTCTCTGTTGCTGCCCTGAGACCCTCCAGGCCTTTCTTCTCCTTCCTGGAGTCTGCTCAAGCACTGGCCACTTTACCCACTGGTGTGTCAATTGCTCCTTCTTCTAGTCTTACCTCAATACATTTGATTTCAGGATCAGCAAAGTAGACATACTTGCTGTCTGACTCAGAGGTAACCTGAGTGGACCATTTTTTAAAACAGCACTTCATTATTCTTCCAAAATTACAGACTTATTGGCTAACTGGACATCCATCAAAAGGCTTGCCTGGTTCTTACTTGACCAACCATAAATTTGGCTAGGATTTCTCTAGCCAAAGTTTCATATGAGGAACCATGGAGTTTTTAGGCAAAGCCATTCCACTGCAGTCTACCAACTCTTAGTCAAACATCTCTCAAAGATACTTGCCCTCCTTTCGAAAATAAAGCCTCCAAAACAGTTACTATTCAATTCCCCTCTCCCTTCCTCTCTGACTCTCCATATCTTAACCCGTTTCATGATGTCATGAAAAATTAGACATTTCTTATGATATAGCTTAGGGTCACAGTAAGATATAATAATAAACATATAATCATCAGACCTTAAAATAACCTAAATAAGCAAAATATAACTTTGGCCCCATAAACAACACCTATTTTCCTTTTTCTTTTTTGATATCTCCTTAGATTGACCTATATCACAGCATCATTTCAGTTGAAATATTTTTTTCCTCATTGGTTTTATGGTTCCCATATTTTGTGAATGATCTGCCATTTTTTGGTGTGTGTTGGATTTCAAATTTTTAAAAAAATAAAGTTATCTAATTTGCTCTTTTAGTAAATTTTTGATCTACCATGCCTGTAATAATATTTTTCCCATGTGGGTCATTACACTCTTTATAATAGAAAGAAATAACTTTCAGATGTAGGGAGCCTTTGGCATGTAGGTTTGAGTCTTTTAGAAATTCAAATAACCCCAACTTTTGGATGCAAACAAAATAGAGAGACTTGCAAATGTTTGTGACTCATAATAGAAATGTGCCCTTTCATCCAAAGAATTTTTCAGTATTTAAAAAATGCTGGTGAGAATGCAAAATGGTACAGTCACTTTGGAAGACAGTTTTGTGGTTTCTTACAAAACTAAACATACTCTTATCATATCATCCAGCAGTTGTGCTCCTTGGTATTTACCCAAATAAATTGAAAACTTATGTCCACACAAACCTGCACACAAATGTTGATAGCTGGTCTATTCATTATTGCCAAAGCTTGGAAGCAGCTAAGATGTCCTTCAGTAGGTGACTGTATAAACAATCTATGGTATCTCCATACAATGGAAAAAAGAAATGAGCTATCAAGTAACAAAAAGACATGGAGGAAATTTAAATGCATATTGCTAAGTGGAAGAAGCCAATCTGAAAAGGCTAAATACTATATGATTCCAACTATATGACATTCTAGAAAGTCAAGACTATGAGACAGTAAAAGTCTGCTGGGAATTCGGGGAAAGGGAAGGAGGGATGAAAAGGCGGAGCACAACAGATTTTTAGGGCGGTGAAACTGTCGCTGTATATACTGCAGTGGTGGATACGTGTCATTATACATTTGTCAAAACCCATAGAATGTACAAAAAGAAGAGTGAACCCCAATGCAAACCACACACTTTAGTTAAGAATAATGATGTACACCTGAAATTTATACAATGTTGTAAACCAATGTTACTGAAATAAACAAAAAATTAAAAAAAAAGAATAATGTATCAATATCGGCTCATCAATTGTAACAAATATACCACAATAACGCAAAAGGTTAACAGTAGGAGAAATTTAGGAGAGTGAGGGTGGGGTGCAGAATAAACGAGATCTCTCTGTACTGTCTGCTCAATTTTTCTGTAAACCTAAAACTGCTCTAAAAAATACATTCTATTAATTTAAAACAAAACAACACAAAAATGAGCTTGCTTCTCCTGGACTATGACTGGGTAAGAAAGTCTTAAGGGCTTTCAAGGACACTTTTGGTAACTTCATAGCCCTTCGGTAGAATGGTGGGCAGAACAAACACGAATCAGTAAGTGAGTCTCGGTTGCCAGCCTCTTTGCTAGGTGCTTTCCATGCATTACCTCAGTGAAGCCCTGTAAGGTAGGTATTATATGGCGCATTGAGGTTTCGAGAAGTTAAGTAATTTGCCCAAGGCCACGGTGACAGGAAATGGTAGAGACCAATTCAAATCCAGGTCTTTCTGGTTGAAGAAAGGAGGCAGGTCCTCTTTCCACCCCTGAGGGTGGGGGAAGGGATGCAACATATGGCTAAAGAGGAGCCCTTCACCATCCTGCAAAGAGCTCAGCCTGGTTATTACTATGTGGGCCTCAGAAACCAGCGCCATAGCAAGGCCTAGGAGGGCCCTGTCCCCATCCCAGGTTCCCCTGCTGAGCAGGGTGCAGCTGGGACTTGGGGTCTCTCTTTGACGTAGTGTGAGCTCCTGAGTCAGAGGGAAAACACAGTAAGGGAAGAACACTTATGTGGAAGACCTGTGTAGATGATCTGGCATTAATATATAATACAGAAAACACTTGCAACATCCTTTACGATCCTCTCAGGATATTTTTATTACAATTACGAGTAACAGCCCTTGAAAGGTAACGCCCGCAGTTCTCAATTTACCCAAGCAACTACCATATTCTTTTCTTTACTTCTGCTCTTACATTTAAAAAAAAAGTTTCAAGGCTTACATGTTACCTTTGCTAATTTTGAAAGAGAAGGAAAACCTGCAGAATCAAAAGCTCAAATAGCTCACTTTAAAAGCACTTGAGAACAAGAGAAAGTTTTATGTGATTACATTAATAGCAGTGACAAATGCATGTAAAACACTTAACCATGGTCTGTGATGCAAAGAAAACCCATTTAGGTGTCATTCATCTTTTTCGCATTAGCACAACGAGTACTCTCTGCTTTATCTTCTTCTCAGACAACACTTGAATTAGAATGCTGCGTTTTCCAGAAGCCAGCCTCCTAATTTTTCTTTCTAGTGCCCTTTTATAGAAATGGTTAAAACACTGAAACCCAAAATATAAAACAAAATTTTTTCTTCTCTCCAATTCCATCTCTCTAAAAAAATTCTTTGTAAACACTTTCTCTTTGAAGGGACACAATTTTTATTTACCAGTTGCTTATCTCTAGTACTTTTCCTCCAAAGGAAATAAATTATGCAAAATAAGCTCTAACCCCTGATAAGGTATTTCCAAACTCAGAATCATGAACAGAAGGGAAATAGGGGAAAGAATGGAGAGGAGTGATGGAGAGTGGAGAAATGGGGTGGAGGGAGAGAGAAGACAATTGAAGAAGGGACAGAGGAATGAGAAATGGGTGCTTTGAACATGCTTCCTACATGCCCTGAACCAGCTTCCTACAGTCAGGGACTTGTGGAGCATTAAAACTTCAAGAAACTTTAGCAATTGTCACCCCTCCCCCTCCAGTTTTACAGGTGAGAGAAACTGTATGATGTGGTGAAAAAAAATTTTTTTACTGCCAGTCAGGAGACCTGCATCTAACTAACCGTGACCTTGGCAGTTCACTTTGACTGCTCCAACCTTCCATTTCTGTACTAGAAAGAGTAGGAGCTGGGCTTGAAGATTTCATTGCCCCTTTCATCTCTGGCTTATCTGAAAAACCGTCCACGAGAAGTTACTTGTACAAAGCCATATAGCTAGTTAGAGGCAGGGCCAGGCTAGATCTAGGGTCTCCTGAGGAATCATTAAGGTTTTTATAGCTTCCTTTGGGTGGAGTGGTTTGTGAAGATGTTTATTCCGTGGGCTAATGCAGGCGCCCATCTTTCTGAGCTGCTCTGTGTTTCTCAAACCTCTTCACAATTTTGTCCTCTGTTTTCAAATTTTTCTTGGCGGGTCAAGTCAGCCTGTACTAGATATCTCAGCACTGCAGCCTGGCTCATTTTGACTGTGAAAGTGAGAAGCGTAGAAAAGAGCAGACTATTTACTAACGGGAGCAATGAGGCAGTGCCTCACTAGACCAGGAAGAGGAAATCTGGCAGGTAAGTGCTTTGGGGTACAGGGGTACTCCACACCAGCCCGGTCCCATCCCTCACAGCTGGACAGAGGGACTCAGCGGATAGGAGATCCAGTGTTGGCTGTCTCTCTTCTCTGCCATCCAAATACACATTTAAAGATTCGCAAAGGGATTTCTTGCAAACCTGAGTTTCTGATGTGGAAGGAAATATTTCCAGATATTAAAAAAAAAAAAAAATCACAACAAGTTGCACCATCATACAAAAGAAAAGAAAACACGTTAGAAACTTTGAAGGGATATTAAATAAGAGACAGAAGTTTGGTTATGCCAGATATGAACGCCAGTGCTATAGGAAAGAACCTCATAAAACATATCAAGCCCAGGCAAAAATAAAACAAGCGAAAATAGAATATCATTTGAACTATAGCAGGCTCATAAATTCAGTTCCAAAATTACAAGCTGACACACATACCGTATTGTACAACTGACCCTGAAAAGGGGGAAGTTAGCAATAAACCAAAAGGCTTTTAAAAGTAACATAGTGAAGTAGGAAAAAAACCCCACAAAGCTTCAAAAGTCAGAATAAGTACTATCTGGGAAGAAACAGCAACAAAATATGTGATTTTCCTTTTTAAAGATTTTGGATTGCAGAGTGCATCTGAGACGGTGGATGAGTCAATATGGGTGGGTAGGTTCAGTGTGTTTGACAAATAAGTTTTGCTTCTCACCAGGACATTTGGATACTACATAAATAGAAACCTTCTTTTCATCTCCAGAAGCATAAGGAAGTGCTTTCTCAGAGCGAATATTTTCCTCAAATCACTTGGAAAAGAGAAAGAACATTTATTTCCATGTTTCTCGTATCTAGCTAACTCTGTTGACCTTAGGTTGAACTTGAAAACATTGTTCTAGTACAGCCTCTCTATAAATTCCAGACTTGCCTTTCTTTACCATCTGCCCATCGTCTTAGAAACATCATCTCCTGCAGTAACTCCCACATTCAAGAATGCTTTTTTTGTCTTGTGGGGGGTAGGGTCGAATCCCCTTTGGTGTGAACGCCAGTGTGTGAGGTTGCGCATGTGCGACTAGAGCGGGCCACCAGCCTCCCAGCAAAGCTCCGGTGGTTGCAGGGGGTTTGTGCTGGCTGATCAGGCTATGGTGCTGAATGCTGGGTAAGACACACTGTAGGTCACCTTGGCAGCTACTTGTTAAATCAAGGTGTTCTTTTTACTTGATTGAGCCTATAGCTCATACCTTCTGGGGCCTGGAGAGAACCTAGAACACTTTTGGCACTTCCGTGAGAACCAGGCCCCAGTGCAGTGTTCACTGTGCCAGGCTGCTGTGTTTCTGGAATGCCAAGCCACTCTCACATCTTTTGGCCCTGTGTAGAAAACAGTGGCAGAGACAGCTCTCGGGCTGCGTGTCGCTAACCTGTTGCCAAGGCACAAAGTTTGTAGTGCAGGAGCTGGGTTATGTTTTCAGAAGGTGATACTTTGCTCTCCAGTTGCTGCCTGCTTCTTACTAGTAGCGTTCAGAGCTTTTTGAATTTAAAATTCAAATTTGCTGTTCACATCTGCTGTTATTAGACGTGTTGGCTTCAAAAAGAGAGGGAGGGAAGATGAATATATATATATGCCCTAAAGAGCAAAAGGAATTGTCCGAAGGAAACGGATCAGGTGCTTGTGTTTTTCAATTTATTTGTTCCTCTGCTACTATTCTCTTTGAGATTCTCTTATTTAGTCTCGGACCCACAGTTGGATCTAGAATACAGATCACTATCCTTGGAAGGAACTGAATAATTAAAGGTCGTTCAATATACCGTCATTCTTTTATGTATCTTCCAAGGGAAAGGCACTTAGGGCTAACAATACTGTACAGTTCAATTTGGTGAAAGTAGAATTCTCATTGTAACCCTAGAATGCCACGTTTTCTACGCAGCATAGGCCCCGAAGCTCATTCTGAAATAGTTGCCTTTATGTTTATTTGCCAGAGTATGTAATAGGGTGAACATTCTAGCATTTTATTTTTTCAAAGAGCCAATGTTTGAAAATCTCAAATATTTTTATCTTAATTGCCAAATATATATATAATTGGCAAATATATATGTATTTATTTTATCACCAAATAGATATATGTGTGTGTGTATATATATATTTGATTACTATATACATATTTCCACACATTCTGCTTTCGAAAAACTCAGATTTTCTCTGTGTTTTCTTTTAGATCAAATCTTTTTTTAATTGAAATATAATTGACATATAACATTGTATTAGTTTCAGGTGTACAACATAATGTACATATATGTACATATATACATAATTAAATGGTTACTAAAATGAATTTAGTTAAAATCCATCACCACACATAGTTACAAATTTTTTTTCTTGTGATGAGAACTTTTAAGATCTATTCTCAACAACTTTCAAATATACAATACAGTATGTTAACTATGGTCACCATGCTGTACATTACATCCCCAGGACTCATCTTATAACTGGCAGTTTGTACCTTTTGACCTCCTTCACCCATTTGCCTCATCCTCCCGTTCCCCTTGCCTCTGGCAACAACCAATCTGCTCTCTGGATTTATGATTTCTTTTAGATTTCACATATAACGGAGATCACACAGTATTTGCCCTTCTCTGATTTATTTCACTTAACACAATGCCCTCAAGGTCCACTCGTGTTGTTGCAAATGGTAGGATTTCCTCCTTTTTTACGGTTGAATAATATCCCATTATATATATATACCACATATTCTTTATTCATTCATTCTGTCAATTGACACTTAGGTTGTTTCCTTGTCTTGGCTATTGTAAATAATGCTGCAATGAACACAGGGGTGCAGATATCTTTTTGAGACAGTGATTTCATTTCTTTTGGATAAAGACCCAGAAGTGGAATTGCTGGATCATATGATGTTTCTATTTTTAATTTTTTGAGGAACTTCCATACTGTTTTTCATAGTGGTTGCACCAATTTATATTTGTACCAACAGTGCAAAAGTGTTCCCTTTTCACCACATCCTCACCAATACTTGTTATTTCTTCTCTTTTTGATAATAGCCATTGTAACAGGTGTGAGGTAGTATCTCAATGTGGTTTTGACTTACATTTCCCTGATGATTAGTGATGTTGTGTATCTTTTCATGGATCTGTTGGCCATTTCTATGTCTTCTTTGGAAAAATATCTATTCAGACCCCCTGCCCATTTTTTAACTGGACTTTTTTTTTCTTTTGAGTTCTAAGAGTTCTTTTTATATTTTGGATATTAATCCCTGATCAGATATATGATTTGCAAATATTTTCTCCCACTCCGGAGGTTGCCTTTTCATTTTATTGATTGTTTCCTTTGCTGCACATGCTGTACATAAGCTTTTTGGTTTGAGGTAGTCCCACTTGTTTATATTTGCTTTTGTTGTCAAATCCAAAAAATCATTGCCAAGACCAATGTCAAGGAGCTTACCTCCTATTAGATCAAATCTCAAATATAAAATACAATAGCATTTAACAGCTATTTACCTATTAAATATAGAAGTTCCATGAATATTCCATGTGTATGGTATTGAGCATAGGAATTCCATGGATTTCATATGACAGTCCTTTTTTCCCTGTCTGTAGAAACACTGGGAAAATGTTGGGACACATACATGCATATTTCTCCTACTGGGGAATGTCTGGTGGAACAGAGCAGTAGGATTTTTCCACTTTGGGGCAGGGAGCCTGAGCTGAACAAGGGGGAATCTGGGATTTAAGTTGCACTAACAAATCTAGATACTTTAACTCTGGGTTGGGCCACATACAGTAGAAATGTTTGATTTTACATTAGCTGTTGCTTCGTGTCTAGAGGGCTTCCCAATATTTTTCACATGATGATAGTCATAGAAAATAAAAGTATCTGTATCACAAACTGTGGTAAACTTAAGGGTATCTGGAACATAGTTGAGGATCTTCTATGCTACAAGTGACTTAGGCAAGGACTTGGGCCACCTCTGACTCCACCTGGCTGCCCAACGCCTGAGAGCGTCCGTCTCTTGCAGGACACCAGTTAGAATCCGTACCCAGCCCTGGCTAGGCAGTTTGCAAAGCAGGCAAAGTTTGTCTTTTCTCCCCATCTTGATCAATTTTATTCAATACTATCCGTACTTAATAAAACTCTAAAAGAAGCTGTCACTGGGCTTTTAAATGTCCTATGTGTACTGATCAGAGCTGTTCAAGGTATGAAACACAAATCTGGTAGTTGCATATCTGAATTACGCTTATTTATCTTAAAAAATGTACCAAAGGAAAAAAGTGGATTACTTTTCATCTTTACTGCCAATTACTTTATGTTCTGGCTGTCCTGCATATCTTACCCAGGCTTGCCATCACCCAGAAATCATTCCTTTACTGGTCCCAGTTAAAACTTCCCTTCTCTGATAATTGAAGTAATTCAGGTTAAGATGAGAATAAAGTTTAATTCCATTCATTTAAAAGAGTTTGTGACCATAAATCAATCTTTAATTATTGGAACATGCAGTGAAGCAGCAGGCATTCTTAATTTCCTCACAAACTCTCCGGACTCTCTTCCCCTATTTACCTCGTTTTTCAGGAAGTAGAATATAGGGAAGCAGTTTGTCTGTGCCAAAGAATCTCATGGGCTTCTCTCTCCTTCCTCCCTGGAGTCCCTCCCTTTCTTCCCAGGTTCAGGAAGAAAAGAGTCACCAATTTGAGAGAACGTGTATTTGCACAGGTAGCTGGATTCTCAAAACTTAAGGCAGAACTGGGTGAGAAGTACTTCTTTTATCCCTTATCAAATTGTCTTGAGAAGTTTACTTTTGGCCTAAAAACATCAAAATGTCAGGAAGCTCAGCTCCATGCTCAAAAATGGAGACAGTGATCACATGATCTCAGAGACAAACCAGTTTGCCTCCTGCTTACCACTGCTGCTGGACTGCTCGCTGGCAGCATGGCAATACGGTGGGGCAGCTGGACAGGCTAATAGAAAGAACGGGACTTGGAAGCTGAAAGACTTGAGTTTAAATCCTGATTTGGCCACTTCCCAGAACGGTGATTTTGTGTCGATTACTGAAGCTTTCTGAATTGTCTGTCTCCTCATCTGTAAAATGGGCTATTAACCCTAGCTCATAGAGGTTGATGTGCCAATGAAATGAGATGTGAAAGTTGCTGAGCACACAGAATCCCATCTATAAGAACTGTTGGAAATTAAATGGATGATGCTAAACTGTAGTTTCTCTAAGACATTTCTCAGGCCTCCACTCTGCCGTACAGTCTTGGATTTTGATTAGGGGAGTCCAGAGGTAACTATTTCTTTCTACTGCAGTCTTGGGGGTGGGAAAGAAATTAAGTAGAACTTGTCTTTACATTTAGTCTGGCTGTAAATTTGTATTCTCAAGCCCGGCTTCTCCAGGAAGCCAGAAATCCCTGCAGGGCTGGTTCCACCATCCTGGACACCTGCTGTCTCAGAAACAAAGCCTGGGGTCAACATCTTGGGGATGTCTCTTCTCTTGTCAGGACCCAATCTCCATCCCTGCTGCACATTAGCATTTCATATGGGGCTTTAAAAAATACTAATAACAAAGCTCTAACCCCAGAGATTGTGACTTAAATGGTAGAGGTCAGGGCCAGAGCAACAGTAATTTCTTGAACAGCCTCAAGTGATCATGATGCGCAGCCAGAGCTGAGAACCACTGCTCTAGACATTGCAGATCTAAGTGCCATGGAGATGTCAGAGGCCAAGGTTGTGGTTGGAGGTTTCTCATGATCCCGTACTGGAGAAGCCTCCCTCTCTCAGGGGCTTCAATCATTGAGGTAAGGGCAAGAAAGAGGGCAGTGGGGTAAAGTTAGCTCCACCTGGAGCAAGTCTCAGGCGATAAGCAGCCCTTGTCTGCTTGTGGGTTCCAATTTTCTGAGTAGCTTGTTGAATAACAGAACACTGCAGATTTGTTACAACATAACTCCAGAAGCCTCATTTAAGCTGATATCATTGTGGACTTTTAAGTTTCCTGCCTACATTTAGTTCCTTTATTTCTGAATTAAGAAGTACTTAAAATGTAATGACTTACTTGAATTGCTTGTTCTCTAATGGTGGTTACAGAGCTGTGCTCTTAAACCACTGCACACGGAGGATATCTTGATCAAGTCGGAAAGAGCAACGTGAAAGCATTCAAATTATGGGAACAGAACCAAGATGTCTTGATTTGCAGTCCTCTCTATCAATTAAACCGCATAATAAAACTCAGAGAGGGCTACTCCTCTCCTTGAAATAGTGAGATGTACATGTTTTTCTCTTTTACTGACACGGGTCTCCGACCAGCCATAATGACCACATTTCTTTTCTGCCTCATCTGAAGAAAACCTTTCTTGCTCAATGAAATCCAGTTTCTACTTTCAGTCTTGTTTATTCACACCCCCAAATAAATTGAGGGTCCTTTTGCTAGATATCATGGCTCCCCCTCTCCTGCCCAGGGAACAAAGACTCAAGCTGAGTAAATAGTAATCTTAAGCATCTTAAGGGAATAGAAACAATATCTACTCTGTCATTGTTAAATAATTAGGAGCTACCTTAAGAACTGTAAAAAAAATGAAATTTAATGAAAAAATAAATATTTCTGACTTAGATATCTGCACAAGGAGGGGATTCGTTTCATTACCTGATGCCAAATTAAAGTCAAAGGGCTTCACTGTCCTTCTCCCTAAAAAAGATATTAGTATCAGTCGTCAGGGAGAAAATTTATAACCATGGAGTTCTGATGTAAGAGGGATGGATTTAATTCCCTTCAGTCAATTTGGGCAGGACAGCATAAGGACAATCATGAAAACAAGCTCCTACTAAATCAGAACCTGTCTCTAATCCTAATGATGGCAGGGCTAAAGAAAAGAAGAAGTTTTTACCGTTTAACTTGCAGATGGTGGCTGTCATAGGAGCCGTGGGTGGTATTTCCATAGAGGAGCGCGCTTCAGAAAGCGAGCTCTCAAGGTGAATTACTGGTTCACTCTGCATAGTGGACTCCTTCATTCCACAAATATATATCGAGCTCTAGGTACTTATTAGACACAGCACAATGAGTTTATTGGAGGTGTACTATCTCGTTAGGCAGATGTAGTGACTCTGCTAGGTAGATCAGCTGGACTTGCTTGGGTTTGGTGTACCCTGAATTTAAAGTGATCTCTGTGTCCATGGTCCCACGGCAGCCTTACAAATTGTTTACAAGTTTCTTGGAAAATCATGCATTTATTTCTGCTTTCACTTTAGTGTTATGGAGTTGGGCTCCACAAAATTAAAATTCTTTCTATTTATCAATACATCACTGATACATTTCCTTGATTTCTTGCTCTCGTCTTATATACTCCAGAGCCTTATCAATATGTTGTAGTATTTATCAATATAAAAATTAACCATATATACAGATTATTGTTATGTGTCATAAATATAAAAAACATATATTATTAAGTGAAAAAACAAGGTGCAGAACTATATCTATATTGTAATGGGGAGTGTTGGGGGACTGGAGAAGGAAGGCAATTTTTATTCCCACCTTCTGTACCATTTACACTCTTTACCATGACCAACTTTAATAATAATAAAAAATAACTGTTTTAAATGAATTAGAGAATCCAGATCAATATTAGACAGGGTTCATTTAGCACACTGGGGACCAATTTTCGACATCTAGTGGTGTCAGCCCTATGGGCTTAGGCTTCAGTTCTACTGAACTTGATTGTGCTTTTGATAACTGGCAGTGTGTCATCAGGGTGGGTTGCCAAAACACTTAGGGGAAGTCACTTGATCAACTTGTCCTTGGCACAATGGCCATTCTGAAAATAGACATACTCAAGTGAAATGAGTTATACTAAAAACTTACTCCAAACCTTCAGTTAACTGAGTGCATGTTGAGTTTGAAAAACATGTTTTAAAATGTGGAATTGTTTTACGTCAAAGTGATAAGCCCTGCCTGAATTGCAGTATTTACTTTTGAGACATGTCTTCCTATGATCTCGAGTGCCTTTCTGGGCTGGCTCTCCCTTGCGCTGGTCCATTTAGAGATTTCTGAGCACTCAGGGCATATGCCAAAGCAGGAAAGATTCTGGTGTCCGGAAGCAAGAGAAAAAGAACATGTAGGCAAATTGGCTAACACAGCTACACACATACACAAAACTAGGAAAACTCTTTTTGCAGCAAATGTGCCATAAATAGGTTTACCCTTTTTATTATAAAATGAGCTTTTACAAATTCACTCGACACACACAAAAATATATGGACAAAGGCTTTAAACCAACAGTTCTCAAAGGAGGAAATACAGTTCATCCATTCATTAATTTAATACAATTTTGTTTAATACAGGAGCCTGACATATTTGTCACGAGGTCCCTAAGTGAGACGAATCAGTGTTCAGAACCAGGAGGAGAGGACCTCATCTCCTACACAATAGGAGCCTCCATCGACACTGCTGATCTTGTGACCACAGAGACCATCATTTTTGCTTAAGCAAATGGACTTGCTGGGAGCACTGCTGATACCTCCCATTGCAGAGGAGTATCGTATACTGTGCTTCTTAGTTTGTAGTTTTCAGACAGCTGGACTCACTGTAGCTCCCAACAACACAAAACACCAATTCATACCTGGTACTCTTCCTTAGCCTCTTGGCCTCACTTCCAGCATGCACCATTTCCATTGTGCCTCACATTCCTGTTTATCCCCCCTCCCCTTCTGCTGGTTAGTTCCTACTCAGTGATTTAAGACATAGAGATTAAGGACATAATTTAGGACACAAGAGTAAGGTGGAAGTAATAGGGACAGAGCAAGTAGATAAATTTATGAACTACTTCAGAGACTGTCTTGACAGAACTTGACAACTCATTGGATGACAATTTATTGGACAATTTAAGGGAGGAGTAATGGATGGAATCCAGGTTTTTGGTGTGAGCATCTGGAGGATCATAGTACCAGTAACTGAAATGGGAAAATTACAGGAGGAAGAGCAGGAGGAGATGAATTCAGTTCTGAACATGTTGAGTTTGAGGCATCTGTGAGATCCCAAAGAAGAGACGTCACTAAAGGTTTGCTTATATTCATCTGGATTTAAGCAGAGAGATCTGGGCTGGAGATACGTATTTAGTTGTCATCAACATAAAGATGGGAATCAAGCCATCTATGGGTGTGGATGAGATTTCTTAAGACTTGTTTGTAGTGTAGATGATAGGTGGGCCCAGGCTAGAGTCCTGAGTAACCCCAGTTATTTAGGGATGGGTCAAGGAGGAAGAGCTAATAAAACAGCGAGAGAGGTAGAAGGAAAATTGGGAGTGTGCCTTTGTTCGCACTGATCCTTTCCCTGGAGTGACCTTCCTCTCTTCTTTGCGTGGTAAAATACAGCTAATCCTAAGACATCTCAAATGTCTCCTTGATGAAGCAAAACTTTCTTGATTCACTCTCTACTACCCCAAGTGCCATAAAAACTGCTCTTTTCTCTGCTTCTATAGCACTTCAAACAGAAGCAAAATTGTGAACATAGCCACCAAAGATACCTCCCATCCCCACCTGCACCATTTTCTGAGCTAGTATAAAGTAAGAATATGACAGGTGATTCTAATTTGTCTCTGTTTCCAACACCAAGCAGCACATATGAAATGGTCAATAAGTGTTGAAGTAGTTTTATTTGCCTGGCATTGAAAAGTTTGTTCCTCATTCTGACAAAGATTTCAGCCCAGTGGGACACATTATTCAGAAAAAATATCTATAAGTTTTTAAGAACTCTTGCTTAATAATGAAATCTATTTCTTGTACTACGTCGCAAGTTAATTAGTTTGTTATTATTCGTGCCATACCGACTTCCAAAAAGGATTTGAGATAGCTTGCAATGAGTCACATGAATAATTACATCTTTAAAAACAGCATGAAAGTATCATGCAGTGGAAAAAGGTGATAACATTACCTGATAAATTAGACTAAGGAAAGTTGCTGCAATTGAGATTAAGATATAGTTTTGCACTTCTTAGCAGACAAGGTGATACATTCTCCTTTTCTGAACAGCCTTGGGATTTTTGTGGGACTTTGTGTAGGTGGAGGACAGCTCATAGGCACATTACTCAGACCAGCTAAAATTCTGCTGGGCTTAATTATATCCTTAAACTATTTATTTGCAATGTTGTATATAATATGCTTCTAAGTGGCCTGTGATTTAGAACGACAAGAAAATAACTCGCACTTGCAGAAAAAAATAAACAGGCCTTCTGTCTTGCAGAATGAGGATTCTTTCTTAAGGTAAAAACATTTTAAGCTATCTCATAATGGTACTTTTAGAATATGTTGCTTGAGAACATATGACAAAAAACTACCGTAAATTTACTAACCCTTAAATATTTTCTATTTATTAAAATGTAATACTATCTGAACATATTTTTAAGAGACGGCACAAATATTTGCATAAGATTAGGTATATAGTACAGAGATATCACTTGGTGAACACATGGATTTGAAATGTTTTTGCGGTACTCCAGGAGTCTTCTGATCAGAGAGTGGGAACTGTTATCTAGGTTACTGGTTTTCCAAGTTATTATTGTAATTAGTTTGTTTGCTTAGTTGTAATTGGCTGTGTAGTTCTTTGTTCAAAGAGCTCATACTCTGGAGATCAACAAATCAGTGCTCTGGTTAAGACTGGAATTGGAGTCTACCGATTGTGGTCCAGATAAGAACTTTTATAAAAAGCCTATTATCATCCCATCAAAATTATACTAAAGAGAAAATATCATTGAATATCACGAATTTTCCCGCATGATGATGAATAGCTTGGCATTTAATGTTAGCTTCAGCATCTTCATTTAAATATCCATGACTTTAAAATAGGCACTACCTTTCTTTTTACATCTCCAAAATTGCAAATGTCTTCTGAGAACTTCCCCAAAGTCCTAGAAGATTGTTTAGATTATAATTAGTCAAACATATGGACTATGATAGGAAAATGATACTCTGTAATTACTTTATAAAATCAGATGGAATTCAGATTTTTCAAACTTCTACGAAAAGAAAGGGAACTGTGAGGTAAGTTCTTTCTCTAGGTTTTGAAGTTCCACCAGCTGCTAGAGTATCACAAAGCCCATGCTGTAATAGTCTTCTGTGATAGAATTTCCCTCTTCTCAATATTTCTAGAATTCAAAAGAGATGACTTTGATTCATAATTTCTTTAGATAACCTTCATTTCTGAATGTTGGTGAAATGCAAGGAATTTGGGAATCTCTCAGTGTGTTTTTGTTTTTTTGTGAGGAAGATCAGCCCTGAGCTAATATCCATGCTAATCCTCCTCTTTTTGCTGAGGAAGACCAGCTCTGAGCTAACATCTATTGCCAATCCTCCTTCTTTTTTTTTTTCCCCCAAAGCCCCAGTAGATAGTTGTATGTCATAGCTGCACATCCATCTAGTTGCTGTATGTGGGATGCGGCCTCAGCATGGCCGGAGAAGCGGTGCGTCGGTGCGCACCTGGGAACAGAAGCCGGGCCGCCAGTAGGGGAGCGCGCGCACTTAACCACTAAGCCATGGGGCCAGCCCATCTCTCAGTGTGTTTTAAACATATACATATACACATCCTCAAATCACAGCTAAAATCCACACGTGAAAGAACAAGACGATTGTTCTTTCACAAACCAGCACTTCTGAATCAGCACTCAATGTCATTGCGGGACATCGTCCATCTCATGGATTATCTGTTCTGTGATTTGACATAGATCCTGGACCCTGAGAATTTGCTACTGACTCAACCTCCTTGAAGGCAGAGACAGTTTCCTACTGAACCTTGTATTTTTGGCAGCATTAGCGTAGTCTGAGTTTACAGAATTTAACTAAATTAAATGTAGATCCCTATACAAGTATAAAAGAGGATAGGTGCCTTCTTACTGTCCTCTCCACCCTTCCAATCCCATCCTCCCATCTCTTATCCTCAGCCCCCAGTCTACCCCCAGTCATCATGAACATCCTTTAGCTCCCAGAATGCCTCTCCCTGGACTTGCCTTTGGCCTTTCGCAAATGATATTCCTTTCTACTGGAACATCCTTCTCCACCTTTTGCCTGGCTATGTCATACTCATTTTTCAGGTCTATGCTTTTTTGCCTCTTTCTGGGAATACTTTATAACTCCTCAAGTCTGATTAGGTATCCTTCAAATTTTGCTCCCATAACACACTCTGGAATTATAGCCCTCATCAAACTATTGTAATTGAAATATCCCCAGTAGATTGTAAACTTGAGGAGGGCAGGCAGGGTATGTTACTTTATTTATCTGCAAGTCCTCAGGATCTTAGCACAATGACTGAGACCTAGTAGGTGCTCAATAAATACTTGGATGGCTAAACCAATGAATGAATAAATAAGTGCAACGACCAGGAATCCTTTCTCAAGAATCCTTTCTCCCAGAATCTCTTTAGCAATTACTGCTTCATTGTTGGCACAGTGACATTGTTTTAGGTAAAGGTCTGTTTCTGTGTTCACAAAAACACTGTTGAAATTGCTCATGAAGTTGAAAGTGCCATAGGATCAAGTTTTGCAGCCATGTTCATATCATTCTGTTCTGCGTAGACAAGGATGGACCTCGGGCTCCTTGCCTTCAGCTGAAGGATGCCAACCTGTCCTTCCTCCTCCAGTGCCTACTTTGTCAACTGGTATGCCATCAGATATGGGGATGTGATCTCTTTATTTTCATTCATTCAATAAGTATTGATTAATGATCTCTTGCAAAAAGAAAAAAAAAGCTGTGGACTTGGCAGCCACTCAAGAACCAGAATTCACTGAAGCATGCCATCATCTCAGCAGGCATGAGCCAACAAATGCCAGGCAAAGAATGAGTAAAGGGAAAACCCTTACAAACCATTCTGAGAGTGCTCTTTAAGTTATAAATATGTATTGGCAAAATCCTTTGATCAAGTTTCAATATGTGCGTTTCCTCACAGTAAGGACTCATCCCCACCCTCTCTTAAAAGACAGATTAAGGCACACTTAGAGCCATCTGGAAGAAGATGCTGGTTGATTAGGGCTCAGTCTCTCTTCCTAGAGAACAGCTTACACAAAATTACACTGAATAGAGTTTCAGAATCAAGCTGCTTTTCCCTTTTCCTTTTATAATATGTACTTTACAGAATGCATAGTGATCTCTCTTAAGACATTTTTCTCTTTTATTTCCTAGTCCCTTTCTGACAGAAATTCTTTTCTTTGCAGAGAAATAAGGCTTTTCTTTCATTGCCTCTATTCCCTTGATGACATGAAGTATTCAATCACAACCAATTTACAGATAATGTTGTGCTAGTTTCTTGTGTGTGTTTGTCAGTTTCGTCCCCTGTGCCAGATTGTCAAATGCATGCCCTAGATAACGTCGATACCTTAGTCAACAAGTTCCATCGTGCTTCTAAATGGAAATGTTGTGGAAATTTTCCTCTCGGCTTTTTTTTTTTTCTTGCCTGTACCTTTCTAGATGACTCTGAATTGGATGTCTTTTGCCTGGCCAGTGCCTTATGCTCTGTAGTCCTTCTAGTTATAGAGTTAACCCTGTTGCTAGCTATTTGTTCAATCAACTTGTGAACAAGGTGTCAAATTAATTCCCTAAGTCACTATAGGTCATCAGCTGGGAAATGCAGAAGCTTAGAACAAAGCGAACTTTCCACCAGCAGGTCAGAAGTCCGGAGGGTCTTCACTCAGCCGTCTCTCCTGATCTTATCACTGGCAGTCAGCCGAGCTGAAGCTCTTAAGGTGGTTTCTGCTTTTCCCTACAAAGGAAAGGAAAAATCCAAATGATATGAAATGTTGCAGAGTCTAGCAATCCAATTTTTCAGTGTTGTTTGAGTATGGTAGCTTGATAAATTTTACTTGAAAGTTCAGCACAGTGCCGGTTGGAAATAATTTTGATTTTGGTGAGGGGAAGGACAGGCAGAGGGGAAGAGTTTTTCGATTTCATCAATATTAGTGACCTAAATTACCTTGCTAAAAATAAAGCAAAAGGTAAGAGGCACGGTAGCTACAGACACAGATTTCTAATCTCCAGATTTCTATCCATATATTTATGCAGCCAGACACTCATTTTCTCTCTTAGTCAATAGCACGAGCTGGGTGGGCATGCTTGTTGCCTCTCCCTTGATAAGTTGACAACCATAACAAAAATTGGCATGTGCCTAGATTGTGGCATGAAGGTGGCATCTAGTTTTATGATCAGCTAATGATCAGTAGTGGGAAGCAGCTATGGTTGGGACAAGAGTGGGAGGCAAAAGTACAGTCATGTGCCACATAATGACATTTTGGTTAACGACAGACTGCATATACGACAGTGGTCCCATGAGATTATAATGGAGCTGAAAAATTCCTATTGCCTAGTGACATTGGAGCCATCATAATATCACAGTGCAATGCTTACTCACGGTTTGCGGTGACGCAGGTGTAAACAAACCTACTGCACTGCCAGTCATATAAAAGTATAGCATAATTATGTGCAGTACACACTACTTGATAATGATAATAAATGACTATGTTACTGGTTTATGTATTTACTATACTATACTTTTTATCATTATTTTATAGTGTACACTTTCTACTTACAAAAAAATGTTTACTATAAAGCAGTATGCCATGTTACACTGGCAGCAGCATCATAGATCTTGTGTTTATTGAGTCTCTTGATTGCATCATTTTCTCTTCTGCTTGATTTAATCTCATGTTTTTTTGTTCATCACGGCTCCTAAATGTACAAAATCCACCGCTACTGTGGCCAGTAGGAGGCCATGTTGAGTGATTGACCTGGAAACAAAATTAAAAGTGATTAAGGACTACGAAAGTGGAAAATCAGTGATGATTATTGCTCACCAGTCAGGCATGTCCCATTCCACCATAGCTACAATCTTGAAGAACAAGAACAAAGCGACAGAAGCTGTTAAATGATCTGCTTCATTGAAGGCAATGAGACTAACAAAAATTAGAGAAGGACCTATATCAGACATGGAGAAACTTCTAATGACCTGGATTGACGGCCAGACACAGAAATGTACCCTTTTCAGCACCATGAAGATTACAGCCAAAGCAAAAATTTGTTGGCGATGTTGAAAGAAAAGGCTGGGCCCAACTGTAATGTTGAATTTACTGCTAGCTCTGGGTGGTTTAAGTGATTCAAGAATTGTTATTCATTACATAATGTGAAAGTGAGTGGTGAGTCTGCGAGTGCTGATGTGAAGGCAGCTGAAGAATTTTTGGAAACTCTAGATAAGCTGATTGTGGAGGAAAATTACTTGCCAGAGCAAATATTCAATATGGATGAAATCTCCCTATTCTGGAAACGGATGCCTGGAAAGATTTTCATCCATAAGAAGGCCAAGTCAATGCCAGGTTTCAAGGCTTTTAAGGACAGGATAACAGTCTTGCTTGGGGGCAATGTTGCAGGCTACAAATTGAAACCCTTTGTGATCTGGCACAGTGAGAATCCCTGGGCCATCAAGCATATATGAATAACCACACACTGCCAGGTACTACAGGGGCAATAAGAAGTCATGGATGACCCAGGTCCTCTTTCAAGATGCCCTCCTGAATTGATATTATGCTAGCAAAATGGAGAAGTACTGTTTGGAGAATAACATACCTTTCAAGATCTATGCTTCTTGTTGATAACGCTCCTGGACATCTCGCTTTTATTGGTGATCTTCATCCCAATATCAATCAGTATTTCTCCCTCAAAACACCACATCTTTGATCCAACCAATGGATAAAGGAGTTATAGCAGCTTTTAAGGTCTACTACCTGAGGAGAACCTTTGCCCAGGCTATTGATACAACTGAGAAAGACACTGAGAAGACACTGATGCAATTCTGGAAAGATTACAACATCTATGATTGCATCAAGAACCTTGCTTGGGGTTGGTGTCATGTCACCAAGGAGTGTATGAATGGCATCTGGAACAAGATAATCAAGAGTTCATCCATGACTTCAAAAGATTTGCCAAGGATGAGGAGGTTGCAAAAATCAACAAGGCTATGGTTGAGATCACAAACAACTTTAACCTGGGTGTGGATGAGGATAACACTCAGGAGCTCCTAGAGATGGTTCCTGAGGAATTGAATGATGAGGAGTTGTTGGAAGTGGAACAGAAACACATAGCTGAAGAAGAAGAAAGAGAAAAGGAAACTGCAGGAGAAGAAAAAGAAGAACCCCCAAGAAAGTTCACAGTAAAGGGCTTAGCAGAATCTTTTGCCGATGTCACAAGCTCCTTAAAAAGTTTGAAATCAAGGACCCCAACACCATAAGGTTTTCATTAATAGAGAGAAATGTTCATGGTGCTTCATCTGCTTATAAGAAAATCTATCAGGAAAAAAAGAAAGAAACCAAGGAAACCACCATGGTCATATTTCTGAAAAAAGTGACACCTCCTCAAGAAGAGCCTTAGTCAGGTCCTTCAGGAGGTATTCCAGAAGGAGACATTGTTATCATAGGAGATGCCAGCTCCCTGCATGTTATTGCCCCTAAAGACCTTCCAGTGGGACAACATGTGGAGGTGGAAGACAGTGATATTGATGATCCTGACCCTGTGTACCCCTAGGCTAATGAGTTTGTGTCTTAGTTTTTGTTTGTGTCTTAGTTTGTAACAAAAAAGTTTAAAAAGTAAAAAATAAAAAATAAAAAATTTTCAAAATAGAAAAAAGCTTATAGAATAAGGCTATAAAGAAAGAAAATATTTTTCTGCAGCTGTACAATTTATTTGTGTTTTAAGCTGTGTTATTACAAAAAAGTCAAAAAGTTAAAAAAAATTAAAAAGTTTATAAAGTAAAAAAGTTACAGTAAGCTAGGGTTAATTATTGAAGAAAAGAAAAATATATTTTTATAAATTTAGTGTAGCCTAAGTGTACAGTGTTGATAAAGTCTACAGCAGTGTACAGTAATGTCCTAGGCCTTCACACTCGCTCAGCATCACTCACTGACTCTCCCAGAGCAACTCTTCCAGTCCTGCAAGCTCCATTCACGGTAAGTGCCCTCTACATGTGTACCATTTTTTATCTTTTATACCATATTTTTACTGTACTTTTTCTACGTTTATATATGTTTAGATACGAAAATACTTACCATTGTGTTACAATTGCCTACAGTATTCAGTAAGTAACATGCTGTACAGGTTTGTAGCCTAGGAGCGATAGGCTATATCGTATAGCTTTGGTGTGTAGTGACAATACTAGGTTTGTGTAAGTACACTCTATGGTGTTTGCACAACAACAAAATGGCCTAATGACGCATTTCTCAGAACATATCCCTGTCGTTAAGTGACACATGACTGTACTGGGTTCTGTGGTCTCCACGCAGGGCTGACTTCATGGGCTTGTGACCACAGGCAGTTGCTTAAAGGACCCTATACTTGGTTTAATACTCTGCTGTTGCCTTCTTGAAATTCTGAATAATTTTTAAGAAAGAGCCTTGTATTTTCATTTTGCACTGGGCCCCAAAAATTATGTAGTCAGTCCTATCTTCAAGACGTATTGTTGAGACATAAAACAGCAGTGCAGAAAAGTGTATATACCATGTGTAAAAAATAGTTCTATGTACCTATGCTTTAAACCACTCCCACTTTCCTCCCCACCCCACTCCCCCGACGCACATACCTATGTATATATTAAGAGACAATTTTGAGTGGTAGTTAAGAGTAAAGACTGAGCTAGATTACCTGGGTTTGAAACTTACCATAGGTAAGTTACTATATCTTTTGGTGCCTCAGTGTCCTCACCTGTAAAATGGGATAAAAATAGTGCCTATCTCATAGAATTGCTGTAAGTATTAAGTGATTTAATAAATAGAAAGTACTTAGAGCACAGCCTGGCCCTTAGTAATGCTAGATTATCTATTATGTTATGATTAATTTAGATCGTGTTATTATTAACTAGATTATCTCTGGAAGGCTATAAAATAAACTAGTAAAAGCAGTTCCCTCTAGAGAAAGGGACTGGGGAACAGGAGTAGAAGCAGAAGTGGATTTTGTGAGACTTGAACTTACACAATTTTAGGGACCTCTTTTAGGAAAAGTAATACAAATTAAAAATAAGGCAAATATTTATTTAGACAGAAAACATTTTTAATGCTGAAAAATACTACAAAGTTCAAAAAAATAAAATAATATTTTTATTTATTAATTGACTAACCTTTAAAACACTTTCCCCCACATATTTGCTGCATAAGCTTTGCCTCATCATGCGGCAATTTTATAATATTCTTCTCTAGGAGAAAAGCAAGATATGTCTTCTACTTATGAGAATAGAAATATAATTTAATTTTTTCTGTCTATATATTTTTAATCAGTGTTATTGAGGTATAATTAACATACCATAAAATTTATCATTGTGAGTGCACAGTTTCGTGATTTTCAGTAAATTTATATAGTTGTACAACATGTTTTAAAACATTTCCATCAACCCAGAAAGTTCTGTCATGCCCATTTGCACTCGTTTTGTTGAATTCATTCTTTAGTCTTTTATTCTTTTTGATTCTTTTTGCTATTGTGAATGGAATTGTTTTCTTAATTTTATTTTCTGATTGTTTCTTGCTAGCATTTCATACAATTGATATTTTGTTTATTGATCTTCTATCCTGCAACCTTGCTAAGCTATCTTATTAGTTATAATAGTTTTTTAAAAAATATATTTCTTATGATTTTCTACATATAGGGTCATGTTGTCTGCCAATAAAGACAGTTTTACTTTTTCCTTTCCAATTTGCATGCTTTTAATTTTTCATTCCTGCATTATTGCACTGGCTAGAAGCTCCTTTACAATGCTGAATCGAAGTTATGAGAGTGGACATTCTTACTTGCTCCTTTCCTTAGGAGGAAAACACTCAATCTTTTACCACTAAGTATGATGTTAGCACTAAGTTTTCTTGTTTCATTTTTAATGCCATTAACAGGTTGTGAAAATTTCCTTCTATTCCTTGTTTGTTGGGAGCTTTTATCCTGAATGGGTGTTGGATTTTATCAAATGTTTTTGCTGCATGTATTGAGACGATCCTGTAGGTTTGTCTTTTATTCTATTAATATGATTTATTATATTAATCAATTTTCAGATGTTAAACCAACCTTGCACTCCTTGGCAAAAGTATATAATCCTTTTTTATATGTTGCTGGATTTGATTTGCTAATACATTGTTGAAGATTTTTGCATCTATGTTCATGTGGGACATTGTCCTATAGTTTTCATTTCATGTAATGTTTTTGTTTGGCTTTGACATCAGGGTAATACCGATCTCACAGAATGAGTCAGTAAGTGTACCCTCCTCTATTTTCTAAATGAATTTGAGTAGGTTTGGTATTCTTTTTTTCTTCAATATTTGAGAAAATTCACCAGTGAAGCCATCTGGACTTGGACTTTTCTTTGAGGAAGGATGTGTAGTTACTAATTCAATTTCTCAATTTGTTAAAGGTCTAGTCAGATATTCTATTCTTGGAGAGATGTATAAAACATGTGACTTACAGTCTTGTAGTCACTGGTTTCAGAACTGCTACATTTTTGTGATTTATGAATTGAGGAATTCTGATAAATTATATTTTGTGCAATTCCCATCACAAAAGGGAGAAAAACTATGGAACATTTATAATTGCATATACTATATGATTGAGTATATTCCTGACAAGAGACAACCTCTGTTTTGCCTAGACATCAGTGAGAACAGAAACTTCCATTTATAATTTTACTTGTCTGCTGTCTGAAAGATTTTGCCACAAACTAGCTTCTGGTTCCATATAATTAATAACTAGTTTCACTTCTACTATGCATATACTTCTAGAGCTGGGTGCTGGGTACTCTGGCACACCTTCACATAATATTGACCTCTGGTCTGAATACCTTTGTGTCATGATACCATGTGGGCTGGAAAAATGGTCAGTAGAATTCTTCATTCAAGTCAATTCTACTTTGAGACTGCTAATAATAATGTGACTTTACACAGAAGCGATTGCAAACCACATAAAAATATCCCACTAAATCCAAACTACCAGTATCCTCAACTCAATTTCCCCTTAGCTGGAACCGTAAAATGCCTGTGGCCACTCCAATGCCAATGAAAAGAGAGAAAACATGACACAATAAGACTGGAAAGAAACAGTCTTCTATACTGTTTAAATTATCTAACCTTTGCAAAGATTATATAATTTTGGCTGTGTGAATATATTGCTGGGTCCCTCTTAGAGTCTTGGAAGGGGTCCATGAGCTGTGAAGCTCACTTTTTGAGTTTCATGGTAAATGGTAAGTCAACCTCTGGGTAGAAGAAAGACTGACTCCAAAAAGTACTGCATTCCACACCTTCCTCTCGGCATCTTACAAAGTGTGTAATTGATCTATTGAATAAAACTTCAGGGCTTTAATTTTCTCATGTGAAATAAAATTAGCAAAAGTAATTGTTGACTTTATTAACCACTTCCTGCATGCTATGTTCTTTAAGTGCGTTATCTCAATTCACACAACCTTTTGAAATAGGCTTTATTAAAATCCCCATTTTACAATCAAGGAAAGTAGATAACTTTCCTGAAACATACTAACGATTACCTTATATCATTGTTCTGTGCAGTCACTGTGAAAATAAATAATAAATGCCTTGTACATTCTGAAACATTATACCAGTCCTCATCAGAGAGACCCCTTGTAAGTGTGAGAAATTTGTCTGCACACCTGTAAGTCGGGGACAATTAAATGGCCAGAGTGAGCAAAGTCAGGTCCTGGAGCATCTCCAGCCTACCATTACTGCTCATCAAGATACAAGCCTAGTGAGCAGGGTAATGGATGATTGCACACAGCATGGTGCAATGGTTTTCAAACTTTACTCAACATAAGAATCATGAAGAGGGAATTGTACTTGTTGAAATAAAGATTCCTGGGACTTATCTATCTCCAGACATTGTGATTCAGACAGCCCAGGACCTGCATTTTTATTAAGTATTCTGGGTGATTTTGATAGAGGGGTTCTTAGGTTATAAATTAAGCACAGAAGAACTGGCTCTTAGGGGAGGAAGCTACCAGCCTACTCAGTGTTATTTTTTTCTGTGTCTTTATATCCCAATCGCAAAAACAGAGAATGAAAGAAAAATTTGTTTACCCCATTTACTTGCTGATGTTTCTAGGACTTCAATCTCTCTGGGGAGGTGATCTTGCATTGTTATATATTACTTGTATTTTACTGTGAGTAAGTTTCAAATGTTTTCTTGTAAGGGTGGCTTTTGATAGGAAGAGAGTTAAGAGGATACTAGGCCACTGAAATTGAGGAGATCTCTCCAAGGAAAGAAGGGGCATGCACCTAGGAGGACAAAATTGCCGATTTCTTCATTTTGCCTACACAGAGTAATGCCAGGCACAGGCAGAAAGTACCTTGTTACTTCATGAGACAACTACGGGCAGACCATGGCAGTAACTCTGCCAGCTTGGAATCCAGCTAAAGGAATAGGAAGATTTGAAGTTTATGTCCAATTATTAAAGTCAGAGACTAAAAAACAGGCTGAAAGTCACCATCAGATGGGGACTATATGTCAGATTTCGCCAGAATAGGGATATTGATATTTTCTGTCAAATTTGTTATTTGTTATTGCAGTGACCAGATATCACTGAGGTACCTTGTCCTTTGAGATGTAAATAAAATTCAATTGGACCATATTCCAGGTGAATTTAGTGAATTGGGAGCCTCTGAGTTCTCTCTCTTTCTAGAGCAAGGGTCAGCAAATTTTTTCTGTAAAGGGCCAGGCAGGAAATATTTTTAGCTTTGTAGGCCAGACAGTCTCTGTCACAATTACTCAACTCTGCCATAGAAGCAGCCATGGACAATATGTAAACAAATGAGTGTGGTTGTGTTCTGATAAAACTTTATTTATAGAAACGGGGCATCCAGATTTGGTCCAAGGGCATAGTTTTGTTTTCTTCCCCAAAGCCCCAGTAGATAGTTATATGTCATAGCTGCACATCCTCCTAGTTGCTGTATGTGGGACGCGGCCTCAGCATGGCCCGAGAAGCAGTGCGTCGGTGCGCGCCCGGGATTCGGACCCGGGCCACCAGAAGCGGAGCACGCGCACTTAACCGCTAAGCTACAGGGCCGGCCCCGACCGAGGGCATAGTTTGCAGATACTTGTTCTAGAAGGTGGAGATGGCTTACTGCTTACCTGCGTATCTCTAGTTCTGAGTTTCTGTTTCTGCTGAATTAGTTCAGTTTATTGGTCATTTTATCATGCCATAAATCTCTCTGTACTCCACAATTTGTAAGGCTAGCAATGGAGCTCAAGCAGCCTGCATAGAAGCTTATTTGCACTGAGGTCTATTTAAGAACCCATGTCTAACCATAAGACATGTTTCTTGCTGGTAACTTGCTTGGCATGCTCTAAACTGTTATATAATTTTCAGCTGACTCACTCATTTTGATGTGGAAAACAGGTTGTACCACCTCCTTCATACTGGAAGAAGCAGGAATGGAACTGATAGCTTCTCAGCAAATTCTCGCAGTAGGGGGAGACTTACAAGGCTCCATATATTACTCTGTAAACCAACAGTTGTCAAGCTAGCACCCCAGATGAGGCTGATCTCCTATCAAATTTTCTTCTCGGACTGAAAAATGTATGGGTTGCTCCATGACACTTGGAATTCAAGAAATGCCACATTTCCCCATTTTGTTAAACCATATTAAATACAGCTTGAGTTTTTTATTTTTCAAAATTGCTGAGAAGTCCAAGCTCAGGGATTTTCGGTGCTCCTCTCCCCTGTCTTGGGCTATAGAAGGACCTCAAGATTTGGGGGATACAGGAAAATAGAGGACAGCACCACTCCTCAAGCTCCGTGTGCTTGTGGCTGCCATAGCCCACGTTTTAGTGGTGTGTTCAAATATGGGCAGCTGTCAGGCAGTCCCAATTGTTCTATCAATGAGTGACCTGAGGACTTTCACCAAAGCTCCCAAGATCACAGGACTCAGTTCTTAGCCCTTCCGGCTGCAAGGGGCTGCATTTGAATGGGCTTTGATCTACGTCACTGTGCAGACTGGTCCTCTCATCCTCCTCAGTAGCAAGAAGCAAACCAATTTCCCAGGAACTTGGTTACTCCTCTTATCAAATTTTAAATCACCAAGCCTCTGAACCCCTTTATTTCTCAGGCGATCCAGTTTAATACTCTTATTGGGTCTAGAATGTCAGAAGTACAAATTGTTTGTCCTACACAGTGATTTATTTTATTTTAATTGAACTTCAATGCCTTTAGACTGGGCATGTAATCTCTAGTTTACAATCCCCACTGCTGTCTGTTATCTTGCCCCAACTGGGCTTATTTGTTGCTATTACCTGTCTGATCTTGGAGGGGTGGTGGAATAATTCCTTTAGTTTCCTTCTGAAGAGTTTATAGTAGTAGGAAATGATAGAATTTGATTTCTCCATAGACCATTTTACTACATAAATTTCTAAACAAACCATTCTGATGTAAAGATTCTATTTATTCTAAAGACCAGTGGGTCTTAAGGTATGGGCCTTGGACTAGAAGTATCAGCATCTCCTGGGAACTTGTTAGAAATGCAAATTCTCAAGCCCTACCCCAAATCTACTGAAATAGAGTCCTGGGAATAGGGCCCAGTAATCTACATTTCAACAAGCCCTCCAGGTGATTCAGATGCATGTGCAAGTTTGAGAACCACTGTTCTAGAATATGTTATACATTGGGAGTGATAATCCACTAGAGGAAAATCTGTCATTTAGAACTAATGGTAATCCTCAGATTAGTCCTTACTCCTCCGTTCTTTTCTTTCCATACTATCTAGCAATGCATATTCTCTCAAAACTTTAATTGATGCCCTCTTGTGGCTATGAGAATTTTCAAATGTCTAACTATATCCCTGACCTATTATTTTCCTTCTGGCCTTTTATCATTGTTTCATTCCAGGAAAGCTCAATTTTAATGTTCTGACATTATTGGAAACTATGTCTTCATCTTAGCCTCGCACATAAATTTATCTCCTCTCTTTTTTTCTTTATCATCAACGTCCCTGTAGCAAGACTGGACATAGCTAGGATAAGTTGAATGAGTCACTGACCTCAGGTACAAAATTTAGGGGGTCACCAAAATTCTCAGTAATCAAGATAAATGCTTTAATAAAATATTTTTTCAAAGTTAAAAGTAATGCAAGAAAATCCATGATGAACAATAAAATTTTTTTGAAAAACAGGATTAGTACCTTGTCATACCAAGCCACATTGGCTTGAGGCAAAAGAAAAGATCAGTAATGCTGATCCTGTCTTTATTTAAAATTTTGATATTTTGTTCATTGTGGATAATTTTGCATAAACTTTTATTTTAAAAAGTATTGCACTAAAATATTATTTATCTTGGTTACTAAGTTTTTTTGTTACTTAAATTTTGTGCCACAATTTTGTGCGTCACTCACCTCACCAAATCCCTGAAGGTTGAAGTGCCAAGGTTTCTTCTATGTTTCACATACAAATACAGCTTTTTTAGAAAGGTGCTCTCTTACTCTTCTCTGTTCTCAGGAGTTTCTGCTGATTACAGATGGAACCAGCAGGCAGGAAAGAATGTTGATTGTATGCAGTAATTTCAGAGGCACTGAAAAGTTAGCCGACCTGTCAAACTCATCTTCTCCCTTTGTTTTAGGTTATTATGGAATAGTTGATACTCTGGTCCCAAAGGAAATAAACACATTTTGGTTCCAGGTTCCAAAGGGGATACAGGGAAAATTCTTGGCTTCCATAAGTCTCTCTTGTATTGGTTCAACAAGTGATGGGGCTCCTGGAGAGCAAATTCCCAGGTAAGAGGAGTGTTGAAATAGAAGGGAGGAACCTAGAGGAAAGGAAAAAGATTACCACTTGCCCAAGGCTTATGGCTATCTGCTCATCATCTCTTTAACAACTGCACACTCTGTGTATACTAAACAATCTTATACTTGCTCACAGACTGCTTTGTAATTAGCCTCTAGATGAATCAAATATGTATATTTATCTTCTCCAACTAGATTGCACTTTTTAATTTTAGGGATCATGTTTTCTCTCTTTTTTTGTATCTTATTCTTTGAAGAGGATGAACTAAGTAGCCATTCCAGAAGCATAATCTATGCCACATTTGACTTCATTCATTCGGTCTTTTCTTTATTCAGTTCTCAGTAGACTTGAGATCAAATAGTATTGAGGAAATGTCATTGAAGGAAGCAACTCAGCACTAGAAAAAAGTTAAAAGCCTAGTTGCCTTTGGTGTCTAATAACTACTGACAGTTACACAAAGATAATCTCAATTCTCCAGGAGCGTCTTAAGCGTGGAAGTAGAGGCTTCTACGCAGATATATATAAATAGTACATATAAAATAACTTAAAACATTAAATCAGTGTATCAAAATAAATTGACAGTTAAATCATATTCTTAAGGAGTAGCAGTGTTTCTTTCATATGTTTCCAAACCAAATGCTACATGTACCCACAGCCAAACTAATGAGTCTTTGAAGATGCAAGAATTCTGAGCACAAATTCACCTTTCACGCAAAAACTCCAAAACCCAGCCCACAAACATGCCCTACATAAATCACCAAATAATCTCTTTAGTTGCAATACTATATGAATTAAACTGTCAAGAGTGTTTTCCTTTTTATAGCAGTTGATTCGGTATCTTTTCAAGTCCTCAAGACTGTCAGATTTCTACAGTTTGAACTCCAATAAATAAACTTATGCCTTTCTTTGTGTTTAGAATTTCACAACATAGAATTTCAAGCTCTGGCCTGTTGAAAAAGTTACCTTAGTAGAGCGAGATTTTATTACTATGGTAACTTAACCAGATAGAGGTATTAAGAGTAATTTTCCCTAGCACTTTCAGGAGAGTTTGCCATTTATGACTTGAAATCACTGTCTTATATTAAAAAAATATTGAGAGATTATCTTTAGATGGAGCATTTCTTTTTATATTCTTTTATATTCTAGAATGAATTTACAAGTGTATTGAACAGAGCAAGTATCTTTTGGAACATTTTTGTGCTGGTGATAAGTTGTTCCACTTCTGTGGGGCTTTGTGCCATCAAGACAGTAAATATGCCAATCCATTCTGCTTGGCTCAGCAATTGCAACAGGCAAGAAGGAAACTGCATCAACTGTGTGATGAGTTAATTTGTTTTGAGCTGAAGAATGGCCATGTGAGATGCCAACAATTGATGAAAGAAAGCAATTCCCATGTCACCGCCCCAGAGATTCACCTAGAAAGCCACGTGTATAAATATCTTCTAGAGGATAATGCCCCATTGGCCAGTTCACTGGGACATGGAGCACAGAGCCCTCATTGCAGTTGACCTCAAGAGCGTGGACATACAGAAGAAGGACACAATATCTATTTCTATGTATTATATTTACAGAAGACCCCACAAAAGGGTACCTGGATGTCTGACACATGGAAGGGCTCTCAATGGTATTATGCACATACTTTTCAAGACTGTGTAGCTCATGACCTGATGAAGGGAAGATACATTCCAACGGCAGTACTGTCTTCCTGGGGAACAACTGAGTCACAATAGGAAGAAGCCAAGACCTTTATAACCATTTTGCACAGTACTATGTATAAACAAGTCACAAGGCAACTCAGAGTAATATGAAGTTAAAAGGAACTTTCCATTTTAAAAGTTTTAAATTGATCTCTAAGCATCATCACAGAAGAAATGGAAGAGAAAAATTAATGTGTGTGTGTGTGTGTGTGTGTGTGCATGTATGTGTGTGTTTTGCTCGGTTCTTGGTTATCCTTCCAAGAACCTTCCAGGATTTGTCTGCTTCTACAATACCTGCTGAGGGCGAGTCAATTCCCTTTCAGTTGGATATAATTTGCAGCCACATTATCCTATCTAATAGGAACAAAAAGCAGCCAGAAAGATTTTCTGAGGAGCAGCTGGCACATGCAAATGTGAGGCTGCTCATTTTAATTTGGGTTGTCATGACATTTCCTCAATTACCTCATTGACCTGAATCACACTTCCTTACACTGCTTTCACCCTCACCGTCGGGAAGATACAGACTTGTTTTCTTATTTGGATAGCCCAAAGAAAAACCGCGAGCAAGTCTGGATGTTATGGTTCTCTTAAATGTTGGACATATGCAGAAAATGTCATTTGAAGCTGTAACCTACCAAGAATATAACTGAACAAGCCTGCCAGTCAAACATTCACTGGGTTTATTTCTTTGCCAAAGAGCCGTTCTTGGATGATAGCTTCATATTACAAATCGAGAAAGATATGCTCATAAATGATAAATGTGGAGACTGCAAAGCACACATGGCTAAGAGAAATAATAAAATGTAAAGATATTCATGTGAAATGTACTGGATGGCATGGACATGAATTTAGGTATGTTCTATGAAACAATCTGCCTTCATTTCTCCAGTTAGATGCTTAAGAAATGCTATTCCTCATCTTCACTATAGCTGGCATAATAGGATTGGTAATAGCTCTCAGTTGTGTTTCAAAACATAGAGCAGAAAAAGATTGGTCAAATCATTGCAATCACTATAATTTGCCCCTAGGAATACATTCAGTACATATTCTAGCTCTTTTTTGATGAGAAATATCAAAAATTTTAGTACACATTAGACAAATACATTAACCAGTCACTGACATATAAATATATGATAAATTAAAAATGTAAGATTTGTTCTCATAGCAAGAGATATGGCATGGTTTTCAGTAATAAAGAAAGAAATAATTAGCCCTGATTGATATATACATGGCTACATAGTTATACATTATTAGCCTTTTGGGGGAGTACTATGGAAAAATAAGTGAAATCAATGATTACAGTAATAATTATCTGCTTATTTTATGAATGCATATGAAAAAAATTTTTAATTTCTTATTAGCTATTTTCCACCATCAGCATTTTTGTACGTTGCTATTAAGTGGAGTTTACTCAACTAGTTGCTGGTGGAAATGTGGACAAATACAAGTGGAACCTGTGTTCATTTTCATTATGTTTAACCTATAAAAAAATTCAGACTGGTCTTTCCCAGAAGTGGTCAGGGTACATTATGTCTGAGATCAGATGGTCAGGTGTGCAGCCTTTGTGAATAGGCCTGTTCTGCTAATATTTACCAAAGACCACAAGTTCCTGTAGCTAGAAGATATAGGAGCTAACCTATTGTTTGAGCAAACTGAAACTTTCTTTGGAAAATCTTGGCAGTGGGAAATGCATTTGAGTATTTATTTATAACAACTGCCATACGTTTTTCTCTCTAAAGAAAAATAAGTCTTTAATTTCCTATTGAAATTATTCAGTTGACAGAAAATTTTTTAACGCAGCAGTCTCATGTATAAAACATGAAGCAGGAACAAACTACCAGTACTATATGAAAATCTTCTGAAAGAAAAATCTTTTTGGTTTGAGTCATTTACATTGGAAACACAAAGATGATCTTATTAAAATCAGTGCTGTATGAAGTGGAGGGCTAAAATAATTTTCAAGTTTCATCTCTTTAGAGTCCAGATAATATCATAGTAAATTGAAACAGGCAGATGGTGATAATTTTAGAAATGGGTTTGCAACTCAATTATGATAACATTTTTTTCATAGTACCTTCTAGTGTGATATTTTCCCAATATTGGAGAATACTGGAAAACTTGTCGTAGAGATATACAACCTACATTAGCTGCATGACTTTTAGCAGCTCATATGCACTACCAGTATATATAATTTCCTAGACTTAAGCAATGCCTTAAAGTACACTCTTGTTCACATGGAGATGCCATCTGAGAAAGGAACCTAGCTTATCAGAGCACTCTATCCTCAGTCTAGATTCTAGAAGGCTACAAAACCTCTTTATTTGTTCAGACTCTCTTGCATTTGCCTTATTGGCCACAGCCTAGTCTCTGGATTCCACAATTACTCCTTTTAAGCTGTGGGACTGCATCAAGTCAGAAAGTCCACAGTAAGACCAGCAAGTCCTCTTAGCCTAATACATTTTTCAGAATATTTGAATACTGTTTACTTCCCCTGCCCCCTGTCCCCTTAGTTATTTGCGGCCAGAAGAGGAACTTGGTATTTTTGACCCAGCCTAAAAACACATTTCAACAATGATCTGGAGACCTTCAAATAAACTATAACTTCCAAAATGAAGCTGAGTTTTCCGAGCAGGGCTTGGCTAGCTTAAGCAGCTGTATAAGAACTCTCTGGAAACAAAACAAAACAAATGCAATACTTTACCAGCTAATGAGCTTTCTGATTGCTGATAGGGAATTTTAAATTTCCATATCTTCCTCCTCTCCAACATGCTAAATTGGTCTGGTATTAGTTTAGCCATATTATGGCAAAAGACGTGTGTCTTAGCCTATCTGTGTAAATACATTCTTTCTGCCTGAGTCGATCAAATATTTTTATTGAGCAGCTTCTACTGCTAACCACGGTGCGAGGTACTATGGATTACACAAAAAGGCAGAAGATTCAATCCTGAGTTTCAGGTTTACGATTCAGTTGATAAGACCAAATTAAAGGAAGTCAAAAAAGCAATGCATTTCTAAATTATCTGGTATTGAATTGAGCTTGATAGAAGTTCACAGAATAATGAAAAGATGTGTGAGAGCTGAGTTGGGGAAGCTTCAATGAATAAAGTAACACTGGAGCTGTTTAATGAAGGATAGTCTCGACAAGCAGAGTGGTGGAAGGACAGCCTTCTAGAAGGGGACAACAGCACTTAGCAAATGCTGCAAAATGGAATGAACATCATAAAATTGGATAATAGGGAAGAAAACTATTTCACTTTTATTCCCTATTTACAAATATGAAAGACAAGTCATACTTTTTCTCCAAACATAATGTTCTTAACCATTTAATTTCCTGCCAGTGCAATACGTTATTCCAGATATAAAATGGTTACCTGAAAGAGGAAGAATCTTTTTCCTCGGCTTTTCTGGAATGTAAGTGCAGTTTTTTTCTTTAAGGCCAAGAAATTGGTATGTTAAATATGCTAATCTTTCTTCTTAATGTAGAGTGAGATTTTGGCGATGTAATCTTAACAGAACCCAATACTAGATAACATTGCATCAAGTTTTAAATACCATGATGAAAAAGGAAAAGATATTTCTTACTAATTATGTAAAAATAAACTACCTTTAAAAGTACCTTAAACTGGGCCGGCTGCGTGGCTTAGCGGTTAAGTGCGCACGCTCCGCTACCGGCGGTCCGGGTTCGGATCTGGGAGCGCACCTACGTACTGCTTGTCCCGCCATGCTGAGGCCACGTCCCACATACAGCAACTAGAAGGATGTGCAACTATGACATACAAATATCTACTGGGGCTTTGGGGAAAAAAAAGGAGGTGGATTGGCAATAGATGTTAGCTCAGGGCCGGTCTTCCTCAGCAAAAAGAGGAGGATTAGCATGGATGTTAGCTCAGGGCTGATCTTCCTCACACACACACACAAAAAAAAGTACCTTAAGCTTCTCAGGGATCTAAAGATGTAGAAAGATAATTGCAACGTAGTTCAAATCTAGTTTGTCCCATAGGGTCCACCACACACGCGCCATGCCTATGTGTTAGCATGCCCTAGGTTTGGTAAAACTGTGGTTACCTTCCTACGGCCAGAAACTATTTTTTTTGTAAAGGAGCAGTGCCTGAAAAAGTCAAAACCCTGGCTTCCCACAGATTTTTTATGATTTCAAAAGTCTTGTGAAAAGTCACTGAGAATATTATGGTGTCATAGAGTTTCAGTGTTTGAAGATATCATAAAGATCATTATCCAGCCCTTTCAGATTACAGTGAAGAAAGTTAAGCTGTATTAGAAGTACCGTCTTGTCTCTGCTTTGCTGTAGACTCTGACCATGCTAGACTCCCTTCTGAACCTCCTCAACTGTAGACACCCTGCAGTCTGGTTCTTGGAGTGCTTCTGAGTCCTGCCAAGGTGTGGCAGGACTCCTGGGACTGGGAGCCTGCTCTGTGCCTAATGACATTGGGTAGAGAGGGGAGACCACAGGGCTTCCAGTGAGTCAACAAATGAGGGAGCAGCTTAAGCAAATGCAAGAGTGACAGTGACTATGGCGAGTGTGAGGCCAGAGGAAGGTCCTGCTGTACTCTCTTTCCATGTGAAATTCAGTCTTTTGAGTAAAATTTTAAAAAAATCTTAATGAATGTAGATGTGGAGGAAGACTATCACTTAAAACTTGCAAGACATGTTCTACCATTAGAGATAGAGGCTCAAATTTATATAAACTGGGAGAAAACCCATAATAAGCATTTTTTGTTCTGTAAAAGATAAAGAAAAACTTTATCCTAGTTCTTCAGGTGAAACTTAAATATAGTGAAATAAATTAGATTTACATGTTTCAAACTGAAAAGTTAAGCTCTCTGTTTAATGTAAATTTAGTGTACATTTTAGTAGTTGCTACCTAGCAGCCAATGTTTGTTTTCTCTGTGCTGAATTAGACTCTTCTGGTATATTTATTATTGAGTAGCCTTGAAGAGTAATTTCTTGTCTGAGGTCCCCCCTCACTTCCAGGAAAGTTGGAGCCATTTCAGTGAGGAATGGCTTTAAATAAGGAAACATCTTACCCTGAGGGAGTCAAGAAATTCACGAGGTTTGGTGGTATGCAGTCTGGACTGAAAGTCTAGTATCTATTTAAGACTGAATAAGGCAGATTTGAGGAAATATATTAAAGTTGGAGTGCCAAAAATGGGTCAGGTTGAGGCCATAGGACCAGAATACACTCCTAATGGGAGAGTTGTGGTTTCCCCTAAAAGTAGTGGATGATCCGCTGTCCATCACCCTGGGAAGGGGCGAATCTTGAGACTGCAAGTAAGCACTCAGGATTGTGGGCTCTAAACTGTTAAGTCTGGAGGAGATACTGGGAGCTTTTCTCCTCTTTGAAGCCTCACGGATCCAAGCAAAGCGGATGTGCTAGAGGGCACACCTGATGAAGGGTGCTTGGCTGTCCTTTTCCAGACGGCAGCAGACTGGGAGGAAGGCAGAAAAGTATTATTTAGGGACTCCCTGAAGAATGTTGTCCTGGCCTTGGGGCTGAGCGCTCCAAGCATACCCATGTGTAACCTATAATTTATTCTGGATGTAGATAGTCCCTTCTATTTTCCATAAACTTCCAGTAAAGCCTGATTAGAAGTTACCACCTGGTCTCTGCTGGAAGGAAAGAGCAGTGTCCCCTCTCAGAGGCCATAGGGCTGGTCATATTGGTGGTCATCAGCTGTTATGGACTAAATATTTGTGCTGGTGTGATAAGTAAATGCACAAAGAAGACTACAAGGGATCTGAACCTGAGCAAATGGATAAGAGCACCATCATCTCCTCTCAGAGAAAGCCCAAAGACACTTTGAAGCTAATTAATTTATGGTAAACAAGTAGGTAGGACTCAAGCTATCATTTTGGGAACTTTAAAAGGAAATGTGACCTTATTTTATATTCTTATCTATCTGAGGCTTGAACATTTAATTATACATATTTGTGCACTGAGTACCAGAGACAACTCCCTCCTTCTTTACTGGTGATCCTAGAAATCATCATACAAGGGACCATTTTCCAGAAACTCTTGAATGGTTTCCTTAGTTAAATAAGTATAGGATGACTACTGGGCAGTCTTTACCTAGGTGAAGATTATAATGGGAATCCTTTGTGGCCTGGCCAAGGCTAGGTCCTCACCATACCTCTTAATCAGCATAGCTGATCACTAGAGAGGAGTCTGATAAATTGCAGAAGGAACCTAGGGACTTTTGAAAGAAAGGGACCCTAGCCCTGCTCACCTATTGGACTGGACCATGAGAGGGAGACCAAAGTCTGCAGGAATCACATCAACGTTCTTCAAAGAGAAACATAACCAAAAAAATGGGATATGCAGGCAGTGACCTTTGGCATATACCAGAAGAAGACTGTTTTAGGAAAAAAAAGTGTGGTTGAGATTGGAATTCCCTTAGGGTCCAGCTATGCTGGCACATTGTTGGGGTTTGGGAACAAAGTCTGAGCATTGGAACCTGGGATTCTCTATGGTTTAGGTATTAGGTGTCATTGCAGGATGGACGTGCTTTTGTGGCACAGTGCCTGTCTAGTTTTGAACAATGACATTCAGTGGTAGCAGAAAACAGAGTAGTAATGCAGGATTAAACTCCTTCTCCCACAGGACTGAGCAAGCCTTGAGCTTCTAAACTTAAACTTAAAAGGGGTCTGTATATGTGTGGGAGGGGAAGGCTTTCCTGGGGAGGTCTCAAGAGTGAGATACTAGACTTCCCACTAAGTCATATGGATGCTCATTGGAAAAATAAAAGAATTTAACTGCTTTGTACTCCCATGTTAATGAATCAGGACATGTTTGTTACATTTGTAAAATTAAAGAGAAATCACAATGTTACATTGTGTAGGGTAATCCCAAATCACAATACAAGCTGTGATTTCTCTCTCATGTTTATTAATTTAAATGTGAGGTCCAGGGACCTTTAGATTAGCAGAGACCCTAGAAAGGTTAAAGAAGATTTAGTCTCTTCTGGGAGGTCTTTGAGAGTAAGTCACAGCACAGAGATTCCTTTGCATGGCTGACTACAGACTAATTCCTAAATCTCCCTTTTAACTGATTTCAATGCAAGTCTGAAAGAATATAACATAAATACTGGGTAACCTGTCAACCTGTGGCTTCTCATTATATAGTAGTTCATTCAATGTTTTAGTTTGTTGTATTCATACACCTCTTCATAATCGACAAAGCACTTTCACATATATTATGTTATTTGTGCCCCACAGCAACACTGATGGATATGTAGAACAGTGATTACTAACTCCATTAATACATGAGGGTGCCGGGGCCCAAAGAGATTAAACCATACAACTATAAATGTGTGCAAGAGGGTTTAAATTTAAAAAATACTTATTAATTACTAAGGAAAAAATAGCAACTTAACTGTGAAGACACGTGGCAGACACCACTTTAACCAAGCGATTGAAATTAACATCACCAATAATAAGACATATCAATATCATGTACCTCCTGATATTACACACTGAGAAGGGCACAACATCACTTGTGTATGATTCTTGCCAAAAATACTAACCTGAATCACGAGAAAATATCAGACACAAGAAAACTGAGAATCATTCTACCAAATTGGCCAGTACTATTCAAGTGTCAAGATCATAAAAGACAAAGAAAGACTGAAGAATTGTTCCAGGTTGTAGGAGACAAAAGGAACCATGATAACTAAATGCAATTTGAGAATCTGGATCCTGGACCTGAAAAAAGACATTAGTGGAACAATTGGTGAAATTTGAATAAGATCTATAGATTAGTTAATAATATCATCATCAACGTTAATTTCCTGATTTTGCTAATTGTACTGTGGTTATGTAAGATGTTAACATTTGGAAAAGCTGTGAGAAAGATATACAGGAACTTTGTGTACTGTTTTTGCCACCTTTTTGTAAGTCTGAAATTATTTCAAAATCAAAGTTAAATAAATAAATAGGTTTTCTCCTGCAGCCAAACCAATTTTTACCTTCAATGACAATTTACATAAACTTCAAAATTCAACTGGTAATCTAAATAAATGGACCATTTTTGCATTATTCAATCCCATGGATGATGCTCCTATGGGACTCTCCTCTGTTCTACTGTAGAATTCTGGGGAGGTATAAAGCATGGTGCTAAAGACTACAGGCCTTGGATTTGGATAGACAAATCCTAGCCTTGCCACTTTCTACATATGTGACCTCAATTTCCCTATCTGAAAAACGGGGATAAGTAACGGTATCACAGGATTGTTGTGGGACTGAATGAGTCAATGCACGCTAAGCCCTTACCACAGTGCTACGTATAGGTTCCAGCTTTTGAACTATGAGTGAATTTAAATAAAAGGGTTAGAAAGGATAGCTTCCTGGGCCAGTCACCACTTCGTGTCAGAATGGCTCCTTGGCTTCATATTTCACCAACTTAAATGGACATGCTTACTCAAAAGCTGTTTAAAGCATGCTTGCTACTAATAAAAAAGGGAAAGGATGTCATTTACACAAATTCCCCAGGGATATTTTGAAAATGATAAGTGAATTGCAGCTAAAAGCTTGCCATGGAAAAGATCTCAGCCATCACCACTGTATCAGTAGTCGGCTGGGTACTGTCACTGGAAAAGACAGTGAAAAATAGAAGCTCTGCCCAAAGTTTCAGCGCCCATGATGGAGAGCAGGGAAGAAACCACGACTACTTCGGGGTCCAGCAAAACCTGCCCCGAGTGGGCGGACAAGGCTTTAAACAACTTGGAAAGGCTCTTCAAAGAACAATTAAAAACAACCTCCCATGGTGGGAGGTGGACCTGGCGGGGAATCTCCTGCTTTCTTTCCCCAGGGTAGAATTCCCAGGCTTCTGGATCCTGGTGGAGCGCCCTTGGCAGTGGACTCCAAAGTATGTTCCCATTTCACTTTCCTGGGGCTCAGAGTGGTGATTTGAGTACACAGGGTGAAGAACATCTGGCTCTCCTGAAGCTGTAAGAGATTTGCAGTCAGCAGGTGGGGGTTGGAGGTTTACGAAAATAGTGGGATGAAGTTCATTTTGTGGACAACTCTTGGCCACGGGTGTTATTTATTTCAAATTTTATACTGCTGAGCTCCTGTGGGCTTATTACAGATCAATTCATAAACAAACACACACTAAGTTGTGTCCTGGGGATAAATGATGAGTTTATGTGACTTTGGGGTTGCGTGTTAGAGGTAAGAGGGAAGCCACAGCTAAGGATTCGGTGTAATAAACTGAAATTCCAGGCTACACCCCTATTTGGGCAAAAGACTGCAGAAAAGTCCATGAACTACACACAAGTTTTAAGGCTCTGAATTAATGTCTTCAACATTTCTAAAAAGAATTACTGTGGGCTAAAGGCAATAAATAATCCCACAGAGCATCAGCTTTCATTAAGAGTGTATGAAAAGATATAATAAATACTTTGGAGACCTAAATATTCTATAAAATAACTTTAATATGTATTTAATGTTTCCAAAAGTAATGATCCAAAGTCATATTTATTCAATCATCTCACAAATATCTATTGTCTACTATGTGCCAGAAATATATATGAGCCAAGATTCTAATTAATTTATGGTAAATATTTTTTGATGACTTGATAGTTTCCTCTTCACAAGAAAGCTTCTACTTTTTGATGTAACGAGCATCAAGAGACTCCCTTCCCAACTCAAAATAGATCCCTGTATAGCAATTCTGTGCGCACATACCATTATCTTTGTGTGTTTAAAGTGGTGGAAACTCATTGAATGAAAGGATGAGTAATTATGAGAGGGTTATGTATGGCAGTCCTGTCTGAGCAGAGCAGTAAAAGGGAGGCTGTACATTCCCAAATTATACATGAAACAGAAAGTTGTTTATTTCTCACTGTGAGGTCAATCTCAATGAGATCTTGGGAAGAAAAGCCATCATCAAAGAGAAAGAATCATAGTAATTCCATGAGATCATTTAGCCTGCAAGTCCAGAGTGTCTTTTTGCAACGCAAATGTGACAGGTAGGCAAAGATATAATTGAAAGAGAAGAATGAGGGGAAAATTACATTGGAGAGGGACAGAATCAGGCGGAGAAAGATAGAGGTCAAAAATGAGAGAAAAAAGAAAAGTGGATACCCACGAAAGGACATAGAGCCCCCTCTCGTTCCCCAAGTGTGACGCAGTAGTGCTTGTAGCATAAACTACCCTCTCTGCTTCATTCCATCTCTCACCCTCAAGACAGGTTCCTGCCCAGACAGAATGGTCAGAAGCTCTAGATAGGTTACAACCCCAAGGCTTGATGTCAAAGTCAAGGAAAGATCATTCTATGAAACTGACTCTAGATGAAAAGCAATATTCACTGGATAACTTTGTTATGTGTGGAATAACCCAGAATGGGAAATGGTTTGTAACTGAGTTGCTGATGGGATCAAAATGTTTCTTAATTCAATCAATAGAACTCTTCATTATATTATGACATGTTCAGCATGAGATAATAGTGATTTTGGTAACTAGTAAAACAGTAATTGGACAGTTAAGAATTTGTTAGTGTAATTTGTTACAGTGTATTCATCCCAGTCCACAGCAAAGAGGCATTCTCTCTGACAAAAACAGTTATTCCAACCACTACAAGAGTGAATTTGGTACTTGGGACAAGGATTCTCTCTCTTTCTCTTTTTCTTTCTTCATATCTTGTATATCAACTGTTTTCAATTTCTCCTTGCCACTACAGATTTGTGGTTCTCAATATCAGCTCAGTGCTCCCTAAAAATCTTTTCCCTTGACCTTTTTAGCTCATCAAAAAGTTCATTGCTCTCCCCACCTTCACTAAGTTACTATAGTTGGCCCTCTGCATCCAGGGGGTCTGTATCCCCTGGGGGGTTCCGCATCCACAGATGGAAAGGTCTACAATGGTTGCATCCATACTGAACACATACAGACTTTTTTCCTTGTCTTCTTTCCCTAAGCAATACAGTATAACAACCATTTACATAGCATTTACATTGTATTAGGTATTATAAGTAATCTAGAGATGATTTAAAGTATACGGGAGGATGTGCGTAGGTTACATGCAAATACTATGCCATTATATATAAAGGACTTGAGCATTCGGGGATTTTAGTTTCCATGGGGGTCCTGGAACCACTCTCCCCAAGATACTGAAGGACTACTGTACTCTCACTACCTCTGCTCTTGAACTACCTATCCTCTCTGTTTTGGAACACTCCCTCTAATTCCTTAGCTCAGCCTAACAGTCTTGAGTACCCATTCTGCTTGACTTTTCTGAGATATTTAATACCACTGTTTGTGAAACTCTCTTATTATTCGTTTTCTAGAATACATTGTTTCTCCCCTTACCTCTCTGACATTTCAATTTCCTGTAGTGGATTTCTTTCCTTCCCTTCCCCTTCAATGTTAATGATTGCTAGAGCTCGGGCCTGGGCTCTCTTCCCTCAGCACTCTCTCACTGGGAAACTCATCCTTTCTCCCATGTAACCCACTTATGTGCTCAGCACTCTCAAATGCAAACCTTCAGGCCAGTTTCTTCTCTATCATTGCAGACCAAAGTAAGTAAAACTCAACATGTCTGAAAATAAACCCCTATTTTTCCTCCCAAACATGTTCCTACCATCTTTCTTAGCTTGGCGAATAGCATATCCATCCACCAAGTAACCTGGGGCCAAACTTGGGTTTCTTAGACTCATCTCCTCCTCTCATCTCCCATGTTCAAATCTTCACCTCCTTAACATTTGCCAAATCTGTCTTCTCCATTCCCTGCTAACATCTATGCCTCAGTTCAGACACTTACCACCTTTTTATTTTGTAGAATTTTAACATCTTCCCAACTGATTTTCCTGCCCCTATTCTTGCATATCGCTAATTTGATTATCCACACTTCAGCCAGAGTGATTGTTTTAAAATTCAAATCTAACTGAATTACTTTTCTAACTTATAACCCGTTAGCAGTTTCTCTTTGCTTAATGGCTCTTGAATGCTCTCAGCGTGATGTATAAGGCCTGATACAGCCCGCCCTCTGCCTGACCTCCAGCCTCTCTCCTTCCCACTGCCTCAGGCTATGGTCCAGCCACAGCCCAGCAAAAAAAACTGAACTGAACAGCTGGAGCAGAAGATCCTACAGGCTTTTATCATATCTAAAAAGATGGTCTTAAATGGCTAAGATGTTTCCTTAAACAGGCTTGATGTTTCTTTTGCCTCCATCAGCATAAACTCCAGTTTATGGGTTTTGTTGAATTTTGTCATTATTTGATGTTTTTTTCATAGCCTTCAATCTTATTTATACTGGCCGTTGAGAGTCCATGTGTTGATCTCACACCATGTATGATATTTGCTCCCATTGAGTAAAGAAGCCTGCTTCATGTTCTAACAAAAAATGGAAATATTTAACATTACATTGCCAGAATCTGAGGATCTATTGCAACAGCATATGTCATTAATTTCAGCCTTTGATATTCCAAGAAGTATGGAAAATTCCCACCTCCTACTCCTTTGCAGGATTCGCAATTCTGCCAAATTTTGTAGCTCATCAGGATATTTACAAGCTAAATATTGAGCTGTGGAAAAGAGAAGTCTTCACATCCTTAGTTAGAAGCTTTACAAAGAGCATTCAAATAAGGCAGGGTGGTGAGGGCAACAAAACATTGGATTCTATTTCCGGCTTTCCAGGAAGAAGGGGTGTGATCATGGACAAATTCCTAAACCTTCTAGGACTCAGTTTCCTCATTTGTTAAACAAGAGCCTTGGCTGGTCTCTAAAATTACTTCAAACACTGAAATAAAACAAAACAAAAACTTTGACAATTTTCTCTCAAATTCCTGCCCAACTATGTGACTATAGAATGTTTCCCTCATGGAGAAGGGAAATATAAACAGGCTTCTGTATTTTTCAAAACTAAGTGGTCCTTATTTAGAGCCTTTAGCGCTTCATTGCCTACAAATCAAGTTATGTCCATTTTTAAGTAGTTACTGAACAACTGAGGGCACTTTCTTTTCTTACCAACTGACCCTGTGGACAACACCCTTTCACAGACACTGACAGTGTAATGCATGGCCTGAAGAAAATTTCTTCGGCTTGCTTAAAAAGGGAAATCAACTTTTGGTCTGGGTAAGAAATATCCTAGAGCTTTTACTGCCCTGAAGTTAGCATGGAATGTTTAAAAAGTTGTAACCAGTTAGTGGCTCACCCTAATGAGTAAGGAGTCAGGATCAGCACGAGAAGTGAAGAGACGGAGGGAGAGCATGCATGTGAGGTGACCTAAAGGTGCAATTTTTCTATAGAAGGACTTACCATGTCGCTTTAACATCCTCAATTCTTCAATACTTCCCCCAGAATACAGGATTCTTCTCTTTCCTTTCAGAAATATAATAGACATATAATGTGTGGACTAAAACCAAACGGAAACCACAGCCAGCATTTTAGCCGCCCCAAGTTGGAAATCATGACATGCTCTGGGTGACTATGTTTTCTGTCACCCAGAAACACAATTACAACACAATTAAATTATATCTGAAAAAAACCCCATACATTTGGAAATTAATACATAGAACATAGATATAGGAAATCATAATGTAAATTAGAAAATACTTAGAACAGAAATATAAAAACATTACATATCAAAATTAAAGCAGTAATGAAAGAAAATTTTAGTTTTAAATGTATATTGGAATGAAAATTATTGTGTTAAATGGCCAGCCCAAAATGTTGGAAAAAAGCAGAAATGACTTAAAATATATTTAATGCCTTAGAGAAAAACAACCAAAGCAATAGCTTATTTTTTGAAATGTTAATAAAATAGACAAATCTTTAGTGAGATTTCGCAAGAAAAAAAAGAGAAGAGAAATAATAAATAATGTTGGAAGTAAAAAAAAGGTGGGGCATATCTGCAGATGCAGCCTAGATACAAAATAATAAGAAAATACTATCAATAATTTTGTCCTAACAAATCTACGTATTTTTTTTTTTAAGATTTTTATTTATTTATTTTTTCCCCCCAAAGCCCCAGTAGATAGTTGTATGTCATAGTTGCACATCCTTCTAGTTGCCGTATGTGGGACTCAGCCTTAGCATGGCCAGAGAAGCGGTGCCTCAGTGTGCGCCTGGGATCCGAACCCGGGCCGCCAGCAGCAGAGCGCATGCACTTAACCGCTAAGCCACGGGGCCGGCCCAAATCTACGTATTTGAATGAATGGACAAGTTCCTGGAAGAAACTAACTTACCAAAAGTGACTCAAGAAAAAACAATACACCTGAATAGAACACCCCTCAACACGCATGTATATCTATAAACACAAAGCACTGCCCAGACCATGTTACAAGTTCTACTAAACATTCATGAATCAGATCATCCTTGTCACATCCAACTGTTCCAGGGACACTAAAAGAACAATAGCTCCCAATACTTTGAATGGGCTCATTTCATTCTGATCCTTTAATCAGAAAAGGGTAGTATGAGAAATAAAAATTTACATTCATCTCCTTTGTTCTCACAAATGTAAAGTTTCTTTTAAATAGAGTAAGCCAAAATCTAGCCATGCATTTATCTAAACACATTTCACCACATTAACAGATTAAAAGAATAAAAATTATATGATTATCTTATCAATACAGAAAAAAATGGATAAAATTTAGCAACTTCTGATTTGATAAATACTCTTAGCAAACTAGGCATAAGAGTGATTTTCTCTTCCTGATAAGAAATGTCTTTCAAAAAACCTATAACAACCATCATATAATTCAGGAAAAATTTAAAGCATTTCTTTAAAATACGGAACTATGGAGCAAGGAAATGATGCCCACTATCACTATTTAAACTGGAAATCACATCCAGCACAATAAGAAGAGAGAAAGAGAGAGAGAGAGAGATTAAAAAGAACCAGTTTGGCATTATTTAGAGATGACGTGATTATCAACATGGAGAATGCAACAGAATGTACACAAAATTAGAGAGAATAAGAGAGCCCAGAGAGGATGTGAAATAAATTATCATTATTCAATAATTTGACATTACATTATCCACAAACAGAAAATTTAATTTTTTTTTAATTTTTTGTTTATTGCAGTAACATTGGTTTATAACATTGTAAAAATTTCAGGTTTACATCATTATACTTCTATTTCTGCATAGATTACATCATGTTCACCACCCAAATACTAATTACAACCCATCACCACACACATGTGCTGAATTATCCCTTTCGCCCTCCTCCCTCCCCCCTTCCCCTCTGGTAACCACCAATCCAATCTCTGTCTCTATGTGTTTATTTATTGTTGTTATTATCTACTACTTAATGAAGGATCTCATACGGTATTTGACCTTCTCCCTCTGACTTATTTCACTTCGCATAATACCCTCAATGTCCATCCATGTTGTCACAAATGGCTGGATTTCATCGTTTCTTATGGCTGAGTAGTATTCCATTGTGTATACATACCACATCTTCTTTATCCATTCGTCCCTTGATGGGCACTTAGGTTGTTTCCAAGTCTTGGCTATTGTGAATAACGCTGCAATGAACACAGGGGTGCCTGTATCTTTACACATTGGTGTTTTCAAGTTCTTTGGATAAATACCCAGCAGTGGAATAGCTGGATCATATGGTAGTTCTATCCTTGATTTTTTGAGGAATCTTTCCATAGTGGCTGCACCAGTTTGCACTGCCACCAGCAGTGTATGAGAGCTCCCTTCTCTCCACATCCTCTCCAACATATGTTGTTTCCTGTCTTGTTAATTATAGCCATTGTGACGGGCGTGAGGTGATATCTCATTGTAGTTTTGATTTGCATTTCCCTGATAGTTAGTGATTTTGAACATCTTTTCATGTGTCTGTTGGCCATCTGTATATCTTCTTTGGAGAAATGTCTGTTCAGGCCTTTTGCCCATTTTTTAATTGGGTTGTTAGTTTTTTTGTTGTTGAGATGCATCAGTTCTTTATATAGTTTGGAGATTAAGCCCTTATCAGATGTATGGTTTGCATATATCTTCTCCCAATTGTTAGGTTGTCTTTTTGTTTTGTTGATGGTTTCCTTTGCTGTGCAGAAGGTTTTTAGTTTAACACAATCCCATTTGTTTATTTTTTCTATTGTTTCTCTTGCCCGGTCAGACATGGTGCTTGAAAATATGTTGCTAAGACTGATGTCGAAGAGTGTACTGCCTATGTTTTCTTCTAGAATTTTCATAGTTTCAGGTCTTACATTCAATTCTTTAATCCATTTGGAGTTAATTTTTGTGTATGGTGTAAGGTAAGGGTCTACTTTCATTTTTTTGCATGTGGCTATCCAGTTTTCCCGACACCATTTGTTGAAGAGACTTTCTTTTCTCCATTGTATGTTCTTGGCTCCTTTGTCAAAGATTAGCTGTCCATAGATGTGTGGGTTTATTTCTGGGCTTTCAATTCTATTCCATTGATCTGTGTGTCTGTTTTTGTGCCAGTACCATGCTGTTTTGGTTATTATAGCTTTGTAGTATATTTTGAAATCAGGGAGTGTGATACCTCCAGCTTTGTTCTTTTTTCTCAGGATTCCATTAGCTATTCGGGGTCTTCTGTTGTTCCATATAAATTTTAGGATTCTTTGTTCTATTTCTGTGAAAAATGTTGTTGGAACTTTGATAAGGATTGCATTGAATCTATAGATTGCTTTAGGAAGTATGGACATTTTAACTATGTTAATTCTTCCAATCCAAGAGCACGGAATATCTTTCCATTTCTTTGTGTCTTCTTCAATTTCTGTCAGCAATGTTTTACAGTTTTCTGTGTACAGATCTTTCACTTCTTTGGTTAAGTTTATTCCTAGGTATTGTATTCTTTTTGTTGCAATTGTAAATGGGATGGTATTCTTGATTTCTCTTTCTGCTACTTCGTTGTTAGTATATAGAAATGCAACTGATTTTTGTATGTTGATTTTGTATCCTGCAACTTTACCGTATTCATTTATTACTTCTAAAAGTCTTCTGGTGGATTCTTTAGGGTTTTCTATATATAAAATCATGTCATCTGCAAATAGTGACAGTTTCACTGCTTCCTTTCCAATTTAGATCACTTTTATTTCTTTTTCTTGCCTGATTGCTCTGGCTAGGACTTCCAGTACTATGTTAAATAGGAGTGGTGACAGTGGGCATCCTTGTATGGTTCCTGTTCTTAGAGGGATAGCTTTCAGTTTTTCACCATTGAGGATGATATTAGCTGTGGGTTTGTCATATATGGCTTTTATTATGTTGAGGTACTTTCCTTCTATACCCATTTTATTCAGAGTTTTTGTCATAAATGGATGCTGTATCTTGTCAAATGCTTTCTCTGCATATACTGAAATGATCATGTGATTTTTATTCTTCATTTTATTAATGTGGTGTATTACGTTGATTGATTTGCGAATGTAGAACCATCCCTGCATACCTGGAATAAATCTCACTAGATCATGGTGTATAATGTTTTTAACGTATTGTTGTATGCGATTTGTTAGTATTTTGTTGAGAATTTTTGCATCGATGTTCATCAGTGACATTGGCCTGTAATTTTCTTTTTTTGTGTTGTCCTTGTCTGGTTTTGGTATCAGGGTAATGTCAGCTTCATAGAATGAGTTAGGGGGCTTCCCCCCCTCCTCAATTTTTTGGAAGAGTTTTAGAAGGATAGGTATTAAGTCTTCTTTGAATCTTTGGTAGAATTCACCAGGGAAGCCGTCTGGTCCTGGACTTTTATTTTGGGGGAGGTTTTTGATTACTGTTTCGATCTCCTTAGTGGTAATTGGTCTATTGAAATTCTCTACTTCTTCTTTTTTTTTTTTTTTTTTTGTGAGGGAGATCAACCCTGAGCTAACATCCATGCTAATCCTTCTCTTTTTGCTGAGGAAGACCGGCTCTGAGCTAACATCTATTGCCAATCCTCCTCCTTTTTTTCCCCAAAGCCCCCCCACTAGATAGTTGTACGTCATAGTTGCACTCTCTACTTCTTCTTGATCTAGTTTTGGAAGGTTGTATGATTCTAAGAATTTATCCATTTCTTCCAGATTGTCGAATTGGTTGGCATATAGCTTTTCATAGTATTCTCGTATAATCTTTTTTACTTCTGAGGTGTCTGTTGTAATTTCTTCTCTTTCATTTCTGATTTTACTTATTTGTGCCTTCTCTCTTTTTTTCTTGGTGAGTCTAGCTAAAGGTTTGTCAATTTTGTTGATCTTTTCAAAGAACCAGCTCTTGGTTTTATTAATTTTTTCTTTTTTTTTTTAGTCTCTATTTCATTTATTTCTGCTCTGACTTTTATTATTTCCCTTCTTCTACTGATTTTGGGCTTTGTTTGTTCTTCTTTTTCCAGTTCCTTTAGGTGCATTGTTAGAATGTTTATTTGAGATTTTTCTTGTTTGTTGAGATAGGCCTGTATTGCTATAAACTTCCCTCTTAGAACCGCTTTTGCTGTATCCCATAAATTCTGGCATGTCGTATTTTCATTTTCATTTGTCTCCAGGTATTTTTTGATTTCTTCTTTGATTTCTTCGTTGACCCAGTCGTTGTTCAGTAGCATTTTGTTTAATCTCCATGTATTTGTGGCTTTTCTGATTTTCTTCCTGTAGTTGATTTCTAGTTTCATACCGTTGTGGTCAGAAAAGATGCTTGGTATTATTTCAATCTTCTTAAATTTATCGAGACTTGTTTTGTGGCCTAATATGTGATCAATCCTGGAGAATGTTCCATGTGCATTTGAAAAGAACATGTATTCTTTGGTTTTTGGATGGAATGCTCTGTCTATATCTACTAGGTCCATCTGTTCTAGTGTGTCATTTAAGACCAATGTTTCCTTATTGATCTTCTGTTTGGATGATCTATCTGTTGGTGTAAGTGGAGTGTTAAAGTTCCCTACTATTATTGTGTTACTGTCTATTTCTATGTCTGTTAATAATTGCTTTATATATTTAGGTGCACCTACATTAGGTGCATAGATATTTACAAGTGTTATATCCTCTTGTTGGATTGTTCCCTTGATCATTATGTAATGCCCTTCTTTGTCTCTTTTTACAGTTTTTGTTTTAAAGTCTATTTTGTCTGATATGAGTACTGCTACCCCAGCTTTCTTTTCATTGCCATTTGCATGGAGTATCTTTTTCCATCCCTTCACTTTCAGTTTGTGAGTGTCTTTAGGTCTGAAGTGTGTCTCTTGTATGCAGCATATATATGGGTCTTGTTGTTTTTTCCAATCAGCCACCTTATGCCTTTTAATTGGAGCATGTAGTCCATTGACGTTTAAAGTAGCTATTGATAAGTATGTACTTACTGCCATTTTTTAACTTTTTTTTTCCTCAATGTTTTAGTAGTCCTTCTTTGTTCCTTTCTCCTTCTATAAAGAATTGATGGTCACTTTAGTTTGACCTCTGTCTGAAAGCTCTACTCTTTAACTCCCCTCCTCCCTCATTTTATGTTTTTGATATCATATCTAACCTCTTATTTGTGCATTTGTATCCATTACCCTCTTATCATGGAAATAGATAATTTTTCCTATTTCTGGTCTTCTCTTTTCCCCTTAAATCAGTCCCTTTAGGGCCGGCCCTGTGGCTTAGTGGTTAAGTGAGCGCGCTCCACTGCTGGCGACCCGGGTTCGGATCCCGGGCTCGCAGTGACGCGCTGCTTCTCCGGCCATGCTGAGGCCGTGTCCCACATACAGCAACTAGAAGGATGTGCAGCAGTGACACACAACTATCTACTGGGGCTTTGGGGGGAAAAATAAATAAAATAAAATCTTTAAAAAAAATAAAAAATAAAAAAAAATAAATCAGTCCCTTTAACATTTCTTGTAGCACTGGTTTCTTGGTGACAAACTACTTTAATTTTTGCTTGTCTGGGAAATTTTTGATCTCTCCTTCCATATTGAATGATAACCTTGCTGGGTAGAGTATTCTTGGCTGTAAGTTTTTTCATTTTAGCACTTTAAATATATAGTGCCACTCTCTTCTAGCCTGTAAGGTTTCTGCTGAGAAGTCAGCTGATAGCCTTATGGGGTTTCCTTTGTATGTTACTTGTCTTTCTCTTGCGGCTTTTAGGATTCTCTCTTTATCTTTAATTCTAGACATTTTGATTGTGATGTGTCTTGGTGTGGGCCTCTTTGAGTTTATCTTGTTTGGGGCTCTCTGTGCTTCCTCTACCTGGATGTCTGTTTCCTTCCTTAGGTTAGGGAAGTTTTCATCTATTATTTCTTGAAATAGATTCTCTGCCCCTTTGTATCGCTCTTCTCCTTCCGGGACACCTATAACACGGATGTTAGTGCACTTGATGTTGTCCCAGAGGTCCCTTAGACTGTCCTCACTCTTTTTAATTCTTTTCTCTTTTACCTGTTCAGCTTGGGTAATTTCTTCTAGTCTTTCGTCCAGCTCACAAATCTGTTCTTCTGTATCCTCTGCTCTGCCTTTGAGTCCCTCTAGTGAATTTTTCATTTGCAGTGTTGTATTCTTCATTTCTGATTGGTTCTTTTTTATATCTTCCATTTCTTTGTTGACATTCTCACTGAGTTCATCTATTCTTCTCCCCAGATCAGTGAGCATCCTTAACACTCTTAGTTTGAACTCTCTGTGGGGTAGGTTGCTCATTTCTGTTTCACTTAGCTCCTTTTCTGGGGTTTTGTCCTGTTCCCTTACTTGGAATGTATTCCTTTGCCTCCTCATTTTGCCTCTTTCCCTGTGCTTCTGTCTACATATTAGGTAGGTCAGCTACATCTTCTGCTGTTGGATAGGTGACCTTATATAAGTGATGCCTTACGAGGCCTGCAGTGCACTTCCCTCTGTTCTCAATGTTCCAGGGGTGACCCCTATGTGGGCTACATGTGTCCTTCTGTTGTGGCGTGTTTGCTCTCCCTGTAGGCTCCCAGAGAGGCCAAGTTATGCTCCTGGCCAGCTGTTGTAATGCTCAGCTGCTTGTAGTTGTTGTGGGCCCTTCAGTCTCTTTATCAGGTGTGGGGAGCCCCAGCACCGTTGGCTGCAAGTTCTAATACCACATTTGTGTTGCAGTATTTCTTTAAAGTGAGTAGGCCCCCAGCGTGGCACATTGTTAGGCTCAGGGGCTTACAATTGCTATAAGCCTCCAGCCTTTACGTCTCTTGTCAGCTCTCTGAGGATTGCAGCTGGGTGGGGCTGGCCTCAGGCACGGGAGCACCCAATTGTTTCAGGCTTTGGAAGGTGGGGCAAACCCCTTATATGGGTCTCTGAGAAGCACAAGTCCTCTGCAGCTGACAAGCCCCGCTGCCCACAGGTCCACACACACAGTCAACACAGTCCTGCTCCACGTGCACGCCCTGACCTCCTGAAGTGGACCCAGTCTCTCCACGGCGGGAGCCCCACACACTCCACCACCGCCCCACACTCTCCACCCGCTCCCTGTGCACACCCTGCCCCACTGAAGTCGGCCCAGTTGCCAGGCTGCAGAGAATCCAGTCACCAATCTATGCAGGCCCACAAGTTGTCTGAGGGCTTGTTGGGTGGGGCCAGTCTCTAGGGTGGGCTGCCTGCCCTGGCTGAGCTGGGTTAAATCAGTGCTCTAGTGGGTTGGGCAGACCTGGGCTAGCAGGCCTCAGGGAGAACTCCATTGGCATCTGTGTCAGCATGCCCACCCCAGGCCACAACAATGGCCGCCGCCAATGTCCCAGTCCCTGGAGAGGTTTCACCTCTCACCGAGATGCACTCAGGGCCTGTCAGGTGAGTCTCTTTTCACCAAAGCTCTGTGCACCTTTCTCTCTGGTGATTTTAGGTTCCTTTCTAAAACGGGTGAATTTGCGCATGGGCCCTTTAAGAGCCGGTTTTAATGTCTTTGTGAACCGGGTTTTCTGGGGGTACTCCCCAATGTTTTAGTAGCAGGCAAAGTCAGATATTATGCCACTCGTCTCAATTGTGCTGAGTCCACAAAATGCCCACAGTGGGGGCGCTCCCCGGCTCAGGGCCCTGCTCCTCCAGGGAGGGCTGCATACCTGTGGGCTGCTCCCGGGAGGCCATGAGGCGCTGCAGCTTGTGAAGGCGGCGTTTTTCCTCTCTAGAAGGGAGTTTCTGCCTCTTCCACCTCAATTAGGATTGTCCTTTGTTGCTGGAGTTCCTCTTATCCAGTTTTCAGTTCTGTCTCAGGGGTAATTTTTCCATGAGTAGTTGTAAATTGGCTGTGTCCGCAGGAGGAGGTGAGTTCAGAGTCTGCATATGCTGCCATCTTCCAGAAAATTTAATTTTAAAAAATGTAATAACAATAACAACAAAAATATAAGATACCTAGTAATAAATCTAATAACAGAATAACAAGACCTTTTTAGAAATAATTATAAAATTACTAAAAGATATTAAAGAAGCTCTAACTACAAGGAGAGAAATAATGTGTCCAGAGGTAGGAAGAATCAGTATTAAAAATGATGTCAGTTCTCTCATAATGCAGTCACAACATTATGCAAAGCATGGACCATTATCTGATTCATTACATTACAAACAATCAATATGCCAAACACTTACTTTGTTCTATTTTATATTTAAAATAGTATTAATAAAAGCCAAATCAAATTGTGTCAGTTTTTAAGTAAGTACTGAAAGATTGAGAGCACTTTTTTTCCTCACCAGCTGACCCTGCTGGTAACATCATTTCACAAACACTGACAGCATGATGTACAGCCTGAGGATAATATGCAACACTCTTTATGCAAAGTTTTCATCGGGATATTTTTATTAGTCAGGGAAGAGTCTTGGTGGCCAATAGGATTATAAAGTTCCCTTTGCTTCTGCTCACTCCTCTACTCTGATCTGCCAAGTAGTCATTCCACCTGTGCTCTCAAAGTAAGAGGGAGAGGCACGTTTTGTTTTGCTATGTTGGGTAGTCATGGAAGCTAAAGATTATCCAGTCCTCTGTGTGGGTCTGTTTTTCTATGTGGTGAGGAGCAGAGCAGCTTTTAGCCAGGCCTGGTCCACTTAGGCTTAACCCCATTAGCCTAGAGAACCCTGTCCCATTGCTCAAGCTTCCCAAATGAAGTTGTGGGTCAAGGCTAAGATGGTAGCAGGGCTTCCTGGACAGCTGATGGAATCGAGCTTTACTGCTTGGCTCACAGACATAGCTGAGAGGTAGTCCTCTTGCTCAGGATTGGGACTTGTCCCCTTATTAACAGGCCCATGACTAGTGCTGTCAACGGGCTGTGGCAACACCAGCCATTTGACCCCACAATCGAACACTGGGCAAGAGTGTTGTATTTCACTCTGTCTCTCTCATTGAAGTATCTGTCTTCTACTGGTAAACATCTTTCCTTTCTCCCTTTTCCCCTCTATGTACATTTCTTTTTTCCCCCCCTCTCATTCTTATCTGTACATCTTTCCTATCATTTTCACTCTGTTTCATTATTCTCTTTTTTTCCTTACTTCTCTCTCATATCCATTTGCTCTTTTTCTATCCTCTACTACCTTTCCCTACCCCATTTTCTTCAATTTCTGGGTATGTCCCCATGCCTCCACCAATTTCCCCAGGTCCTCTTCCTCCTTGACCCTATTCCCTAGCCCTTCTGGCATGCACTCTTCTAAAACTTTTCTACCTACCATCTCATGGTAATACGTAGGCCACCATTCTAACAAGAAGAACTAGCAAAGCTCCCAACACAGCAGATGCACATTAACAGAAAAAAACATCATCCAGATGAGGTTCTGTGCTCCATGAACTTCCAAGCCTCCTCCTCTCTTGGCAAACATATTTCTTTATTTTCTTTTTTGTGTAGGCAGATAATGTTTCAGATAATACTCCAGAGATTAATTATCATGAATTAGCCCAATGCAGTTTTTACAGCTATGTTTTTTATTATTTTATAGTTAAATATTGGCTTAGCTAGGAATCCAGAAACTCTCACCAGAGCTCTATACTTAAGTTATCAACAAGACTATTTCACAAATAACTGGATACTCATGTGTGCTTACAAAAATTGTAATTATTTACGTGTGCCTCAAGAAATTAAAGACCAATGACTAGCCTGTATTTCAGAGGGAAGCAATGTCCTGGCTGACAGATTTGGAGAATTGTTTTCATCTTTGTATCTCAGTACCTAATATAGTTCTTGGTGTCTAAGAGAATCTCAGAAAGTGCTTGTGGAAACAAATATTGGTTCCCATCCAATGTATCCTCTCGGGATCCCTAAATACATAACTGAAAGGGTCTCATATGACTACATAATTCCACTCTTGCATCAAAACAAAATTTGCATGTAAAAGATTAGCACGACTGAATTATTTCTTGGCATTTGAATAGTCATTTACAATCGCAAGTCATTTGGTAGCTTTCATGGCTATTCATCATAAAAACTCTATGGAAAAGGGATTTTTGCAAATTTCCTGATGGAAAATCCAAGGAAGAAAACATACATACATCCTCACAAGAGACAGTTTTCCCCCTAGTTTAAAACAAAAACTAAAGACAGAAAGGAAAATGATCTACTGTGACATATTATATAAACATATATTTTCTGAGCAAAGAAAGAACATGAGCAAATGGTATGAACAGGAAAAAAATATTGAAGCAACCCCAATGACCGCAAAAAGTCTCTGGATTTGCCAGCTTCCTCTCAGTTTCCCTCTAGATAACTAAAGACATAGCCACTTAGCAAAGCCCAGTGCTGGATTACCCAGTGGTCATTATTAGCACATGTGGCCAGTAAAGCAGAAGCACAAAGATTATTATTTTTTAAATGATTTCAAAAAGCATTTAAAACTAGCCCCCTCAACAATCAGAATTTTTTTTGGTCCTCTTTCATATTATAGCTTAGGAATTTTTAAAAATTTGGAATTGTATATAGCAGGGGGTGGGGGAGCTGCAGCCGGTGATAGCGTAGGGCCTCTAAAACACCAACCCAGGCAGGACCCAGTTACAAAGCTTGTCCATTGACTCCTCGCTAAAGATTTTACCAATTTTTTTGTGTTTTGAGCAGGCAATCATATACACGAGCAAAAATGAATAGGCTAGGTAGCCATAAAGAGAGTAATCAAAACTGCCAAAAATATTAATGACGCATATTGAATACTACGCATAATCATTACAGCACTATTAAAAGTATTAAGCATATGGACTGTCTCCTGGGACTCGAGTTCCTCATTTTGATTATTGAATAAACTCTTTCATTTAACCTTTAAAAAAAAAAAGTATTAAGCACAGATAGTGTGAGAGGTTGGTGGATTCCAAAAACAGTCTTGCTCACAATCATGCCTAGGATGATTTCTGGCCCTGAGTTCTCTCCTCCCCATCTCACCATTATGGAGCTGAGACTAGAGATTTGTTAGCTCGGGCTGATCCTGTGTTTCTCACTGGACCAGGATGGTCAGGAGGAGGAGAGCAGTATGGAGTTGTGAAGAACAATGGGCTTAGGAGTGAGACAGACCTCACTTTAAGTCCTGGCTCTTTTACTTACTAGCTATGTAATCCTGGGAAAACTTCTTAAAGTCCCTGACTATAGCAACAATAATACCAACTTCATAGAATGTTGGGAAGATTAAAGAAAGAAAATATATGAAGAACTAGAAAATATGCGAAAGCCAACCTAGTACAATGAGTAGGTGTTCAATAAATGGTAGCTGCTGCCACATAGTAATCACAGCTCGGTCACCTAGACAAGAAATCATTCATATTCAACCAACACTAATTGTGCACATACAATGGGCCAAGTACTGAGTTAGGTGCTGAAATGGGCTGTAGATTATTCTTGATGTGGGGTGAAAGGTAATACGGAAACTGGAATTGAGGAAAAGATATGTAATGTAATAGAAAATTGCTCTCAGCCCCTTGTCAGAGAAAGCCAGATATTCCTGCTCCTACAGGACAAATTATCAAAATTCAGAGGGTCTGTAGAGTTGATAAGCCCAACAGCAGGCAAAATTAAAACAGGTGATTTCCATTTCATACATGATTTCCTTATTTTAAACTCCTCCTCTCACGGATGAGTTAGCTCTAGTCATTTAGGTGCTAAAGCCAGGCTCCTACCAAGGTTGCCTGGATCTCAGCTCCAAACAAAATTGATTGGATAAGGAAGGGAAAGCAAAGTAGTTCCTGTCCCTTCCCTATGGCAGAGAAAAGTCTACGAAGTTTTTTTCCTCCCTCCTCTGTCCCCATTATAAGATAACTCTACTCCAAAGAGAACAATCTAGTTGAAATCAAGAAGTATATCTCTAACTCTAATACAGCCAGAAATTCAATTGTTAGAATTTTTTTAAAGTTTATAATCCAATGCTACAGGAACCTATAGACTCTGCCAGCCACTACAACCTTAGTGTTAATTTGTTTATTTCACTACTTTCTCCATAATTCCCTTAACCAACAGCTGAAGGAATGAGAGTTTTGCCAGGATGACAGCCTTCAATTCTCCTGTAAGGAACCTGAAAGCTCTGGTTACCTCAGTGCAGTAGACAGAATAATAGTCCTCAAAGATGGTCCTAATCCTCGGAACCTGTGAATATGTAAATTTACATGGCAAAAGTGATTTTGCAGATGTGACTAAATTAAGGATCTTCAGATGGGGAGATTAACCTGGATTATGCAGGTGGGCCCAATCTAATCACATGAGTCCTTAAAAAAACAGAGAATCTTTCTCAGCTGTGATCAGAGAAAGATATGTGACACAGTCATAGGGTTAGAGCTATGCTAGGTAGTTGGCCTTGAGGGAGGAGGATGGGGGCCGTGAGCCAAAGAAGTGTGGGTCCTCTAGGAGCTGGAAAAAGCAAAGAAATGGATTCTCCCCTAGAGCCTCCAGAAGGGATATAGCTCTGCTGCCACCTTGATTTTACCTCTGTGAACCTGTATATGAATTCTGTCCTACAGAACCATAAAGTAATAAATTTGTGTTGTGTTAAGCCAATAAATTTGCAGTAATTTGTTAGAGCAGCAATAGAAGATTAAGGGGACAAAAACACAGAGGACAAGGAAGTGAGGACTCTAGGCAAAGAGAGAGGAAGAAGAGGCAGAGCAGTGGGAAGGTAACTTGAGTCAGTCCCCTTCCTTCATGCAGAGACTATACAGCATGAGCACCATGCTGGCTGACTACCAAAAAAAGGAGAAGCTGGCTATTGAAATATAATAAGTCATGTATGCATGTTTGTTCACTTTAAATATTTTAAAGTTGGTTCTCCATTCTGGGGCATTTCCTCTCTACAGATCTCTGTCCTTATTGTATATCACTGTCACTATTTATTACCTTCCTGTAGCTTCTTATGAGGATCACCATTTTGTTTCTTTTCTGGATTATTTGTTTAACACTTTATTTCACATTAGAATATAAGCTCCCTTATTCCACATTAGACTGCAAGCTCCAAGAACAAAAGGACATGTGTCTATTCATCATTGTATTTGCAATGCCCATCCACTGCAGAATGAACGGGGTCATGTCCATCTGTCTTCTGAGCCTGTCGTTCCCTCCAGGCCCACAGTCTACCATGGAATTCTAAGAAAGATAGGCATGAACAAAGAAGGAAGTTTGTCCTTCAGTATTTCTTGGTTAAGGAACTGACTTGTTTACAGCAGCTAAATCATTTATTAAAGTTCATTTTGTTTTGTTCTTTGGGGTTAACCTCAATTTTCAGATATGTGAACTATTGAGTGTTAACTTTTAATATGATCATGGAACAATTCTGAGAATCAAAACACAAAAACAGTCACCATACAAGGACAAAAAAATATGTGGTTTTATTCAGTGAATCAACTTAACATACAAAGTCTTCGAAAATTACAAGGAAATTGATCCTAAGGGAAGCCAAAGGCTAGTAGATTGGACCAGCCAAAGGTCATAGATAAAAAGACTAGGTGGAGCTAGAAAAAAAAAAATCTAGGACTCATGATCATCAGTTCAGAAGTTTTGGGTTTTTTTCTTGTTTTCCTTAAGCACCATCTTTCCCCAGCAGGCCCATCTGAGAGTAGGTGGGACCCAGACAAATCCTAGTTGGCTTTTTTTCTGCCAACACTTCACTCCCACTCCTCCAAAAATATGTTTATATTGGTGAAATCAGGTGAAAAGATTTATGAGCCTCAGTTCTTATAAGCACCAATTGGCCAGGGTGGAGAGGTAGGAAGAGGCCACTCCCTCATCTGCTACCTCCCTCAACCAACCTGGGGGATGTGCCATAAGCCCCCTCACAGCATTGCCCAAGAGGCCTATGTGTGGCCCTTTAAAAGCTGCCCAAGACAGTCAGACCCACCCACAGGAATTAAGTTTATTGCTCTTTCCTTCTCCATCTCTTCTCCCCATTTCCTGACTTTCCTCTTGTTGGTGTCTCAAGTTTGCCCTCAGACTGTAGTTCTTGTACCTCTCCTAACTCAGATCTTGGCCTTTCTCTTCTAACATTCAGAAACTGATTCTGGCCTTGCTACACTACTCCACCTCTTGCTTCCCAGACAGGACTTGATATTCACCCCTGGCTTCCCAGCCAAAGACCAGCCTGTTCCAAGTTTCAGTCTTATTACCTTAACATGTGACAGGCTTGCAGGGTGAGGGACATCTCTCTGTTTTATTATTTTTCTTTGTTTTTCCCCCTCCTCTGATAATCAATGGATGAGGTGCTCATGGTAGAATTCTTCTCTTCTCTTTCCTTTTAAAAATGTTTTCTCCTTAGAAACAGATAGTAGAATGGTGGTTATCAGGGGAACCTAGAGGGAAAAGGGGCGTTGTTGTTTAGTAGGTATAGAGTTTCAGATTTGCAAGGAGAAAAAGTTCTAGAGATTTGTTTCACAACAATGTGAATATACTTAACACTACTGAACTGTAGACTTTTTTTTTTTTCCCTTTGCTGAGGAAGATTCACCCTGAGCTGACATCTGCGCCAATCTTTCTCTATTATGTACTTGGGTTGTCGCCACAGCATGGCCATCGATGAGTGGTGTAGGTCCACACCCAGGAACAGAACCCTGGCTGCTGAAGTGAAGCGTGCCGAAGTTAACCACTAGGCCACAATGCCGGCCCCAAACTGTAGACTTTTAAAATGGTTAAGATGGTAAATTTTATGTTATATGTGTTTTATTAATCACAATTTTTTTTTTTAAAAAAAGGAAATTAATTTTTTTTTTCTCCAGAGCTCTGCTCTTTATGCTTTTGAGTGTTGAATTAGGTACCAAATTTAATCAAATGCTTATTCACCCGAATTCTTTTAGAAACAGAATAAGTGGACTTATCTTTGGGTTTGCTCAAATCATTATTTCTTACTTCACTGATCCCAAAAATATGGAAGTATACATTCCAGGAATAATAATCGAGCACCAACTGTTTGCTAAGCACTGGCAGAAATTTGAAGATGAATTGCACACAAGCCATTACTTACTGAAGTTTACGTACCTAAACAACAATAATGATATTAGAGCTGCCATTTATTATGGTTACTCTGTGTCAGAAACTATACTATGTGTTTTATGTACATTATCTCTTTATTCTTTTAACAACCTAATGAAGTAGGTAATTCTTCTCTGATTTTAGTCTTTTAAGTGGAGTTAATATGTACCAACTTGGAAAGCAAAAGTAGGATGAAGATCTATTGAAACAGAATTAATATATATTAACGCCTGTGTGCCAACAGAGTGCTGAAGAATCTTACACGTGGCATTTTATCTCCATTTTACAGATAAGGAAATTGAGGATCAGCCAGGATAAGAGAATTGCTAAAGGCCATTTAGCTAATAAGACAAAGAAATGTATTTGAAACTGGTGTCGGGCTGATCCCCAAGGCTGCATGAATCTTACTGCCACACCATGTGACCTTCCTATACAGCAATAATACAAATTGGAAAGTGGTTAAGTGTATTAGGATTCTATATGAAATAATGTAGGAGACGAGAGAAGAGATTTAGCTGGAGTTAGTGAGGTGAGGAAGCAAATCTAAGAGCAAAGGAGCAGAAGGAGGAATGCAGGGTTTGTGTGTGGTAAACAAGCGGTGGAGTTGGCTGGAATCCTCCAGGCAAGAGGGAGAGCACTAGGAGATCAGATTGGGAAGCCACACGGAGGCCTGGGCCTGCAGGACCTGAATGTCAGTCTAAGGGGCTGGACTTCAATATCTACGTGGTGGGGAATCATTAAGATTTTTCAAGCAGAGAAACTACAGGACCAAGAGCTGTGTTCATCTAGCAAAAGTGTGTGAGATGAACTGGGGAGGGGGCTAGGAGAATGAAAGAAAATTAAACTTCTCTCTCCTTAATTCTATCTTTTTAGATTAACAGTGGCCTTAACATATCCTCAACATATTGAAATCAAAGATTCAATAGTATATTTGCCTGAAACTACATGTTTTTAAATGAATTAAATATGACTTTTTTTAAACTTTGCCCTTAAAAGTCTGTAGGTTTAAAACAATTTGAAGTTCATTTTCCAGGGAGGAATCCAGTTTGGCTTTTGTTGTTTCTGGTCAGATATTATATGATTTTATTTTTTTTATTGCAAGTCTCTAGAATGGTTCACAGATGTTGTTGCTAAAATAAGTCCTTCTGGAACTATTTGGCTTGAGAGAATCTCTGTTGCCATGGATTAAATTAGTAGAAGACCTCATTTAAAATTCAAGGCTGTACTCAAATTAAGGAAATAATAGTATTTCCTTATATTATATAAGGCAGTAATGGGGACAAGTGACACTTGGAACACTAAACATCAGTCCACATCATGGCACTTACGGTTAAGTTACGCTGTGTTCAAATTAAAGACCAACTCTCCCAAGGAGAAAGAGATCAACCAGGTTAATGTTTTTATAAATTAAGAAATACTCCTACCTTCTCAGTCATACTAAAGAAATATGGTTATTAAAAGAATACCTATGGCTTAATCATGCATATGGATATGCTGAAATTTAACAGCCCATTCACCATTAGAAATAATTTAACAAAATATGTTCAAATTTAAATATCAGCTAAACATCAGCTGAGTCCTACACAAACTATCATTGCATGTATGCAGCACCCAAAATGTATTCCTGCTCTTCTCTTTCACTCTTCCCCTTAGTAAGCTCAGCCGTTGCCACTAAGATCAAGTCTTTATTGTCACCCACATATGAGGGATTTGCATGTCTATATCTCCAGTCCTGACCTATCTCTCAAGATCCAAATCTACGACACTCTATTATGTATCTCCCCATCAGGCACTCGACACTCAAGATGTCCAAACCAAATTTACCATTTCATCCACAATGCTGTTGCTCCTGCATCTGGTGCCCAGAGTAGGACTTCTACATCAGCATTTTCCAGATCATGTTCCAGGAACATTAATCCCCCAAAAGCTTAAATTGAAAAAGAGATCCATGGTCAACTAAGTCTGGGAAATTCTACATACTATATCACACTTTCTTGGAGATTCACAATGAAAAATAAACTTCTAAAGGCTCTTAGGTCTCCTGCAGTATAAAACATGTTTATTCTGTTTATCCCAGTATTTTATTTGACGTTGGACCCCTTTTGTGTATAGCACCTATTAATGTTCTGAAAAACTAGTGTTTACAATAGATACTTTGAGAACAGCCACTATAGATCTTTTTTGACTCCTCCTATCTTTTAATCACTACATAAAATTCATCACTCCTTGAATAGTTATACCCAAGAGGACATCTAGAGCCAGACTACTTGAATCTGCTTCCTGACTTCACCACTTACTGGTTGTGAGATCTGGGCAAGTTACTTAATCTCTCTTTGATAAGTTTCCAGATCTTTAAAATAGTGGCCCTTTTTAAAGGACTATAAGATTAAATGAAGTAATGCATGCAATGCACTTAGAATAGTGCCTGGAACGTAGTATTTGTTCAACAAATGCTCACTTTTATTACTATTACTGTTACCTCTAAAATGTCTCTCAAATATTTGCTTTTTCCCATTGTCTTTGATGCTTCCATGGTTTCAGTACTCATCATTTCTTTCCTGTTCCATAATAATAACAATAGTAATTTACACTTAGTTTGGGTCTTCATAGATTTATTGGAGGTTTTCATGTATATTATCCAGTTAACCTAATAAATACTTCATTTACTCTGTTCACAAACTCTCTACATTGCAATTCATTCACCACACTGCCATTTAATTCTTTTTAAAGCACAAATCTAGTGGTGCCATTCCTATGCTCAAGGACATTTAATGATCTTCCATTATCTATGTAATAAAGGGAAGTAACAGCTCCTCATCAGGTGGACACACCCCTGACTTCACACTCCCCATCACAGAGTTGTATAATCTAGCCACACTGTACCACTCCTCGAGTTTAGAATATACAATGGGCTTTTTTTTTGTTTTGCCTTGAATATCTTTCCTTCTTTCTTTCACTTACTAAAAATCTTTGTCATTCTTTAAGGTCGACCTCAAATTTTACCTACTCCATGAAATATTTCTCAAGTCTATCCAGTTAGCATTCTCTTCTTGATTCTACATTTTTCCAAAAAAATATAACTCATATAGTATTATGTTCCATCTCACACAATTAATTGTACACAGATAATCTTCAACATTAAATTGTGAGCTCAATGAGAGGTGATGTCTGATTCATTTTTCATACTTTACAAATCAAACACAATGCCTTACATGTAGTAGGTTTTCATACAGATGTTTATTGATGAAATTTGCCTACAAAGAGGGCTTCTTACTACTCATTAGTGTATACCACACCTTAGACAAATATTACATTTAAAAGAATCAATTGGTTGGTAATTCTTTCCTTGCCAAAAAATTTCTACTCTTTACAAAAGAATTCACAATAAGATCCCTTAAAAGGGAAGTGAGCCAATATCTTTAAATAAAAACACAATCACATGGAACTTTTGTAAAATACGCCTACAACTCACACCTGTATCCACCAACCATCCCCAGATTCTGACTTCTTGGGATAATACCATGTTTTTGTTGGGATTCTCTTGGAACAAATATAAAGGCCAATTAATATGCTGGCCCTATAATAATATCATATCTTCATTTTTCCAACGGAGACTTCCTGGTTGGCTCTCAGAGAGGAGATCTAATCTATCGTCTTACTCCCTAATCTAAGTTCACTTTCAGGTCAGATGTCCCCAGGTTGTTTCTGATTCAGTAACCTCATCTCCTTCAAGGGAGCTACTCTTCCTTCAAAGGCTGCTATTGGAAAATCACATTGGAGACTTACCTACTACAGAGACAAATTTTCCAGATCTGAACTACAGTATTTCTTGCTATGCATTGTTCTCAATACCTCCTTCCCAGCCCGTTGACTGGTCTTGGAAATACTGGCTAGAAGGAGGAGTAACTCTTTAATACACCTTCCATTTTCTTACAAGTGCATTTAATTAATCTGTTTCCCAAAAAGCATATTTTCACTTTTTTTCTTACTTTATGTCTGCCACCAGACTTATGTGTCAGGTTTAAGTAGGAGATGTCTCTGCGGCATGAAGAAGTTTGGGGCCAGTGTTATGCATCACATTCTCTTTGTTCATCCTAATATTTACTGATTCACGCGTATTACACACAATCTAAAGCTCTGGACCTCTCAGCCATTATTGCTTCCCAGGACTTAGATAGTTTGATTCCATTTTGTCGGTTAATGATAAACTATTATCTATGCCTGCTACACTTCTGCCAAGAGCTTTTCTCCAGAAATTACTTTATAGTTATTATCTAATCTTTATAAAACCATGGAGGAAGTTTTCCCATCTAACAGACAGTAAATGATTAAGGAGAAGACAGTTAAAGAACCTGCTCAATGTGACACTGTAATTCAGGGATGGAATAATACTGAGTGTTCCCAATGTTCATTTTCCAATTATTCATTTTCCAAGTTTAATCTGCAAACTTCCTTATATTAATTGAGTTCGAGTTTATTTACTGTTGCCTTAACTTTTCTTAAAAATCATTGAGTGGCTAAATAAAAGGAAAGGATACATATGAATCTATAGAATAGAGTTAAAAGTGCTGATTCTTTTATTGTTCACCAACTCTGGCTGGTATTCAAATATTTTTGAAACAATTGCTTGATTACAAAAGCAGTTATAATCATAGGTGTAATTTAGCACATAAAGCTATTAAGACTTTCCCTGGAAATTATGTAAATTACCAAAATAATTTTGAAGGCTATATTTTACCTTTTTTTAAATTAAAAAATATTTTAACACTGTTTCCTAGCATATATTTCTATTCATTTCAGTGGTACACTCTGTCTTTTATTAACAATTATCATTTGTTGTTGAATAACAACTGGATGGAAAAAGTGAGAAAAATGCTCAATATGGGAGATTTACAATTCTGATAGCTATTGATTATAGCAATACTTTATACATAGTAGAAAGTGCATAATTAGTGAGTACTAAGTGTCTTCACATTTTTTTTTTTTTTAAAGATTTTATTTATTTATTTTTCCCCCAAAGCCCCAGTACATAGCCGTCTGTCATAGCTGCACATCCCTCTAGTCGCTGCATGCGGGACGCGGCCTCAGCATGGCCGGAGGAGCGGTGCCTCGGCGCGCACCCGGGATCCGAACCCAGGCCGCCGGCAGCGGAGCGCACGCACCCAACCACTAAGCCACGGGGCCGGCCCCGTCTTCATATTTTTTTACAAACTTCATTTTATCAGATTTCACAGGCTCCTTTTTTCTAGAAGTTTAAAGAATCACTTTGCATTTTAAAGTTTATAATAATTCAATTCCTTTCCGTTTTGCAAGTATTCATCAAGTTTGAACACTGGGCTAGATTTTGGAGTGTAAGCCCACCAAAATATAAGTCCCACAATATAATGTAGCCTTCCTGAACAGAGGGAGTTAGTTGTTCCTGATGGACATCCAGTATTTTTAAAAGTTCCTGGAATACAGCAGGTGCAGAATTAATGTTTATTGTATAAATAAATAATGCTCTGGGGAGGGAAAGAAGGATGCAAAGATGAATATGATGCTTTCACTATCTTCTTGGGTGTTTGAGAAACATTTGGAGATGGTTCTACTATTGATATTCAAGGACAAACCAATTTTCAAAATAAATATTTCATTCTACATTTTTTTTCCAAATCAACAAAATTTTGGTGTGTGCAGTTATCTTATAAACACTGTGTAAGATTTTATTTTAATTTTAAGACACCCTTATATAAAACATACATGATAAAGATAGAAAAATTTTAAGTCTTTTCAGATGCATTTCCATATCCTGTAAATTTGGTTGCCCTAGAATTTCCCATCCATTGTGGCAGGCCACCTCAGTGCAAGCACTCAGCTTTGAGTGTCAAAATAGATTTTGTTAAAACACACTGTGAGATAATGGGCTTGAATGTCAGTTACTGCCAAGAAAGATAGACTATTATAAGTTATCTCAGCTCCTCCTGCATACTGTATCAACAGCTAGGCCTGGGTGACCTGATTGCAGAGAGTGTGGTCACCCTTGCCCACCAATAACCCTATTTTCTTTTTCCTAAGTCCACAGAGAGGCTACATTTCTACCATTTCTTGCAGTTAGATGTGGCCATGTGGCTAAATTCCAGCCAAAGTAATGTAAGTCGAAGTGTTGTCTGCCACTTGCAGGCCAGGTTCAAAAATATCCCACATGAGCTACGTCCAGATGTCTGAGATGAAGGACACCCCTGGGATGACCTTCGAAGCTACATAGCAGAGCAACTACCAGACTGAGTCCCTGAATGAGTGCCTGGAGCACATGGTAGCTTATTTTCCAAGATGGCCACCATCAATTTCTTCTCTACCCATATGGACATGCCATTCCCCATCAAGAAATGGAGTCTGTTCCTCCACTCCCTTTAAATCTAGGCTAACCTTATTGACCTGATAGTTCAACAGAATGAAGTCACTATAAAACTGCCTTGAAGTTCCCATTGAGGCTTCTTAGAGCCCAGCCACCATACTGTTAGGAATCCTAAGGAGCCCTGTAGAGAGATCCCTAAAAACTAGTTTCAACTTGCTCGCCCTATGTGTAATTATTCTGGTAGGCTATCACCCAGCCCCAGTAGAGCTGCCCCAGTTGATATCATGTAGAGCAGAGAACTGACCAACTGAGTCTTTCTCAAATTCTGAATCCACAAAATCACGAAACATATAAAAACGAGTGTTGTTTTAAACTGCTAAGTTTTGGGGTAACTTATTATGCATCAATAGAAAACTGAAACACTATCTTACCTCCACCCCAACACCACCCTGGAATGTATAGAAATAAGCTTCTAATTTTTACCAGCTTTATTGAGGTATAATTAACAAAGATTATATATATTTAGTGTGTACATTATGATTTAATATACATATACATGGTGAAATAATTACGACAATCAAGCTAAGAAACACATCCATCACCGCACATTGTTATCTTTCCTGTCTGTGTGTGTTGGTGAGAACATTTAAGATTTACTCTCTTAGCAAATTTCAAGTATAGATTATTATTAACTATAATCATTATGCTGTACATTAGATCCCCAGAACTTACTCTTCCCATAACTGAAAGTTTGTACTCTTTGACCAACATCTCCCCATTTCCCCCACCCCCACCCCTGGCAACCACTGTTCTACTCCCTGGTTCTATAAGCTTGACTTTTTTAGATTCCATAAACCATACTGTATAGTATTTGTCATCCTGTGTCTGGCTTATTTCACTTAGAATGATATCCTCCAGGTTCACCCATGTTGTCACAAATGGCAAAATTTCCTTCTTTTTTATGACTGAATAATATTTCATTGTAGGTATATACCACAATTTCTTTATCCATTCATCAACAGACACTTAGGTTGTTTCCGTAACTTAGCTACTGCGCATAATACTGCAATGAATATGGGAGATACCTCTTCGAGATACTGATTTCATTTTCTTTGGATGTATACCCAGAAGTGGGATTGCTGGATCATATGGTAGTTCTATTTTTAATTTTTTGAGGAACCTCCATACCATTTCCCATAGTGGCCGCACCAATTTACATTCCTACCAACAGTGTACAAGAGTTTCTTTTTCTCCGTATTTTCACCAACTATCTCTTATCTTTTTGGGAATAGCCATTCTAACAGGTGTGAGGTAATATTTCATAGTTTTAATTTGCTTTTCCCTGAAGATTAGTGATGCCAAGAGCACCTTTTCATATACCATTGACAATTTGTTTATCTTCTTTTGAAAAATGTCTTTTCAGGTCCTTTACCCGTTGGGTTATTTGTTTTTTTGGCTATAGAGTTGTATGATTTCCTTGTATATTTTAGATATTAATTCCTTATTGGATATGTAGTTTGCAAATATTTTCTCCCATTCCATAGGTTGCCTTTTCACTTTGTTGATTGTTTGCTTTTTAGTTTGATGTAGTCCCACTTGTTTATTTTTGCTTTTGTTGCTTGTGTTGTTGATGTCATATCCAAAAATTCATTGCCAAGATCAATGTCAAGGAGGTTTTTCCCTATGTTTTTTTCTAGGAGTTTTATGGGTTTCAGGTCTTACATTTAAGTCTTTATTCCATTTCGAGTTAATTTTTGCATACGGTGTAAGATAAGGGTCCAACTGCATTTTTTTGCATGTGGATATACAGTTTTCCCAACACTATTTATTGAAGAGACTATCCTTTCCCCATTGTGTATTCTTGGCACTCTGGTTGAAGAACAGTTGACCATATATGCATGGGTTTATTTCTGGGCTCTCTATTCTGTTTCATTGGTCTATACATCTATTTTTATGCCAGTAGTGTACTGTTTTGATTACTGTAGCTTTGTAATATAGTTTTAGATCAGGAAGTGTGACAACTCCAGCTTTGTTCTTCTTTCTCAAGATTACTTTGGCTAATTGGAGTCTTTTGTAGCTTCTATTATTTTAAGCCTACATAGTTAGGTTTGTCAATTACAGGAGGAGGGAGAGGTAGATCTTCCTCCTCTAGTAAAGTATTGTAAGAAGAGACAAGTGGAAGGAGCAAGAAGAAACAGTGAGAGTCAAACTGTCCTGATGTCCCTTTGCTTTATTAAAGTTCGAGAGGTAAGGAAAAGCACTTGAAATACACTAAGGAAAACACTCAAGGCAGAAGGACTTCTGCCAAGCTTCCCATTTGGGATTCTTAGAGGAAATTCTTTTGCAGGCTGTCTTTGCAATGTTGGGGCACAGCATAGTATGGTGTGCAGGAAGAGGGCTTGCACACACACAAGATAGCCTCAAGCCACAAATGGAATATACAGAACCCCAAAGTTCCCATGTGTTCTCAGAGTGGGTGTAGGGTACAGTTAACTGAGAGCTGAGATGGAGAACTTTGGTTGGAGTTACTCTGGGCAGAGAGGGGTATGCAAAGTGGTTCCAGAGCCAAGAGCTGGAAAGTTGACAGGAACAGTTTGGAGTCATAAACATACCATAAATGAGGTGAGGGGAGCCATGTCTTTATGGCCAAGCCCTGCCAAACTGAGAGGCCAGCCCACAAGTTACACATGTATCAGACCTCAATAGCAAATACCCCCAGACTATGTAGGGACACAGGGACGGGACCAGTCAGATAACTTCTGTCTCCAGTCCAGACATAGCCCAGAGCAACTGAGGACCTGGTCTCCCCTCTACCACCATGAAGTTCACTCGAACCACACTTCCTTATGTGTCCAAACACCATCCTTAAGAGGATCAGAGGAGAGAACGTCAGAAAGAGAGAGTCTATGCATTTTACCCAAGTGAGACTAAGAATTTATCTAATGAGACTGTTTAAATTATTGAATCAGAAAACACTTACTGAATTGGTCTATAATATCATGTCACTAACTAGCATGGTGGGTACTTATGAAGAAAATCAGATCAATTACAGGAGAAAAATGAAGAGAGCACATTTTCTCTACACATTGGAGGGTAGTTCGAGTGCATCTGTGACCCCACTGGATATATGTAGTCATCCTAATTTTCTAGATAAGCAAACCAAATCATCAAAGTCAGCAATATATCCATGACACAGCAGACACTAAACCTCTTTTAAAGCTCAGCCCGTGCTTTTTCTGTAGCCTCTGCTGCCGCCTGTCCCCATACTCTAGTCTATAGTATCCCGCTTGTGCCTTAGACCTCAGATGTAAACCTTGGACTTAGTTTGGGGATCTAGTTATAACTGTAATAGGGAGAGAGAGAAAGAGTAAACGGTGTTTTTGAGGGATTTACCACAACACACACAAACACACAGATAGATTTGAACAGTAAATATTTTCTATGTATTTATACACACAGAGGCAAACATCTCAGGGTACATGTGTGTATGTGCAAAAGTTGTGCCATAGCATGTAAAGAATTTATTTTGCATACCTATCCAGAAACTATGGATACCTGGTGATTTTTCTCAGACTTTGGGTACTTGTTGTTCCTGTGCCCTATGGAGGAATGTCTGAAGAGGAATGTGGCTTGTTTGCCAAATACTCTAGTCATCTGAGGTCCACCACTTCTAGGAGGAAGTGAAGGGTTCTACATTGCCTTACCCTTGGAGGGATATCCTTGGGGAGTATAAAAGCTCATCCCAAGCTAAAAGAGAGTTAGGAAATCTATGATCTGCCTCTGGGAATCATAAATGAGTATTAAATAGCTGTTAAAAGTGTGATATCTTGCAGCACTATATAGATTTGCTTCCCCAAGCAACTTTATAAGACTGTGGACATTCTTTATAAGAATTATGTGGTCGTGGTGGGCTCAACAGAGTAAAGATGGATCTCTACACGTGGTGCTGTCAAACTTGCAGAGGATTCCAGCAGTTCTTGGCTTATGAGGAAGGGATAAACAGTGGTGACCCTAAAGAAGATTGGCTAAAGGAAAGTGGTATTATCAACCATTACTCAAAGGAGCCCACACAAAAGGGAGCAGCTACCACAGCAGCTGTAAGGGGGAGCCAATGGGAGTAACTAAGGAGAATCACAACAGAAAGGGGGTCACTAGAGAGGACTTCTCCCTACAGCTCTCTTTCAGGGTGAGGTTTTCTTAAGAGAAGGAAGTAAATCCACATTTTCTACTTATCATTGTATAGGGGTAAAAAGTGAATTTTCTTATCAAAAAATTAGTGGGATTGGAACCTCAGAATCTCCAAGTTAGAGCTTATGTCAACACAGAGACTCCACCCACAGCTTCTCAGCCTTGAGAGTAGATTTCAGGGAAAGAGTGCTGCATAAATATAAGGTGGTGAGTGGTAAATGATTGCTCTTGTAACCTTATATTAATATCAACAGAACTTCAGTTAACAGTCCTTTTCTTCTCCATTTGAAATACAAACTGGAAAACTGTTGAGTTTGAAGAGCTTATTTTGAACATTGCTGGCTCCTGTGAAAGAATTTTTTAACACTATCACTCTTGAAACAAACCTGAAGAGCAGCAGGCTCCCCAATCTTTTAAGAAACCCCAAAAGTCAAGAAAAAAAGATCAGCATATAAGAGAGGAGTTATTCAGTTATTCTGTTGGGTCTTATTTGATTTCTAAGGTTTAAATAGGTATGAAATTCATGTGTTAGGAGTACTCTCTGTGTCTCTGATCTTTGCTCTTCGGTACAACCACAAGTCTTCAATTACACTCAATTTCTATTCCCTAATTTATCCATTTTGGTATTTTTGACCCTCACACATTTTAAATGTTAAGTTAGTTGTGCCCCCAAATTCACTTTTCAGATACATGGTTTTCAAACATTAATTTCAATTATAACTGTCTAAGACGCTGACAAATTCATGCTAAGTACAGTGGTACTTTTGCTAATCGATAGGCAGTCTGACCACTGGGCAAGTCTCCCATAATCTTTTTTTTTTTTTTTGTATTTAATATCTTTTTTTTTTGTATTTAATATCTTTTGACTCAATAGATTAGTTTTATAATGACAACTTGACTTAAAAACAAATCTAAGAACAAGAGCAATCCCCTTTTGGAGTAATCATAGAGCAGGCAAAGAATTAGAATTAGATCTGGAATATTTCTTTATTTCTATTTCAGAAGATCTTTAGTAAAATAAATCCCCATCCATATTTTTTATGAAAAATAAAGAAACTGAAAACAGCAGCTCCTTGGGACTATGATGTTGGGATTTGTTGAGTGGTTGGAATCTACAATTATATTGGCTCTTAAACTCCACAAACAGTAACCTTCATAGCCTGTTGCCCAAGGCAAATATTCTCGAGCAGGATCCTTTTTAAAAAGAGCAAGTAAGAAATTTGAGCCACTCTTCATGGAAGTTCCCTTACCTTTCTCTTTGCATCGACGAATTACATGTAGAATGGAAGTGTACTTGATCCAATCAAATGACCGCTATTGATTTTTTACTTCTCAATATTCAAGGGAGAAACTGAGAGTATTGCTCATCTGTTCTGATTACTTACGGTAACAAGACTATATAATATGATTGTAAGATAGAGAAGAGTAGGTTTTAGAGCTAAATAGATAGGAAGGCACTTTCAGGATCCATTGGCAATAGGAAGAGACACTCTGGCCCAAATAGGAAAAGTAGATGGAAAAATAAAGGGAGAGAATATGGAGAACAATAGGGAAAGGATTTAAGTTTCCCTTCACTCTGGCAACTTTAGAGACTTTGGTCTTTGATGGAAAGTAAACAAGAGCCACTGTGCAATCTATGCCTTCCTAAAAGACAGGAAATGAAGCTATCACAGGACTCAACTGGCGGGGAAGGAGAAAGGGCTAGCACCAGTGAAGAGAAGAGAGTTGACAAAAAGGGAGCTTAAAGAAGATCTCCGGCCACTCTTAAGACTTAGTGGATGCGGTTTGGTCTTGGGAAACTGGCAGAGTGTACACAGAAGTACACACATCCTGAGGTCATATGCTTGTTTGAGAAAACAAATGAAATGTCTTCAAGAGCAGCGAATACATTTTGCAGACTGAGATTTCTCAGGAATCCTCAGTACCCATATGTAACCTATTCCTTTAAGGAGTGTATGTGCATCAAAAAGAGATGAATAACTGAAATATTCAACAAAGCAAAATTCAAAATAAATTCATTTATTTGTTCAAAAAATTTTGTTGATTCCCTACTACTTACATATTCTAAGTACTTGGGACTCAGAAAAAGCTGCTCATGTAGCTTATATTCTTATGGGAAAAGACAGACCATTAACCAAAATAAATAAAGTATATAATATGTAAATTGGTGATAAGTGCTATGGAGAAAAGCAAAGCAACTAGAAAAATTCTCACTGATAAAGTCATATCTGAGCTCAAACTTGAAGGAGGTAAGGGAGCAAAGCATGGGGGGAAAATATTCAGCAGACAAGATAACTAGCATAAAAGCCCTAAGGTAGGAGAATACTTGACACATTCAAACCAAAGTTGAGAGTAGAATAGATGAGAGAAAATGTAGAATTGAGGTCAAAAAGGTAACTAGGAGTCATTAAGAAGATCTTCCAGGTGGTGTATAGGAGTTCTTTACTTCTACATAACAAACTACCCTCAAGCCTAGTGACTTAAAACAACAGTCATAATTTATTTTGCTTATAACTCTGCAATTTAGGCAGGGATTTGTGGAAATGGCTAATCTTTGTTCCACCTGGCATCAAATGGGGCAGCTCAACTGGAGCCGGGTGCATCCACCTAAATGATGGCTTAGTCACATGCCTACCAAATTGGTGCTGGCTGTAATCTGGGAGTTCAGCCAGAACTATAAGCCATGTGCCTCATTCTTCTCTTCATGATCTCTCTACAGGTGTCTTGGGCTTCCTCACAGAATGATGGCTGGGTTCCAAGCATGAGCCTTCCAAGAGAACAAGGAGGAAACACATGGCATTTATGTGACCAAGATTTGGAAATCATAGAGCATCACTTCTGATGTACTCTATTGGTCAAGTCAACTTGAAAGTCCTGTGCAGATTCAATGGGAAGGGACATAGTCTCCATTTCTTGTTGGGGGAATGACAAGGCCCTGCAAAAGCATGTGGGACGGAAATATTGTGTGGCCATCTTTAGAAAATACAATCTGTCACACCACAATAACGGCTTTGGAATTTACTTTGAGTGAAATGAGTGGCCATTGTAGTGTTTTGAGCAGATGAGTGACTGAGTTTTCAGTATATCATTCAGTCTTCTCTGTTGAAAATAGACTATAGTAAGCAAGGGCTGAAATAGGACCCACAGTAAAAAGGCTATTGCTGTAATAGGGTAAGATGTGAAGGTGGCTTGGACCAGAGTTGTAGCAGTGGAGTGAAGAAGTGTAAGAAAAAGAGGAGTCAAAAATAACTCGAAAGAGGACATCCCCCTCCTGCTACAAATGACTAACTTTTATCAGATAAGGTCTCCCCCCAAAAAGAACAATTAGAAAATTGAATAAAACACAAAAAACCCCAAAACATCTGTGTGAAGCCAGCAGAAAGCTCCCAGTGCAGCCAGGACTTGAGCATACAAGATACCAAAGGCAAGGAAAACAAAAGAAGCAAGCCCAAAATTTCATGCTACTCTTTCCTTTGAGTCATTTGCTGTTTTATAATTGGGGCATGTCTGAGAGCTGAGAAGCTGAGCAGAATTATGAGACTAACTGGCAAATTAGCTGAACAGAGTTGTCAGTAATATCAAGGGGCTAGAGAAACAAAAATTGGAGTTGAAGACTCTGAAGGCAGCCAAGAGTAGAGGGAACGTGATCTCAGACAGCAGAAAAGTGCAAAAGGTGTAAAAAAAGTGAGCTCAACATTTGATGCTGCTTTCCCTTTTCGGAAGAAGCCTTCCAAGAGGCTTAGAAGTTGAGCGGCACCATTTAATAACAGTGTTAAAATTTCTAAAACTGACAAGAACTCTCAAGCCACTGATTCAAGAAGTACTATCAATCAATTCAAACAGAAAAAATATAAAGAAACTACACTGAATCACAACACAGCAAAACTACTGAAATCCAAAAACCAGGAAAACATTGTAAAGATAGCCAGATGAAAAGGAAGCTAGATATAAAGAAGCAACATTAAAACGATAAAATGACATCTGATTTTTAATAGAAGTGATGGAAGCCAGAAGACAATGGAATAACATCTGTGCTGAAACAAAAGACAAGTTTCTAGAATGGTATTTCTGTGCCAAAAATATGCCTATTTTATGGATTTTGAAATAAATTTCAGAATTACCCTCCAGTAAAGTTATATTTATTTATATTCCTACAAATGATATATGAGAGTGCTTGCTTTGTTGCATTAACTAGCACAGGTAATAATCATATTCTGATCATTGCTAATTTGAAAAATAAAATACTATTTGTCATCTCAATTTATATATTTTTGCTGGGAAATATTTGCGCTGAGCTAACATCTGTTGCCAATCTTCCTCTTTTTTTTTTCCCTCCTCAAACCCCCGGTACATAGTTGTATATTCTAGTTGTAAGTCCTTCTAGTTCTTCTGTGTGAGCTGTCACCATTGCATGGCTACTGACAGTCTAGAGGTGTGGTTCGGTGCCCGGGAACCGAACCCAGGCTGCTGAAGTGGGGCATGCCAAACTAACCACTAGGCCATCAGAGCTGGCTCTCAATTTCTATATTTTTTATTACAAATATGAATGTTTATTCTTTTTATACCATATTTGGCTGCTCTACTCAAGTCTTCCTACATCTAGCGAATCTTAGATGCTCACACACTTTTGTTGACTCTCCACTGATTATTACTGTATTATTACAAAAAAAAGCACTTTACTATGTTGTTGTCTTTATTTCATATCTGACCTCTTTCCTGGGCTCAGTTATTAGATCTAGAGTTTTCAGTTGATTCTCTTGGGTTTTCCAGGTAGTAAATCTTATACTCTGCAAGTAATGATAATTTTGTGTAACTAAGTATACTTCTTATTTCTTTTGCTTGCTTTTTTTCCACTTGGTGGACCTCCAGAATAATACTGAAAAGTGTTAATTAAGTATTAGTATATTGTAAGTTTCTTTATTTTTCACCATTCATATAATAACTTTGGCTTTGATTTGTGATAAATATGCTTTGTTATATCATATAAGCATTCTCCTATTTCTCGTTTACTGAGAGTTTTTTAATTAAAAAAAGAGTGCTCAATTTCATTAAAGGCATTTTAACAATTTACTGTAATAAATGTGTTTTTGTCTCATTTGTCCTATCAGTGTGGTAAATCACATGAATAGATTTCCTAATGTTGAACTATCACTTCATTCCTAAAATAATTACCATTTTTTAATGCCCTGATGAATTTGCTAATTTTTATTTATGATTTTGTATCCTATAATCTTATTTCTGCTTGCTCTCTGTGTCAAGTTTTAGCAGCAGGTTATGCTAGCCACATGTAATGAATGAACTACCATGTCCATAGTTTTATGTGCTCTGTAATAGCTTCATTAGCATAAACACAATTTATTCTAAAAAGATTTCTCAGAAATTTATCATATGACTTATGGGGAGGTACAGGAAAAGGAGCAATTCTTTGACAAATTTGTTGATTTCTTTTGTAGTTATTTGTTTCTTTGTTGTTGTTTTGACTTCTCCCTGTTTTCCATTTTTTTAATTTATATATTTGGAATAATTATATGTTTCTTCAAGATTTTCAAATAGATTAGCAAAGAATCATGGATAGTATTCTCTTATAATTTTTAATTTCCTATGGGTCTATAGTTATATCATCTTTCTTATAATGTTGTATATTTATAAATTTTTCTATTTTTCTTGATTAAAACAGCTAGATTTGTCTATACTTTTCACTGAAACTGATCTTATTATTTACAAATCCTATTTATTTCTATTTTATAACTTACTATTTTCTGCTTTTACAGTTATGAATTCCTTTCCCCTGCTTTCCTTGGATCTATTATTTTGCTATTTTTCTAGCTTCTTGGGTTGTAAATTTAATTTATTTAATTTTATTCTTTCTTGTTTATCAAATAAGGTATTTAAATTTCTGAATACATATATCTTGGCTATGCCTTATAAGCATCTATTCTTTTATACAGGAATTTATACACAAACAAGAACAATTTCAAATGTCAGTTTTTGAGAAATATATCTAAAAGCACATATAAAAAGGATGTGGATATGCAAAAAAGTGTGAATAATTTGAGAAGTACAGTGAAATTTCAATTAGCTATAGCCAACTGAGTGGAACCATTCAATTGGATTTCTAGCTTGTTTTCTGCTTTTAAAGGCAAATTGTGGGGGGAAAACTCCTCACATAAGGTATACATTAAAAAAATCTTCAAAGGGATTACTTGCGCCAATGCATATTGATTCCAAATTCCCATACTTTTTGAGTTCTGATAATGATAAATCATGTTCAGAAGGATGTCCTGAAGCATTGCAAGATTATCATCAGATTACACTCTTATTACTATAGTAGTCTTAGGAATGTTATGAGTACATTTCCATAAGGATTGGAGCAATTTCTTTAAGGATTTTGACAAAAAGAACTTTCGATTTAATTCTTGATTATTTACAAAATACCTCATTCTCTGAATATTTAAATGAAACATGATTTTATAGTCTTTATTATATACAAATAACAACAATAATGCCTGCACTTACTATGTACCAGTTAGTTTTCTACCACTTTTGGTGTATTATCTTATTTAATCTTCACAACAACATAATGAGAAACGCAGTGATGAGGAAACTGAGGCACAGAGTGGTTAAGTCACACAGCCAGTAAGTGGCAAAGCCAGGACTCAAACCCAAACTGTCTGCCCTCAGAGCCTATGTTCTTAATTCTTTACTACACTACTTACTAATGAGTTGAAAAATGCGAGGTCACAAAATCACAAGAGAAATCCCCTGTGTAAATTTACCGTTGGCTGGGATGAGGCAGGACAACAGGACCCAGCAATATGGCAGCATAAATTTTTTCAAAGTGATTTCACCACTGTGACTGACAAAGTGCTCCCCAGTGCAGAGACACAATCCCTTAAAGAAAGTCTGTGACACTTTTTCTGCGGTCCCAGGGAGGGATTGTCCATTATAGCATTAGCATGAACAACTAGACTATTTCTGGATTGTCTTCTAAGTCATGTATAAATTTTCCCATTCGAGGGAATCTAATTTAAAAGAGCCCTTGCCTCAATACGATGCCACACCCAAATGAAGTATGTGGTTTTATTTGTCTGTGGCATCAGTGTTGGGAACCAGGTGCAATGTCCCTAGCAGATCACAAGATGTGCCTTCAACACAGGCCACCCTCAAAGGATGCTTTCTTTCACTTCCATATGTTTTTTCTAACTTGGTATGGGATGGGAACTTTAGGTTTGCTTCTGGAGCACCCTTTGCTCTTGAAAAGCTAATAGTCATTTCCCCATTTTCCTTGGCAAAAAATAAAACAACAACAATAGTACTAACACTTGGCACTAACAATGAAAACCCAGAGAAAGATTAAAAGTGGCAACTAATTAGGCTACTCCACTGGATAGCTGCATTCAGGAGGGCAGAGAAAATTCTCTTAAAAACACCAATCCATACATAATCTCAAACTTTTCCATTTTCATATACTTCTCACGATTTTACCATACTTCAGTAAAAATTAGACAGATGATGATGATCTTATTTGGACTCTCATTCAGTTTTCGCCTCAGCACAAGTCTTTCTTTACAGGACCAAATGTATGTCTTTGGACCAAATGTATGTATCATTTTTATCATGTTTTCTCCCTTACCTGCCAAATGCTTATGAGTTTCTCTTAGTTCTTGTACTTGCATAGTCACACAATGTCTTCTTTAAAAAGGAAAAATAAAGGAACTTGAATAAAACAAACAATTGATATTGATCTAAGCTCACTACAAAGGAAAGTAATTAGAGGACAGATCATTATTTCTCTTATGCAATTTTTAATCGCTCCCACAATAAATTCTCTACCCTGATTATCCCGCGACATTCAGTGATTTGGACTATTGTGTTCCAGGTTTCATGCAGTATAGTTCAATTGAATTACCTCATGAATGTGATCAAGGCAGGTTTGTTTGGTTCTTGTTTTAGTAAGAAGTCTTAGTCATCAGCTAGGTTGTCTTTTTAAAGACCCTGGACAAATAAGTTCAATAATGAAAAAGAGTTTACAGAAATGTAGCTGTGTCAACAAGAAATGAGTTTCCATTGACTGTTAGTCTAATTGCGCCTCGTATTTACTAAATTGAATTCAAATGAGAAGGAATAATGTCTTCAAATTTAAGCTGTATCTTTAGCAACTTTCCTACATTCTATACAGTAGAATAGAATAGAATAGTTTAAGTTCTTGTTGAAACGAAATTAACTTTGTTCCAGTACGACAAGTCTTCAGAGTATATTCCTCACTTAAAAAAATAAAATAAAAATATCTATAAATTGCTGTTTTCCTTCCATTGATTTTCTGTTTATTGCCTTCTCATCTAAATATTGAGCTACTCAGAACTTTGGAATAACAGGACTAGATATTGTAATACAGCATTTTGTATTTTGTATTTCATCTCTCAATCTTTCGTGTGAAAGTCTTTTCTTTCTATTTTTATCACTAAAGTATTTTATTCCTAGTCTAAGCATGGACATGTTCTGCCATTTACTGCTTTTTGGATATGTTTTGCCTCCCAATTAGATTATCATCCCCATGCAGAAAGGGGGGCATATCTTGCCCTCTTCATATTTTTACTATCTAGCTCAGTCCCCTAAACAGCAGAAAAGAAAGAAATGTTTATTGATTGTGAATGGGAATTTGCTCAAGGAAAATTATAAAAAAGAAGAGTGAGAAAATATTAATGTAATACATGTTAAATAGCATTAGAGCAGAGAGGATCAATATTTATGAAGCAAGTATGATATACCTTGCACTATATATACATTCTGTAATTTAACCCTTGAGATAGTTATCATTAGTTCCATTTTTCAATACAGAAATGAAGACTCAGTGAGGTGACGTTCAGGAACGTGACCAGAACCAAACAGTTTAAGAACTGCAGAACTAGGTCTTAGGTCTGGCTGACTCCAAAGCATGACCTCTTTCCATTGTGCCATGATGCTTTGCACGCAACATTACAACAAAACTTCTGTAAGAAACTAGGTCTTACATTCAGTCTGCAAGAACCAAATGATGTTTCTTGCTCCCAAAGGAGGTGATTTCTTTTCTTCTTTCACTGAATGTTAAAAGGGAAAGCGACTTGTCACCATACCATGCAAAGTTAGACTATTAAAGGATAGTTTTAAAAACTGAAAGGAAAGAAACTTCTGATCCCAAATCAGAGAATTTAGATGGGGAGATGATTCAGTGAGGAGAGGAAATTCCCAGCAAAAAAATGGTGGCAGTATGAGGAAGAAAAGATGGTGGTTAGGAAGGAACTGATATGGTGTTACTACTTGAGTTAAAAAGGAGAGAGGAGAAGGAAGGATATCTATGAATATGCATAGAATATTTCTGGAAGCATCCATAAGTAATATTGGTTGCTCCCAAACAGGGGCGCTGGGTGCTGGGACACTGGGAAGGAGGAAGGAGACTTTTTGCTATATACTCTTTTTTATGTTTTGAATTTTGTAAAATGAGAGTTTGTTAAAAAATAAATATGAAAAATAAGTAAATTAAGAGAATTCTGTGGTTTCATAAATATCTCTTGAACTCAGACCTGAAAGGATATGTATAATAGTAATAGCAATATCAATAGTAAGGTTTGTTTATATCTGAAATATATAATTTACAAAGTGCTTTTGCTTATATTATATAATATTATATAATTTAACCATAATTCTATAATGGCTTCCCTTATAAGATGGGGCATTTTTTAGCTACGTTTTACAGATAAAGACATTTAAATTAAGCAGCTTGATCCAGGTGACAAGCAATAGATGGCATCCTAATGTTCTGACTCTGACTTCGATGCTGACATCACACAAAAGATAGCAGGAGAGACAGATAGTCCAAAAAAACACAGGACTGCCTCCAACCTGTTATAATAGGGTAGACAGAGTAAAGCCCAGGTTAAGATAAAGCTAAAATTTGAAAGACTGCAAATTTAAATATATTCAGAACAAGAACAAGAATTTCATAAGCCCACTGCTTGTGAAAGATGACCAAGAGAAGACAGACTTGTGCACATTCTAATTTACTTTTATCATCTTTGTCCACATGATTGGCTGAAAAGAGGGAACACATTTGAGAAGAGGCAACTGAAGCCTGAGACTGGTGAAGGGATGAAAAGAGAGTACATAACTGCTCTAATGAGCTTGAATCTCATTACTCATACAGACTACATTTGGATACAAAAAGAGCTCATGTTAGTGATCTGTGGAGTCCAAGGGAGGTACTGAAAGGCTACATACATGTACATACCCAACCTCTAAAGGGCTGAAGACAACAGACCTTACAAACCACATGCCATAAACTGAGTTGTTGATTCTAGACACAACTCTAGACGGGATTAACAGAGAATAGCTTGGAAATCCTTAAAAATGCCCTAGTCACAGAGTGGAATTAATGTTTCAATTAGATTATTTATTAGTTTGCTAGGGCTGCCATAACCAAGTACCACAGACCGGATGACTTAAACAACAGAAATGTATTTTCTCACAGTTCTGGAGACTAGAAAACCAGGTGTTGGCAGGGTTTGTTTCTCCTGAGGCCTCTCTCCTTGGCTTATAGGTGGCCGTCCTCTCCCTATATCTTCATATGGTCTTCCTCTGTACCCATCTGTGTTTAAATTTCCTCTTCTTCTAAGGATACTAGTCATATTGGATTAGAGCCCATCTTAATGAATTAATTTTAACTGATTACCTCTTTAAAGATCCTATCTCCAAACACAGTCACATTCTAAGGCACTGGGGTTTAGGGCTTCAACAAATGAATTTGGTGGTGGTGGGGTGGATAAAATTCAGGACATGACATATTAAGTCACATTTCTTTTCATTTTTAATGGCAATACAGCTGAAAAGAGGAAAACTAAATGCCACTGATTCTTAACCAAGAAGGAGGAGTGGTGTGTTAGAATCAACTGGAGCATTTTTCCAAAGTATATCTCTGTCCCCATCACCCACATCGCAATTCTGATTATTCAATATTTTCCTCTCCCCTAGATGAGAGCTACCATTATAATTTTTAAAAACTAACATTTATTGGATACTTGCTATTTATCAGGCACTGTCAAGGGCTTTATGTGGATTAATTTATCTAATCCTCATGAAAACCCCATGAGAAAACTCTATGAGATGTTAATATTACCCTCATTTTATAGATAAGAAATCTGAGGCACAGAGAGGTTAAGTAACTTGCAAAAGCTCTCAAATCTAGTAAATTGAAGATCCAGGATTCAAACCCAGGATATCTGGCTCCAGATCCCATGCCCATAATCACTGCACCAGCCTCTCTCATCATAGTGTACCTGAATTTTAGCAAAGCATTTCTCATAATACTTCATGAACACAATGATATAATGGAAACTGAATTATAAAACAGTTCAGTACGTCTATAACTTTTGAATGACTCTTCCTGGAGAACATTAGCTAGTGGATTGACTATAACATGGAAACATAGTCTCCACTTTCATGCCACAAGCCTCTTTCCTTGGTCCTGTTCTAATCTATGTTTAAATCAATTAAACATGTTAAATCAACGGAAGAACGAAAACAAGATGGTCAAATTAACAAATGAGATTGGACTGGGAAGGATGGAAAATATTTGTATTTTAGAATTAGGATTTATATTTCAGCTCTCTGTGAGAAACAACTGTGAGGCAATACACAAAGGTGACCATTTCTTTGAGGGCTAAGGTCAATGGAATGGGAATCACTTAGCCCGTGGGTTCTCAGAGGCATTACAAAGGGAGGCTTCTTGGTCTGTCTTGATGTTACCTTCAAGTCCTCCTGGTAGAAAGGTCATGAAGAACATGAGGACATGGAATCAAAAGGAAGAGAGGTGACTTAGTTAACCCCAACCTAGGCATAGAGAGATAAGACCCACTTAAAATCTCACTCACGAACCAAAGATCTTAACTCTAACACTTCTGAAACTTTGAAAATTTCCATGTTTGTTATTTTTTTTTAATCTTGTTTATTTCTCTGTAGTCATTAGCAGGAAGATTCCCAAACCCTTGAAATCACAAAATGCCTATGTGATAACCTTTGAAAAGAGCAAGTAAAGGGGAGCTAAAGATATGGTTTCTTGCTCCTCAAACTCCAGGGCAGGGATAATGGGAAGACCCCAGGGAACAGACTGACTAGTGACAGAGGCCAAGTGCTTGAGGTCTGCCTGCAGGCAAGAAAGGAAAGTTGGTGAACTGTCCAGGGCTGGGAAGGGGCCCGGGGAAATAAAAACAGTAAATTCTGATAGGGCCTCTAGTAACTGGAGTTACTCAGTATACGGACAGGGGTATTTTTAAGATGAGATTCCTGCAGAGGATGGATAGAGTTGTAGAGGGGATTTGTGTTGAGGATAAGGGGTTGTTGTAGATTCTATTATGAAGTTATTGATTCTATTATCATTGAGACATGGAAATTAAATAAAGATGGATTAATTATTTCAAAGGATAGTTCCAAGTCCAGAGGCTATGCCTAAGATTATACATTGATAAAAGCCTATTGTATATTTGCATAACTCTTTACAGTAAACAAAGTGTTCTCACAGACTTTACATCCAATATTCACACTATCTTCTTTAATCATTCACTAGTCAAATCACTCCAATCTAGCTTCCACTTCTACCACTCTACGAATTGTTTTCAGTAAGTCACCTATTTTCTGCATAAAATCCATGTTTTTTCATCCTTATCTCGTGAGACTCAAACTCTTTCCACTCCTGCCTTTGGTGATGGCGCATGGTTCCAATTATATTCCTCTCTCTGCCCATTCCTTCTTGATCTCCTACGGCCGCTGCATGCTCTTCTTGCATCTTAAAAAGTTAGAATCTTTGGGGTTTTGTCCTTGCTCTTGTTTATTTCTCAAACTCCAAATTCACCCTGGACAGTCACATCTGAACCTATGGCTTCAACCGACAACTAGTTACCCATGTTTCCCAAATATCTCCAGCCAAGTCACTGTTCCTGACCTTCAAACCAGTTTTTCCTACTGTATACTGAACATCTTCACTTGGACATCCCAGAGGAGTTTCAGATCTGGCACATCTAAAGTGGAATGAATCATCTGGCCTTCTAATTTTCTGCTTGCTTCTCTCTCAGTGTTTCCAAAGTTGTTGGATTATAACATTGTTTCCCAACTTTCAAGCCATTAACCCAGAGATTGTTCCGGATATTTCCCTATTTCACACTCATAATCAGTCACCATGTGCTGTTGTTTCCTAATCATCTCTTGAACCTGTTCCCTTTTGCCCCCGCTTTGTTATTGCTGAAACTCCCATATTTACCATCTTTTGCTGGACAGCTGTAGAAACCTCCTGCTGCAGTCTTAGATTTCATCAGTCCAACCTCCACATCACAGCCTAAGAGATCTTTCAAAAACACAAACCTGATGGTGTCACTACTCTGCCACACTTGCTCACCATTGCCTTCAGGACTAACAAACAAACTTTACACCTTGGCATGGAGTATATTCTGACACATTTCTACATTTATACCTTACCACCTACTCCTCCTTCCTAGACATCACATGTGCAAGTCACATTATGCTCTGGATATTTCCCAATCACATCATCCTCTACACACCTCTGCGCATGTGTTATTCCCTCTGTCTTGACCATTTTCCTCATTTTCTCTTCTACTCAGCTCAGACATCACTTCCTTTCTGACATCTTTCCTAGCTGTCCCTTCCCCCTGAGGAATTAAGAATCTCTTCCATGTTCCTCTGGCACCCTGTGCAAAGCTCTATATTTGTACTTATTCTGTATTTTAACAGCCCATGTATGCATCTATCTCCTTCAAAGATGTAAACTCCTTAAGTAGATACCATGCACCAATTCTCTTTGTGCCCCAGCAACTAACCAAGTGCCTGATTTGTAGTGTATTACAAACACCTGTTGAATGAAAAATGCACATTCTGCCTAGAAAAACCAATTAGCTAAAATAAAAAAATCACTAAGAGAAACATAAAAAGTGATTGACTTCCATTGCAATGCATTTGAGCAGTAATGCAGTTCACACATCTCTGACAGGCATGCCTGGATCGCCTGAGACTAGTGACCTTCAAAAGTTCTAGCACTACTCTTGCCCACTGCTACTGCCAGGACTTCAGGAAGAAAGGAACAAATGAGGCTTGGGGAGGCTCCCTGGCCTTTAATGATCACCTGTGCCCTTGAGACCTCCCAGATACCCCAACCTCCACTATCGTAGGCTTTACCAAGAGATAATAAAGAGGATAGAAAAAGGGAAAAGTTTCTAAAATGAGGTAAGAATGGCACTTTGGAGAGGCCCAACATGAACAAACAGGCAGTAGAAGTTCAGCTCTCTAGCGAAGAAAGAGAGCATCATGCCCCATGGCTCCCAACAGCAAGGGGAGCTCAAAAAATAGGTCACGAAACCAAGTCACGGATCCATCAATGCATCAGAAGAGAGACACTTCACGTCAACTGGCAGGGCAAGAAATTCAGAGACGAAAGGTGTGTATCTCACCTGAAAGTGGGTAATTTGTGACCTTAAAAAAAATTGCCAAGCAGGTAACCCAAGGCTGCCCAATGCCTGTGGGAGGCAGCAATAACCAGTTTATGCTGCAGGATTCAGTTGTGTGGTTGCTGTCAGCTTACCTTCTATGGACAGTGGCCAATTCAGGGCCTGTAAGACAGATCCAACCCATGGCCTTTTTTTTTTGTGTGTGTGAGGAAGATTAGCCCTGAGCTAACATCCGATGCCAATCCTCCTCATTTTGCTGAGGAAGACTGGCCCTGGGCTAACATCCATGCCCATCTTCCTCTGTTTTATATGGGATGCCACCACAGCAAGGCTTGACAAGCGATGCATCTGTCCGCGCCCGGGATCCAAACCCGTGAACCCCAGGCCACTGAAGCGGAGGGTGCACACTTAACCACTACGCCACTGGGCTGGCCCCGTGTGGCCTATTTTTGAAGAGCCTGTAAACTAAAATAATTTTTACATATTTAAAATATTGCAGAAGAGTATGCAACAGAGACCATATGGCTGCAATGCCTAAAACATTCACTATCTGGCCCATTACAGAAAAATTTTCCTGACCCCTGTGCAGACCATACTGTACAGTCAAGCCTTATATTCTACTTACTTCCAGAATAGTTTATAGAACTGCATGCACTGGGATGAAGTTTTTGAAAATTATGCTCTTATTACATTATTATGGCCAATCTGGATTTCTTCATGTTAAAGATTAAAAAGTAGATTTTATTATCTTGCTTCTATTGATGGTTTCCATTTGCAGAGAGCCTCTATGTTCCAGTGGGGGAAAAGAACAGACAGGAAGGTAGGAGATCTGGTTTCCAGTGACAACATTAGAACTGGTTGTAGATCTTAGGCAGCTCACTTAACATTGCTGCGTTTTAATTTTCTAATCTGCAAAATGGGGATAATGCCTGCCTTACCGCCCTTGCATGGCATGAGGATTCAGTGAGATAACAAATGTAGTATGCTTTGCAAAGTTGAAAGGGAGATACAAATAGAGGTATTATTATAGATGATGACATCATCAACTCTTAATTACGACTACTTTGGGGGAAGATGAAAGACAGATAAATTAAGTCGTTACTTATTAGTGGAACTTTCTTCTCATTTATCCTTTTATCTCTTTCCTCATTAAACCTTTAATAAAACTAACAAGTGTCAGGGCTGATTGAATTTAAAGTTTTTGTCTCTTGATTCAATAACTTTGTGTATTTGTTGATTGTGTATTATGTGCTCAGTACCTTTGGAAGAAGGGAAAATGAGCAACCAATGACCAAAGGTGTAATTAGAATTAGAGGAGAAAGGAAGCAAGAAATCTAGAAAATTAAAAAACAAACCAAAGCAAAGCAAAACAAAAAACCCCCTTTACTATCAAAACCTATCTCTTTAAAGCTGGTTAAAATTGTTTCCATTCAGGACCTAACTCAAGATTAACCTGCCCAGCAGTGACACAAACTCAAATACAGTCTGACTTATTCTCTTCTGTATCAGAGACAATGCTATTTTTACTAGGCCCCATTCCTTTTCCTTTTCCTGAGCACACAGAAAGATTGCATTTCTCAGCATTCCTTGCAGTTACTTTGGGACATGTGACTAGTTCTGGCCAATGAGTTTAAGCATAAGTGACATGAGTCACTTCCCAGCCAAAGGATAAAAGAAGAGTATGAGTTTTCCAAGCACTCTCTTTTCCTTTTCTCTGAAGCCCGTGGAAGCTCCATATCAAGATGGCAGAGACATAAGATGGAAACAGCCTCAATCCCTGAGCCATTATTTGAAGGACAGAGATTCTGGCGAGATGGAAGCATCTCCTTTGTATGAAAAAGAAATATTTTTTTTGCAATAAGCCACTGGGATTTCAAGATCTGTTTGTTAATGCAGACTTACCCAGCCTATTCTGACTAAGACATTTTCCCTCCAGGTTGGGTATCATAATCAATATTATTCTTTATTGAAATACAAAATTCTATATTTTAAAAAACTCATTGTTATTACTGAGACTATAGAAATTTTTATTTTTCCACTTTTGTCTTTCTGTATGCCTTGTATATCTGGCTATACTGTTATCCCTAACACTAGACCCCATAAATCACAATTATCTGTGGGTAAGGGCATGTTCAGTGACTGTGTGTGTATATATATATATGTACATATGTACATAAATGACTCCTGTCTGACATATATATTATATATAATATATATATGATTATATATATATAATGACTCCTGTCTTATAGCTTTAGTTGTTTCCTCTACCTAAAATATTCTTTCCCCAGATGTCTTCTTGGTTACCTCCCTTATCTCCTTTAACTCTTTGCTTACGGATCATCTTCTCAACAAGGTCTACTCTGACTATCCTAGTTGATATTACAACCTGCACCTACACACACACACACACACACACACACACAACAAATCCCTCATACTGTACTCTATTTTTACCTTTTTTTCTCATAGAAAATTTTACCTTCTAATATATTATATAATTTTTTTAAAAAATTGATTCCATTCAATGTATTGTGCTAGAAATGTTAGAAATGTTTTTTAGCTAGAAATGTTACTGAGTTATATTTTATAACCAATTCTCATGGAAAAGTCATAGTTCCTAATACAGCAAGGGTTGCAAACATAAATACCATAGGTCAAAGGCACCAACAAACTGTAGCTTATTTATGTCCTATAACTAGTCTAATCATCCCACCCTGCTGTACAGCAGGGGGAAGATTAAATTTGAAAAGTACCTCAGGGTCTTCTGATGCAGACAGCTGGTTGTGGGTAACCCAGCTTAATCTTCCAAATGCCCTCCCACTCCATCTGCTCCTTCTCCAGGCAATGCTTGCTGAATGGTGGGAGATGCTTGGCAGCAGAAGATGGAGGCTTGGATCTGTGCATGTAGTTGCTTGGGCCATCTTCTGGGTTCACCGGCCTGGGTGACATTACATCATGCCTTCCTGACTGCTGGGTGCCCTGCTGGCATCTACTGCTAAAGTTTTCAGAAGAGAAACTTGGGGTCTGTTCATTTGGCTTGATCAGGGCCTGATCATATGGTCTCCACTTTAGCCCTAAATGGTTGGACCCATCTTTATCAATCTCACCCATACTCTCCATGTGGTCTCCAGATAGACTATAAGCACCATAGCTTCAGAGAAACAGGGGTCACTTTTCCCCTTGTCATGGAAGTCTTTGGGAAAAGCTGCTGGCAATGGAGGAATTCTAGGTCCATGCCATTCCACCTAGCTATAGAGGGAGGCTTAAGAGCGCTGACTCCAGCCCTCTCTCTGCCTAACTATTCCAATACCATATTTTTTGCTCCCACATGGCCACTCCACATAGATCGATGGGGAGGGGTCCCCCTCTGAAACTATCCGCTTCTAGACTCCCAACTGGAAAGCAAGGTAAAAGCCTCATTGCTTTTGGCTTGCTCTTTCTAACATACACCTCTGAGCATCAGGCAGGCTATGAGATGGCACTCAATGATCTCTACCTTCTGATAATCACGTTCTTATGTAATTTTCTCCCCTTGAATGTGGGCTGGACCTAGTGACTTGCTTCAGATGAACAGAATATATCAAAAGTGATAAAATGTCACTTCTGAGACTAGGTTTACATAAAGATTGTGGCTTCTGTCTTGCTCACTTTCTCTGGCTCTCTCACTAGCTCACTCTGATGGAAGCCAGTGTTGTGAACTGTCATATAGAGAGGCCCACATGGCAAGCAACTAAGGGAAGCTCTTGCCAGCACCCAGCAGAGAACAGGGACCCTCAGTCTAACTGCCCATTAGGAACTAAATCCTGCCAACAACCATGTAATTGAGTCTGCAAGTGGATTCTCCTTCAGTTGAATCTTTAGATGAGATGTAGCCTTGGCTAACACCTTGACGTCAGCCTTGTGAGAGACCTTAAGCTAGAGGACCTAGCTAGGCAATGCCCAGATTCCTAACTCACATAAATAAAATTTTGTTGTTTTTAGTCACTAAGTTTTGGGGTAATTTGTTACACAGCTATACGTTAATATGTTCTGCAAGATTTTGGCTGAGGGGGAAGCATTGGTAATTGTTTATTTGCTCTACCCTTGTCCCCCTTTTTCTCAGTCACTCCTGGGAGAGAGGGTGTGGGATTTCTACTTTCTCTTCCTGAGTGGTCAGAACTCTTTTTATGTCATGTCAGCACTTCTTTTTTCCTAGGGCAGTGAGCCTCATGGTCAAGCTACCACAAGTAGGAAGAAAAGCCTCTCCACATTATGGCAGAAACTGTATGGATCTTCATAGATGGGCAACACACCAGGAATCAGAGAGTGCTGGGGGGTGGGGGTGGGGCAGAATTATTTAAGAACCTTAAGATATTAATTTTATTATATAAGAAAGGCGACTTAGAGCAAATGTTAATCCCCTCATGGATATACTCTAAAGTGCGAATGCAGTTCTGTCCATAGAGGAAACATGAGCCAAATTTTCTGACTCAGAAAATTATTTATTTATTCTTCCTGTAACTATTTACTGATTCCTTCTATGTGTCAGGCAATGGGTTAGGCACTGTGGATCAAATGATAACTAAGACCCAGTCCATTCCCTCAAAGAGTTTATAACCCGGTGGTAGAAATAGATGAGTAGCCAGGTATTATATATCACACATTATAGTGTGATATATAAGAGCTATAATATGACCAGGGATGGGAAGAACAGAGGGGACCAGCTAATCCAGTCCTGGAGTCCAAGGAGACTTCTTGGAAGAGGTGATGTCTGAGCCCAGCCCTGAAGGACTAGTGGGAATCAGTTCAGTAAAGCTGTGGGGAGAGTGTGTCAGGCCAAGGGAGGAACATATGCAAAGTCCAGAGGGTTAGAGAATGTGTGGCAAGTTTAGGAAATGTGAGCAATTCAAATTAACATCTCTTCAAATTAACATGTGAAGAGATGGAAAGTGTGGAGAGATGAGCTAGAAAATTCAGTTGGGGAATCTTCAAGAGGAGCCTTATACACTATGATAAGGATCTTGAACTGTATTCTGAATAATAGAAAAGTCATTGAAAAGTTTTAAGTAGTTTAAATCAAGCATAAATATAAATATATAAATGTGAATGGAAAACTCAAACCAAAAAAACTGAATGTATGAGAATATTTTCATGATACTTGAGGGGAATGGGATGGATGTTCTGATACAAGATCTCAAAAGACCAAACCAAAAGGAGAACTGGTGGATTTGATTACATCAAAATTACAGACTTCTGCTTGATGAAGGACTCTATAGGCAAAGTTAATGGGGAGCCAGAGATATCTTTAAAAAAGAGAGATATTATATCTAGAATATATAAGGAACTCCTGAAAATTAGCAAGAGAAATGCAGAGTATCCAATAAAAATAAATGATGGATGGATAAAAATGGGCAATTCAGAGAAAAGAATGCTGATTGGCTTACCCTTACAAGTAACTGGAGAACTGTAAATTAAAACAACTATGAGATACCCCTCTTCACGATCAGATGGGCACAATTTAGAAAGCTGAATGAGGGTGTAAGTAAGTAGGGAAACGAAATTCTCAGCCATTGCTGGTGAGACTGTGGGTTGGTGCTGCCATTTTGCACAGCAGTCTGTTAGAACTCAGGGAAATTTAATATGCTAATACCCTATGATACAGCCGGGGAATCCCACTTCTGGTATATGTCCTAGAAAATTCTACATAAGTCCACAGGAGACACAGATGAGAATGATGATTGAATATATTGTGGTTCGTGGTAGCAAAGAGTGGGAAGTAACCTAGGTGTCTATCACTAAAGGCATGCATGCACATATGTGGTATTTGCTGCTGATGGAATATGGCGCAGTGAGAAGAAATTAACTAAATGGACACATATCAACGTGGAAGATCACAAAAATAAATTACTGAGTGAAATAAGTATAAAACAGAACGAGATTTATAGCACAACTCCATTTATTTCCATTTAAAAACACCATTTATATAGATTTAACAATACTGCATTTTCAAGGAGGCATATTTATCTAAATAGAGAAGGAAAGTGGAATGGAAGGACATATATTAAATATAATTAAAAGCTGCTATCAATAAAATTGTAAGAGAATGGGAAGGAGGATAAAGAAGAAAAACAATAATAATGAAATAACAGAATAGCATTAAACCTGTACTGAGTTGAACAGTGCACCCTTCAAATTCATGCCCTTCCTGGAACCTCAGTATGTGACTTTATTTGGAAATAGGATTGTTGCAGATGTAATTAGTTAAGATGAGGTCGTACTGAAGTAGGATGGGCCTTTAATCCAATATGTTTGGTGTTCTTACAAGAAGAGAAGGAACATAGAGACAGACACATGCAGAGGGAAGACAATGTGAAGACACAGGGAGAATGCCATGTGACAACGGAGGCAGAAATCAGAGTGATGCATCTACAGGCAAGGAATGCCAAGGATTGCTGACAACCACCAGAAGCTAGGAAGAGACAAAGAAGGATCTTCACCTAGAGCCTTCATAGAGTGCATGGCCCTGCTGATACCTTAATTTCAGATTTCTAGCCTAGAGAATTCTGAGACAATAAATTTCTATTGTTTTAAGCTACCAAATCTGTAGTACTTTGTTATGGCAGCCCTAGATCTCTAATACAAAAACAACAAACAAGGTCCTGCCTAGACCCATGAAAATCTCCATAAGCTTACATATATGCACCTGAGTTACTAGAATAAATAAAGGCTACAGTGGAATTCTTTTTTATTCTGGAATTAGGGGACAATATTAACACCCATATGACAAGCCAACACCATGCTATCTAAGACTCGTACTCCATAGAACTGTTCTTTGCCAGTGCTGTGGTTTATTCACGCTGCCTCCATGGTTGTGGAAGAGTAGCCATCAGAGAAGGTGCTCCTTCTTCTGTACATGTTTAGAAACACAGCCTGAACTTGCTTAATCAGGGTAGGAGTAGAAAAAAATGTTTAGATAAGTTTATGTCAATCATTTCTATGGTGTTGCTTAGGTTCCCATCAACGAACTTTATTTCTGAGAATGGTTATTTTAAATTCTGAGGAACAAAAACACTGGAACTGGCCCTAAACCTCAGGTAACTGTTGGCACTTGAGGAAAGGTAAGTGAGCATCTCAAATTATACACTAAAATCTGACTTGTTCCTAAAAAGAGTGAACCTAAATTGCCCCCAAATTGATGATCTGGACATCTTCTTTAAAGTTAGTATTATTTTGATTTAGGAAGCAGAGGGTGCTGCTTCATAAGCAAGTTACCTATAGCTGTTAATACTCACAGCAGGCCCTCCCTTCCCTGCTTATACCCCTCCCACAGCCTTTCAGAGCCAGGACCTTAACAATATCAGAAAGTCTCAAGACACATTCTCTAAAACAGTGTTTCACTATCTATCTATCATCTATCTACCTACCTACCTACATATCCATCTAACTATCATCTATTTACTTATTTTTTCCAGATTTATTGAGGTATAATTGACAAAATTGTATGATACAGAAAGTGTATAACACGATGATTTGATATATATATACATTATGAAAGGATTCTCCCATGGAGTTAATTAACATATCCATCACCTCATATATTTATTTATTTATTTATTTATTTGGTGAGAACATTTAAGTTCTACTCTCTCAACAAATTTCAATTATACAATACGGTGTTATCAGCTACAGTCGTCATGTTATACACTAGATCCTCAGACCTTATTCATCTTACAGCTGAAAGTTTGTATCCTTTTACCAACCTCTCCCTATTTCCCCCACCCGGTAGTTCGCAATATAGATTGTCATAAGATTCACTGGGTGATTGTTAAACTGTTGACTCCTCAGGCTCATGTCTCCCCAATCCTCCCCCTCACTTCCCCCATTCCATCCTCAACCCATCCCCTATTTCCCCCTAGTGATTCTTCTTCAGGAGCTAAGTTGGAACCAAAATAATCTGCATTTTATTAAACAAAAAATACTTCAGGTGATTCTAATGTAGGTTCTCTGACAATATTTTGAAAAAAAAATTTCTAGATTTTCCAACATTAAAGTGCCTAAGATTCACGCCGAGTCTTGTTAAAATGCAGATTCTGATTCTCTGTAGGTCTAGGGTGGGACTTGATTTCCAGCATTTCTAACAGGTTCCCAGTGATGTGGACACAGCCGGTCCACTGACGACACTTGAGGTGAGACGCATTTAAAATCAGGTGCCCCAGCAGCATCACAGACCAGTTGATTCAGAATCTCTGGAAATGGCCCCCGGCATCAGTAGTTTGCTAAAGCTCCCAGATGATTCCAATACATAGCTAGATACTAGGCTACAATGCTGGTAGCCACTTCCAGGTGGCAATAATAAGTTCTAACTCACAGACTTTATCCAGGCACAGATTAACAGTAACTGGTATTTCAAAAGAAGAGATGACTAACTTCAAAGGAGTGAAATTTAAGAAAAATAAAGTCTTGGTACAACCATAATATTTTTTATTGAACAAAATCATTATTTTATGATTGTTTTACTGCCTCAAAGAACACTGGAATTACTCTCACCATATTATTTCCAACTAATTAAAAGCTGAGAGTTGTGGATAGACCTTCTTATGTTTTTGTCACTTAAGAGTCAGAGTTTATTGTGATATTTTTCTCCTTTGTGTCTGCATTTCTAAGCCTCCTGATTTCTACTCCTGATTTTAAAGCCTCATACTATACTGGTTAAGCTGCAGAAGAGTGGTTCCGAGACACAGCTGGAGAGCCCTCCATATGCCCCTATAGGTTAACAACAGTTAGAATGTAAAAGACATCAGGGCAGTCACACACTCAGTACAATTATCCCCCAATTTCCCTCAATTTTCTCCAACTGAGTACCCACCTGTGGTCAAGAACTGCCTTCTGACAGCAGATATTTGATTGTTCTGCCCAAATCTGGAAGCCGGGTTCCAAATCTTCTTTCTTTCTTTTTTTTTTTTTTCCCTTCCTCTTTGTGGCCTTTTCCTTCTACCAAATGTTTGATTAACAAGGGAACTATTTATGTAATTAAATTCTGATTTTTATAACTCCCACCTGCTTCTGTGGTAGCTTCAAAGGGTCTTCCTCCAGGACATTTGCCTACAGGAGTCAACCTTCTTTTCTTCAGTTCCTGATCATTCAAGGGGATGATTTATGTGTAAGGTACCTTGTATGCTGCATTCTGCTAGGTCCTCTTATTGTTGATTGTAGCCGTAATTCAAGAGAAGTCTTTTTCTGAGGGGATCAGGAGTATTATTTGGCCAGATAATCAAAACATTTGTCTAAAACAAAGAATTGTTTTGGGCCAGCCCCGTGGCTTAGCGGTTAAGTGCAGGCGCTCCGCAGATGGTGGCCCAGGTTCGGATCCTGGGCGCGCACCGACGCACCACTTATCCGGCCCTGCTGAGGCCGCGTCCCACATGCAGCAACTAGAAGGATGTGCAGCTATGACATACAAGTATCTACTGGGGCTTTGGGGGGAAAAAATAAATTAAAAAAAAAATAAAACAAAGAATTGTTTTAAAATGATGTAAACTATCTAAATGTATTTTAACCTACAATATTTGTAGGCAGAGTTGGCATTCAGCCAGCACGTGCTGGCATGGCTGTACAACTGTTTAAGTTTGAGCATTCTGTCTGATGGGATAGGCATTTGTCCAAATTGATCAGTGTCAAAACCATGCTGGTTATGAAAATATTTGAATATAATCTCTCTATATTCATCAATCTTTTGACATAGGATAAAAGTCATTTCATTGAGTATAGGTCTTCTGATAGGAATTCTGATTCTTTCTTCCCATAAGCCACATCCATAACATATCATCCTGAATTTCCAGTTTCAGTTTCTTTGGTGTACAGTAAGAATTAAAAATCACTTAAAATGCAGAGTACAGACTTCTACAACTTTAAGATAACCCCCCGAATCTTTTAGAATATGTCACCCACATTTCTTTTAACAGCAATTTTTAAATCTCGCCATAATGAGTCTTGACAAAACATTCAATCTGGTTTTCATAGAATCCACAACTTTCTTTTCTTATTCATTTTATTATATGGGTTTACATAATATCTAATTAAATTATGCAATTATAGGAACAAGCACAACTGTCATAAAATGTTTGGGAACAAACGCAATGATCCGGCCAACATACAATTCAACTGGTGGGAGTGGAAGTTTGCAGGCATACTGGAATTTAGTCCACTAGTTCCAAGGGTTCAGTCTACCAGAGACATTGATATTAGGTAGACAAACATGAAAACAATGGTATTCCATCATTTTTTGACCTACAAAACCAGCAAATCCACATGGTTCAACCAGAAATTTTACAGAGTGATGAAAATGTGTTCTGTGAGTTAAGTGCAGGTAAACTAAGGAAGCTTCCAGTATAATATTAAAAGAATAGATATGCTTTTCAACACTGTGTTTCCTCTTTAAAATTTCTTGACTGTACTTATAAACGGCGCTTATTCTTCTGCCAAGCATTTCACAAAAGCTTTCCTCTGACCCTAAAAGAAAAGTTCTTTAAAAAAATGCTATTGTTAAATAAGTTTGGGTAACACCACATACCATACCTATCTAGGAGATTCATAATGCTCATTAGCATGTTAAAGGCTCTGAGAAGTCCCACAGCAAAGGCCTTTGTTTAACTTTGTTTACCTTAGGGTTTTATAAATTTATTTGACCAAAGTAGGCCGTTTCATGTAACATCTAATCCCGAAGAGCTAATGTTTAATGAAACAAATACACGTTAGTAAACACTACCCAACCAGTATTAAGGAAAGTATTATTCTGATTTTGCAGTAGATTAAACAAATATCGTCTTAATATCTGTTCAAAACAGCACAATTTGTGCAGGTGTCCCAAAGCACTATACAAATTTCATTTAGTGGTAAGGTTTTCCCCTGTACAAACAGAGAAACAAAGATATAAAGATGCATTAGGTTGGTTGCCAGAATACACACAAAATTGAGACAAACTGGAACCGAAGCCCACATGTCCAAATAATGATTTCTAAGCTGTGTTTACAAATAGAAGGTAATTGCAAATTGTAGCCACTCACCATTTGTCACTGCTGTGTCTATTTAAGTAAAGTTCTGCCTTGGTAACTGTATTTTCACTTATCCAATTTTAATTAAACACACTTGTAAAATTCAAACATATTAATTTTTGGTACTTTTTTCACATATTTACCTCCTTAGGCGTAGTCAATAGTGAGTCTCTTTTGTTAACTGAGTGGTGAAGAAAGTGGAAGGGATCCTTTACCACTCACTTAGACATACATCTCATTGAGGAGGAGATAATATTTCTTCATGTTATTTTAACATTAACTCAAGTAAGAACTAAGGTAAAAAGTGTACTCCTTGAACCAGAAATAGAAGACAAGACTTTGGAGCTCATGGGACAGAGTAACACTGACCTATGTATTTGATTGCTGGTGACTTCCATCAATAATTGAGAGCAGAAACTCTGTAAAATCTCCAAAATCTATGGAGATTCAAGGATCTACTCTTTTAGCTCAGAAGCTCATTGAAAAAACAAGACATGAATATATGGCTCTCTGTTGGCGAGATTCCGACCTTGAGAGAACGAATCTCAGTCATTTATAAGGTTCAATAGATTTATGTGTTCTGAAGCTTGTCAGAATAATGGGTGTTTCCCAGCATTTTGGAATTGCATGCTACGTGACAGGGGAATAACTTTTAGAGCATACCTGCCCACCCCCTCTGCCAGGGGTGAGAGGTGGGGAATAGTGATGTATGACTTAAGAATCAGATTTATAGACATCCTTGCTCCATGTACGTTATCTTTGAATACTCTCCCACACCACAGGGCCTCATTGCCTCTGTCACAAACAATATCTGTTATTTCAGAACACCGCAGTGCTTTACCTCAAGGCCGAGCAAGAGTTGTCAAATAGAGATGAAGAGCCTTTTGGCAAAAAAAGTGCTCTTAAAATGTTTACCTTCTCATACCTAATGGTTTTAGATCATATCTTATTAGCCTAGGAGACCATTATATAAAGTACAATTATGATCTCCTTGACATTTTCTAGGAGTTCCAATTCAGCTTTGCTAATGGCTATAACTTCATTCCTTTTTTTTTTTTTTTTAATTTAATGCCATACAGTGTTGGAAATGCAGTTTATAATAATGTGGACTACCCAGGGTGCACTTTGAGTAATTACACAGCATGTCAACAGCCTCTCAAGCTGGGTCCTGTGTTGATTGCTTCTTGTGACAATCTCATGTGGTCAACTCGTTAGAATTACACCTCTACCTGCAGGCTCCTGCCCCTCCAAGAGTGTTCAAAAAGAGTTCTCCAGACTTTCGATTTGATCTCATCCATTGAGTTTAATATTCCCCAGATTATAGAAAGAAATTACAGCTAAGCCTAAGAATAGGATAATTGTTCCCATGGCCAGTACCCATCACCCATACTGTCATCAACTTTCATTCAAGAAGAGCATCTATTATATATTCAGCCCCATTTTAGGCACTAAGGACACAAAGCTAAATAAGGTCCTCTCCTGTTGTCACTCTTATGTGTTGAAGTAAGAGGGTTCAGGAACATCTTTCCACCCACAGAAAAATTTCTTCACAGAAAAAAATCCCACAAGAGTTAAAACTTGAGCCAGAGTTCTATTCCATATCCCTTTTCCTTTTTTTCCCTTTACATTTTTTCCTCCCTGGGTCCATGCTTTCCAGAGCTCTGGTTATAAACAGGTTTTATGTGGTCCACTATACGGTAAATAAATAGCTAAAATTTATCTAGTGTCCACACTGTACTGGGCTCTGTTATAACCTCTTATATATAATCCTCACCATAAATCTATTCAGCAGATATTATTATCTCCATTTTATAGATGAGGAAACTGAGGCACAAAGAGATTTTTTTTTGTTTCACAAAGCTAATGAGTGGAGAATCTGAAGTTTGAACCTTGATGATTTGCAGTCAAAGAGACTGATACTGCTCTGCCATTAGGAGGGAAGTCCTGATAAAGGATCAGTATGGTAAATTAAACAAGATAGTTCCCAGAAGATGATTAACGCATGTCATAAAACCACGATGGCTGAAAACCAAGAACAGGACAGGTCGGGACAGGAAAAGAACAAAGGCTTTTCCCTTAGCCATCCCTGCTTCAGTACCTATGGCATCAATTCCTTTGTAAAGAGGGATAGGGGTTAAAACAAGAAAAGCCCTATGTGTGATTTGTAATTTTTTTTAAATATACTAACACTTAGGTTAACTGCTTAGTGTACCATATGTTGATCCCATAGGAGAGATTCGCTCAGTCATTCTAACCAATTTTGTTCTATTTATAAATTCCTGAAATAAAGGAACTTCCTCCAGTATTATTAAAGTAGAAGCCTGGACAGGTAAGTGGCACCCCATCTAACAATGGCTGCCAAGGTTCTAGTGAATGCAGTGGGCACCTCTGACAGAATCTGATTGAACCAGGCCCATGCGAGTGTAGGAGTATTCCATTTTATATGTACAATTTATTATTCTGATAATAAATTACAAGTAGGTAGCCAGAAGAGGGTCCAAATTACACTGTGCTCCCAGTAGACTAAGGAGAGGCTGCATCATTGGAAATGCCTGCCAGGGGGTTTTCCTGAGACACTCACTATTTTTCAGCCCATTCTGAATCTGGAAAGAAGGGGTGAAGAGGCAAATTAACATTAGATCTCAGAAAGTGCTAAATTAGACCCAGGGAAGTGTTAAACCATTGATCAAACAGATGCCCTGCCTGTTACTCAAGCATCACGTTCATTCTCAAGGCCAGAATTGCTGAGGTTAGACTTTATAGTATCGATCATATTTTTTACTTGCTTGACTGGTTAAAGAACAGGTTTGGTCCTGTCACTAGATTTCTTCAGGGTTAAAATGTGAAAGAATTGTAAAACAGTTGTGTTTATTTGAATGGGCTCCTATTTAGTTCTCATTGTCTTTGAATAAAATTTATTATATGCCACTTGTGTTCTTTTTAAGCTATTTGATTATCTTTTTTTCTGACTACGAATCCATTTGAGTCTGGCTTAAAAAAGCTCCAATGTTTATTTATGATTCTCTTGGCCATTGAGTTAAATTTTTTTGTCATGCTTTAGATATTATGCTAAAAATTATTGGTTATACAGCTTTTATACATTTTTATAATTGTGTTGGCAAAAAAGCCTAATGTTCTATCAATATATTTGAATGAGTCATAGATATATAGAAATAAGATGAAATATGTTTGAGAAGTTTATTTTTTGCCATATATTTATATAAGGAATGCTTTTTACTAATGTTTCATTATACTTCATTACAGCTCCTTTACAATCTCAGATCTATGCTGAACACCAAGCTTACAAAGTTTTAGCGCAACTTCCTAAACTTTCTATATATTAATATAATGTGCATATAATTATAGTATTAAAAATAATGAAAATGTGGGGTCTTATTATCGAAGAAACAGGAAAAAGTAAAATACTACCTTAAAAAAAAGTAAAATACTACCTCATTCATTCACATGAGATGAATTAATTGAGACTGTTAAGTTATTGCCTTTTACTCTTGAGTCAACGATAGAGTATGTAGTACAAATAAACAGATAAAATAGTAATGATATGTCAAAGCATCACTAAGATGTGCCATAATAGCATTCATAATGAGAAAAGGATAATAAAAGGGTATGTTTCTCAAAAGAACCAGTTCTAGAATTATATGCCAAAAGTTATACATCTGTTATATTTGCCATAACTTGTTGACCTATGCAATTAAGGTCTGTGCATTTCACTATATGTTAATTATTTCTCAAAAATTATACATGGTTTAGAAATTTATGAAACGGTGGGTAGAAGTACATTGGTGAGCATTTTACTTAGAATTTTTAATTTTATTTTTAAAAATAATATACAGTAAAATGGACTGTTTCATGCACAGTTGTATGAATCTTAACACATGGATAGATTCACATCATCACTACCACAATCAGGAGACAGAACAGTTCCAGCACCTCAAAAACTCCCTCATGTTATCTATTTATAGTCACAATTTCCCCACACCCTAACCCTTGGCTATCACTGATCTGTTCTTTCTTCCTATAGTTCTGTCTTTTGGAGAATGTCATATAAATGGAATCACACAGTATGTAACCTTTCGAGACTTGCTTCTTTCGCTCAGCATAATGCCTTTGAGATTCATCCAAGTTGTTCTGTGTTTCTATAGCTCATTCCTTTGTGTTGCTATATAGTATTCCATTGCATGGATGCACCACAATTTGTTCAACTACTGAAGCCATTGAAGGACATTTAGGCTGTTTACAATTTTGGCAGTTATGAATAAAGAAGCTATAAACATTTATGTGCAGGTTCTCGTGTGACCATAAGATTTTATTTCTTTAGGCTAAATGCCTATGAGTGGGATTGCTGGGTCATATGTTAGTGTATGTTTAACTTATAAGAAACTGCAAACTTTTCCAGAGTAGCTGTTCCATTTTTGCCTTCCCACTAGTTCCAGTTGCTCTGCATTCTTTCTAGTATTTGATATTATCAGTATTTTTTTTTAAATTTTAAATAGATATGTATTGGTAGCTCATTGTGTTTCAATTTGTGTTTCCCTAATAGTAACAATGCTGAACACTATCAAGAATTGTGAAAGGTTTGAGAAGTTACCATACTTGCATGCTAACAAGTTAGACTGCCACAATTTCATAAATGGTGACAAAAAAACGTGAGACTCCTGGGTCAAAGACAAAGGACACTTGATTTCTCACAGCAGTAGCAGTAGCTAGAATATCAGCATTTGCACTGGTTCTCTAAGCTTCATTTCTACAGGGTGATATAAAGAGAGCCAGGTGATACCTGCGTGTGCAGTGGACTGAGTTACAGGGGAGGAACCCTGAGTTTAGAGAACCCAATATTTATAATAGGCAAGAAGCCTTTCTACCCCTACAGTGAGGGAAATAGCATCTCTGTCTTCAAAGGCTGTTTGCTACACAAATATCCTTGAAAAGATTGTTTGAAACAAAGGCAGCCTGTGCCTCTGATCCAATGCTTGGGGATACAGCAGAGAACAAGATCCTTGTCCTCATGGAGATTACAATATAAAAGAAGCTCTGGGAAAGAGAGGTCCTGGAGGAAATTTGGCCAATAGTATGTTGTTAAAATAACCAAGCCTGAAGTGATGGGAATAGGGGCTGGGGCTGGGGCAGTCAAGATGAGGACTAGATGGGTGTGACAAGGGGGCATTTAAACAGAGAAACAGTAGGATTCATACATTAACTAAGGAGGAGAGAAAAGAAAGGAACATTCCCAAGCTTCGAATTTGTATAAGCTTTTAGGCCATGTTATACATTCAAAACCTGTATTACATAAGGTCATAAAAATTTGATATTAACTATGTATTTAAACAAAAGATATTTTGCATTTCCATCCCAGACGTTAGACTGTTCAATTTAGTGACTATAATCCAGCCACCTACTTTTTTTTTTTGCAGTTGTATTTCCACATATAAAATTCAGGCAAAAATATGTGTTTCTATTCCTTTCACAGGAAGATTGTGGCCCATTCAGGTAAGGGCTGTAAACTTTTAGCTCCAAGTGAAATTCTCTATTATACTATTATGAGAATCTTTAAAACTAGAAGTTATTAGCTTTTTGTAAATGTTTCTAACTGGGACTCCTTCCTGGACTCCTTCTAAGTTGTTTAAGGGTGGGTGGTCCTAGTGGAACAGACATCCAAAGGTTCTGCTGGACGAGCATCAGGGGTTGCACCAGAGATACCTGCCTGGATGCGAGAGTGCCTCTTCTAGGGTTCATTGTAGCAATCAGTACAGAGGATTCTGAACTACCAGGTTGGTTTCACCTGTGCTCAATCAGTTGTTCCTCTTTTTTGCCACCTGATAGCCATTATTTCCTTCTCTCCTGCTCTGGGTTCCTGTAGATACATCCTTTCATGCTGCTGCCACCAACCACGTCAGTTATATTGCTGATGACCTTAGAAGGCTCCCTCAACAGTGCCCACTCATCATGCCCACACTACAGCTGTCTGCAGTGTCTGTCGTGAAGGAATTAATGTCCAGGACACTGATTTCTCTGTAAGGCTGGCTTCATCTTCCAGAGCTCCTGGCAACGTCTTTTACTATTACCAACACTGCTAGACCGGGACTGTCACTGCACTTTTAACATCCCAGGCAAATTTTAGTAAATTTCTCCCCATTTTTTTTGTTGTTGCTTGTTTGATCTTTTTGTCCTTTTTTTGCCACACCATGCCTTTTGGTTAAGGATTCTTTAGGAACTAGGCCAAATATCTGAGTGGCAGACACGGTGTGGTTCTCAGAATCTCTCCTCCCTCTCCCACATCAGCCCTGTGTCCTTGAGTCATTCTCTATCACTTAGGTTGAGTCTTTTCATAGGATCCCCTTTAGTCCTCCACTCAAATTTTAAGGCTTCTTGTCTGTTATCCTGCAGACATGTCCAGACTTACTGAATCCTAAGTGCACACAGAATCACTTGCTAGATATATATATATATTCTCCCAAGGCTAGTGACATTTCACACTTCTATTAGGCAGTCAATAATATTCACAATAGACTTGTTTCTTATATTTTTGAATAATAATATTAGCTAATATTTGTTTAGCACCTCCTATATACCAGGCACTGTCCTAAGCCCTTTACAGGCATCATCTCATTTAACGCTCTCAACCCCAGGTGGAATGTGCTTTTGTTGTCCCGTTTACAGATGAAGAAACTGATAGCCCAAGAAGTTAAATACCTACCCAAGATCACACACCAAGAGTGAAAGAGCTGAGTTTCCAACTCCAGCTGTCTGCCTCCAAAGCCCGCAGTGTGAAGCCCTGGCCTCTCTCATGCTACTAGAAGGATGCATATTACAGCTACATATAAAGTCTGTAAGGTGACCCTCTCAATTGATTTAATTTTATTTTAAATGTTATTTTAAAATTGACATCATTGTGTCTAATTACATTTTTTCTTGTCTTTGCTTAGTCATTCTCATACTGTTTCTCAACTTAAGTTCTTTTGTAGAACAAAATTTTGTTAAAGAAAATATTTCATAAGGAAGTTCACACATTAAAATTATATAAAATGTAATCTTTCCAGGGTTTCATATCCAACTTGCCCCATTTTGGTTGAATACGCTGAAAAATGGTTTGTTAGCTGGAATGAAATTGCTCTTTTAAAAATCAGAGACAAATCTGGACAAATAGTAAAGCACTATTTTCCTGTAGATTACTAGTAGAAATCTCAAGTCAACCAGAAGTGCCTTGCTCTGGAGCTCCAAGGGGGAAATTATGCATATTGGGACTTGGAGGGGACTGCTGCCCCCTTTAACCTGAGCCAGGAGATGGGAAGTTCCACTGCCCAGGTCTGCAAATCTTCTGTCTTGTTGTTTGGCAATCTGTGTGTGTTAATCATTCACCTCAAGGATTTCTTAAAGAGTATTTATTCCCAAAATAGAGCTGTGGAAGTCAGCATATACCACTGGGCAATAATTCCATCTCCTGTAACTTTCCCATAGGAGTAAATCTGATCAATGTTACTGTTGTTGAAATTATACAAGTGAACCAACTATAGAGTGGAATTTCCCCTCTGGCGCCCTCCCTCTTGTTTTCGTGTACTTTGTAACCTGAGGAGAAGTTTCCATGAGGAAGCAGAGTCTATGTTGAAGTTACTGAGTGATGTATGGAAGATCTCAAACACAGAAGCTGCCTTTAGACTTTGAAAAAGAATAAAACTCTGTTATGTCCACGATTGACCTGTGCCAGTAGAATGCTAAATGTTTTCCTTTGCAGAGGCATTGGCAAGGTTCGTACCCTCATGTGAGGATCTTACAAGATGCCCACTGTTCTCCATTCTGACATTCCCCTGGTGATAGAAGTACCTAAATAGCACTGCCCATAAGATTTTCATCCTTTGGTAGTGATGCTCATTCATGACTGTGTGGGCAGTATTACTTGCTTTCCTTAGGAAAAGATTTCCTACTGTATTGATACCTGCCTAAATATAACCTAAATACAAACATAAAATGGAGAATTGAGTTAGTTATCTAATAATTCTGGTTAGTATTTAGATTATTTGAAACAAAAGTGAGCAGGCTTTCTTTATTTTTTCTAGAGTATTTCTGCAAAGCCACATAACTTTGCATATGTAGTTATACCTGAGATTAAAGCTGTTGAAGCTTTTTCCCCCTATTTCTTCCTTATTAAAGATTGTTTATTTTTTATCTTTCCCATTTCAATTTTATTATGGAAATTAGTAGAACCATGTGAACATTTCTGAAACACACCATTTAATAGAACTGAATCAAGAAGAAAAATATTTTACCTGGAAGCTTTTGACACTTGACAAATGATGTTTACATTTATTTATTTTCTAAGAGAATTACCTGAAATCTAACTTGAGATCTAATTTTGAGGGTCTTGCTTTGGGTACCGGTGCTTAGACTCACAGGATGCATTAAATGCCATTTAATCTTTATCTCTGGAGTTCACCTTGGTTCCAAACTGAGAAGAAATTTTGATCATAAGTACAGTCCACTTCCATAGAAATCAGGAACAATTCCTGGATCCCCACATCCATCACATCAGGGACTTTTCCCTTCTCCTTATGTACAAGGTGAAATTGCATAAAAGGGATTTGGGAGGGCTGCTAAGGTGGGATATTGAATCCCTTGTTTCTCTTGAACAGGCATCATGTGCTGGGTCCAGTCCCTGACACAGGAAAATAAAGGTTAGCTGAATGAATCGGTAAAGGCTAAAACCATCTAGAGAAATAACCATTTGTTTAATTTGTTAGATTTTGCCTGTTGGCATTTTCATTCTCAGATGAATGGCTGTGTCATTAAACGGTGGCTGGTGTTCTCACTGGGAGCTAGTAATTCTGTGGTGATACAAGAAATAGCACTAACTAACAGTTACTGGGCTCCAATGTACTTGGCCTAGTGCTACATGCTTTACATGTAATCGTTCAGTGCATCCATACAACCACTCTACAAAGTTGAAGTAAGTTCTATTATTCTCATTTACAGAAGAGGAGTTTGAGTCACAGAGAGGCAATTATATTTTGAGGGCCCATTAAATTTGGTTGATGGGGAAGGTGGAACAGAAGGGAAATGGAACTAACATACATTGAGTTCCTAGTATATGCTAGGCATATTACACTCACTATTTAACTAAAACCAAAAGAATACCTAGAGGAAGAAATTTTAAGCCTCTTTTAGGCAGGAAGACTAAGGTTCTCAGAAATCAAATTATTTCCTGAATATACTTGGCTAGAAAATGAAAGTAACAAGAAATAAATCCAGGATTCCTCAGAATCTGCCTCTTTAAGATAAATAAGGGATCCAATCAGCAGCCTCCCAGTGCCCTGTGTGCAGTTTCATTTGATTTCTATGGAAGTAGACTGCGCTTATGATCATAAATTTCCCCTCCATTTGGGACCAAGTTGGCTATAGAGATAAAGCTTAAATGGAATTAGTATTAGTTTCCTAGGGTTGCTACAACAACATACCACAAACTGGGTGGCTTAAACAACAGAAATTTATTGTCCCACAATTCTGGAGGCTAGAAGTTCAAAATCAAGGCATCAGCAGGATTAGTTCTTTCTGAGGGCTATGAGGGAGAGATCTCTTCAAAGCCTCTCTCCTTTGCTTGCAGATGGCCATCTTCTCCCTATGTCTCTTCATATTGTCTTTCCTCTAAGTAAGTCTATTTCTGTGTCCAAATTTGCCCTTCTTATAAGGACATTAGTTACACCAGACTAGAGCCCACCCTAATAACCTTGTTTTAACTTGATTACCTCTATAAAGACCCTATTTCTAAATAAGGTCACATTCTGAGGTACTGGGAGTTACCAACATATTCCTTTTTCGGAGAAGAGACACAACTCAACCCATAACAGAATTTAATTTTAGACTTTACAGAAAATGAGATATAGTAGGCTTGTGGTGGGGCCTAGGACACTGGATGCTTGTGAAGCATCTCACTTAGCATTTAACCCTGATATTCAGGCTTGGTTGAGAACTAACCACTGGTTAAGGAATGAAAACAAGAGAAATAAACACAGACAGTGTCTGACTCTAGAAACTATAACAAGTAATATTGAATTTCTCTCCTAACAGAGAGGTATGCTGCATCTCCCCGTGCATGAGACCCCAGGAGGAAAACGGACTCTTGCTTGAGTTTCTTCCTCCCAAGTTTCTTGTCCCATTAACACAGTGGTCGACATCCTTTCACACTCTAGAACAGTGCTGAGGGTGGGCTTCTATTCTAATAGGAGAAGCTCTGCCGCTTAAGCAGGAAGATCTGAATTGGCTTCTCTCCCTTATGTTCTTCAGATACATCACTGTAACAACTGGTTTCCACACTGCTTGTGCTTATCTTTTGAACAGTGATAAGCTGCACTCCCTCTTTTCTTAGAATATTTGCCTTCACATTTTGCTTAGTTGGCATGTAAGATAAATGTAATTTTGATATTAAACTGATCTATTGAGTGGGACACAAGGCAGAATCCAGGAGACACCTTTAGTACAAAGATATTCAGGTGCAGATTTATCTGGAAATATTTTCAATGGTCAAGGACGTGTTCTCTGTAATAAGATTCTGAAGCTCACAAAAAAAAAGATAAGAAAGATCTCTGAGGCCAAGTTGGTGGTAAATATTGCATTGTTATCTCTGCTGATAGCACACTTGCTGCTTATTATGGGATGTGCACTATAATGGCGATAGAGTGAGGGAGGGACTGAGAGAAAATTGGAAAATGCTAAAATGAGTGAAAGGTTATTTTTTTGCATATACATGCGTGCCCACGTGTACTTGAGAGAGAGAGACAAGAAGAGTGAGAGGGACAAGAGGAACCCTTTAGAAGTATTTTTACACATTCATGGCCTGCTCCTAGAATGCACAAAGGTATAACTAAATCAACAAAATCTCCCGAGAGTCTTCAACCCAGCAAACTCTCTGTTTATTTTTACTCTAGAACCCAAGGAGCCAGAGTTATGAAAAGTAGGGAATTTACTAGCAGTGGGAAAACAGTCATAGATTCCTAAATCCCCCAAATTCTGACTTCTCTCATATACCTGATGGTCACTTTCTTGGGCCTAGTGTCCTATCTGGAGATCCATCTCCCCCTGGTGATGGACAGAAAAAATAATCTTATCTTTTACGTGAGATCCACTCCTGACTCTGATTGATGAGGCTTAACCCTTATATGTCCCCAAAGAAAAACCATGTCAGAACACAACCCAATAACCTTAACATTCACATGAGAGATGCACACTAACAGTCATGAGTGTGTTGATACTTCACAATCTCAGCGTTCTTGTTTATTCATCCACAATCTTGTTCCTAGTATGGAATGTGCCCATTAGGTTTCTAGCTTTCTGAATCTTGGGATACAAAGGCCTGCTAAATGCCTTAGGTGGGATAGAAATATGTTCAGATTTGTATTGGAAGGGATCACAGAGCAGGTGCTGAAGACCACAGAACTCAATCCACCAGGTGTCAGTATCCATATCACTCTCATTCTCCCAGCTCCTGACCATCCACAACCATCAGCAATTACTAGAAGATAGAGCCCAGTTAGCTCCAATTTCCCAAGATCCAGCCCCAACTCTTCTCTTTCCAGGCCTTTCCACTTTTAAAGCAGCTTATTTTCATGTGTAGCTTTTCAGCATTGCATAAAAGAATGCAAGAAGCAGGTTTCACTCTTTTAGTCATTTGTTTTGATGCAATTACTTAAAATGAGTATTTCTCTCTTTTTTTGGTGAGGAAGATTCACCCTGAGCTAACATCCGTTGCCAATCTTCCTCTTTTTTTTTTTTTTTTTTTTTTTGTTGCTTGACAAAGATTAGCCCTGAGATAACATCTATGCTAATCTTCCTCTATTTTGTATGTGGGATGCCTCCACAGCATGGCTGAGGAGTGGTGTAGGTCCGCACCCTGGATCCAAACCTGCGAACCAGGGCCACCAAAGCGGAGCACACAGAACTTTAACCACTCAGCCATGGGGCTAGCCTCCTATTTCTCTTTTTTATACAATGCATATCAACACATATTTGTCCTCCTTGGAAAATGATTCCTATAACTGTACAGGGTTTTTCTTTTTTTGGGAGGGGGGCTTTCTCATAATAATTTAATTATGGGTTTTTTTTTAAGGTCTTTTTGTTTATTGTGGTAACATTGGTTTATAACATTATATAAATTTCAAGTGTACATCATTATATTTCGATTTCTGTATAGATTACATTATGTTCACCACCCAACGACTAATTACAATCCATCACCACACACATGTGCCTAATCATCCCTTTCGCCCTCCTCCCTTCCCTCTTCCCCTATGGTAACCGCCAATTTAATCTGTCTCTATGTGATTGTTTGTTGTTGTTTTTATCTTCTACTTATGAGTGAGATCATATAGTATTTGACCTTCTCCCTCTGACTTATTTCACTTAGCATAATACCCTCAATGTCCATCCATATTGGCTGTATTTCATCATTTCTTATGGCTGAGTAGTATTCCATTGTGTATATATACCACATCTTCTTTATGCATTCGTCCCTTGATGGGCACCTAGGTTGCTTCTAGGTCTTGGCTATTGTGAACAATGCTGCAACGAACATAGGAGTGCATGTATCTTTACGCATTCATGTTTTCATGTTCTTTGGATAAATACCCAGCCGTGGAATAGCTGGATCATATGGTAGTTCTATTCTTAATTTTTTGAGGAATCTCCATACTGTTTTCCATAGCGGCTGCACCAGTTTGCACTCCCACCAGCAGTGTATGAGAGTTCCCCTCTCTCTACATCCTCTCCAAGATCTGTTGTTTCCTGTCTTGTTAATTATAGCCATTCTGACGGGAGTGAGGTGATATCTGGCTGTAGTTTTGATTTGCTTTTCCCTGATAGTTAATGATGTTGAACATCTTTCCATGTGCCTATTGGCCATCTGTGTATCTTCTTTGGAGAAATGTCTATTCTGGTCTTCTGCCCATTTTTGAATTGGGTTGTTAGTTTTTTTGTTGTTGAGATGTATGAGTTCTTTATATATTTTGGATATTAACCCCTTATCAGATATATGGTTTGCAAATATCTTCTCCCAGTTGTTAGGTTGTCTTTTCACTTTGTTGATCGTTTGCTTTGCTGTGTAGAAGCTTTTTAGTTTGATGTAGTCCCATTTGTTTATTTTTTTCTATTGTTTCCCTTGCCCGGTCAGACGTGGTACTTGAAAATATGTTGCTAAGACTGATGTCGAAGAGCATACTGCCTATGTTTTACTCTAGAAGTTTCATGGTTTCAGGTCTTACATTCAAGTCTTTAATCCATTTTGAATTAATTTTTGTGTATGGTGTAAGATAATGGTCTACTTTCATTTTCTTGCACGTGGCTGACCAGTTTTCCCAACACCATTTACTGAAGAGACTTTCTTTTCTCCATTGTATGTTCTTGGCTCCCTTGTCAAAAATTAGCTGTCCACAGATTTGTGGGTTTATTTCTGGGCTCTCTATTCTGTTCCACTGATCTGTGTGTCTGTTTTTGTGCCAGTACCATGCTGTTATTTTATGTTTTAAAATGTTTGAAAATACTATTGGAGTATGAATTGATTCAAAAAGAGGTATATTGTCCCAATTTTTTATCAATAGGGTAAAAATGTTTTGCTCTGTTTACCCAGTTCTCTAGATTTCAATAGCTTTTTCTATCTAAACTAACTTACTCCAGACTCTCTGATGAGGCATAACAGTACGAGAAAGCCATGAGGTATAGAAAAAAGTACAACAAAGAGAAATAGTGACATATAACAGTAATATGCTAAATTGTGGTTCATGGAGAGTTTATGATGTTTCTGTGTCTATTATATGTTTAGCCATCTTGTCTCTTTCCACATGTTGTGGGGAGGTTAGGGACTGTGATTTATTATGCATTAAAGAAACTAGACCATTGTGGGTACAAAAAGAATGCACATGCATTTTCTTATGTATACTTTAACTAGACAATAGAAAAGAACCTGGTTTTCAAGGAGATGATATTATTTACAAAGAAATCATACATCAGATTTCCCTAAGGGGTATTTTTGACAACAAGCATCACTCCAGATCTGGGCACACAGCCCTGAAGATGCATAAAAAGAAAGTCAGTTTTGGCATAAGTTATGACGAGCTGTAAATATTGAACAAAAGCAAAATTTCCAAGTAGTAACTGTTCAACAATATACGAAATGAAGGAAAAGCTTCACTAACTTCCCAGAGGAAAAATGTAAGAAGTTAGGAAAAGAATTAGCATACTCTTTATATGTCTTTTGAATCAGAAACTTCTATTTAAGTGGAGTATGGATAATCCAGAATACTTATACAGTAAAGGTAAAAATGTTTTTTTATCTACAGATGTCCTTATATTTTGGGTCAAACAATACTCTACTTATTAGCTGACGATAGCCAGTGCATCCTGTCACTCAAAGAAGAACACGTGTTAAAGAAGTCATGACAATTTCATATTTTTAAAAATGTAAAATCTAATAAAGTCTGAATTAATTACATATGAAAAGTGACAATAAATCAAATTTATCCGTTTATATTGTGGTCACAATCCACACTAAGGGGACATCTGAAAGGATAGCAGTAACAACAGAAATAGTGATAGGACCTTAAGGTTGTAGATGTACGCCATGATACCCATCTCCCTTTTCCTCTGTACATTATTCCTAAACCAGGTTACAATGAAACTGATTAATGAACTATTTCCATAGTTCACTAGTGGCAAGCCCGGCATTGCTTGCTTTTTAGTGCTCTCTTTAATAATACGTAGCAGCAAGGCACCTCTACAAAATGTGAAGCTATAAGAAAAAAATTTGGAGCTAGACGAAGGAAAAAAGAGCTGTATCCAGGAACTATAGCTCCAGACAAGCCTGAAATTGTTTTTAAAATAGCTTAAAAAAAAAACCAAAAACCCTGAATCTAAACTGTGCTTGTGAAACACTTTTGTAGTAGTAGAACATGTAAAAGCCCACTAAGACCACGAGAGTTCCAGGGACACCCCCTGTGAACTCCAGTGTCAGTGACCCAGCCTTGCTGTTCCCTGCCAGCTCCTCAGTAAAAAGACCACACCCCACATGAAGCTGTGTAATTTCCATAATAAAATGAGGTTTGACATCTGAGCACATACCCACTAAAAGGGAATCAGAAACACGTTAATGCCAAAGGTAGAAAACTTGTATTTAAAAATTGGCCTGTAGGCAAGGAAAGATGGATCCCAGAGATCAGATATTTGCAGAGATATCAATGAACCGACTGTGCTGATTGTTTTAATGCTTCTGGGGGTTATTTTAAATTAATTCCTACCAAAATCCACAAAGAACTCACTTCAGGTGGCACTTTTAGTTTATAAGCCGCAGTAGACCCCAAGAAGATAAGAGATCAGAAAGGAAATGCTTGTGTTTCCTAAGGAACGTAGTATACGGGGAGGAGAAGGCACCTACTTGCTACACACATCATTAATTAGGACTTCATTAAAATACTCTGTTCACTTTGAGGTCCCATAAATGAGATATAACTTGGAAGACTGTGTAGTCAGTCCTTTAAAAAAAAAATCCAAGTGACTATAAACTAATTTTATAGCTAACATCTACAATGGAAGCTTGAAGAAGAATAAAGGATATAAATTATTTTGATGTTACTCTGTTCACTGAAATAAATACAAGAGGATAATTAAGTCAATGTAATTTAAAAAGTAATGTGAAGAAGAAAGGGTAAGCCTTAGAAAGAATATACTTGCTTTACTAGTTGTGAAACTTGGAACTTTTAGTAAGGAACCTTATTTTTTGGAGGCTATTTAAGAAATAGCTACTCAGCTGACTTTATGGACAGTTTTCATATTCTTATGATTTAAGGGAGAAGGGGGACAAGATGACCTGTTGAGTTATTTCCAACCCCATACAACAAGTAAGGTTTAAATAGAGGTAAAATTTATAACAAAACACTGCAGGAAATATAAACATATGCAAATGTCCAGCTGGCCCTAGTAACACTCATTAATATGTTAAATATAAAGCAAAATTATGCTTTAATATTGCTGATATATTTTAATAGAACCACTCATGGAAGATGTATTTCTGTAGAAGGTTAAAATGGCCTGCTTTGCATGCACAATTTAATACATAGTCCAGGGAAAATCCACCCACAATCTCGACTGATTTGGATGTTGACATTATCATTTGAGTGGGTATGCTGCAAATGCATATTTGAAATTGGAAGGGTTTGCCAAAAGAATTAGAGGATGACTGAACGTGCTTTGGATTTTAAGTAACAACAATGTAAAGATTGAAAAAACTGGGGACTGTAATGTTGCTTCTTTTTCTAAAGACTCACATACTCAGGCCAAATTTTATCATCATCATTCATTCACTTATTCATTCAACAAGCATTTAGTGACGCTTACTGTGTACCGAACACTACTGGTAGCAGTGGAGATTCAATGGTGAACAAATCAGACCAGATCCCTATTTCAGACTTGCAGCTTAATTGGGAGCTTAAATACTTGTAAGAGAAGATAGCCAATAAATAAGTAAACTAATAACATTTATTTTAGGGTCTCATGGATTCAGTGAAGGAAAGAAACAAAGTGATTTGATAGAGAGCAATTGGGTGGGGTTGAAGGAGGTAGAGTCAGGGGCTACTAGACAGAGTTGTCATGGATGGCCTGGACCAGGAATCAGGAAGGTTGGATTTTCACTCAGCTTCTGCCACCAACCAGCTGACTGGCTGGTTGACAAGGGACACCTGTGGAATAAGCAAGATGGTTAGACTACATAATTCCAGAAGCTTTTTAAGAGCCTATGGTAGGTAGAATGGCCCTTAAAGATGCCCCCCTAATCTTTAGGCCCCCCTAACTCCTGGAACCTGTGAATATACTGTGTTACATGGGAAAAGGGACTTTGCAGCTGTAATGAAGGTTAAGGACCTTGAGATGGGGAGATTATCCTAGCTTACCTGGGTGGGACCAATGTAATCACATGAGTCCTTAAAAGTAGATAAATATTTCTTGTAGTTACAGAAGAGGAAGGCAGAAGAGAAATGCAGCAGAGAGATGCAACAAATAGGGAAGTTGAGAAGATTCAAAGCTTAAGGTACTCCACCTGCTGTTGTTGGAAGGGGTCCACATAAAAAGCATGAGAAGGAATTCATGCAGCCTCTAGAAGCAAAGACCAGCCTCCGGCTGACAGCCAGCAAGGAAATAGGGGCCTCAGTGGTACAACCTCAAGGAATTGAATTTAACCCACAACCTGAATGAGCTTGGAAGCAGATTCATCCCCAAACCTTCCAGAAGGAACTAGAGCCCTGCTGACACCTTGAATGGAACCCAGCCTATGAGACTCTAAGCAGGGGACCCAGCTGAGATGCACTGTGAGATAATCAATGAGTGTTGTTTTCAACTGCTAAATTTGTGGTAATTTGCTATGACAACAATGGAAAACTAATACACAGCCACTGAGCCAAAACATGGGAGTCATCCTCTAGTCTTCCCTGTCTTCCATCCCTCACACTCACCCACGCTCATCTCCAAACAATCAATAATTCCTATCAATTTTACCTCCAAAACATGTATTGACCCATCTTCTCAGCGCCACAAAATTCAACTTCATCTCTCACCTGGACTGTTCCAAAACTGGTCCCTCTACCTCTATTATTTTGGACTTTTGACCCTCGATCTGTCCTCCAAATTGTAGATGATAATTTACTTTAAAATGTAATCATGACGTTTCTTTTCACAAAATCTTTCAATATGTCCACTAAACCAACAGTTTCAAGTTCAATCTCTGTGGAATACAAAAACATCCATGGCATGGCTCCTATCCTATCTACCCTCTCCAGCCTCTTACTCCACTCTTTGCCTTATCCTTTATGCTCTCATGATGGAGAGGTGTGATTTCCCTTCAGTACCACCCTTAGACCCAGGCACGTGGGGTATCTGTTTAGAGGGCCTTGTTCTGGTGCTCCCTGGTCTTCCTTACAGGTGAGTTGTCCACGTGTCTAAGGGAAAGCATTCACTAGGAGTCCATGCTTCCTCTTCATGGGCCATGCTACTAATGTCTGGTCACCCGAATTCCCCGGACAAATGGCCCAAAGCACTTCCAGCACTTACATGGGTCTCTTCCCTGAGTTTATGCTTCATACTATAGACCATGACTCTGGGCAGGTCTGAGGTGGGCTGGCCAAGGGGCAAATGTTAGCACTGTTGCCAATGAGAAGGGGGTGGGCCATGGAACCAGGGGTGAGAAAAGAGGAAGGTGGGCCATGGGCTAAGGGCTGGCTCTCTCCTCACCATCACGTTTCTAGCCTGGAATTCCAATAAGTTCCAGAATTCTAATTTATAACCCAGTCTTCCGGGATGTTATGAAGGTTTATTTGTCAAGGTAGGAGGATAAAACTTATTTTATGTAGCAGTTTGTTAGCTTGGTTTATAACCTCTAAATATTTAGACACAAGGTATGCAGTCTCCATTTGCACTCTCGCCTTGATCCCTGCAATTGTCAGGGGTGTTTTTCCTCCATATATTGTGTCTTTATGTTGTTTCCTCCTGTGTTCCAGGCTCTTCCCACTGCCTGGAAGAACCTGCCCACCTTTCTTCACCTGGCTAACTCTCACACACAGTTCAGGATTCAGGTCAGTGTTTGCCTCCTCCAGGAAGCCTTCAATGACTCTCCAGTGCCCCTTCCCAGTCAACATGTAGATATGTGAAGATATTAATTAAGTCTCTCCTAAACTGTCAGATGAAGAACAGAGACTACATTTTATTCATTTTATTTAGTTGTCTCACTACCATGGTGTCTGGCACATGGTATGGGTTTCATTAAAGTTTATTGAACTGAAAACTGAAAGCAAATGGTTCATCCAGAATATATTCAACAAACATTTATTAAGGAATAAATGAGCACAAAGTGGGGAAGAAAATTAGTATGTGTGTGGAGGGGGCGGCAGATGCGGCAAATTCCCTGTTCCGGGTCACATAATAGTAATAGTTGACATTTCTTGAATACTAAGTATTTGCCAGAAATTGCACTAAGTATTTTACATGGGTTACATTTAATTCTCACAACTCTATGAGGTAGGAACTATTATTATCTTCATTTGACAAATGAGGAAACTGAGGCATAGAGAGGGTAAGCGACTTGCCTGAAGACACAAAGCCAGTAAGCGACAGAGCCAGGAGGGGCTCCAAGGCATCAGCTATGACCATCAGGCATTGCTGCTTCCGGACACCTCCCACACATAAAAAGGAAGCTAGACCCATAGTGCCTGTTAGAAAAAGAGAAGACAGCAATGGTAACCCTCAAGGGCATGTGTAAACGTTAGCTGAAAGTTAATTGCATGCATTTCAGGAATAAATATAGGAACATCTGAAATGTGTAAAAAACAATAAGATTGCAAAGTAAGAAGGACAATTTGGATTAAAATAAGAAAACTATAGTACTTTGTTGAGAGGGAGCTGGAGGTGTGTCCCAAAGGAACCTGGGAGGTCTTGTCTAGAGGCCCTCACTGCAGTCGAGTTTCTGGAAGCTTCATAACACAGGATGTAAGAGGGGAATGTATGGGGGCTGAGTGGGTCTTTAAATCCAAAATGTAATACCAACATAAGTTTTACATTAAAATGTTTTAAGACATAAATTGTTCTTCACAACAGTTTTTCATTTAAAAAAGGAGTTGCCACATTTCCTAAAATGTTATTTAAGGCCATTTTACATGCCAACTAATTGGATTAAATTTTTATTTTTTAAGTTGAATTCAGAAAAGCAACTATTTTGCCATTTGGGGAAACTACATTCATGCCAAATAAGCAGTAATATTTATAGCAGGCAAAAAACTCACCCACAAACTCTTTTTTAATAAAAAAATTTTCTCTATTTTATTGTAACAGAACTTAGTGTTTATTTTTATTTCCCATTTGGCTAAATGGTTGGAAATTTAATCTCAGTCTATATAGTGTGCTCTCCTACCTCCACGTTCACATACTCTCTGCTTCCCCCTGGACTAGGGCTAAATTTAGGGTGGCTTACAGGTTGTTGAGGCATTGGAAAGGCTGGAGGGAGGGAACAACATCCACCCTAGCATTTGTGAGGCATCCTTGTCTCAGTCTTGCCTCCAGGCATCATTTATCCCTGTAGGTCACTGCTGCATCCCTCCTCATTCACAACCTCAGACCTCTTCTGGCTCTCCCACTCTTGTATCATGTCCATCTCTCTTGGGTGCAGGGGATCATTCCATTAGTTCTGCGACAAGGAGTAGGATGGAAGTCTGTTTGGGGCCTGTCTGCCCAACACAGCTTCTGTTTCCCAGCCATGAAAGCTGGAGATGCTGGAAACTTACTCCCTTTCTAACAGCTGGGGACTCAGACCCACTTTGCTCTTGGACCTTCCAACTGCATCCAGGGTTTCTATGACGGCCTCTCCCCCTAGGCATTTGGCTAAAGAAAAGCAGGTCACAGGTCCCCTCCTAGAAACCAACAATGTCTAAGCTCTCTGCATCTGCCTTTTGAACTTCTCCTTCCTCATCCCAGATAATCTTTATCCAGCCTGGGGCAGGAAGTCTTGCTCTTACATCTTTACACACTGGTCCAAATCTTTTGTCTCATTCCAGGATGTAGGCTTATGAATACCAAAGCCAGGAATAGACTTTTATGACTTTGCAATTTCTTCTCTCCCTTGACACTGTACAAGAAATTTCCAACTTGTCTGGGCTAAAGGAACAGCCATAGGAGTGGGGAAGGGGGCAGGGATGCAGTAAAACGTACAAAACACTATGCCACTGCCATAGTTCAGAGAAAAGCACCAAACAGAATCAGGAGAGTGGGAGTTTGCCCATGTGATCACAAGAGGTCATTTCCTCTCTGAGACTTGGTTTCTCCATCCATATGACAGGTAAGAGAAGACAATTTTCCACATTCTCTTTTGACTCTAAAAATGCTACTCATTTTTTGAAAAACTTTCATCTAGCTCTGGTGCCTTTGAAACTCTGTGATCATATAGTCATGCTAATAAGTAACATGCGGCACAGTGATCTACACCCCAGTCCTACCCATTTGCAGCATGGAGAAGTAGGATCCGTTGTTCAGAATTATTTAATTGAGGCTAATATCTAATTTTCATAGCTAAAAAAATTCATGTAATGGATTTGTCTGATGTAACTTAAAAGTTTAGTTTCCTAAAATTTGTGACCTTAAATATATATATAGGCTTCTTGTCACTCTCTTTTAATGTGTTCTAATTAGTAGCAATATTTCTTATTTACTTTCTATCAACTTATTAGTTTCCTTGTTACTAGAACTGGGAAAAAATTTGACAAGGTCAATGAGTACCCTACTGAGAGGTGTTTTACAAAAGAATTACAATTATATTCTTATGAACATTTGAAAAGTGACTTGTTCTCAGAAAAATTGTGGACTGTTTTAAACAACGTTTCCAATTTTAAAAATAAATGACATAGTAAAACTCCATCAGACATGGTCAAGTGTCCTTTTGACACTGTATTCCAAAATTCAGAGAGAAAAACATCTACCAAGTAATATAATAAAAGAATAATGCCTGGCTTATAGGCCACCAATAGAGGTAGAAATGAAGTCATATTATAAATACCACACAATGCTCTAAATCACTGTGGCAGAAAGTCTATTTATGTTGCCTGCTAACTCCCTTGTTATTATTTTGTTCTTACTAACATAGTTGATATGTTATATATAGTATATGTGCTATAAAACATCACGGCCATATTTTCAGTTCTCAGACAGTACGACAAGAAAATTCAAATAAAAGTCTAATTTCAGTTTTGACGCCAATTACTCCTGTGACTTTGAGGAAGTCCTTTAACTCCCATTTGCATTAAGAGTTTAAGAAAGTGATTTCTCAGAGCTCTGCCAGCCTTAAAATTATTTGATTTTGTACATTTTTCCTTAGGTCTAAAATAGGGAAAATAATATTTGTACTATCTATCTCACAGAGTTGATATGAGAATTAAAGATTTTTTTACCCAATAGTATCTTTAATTTTGCATTCATATTATTATTTGCTTAATGTCTATCACCTCAGTAGGCCATTAGCTCCATGAGGACAGGAAGAGTGTCTGTCTTACCCACTGCTGTATTTCTAGGACCTAGTGCAGTGCCTGGCACACCACAGATGCTCAGTTCATAAGTCTGTTGAGTGAGAAGCTGAACATGAGTGTTCACATAGGGCATTGAAAATAGGCGAGCAATATCTCAACCCTGCTTTCTCAGAAAAAAATTATAGAAACATGGCTATGTTTTGTATCAACCATTGATAAAAACTAAACTCTTTTTTTAGAATACAAATACCCTAAATTAAAGTAGCTCAAAGTATGGCCCACAGACCAGCCATATCAGCATCAACTGGGAACTAGTTAGAAATGTAAATTCTCTTTCGCCACCCCAGACCTACTGACAGAAACTCTGGGAGTGGAGACCATCAACCTTTAGCTTAACGAGCCCTTCAGGTGACTCTGATGTATACTAAAGTTGGAGGACCCTGTCTCAATCTTCTTTACATATCTTCTTTATGTATTACGTATGCATTCTTTCACTTCTCTCAGATTAGCTTAATACAGCCAGCCCAAAGTTAAGTTCTCTAGCCTCATGTTAGACAATAATAATTACATCGACGACAACAATAATAATTGTTAATGCTTCTCGAGTACTTACTATGCTCCAGGCCTTAATTATAACACAAGTTTCATACAAACTTAAGAGGTAACTAAGATTATTCTATCTATTTCATATCTCAGAAAACTTAAATTTTATTAGATTTTCCTATGGTCAATAAGCTAGTGTTTCAAATCTCAGTAGCTTGGTGCCAGAGCTGGGCTTTTAACTACTACATGATATAGATTCAGTGCCAAGCTCCTGATTGAAGGCAGACCCCTTATGTTTTGGATCCCAGCCATATAATGAGGGGCACGTGTGAGCAAGTCCATACAGCTGACCCAACTGCACATTCAGATAATTCAGAAGCACCTTCCCAGGAGATGGCTCATGGGATGCCTAATGTTGAGGTCAGATTTTTCCTTAAGAATTATCTTTGGATCTTTTCTCATGCAAGGGTGAAATTGTTTAGTGTTGTCTACATAAACTTTGGTGAGTGCCAAAAACTATGATTATTTTCAGTTTGGCAGAGTTGATACTAATCAGTCATTTCTGGAAACATTTAGACAATAGTATCCATTGTTTCTTGAGATTTATTTTCTCCATCATCAATCCCAAAGGAGAATTTAGAAAACGGAAGAAAGGAATAAGTTGAGGCAGGATGTAGGAGGGGAGGTGGAAAGGAAGACTATGTAAGAGGAGAAGGAAAGAAGTCAGATGTTGAGGCTTTATCCTCAGTCTTTCACCACTGTTGTAGAAAGTGTGACCTATGATAAATCAGGAGGGAGGAGGTAGACTGGGACCTGCCTTGTCAGAGTATTGTGGCAGAGAAAGTGCAGCAGACGTGCGAGCAGCTGTACTAGAACTAGATGTGTGGGCCTGGGGACACTTTACCCTACTCTACTGTGCAGAAGAAGTCTGAGGCTAAATGGCACCTGTGGCTGGCATGACTGATACTGAAAAAGAAGCAAGGAAGGCAGAAAATGGATGATGCTCAGAGGCAACAGCTGATGGAGTTCCCAAAGAGAAGTTGTGCTAATGGAGCTGGCTGCCACAGGCTTCCTCTTAGACCTCTTCTCCGGGAGACTTGCCTTTTCAATACCATCCAGGGTGGTCTCTTCCGGGGACCAGGTCCGCAGCAGTGAGAAAGAGCAGAGAACTATTATTGACTGAGTGCCAACAATGCAAGGCATTTTGCTACTCTACAGATACAAAACCAGTTGAACATCCCAAAATACCTATGGGGTAGGTGGTAATATACCCCCACTTTACATATGAGGACATTAAGGTTTAGAGATGTTAATTAACTCGTCCAAGGTCATCAGCTGGTAAGTAGTAGAGCCACTCAGCTTTCTCTGACTTTTTTTCTATCAGATGCTGTCTCTTAAAATGATGAGAGGGAGAGAGGCAAACTGGGAATTTTAGGAAACAGAGCTACTTCCTCAGGCTAAATAGGAAACTCTTGAGTGAGATTAGACTTCTCCAGTTACTTGAATTATTAAGAGAAGAATTTAGGTGCTGGTTGGTTTCTGAAAAGGACCATCACCTTCTTTCCCTCCCATTTTTGAGGAACAGGAAGATGGGGAATAGCAGAGTCTTCTGAATGGGTTTTAGAAAACCTAGCGAAGTGACCTGTGCTCCATTTTATAGGCTTACTCCAGAAGATATCTTAGGATGCTCCTGAAGAAATGGCTTCCTCCTGTGTCTCAGTAGCTAGCTTCTTAGCCTCACTGGACCCCACATCCCAGCACGACTTAGAAGAAGTAGGTTAGTTCCTGGAGTAGCACAGAATTGCCTCACAGGGCCAGTGGAAAAGTTAAGACGCTGTGGGGAGGGACCTGTGTAGACAAACGGAAGAGGGCCAGAGGGGACAAGTGCTATCTCAAAGTATAACCTTCAACAGATGGTCAATGTCCAGTCTTCATCTTACTCAAACTGCCAGCAGTGTTGATTACAGCTTGTCATTCCCTTCTTCTTGAGGCACTTTCTTCACCTGGTTTCCAGCTTTTGACATTTTCTGAGTTTCCTCTTCCCTCCCTGATCTCCTTTTCTCAGTCTTCTGTAATGAAACCTCCTCTTGTACTCTATCTGGAAAGCCCCAGGGTTCAGTCGTATCTTCCTGTGCCTTTCTATCTGCACATCTATACTTATTCCTTCTATGTACTCACCCTTCCTGTGGCTCAAATGTCATCATATCAGAGAGGCCTAGTCTTGACTAACCTCTCTGGAATAGTACCTCCACCTGGGAATTCCTGTCTTCATAGGCCCTGAGCTATTTTTCTTCATAGCATTTATCACCGCCTAATGGTAAGTACATATATATTTACTTATATATGTAAGTCTGTGTATATTTGTGTCTTTGAAAGAAGAAACTCTGTTCACTGCTATATCCTAGAGCCTGAAACACTGCCTGTCACATAGTAAGTGCTAAATAAACATTTCTTGAAGGAATAAATGATGGAATGTTGTCAGAGGATCCAAAGCCCTCCTCCTTCAAATTCTGGAAAAAAGAAGATTAAACCCCAAATAGATTACAATTGATTTCCCAGTATTCCTGGTGAAAAGGAACTTGTATTAAAATTAAATTAAACAAAGAAAGTTTTCTCTTTTGCAAATTTGAGTTGTGTTTTGCGCTTCATAATCACTCACAAATAAAATTAAAGTTCAGTTGAGAGATATTTATATAGTACTGAGTAGTTCTCAACTTGTTACTTTTTTAATCCCAACATACTTGATAGATATAACACATTTTCATCTGAAATGGTGGCTAGTTTTAAAATAAAGGTTGGGTGGGGTGAGGCGATAGGAATCCCAGAGACTCTCAGATTTCTTGATGAGGATATGTAATTTGAAAAAAGCTAAATGATTTTGAGACAACTTGCTGTACTGTTTGGGGATATTGGTTTCAGTGTGATTAAGATATCAGGTAAGAAAAAAGGCACACCAAAAATACTTCAAAGTATGCCAGAAAAAAGAGAAAAAAAGCAATGCTGGTTTTAAGAAATAAAAATAGAAAAATGGTGGCACTGAAAGAGAAATTTCATATAATAGAGAATTCTTTTAAGAAATTATTTTAGGAGAGAAAAAGACATCAAAAGAAGGTAAAAGTAAGAATAAAGAAAGGTCTTATGTGGGTAAAGTTTTTAATATACATCTTATTTAATGTTAGCATGGATAAAGAATGAAGAAGAAATGTACAGATCCATTAAATGAGCATTTATCCAACATCCACTCAGGCTCAATAGTGGGGTCAGTGCTGAGGAGACTGAGGTGTCCTCAGCGGGGGTCACGATCTTATCGGGAAGGCAGACAAGTCCAAGGACAATGCGAGTACAATATCCAGCTACTATGGAGGCTATGTGTGTATATACACACACACACATATATACACAGCGTTCTAAGCATACAGGCAGAAGCACCTCTCCCAGCCTTGGGGGGAAATGGATGTTGAACTTACCAGCAAAGGCTTCCCAGAGGTTACAAAACCTGAAGACGAGGAGGAAGTAGCCCAACAAAGAATGGGGTGGTTAAGGTAGGCTGGTGGCAGGGCGGGGGAGAGCAGTTCACAGTATTCAATCAAGTACAAAGACACATAGACAAGAGAAAGCAAATGATTTGGGAGCAGAAATTCCAGGAGAGGCACAGGCTCCTGGGTTGGCTGACATCATGGCTGAATTCCTCCTAACGGTTGCCTGCCTGCACCCACCTTCAGGGGCTCTTTTCAATGGCAAATGGGAGAAAGATGAAAATGACCAGACTCCTGATATAAGGAGAGCTGGCTGGGGGTGAGGGTTAGAAAAAACAGAACGAAAGTAGTAGAAACAGATAGATATTGGTTACAAAATCACGGGATATGTGACCTCAGGGGACGGAGGATTAGGGAAAATCATGGGATCTGCTTAAATAAGAAAGGTGGAATGAATCTTATAGTTCAAGCAAGAAAATGCCTTGATTAGGCAAACAAAGGTTTTCCATGTAGAAGGTTCCAAGTTGCAGGAGTATGGGGGATGTTAGATACTCCCAGTGGGTGTGGCATCTCCCCTCTCAGAGTAGGAAATGCAGGAATACAAAATGTGGCCCTCTTAGCTCCTGACTCTGGGATCCGTGGATCCTCCCCAGAGTCATTCTAAGGGCACTGCGTGGGAAAGGTACAGAAAGGGACTCTCTCGTGGACACCACCCCCTTCTATCGTTGGCAGGTGACGTCACTATGCAGTAATGTTTAAATACATATGGATGTGTATTTGCATGACAGTGACTCACGACATGAGGAATCAATTAAAGCTAGGCAAGTCCATCAAAATGAGGGACAATAATATTGCAAGTAGAAGAATGGAGGAAGTATATAGTTCCTGGGCATAAACCTTAAATGGGAGGAAGAAACAAAGAGAACTGGGAAAACAGAAACAAACAAATAGAAAAAGAACCTAATAGTGGGGAACATGGAAGTTGCTATAGAAAAGAGGGCAAAGTCCATTAAGCCTTTTCTGCTGCCAGGTCTCCACCAGGCCACCTGTTTTATGGCCTCTGGAGCAAGAGGCAAACAGAAGGAGATCTATATGCCTGCACTAGTGGAAGGAGGATTAGGAATGGTGAATACAGAATTGTTTTATAGTTTAATGAGACTCTCTTTCAACTTTAAGGAGACAAAGACAATGAGTGGCCACAGTGGAGAAAAGATTTTTGAATGCATAAGAGCAACTTATGTAAAAACTGTACTGACTACGCTACTTCTCTGCCTTCACTCCCTGAAATCCATGTCTCCAGGCAACCCCTCTTTCCTGAGTGCACACCTATAGAACCAGCCACAACCAGGACAACTATCTAGATGTCACACAGCACTTTGGAATCCAAAACGATCTCATTATTTCCCTCTCTTGTTCACCAATCTGGCTCTTTTCCTAGGTTTCCTCCCAGAAAATATCACCATTATCTAATTGTGTAGGCAAGAAACGTAGAAACAGTTGCTCTCCCACTGGTTCAATCCACATATCCAGTCAACACTCAAGTGCCTTTCAACAGTCATTTAATGCTCACATCAGCCATTTAAGGTTTATAATTTTATACTCTTTTTTTTTTTTTTTTGGTGAAGAAGATCAGCCCTGAGCTAACCTCGATGCCCATCCTCCTCTTTTTGCTGAGGAAGACCAGCCCTGAGCTAACATCTATTGCCAATCCTCCTCCGTTTTTTCCCTTTTTCTCCCCAAAGCCCCAGTAGATAGTTGTATGTCATAGTTGCACATCCTTCTAGTTGCTATATGTGGGAGCTGCCTCAGCATGGCCGGACAAGCGGTGAGTCAGTGCGTGAGCAGGATCCGAACCTGGGCCACCAGTAGTGGAGCGTGCACACTTAACCGATAAGCCACGGGGCTGGCCCCTATACCCATTTTAAAGATGAGGAAATTGAGGCTCAGAAAAGTTCAAGTTATATGCCCAAGTATGGCTAAGCTAGTTAGTGATAAATGAGTCGTGAGATATGCAAAACAGCTTCCATCACACTCAGAGTAAAAGCCAAAAGATTCTTTAAGTGACCTCCAAGAACTAACCTCTAGACATCCTCCTTACTTATCTCCTACTGCTTTCACCCTCCTGCTCCCCGCTCCAGTGTCTAACCATTTTGCTGGTCCAGGAATTCACACTGAAGCTCCTGGCTTGGCACCTGCTGGCTCCTTCCTAAAACATCTCCCTGCTGGATCCCCACGCTCCTTCACCGACTCTTTTGTGTCACTGCATTCAAGATGCCCACTCTGAATGCCCTCTCTAAAAGAGCAGCTGCCATCCAGTGCTCTCTTTCCTCCTCCCAGCTATATTACTCTCCAGCACATTCATCACCACCTAAAGTCTATCCCAAGGGCAGGACCTTTGGCAACTGTGTTCACTCTGTGTCTTTGGTACCTAGAACATTTATTGCTACAGAGTAGACACTTTATAAATATTTGACAAATGTGAATTCAAACTGGCAAATGCCTCTTGGATCCATCCTGTCTTCTCCACTCCTATTGTTCTGTCTTGGCTCAGGTCATCTTCATAGCTGGTCAGGATTATTGCCATGAACCCAAATGATGTTAAATTATCTCCCCACTTCCAGTCTCTGTTCACTCAAATCTATTATTCACTTTTACCTAATTTTTACACTGGTGCCAAAGTTACCATCCTATTACACGCATCTGTCATGTCATTTGCCTCTTCAGAGACCTTCAAAAGCCTTCACTGTCTACAATAAAATCTGTATTTCTTACTTTGGGATTCATAGTCCTTTATCACTTTGCCTCTAATTACTGTTAAAAAAAATTCCCCCAGTAATATCCTGTGTTCCAGACACACCAAGCTTCTCACTACTTTCTGCAAATATCACAGATGATCAGATTTGTTGTATTCTCTACCGTTGAAATTCTTCAAGAACCAGTGCAAATGTCACCACTAGAAGAAGGATTTTATGGGATAGCATCTCAAGAAAGGGGGAAAGAAAAAGAAAAGAAAAGGGAAATAAAAGAATAAGTCTACTGATCTTAGGGCAAATGACAACTAACCCAGGGATGGATGGAGCAAGGATTGGAAAATAATATGGAAAAGAATATACGAAATAGGCTAAGAACACAATGACTGTAAGTACTGATGCTGAAAGAAAGCTGTGTTCATTGGCTGGAAACTTTTCAGTTTTATTTGGTATAATAATTATTATTTTTTCCACCTTGTTTCAAAAGGTTTAGGGTTTATAATAATAACTGTAGCTTCTTGAGCAGAACATATTCTGGGCCAGATACTGGCCCAGAATGCTTTGCATGCATTAACTTATTTAATATTCACCACCTTATATAGAAGGTGATGTAACTCCCATTTTTCAGTAGAAAAAAAATGAGGTCTAAAATATTTGCTCAACAGCTAGTAATGGGCAAATCAGTTTTTGGACCTATGAAAATCTGAATCCATGTTCTTTCTATCATACCACATGATGCCCTTGAAATCTGGCGGCATGTCCTGAGTAGTTCCTTTTTCTGTTTCCACCACAGTTCCTTTTTCTTCCCTCTTTTCTGGCAAGGCCATCCTGTCCACGGCTACGCAGAATAGCATACTTAAAAGTACTATACTATACTATATTACAAAGTAGAGAGCCACAAACCAGGCAGGTAGCACTTTATTACAACAGCTACATCTAAATTTCTCCTTTTAAACTTTCCTGTCTTTATTCAGGTTGGCTTCATTTGCTCTTTTAGCAGAAAGAAATAATAGCTCTTCTCCCTTATATTCATAATACCTAAATTTTAAAACAAAAATTCTGAAATGCATACCTAGTGGAATGATTTACATTTAGAGGACAGAATATAGCCAGGGCATTAAGTGAATGAGCTTGGGGTCCAAGTACCTGGGTTCAAATCCCAGCTATGCCATGTACTTGCTATGAGACCCAGGGCAATTTTCTGAATTTCTTTCTAAGCCTCAGTTTCCTCATCCACAAACTGGGGACAATAATAGCATTTATCTAAGATTCAGCCATGTCTGACTATGTTTGGTGAATTGATGATGTTATCCCAAGGAATCTATAGGAAAAAAAAAAAAACTCACAATAAAGGAAGGAGCGAGATGGACAAGACTTAGGCATCGGATGAGGTGACCTGAAGATGAATCGGTTATAAACTTGGATTCATCTTCTGACTCATTGTCCCTCACAACTCTTCATCTACAGCCAATGAACCTGTGATTGATGGGAGGGGGAGGTAGGCCAAATGGAAAATCTGCAAGTGTGTTTTGAAAACACTATGAGACACTGAGGCACAAGCAGTACTAGTATTCCACTAACCGAAAGTGGAACTCTGAAGAGGGAAGAATGGCATTCTCCCAGCAATGCCACAGGATACTGAGGAGCGTTATGCCTGAAAGACTCTGCTGCATCAGTGGTAAAGGAGCTGGTATTAGCAAGATTACATCATGCCCATGAGGACAGCAGCATCTGGTAGATCTGGGAGGAAAGGTGGCTGGTATAAAAGCGAAAATATCCTCAGGTAGGAGGCAACTGCAAACGATGAGACACTCTTTGGGGACCCCAGGATGGACCCTCAAGACTTGATAGGAAGTTGGAGATCCTCAAATAATGGGGATGTGAGTGGTGAAGGGTTATTGGATAATAGCCAGGGAAACCTAAGTCTAAGGAACTCTGCAATAACCACCATGTGAAAGAGCCTAAGCTAGCCCAGATGGTGGTAGACTGCAAAAAATGGCCACAAATTCTTCCCATCCATTTGCAACATGACTTTTGCAGCTCCTCCCATCAAAGTTGGAGTTTATTTTCTTTACCCCTTGAGTCTAGAATTGGCCATGTTACTTGCTTGGGCATCACATTAGCAAACGTGATGAAGGGACCTAAGAAGTGCTTTCAGTGGGAGTAGCCCTCTTATGCTATTTCTGGGAACCCTACAACAACCACCATGTGAAAGAGCCTAGGCTAGCTCAGTTACCTTCCTTGTCCATGCCAATAGACAACAGACAACCAAAAGTATGAGTGAGGACATTGGCTTCCAACTGACCACAAAGTGTGATTGACTCCAGCCAATATCAAATGAAAGAGAGATGAGCTATCCTAGCTGAAGCCATTCCAGCACAAATTGCTGACCCACTGAACTATGAGCTAAAAAAAGATTGTTGCTTTAAACCACTTATTTGGGGTTGTTTTATAATCAAGGCTATAGTGATTGACATCCATAGATCCATCTATCCATCCACCTATTTCTTATTCACCTTTTTTTCCCAAAAGAAACATGATATTGCTTACAACAAAGAACTGAATATTCAATGAAGTTCATATAATAGAAATATTAAAAGATGGAGAAAACATACATGGTGGTCATGAGGCCTAATATGTTGATTAGCTTTACATTTAACTCTGAACTTCCTGAAATCTAAACAGAAAAAGTAAAATATGTGAGTAACATAAAGACAACTCAACCACAAAGTTCCAGTTACATGCTAAGCACTTTATATATGTTGTTACTAATATTTACAGCTTTGTGAGCTGGATACTACTATTCTCTTTTTATGGGTAAGGAAATTAAAGACATGAGGTATTTCTCTACTCAGCTAATATGTGGAGAGCTGAAATTTAAACTGAGGACTGCCTGATTCTAAAATCTATGCCCTTTCCATTCAAGGAAGACAAGCTATTTTCTAAAATTTTATATAGGACACAATGAAGGATATTTTAAATATCCTAAAGATCTCCTTTCTTCATAACATTCACTACTGCGTTAGCTCAAGATCTTATCATTTCCTAGATAAGACTGTTGGGCTCACCTTATAACTAGTTTCTCTCAATCCAGTCTTACCCCCTCCTACCTATCTTCTACACTTTTGTAGGAATGGCCTTTCTAAAATTCAAATATGATTGTGTCAAGCTCCTGAATAAAATTTGTCAATGGCTCCCCATTATCTTGAAGATCACAGTCCTCTATCTATGTCTGGAGTCTCATTCCCCACCATTCACCACTAGGCTTCCCCCATTCTACAGCCATACTTTCCCACCTGCCAGTCCCTGAGCAGCCACCATCTCTATTTCTTCATGCTCTGCATTCCCAATTCCTTTTATCATTTCTCACTGCTTGCCCCCCTCTCAAGACTTCCCAGTTAATACTGCTTCTTTAAGACAGTTCAACATCTCTGAGCTGCCCAGGCTAAATTAGGCCACACACGGCACCCTGGATATGGCTTTATTAAAATGCATACCATATACCACATCATACATTCTTGAGGAAAAGAGTGTGTCTTGTTCATCAGTTTGTCTCTAGCACTTAGCCCAGCGTCCAGCACAGAGAGTCATTCAATAAATATTTGTTGAGAGAAATAACTGGCTTCAACAACAGTATTCACGACAAATGCAGAAGTAGTCCTGTATAGCTGATTTGAAGAACAACCTCAATTCCTCTGTAAACTCTGGGCCCAATCACATTAAATGTGAAAAGGATACTATTGCTTCAACTGTGTAGCCTTTCAAGATCAAATACAAAAAGGATACAGGAGGAAGGGAGGAAGGGAGGAAGGGAGGAAGGAAGGATCCAGAATTAGAAGCTTTCAGCTTTGGGCACTTTGACCTGCTTCTCCTGCACCGGCCATGTCTCCTTCATAACCATCATGCCCCTAGACGTGGCAAACCTACCTCTCCCGATAGAGCCACTCCCCCACGGTGTTTCCATGGCCACACCTTGCAGTCAGGGTCACTAGCGCAGCATCACAGCCACTCCCCCTACTGAGGCAGAGAATTGTGAGAGAGAACAGAGAATTCTGGGAGATACAGGGAATTTGGGGTGAAAATGGAGCACTGTGGGAAAGAAGAGAACATTTTGGGAGAGACTGGAGAATTCCGGGAGAGAAAAGAGAAATGTGGGAGAACATAGAGGATTGTGGGACAGAGAAGTGGGGGTGAGCACAGAGAATTGTGGGTGTGCACAAAGGATTGTGGGAGAAAACAGAGAATTGTGCATAAGGACAGAAAATTGTGGGAGAGAGAGGCAGTCACGGGGAAAGAAGACATTGTGGGGAGAGAAAGAATTCCCCGGCTGCTCTCTTACCAGACTTTCCCACAGGATCCGCCCGCTCAGTTCTGGCCACGCCCTCACAGCCTATCTGCGTCATGCCCCTCCCTCCTAAGCCATGACGCCTTTGCTGCTTCTTGACCACTCTGCAGGACTCCTGCCCCACAACCTCTCCAGCTGGGACCACCACGGCAGTTATCCAGGGCCATACTCCAACGCTCCGTCATAGCCACTGAGAATTGTGGGAGAAAACAGAGGCTTTGGGGACAAAGAGGATTGTGGGAGAGAATGGAGACTTGTGAGCAAGAACAGAGAATTGTGGGTAAGAACAAAGACTTGTGGAAGAAGCCGCGCCTTCGGGCAGAGACAAGGAATTGCGGTAGGTATAGATAAATGGCCTTCTACGCTTCACCTGCTCCCTCCTGTAGGGGCCATATCCCCTCTGTTATGGCTACACCCCTGCACTGCGTGTGGGCCACGCTCCCTCATGCCTCCCACCCCACTCTCTAGAATTGGCCACTGCTCAGCCACGCCCCTGCGCTTCTTCATGGCCGGGCCAAACCTTCTGAGGCCATGTCCCTCAGCTCTGCAGAGCCACGCTTTTTCCTTCTCTTTCTCCCCCATCATGCTTCTCTTTTCCAGGCCAATCATCGGCGCTTGGTCCTACCACAACCTCCCGGCAAAGTTGTTTTCGTGCCCTACCGGATGCTCCCCACCTCCTCTTGCCCACTTGTGACTGGGTCCTCCTATTGTTGCCCTCTTGTGGTGGCCAGGCTGGGTCCTCTGAACTCAGCTGTAGGCATACTCATGCCCTTTGGGACTCGCCCCCTCTGCTCCATCGTAACCACGCCCCCTCCAGCCCAACACATCCCGTCTGTAAAACCACGCCCTTACCCGGTTTGGCCTTTGCAAATGTGCTTTGTTTTAACCACGTCCCCTCCCTCACCCGCCATTCCTTTCCCACCAAGGCTGCCTTCCTGGCCAGGCCTTGTGCCTTAGTCACTCCCCTCCCACCATAACCACACCCCATTCACTCAACCTGATCATGCCCCTCTTGTCCAGCCACGCCCCCTCCCTAGTCTCTGCCACACCCCTCCAGACAGGGCCGTCCCTTTCTCTTTGACCCCACCACGACCCTGCACTCCATCAATGCCACATCCCTGCAATCCACCGTGGCCCCGCACATCCAGTCCCTGCAAAGCTGGGTGTGCTCTGTCCCAGCTCAGCCTCTACTGTGAAGGGCCACACCTTCTTTTCTTCAGAAACCCTGGAGAAGGCAGGGCCTCCAGGTCTCCTGAGAAACCCACTCAGACCTAGAGCTTAGCTCCAGCGGCACTGTGGACCCATGATCCTTACCTAAAAAAAGACTTTCTTCAGGTTTCTCCTGGCTCCAAACACCACTACTTGATGAGCAATGACTGAGTTGTACAGTGAGGAAGCACAACTGGTGGATGAGTTGTGGACGGTGTTCCCTCCCTCCAGCCATTTTTCATATCCCTAAACCGGTGTTCCTTCAAGCCAGGTTTCATGTCCTCTAACCCAAGCTGTGAACCATATTCCTTCCAGCTCCTTAGGGGACCTTAAATGCTAGGCAGTTGTGTGGGATAAGCACATTCCTCTACTTCCTGAGTCTCCTCCAGATGACCTGTCCTAGGCATCTAGTGCCCTGCTGCTTGTCTAGGGCCTGTGAAGACAGCACCACACCTAGACAGATCCTCTGGTTGCAGCTCTGAGCTCTGAGATTACTCTGCTATCCTTAATCCTTCCATTTATAACTCTGGTTCCACAATAAAACCATGAAGAGGTTATAACCAGCATGCTTCCTGTTCAAAGATCTCTGAACAATACTTAGGAATAAACTTAACTAAGGAGGTGAAAGACTTTGTCGTTTTTCATGAGGTGAAAACTATATTGGTAAAATTTATAGGTAAAAACTATAAAGCATTGATGAAAGAAATTTAAAAAGACACAAATAAATGGAAAGATAATCCTGTATTCATGGATTGGAAGAATTAATAGTTAATTGTCCATACTACCTAAAGTGATCTACAGATTCAGTGCAATCTCTATCAAAATCTCAAAGGCATTCTTTTTTTTACAGAAATAGAAAAGAAAATCTAAAGTTTATATGGAACCACAAAAGACCTAGAATAGTCAAAGCAATTTTGAGCACGAAGAACAAAGCTGGAGGCATCACACTTCCTGATTTCAAACTATGTTACAAAACTACAATAATCAACAGTATGGTGCTGGCATAAAAACAGATACATAGATCAATGGAACAGAATAGAGTCCAGGAATGAACCCATTCACGTATGGTCAACTAATCTTTGACAAAGGTGCCGAGAATACACAATAGGGAAAGAATAGTCTCTTCCATAATACATGTTGGGAAAACTAGATATTTACATGCAAAAGAATGAAACTGGACCCTTATCTTACAGCATACACAAAAATTAACTTGAATGAATTAAATACTTAAATGTAAGACTTAACTGTAAAACTCCTAGAAGAAAATAGGAAAATCTTCTTGACATTGGCCTTGGCAATGATTTCTTGGATATGACACCAAAAGCACAGGCAACAAAAGCAAAAATAGACAAATGGGATTACATTAAACTAAAACACTTCTGTACAGCAAGGAAAACAATCAACAAAGTGAAAAGACAACCTACAGAATGGAAGAAAATATTTGCAGACCATGTATCTGAGAAGAAGTTAATATCCAAAATATATAAGGAACTTTTACTACTCAATGGCAAAACAACAACAAAAAACACACCCAAATAACCCAATTTAAAAATGTGCAAAGGACCCGAATAGACATTTCTTAAAAGAAGACATACAAAGGCCAACCAGTAAATGAAAAGGTACTCGACGTCGCTAATCATAAGAGAAATGCAAATCAAAACCACAATCAGATATTATGTCACATTTGTTAGGATGGTTAGTATTAAAAAATAAATAAATAAAGATAACAAGTGTTGGTGAAGATGAAGAGAAAAGATAACTGTTGGTGTGAATGTAAACCAGTGCAATCACTATGGAAAACAGTATAGAAGTTCCTCAAAAAATTAAAAACAGAACTACTATATGATCTCACAATCTCACCTCTGGGTACATATCTAAAGGAATTAAAATCAGGATCATGAAGAGATACCTGCATTGCTATGTTCATTACAGCTTTGTTCATGATAACCAAGACAGGGATGCAACCTATATGTCCATCTATGGGTGAATGGATAAAGAAAATGTGGTATTTACATACAGTGGAATATTATTCAGCCTTTAAAAAGAAGAAAATTCTACAATTTACGACAACATGGATGAACCTGGAGGACATTACGGTGAGTAAAATAAGCCAGCCACGGAACAACAAATACTACATGATCCACTTATATGAGAAACCTAAAATAGTCAAACTTATAGAAGCAGAGAGTAGAACAGTTTTACTAGCGACTAGGGAGAAGAGGGAAATGAGGAGGTGTAAGTCAATGGGTACCAAGTTTCAGTTATGCAAGATGAATAAGTCCTAGAGATCCACTCTACAGCATAGTGCCTGTAGTTAACAATATTGTATCATATACTTAAAAATTTTGCCAAGAGAGTAGATCTTACATTAAGTGTTCTTATTACGTAAATAAATAAAGAGGGTGGGAGGAAACTTTTGGAGGTGATGGATGGGTTTATGGCATTGATTGTGGTGATGGTTTCATGAGTGTATACTTATCTCGAAACTCATCAAGCTGTATACATTAAATACATACAGCTTTTTGTAGATCAATCATACCTCAATAAAGTGGTTTTAAAAAAAAAAAAACTTCACCAAGGATCCAGAATAATTGTCACTGAGAAGGGTATTTTCTCAAATCTCTGCAATAAAATAAGTTTGATTCTTGCCCCCAAACTCCTTTCCTCATCTTTTTTCTTTGGTTTCACAAAACAGAAATGGAACACAAAAATGAGCAGAATGAGAAAACTGTTGCTTTGGATGTGATGAATGGAAATATCATTATGTTTAATGTTGTTCTCCTGGAATGTTTTGCTTTTTAGAAAAATATTGTTAAATAGCTAACAAAACATGCCAAAAGGCAAAACATCAATTTAACTCAGTTTAATCACCTAATACCTGTATACAGTTCAAGCATTTAATGGCATTACAACTTCACTCCCTGATATTCATGTACTCTCAATTTCAAAACACAGTACTCTTACGCCTTTTTTGGGTTTCAGAAACCACTCCTCTACTGCATTTTAGTGACTATACTGTTTTCTTTTTTGCTGTCTTGTATGAATCATGTAGACAAAACAGTATGTATTGTACATACATGTATATATTTATTTAAATCTTAATAAAAACTATACAACAAAAAAAGAAATCTCTGAACAGACTCTCCTGGGTAAAGAGCTCCTTCCATTAGCCACTCAGTTACTCATTCATTCAGAATCATATTTATCAAATACTATGTATATTCCAGTGACAAATAAGAGAAGCCTCAAGGAGCTACAGCCTGAAGTTTCTCCAACTTGAGTTTTGATAAAATAAGAAATGACTAGAAAGTTAAGGAAGGTGTGATAAGGGGTTGATAGGTGGAAAAGGACTTGGTAATCAGAGATCTTCTTGATCCAATTAATAGGAAATTTTTGGATAGCAAACATAGAAAGCCACTTTTATAGTACTTACTACAGTCCTTTATACAATAAATTCTCAGTCAGTCTTCACTGAATGTTGAAAATAGCAGCAGCAGCAGCTTTGATGAAGAAGCACTAGTTGTGAGATCTGTCACAAGCGTTAGCAGCTAGAGCTCCAAACGTTGAAAGCAAATTGTTTTTTAAAAATCAGAGTGTATTCAAGATGATCACTATCATAATGTGGCTTTCAATCATTTGCTGTGTTAAGCGTGGAGAGAAAGGGGTGTAGTTACAGCCTGCGAGTGGAAACTGAACTGGATACAGTCATGGGAGAGTATCATTAAGGTGAACTTCATCCATCATGTGTATGATGGCAGAAGAAAGGTCGAGAATTCTGTCTTAGATTTCTTCTCTATCATTTCTCTCACTCAGGCATTTGACAGGACTATGCAGATGATGATTGGAAGTTACACTCTCTAAAAAGTGTATTTCATACTGAGGTTGGATCCATGTGCTCTAGAAACTAGAAGAACAGTAAAAAGTTAATATTCTACCTTTAAGTCAAGAAGCTAGATTGGTTATCCCTTAGCATGTTAGTTTTCTATTGCTACATAACAACATCCTACAAATTTACTGTCTTAAAACAACTTAATTTTTTGATTTCACAATGTTAGTGGGTCAAGAGTCTGGGAATGGCTTAGCTGGGTCCTTGCTCAGGGTCTCCTCCGGCTGAAATCAAGGTGTCAGCCAGGCTCTGATCTTTTCTGAGGCTCAGGGTCCTCTTCGAAGCTCACTGGTTATTGGCAGAATTCAGTTCTTGTGGCTCTAGGACTGAGGCATTCGGCAACTAGAGCCCCCTAGTTTCCCACCACATGCCCTCTCCACATCATGGCGGTTTGCTTCTTCAGGGCCAACAGGAGAATCTCTCTGACTTCTTTTAAGGGCTCACCTGTTAAGGTCAGGTCAGGATAATCTCCCTAATTTAAGGTCAACTGATTAGGGACTTTAATTATATCTATGAAATTCCTTCACAGCAGTACCTAGATTATTGTTTGACTGAATAACTGGGATAATGTGTACCTACAAGGAGTCAGGAATCTTGAGGGCTATCTTAGAATTCTATGCTCCACATATGAAATGGAAAACATTTCCTCATTTAAATACTTGTTTCTAGTAGTGTTGCCGCTGAGAATCTTGAGGATCCAAGAATCGCCTTTCACAGTTTTCATTTTGGGGAAAATACTGTCTTCAGAAAACTAGTGTAGAGAACAGTTGCTCTTCTTGGCCACTTGGATATACTTCAAATTGAAGGAACTTTTTTTTAATAGATTTTCTATGACAAACTGTGGGAAGTTGTGTGGAAAGCAAGACTAGTTAGTTGCAAGAAATGTAGACCATGAAAGAGACTCCACAAGAAGAGGTCAAGGTACCACTAATTAAGAAAAGATTGTGTTGAATAGCCAGTCACCTGGATTAAATTAAGTCCATTTCCTTGGATACAAGGCGCCTGGACTCTGACAACCAGTCTGTTCTAGAATCCCTCTGTGCCTTTTCAGTAACCCACAGAAAATTTGGTATTCAATACTTTGAGTCCATAAATCCTTTTAAAAAAAATAAGAATGCACATTACTTTCTGGGAGGTCTGTTTGTTCTAATGAGCAAAGAATAAAATAATTATCTCACACAATGCTGCAGGTGTAGAATGTAAGAGCAACTTCAGTAACTGTATGTGCAACTGATAATAGGTCTCCAGTGAAAGAACATTTTTAGATCTCCCTTTTTTCATACTTTCTTTTCTTGTAAAGTAGCTGATGCCAAAATTAGTTCAATTGCTCTTTTTTGGGGCCTTCAAAAACTGCAGTCATGTTATTGGTTCTTTTGTTTAATACATTCTATCCATATGTTGCTGGCTGGTCTATTCAGAGAGCTCAAACCTTTTGGTATGCCCTTGGGAAAAGATGTGTGGCCTCAGTTTTGAGTCAGGAAGTGCAGTTTCTCAACTTGACTCTGTCCCTGACTTATGTTCAATTGCTTTCCTTCAATTTTTAAATGCCAATAAAGCTGAAAATATCAATAGTGTTCCAAAAATAAATTTATTTTTGTCCACGAGTAATTGTTAAGTCCTTGTATTAGGAACTATGAAGTTTAGTTGAGTAGCATTATTCAAAGATGCATCTGTGTCTTATTTTATGAACCACATGCAGAAATGGATGCCTTTGTAAATGATGATTGTCCTGTCAGTAGTTTACAAAATGCCAGCTGCTCAAGTAAACAAAAAAACAAAAACAAAGCAAAACTTGGCTCTGGATTTGAAAAAAATTAAAAACAGAAGGTTAATTTTAAAAATGAAAGCACTTTTACTGGATTAACCAACAAGTAAACTGAAAAACAATAAAAATTAAAACACTTTGAGTTCTAGAAATATGGTTGCTAAATGCTTTACTCCTCCCCACCCCACAGCAGACGATTTACCTTACTTCACTGAGAAAATAGACCACCCCAGGCAGAGTCCCTTCAAGCTCACTTCCCAAACCTTCACCGCACACTTATCTGCAGGTGTTTCTTGAATAGCTGTTAGAAGAGGAATGGATGGACGAATGCAGATCCTCATTTTTGACTCCTTTACTTTTGTCAAGTAGAAGATATCCTCTCCTCTTGCTTAACTAAGGCTTTTGGCGACCAAGTCCTTCAACTGTATCTTGGCCCCATCCTCCAAAGCAGTTCTTGGATCCTCCTTCATCAGAGACCTGGCTCCGTCACTTGATCCTTCTCTCATATAACTTCCATCTCTCTTTCTTAGCTCTTTCTGTTTTTCCATTAATAAGTAAACATGCTTCAGCTCTCTTTTCTCTGATGTGTGTCTGTGTAAACATATATACGTATTATTACATATACCAACACATATATGTCATAATTTATTTAGACATTCTCTTGTTGATAGCCATTTAGTTTGTTACCAAATTTTTGCTCTTATAAACATGTCCCTGTCTCCCTGCACACAAATGTGACAGTTCTCTAGGGCAATGGTCCTCAAGGATCCTATCCCAGACCTATTAAGATCAAATCTCCAAGGCTGTTTCTTAAAAGCCTTGCAAATATTTCTAATGAGCAGCTTCAGTTGAGAATTACAGCTGTAGGGTGAGAAGTAGGAAATCTGAGTAAGAGGGTATGAACATTTTATGCTGTATTACATATTGCTCAATTACTCCCCAATGTTGTTGTACCTATTTTCTATCTGATCAGCATGGTAAGATTTCTTCTGCTTACTTGTTACCTTGTGGTATTGTCAGACATCACTTTTCCCAATCCAGCTGTGAAATTGTATTTCAAATTATTTTTGTTTTGATTTACCTCAATTACTAGCCAGGTGGAGCATCTTTTGTGTATTTTTTCATTCTGATTTTTTCTTCTGTAAATTGCCTCTTCACATCTCTTGTCTACTTTTCCGTTGGTATGTTTGTCTTTTTCTTATTCATTTATAGGTGGTGTTCAAAATATGTTCTGTGTAATAATCTTTTTTCTATATGTACAAAGTATCTTCTCCCCCCGACTGTTGCTAGTCTTTTAAATTTGTGGGTTCTTGAGTGATTCTGCCTGGGTTCAGTTTCCAGCTCTACTGCTTAAGTTGTTCTTTCCTAGAACTAGAATTGACTATTCTTAGACTTTTCTGTTTCATATGGATTTCAGTACCAATTTGTGAAGTCTGATGAAAATATGTTGGAATTCTGTTTGTAATTGCATTGAATTTGTAGAATAATTGACATCTTTAACATTGAGTCTCTCCTTTCTTGAAAATGGGGTATTTCTCCATTTACCTAGGTATTCTTTCATAATGATCCTTCACATTTTAATATTTTAAAATTTATTCCTTGATATCTATAGATTTTATTGCTATTGCAAATTAGATCTTTTTATTATGATTTCTACTTGGTTATTACTGATGTTGAAGAAGGCTACCAATTTTTATATGTTGAAACTTATCAAGTAATCCTGTAAAGTCTTACTGCCTCTAAAATATCTCAGTTTTTTATATATATACAATCTTATTGACTGCAAATGACAATTTTTATTTATTTATTTTTTTACTTTTCTAATTCTTATATCTCTTATTTCGTTTTCCTGTTCTTGTTTGTTTGTCTGTTTGCAATGTTGAATAGTAGCACTTGTAAGGACACTGTGATGTGTTGCCCAGATCCCCCTTCAAGGATGCACCTGTTGCCCCAGTTGTTGTGAGGACTATCAGCAGGCAGCTGACACCTCTACTCTAAGTCCATCCACTCTAAAATATATTATCTTATTAGGTCGTGGTGGCTAAATTCTTTGAACACTTTTCCATACTTATTGTAGCATTCTCACCATGAACTTTTGTGTCTTTCATGAAACTCTTCAGTTAGTGTCTGCAACACCACAGCTGGTAGCCCTCTTCAGGGATTGCTTCAGCTGCAGAAAACCACCTTGCCCAAAGTCCCACCTCTTCCTGGGGGGCCCACATCCAATGATGGATCTTGGCCCCGCTTGGTACAACTCAGAAGAATCATTCTAGCTCCATAGCTCGCCTGAGGTTGGCTAAGGCTGTTGTTAGGCCTGCTTCACACTTCAACTTTTCCCTCGCCCAGTCTTGCTTCCTTCCCCACCTTTTCATTAGTGTTGATCCCAAGGGCACTTCTTAGTAAACATCCAGCATGCCAAACTCCTTCTCAGAGCCCAATTTCCAGAACACCAACTATGACACGATTGTGGGCATCCTTGAGCTTTACAGGGAAGGCCTCACTATCAATCAGAATTTGGGGTTACAAGCAACAGAGTATGCCTCTCGGTTGTCTGGCAGAAAGTAAGCTCCATGAATGTGGGGATGTTCCTCTGTTTTATTCACTAATGTATTGTATGCATGTACAAAGGAAAAAACATATTGAAGGGATATAGGCTAGCTCAGAAATGACAGGGAAAACCAGAGACACAGGCATGGAAGAGCAGAAGGAAATAAAAGGACTTTTGGAAGCCAGGACCACAGCCAAACCCAAACATACGGCGAGGACATTGTTAGAGCAATGGGCATCTTCTCTTGCACCACTGCATCTGAATTTATAGATTCTACATGTTGCTGTCCACCCCTGCTGAAAGGAAGCATCCACTGTCCCTTTTTATTCATGTCATTTTCTTCAGAATTAAAGTCCAGAAAGAAGTGTCATGTGTTCTAATCCTGGTTGCCAGTGGCATGGATCTTTTTAGCTTTGTAAGTGGGAGATGGGATCTATTCCTCTCTAGGACTTTTGAAATCAGGAACTCTCCAAACAGCAAGGAGAGTTCAGATGCTGGGCAGCCAACAACATGAAAAAATCCATTGTAGCTTCTAAAATTTTACTAATAGGCAGTAGCATGCTAGTAAATGTTTAACAAGTAGTACTCCAGGGGCAAGAAGCATTGATTTGTAGCATTTGCCAATTTCTGGGGTGAAAGTATTCCACTATTTTGAATTTCAAGCTACCAGTGTGATGTTTCTCAACACTGAGTTGGGAAGAGATGAACTCAATCCTCTGTCATGAGCTGGTATGAGCCGGCTCCTGAATACCGCTGCGGTAAGTATGGTGACTGTTATGTTTGATTTCTCCTTTACAACAAATGACAACAAAAAATCCCATGTTCCTCTTTAGTTACAGCCACTCACAGCTGATCATCATGAAAGGATTGTCAACATGTGCTAACTTCACCGCCTCAAATCATTCATTCCACACCTCTACTCCAAGTCCATCCACTCTAATATATATCATCTTATTAGGTCGTGGTGGCTAAATTCTTTGAACACTCTTCCATTCTTATTGTAGCATTTTCTACCATGAACTTTTATGTCTTTCACAAAACTCTTCCATCAGTGTCTGCAACACCACATTCTTCTGTGGTCTGTCTGGTTCTCAACCTGGTCTTTCTCAGTCTCTTTTATAAACATCCCTTTTTCTGTCCTCCCCTTGAATGCCAGGATTCCACACGGCTCTATCTTGGCCTCTTTTCACACTCTACACCACCATCTATAAAATAGAGATTCCTGATTCTACATCTTTAGCCTTGTTATTTCCGTTGAGGTCCAGACCTATACAAATAGTTCAAACTGCTTTTGGACAATTTTACCTGGAAATCTCCTTGGCACTTCAAACTTGACATGTTTAAAACTGAACCTGGGCCAGCCCCGTGGCTTAGCAGTTAAGTGCACGCGCTCCACTACTGGCGGCCCGGGTTCGGATCCCGGGCGCGCACAGACACACCGCTTTTCCGGCCATGCTGAGGCCGCGTCCCACATACAGCAACTAGAAGGATGTGCAACTATGACATACAACTTTCTGCTGGGGCTTTGGGGCAAAAAAAAAAAAAAAAAAAGAGGAGGATTGGCAATAGATGTTAGCTCAGAGCCAGTCTTCCTCACAAAAAATAAATAAATAAATAAATAAAACTGAACCTATCACCTTCCACCCATCTTACTCCTTTGTTCCATCTCCCACCTTCTTCTACCATCCCAAGCCAAAACCTTCTCCTACTTATGTATTCTTTATCAAAACCAGAAACAGGTGAGTGGTCTTCAAGTCTGCTCTTTTCCTAGCCCACATCCAATTATCACCTAGTTTCATAGATTCTTCAATTTGCAATACCATGGCCTAAGATGAAGCCACCATTAGCTCTTCATGAATGCAATATCTTCCTCATTGGCTTTCTTGCCCCAGTACAAGTTATTTACCCCAAAACTTAGAGTTCTTATTCAAAGGCACATCTGATATTGCCATCTTTCTGCTTAAAATTCTTCAATCATTCCCAAAAGTCCTCAGAAAAAAATATACTTTAGCAAGGCATTCATGGTCTATATTGTTAATTGTGACTGACTCCTCAACATCCATTCCCAACCCTATCCTTCTATGACACAGCAAAGTGATTTTAGGAATTGATGCTTGCTTCAGAGGTAGATCCTGCTTAGTCTAGCCAATCTTGATGATCCCACCCCCCCCTTGTCAATGATTGATTTGGGAACCCAGGGCTGAGATAATGATGCCGAGCATTCCAATGGTGACATTTATTGATGCAACTCTAGATGTGGTAACTAAGTTGATCCAGTCTAAGACTGAAGTGAGGAAGTTTTATTTAACAGATAGAAGAGTTCTCTCTCTCCCCATGTTGAGGTAAAAAAAAAAAAATGTAGCCTTGGTTACCCTTGGCTGCTATCTTAATAGGCTAAAGTTGATGCTGTGGAAGACAAAAGAAAATGATGGAAGAAACCAATCAACCCTGAACATGCCATGACTTATTGATTTTAAGTTGAGTTGAAATCATCCTAAACATTATATGGCTCTTCATGATCTAGTCCCTAATTACCTTTCCAGCTTCACCTCTCCTTATTTGTCTTCTTACACTCAAAGCGTCATCTGAGGACCAGCAACATTGATATCATCAGACAATTAGAAATACAGAAACTCAGGACCCACCCTAGACCTACTGAATCAGAATCTGCATATTAATAAGATTCCTAAGTGACTATATGCACATCAGAGTTTGAGAAGTGCTGCTCTTGACCAGCTGTTCTCAAAGTCTGGCTCCCAGAGCAGCAGCAGCAGCATCAATATCACCTGGGAACTTACTAGGACTACAAATACTCAGGGCCCCAGACCTACTGAATCAGAAACTCTGGGGGTGGTATTCCCAGCAATCTGTTTTAATGGCTCTGTCACTTCTCTAATACCATGCATAAGATTTGTATTTTTAGGTGATACTGATACTGTCTCTAGACCACTCTTTGAGAACTACTGGTCTATACCACTGTTTTCTAAACTTGGCTGCACACTGAAATCAATCAGAAAGCTTTCGAAATCACTGATATCTGCATGCCACTCCCAGAGAATTCTGACTTAATAGATGTGATATGCATTGGGGAGTTTTCAAAGCTCCCCAGCTGATTCCAGTTTTCAGCAAATTTGAGACCATTGATCTACACTCTAACCATACTGAACTACCTTTGCTGTTTCTCCAAAATCACAAAGCTTTCTATCTCTTTTTCTGAACCAAATCACTTGTTTTTCCTCTCTCACCTTTTCTTTACCTGACTTGTATTTGCCTTTTACAACTCAGTGCAGGTGTCACCTCTTGTGCGAAGTTTTCCTGATGGCCAAGTTTGGATTAAGTGTCCCTGCCACGTACTTATGTGGCAGCCAGAGCAGTTCTCAAACTGTTTTCCACTTTGCTTCTTCTGACCTGTCTTCCTCGTGGAATTATAGTCTTTTTGAGTGTGGTAAGTCAGCCATATACACTGTTTCATTCCTTGTGTCTAAACAATATCTGGCACAAAAATGGGTGCTCAATAAGCATTTATTCAATAAATACATTAGGGCAAGAATTGTGTCTTCTACTTCCTTAGTGATTGTCATAGTTCCTCAAAAAATAATTATTGAATTTTTCATAATTGTTTCTTAAAGGAACTCTTAATTTAAAAGCCCCCAAATGATATTACAGACTGCTAAAGATGTAGGAAAATTAAAGGAAAATAAAACTAGAGAAACTTGTTAACACCATCAATTTATTGCTGTATGAGGACTGCACATTGTGCAAATTGAGCTATTTTTCACTGGGACCAGGATGTGGATTCTGACTAAGACTCGGTTACCATGATGACTCTGTATAGCATCGACGTGATTAAGAGCCTGAGTTGGGGGGTTGCCACTTACTCATTGTGTGTCTCTCAGCAGCTGCTTGACTTCTTTAAGCCTCAGGGTCCTTACCTCTAAGATGAGTGTAGTAATATTTGCCTCACAGGGATATGTAAGGCTTAAAGGAGACAATATTCTTCAGGCATGGAGCATAATACCTGGTTTATAAAAAGTGCTCCATGTGGGAGCTAAGAGCTAATAGAGTATTTCTAAATTCCATTTAGACTTGTGGGTAGAGTTTGGTGCCATCTTTGCTGATCAAATAATTTTTAAAATATAAGCTTGGTCTCCTCAGACTCTGCATTTTATATTTAACTCCTGATTATCCAGGGGCAAAGACAGAAAGAAACTGTCTCCGCACCTACTCCTTCCCTGCCATCCTTACCAACCTATGCTTTTATGGAGGGTAGTTTCACTTCTTTCTCCAGAACAATAGCTGCATTAGAAAGTGATGAAAATCCCCAAAAGATGGCCAGAAGGAACAGAGGGCTGGGAGGGCTAATTTGTGGATAACTGGCCCACAAGCAACAAATTATTGATTCTAATTGAAAATCGCAGGGATGCAGATTTCCACAGAGGACACCAAGCTACGCAAGAGGAAAGGAATCATACAATTTCCCTGGAGGTTGAGTTGTAGCCCACAGCTATAAAATATAGCCCTTTGTGTGCTGAATGCTGAACCAGGGCACATTAAGACAAGAAATGTTTATTTATAGGCATCAATAAAGTGAAAGCATAAGCTGTATGAACAGAATTGGGCTGGTCAAGGACAGCTAATTCCTGCAAATACCTTGTTACTCATTGAATGTAAATGATCTACTTCTGCATTTTATCATGTTTACACAGTGATATTTTGCGGTGGCTGCTTCCAGGTTTATGTGTATTTTTAATCTGGGAAAGTCCAGGACTTATTCACTCTTATGTTGAATAAAAGGTCATTGGTAAAAATCAGGAACCAATCTAAAACAAGAAAGGGACGGCAAGTTTTGCCAAGCGTGTCCCAACTTATTTCAATATTTTCTTAAAAATCCATGGTCTTGAAACAAGAACTAGCTTCTGATATTGCAAATAAAAGATCAGATATTTCAATTAGGTAAACAAAAACAACGACAAAAACAGCACCCAAATGGTGCCCTCTGCTTTCATTAGAGCCACAGAGAGGTACCTTTGTGTGGCTATAGTGGGTAAAAGGGAGTAACGTGAGGGGACAACAAGCAGAATTCCAAACTTCAGATATCATATTTTATTTAAATGGTCTATCATCCTATGAAGTTGTTACTATGCATTATCCCCATTTTACAGATAAAGAACCTGAAGATCAACAAGCCTGATTTATTTGCCTGGGACTCACACAGCTAGTAAGCCACAGGGTTAGCCACCAAGCCTGGGTTTATCAGCCTAGTAGAATCCTGAGCTTTCCTCTATATTATGAATAATTTTTTTGTTTCTTCAGAAAAAAAAATGTTGTGGGTATGTGTGTGTTTTCTTTATTCGTTATACAACTCAACACCTGTAACAGAAAAGTTCATTAGCATATAGTGGTTTAAACATGAGCTTGGGTTCTAGGTCTGTCTACTAGTCATGTGACTTTGGACAAACTTGTTAAACTTTATGAACATCAGTTGCCTTATCTGTAAAACTGGATAATATTAGCAGCAAGATTGTTGAGCAGATAAAAATAACAATCATGCAGGGGCAAGCCTGGTGGTGTACTGGTTAAGTTTGCACGCTCTGCTTCTACTGCCCAGGGTTGGTGGGCCCAGATCCTGGGCGCGGACATATCACAGTATCAAGCCATGCTGTGGCAGTGTCCCATGTACAAAATAGAGGGAGGTGGACACAGATGTTAGCTGATGGCCAATCTTCTTCACAAAATAAATAAATAAATAAATAACAATCATGCAAAGCCCTAAGCACAGTGCTTGGCATATGATAAATGCCCAATAAACGTTAACTGTTGTTTGTAAGTGCATTCTGTTCTCAAGGCTTTGGCTAAAGTGTTTATAGAGGATACAAAGTTGAAAAAGACTATTGTTCTCGAGGAGATTGGCCAGAAAATAGAGGGAACTTGCTTTTAGATGTGACATAGGGATTTTGTTTCATACAGAGAAGAGACATTGGGGGGATTGGATTTGTATGCTGAATAAATGTGTTTTATATACCTGAAAAAAAATCATCATTTTCTATGGAATTTCTACAGCATGAAAATTCATGCTGAATTTCAGCCCATTACTATTATCACACCAAACATTCTGTTCAAGGATGGAAAAAAAATTGTGTCTCCCAAATGACAGTCACAGAGTGGCTTAGGAAGCTAAAAAGGACACCAAGTGAATTTATTCATAAATTCATAAATACAAATTTATTCTTCATATACAAGAATAAACACATAATAAATTATATATTTATAAAATATATACTCTAAAATCTGTTTTGTGATGCAACATTTCTAATGTAAATATTCCTGGCAAGGCATTAGCAAATTTTTAAAAAAGTTTTATTAATCCTTCTGCTGCATTGACCAGTTCTCAATCACACCCCTGCGGCATGTTCAGTTCTCCTAGAGGAAATAACAGAAGTTTATAGAAAAAAAAAAAAAAGTACTCTACAATTCCCCCAATCTATGCTTTTGCATTTCTAGTCTTCTTCTCATTTGCTCTTAAAAAAAAAAAAAAAAAAAAAAATAGGAGGCCGGCCCAGTGGCATAGCAGTTAAGTGCTCGCGCACTCCCCTGTGGTGGCCTGGGGTTCACAGGTTTGGATCCTGGGCGCGGACTGATGCACCTCTTGTCAAGCCATGCTGTGTCTGCGTCCCATATAAACTAGAGGAAGATGGGCACAGATGTTAGCCCAGGGCCAGTCTTCCTCAGCAAAAAGAGGAGGATTGGCATCAGATGTTAGCTCAGGGCTAGTCTTCCTCAAAAAAATTAGGCATTTCATAGCAGTTTGCAATTGAATAGCAGACTGAGTACTAAAAACTACTATTGAAATAGGTTTGATTTACCCAGAGCCCTCAAATAAGAGATATACCTTCAATAAAGCAATTTGTAGGAAACTTCCTTTCTAAACATTTTACATCTGGATATTAAATGGAATAATCCACCTGGGTATTAGATTGTGTGGACTCATGGTGTATGAATGTGTATGTTGACAATTCCTCCTACTCAACAGGGGGTACACAGTTGAGTAACATGTCCTTTACTTCAGAGGCAGAATTTCCCTGAGCAAAATCATAAACTAGGTAAAGATTATTTTCCAGGGCTCTTATCATTCCTTCATGAAACTTTGCACACTTCTCCCTTCACTCCATGCCACTTCTGTAACGCCCAACCACTGCAAGCAACCACCATCACCAGCACCACCAAAACAGCACAATTGCAGGAGGGCAGTGTTTGTGCTATCTTCATTCTTCCTCTTAATCCAAACCTTTCTTCCAAATACATTTATAGACTTGTTCATACTAACATGTGACTGTTAAGGCTACGACGCTTGCCCTTCCAGGCTTATTTAGTAAGTGATAAGAAGCCTTGGCAAATAAATGAAGTCTAATGCATAACTTCAAATACTAACTGCACAAATAGGGAATATATTTACTGGAAAGGTGGGGGTATTTTTAGCTGACCCTAAACTAAAGGGTGATCTGTGTATGCATAAGGCAGGTACTGGTCTCATACTTAAGTAGCTGTGATCTCCTTTGTTCCAACACATAAAGCCCACACTTACATAGAAAACTATCGCCTTTACTTTCCCGGAGTTTGCAGGGAGATGGTCCCAAGCTCCGCATAAGGCAATGATGATGATAAAAAGATCTTTGCTTTAGATCTGATTGAGAACCTGGGACTCCTAAGGGCAGGGTGTTCTGAGAGACTTAAAGGGACTGAGCCACTGTGTGCTTGTTCTTCCACCCACGTTCCTGAAACAGACAAGTTAGTCCTGCTCCTTTGCTGGGGAACACGGACGGATGGAGGATGGCAGTCCTGAACTTTCCCTCCTGCAGAGTAAAGTGGAAATCCCTTCCTCTATGAATTTGAGGAGCCAGGAATGACAACAAAGCCCTTCCTGAAGGCCAACTTTGGGGGAGGCTCTGCACTGTGTACTTTGTATACGTGATCCCTTATCCTGGGTAAACCTCACAACACCCCGGAAGGCGGTGTTATTACCCCCTGTGTTAAGATATGTCTCCTCAGGTGAGGAACTTGTAGGCATCACTCTGCTCGTAAACTGAATAACCAATATCTAAAAACATTTCCATCTGCCTTAAAGCAAATGCTCTCCACTGTGCTAACATTTTAAATATCTTCAACCTGGGGCTGGCCAGTGGCGCAAGTGGTTAAGTGCGCGTGCTCCACTGCGGCACCCAGGGTTCGCCGGTTCGGATCCCGGGCGTGCACCGACACACTGCTTGGCAGGCCATGCTGTGGCAGCATCCCATATAAAGTGGAGGAAGAGAGGCATGGATGTTAGCCCAGGGCCAGTCTTCCTCAGCAAAAAAAGAGGAGGATTGGCAGATGTTAGCACAGGGCTGATCTCCTCACACACACACAAAAAAAGAATTAAATATCTTCGACCTTCTGCAACAAAGACTAAGGCTGTGGCTCTACCAGTATATTTTATCAAAAGTTTCTTTCTTAATCTCTGTCCTCAAAACACTCACAATTACAACCTTCTACTTAGCTCCTTTGGCACAAATAGAGAAGAATCCATTTCTAATTTTGGTAGAAAGTCTTTTTTTTCTCATCATAGATCAAAAATGTCATCATCATACCATTTGTCAGCAACTGACTGGGGCCTCTCTCAGTCTTCTTTGCATTTACATTACACATGTCATCTTTGTGAATTGATGTCAATAAGCCAATGGCTTTATCTTAAATCTAAAGTAGAGGAATCTTTCATGGATAACACATTCAAAAGAAGTAGGACTGTAAGAAATATGATGGGAGAGTCCTTCTTTAGGTGATAAGGAAGTGAAGAGACGTCAAACACCAGTGCCTATATGGAGCTTTATGGAGCAGTTAACCTTGAGACTTCGCTGTTAGAAAAGATTAAACTGCAACTTCTGGTTAACAGATTTATAGAGCTTTACAAATACCTCGGTTTCACTATTTGTGCTTTTATCTACTTCTGGACTTTATTACTGCTTTCTGTCCAGTGATAGTCTTTATATACACAGAATGCCAAGAGATTAAACAGTGAAAAGAAGTCAAAAGGTTCCCTTTGTCATCTTTGATGTCTTAAAGATTTTAATAGAGAGGCACACCTTCCACCAGTTAGAGATCCATGGAAAATGGCACCCCTATTCCCCGCGTGGGTGACAAGCATTTCACAAATCACAATCCCCAGATAAAGGCAAAGAAAATGTCAAAATAGTAGCTCCCAAGGGTTATGGTGGAAAATAACTAGCCCATGATTAGCAGTTCATTGCACGTGCACAAAATCTAAATAATTCATATGATACAGTCAGCATATTGGTAAATAATATGTCATAGTTACACATCCCACAAAAGAGACTATTGTTTTGGTTTTTTGTGAATAAAGACAGCTATATCAGTGTAGAAGATAAATTAAAAAAAAATGAAATGCAGAATTTTTCAGGCTCCATCTGGCCTAAATGATTTTAATATTACAGAATCCTTCACAAAAGGCAGGAAATGACAATGTTAGAATAAAATACGTTAATATTGGAAGAAGAAAGAAAACATCAATTAACAGTGTGAGGAGGTGGCCTGTTCCCACTTGTCCTAGCTATGAGGAAGTATTGTGTAAGCTCATGCCTTCATGTTCCTGAGGTGCCTACTGTCACAGAGCAAGCTACCAAGCCACGTGAATGCTACAACTTGAGGGAAAAACAACACTTCTGACTAGAAAATTAAGTTTCTCATCTACAATTCTACCTACGCACCAAGAGCTATAGTCAACACATTTTTTTTACTTGAAGAAAACAATTTATTTTCTGATTGCAGTGAATTTTGTATACTAGCTGTCACTCTGAGTTTCAAAATACTTTATCATATAATATGTGTTTAAAATCCAACTATAATCAAATGATCAAATGAAAGCTATTTATAAATAGAGACTGATATATGAGGAACGGTACCAAGATAGGGCTTTCCAAATGTGAAATGTCTTAAAGATTTTCTTTGGAAAGATGAAAAGGTATTAAAGTCACAGAAATAAAAAGACTTTTTTTTTTAATTGTCATAAGAATTTGTGGATTGAAATCATGAAAAGGTAATCAGATGTTAATGAGTGTGGGCACTGGCAGAGAGTCTGAGTGGAAACTTTCAGGTAAATTGGCACCTTGTAATTTTAATAATTTTTGAACTTTTCATAATATTTTCTCCCCATAAAGTGCTGTGATATGTTGATAAAATTCTATTTTCTAATTTTTGAAAAAAGGAATTTCATACTTTACCATAGTATATATATAGGGAAGTTCCATTGAAAGATTATGGAGTACAATTTGATAAGCCTCCTACTAATGCTAATTTTGACATGTGAATAAATTTTTAATTATCAGTGATTTTATTATGCTCTTTCTTTAAGAAAACCTAATATATTTGTGTGAGTGTGTGCGTGTGTGTGTATGTAAGCGAGTGCATTTAAAATATGACCTAATTTTCAAAAAATTTACCAGAACATTCATTTTTAGAAATAAAAATATCACTTACTCCCTCTTGCCTAAATAATAAAGGCTAAATTTCAGAATTTAGCCTTATGGCCTTCTGTGATCTAGTCCAAAAGCACCCTTTTGATTTTATTGTTTCTATTCTCATTAAAATCCTATTTATAAATTGGATCATTTATGTAGCCATCAAATATTTATTGAGTACTTACCACAAGCCAGGCTCTGTGGACTCAAAGATGAATAAGGCACAATTTCTGTTCTCAAATAGCTCACAATCTAGCAAAGAAGATTTGTAACCAGCTACTTACAGTATCATAAGTGCAATATTTGATGTGTGTTTAAGGCACAAGAGGAAATGCCAGCCACTTTCTGGCCAGATAGGTAATAGATTCAGGGAAGATTATATAGGGGAAGTAATAAATAAATTAGAATTCACCAAATAGACATGGAAAAAATGATGTTCTAGGCTAGGGGAGCATGTACACAGGTACAAAAGTTTGAGATAGGAATGCAGGTCCGGTCAAGAACAGACGTTCGACTATTGCTGGAACAGAGAGTGCAGAGGTTCACCATCTTCCAAATGCCATCCATCCATTAAATCCTTTGTTCATGGCTCATTCTTCCATTTCTGCAGATTAGAGTGGATAATGTTGGCTGCTTATGGGAACCTAATGACTTTGACATGACCTTGGACCAGAGTTTCTCAAACTTGGCACTACTGAGAGTTTGGACAGAGGAATTCTTTATTATGGGGGACTGTCTTGAGCATTGTAGTATGTTTAGTCACATTCTGGGATTCTACCCACTAGTTGTCAGTAGCATCTCTACCCACTCAGTCATGACAATCAGAAATGTTCCTAGTCAATGCCAAATGTCATGTGGGGGGAAAAATTGCCTCCTGTTGAAAATCACTGTCTTAGATCTATGTGTCCACATAGTCACTTTAATATTGGTAAAGGTTATAACCCTACTAGATAGGAATGATTATAAGGAAAAAGAAATTCCATCATCTTCAAAAGTCTTTAGGACTATATGGGTACAATTAAACGTATCAAGAACCAAATAAATGCAAATACAATCAAATAGAATTGCATTGGGTGTGTATGTGTGTATATATGTGTATGTACAGACTTCTTTGAGGATATGGAAGAATCAGGTAATAAAACAATATAGTCCAGGAATGTGGGGTACATAACCACCCTTACTAAATTATAGATTTCCTATTCTGTGTTAGAAAGAGACCTCTGTATTTATAACCATCAGGTTATAAATAAGTGTTTCCCATCAGTGTTGAGAATTATGTATTAGTGTCTCAAACGAGACCTCTAGTCTTATGCAACTTTAACCATCTGAGAAGGTAACCCCCAAACTATCTGAAATTTCATAATTGTTTCTTTTTAACCCCAAGACAATTTATAATTAAGTATAGAAATATTTGGGAATCAAAATCATAGTGTTAATATTTTTGTGTAAGGAATTTCTGCATATTTGGTACTTTATACACTTGTAATAACTAAGAGAATAAGAGGATGTGTCCTATAAGAAGCTAATCTTGTAAATCTAATCTGAAACATGTAATTTAAGCAATGATTTGAATTTTTAAAATTTTAAGTTGAAATCTTACAAAATTTATATGCAAAATTGCAACATTTAGAGCATTTAAGAATCACCATATCTAAAGTTGAATAGATTTAAAAAAGTATTTAATTCTTGGGACTACTTGTTAATCCATTAAAGTTCTTAAAAGAGAATGCAAATATATTAAATTTACAAATTCAATTTTTAATGTTTAGGGAATTCAATTGTTTCAAGCCCCCTACAAACAAATGTTACATTTGCTAGATTTATAAAGATAATAATACCGTTTGAATGTTAAAGTAAAAGGTTAAAGAAGAACTAAGCTTTGGAATTTTTACTTTAATAACTATATATTTATTTTTTAAATGAAATAACTTCTGCAAAGCCTTTTCTGACTAAGGACATAACCTCAACCTCAAGGACCAAAAAAACCTCAAGGACACAATAAAACCCAAAGAGAAGGATAAGGCCCCTTTATAATGGTGATCAAACTTAACATTACCAATTATGGGAGAAACTTACCTCATGTCCCTCCTGATGCAATGCACTAAAGAGGGTACATCATCCTTGTTGTGTCCATGCTAAAAAATTTTAATCTGAATCTAATCATAAGGAAACAAATCTAAATTGAGAGACACCTTCAAAACAACTGCCCTGGATTCTTTACAACTGTCAAAATCATGACACCATCAAAACAAACAAAATATAAATACAAACAAAATAAACAAAACAAAAATAAACAAAAACAAAACAAAACAAAAAAACAACAAAGCAAGAAAAACAAAGAGAACAGGAAAAAAAGTAGAGAGGGGAGGCTAATGACTATGTGACCCTTGATTGGATCTGGATCCAAAAACTAAAAATCTATAAAGGATGTTATTGAGACATTTTCACAACTTTGATGGGAAAATATCCTTGTTCTTAGATGACAGATGCTGAAACATTCAGGGGAGAAGTCTAAAGATGTCCACAATTTGCACTTAAACAGTTAAAAAATATGTGTATACAGTGCACTATGAATCTAGCTGGAGGGTATACTGATGTTCACTGTTCTATTTTTGAGCTTCTGTAGGTTTTTAAATTCTCAAAATAAACAATTGAAAAAACATCTCAACTCACACTGAACCCATTTTGCTCCCTTATGAAGCTCATGACTCTCAGGAGAAGTTGATGCCAAACTCCAGCACAAGGGAACTGGCCTTGTCTAAGAATCTCTTTGCCAAAGATTGGCTCAGAATAAAGTCTAAATTTGGACCAATGAAACTGGAAGAGAGGTTTGCTACAGGTTTTTCTTCTTGTTTCTGCTTGTGGGAGAGCTTCTGGGAGCAAGTCTCTCTCTTCCTCTTTTATACTTGTACACAAGGGTGAGGCCTGGGAATTTTGTAGCCATTTCACTTCCAGCCTGAGGTAGAAGCTGCCAGAAGGAAAAGCGATGACAAAAGTTTCAGGGAGGTGGAACAGGAACCACTGGATAAATCAATCCTGAAAAGACTATGGTACATTTGGTCTTCCAGTTATGAGAATCAATTGATTCCCTTATTGTTTAAGCCAGTTGAAATACTTGTAGCCAAACACATCACCTGATGTGAATCTCAAATTGAAGCTGCCTTCACACTCCAGTGCCACATCACTCATGAAATGACCTTAATATCTCCATTCCAAACTGTTAACTCACCAGAGTTTTCATGAGGAAGGAACTATCTTTATTTAGCAAAATATTTTGATTGGTCATGTAGGGAAAAAGGTAAGACTAGCCTGAGCAAGCACATAGATGGATGTATTTGTCAGGTTTCTCCAGAGAAACAGAACCAATAGTGCATGTGTGTGTGTGTGTGCATGCGTGTGTGTGTGTATCTCTATAGATGGATTTCTTTTAAGGAATTGGCTCACATGATTGTAGAGGCTTGGCGAGTTCAAAATCTGATGGGGTGAGGTAAGACTCAGGGAAGAGCTGCAGTGCAAGTCCAAGGCATCTGCTGACAGAATTCCTTCTTTCTTAGGGACAGTCTTTGTTCTATTAAGGCCTTCAACTGATTGAAGGAGGCCCATCCACATCATGGAGGGTAATCTGCTTTACCCAATGTCTACCTATTTAAATGTTAATCTCATCAAGAAAACACCTTCACATAACCATCCTGAAAAATGTTTCACCAAATATCTGGGCACCATGGCCCAGCCAAGTTGACACATAAAATTAACCATCACAATGGATAAATTGCTTAGTGTGAGAAATGAGCACACCTGGTTTTGCCCTCAGAGATGTTGGGTAGGGGAAGAGAAGAGAGAGAGACCAGTCAACCAGAGGCTTTCAAACTTTATTTTTTACTTTGTGCCTTGTCACACGCATGCCCATGTGTACATAACTGAAACAAAAGCTACTCTTCATCTTCTCTGCTCTTTCTTCTCTTCCCTTCTCTTCCATTCTATTTCATCCCATCCTATTCTATACCATCCCATTCCATTCTTTATTTAATTTTTGAAAATGTTCATCTTCACCCACAAAATGGATTTCATTGTCACTAATGGGTCACAAAACTTCAGTGTGCAAACAATGAATATACAATTTATGTGTGCACAGTTGTGTGTATGTGTGTGCACATGTGTAGTAAGTCAAGGAAGATGCTGACAGGACAGGAAACAGAGATAGCACACTTTAGACCTTGAAATGATCCATAAACCAAGAGTGAGGTGATTGTGATAATGCAAGCAGTCCTGCCTCCCTTCCTCTCAGTGCTATACACACCCTCAAAGTTCACAGAAATCTTGGGGAGGGCTTTGGTCTTTCAGTGGGCATGGAATTAGGGATCCGAGAATCTGCATGCACTGTAGATCTCAGGGGACATGGAGGCCCAGCTGATTACCTGTGTTATAGAAGCTATTCTCCCTACCTTTAAACTTCCATAACATCTCAGCCAGTTATGGTGGTGCTGATCCATTTATATTTTATACTACAGAAATTGGGTATTTACCTACCCTAATAGGCTATATCCTACTTTTGGTCAGGGATTATGTCTTAGGTACAATTTTTATGTCCTATATCAATTAGTATAGTTCCTACACAGAGTAATAACTCAAATATGTGCTTTTCCTTATTTTATGCATGTAAAAATTGTTACTAGTAACTATAATAACGTTGATTTGTTGAGTGGCAGAATAAACTTTATGAAATTTCCTAACCATTCCTCCACATTTTAGACATATCAAGTATATTAAATGCTCACTTAAGATATACATAACATTGTTATATATATTACGAAAAATCAACATCAATGCCCAAGTGACTATGTGGATTCATGCTGAACATATTACAAAGCAATAGCTCCAAATCAGCAATGAAAGGTGAAGTAGGGTCCACAGACTCTAGCTCAGCAAGGGAATGTACTGGCCACACTGATGTAAGCATTAAGGGCCCTGAGGATGATCAATAGTGTTAACCCTTCATGACCACATCCACCTCATGACCTGGTCAATGGTCAAGCTTAAGAGTTCAGACGAGTCTGGGGCAGCAGCAAGGCCACCTTGAGATGCTGGAAGTGACCTGAATCTTTGGTATGGTCTGGAAGCTCTAAAGGACTAGACATCACAGTAGCTCATGCCACGGACTTACAATCCACAGCGTTGGACCCCTCTCCAAGCTAATGGATTACAATATATGCATGTTAACTGTAGCTATAATAAGAGAAAAGGGGGCATTGTGATGGCTATATATGTATTGAAGCAATTCTGGGGCATTCCTGTTTTTAGTGTACCTGCTTAAGTCTGATGTTTCTGATGTCATCATGGCCTCATAAAATTGAGTTTCACATACACACATGCACACATGCATGCACATGAATTTAACATGGTGAAACTATAAAATAAAAAGATCATGTAAAAGTTGTTCCTGTACAAGGAAAATGTAATTTATTTCAGAAAGAGACAATCACTCAAGTGTATGGGCTGTGTAGGCGTTCATTGGTGAATTTAGACTAAACAGGAAGTGATGTAAATTATACTTATTACACTGTTGGGAGAGAAATATATTAAATCCAGACACTCGGACAAAGCACAAGGAATTCATTGTGTTGAAGGAAACCAGGCAGCTTTGGTGGGAAGACAATGCACTATATGGTATGAAAACCATCAGTGGCCATTTGGGACTAAAATAATATTTTAGGAAGTATGATTTTGTTCCAGCACTGAAATATTTTTTCTTTTTAGATAAAGCCCCAAGGTATCCTAATCTTAATTACATTGCTGTTTCTGTACTTTTAACTATTTCATGCTGTTGTTTTGTAATCATTAAATTGGAAAGAATAAGAAACAATGAAACCATCAATGTTTAGATGGGAAATCTTACCTATGATGAAACATCCAGAGTGAAGTTGAGGATTGAGGAAGTTTTGGAATTATCTAGCACCCATATGATTCTACCTATTGTTGAAGTATCCAGGTATCAGTTGGTAGAAGAAACACTGATAAATAAATTACCTTGAGAGTAAAAAATATCATGTGATCTATTCCGTGAGATTTGTCTCATTGGTCTATCCTTATGACAAAGCCTCCTGGAGTGAACTGAAAAACAAACAAAAAACAAAGTTAGTGAGCTGGTTTGGCTGCGTGAGTGGCCTAAAGACAACTCTCAAAAAATCAGGCCAAAGACATATAAATCTAATGTCCAACTTACCATTCTGTTACAAAGTCATATCCAAAATGAAGTAACTGAATGAATTAGGTTCAGCCTTACAAGTTACTACTGTGCTTCACCAGAGTGTAGAACAAGATAGACTTTCCTAATTTATTGGCTTCTGCCTTAATAGCATATTTCTAAAATGGCACATCTAAAATCTTCACAAATAATTTAGTAAAAATGTACTTATGGTTTATTGCCTCCATTTTCAAAGAATCTTACAATCTTTATAGGTGAGTAATTTCTTTTCTAAAGTTGGTATTATGATCATCATGAAAGTACCAAGGAAAGTCTCACTGAAAGAGGAAATCACTCCCCTAGGACTCTTTCATAGTGCTCAAAGCAGCTGGTTTTGGGAAAGTCAAAGAAACAGGGCCCTGAGCCTCCCGATGGATGCGGACGGGAGTGTGCTTGGATGGGAATGGAGTGTGAAGTGCGGCCCCCCCATGGCTCTCTCTGCAGTGTCTTTGAGTGGAACAGAATGATTTCACAGAACTCCACGTTCATTTGGAAATGGATTTCAATCAGTAAGAATGTGAGCCAAAGTCAACTTTGGTCTCTGATTTTTATGAGTTATTAAACTATACTATGGTTTGCCGAGTATGAAATGAAGGATAGTATTTTGTAGGTTTATTTGTACATACATAAAGTTATTTATTGAATGTTTCTATGATATTCATTGCTATTAACTCTCTCTCCCACCTTGTCGCCTGCTCCCCACCTCCCATCCTTTCTCCATCCCCTTAACCCCTAGCCCTTTAGTAGCTAAGGACACCAATGCTGGAACCAGACTGACTGGGAAAGTTACCTAACCTGAGTGTCTCACGTTTTCATCTATAAAATTAGAATAATAACAGAACCTAACTCAGGACTTTTGTAATGAATAAAAGGAACAAATATGATGCTTAGAAGACTGCCCGGCATCTAGGAAGTACTCAAATATTATTTTAATTATCATCTATCACCATTCTATATAATTGTTAGTAGTATTTACTACCGTTCTCATTGTAGGATGGATTTTTCTAGTAGATCTTCAACTGAAGGACACTATACAGGAAGATACTTAGGTTTTTCAACTGCTTATTATAGCAATTATTTAAAAGATATTCTACTCATTAATGATCTTATTTTCAAAAGCCTTATAATCCAGTTTTCTTAAAAATGTACAGAAATAAACCAGCCTTGGCATGTGCTAGATGGATCATTCTACACTTAAATGATACGCAAAGTCTGAAAAATTCAATTTTAGGCTCTGAAAGATGTATTTTTTCATATCACTTCATATTTCTGGACCACTTGTTAGTTTTACATTCATTAAAATATCAAGTTAGGAATCCCTCTTTAGGTGCTGGTTGTTATGAAATAAAAACCCTGTTCATTTTTTAGTATAGAGTCTATCTTGTTCTGTGTTTCAAATTACTATACACAAATGGTAAAACTTTTCATAAGAAAGGTTTAATTAGAATGGTTAATAACTATGATTTCCAAAGTGTCTGAGTCAGCCTTAGTAATAATTAGGGAGTTTTGTTCCATACAAAATGCTTTATTTAACCTTCATGCCTTCATTCAGATAATTATACAAATGCATACAGTTAAAGGTTTAAACTCTATTTCGGTTCACAGCTCAATTCATAGGAAAGTTGAATACAGAAAAGCAATGCACCAACAGAATATGTCTGAGACACCATTAAAAACAATAACACTTGTTCATTTAAATCTCTGAGAATAGACTGGAATAATCATCCTCTGAGAGAATCTCATTAGGAGGGTCTCCCTTTACATCATCATAGGGCAAAAAAAAAAAAAAAAAAAGAAAAAGAAAAAAATCACCATTTTACAGTAAAAGGAAAAAAGCTCTGAGTATATTTACAATACATACACTATACATAAATACAAGAACAACACTTACATAATATTAATAAACTTATAACAGGGGTTGCCTAAACACTACCGAGTATATAAATGCAGAGGAAACTATTGGGAAATTAGATCTTTAGATAAGCTGGAGAAATAAATTCATTTGCAATTAAAACTCTGAACAGAAAACCAAATGAAGATTTAAGAAATTAATACATTTGCTTGCCAGCATCATTGGGGGGCTTTCTCCTTTAATGCGTAGCACCTCCTCTGGGCACCCTAACTCTCTGGGGTCAGAGACCCAAGAGTCTTTTGTAAAATCACATCTGCAAAGTGAATCAGACGCAGCACATCTATTCCAATTTGCTGTTCAGAGGCTTCAAGCCTAGAATAACTGTTTTGTCAACTAAAGGATGTTTTTTGTATTTTTACAAAGATAGATCTTGTGATCCAAACATCATGTATAATAAGCTAAGTGTCAAGGAAAAGGAAAAAGATGTCTGCTTGATTTGGCCAAAGATGATATTTTTCTTTATTCCCATGTATTTTTTCAAATATGACTGAGAGATTTATTCAAAAGAATATGACGTTTAAATTGACCCCCACACACCAAGAGCAACGTCTAGACTACTACTAATTATAACTAAGTCATTTTAAGTGGCAGGTGGGTATCTTAAAGGTGGTCTGTTCTCATCGTTTCACAACACAGAAAGTTCTGAGTACATTCTTCTATGGACAAACATGAATTTGCTGGTTTCTCTTTTTTTAAAATGAGCATGTTATGATACACATAATTGCATTGTGATGCAGGATGACATAATACATAAGACGATGTTTTCAAGCTGGTTTTGTAAGTAGTTATCTCACATCCACAGAGAGTTGGTTTGCCATGTGATGCAATGTGTCCCACATAAACATGAACAAAACAATACAGCCACCATTCCAGGGCGGGGATGGTGATTCTTAAAAATGAATTTTTAAACACAACAAATTGTGGACAGACAAGTTGATAGGAAAGAGCCTTGAATATAGGCACCAGTGCCCCAGTTCAACAATATCCATCCAGTGTAATACAGTTTGAGGAACAAAATATATACTGTAGTCTGGATGTAATTACAAAATTCTATGGGAAAACTAGAAATACAAGTAGGGCAAAAGCACTTTCCATAATGTTTTATGCTGTATCTTTGGAGCATGAAATTAGCAGAAAGGGAAGATGTTGCTATGTCCTTAAAATATCTTACTCTTTGATTACTTGAGTACTTTTACTAGAATTTGACCCAAATTCTACCTTCTTATTCACCCTCATTTCTCAACAAAAATGAATCTCTGTGCAAGTCTTGTTAAGCCTGCTTCGGAAAAAGCAAGATATAATAATTCACACACAGAGTCATTGGTTCTCACTTCGCACAAACGGGTAAGACCAGACTCGGTTGCCTCAAACATTTTAAAAATACTGATGTGACCATTTCCACTACTCATCTCTTTTCAACTCACTTTAAGTTGTGGTTTTGTTGTTGAGAAATTATTGCTTGTGAAACCCAATTAACTGAGACGAGAGGCCCTTTCCACAGTGGGTTGTGCACACGGAACACTTGCTCTCAGCATGGAAGAGAATTTGTTTATACAGGTTTTATCTCTTCCCTCAGCCAAGTAACAGGGAGAAAGATCATAATTCAGGAAATTCATTTTCAGAAAAAGAAACACCACGAGAAATGACATTCTCTTAATGTTTTCTAAGTCCATTAGTACTTCCATGAATCAATACTGTCAGAGACCTTGTTCTACACAGAAAACGGAAGGGAGGTTTCATTTCTCTGATGTTGGACAGCTTCTTACGTAAAATTCAATTAAATTAACAACAATACTATAAACAAATTATTTATAAGACTATTTAAAACATTCCAAGGCAGTGCTGTTAGGTGAGAAATCTAAAAAGGAATTATCCGTTCTCTCTCCTTGCTCATCATCTGAATGTTTGTGATTGCCACCCCATTATCAACCGCCAAGAGTGGGCTCTGATATTAACAACTAGTTACGTGGAGGTGAAAATTTCAAATGCAACTTAAGCAGATTGTAGAAGGTCTATATAGGTGGAAAAGCTTTTACTATACCTACAAAGAAATACGTAGAATAGAGAAAATCCACTCTGGCTCAAATGCTATGAAGTAGGGAAGCGTTTCGGTGATTGTGATCTCCAGGCCCAACGTTTAGGAGGAAAGTGACAAGTTCAGGGAGACATCTGGTTGTTGCTGTTTGTTTATAATGATCCTTCGTGCATGACTTTCCAGAGGACTGATTTCAAATATTATGTACCACTGTCAAGTTATGTAGTATATCATGTCCATATATCTTGGAAAATATGATGACTACACATCCATTATAAAACTACTTAAGAATCAGAAATATGGAAAGTTGGCTGCTGGGAACACACGTGCAGTGTGGTGTGGTGGAAATTCAGGCTTCAGAGCCAGAGATAGGTAACTTCACATTCCTACTCTGCCGTTCACCATTTCTCTTTGTGGACAACTCAGCCACCCTCTCCGTGCCTGTTCCCCATGCATAAAATGTAGAACTGTTGTACAGATTAGAAGTAATGTGTCTAAGAATTACCAAGTAAGTGTTTAGTAAAGAATAGCTATTATTTTCACGGCTTGCTGAATTTTTGACCTTTCAAATTCTGTTAGTACTTTCAGACAACTTGCAGAAAGCAGCCCAGTCAGAAGACTTCACGTGAGTGAGATTAAGGACTCAGCAGCTTTCCTTCTACACTTAATTGTTCTACACCCTTATCCTGGTACATTTCCTTCTCCTTTTCCTTCTTTCTGAAACTTAGAAGAGGAAACAGTAAACGGTTTTCTAGGCCTGTGGTCTGCTTCTAGAGACCAATGTCCATCATGGTAGTCTTCACTGTCTAAAGCCTGAGTGTTTAATCATAGTCATACTTTTTAAATTGCTCTTACCAAATGTTTGGCTTTGAAAGAGTATAATTTTACTGATAGCCCTCAATAGCTTGTTTGGGTGGATTTGTGCTCTGAGATGGTAGGGCTGGAGAATTTCCAGGGCTCTTGACTATTCATATAATCTCAGTGTATATTTCTATTCATGACCACTTTTAGCAGTAAAATAATTACAGCAAAAAGTTGTGAAGTTCTGAATGTAAATCTAGTAATTTCCAGGACTACTGCAAACCTTGGTTAAAGGCTAGGCTTATTAAGTGTCAGTCGTACTTCAGTAGACTTTTTAGGGAGAAATGATTGTGTCAATACTCATTTCAAAATGGTTCTGAGATGGTAACAGAAAATATCAGGGAAAAAGGAAATGAAGAAATGTAAAAACAGATTTGTGCATTTGGTATTAGTGGGTAAAATAAGGTAAAAACAAACAAGCATCTCTAGTGTTTTGCTCTAAATAAACTGGCTTTTGTTAACCAAACAAAACTGTCTGAGCCACACACACACTGCTTCATAGTTTGGGGCAAATCACAGTGAAGTTTTTATCTCAAAATTATAATCACCATACAGCACAGTATACGTTGAAGATAACCTTAATGTTCAGATTTGCATTCTTACATTCTGTAACTAAGAAAGATTAAATTAGGAAATGCTAACATAAACAAGATTAGGTATATTTAAAAGACACAAAAGAATTTTTGAGGGGGTGTGAACAGATTCGATTTGCTATGTGCATATATTTACTCTATGAGCGTGTGTTTCCCAAGTGTGGAGGAAAAACCCAGTCTGATGAAAAATTATTGCTGTGGAAAAGTACAGGAATATCTCATTGGTCATAATGTTTATTGACAGGCACTTTCAGCTTTTAATTCATTTCTGAAAATGGGCATTAGCTTATTCCTATTGCCAGTATAGATTCATTTAACGTGTGGCCATATCCATAGCACTTAATCTTGTCAACATGTAGCTACTGCTAAAAGTACTCCCTCTGGAATTAAACAAGAATAAACACCTGTATAGTTTTTTGATCAAGAACTATTTCGTTGAGGAGGAAGATAACTGAGAAAAGTTGCTAGATGCTTCTCTTTAGCGCAAGTAAAATCCTGTGCAGCTGTTTTCCCCTTTTCAGGCAAAGACATTTTGAGTTTGGAATCAGTTGTCTGCAGCTTAAAATGAATTCATTATGTTTTAAACCATCCTGGCTAAACTGAGACAAATGGCCACTCCATTTTGTCAGAGCACAAGGAATGTGCTCTGACGAAGTGGAACAGAGTTCCCATGGCAATATCGCTAATTGTGTGTAAGATATACAAGGCATATCTGAACAAGGGTTTTTTTTTATTGTGATGAAAACTAGAAGCTCTTTTTCCCAACATACTTCATCAAACTATTTACAACCTCTGTAAAATTTGTGAGTTTGAAAATACTTTTTCCACTATCACATATGTTACGAATACAATAAAATATCTTCACTCTATTATTTTAAAGATGCAGTATCCTCCTATTTCATTTTCTTATGAAAATCTGAATTTCTATTGCAATTGCACAGTATTTAGCATATTTAAAGTACCAATGGACATGGTTTGCTAAACACACATTAGTCTATAATGAAACTGTGAAAATATAGCATTTTTAATTTTTTATGTATACTTCTTAACTATAAAATGCAAGCAAAGTCATATATAGCATTATAAGCTGATTCCCTAATAAGGTAAATAACTTACATTTCTAGACAGCATGGATTATTACAAATTCATTCTTTTAAAAAAGTTCTTTGTTGATATTGATTAGCCCACTGGCTGCTGCATATGCAGGTGTGTATAGGGTGTGCATGTGTTGGGGGTGCCTGTACAGGTAAGTGGAAGGCAGTGTGGGAATAAGTAGAAATGTGACATGAAAAACATGAATTACCAAATCCCTTTTCTAAACAAAACCAAATCAAACTGAAAGATTTTTTAATGAGATGCACTACCTCAGAAAAACCGAAGGAAGAGATTTGGTCAATGAAGCTGTAGAATACATTTACCTCCTAAATTTACAGGCATTAGTAAAGAGCAAAATCTGAGATTGGATTATGGAACATGAGTATTAAGGCTTCCTGGGCCTATTATGATTCATAAGAGTTATCTCACGTTCAGTCCCTTATCCGAAGACTATAACTCAACATTATCACGGATGCTGGTATTCTTAACACTGCTTAAATTCTGTCAGTCCTTACTATAAATATTAAGACACCTTTATAACAATATCATGGCTACATTTCTAAGCAGTCATAACAACATAACAAAGGCGTATTAATACATTTAAAGGCCTCACCTCACCAGATTTATTCAATTGCAGCTTTGGTAAGTATAATAAAGCAGAAAAGGAATACTGCATCTTTATCCATATACATGTCATCATTCTAATGAACTGATTTCAAAGTGCAGAATTATATTTATGTTTAAAACACACATAGCAATTTGACATTAAAAAAAAGTTGCATAAAAATGAACACAATCTTTGTATAAGCTATTCCAAATTTCAACCATAACGAGAATGGCTTTTCTAATCAACTAGAACTGGCATCTGTAAACACTGGGGCATTTTGTAAGCTTTTTCCCCCTGACAATCCTCTTCCTATTTTGCATTTAAACTTTCAAGTGAATAAAAAGTGCTCTTTTTTAAAAAAAAATGTGGTTCATGTTACTGTTATTCAACTGCTTTTGAAAATAAATGTCCTATAGTGTTTTGTGAAAAGTAATGCCAGGCAATAGTAAAATCTTTATGGTAAAGCCATTAGGAATTTCAGTCTAAATGCCTTAATAGAACTTAAGACAAGTTATCAAGCAGGCTTCTCAAGAGTCCACACACAATTAACAGGATGAGGCTGGAGGTGGAAGGGGAAGCATGACTCTTTTCCCAAAGAACCTATGATCAGAAGATTATGCCTAGGGAATCTATTACAACCTCAAAGTCTGAACCTCATAACTTTTCAAATAACAGTAACTTCCTTGAAATCAATCTCTACAATGCAAAGAGACAGTCAGGTCTACTATAGCTTCTTAAGCCATTACAGCCGCCAGTGTTATAAGTTCCCAGACCTGCACATATGGCCAGCTACAAATTGAACAGCTTCGAATTTAAAACTAAAGAATGCTTCTAGTTAGGGGACAACAGACTAGTCCTTTGGATTCTACTCCTTTTCTGTTGTTCATCTTCTACTGTGCTTTTTAAAAGAGCCTAGAATGGACATAAGATGAAATGGAGGAGGCTTTTCCATGCCTGAAGACATTCCTACTTAAAAATCCAATTCTTTCTCCCCCAAACCACTTTCCTCTCCATGGGGAAACATTTGTAGAAAATTCACCAGGGAGAATTTGCTATGTCCCAAGACAAGCCCCAAGTAAGTGTCAGTCCTGGGGCGAGATCAGCAACTCATTGAGCGCTTGTGCTTGGATCCCTCCTTAGAGGTATCGATACGTCAAAAGGGGAAATGGCGTAATGCTGACAGCTTTATCAGTTAACTTACCGTCTCAGTCTGGTTTCCACTTTCAGAGGGTGAGGAGGAAAGCTCACTTCCCTGAATCTTTCCTGTGTTATTAGAGAGGAGCAGCTCATTTAGTTTGGTGCTAAATTTAAATCAAGAAGCTCCCACGGCCTGTCAGTCCTGTGAATTCTAAAAACCACTTCTACTGTAACACTCTCAAGACGCCTCTCAGCAGAGAAAAGGACTGGCCTTCTTATGAGAGCAGGCAGAAGTAAATCAAGTCCACACCTCACCAGAGTGATTCACCTACTACCTGCCAACTAGGTTCCAGGACTAGCAGAAAGGGCTTCAGGGCTGTTCGCCACTCTCTGTGTTCTTTGCCACTGACCAGTAACCAACACTGGCATGCACCAGGAAACCTCTTTCTAGTCAAAATGGTCACAGGCAATGAGAAGTAGGAGTTGCATACAGTACAGATAAAACACTTTCCAGTTGGTAAAAAAAACCCAGTGCTTGGTGGGTAGTAGATTGAGTAGCTAAAGAAGCTATTTATCAATAGAATTGCAGCCCTTGTTGGAGGAAAATTGCCTGATGAATTTTTCAGACCTGGCAGAAAATGTACAGCACATATTTTTGAAGAGAGAATTTGACCTGAAAATCATTATGCTGCTGCTTGAACATTAAAGAAAATTCCTTTTAATACCATCCAACACAATTGTCCTTATTTCAATGTTCATCAGAATAAGATGATCTGAATTAGATGATGATCCTAAAAAGGATAATTCTGCAACCGGGAATTATTTCAGAATGTTCAAACATTTAAAAATGAGCTAGTAATATTGTGAGGTTAATTTGTGCAGTTCCCAAAATCAAGTGTTTGTAATTAAAATATATTGCAAAGGTCTATGCTGGCAACCTTTTACATCTAAGCTGTAAAAAATCTTAACAACAACAATAACAAAAAAACCTCGCCAAGCCCCTTAGCCACATAAAGCTGGGAAAAAACAGCTTTTAGTGGGGAACAAAATATGATAATTTTTCAGAAAGAATGCTTGTTGGTGATGTATTGCTTTGTTTACCGTATACTTTGCTAGTTGCAAAAAAGGCTCATAATTTAGGGGGTTGACGGAACTATAATTTCCTCTCACCCTCAGCACAGGATGAGTGGGTTCAACATCCCTGCAGATGCCAATGCAGAACCATTGGGTCCTAATACAGTTTGAAAATGAAATCTGTATAGAAGAATCTATTGGAGAGTCACTTATCCTTGGCTCTCCAAGTGAGGAGACTAGCACCATGTCAGGCTTTCCTCAGGGAACACTCCCTTTCCACTGACTCGATTCCAAGAACTGACCCATTAACACAAGAGTTAATTCCCTGCTATGCCTCTCTGGCCTTTCTAGTCACCAAATAACTGTTTTCAAACAAGAAAAGGGGAGTATAATCTTTAATTGTGGTACTCAACCAAGCAGGACAACAAACAGCAGAAAGATTACCTCAGTGCTGTAAATGTAACCAAGACATCTAAAATGCTGGGGTGTTTTTTCACAATCCCTTTAGTAAGTATGAAAATTGGTAACGTGAGTCCTCAGTGAAGTTATTGTAGGAAAGTCCTTTTATTCATTATTGCTTTTCTCCTCAAGAGGCGCATTATTTCCATCTCTGCTTTGTCTGATTTTTCATGTTCACTGACTTTGCCTGGGCAGCCCCACCTCTTACCTTGGTGCCAGTGTGTCTAAGAAAAGTTTTTTTCCCCCGATTCCTTGTAATCAAATACTAGGGGCAGGAAGAGATGATGCCTAGGTGACAGAACACTGCAATTTGAAGTGGGGCAGTAGTTTTTTTAGACAGGCTCTTCCTATTCAACTATAGAACACCTCTGTGCCAATCCATGCCAGGGCAGACACCACGACTAGACTCCAACTGAAATGTCGCTGCCCCCTCTGCTCGAACAGATAAACAAAACAGAATCAAAACAAAATAAAAACAATCAACAACAAACAAATGAAAGCTTCAATGTTGATTTTCTTCAGGGCATGGCGTAATGAGAAGGCGCGGGTGATATCTAGTTGTTGCCATCACTATTGCAATGGGCTGCCTGAGTGCCCCTTTATTTTCAGGTAATGGAACCTCTCCAACAGCTTCTTCTTTTCTACTTTCATGCTGCTTGCTGGTAACAGATTGGATGTGTATTCTATCTCAGATAGTAACTAAAATTTTTGTAAAAAGGGGTTAAGGGGTGGGACGATGGGAGAAGAATCCAAATTTAAAAGGTCTTGCTCTAGCCATCAATTTGTGGTAGATGACCTTTAAAGTATCAATAACAAAATGTCTGACAGCTCAGAAAATGTACAAGCTACAAACATCTTTAAATGGCAGAGTACACAGCACGGAAAACAATGCCTGTCTCTTCAGCATTTGTGTCACCGATCTCCCAGGCCAGCATGAAGACGTTTCTTGTGTAGTCGTGATGGGGGTTACCTTCAGACCGAAAGGAGAAGTGTTACTTCTTTTTCCTGCTCTGGTTTCAGACATCGTGGGATGGTGATGCCCTTTTGTGTTAACACTGTGAAGGGGATTCAGCCCTGCTGAATTGGGTGCCACTAAGAGATCCAGCTCTTACACTCAGCTGGACAGGTCGCATTCCTCACACCAGCATATGCCTCCGGCGGTGCAGTGCCAAGTGATCTGACCGGGAAAAGCTGCGATCACAGTCCGCGCACTTGAATGGCTTTACTCCCGTGTGTTTGCGGTAATGCCTTGTCAGTTCATCGGAACGAGCGAACTTCCAGGTGCAGCCTTCCCAGGTACACTTGTAGGGTTTCTCTCCTGGAAGAAACAAAGGGACACATGCTTTGGTGCTCCATCATTTTTCCATAATAGCAAGCCAGCACTATATTTTGGGAAATGGTTGCTCTCAATGGATCTTCCATTTGGGAATCCTTTGTCAGGAAACCTTACCATCCTACCAGCCGGTGTGGGGTCTGACAGGTGGGGGTTTCAGTCTCATCTCTCCTGTTGTGACATTTGGCAAGTTAGTTAACACTTGCATCCTCAATTACAGGTAAGTTACTTTGCAGTCAAAATATCAAACGGCATAGACTACTACAGGATATAATCACCACTGGCAGACTAAAAAGGCATCTTAGAGCTCTACTTAGTTGATTTGGTTCTGAGGCTGAAACTCACAAAGAATTATAGAGGGTAATTAATTATGTTTTGTTTCAATATTCTCCCAAAATGTGCATCACTTAGATTAAACCATCTAAGTTTAATAAGTTTAATAAGGCTATTTTAGGACACAATGTCCATTTATCAGTCACTGAGAATATGCACAAAATTTCATTAAAAGATAAAGCACTTCACCCCACCACCACTCGAAATCAGGTATTAAGTACATATTATTCATAAACACCTACTTTTTGCTTGTCTATTGGAAAAGAATCCTAGATATCTTAATACTGTAAAGTTCAAATAGCATTTTCAGTGACTTAAGAAATTGGGTGAGCCCTGAGGAATCAAGTTGGTCCTAGTGTTGAAACTCAGAGTAAAAAGCAGTCTGAAGAAGCATGTAATTTGACCTGGTCCTCAGTCAACTTGTTAAGGGCAGTAAAATATGCAAAGGCTTTGCTGGGAAAAGATACACTATCCACTGTCCAAATGAGCTCCCGGGGGAGCGGGACAATAGTTGACCCAGGTGTGCTTTTTCCTGGCTCTCATTCAGAATGGAAGCCCTGTCCCCACGCAACCCCACAAAAACTGATCTCTCCTCTGCCCCTTCCATCCAATAGTCAACAACATGCTGCTTGATTACACATGGCCTCTGGTGAAAAAGGCCTCAGCCAGAGAAGGGAGCTCTTTGCCGATCCCTATGGATAGAGCTGCAAAGTTGAATATTGATAACCCCTCTTTACAGATGAAAACTGAGGCTCACTGTAGTGAAATAACTTGCCCAATGCCAATAAAAAGATGTGCTTGGTTGCAAATCCAGCGCTTTGCACTATGCTATAGTGGAATGGCTAATTCTTTCCCTACCTAAACTTTGTCACATCCTCATATAAAGTTCATTCTACTTTCTTAGGGACTCCCAAATTATTCACTTCCTATTTCTATTTAATCACCTCTCACAAAATATCATACAGATTTTGTTTAGATGCCTTTCTCCTCTACCAGTTTCTGAAAATGTGGAGGTCTAAGACCACGCCTCTACTATTTCAGTATTCCCAGAGCCTAGAATAGGTGCCAAGCAAGCGCGTGAATGAATTAATAAAACTGCAACACACGCACCCACACATACACACACAGAGGCATGTACACAGGAAACCACTAAGCCCTGTAAATGAGATGTACAAGTAATGCCTACATGGGAAAACTAGACCAAACTGGACCCAACATTTTTCATTCAACTGTTAAATAAATGCTGTTTATATGGGTCCTTTTGGGATCAAGCGGCCCTTTCAGAAGTGAGTGAATAGTATAGACCAGGTAAATCCAGAAATGTTGATGCATTCATTGTGGCCCAAGAAAGCTCCAGGTTACTCTGAAAGGGCTCCTTTCACGCAGAAGCCTACTCTATATCATTGGCAACTGTTAACATGCTTTTATTTACATGGCATCCCTATATGGTTTTTGAAATTTACATCATAAGCATGGGTTCTAATGAGCTGAGCTTGATATAAATCCTGTCTTCAAAAACACATCCATCTTTTGGGCACTGAGCTCAGCTAGCTGACTCTTTTGTCAGCAACAGGCATCTCCTAGCTATCTCCTGTGTTACTACGGAACCAGCTACAGAGACTGTAAGGACTAAGAGGGAAAGAATAAAGGATTTCCTTCATTGGGGAAAAGCATTTCTCAGTTGTGTGGTAGAAGGACGTATTTCTGTCTTGGTGAAGAAGTGTCATATGAGTATGACTGGGATTAGAAAAGCTGCCGGATCCTCACCTTGCCATTCCAGATAAAGCGAGAGGAAGGGGCTCCATAACTGGGATGGGCCAGGAAGTAAGCAGGGGCAAGGAGAAGGAGATGAGAGCTTCCAGGCTTATCCCAAGCAGGATGTTAGAGACTGATATGGCCCCTCCTAGGGACAGTTTATTGGCTCAGGAGGTCTTCTGATTTCCTTGTTTACCCAATTCAGGCACTCATTATTCTCTAATTTCATCCTCAAAACTATAATAGTCATACTTTTACTTTCATTTTGGCTGTTTAATAATGGTATTTGTGTTCTGTCCACTTGAAAATCTATAGCAGGGGGTGGTAAACTGTGGCCCCCAGGCCAAATCCAGTCTGTGTCCTTTTTTTGTGTGTAACCTGCAAGCTAAGAATGGTTTTTATACTTTTAAATGGTTGGAAAAAAACAAAAGAGGACTATTTCATGGCATGTGAAAATTATATGAAATTCAAATTTTAGTGTCCATAAATAAGCTTCTAGTGGAACATAGCCACATTCATTTGTTTATGGCTGTTTTCCAGTGATGACAGAATTGAGCTTTGCAACAGAGAACATAGCCTGCAATGCCTACGATATTTACTATCAGGCCCTTTACAAAAAGTTTGCTGACCCCTGATGCAAGGGAGAGGCATTTCTGATTTTTGTAGGCTTTCTGATTATGTTAACTTATTAAATTGGGGTATATAATACACAGTGTGAGCTTGAGATGGGTTGGGTGAAGGAATATTTTGGCTATAGAATAATCACTTATTTTCAACTTAGGATCCTCAATTAGAATTCTAATAGACTGTCAGCAATAAACGCACATGATATTTATGTGTATGTGTGATATTTTAAATTGAGAGTTCTGGGCAAGAGGAAATAAGTGATTCTCTGAAAAGGCTCACCTAATTCAATCAGTTTTTAAAATATCTTCAGGATCTTTTCTGCTCATCAGAAAAGTACAATAATGAAACGGTCTTACCTATGAAAGTGAGGGTCAGGATGGAGTAGGGTCCGGAATGTCTCTATATGGTTTACCTGGTAACCAAAGAGCAATGATTCTACACAGTGATGGAGCCCCACCCCACCCCTGCCTCCTTTCAATTCAGTTGTGCTACAAGGGCCACGATAATGAAGGATGATGAATTACTATTCTACTGAGCTATTGGAGGAGGACACACGGTGGGAACTCCTACAGAAAGTGGGAGGTTAGATGTTTGGCATCATTTCTAAGATGGATATTTTAAAGGGGGAGGGGCAGGGAAAGCAACAACGGATGGCAAGGATTTCTGTGAACCCATCAAAGTGGAGCAGAAAACAGTGCAAAATCTGAGAAGTATTCTGTGAGATGGAATCAAGTGCAATAAGCGATCATGAAAGACAAAGGAATAGGTCTCAAAAATACAAGAGGCAGATACGCCCCAACTACGTGAAAAAAACCAATGAAAATGATATGCAAGCTTATAAGCTGTTAGGGGCAAAGGGAATAATGAAGTACGTGTATAACAAAGAACGCAAACCTTCTCCACGGGTGCTGGGGGGGATAGAGGGAGGAACTATATCAGAAAATAGCAAACAATTATCTGAGTGATAAATGAGTTTTCCTTGAAAATTTTCTTATAAAAATGTATACTTTCTTTTTAATACCGCAAAAAGCCTTATGCATAATATTCCCTGCTGCCATTAATGAAACCAGAGTTTGGGTGTTCCCTCTCCATGCTTAATAAAAAAGAAGAAGAAAAAAGAAAAGATCTTCAAATCTCTCTTCAAAATTAGAGGCTGAGCTCTTGGGGCGGGGGGAGAGGAGATGGTTCCTCTGACTAGAGCGAGAGCTGGCTTCTGCACCTCACCCAAGAGAGACCTAGGTATCCATGATATCCGCCCAGCGCCCAGCATTTCTTTAACAAAGAAAAAAATCAATAAATGCTCTCTTTGGACTACTCAAGTTTTAGAAATGGATGCAAAAACAATTTTAGTGGCTAGTGCATTGTGTGAAACTGCACATTGTATTTTATGCTTGTGCTCTGAAGTGATTTAAAGGGTACAAACTTATAAACAAATTAAGATAGAAACTAACTTCATCATGTGAGTAAAAACTAACTAAAATGATAACTAAGTTTGTAAGATACATAGTAGTAGGCATAAACGAGCCCTGACAGGATATGATGAAGAACAAACAGAATCCTTCTTCCATCCTGCCTTCTTTCCTTTAAAAATTTGGTAGAAAGTAGAAAGCTAAATTTAACGTTAAAATGTCAGTGGTTGGGACAGAATGGTAGGTGAATTTTCCATGAAAATTTTCCTATGGAAAGAGTTGGCTTGGACAATAAAAGGAGTCAGGCACCTCCCAGAGCCTGTGCTTCTACTGTGCACAGCTGCTCTGCATCAAGCTGAATGATGGTGATAGTAAACACAATTTCCAGTAATTTCTTCAGGAATAGTGAATTGTCCTTAAACTCATTTGAATTAGAATTCTGCAAATGTGTTATTCAAAACTGTTTTCCCCAGAAATAAGCTAAAAATAAAAATAGCATGCTTACCTTCTTCCTTCCTTTTGTTTAACTCACAAGTACATTTAGAATCCTTAGTGGAAAATCTTTGAAAATATATTCAACGTTTTTCAAAATAATCAGAAGTGTTAACATATTTAACATTTTTCAAAACAATCAGAAGTTTTGACTCCACCATCAGATCATCTTTGATTATTGTTTCTAATCCTATGAAATAATGAAATTACAGAAAATAGTATGGTATATGTCTTTACCAATAAGTCTTAGTAAGTGACTGTTTTCTTTAAGTTGAGACATTAAGTTGCTAATGGATAAGAAAAATCAAAGGATACAAGCTGGGTGGAAATGGCTTAATACCAGGACACACCTTGCGGTACAGTTTATTAACTTCCAGGTCTTCAATTCTGAAGTGAAGGTCTCCATGTCCCACGTCAAACCTGTAAGCCATTTCCACCTTTTGTGTTAAAAAAAAAAAAAAAAAAGAATCTGACCATTTTTCAGCACCATCTGTCTTCTTCCAGTTCTTTAAAAAACCTGAACTATGAAAACCTCTGAAAAAGGAAAGTGTTAACCAAAACTAATAGTAAGAGCTTCTATTTTTTAAGGGGAAATAGTCCTGTAAAGACTAAAAAGAGCACATACCAAAAAAAAAGAGTGTTAATTTTCATTCTAAAACACTCTTTTTAACTCCACATTTGGGGCTCATGTTAAATACAATTTTATATGCATATTAACCAATTTGTGTGTGTGTGTCCTGGGAAAATAAAAACTCCCATCAGGGTTTTTTTTCTTGAACAGTCAACAAACTGATTTATTATGAGAACCGCTGTCTCTTTCAATTTTGGTTAAAGAAAAGGATTAAGAGTCACTAAATGCATTTCCATGACATTTACCCAGCAGAAGGCGTAATAAAGTCTAAAGAAAACACCAGGCATTGAATAGATTCCCAAAACCCACGAAACAAAAATAACTTTTTCAGGTACCTCCCATTTCACCACCTGAAATGCTGAAAGGTAAATGTGCGCTGAGACAAAAGACAGGTGCCCTTTCATATTAAAATGACGTGTGAGCAATACACATAAAAGGAATGTACAGTTTGAAAAAGCTCGGGTCAAACAAAACACCAATGTTCTCACATCAGCTTCTCTCTATTATTTTCTAAAGCAACTGAAAAGGAACACCTTTTGCAACAGGAAACATAGGCATTTTCTTCAGTTCAGAAGTGCATTTCTGAAATGTGTCCCTGTTTAACTTTTATAAAGTTATGGGGCCCCAGACACTGACAAATGAGCTTCATTACACTCAAGGTTCAACATATTTGCTGTGACGATCTGTTTCACTTGAGGAATGGTATTTGCATATGAAGGAAAAAAACCAGAATCAAGATTCCTATCTTGTCTGCTGGTTTCTGTTACATTAGTTTGAAGAAGTTCACAGAATTTTAGATCTGGAAGGAAATTAGGTACTTTTAAAATGAGGAAATAGAAACCTAGAGCTGAGATTACAAGGCCCCTGACTTGTCCAGAGGTGGACCAGGCTGCCTTCCCTGTTGGTGGTGTTAAGGTGGCATAAAATAGGGCAGGTTTTGAAATCAGGGAGAATGCACAGACAAATGCAGGCTCAGTCACCGATTTGCAATTCTATCTCAGGCTAGAGTTAAGTTTTCTGAAACACCGTTTCCCTGTCTGTAAAATGGGAACACTGTTCCTGTTGTGAAACTTAGAAGTACACATGCCACATGCCTGGCAAATAACAGGTGCTCAATAAGGGATATTTAATTTTATAGCTATGAAATTCAAGATTTTTCTGTTTTTCCTAAGAAACGTAAATAATATAAAGTTAAAAATAGATCATGTTTGTTATTTTCAAGGAACGAATTAAGGTTTTCAGGTAAATGGATGACATCCTGATCCTGATTTTCCTAACATTTTAAGTAAAAAACTACTTCACAGGCCAAGTAGACCAATCTATTCTATAGTTTGATCAATTTGGTCTTGTCAATTCAATCAAACAGTGATCAATATGTTATTCTCTGTCACACTGAATTGTCTGCACTGAATTAACTATCTTTTTCATTATGTGTAAACAAGGCCATCTGGGTCTGTTTTTTCTTCTCCATGCAATTCTATAATGGATTTCTTTGATGAAAATAATATTTGCTAAAGCATATAGCACTTTCCATGTACCACACTTTGCTCTAAGAGCTTTATGGATCTGAACTCTAACTCTGACACTTCCTAATGAAGTAGTTGTAGTAACCAACCCCATTTCACCCAGAGTTAGTATGTGGTGGAGGTGAGATCTGAACCCTGGGAGTCTGACACCAAAGTTCATGGTCTTAACCACGACTCTATAATGCCTCTCAGTACTTTAAATCACTGCTTTAATAAACCAGGCTATCCGGTCAGAACTAGACAAGCAGACTGAGACTATGAATTAGTACTTATAAGACAGACATGTGTTAACACAAAGGTTAGCCCTTCTCATCCAGAAATCGAATATAAACGAACTAAAATATCCTATAATAAAAACATACTTTATTGAAAGCAGAAAGTTCAAGGTCTAAGGATAATACTTTATTTGGCTGTTCTGAGGTTATATTTTCATGTAGTGACAATATTTATTTTCCTATGTTTCTGGTTACATTTTCCTGAATTTCTTTGTAGAGACCTCTTCCTTTACCTGTCACATAAATGTTTACCAAGATTTTGACCTTGACTTCTTCTCACCTGCATATGCTCTCCTTGGCTCCCACGTTTTCCACCACAAGTTATAAAGGAAAGATTACTAAGTATCTACACCTGTCTTTCTCCTACGCTCCATAAAGGGGTACGGGAACATTTCCAATTGGCAGTCCAAAAGCAACCTTAACAGGACCCAAACTTTACTCACTCTCTACCACTTAAATAAGACATGTTCCTCCTTCTGTTTTGCTATCTGGAAAAAAGGGAACCCCATTTACTCAGATGTCAAGTCATAAATCTCTCCAGTTGGAGAGATTTCTTGGACTCTCTCCTGTTATTCTCTACCTGCCCCCAACCCAATTATTCCATCTGCCAGTTCTGCCTTTCAGATATCTGTCCAGCTGTCCTCTCCAGTTTATCCCCACAGTGGTGGTCTGCCTTTCTTTAGATTCTGGCCATCTTTCACCAATACCAGCTTCTAACAGTTCTGTTACCCTGTCTTATGTCTTACTCCCTCCAATTTATTGTCTACACTGTACTGAACGAAAACTTTCTGAAAGACAATCTGATCATGTTACTCCTCAGCACCCTGGGCACACCTGTATTAAAACTCGCATCAAACCCCACTGTGGTTGCTGGTTTTCCTGTCTGCCCATCCCAGTTGGCAGTGTGGTACTGAGGATGGCTTTGAGCTTTCTTCATCTCTGTATCCCCAGGGCCTACCACAGTGCTCTGCGCTAATAAACACTTGTTGATTAAGTGAATGAAGCTACTTTCATTTAAATATCTCATATTCTTTTAAAAATATAACAGACAAAAGTCAACATAAGAGTAATCTATTTTGTGAAACAAAGAGAATCTATCACTTGTATTTTACCCATTCTACGATTTTTTCTATTCTAATGAATTAAAACATATATTTTTAAAAAGGAAAATAAATTTGGGAGGTTTTATTTAAAACTAGTGTCATTTAAAGGTCCAGCCTGCAAACAAATATCTCCTTTTAAACCTTTAAAATTAGTAACACAACGTGATTGAGTCTTCCATTTTGTTGCTCAAGTGAGCATTAATTATTTTAATTTTTAAAACAATATATTTACTTTATAATTCTTTTTACTCTTAGTCACAAAGATTTTTTTATTGAATTATCTTAAGCATTATAAATAAACATTATTTTTGTATATTCTTTAATGATAAATATATTTTTTACAAAAATACAGTTCCTCAGTATCTTTAATAATTCCATTAAAATCATATATTTATATTAAGTAGTAGTTAATTTTGTCATTCAGGATACGATAACCAACACTTATAACCTAGTTATTCTTTGGCAGAACATGAGAAAGTGCAAGGGTTGGGGCTATTATTACCCCACTCCTCCTTACAACACAGTTTTGATGGCTGAATGGAAACAAATCCAAAAGCAAAGGATAGAAAATGGGGTGCATGATCATAAGATCCCACGGCATTTTTAACTTGCCACTGTCACTGATGATCTGCGTGCTAACACAAACAGGATTAAGAAACAAAACCCGTTTAGTATTTGATTTACTTAATTGAGGTAATAATTGGTAGGCTGTTTTAGAAGCTTTTTTCTAAATCTATGAAAAAGATGAATTTATTTTTTAAATAAATGAGGTAACACTTTAAAAACCAAATTGAACTGAAAATGTACAGCATTGGTACCTACATTTGGATAACTGTAAATCTTAGGTTCAACATGTTTCTAAATAGTAACTCTCTATGGCAGGATAAAGTAACTCCCTTTCCATAAACAAAAACAAGTGCAACACCTTCACAGCATTTTGTTCCTCATCTACATTTTTCAGTTTCCTTTTTAGAGGTGGTACTTTAGTGCCTGTTCGCATGGGTTGGTGATGTTCACCACATCCCTGCAGTCAGGACCAATTACCCCTTCAGTGCTGCTGTAGCAATTTGTATGGAGCTCATTCATGGCTTTTCTATCATGGTTTCCACTGGTGGATATTTGCAGATGAGGCCGTCTCCCCTACCAGATTTAGAACTCCTTGCTGTCTTCATCCTTACAGCGCACCCATTACTATTCAGAGAGCTGTGCCCAAGCAAGCTCTCAAGAGAGCTGCCTATTTAATTATTAATGCTTCTGGTCCTTGTCTTCTCACTTGCTTTCTAACAAAGCAAAATTTTAGTAGACTGGCAAGAAAGACCAGTTCACATTAATGAAAAGCCTTAAAAATAGACCATTTAAAGTTGCCTGCTGGGCCGGCCCCGTGGCTTGGTGGTTAAGTGAGCGCGCTCCACTGCTAGCGGCCCGGGTTCGGATCCCGGGCTCGCACCGACGCGCTGCTTCTCCGGCCATGCTGAGGCCGCGTCCACATACAGCAACTAGAAGGATGTGCAGCTATGACACACAACTATCTACTGGGGCTTTGGGGGGAAAAAATAAATAAATAAAATCTTTAAAGTTGCCTGCTATCTTATCACTTCAAAGTACCCTAATGACCAACTCTAAACAGATAGGTACTGCTGGTTGGACATGCATACAATGTGGCTCTAGTGTGGAAAGACTGGCAGGTTATTAGCAAACTTGTCTGAGCCCAGGTGTAGTGACAGCAGCACAGGTTCTAGAGAAACCGGAATTTGAATCCCAGATCTACTGCTTGTCTACTACGTGACAGTGGACAAGTGCTCTAACCTGTAAAGGGATTTACAGATGCGATTAAAATATGTGAAGCACTAGCAGACCCGAGCACTGCACCTGGGACCTGGCAGGTCCTCAGAAATGACAGCTCTCTCCCACCTAACAGTGTCCATGTTTGTTCATAGCATTCTTTAGTCCTAACCACACACGCCAGACATCTTCAAAGTCCCCCTCTCCCCTACCCTCCTGTCCAATCAGATGCCATGCCCTGTGGTTTCTACTGCTCCAATGTTTCCCACATACCTTCCTTTCTGACCATTGAACCACTGCTACAGGGAAATGTCCAAGTGCTCAAGGGTCATGGAGGAAGGAATTCTACCACCTAGGGAAGGAGGGTGGTAAGAGAGCTTAACAGAGAAGGTGACACTGAGGCACTTTTGAAAAATAAACAGGAGTTTACCAACTAAAGAAGCAGGAAGAAAGAAGGCACCTTGACAGGCCATTCCAGGTAGAGGGAAGAATGTGTGAATGAGCTCCATATAGCTGGGTGCATCTGGAGAGTCATTTATTTGTATGGCTGAGGAATAGGGGCAATTGGGATAGGGCCAGCAAATGAGGTTTAACAGAGAGGAGTCAGATGAGAAGGGCCTTGCATGCCCAGGTAGGAAGGTGTCCCCAAATTCCCTGACCATGATAGACAGCTGCCATTGTGTTTTTTTGTCATTTTGCTTGGACCTTAATTATAGGGCTTTGCACACTTGGTCTTTGTTATGACTATTCATATGAGTCTTATAGTCTTATTTAGCACACTTATGGACAAGTTCACTGAAAAGGGGGCTATGCCTTTTTCTGCCTCTTTCAAGAAATAATCTATAGTGCCTTAGGCATAGAAAATGCTCAATAAAGACTTGTCTTGGGCCGGCCCCATGGCTTAGCGGTTGAGTGCGCGCGCTCCGCTGCTGGCGGCCGGGGTTCGGATCCCGGGCGCGCACCGACGCACCGCTTCTCCGGCCATGCTGAGGCCGCGTCCCACATACAGCAACTAGAAGGACGTGCAGCTATGACATACAACTATCTACTGCGGCTTTGGGGGGAAATAAATAAATAAATAAAATCTTTAAAAAAAAAAAAAAAGACTTGTCTTGTTGCATTTGTCTATGAATGGGTCCTTTCAAGTGGAAGACTATGTTTTACCAAGTATTTTAAATATATTCCTTAAAAGATTATTTATACTATCACTTCATTAAAATGATGACAAAAAGAGCTTATTAAACAACAGCTTTACTCCAACTTTTTCTGAATTATATAAATTTTAAATTAGTAGAGTCTGAAATAAAGAGACTATATAATTATAGTTGATTGTGATGAGTGTATACTACATTATCCAAACATTTTGCCTCGAACCCATTGCTCACAATAACACATATCTATGTATCAATATCCATACATACACAATTTCAATTCGACAAATAATTATTGAGTTCCTACGATGTGTTAGTCACTGTATCTCCTGAGGATATAAAAACAACGCCCCCTGCACACATTTACACAACAACTTGCTATGTTTATGTTCAAAATTAAAAATGAATGAGAAAACCTGAGATTCATAGAGTTCAGTAGCTTGTCTAAGTTCACCAACCAGTTAGGAGTCAATGACAGATTCAAACTTTTGTCTCTTGACTTCAAATTTAGTGCTATTTCTATTATAGTTTCCTATTTCTCAGCAGTTACCAATATAGCTCATATTTGTGAGCTGTTTGGTCAGGACTTACAAACAATTTATCAGGAGAGATTTTTACCTGAAAAATGTCAGTTTGTTCTTAAGTGATTAATTATCTTGGCATCACTAAGCCCTATGCTTTATTTAACAATGAATCTAGACAGAGGGTCTGACATGGAGCTTAAATGTGGAATGAGTTATTTAATTAATGAAGACAGATGTGAAATTATAAGCAGCACCCCACTACTGGAAGGTAAGATCTAGCAACCGCAAGACTTGTGAACAAAAAGCCACCAAGATGCACAGCTGTCACAAAGCCCATGATTTTCCTTGTAGGAATATCATCAAACCATTTCATAATCTTATCAAGTAAAATAAGATGTCAAATTAGAAGCAAGAAATATAGGAATAGCAGTGAGAAGTGATGAGGCAAGTAAAACAGTAAAAAAGCATGCAAGCATTTAGGATCTGTGTGTGTGTGGGTGTGTGTGTGTGTGTATTCCAAACGCATAATTATCTGATATTAATTATAGCACGTATTAGTTACAAAGGCTTCATTCCTCAAGGGAACAGCTAAATAATGCATCATTTCTTTCATTTGTAAAGGTAGGGAAGGATATATTTTAGAGAATTTGAAATAAAAATTAGTTAATATTTTTAAAGCATCTATATGAGTTAACTTCCTTGATGTGTAAAATTTAGATATGACTTATTTTTGATAAAGCCAGACAGATAAGAAATGTGACTGCTTTACATTTGCTAATTTTTAAAATTTAGGTGTATAGTTTTCACATGAGTTAAAATGAATATTAGACAAGATTGGCTAAATGAGCCTCATAGATTTATTAAAGAGGACAATATCAAGTTGGAATATAAAATATTTCTGGATTTATTTGAAACTGAATATTTTTATATGTTGAAATTACTTTTTAAAAAATCTGGTTTTAAATTTATCTTTATCTTGCTTTTTTCTTATTCATCATTAAATTGTAATATTCTGCAGAACACTGATAATCACATCAGGTCTTACAAACCACCAGAGGGTTCTAGTTCACTCTTTTTCAAACCCTTAGACTAGACCCAACATTTGGTTGTAGTACACCATCTAGTGGCTGTAGGAATCACTGATGCCTGGGTGTTATTTGCTTGTACCGCATTTTAGAAAATACTACAGCATATATTTTTAGAAAACAATGAGAATTCTATACAGCAATACCAAATTCATAAAACTATTTTCTTCTAAAATTCACATTTAAATCATTTAATAAGCAATAAAATTCTTAAAATGAAATGAGAAAAATTCGTAGTACATAATAGTTATGTATAGCACAGATTTAAATGACCATTAATTTAAATACACTGCATATTCATTCAACACCGCACAGTGTTTCATGCAGAGAAGACACAATTTAGACCAATGAATAGAAACAATGTACCTGCTGACAATCACACATATATGATTGCTGAGATATATGTTTCTTTTCCTCCTTTTTAACGTGCCTTAAATGATTTACCACAGGCAGGTGTTAGAAAAGGCATTTAAAAATATTTGGTCAAATCTTTATGTTATTATCTAAACTGCACATTCATGAATATATACTTTATTTTTAAATGTAAAAACGCACTCGTTAGCATTTCTTTTCTTTACTCAAAATTCCTTGCTAATATCTGGAAAATATTCTTCTTTCACACTCTTACAAATATGTTTAATTTACTGTAAAAGTCCCAAACAAACAGATGACTGATCATGTACGAAAAAGCACAAAAGATCAAGTGTTACAGGTAAAATTAACGTGACTTTCTCAAAGAAAGTTTCTCACTGCTACCTGCTCACCTCCCATAGCGTGCGTAGTTCTCATAAGTCATCTGTTATAATCCCAAGCTCCTCATTAATTATTATTGGTCACACACAAAGAACTTACTCAATATGCCTGAAGCAAAGGTAAGGCTAAGAAGATATTTATTAAAAGCAACACCAGCCAACCTGAATCCCTATAGAAGTAGTGTTGACTTCATTTTGAACACGAAGCTTTGAAATCTTGCATATAATTATACATCAGAAACCGGTATGGGCTCACTTTGAACCTGTGACAGCAAATCAATCAAATTTCATTCTTTTGAAAAATGTTATTACTTGACTGATAGTTCAGGAGACTACGCCTTGCATCGAGAAAAGTATCTCTCTGCTAAGTGGATGAATGGACTTGGCATATCTTGGTTTGGGGCAAGGACTCACAAGGACTTTTTTGAGGTAGCTGTGAGATCGAGAAATGTGGAATGGAGGGAGGACAATTAGGTGGATTCTTAGCTATTGGTTAATAAACTAAGACCCATTTTGATGCAGGTCTCTAGGATCACATCTCAGTGTTTTTTCTTTGAACCTGTTCTTCTTAATACCTGGCAAAAATGGAGAAGCTGAAAGAGAGAGCTAAAATACTAAAAGCAAGATAGGCAGGGAGAGGTTTCAAAGTCATTTCAATTTATTAGAATAATGGGCCCAAATCAATAAAATGGATATAGAGTAATTATTTCCCAGACTAAAAAAGATATGTGCAGCCCTCCTAATAATGATTTTATAGATTCTACAGATGATAGATTCCTGTATCTTCCATAAGAGATCAGTCAGCCTGTGGCTCAACATTTCCAGTGAGAGGAAACTCACTGCTCCCAAGGGAGCCATCAATTGAGGGACAGGTCCAACTATAAATACAACATTGTATGTTTAGGTTTAAAAGAAATCAGTTATAGGTAGAGGGGATGAACAAGATCTAGTTTTCAGCAGTTTTTGATTTAGATGACCTAACAGAGAGAGTCAACTGCTAAAAGACTTAACATTATCTTTGCATCTATTAAGAGAAGTCCATTAACAGGACCTCTTACCTCAATTTGTGGTATGAAAACTTTAAGAGACACAGTGATAAGATGAAGTCTATCTAGAAAAACGTGTTTGAGAGAGCTGAGGGTGTCTGACTTGGAGAAACAGAGATGCCAGTGGTTCATGACAGGGTTTGAGGAGCACCAGGACCAGGAAGTGAAAAATCAGTGTGATAACTGGAGCTATCCCATTCAAGCAGAAGGTACTGAGAGCCAAACAATGCCATAAGAGACAATTCAGCACTGCAAGAGATGAGGACTCTGCCCTCACAAATTTCACCCAACTTGTCTTACAGAAGAATAAGCTTTGTCACTCGAAGTACTTAAGGAGAGGTGGGAAAATTACTGGTGTGAGAACAATACCCAACCAGGAGCCACACTTGTGTAAAGGAGATAATGACAGCTGCCATCACCAGGTTGTTGTAAGGATCAAATAAAGAAAAGATGTGTAAGTGTGCAGAAAACTGCATAGTAGTGACTTGTTCTCTCTGAGAGATGACATGCAAGGGATTCCCCTAATTAGGAAACAAACTGGACTCTGTGACATACGAGGTCCATTTGGAGTCTATGATTTCATCTTATTAATAACGTAAGCTAATTAATTCTGCGTTAGCATTCAAGGTTTATACTGCTTTGAACTATAATGCATACATCATTTCTTCCCTGTTTCATAGTATACGTTAAAACCAGTAAGATGCAATCCTATAATGCCATGGAGTTAAATCCTTTCACAGTACCTACTTAAAACTTCTCCTCTCTTGCACTGTTCATCACTTGGATAAATGGAATGGGGGGGGGGGTCTGTGTGAAAATGAGGCTAATATGTATTTCAGAAAGTTTAAGGAAAATAGGAAGAAATAAAAATATACGATGATTCACTGAAGTAATTCTTTTTTTTCTACCAGAAATGCTCCCATAAGAAGTCAGTCATATGACCTGATCATACTTACTACTATGATTTGTGTTCGCTATCTGCTAATAGGATGGAACACGCTTATTTGACTTTCATGTCTTCATATTCATTCTTTACCTTAATAATAAGGAAATTGATTCAAAAATAATGCTTAAGAAATAGAGGAAAATCTCTCCTGGGGAAGTTCAGAATCAATGGAGAGGGAAGAATCTGGAATTAAGTAGAAAAGGGAAAGGATTGGGAGCAGGGAAGAAAGATGGAAGGGGCAGTTTGAAAAATGTGTTGAATTATCTTAGAAATATGAAAAGTATAACACATTAGATGAGCAAAAGTAAACTCCAGATTCTATAATGCTTTTCTGACTTCAGGCAAGCCTCCTATGCCATAACTTCATCATAAAAAAATGGTACTCTGCCTCAACGTTCAGAGACATGAAGTAGTCTCTCTAAAGCAGCTTTGAAGATAGTCTGATGTAACAACATGATTAAGAATGCTGATTTAAATGATTTTGCTACCTCAACTGGGAAATGGTTTATATAGCATGGTTATTTTAAATATTTGAGAAGGCAATACTATTTACACAGCCCCACGGGAGTCTGTTATAGTTGAAGTTTCCAGTTAGAGGCAGGTGCTGGAGTCTGATTCCTGTTGAGGACAGTCACTGGACTGGGCTTGCTCGATCTGTGACACGTTGCTACCAGGAATGTGTGGGAATGAATTTCCCTCTTCCATCTGCTTCTTTGAGCTTCACACATTCCAGTTACCAGTCACTTTTCCTACAAAAGACAGTGTAATTGTGGGGCCCCCCTCTCACATTCAGTCTCTTCCCAGAGGCTCCCCTTGATGGCACCCAACAGCCTCCAGAAGCCAAGGAAGCCAGGCCATGCTGGCTGAAGGTCATACAAGGCAGAGGATGCATGTGGCGGGTAGGGCGCTAAGGGAAGAGTCATCAGCTTATTTCCTGAGTGGGTGGATGGGTGGGCAGGTGGATGGGTAAATGGATGGATGGATGGCTAGGTGGATAGGTAGATGGGTGGGTAGATGGATGGATGGGTGGATGGGTAGGTGGGTGGATGGATGAGGTGGACGGATGGATGGTGACAAAGTTAGTGAATCACTTGTGGTCTCAATTTCCTTCTCTTTAAAGTGTGAATATTAAAAATCCTCTCGATATACAAAAAAATACCAGTGAGAATCAAATGAAATCATGTGGAAATATTTTTGTAAACTCCTCACAGTACTATGTAAATGTCAGTTTTATTATATTTTTTTGGTTTATTTGTTTGGTTTTTTTGGCGGACGAGATCTAGGAGAGAAAAACATGATCTAAGTGGTGGTTAAAATGCTAACTTTGAGAGAAGAGAATAATTTTGTTCAGCTTGTTGTTTGATGTGCTATGTGGACATTTTAAAACCTGATAAACTAGACAATGATTAAGTGGCTGGTGATGCTGATCATGAAAAAGACTAGATCCCTGTGTTCACACCATTATAAAAAGTCCTTAAGGCATACAAGAAATACTTCTTGGCTGCTAAAGGTCACTAAGTCCTAAGCACTTTCAACTGAGAGAGGGAATGCATTCTGCTCAGAAAGGAACTAGACTCGAGATGCACGTAAGATGGGTGAGTACAAAATACCATTCCAGCACACTCATGGCTCCGGAGTCAAGCAGCTGACCCTTTCTGGACTCTCACTGACTCTCAGGTGAGAAGCCCTGCGGAGCTGTACCTGTATGTGTCCTTCGATGAGCCTTCAGGTGAGAACTTTTTGTGTACACTTTGTTGCATCCCTCAAAATCACATCTGTGGATACGCCGTTTTCTGGAGTCTGGGGATTCAGACCGTCTCTGGCGTCTTGTGCTCTCAATACTAAATGGTGAAATTGAACTGGAAAAAGAAAAAGTGGAGTTAATGGTGAGAAACACAGCACTCTGTTTTGGTTCTCGTGACATGAGACCTTAGTCTCACAGTCTATAGCTTCAAACAGACTCAGGGCCCCATGTCCACATTTCCCGCTGTCACTTTCGCGGACACATTTCATTTCTTAATCTCAAAGGCAGGCAGCTTGACCTGTTTCTGGTGAAACATTCCTAGGGAGAGAAAGACATGCTTAAAATAACAACAAGACAAAACTGAAAACTAAATGAAAAGTGGTAGGTGAGTAGATCGTCAATACCAAAAGAAACAACCTGGTGGTGTTAAAATTATATCTAGAAGTTTTGAACTTCTGCATCCACTTAGAAAGAATATTTTAGGAAGCCCTGCTATAGACAAATGACACAATGAATGCACTTAATAAGTAACATGAGGGTCTTAATTGCATGTGACAACATATAAATTCGTGTAAAATCACAATGTACATTTCAAAACAAGTGAGAAATGACATCAGTACATCAATAATATGACTCATGACAAGCTATTTCTCTCAGTAAAATGCACCTGACATTTAACTTTTCCAGTTGGTGGTTTTCACGGTGAGGAAAAAAGTGCATAGTATTTAAAGATTAGCTGTACTACCATTATGAAAAAAGTTTTAACTATGAAATTTGGCCCTGACTTGCACGTTGTTTAATCTTAATGCCACAGTAGAAAAACAGGATTAGTTTGTAATGTCAGGTAATTGATTAACATTTACTTCTTCAAACCTTAATCTCTTTTGATTGAGATAGAAATGACTCACCTTTTTTAGTTATTCATGAAGTTCTTTAAAATTACAGTGAAATACAATCACCCATACTTGTACTACAAAAAATTTACCACAGTTAACATTCTGGTATATTTTCCTCTACCTTTTCCATATTGCGATGCTTTTAAAAATTAGTTTTTAGTAATAAATCACCTTTTTTAAAAATACTGAACATTAGAGATAAAGATAAATCTCCCCTTCGTCTTCCATCATCATCCTGATCCCTTCTCCTCCCAGGGAAAACCTCTATCAGCAGTTTTCTTTAAATCCTTCTAATTCTTTTTAATTATGCTTACCTATACATATCTGCATTCACAGAAACTCATAAAATTGTTTTCTTTTCTTCAGAGACACAGTATCATGCTGTTCACATCCTTTTGTAAGTTCTACACTTGCCTTTTGTTCACTCAACATTAAGCATTTGAGATTTATTCACGTTGATACAAACACTGTAGTTTATTTATTTGAAGAGCTATACATCACAATTCATCAATTCTAAGATGAACTTTTTCATATTTTAATGTCTCTAAAATCAGGATGGTTCTTACAATTGATGGCTTGTCATAGTTTAACTGGCATAATTTTTTATTAGTGGTACATAAAGTAACGGTGCATTTTACAATAGACGGTATTTTACTTAGATCAGAGGTTGGCAAACTTTTTCTGTAAAGGGCTAGATAGCAAATACTTTATTCTGACTTTGAGAGTCATACAGTCTATGCTGTAACAAATCAACTCTGCAAGTGTAGCATGAAAGTAGCTATAGACAATATATAGATAAGTGATTATGGCTACGTTCCAATAAAACTTTATTTACAAAACAAAGAGCAGGCTGTATTTGGCCCATGAGCTGTAGTCGGTCGATACCTGACTTCTATGAAATATGGTAGTAGTTCAATGAATATTCATCCTAGAATTTTTAAAATCTTTAAATTTAGATTATTTCTAGTATTTCACTATAACATTGCTCCAGTGAACTTATTTTTGAATGTCTCCTTCTACATATGTGCCTTTTAAGTTTCAATGTATCTTTTCACTTGAGCAAATAACAGATTCAAAGCTTTATCTTAGGTAAGAGCATATGTAAATGATGTTTATCTACTTATGTCTTAAACAGTTTTATGAAAGATCTCTATTAGTAGAATGAAAGAACATTCGGGATGGCTAAGGCACTTTCTCCAGCCTTCTTATCAGTCAGTGTGGATTTGTGGTTTTCCACATCATTGACTCAGTTGCAGGGCCTGGAGCCTATTGTGAAGAGTCAGAGTAGTGTGACCTGCCTGCCCATGAAAGACCAGCTTTAGTCACTGCTGACAAGGTATGCTCTGGCACAGGCTGTGATTCTTGTGAATAGCTAAGACTGTATGCGTGATCATATGGCAACAGTACTTCATTTCTTGAATATCTAGTCATGAAAATAAATATGGATCTTGGCACCAGGGAATATCAAAAATAGAAACTTTTGTGTTTGGTACACTGGACATCTTTTAAATTGAGAAAATGATGTGGTATTTGTTTCTTTCAAATCATAACAAAGTCTATAAAAAGAACACTTCGTTTTGCACAATACTTTCTACACACTAATATGGAGAAGTCTAAATGTAACTGTGCATAATCACACACATGTATTGTTTGGCTTGTAGTTGATTTCAGCTATTTATCTTACTATATATTCGTGTATACAGAGAAAAGTGAAAATGAATTTGAAATCAAAACCAAGTAATTACTAGGCAGGTCTTGAAGAGACCAATGAAGTAATGCTGCTGTACAGCCCATTAACCACCGAACTATACCACAGGCTGAGAACAGAAAACAAAGGCTACGGAACAGCATGAAATTACTTCACTAAGAGTTCTGAATTTACAGCAAAATGAAGACACGTTAGGTGGATGGCCTTAATGCTACAAAACTCCATACCCTGGTTTCCCTCATTTTAAAGTGAAATGTTTTAGGACATTATGAAGAACAGCCACTTAAAAGTATACGTGCAATAAAAAATTTTTTAAAAGGTATGTGCGATGAATACCTGCACCCAGGAAAGCTAGCTTTGAAATGACATTCCAACGGTAAAATTTCTCTTTGGTTCCCCCTTTTAAATGGCAGAGACATCTTCAGAAGATGTCCAAGAACCTTTGGCTAGGCTGTACCTTTCAGAACTACTTATTTTATCTCTTTGTGGAAAGGTGGAAAGGTAAGTGAGGCAGAGGGAAAAGGGGATCGAAAGTGCAGAACTTAAAGAACAAAGGAAGAGGAGAGGACAATCCAACTCCACGGAGCACTGCTGCTGTACTGGGGCCCACAGCATGATCCCACAGTTGGCGGGACCTGCAGGTGGAAGACACCGTGGGTTGGGGGTTTGGCCAAGCTAAGTCCATGGCAGGAAATGTGTCAGTTCAGGTGCTGGTACCAAGTATTTCTGTATCTCTAGAGCCTAGAACATTGTGGGCATCCAAGAAATGTTTGCTAAATAGAAGGAATGAATGAATGAACAGATGGATGCGTGTACTAAGTCAGGTATTCCTAATTTTTAATTTAATATAGTCAACCAATTAATCCTTAATTGGTTAATTAATCCTTACTAAGATCCTTTGATTGCAAGTCTTCAGATAACTGTCACTCAATTCCTCACTCTTACTCTCATTTCCCTAAGTTTCATATTTTAAATGCTATACAAAGTGGCTACTGAATATCAAGGAGTCCGGACAACCATTAAAACCACATGTACACAAGGTCCCAGTTCTTTGCTCTAAGTTCAAGAGAATGGAATTCTAAAGCATTGCTTACAACTAAAATTCTCAGCGGGAGGTCACTGGGATCCCTCTGAACATGTATAGTATGCTGGTGAATGAAATAAAAACCTTCCCTTTGATCCTAGTAAGCATCTAGGTAAGTAGGAAAGGGTGAAGGAAGGATCCTTACTCTCAGCAATATCATCCTGACCCATCTCACTTTGAGGCTCATAAGCATGGGTGTTTGGTAACAGAACAGCCGTAATTACATTTTGTGTGTTTCAATTTTGCCCTTTCTATGCTTTCTGAGCAATGTGCCCTTTGTTTAGAAGGCACTTAAGGTATCCTCAAGTGCATACAAACTGACTTCTGTGCTTCAAAAGTTGGCTTTGTTACAAAGAACGGAAATGCGCGCGTAACTACTGCATATGCCAGCACAGGATTCTTCCAAAAATCCTTAGTAATAAGCTTGGTTTGATGAAAGAGGTGGAGGTAAAACACTTGCTAGTCTGTTCCCAGACTGTACTTGACACATCTGTACAGTTCAAAAGAACAATAACTGAAGGCCCACTCCCTTCGCCAGAAGGTTAGCCCATTTAGAGTGGTGAATGAACACCTGAGGGACCTCCCAGGCACCCCAATGTAATAATTAGATCTAGAGAGAACAAATGAGCGACTCGTGACTTCAGCTGCACAACAGTCCCACTTGGAATGGCAAGTTAAATTAGAATTAAACCCAGAGAGGCTCGAAAAGTCACATCCAGACACAGCTCTATTTAAACAGAAGGCACTGCATGGTTGCCATGAAAGAAATTAAGGTTAACTGTAATCAGCAGGTAATAAAAGACCATTTGTCACATGTGACCTTAGTGTGATGAGATGCCCTTCAACCGAAATTGGAGTTTCTGTAGGAGTTAAAAAAAAAGAAGCCAAGATATTCTTTTAAGGCTAGAAAGAGGACACACACACATCCCAAATTTTAAAACAAGAGCAGAAAACAGTGAAATAGAAGGTGTTTTAGCAAATTTACACATTCGGTCTCAACAGAACTCCAAGAGGCAGGGCTGAGAATAACAATGACAGCTGCCATTTACAGAATGCTGACCATGTGCCAGGCACTGCTCTGAATGCTTGAAGCCTCAAAGCAACTCTCTGAGGTCAGTATTATTAGTATCCTGAGTTTACAGATGAGGAAACTGAGGCACAGAGAGATTAAGGCCAAGGCCAGAACAAAGTAGGTGGCCACACCAGGATTTGAACCCAAGTGGTTGACTCAGAACCCGATCTTAGTTATTACATTCTACTTACTCAGATAGATACAGGTAATATAAACCAGCACATGCTAAAAGGTGAAAAAGCAACAAAATAATCTGTATCATTTAAATTTTCCCTCTAACCCAGTTACCGAAAACAGCACATAAAAGCATTCTTAAATGGAGCCTGCTATCATAAGGCATATACTTTTCTCTTGAGAATTTTAGGGTAAACTGTTTAATAAACACTCCCAGTAGAGGTACTCAACATAATTACTTACTATTAATCTACTTAAGAAAATACTTTCTTAAGGTTGTTGTAAAATGTCTGTTTAGTTCCAGGAAAATGTTTTCAGAGGCTGAGTTTGGCATTCGTATGAGACTATGTCTTCCTTGACCATCAAGGCCACAGAACTAGTTCTTTCCCTGCCGGTTCAGTTTATTTACAATTGAACCAAAAAGGATTTCGAGTTGGCCGCATGATAGAGTTACTTTAAGGGAATGGAGAACATTCAGCTTTAAAAGCATATTTTGTACTGTTTTCCAAAGTTTACTTTACAATTATTTTGAATAGGAATTAAATATCATTTACCGGAATTCTGAATTGGCTTCTGCCACAGAATACATGTAAATGAGAACCATTTCCCTGTTAGTAAATCAAACACCACGTTGGGAATGAAATATTGAGGCCACAAGTCAAAAAAAGACTTGACGAGACTTTCATTTAACCAGCAGTTACATAAGTCTTAGTAATAGAGATTCTATTCAGGTGGACAAGCCAGGGATTTGCATTTTTTTGCAGGCCTTCTCTTAGCCAGCAGATGGCTCTTGGAAGCAGGAATCTTTATCTTTATTTTCCATACTATAACAGACTCTATCTAGCTCCTGTCAAACCATGTCAATGTCTTTTCTACGACATTAGTTGAAGAAAAGGTGCTATTTAGATACACTCACGATCTCATCCCCAGAAGCTACATTCCAGGGCAGTGAAGATTCACAGGCAGGAAGTTCCTCTTTCATTCCTGTCTGTAGTTTCCTACAGGAAACCACTTTTGAACAGATTGAAATTATAAGATTAGTAGTTGCCACCCTTTCCAGAACCTGTGACTAAGGCATTATACCACTTCACATTCAAATTTGGATTCAATAAAAATGAATCCATTTTCATAAAATGTACAAATCAAGAGTAATACATTTGTTAAAATACGTCAAAAACCTCAATCAGCATATATTCAACTAGAATTTGGTACTTTTTTGATATGAACAGAATACGTCCAAAATGTATTTCTAATTATTGTTTTATTTTATAAATGAAATTTACTAATTAAAAGATAATGGGTTTACAAATGAGCTTTATTGGGGATGGGTCTGTAGATAGATTCACAGTATATTATGAATCTATTTTACTTAAATATAACAGTTGCTACTAAGTATTTTTCATTGCTTTCTTGACCATCAAAACTGTTACCAGCTTGTCTTTCTGTTCTTTTTTTGATTTATCATGTTTTAGCAAGTTAAGATCACTAGCTATATTAAGCAAAAGGTTTAAAGATAAAATAGAAAAAAATGAATCATTAATGGCATTAGCAGTGATTGGTTTTATTATCAAACTTTTATGATGAATTTAGATTACAAGTTGAGAGAGGATGGTTTGCCAACAAAAAAGATCCATTTCAGATACACAGTATCTATTCAAAATAGTTACTTTTGGGGGAACACTGTAAGTACTGCAAAGACTTTACCCCATAAAATCAATGCATAATGTAGGATGAAACAAGGGGTCTGAAACAAGTGTGGATTTCTGAATTACACTAGACATTGAATAGGAGACACATACCTTAATGAAATATTCAGATAAACTTTTCCACAGAATTTCTTCAGAAAACATTGGGGTTTAAGTGACCTTTTATGCCAGAGTTGTAGCTTGATGGATCATTTGAATCTGAGAAAAACTTTCTAGGTCTGAACAGGATTCATTATTTCAATCTGAATGCCTTTAAGGCAGACCCTATCCTCCCCAGTTTGGCATGAACCCTACCACTCCCTACTGCCTTATAAAGGCAGCACTTTACATTTATCTGGTGGTATAGCCCCTGAACCCATCTCATTTTGAGATCCTCTAGAATTCCAAGTTAGAAAAATAAGTTCTCCTTATTTCATTAAAGATAAACTTTAAACTCCTCAAGAAAGAAGAAATGATCTTATGCAAGACTCTGTAGAAGCTGGCATCTCAACAGATGCTTCAAAGAGTGAAGGGAAAGCAAGGAAGGAAGGAGCTGGGGGAACACAGTCAACCCCATGAAGACTTGACCAAGTGCATACACTGGAGTCTTAACACCGCTCTAGGGCAGAATTTGATATAGAGAGGTGAATTTTTCTAATTCAGAAGGATCTTATTATAAGGCAGATTCATTAATAAGGTAGTCCTATAGATGTACCCCAGACAATGACAGTTTATAATAAGAGTCTATGTTTTAAATATTAAAACATATATAAAACGTTCCAGATATACAGTGCTAATGAGATATTGTAATGCAACCATAAATAAGCTTTTGAAGTGACCATCCAAACAGGCCTCTATCTATTTTATGTTCATCATTAACCACATCTATGTGACACTAGAGATTTGTTTTATTAAAGAGCACTGAAATTATATTAGTTAACTATCTGGTACTTAAGCTTGCATAAATTATTGAAATAGTTTTTACTGCTCGTTTGGGGATATATAAATACAAGACCAAGTAGAACTCATTGGTAATATTCCACTTAAGGTTTCGTTGGCCAAACGGGCTATCCAGTGCCACAAATGGGCATTTCTCTTACCATAAAATACGCATGTTATTTGAATTTCGGAGAAAAACAAAAATCTTCCCATCTAATGGAGGAAATATTTTACCTGTTTTTTATTTCCCTTCCTGAAAACTTGACTTAATCTCTGAGTACTCTGCCAAATTAATGTTGGAAAAGTAAGGAAGGCATATTAACGTGACCCAAATTCATACTCGAAAGACATTTAGAAGATGAGGAAATTGGAGGCTCACAAAGTTAATCAAACTAATTACTGTTCCAAAGCCACACAGCTATAGTGGCAGGGTTGCAACCAGATGCCCAGTTTCCGGACCCCTTGAGCTAGGATTTTTCCACTTTCCAACGAGGTTGCAGAAAAATCTGTGTTGTAATTTATACTTAGTATAAAGGAAAATTGGCTTGGTAACCTTGATACTCTTTTTTTTTTTTCATTCGATAGTTAGAACTAAAATCCTCACCTTATTTACTTTTTTGCTTTGGCTGCCAGGAAACTCAGCCACGATATCCTAGGATTGATGTATTTATTTTTCACTCTAATTATATAACTCCCAACCCCAAACTATACAGTTTTAATCTTCTATAGCAATTTTTAAATCTCATGAAATTCTTTCTGAATTAGGTGAAATATTAATGATAAACAAGGAAAACAAAACAAAAAGCACAACATGCTGCTTTTCAAAATAGAGAAAAATGTGAAATTTGAAACTGGATTTTTTTTTTTTTTTTTTTTTGGTGAGGAAGATTCGCCCTGAGCTAACATCTATCGCCAATCTTCCTCTACTTTTGCTTGAGGAAGATTAGCCCTGAGCTAACATCTCTGCCAGTCTTCCTCTATTTTGTATGGGGATCACTGCCTCAGCATGGCTGACGAGTTGTGTAGGTCTGTGCCCGGGATCCAAACCCGCCATCCTGAGCCACCGAAGTGGAGTGCACCAAACTTAACCACTGATACCACAGGGCCAGCCCTGAATCTGGATTTTAATATGCAGACTTTTAAATTAAAGTTTTGTGATCAATAAGCTTGTATAACTATCTTTAAGAAAAAAAGAAAACGAGAATCCTATTCTCTATTGCTGTTCCTGCAGAAAAAACATAGACTGTAATCTGAAAATCTAGATAGGAACTATAGCTTATTACAATTTATTAGCTATGGTATCTTAGCCATTTAATCTCTTTGATTTTCAGATTCCCATATTTCAAATGTGGAGCTATTAGGAAGATTAGCCTAGAATAATGTAATTCTGGCTCAATGTCCAATATATCTCCAACACTTCTTAACCTTGGCCTCCTTCTTCTTCCTTTTTTGGTTAACAAGAACTTTATTAAGATATAATTTACATACCATAAAATTCACCCTATAAAGTGTACAATTTTGTAGTGTTCATTATATTCACAATATTGTGGAACCAATCACTCCTATCTAGTTCCAAAATATTTTCATCATCCCAAATGGAAACTCCACACTCACTGGCAGTCATTCCACCTTCCCCTTAGTTCCTGGGACTACTATCCACTTTCTGTCTCTATGGACTTGCCTATTCTGGACATGTAATAGAAACAGAATCATATAATATGTGGCTTTTTGTGTCTGGCTTCTTTCATTTAGCTTTTGTTTTCCAGGTTCATGCATGTTGTAGCATGTATCAATACTTCATTTGTTTTTATAGCTGAATAATATTCCATTGTATAGATATATCACACTTTATCTATTCATTAGTTAATAGATATTTGGGTTGATTCCACTTTTTGTCTATCATGAATCATGCAAATGAATGAATGTTATCATGCATCATAACAAATGTTATGAACATTTGTCCAAGTTTTTGTGTGGACGTATGTTTTAAATTCTCTTAGTACATACCTAGGAGTGGACTTCCTAGATTATATAGTAATTCTATGTTTAATATTTTGAGAAGTTTTCAAATTGTTTTTCAAAATGACTATACCTTTTTATAATTTCACCAGGACTGTAAGAAAGTTGTTAATTTCTCCTCATCCTCACCAATACATGATGTCTATCTTTTTGATTTTAGCCATCCTCACGCGTGAAAAGTGGTATCTCATTGTGGTTTTGATCTGTAATTTCCCTAATGACTAATGAAGTTGAGCATTTTTTTCATGCGCTCATAAGACATTTGTATATCTTTTTTGGAGAAATGTCTATTCAAATACTTTGCCTATTTTTAAATTGTGCTGTTTTTTTATTGTTGAGTTGTAAGATTTCTATATATTCTGGATAAAAGTTCCTTATCAGATATATGATTTCCAAATATCTTCTCCCAATCTGTGGGTTGTTTTTTCACTTTCTTGACTGTGTCCTTAAAGCACAGAAGTTTTAAACTTTGATTAAGTCCAATTTAATATTTCTTTAGTTGTATATGTGTTTGGTGTTATATTTAAGAAGGCTTTAACTAACCTAAGGTCTCGAAGACTTACTCCTATGTTTTCTTCTAAGAGCTTTATAGATTTAGCTCTTACACTTTGATCTATGATCCACTTTGAGTTAATTTTTATATATAGTATAAGAAAAGAAGGAGTCTAATTTCATTCTTTTGCATGTGGATATACAGTTGTCCCAGCATTATTTGTTGAAAAGATTATTCTTTCTTCATTAAATTGTCTTGGTACCCATGTGAAAATCAATTGACCATAAATGTAAGGGTTTATTTCTGGACTCTCACTTTTATTCCATTGATATACATGTGTACACTTATCCTGGTACCACAGTGTCTTGATTTTATAGCTTTGAGGTAAATTTTGAAACTGGAAAGTGTTAGTCCTCCAAATTTTTTTTCAAGATTATTTCCATATGAATTTTAGGCTCAGTTTGTCAATTTCTGCAAAAGAAAATGCAGTTAAATTTGAGGAGGGATTGCACTGAATTTATTTATCATTTTGTGGAATGCTGCCATCCACAGCCACTAATGTTAAGTTTTTCAATCCATGAACATGGAATGTCTTTCCATTAAGATTTAATATTTTTTAATGATGCTTTATAGTTTTCAGTGTTCAAATCTTGTACTTCTTTTGTTAAAATTATTCTTGGGTATTTTCTTCTTTTTTATGCTATTGTAAATAGAATTGTTTTCTTAATTTCATTTTCAGATTGTTCATTGTTAGTGGATAGAAATACAATTGAATTTTGTATATTGGTCTTGCGTCCAGCAACCATGCTGAACTCGTCAGTTCTAACAGTTTTTTTGGGAGGATTCATTAGGATTTTCTATATACAAGATGATGTCAACTGCAAACGAAGATAATTTTACTTCTTCTTTTCCAATCTGGATTTCTTTAGATTCTTTTTCTTAACTGCCCTTGCTAGAATGTTGAATGAAAGTGGTGAGTATGGACATCCTTGTCTTATTCGAGGTCTTAGAGAAAGTAATCAGGTTTTCACCATAAAGTATGTTAGATGTGGGTTTTTCATAAATGTTCTTTGTCAGGTTGAAGCCATTCCCTTCTATTCCTAGTTTGCTGAGTGTTTTTATCACGGAAAGATGTTGGATTTTGTCAAATGCCTTTTCTGCATCTATTGAGATAATCACGTGGTCTTGTCTTTTATTTTATTGAATGATTTTCATGTGTCAAACCAGCCTCATTTTTGGGGTAAATCCCACTTGATCATGGTATATTATCATTTTTATATGTTGCTAGATTCAGTTTGTTCCTATTTTGTTGAGGGCTCTAGTGTTTATATTAATAAGGGATCCTGTTGCGCAGTTTTCTTGTGATGTCTTTATGTGGTTTTGGTATCAGGGTAATGTTGGCCGCATAGAAGCAGATGGGAAGTATTCTGGGCTCCTTCTTGACTTTGGGTTCCATGATACCACATTTACACCAAGTACTTCTGTGCTACTCTCACCTAGAACTTCTCAAACACCACTAAAATCTCGGGGCCATACTGTCCACCAAATCCACAGTCCTGGTTCGTCTCTATTCACCTAAGAAGAAGGGTCAGATAAAAACTTTGCAAGTTTTAAAGCATCATGTAAATATTACTTCTTCATTTCCCTCTTCTCCATTATTGGTAAAACACTGTCCACAGTTCCCAGGATCAGAGTATTGTTAAATATTACTGGTAGTCTCTCAATGTGTACTGTACTGTTTAACTTACTGCGTACTCTAAAATACTGTAGGCGGCATAATATCACCATACATAAGCTCAGGAGATCATCACAAAATTACAGACAGGTAGACAGGATGGATATCGTTATTGGCAGTCTTATAAACTGAGAAATAGCTGAGAAAAGAGTAGCTCAGAACGATTAAGTGCCTGGGAAATGACAGACTTAAGAGGTCTAGTTTACACTTCTCTCTCCATCACATCTTTCCTACAGAAAGATGGAAAATCTTTCATATATCAAGATGACAATACTAAATCTCCTGCACCATATTGATTGATGATTAAATATCATTTGCACTGTTGGTATTTTTTACTTGGCTTCTTCCTGCTGAGAAAATCAGTAAAATGAGAGAGTTTTTAGTAGTAGTCACTTGTATAGGTATTTTTCATCTTAATACTACTGACTCAATAAAAGAAAACAACAAATATTTTCTGTGAGTTCATGACAGGAAAGCAAGTTAGGCATGCAAAGGCATCCTCAGAGAGTTTATAATCTGGCGAGGTGTAGGGTTTGGATATTTATCTACCTTAAAGAAGTGAAAAAGACTAAAATCTTTGCCAAGTCTATGACATGTGGAAATCTAACCATTACCCATCACCTAAATTTCTGGGAAGTTTATAGTCTCAGGGCTACGTTGGCCTCAAGCATTAATCCTGATGCTAAAATCAGCACCATCTTCAATTTTCACATCAAGAACAACCACATAAGCTCATCTGAGTGTTTAGTAGCCTTTTTTAGCACAGATGTTGAAGGGTTCCTGCAGCTTTGGCTCTCTTTCTAGTGTTCCCTGGATTTGTAAAATGCTTTTGGCTACCCCGGGGCTGCTTACTGGTCCTATCCAGCCTCAGGCAACTCTTCATCTTGCTGGCATTCTCTCTCTCCTTCAACTCTTCTCTGGTGTCTTCTCCCACCCCCATCTCATCTTTATTCAAGAGAAAAACAACAAATTCCTTCCCTTGGCACAGCAGCTTTCCACTACCAAAAGCTCTGGGGTGAAGGTTCTATCCGAGTCCTTGGCTGGGAAGTGGGAGTGGGGTTCCGCTTTCAGTCTACCTCTAGCATTTCTAAAGGCACATTTTCCACACCAGAAGAGTTTTGTTCTGGAGGAACTTGGTGCCAGCTGTCAGGATAATAAAAATTTCTCCAACTCATTATGCATGCAAATTGTAATTACACAAGCCATAAAAATGATATGTGATAAAGAGAGGAATAATAAAGTGTTGTGTGAGTAAAGGAAGAGAGTGTCTAATTCTGTTTGAGAAGATCAGGGCAAGCTTAATGTAGGACACCAACAACTGAGTCTTGAAGAATATTGATAAGCAGACAGGTGAGTGGTAAAGAGAAAGCAGAAGAGAAGAGAACAGTATGACCAGGGCCAGGTTCCATGGACTTTGAGTGTTCTCTTACAGAGAACCGCATTTTGTAGGTCCTGAAAGTGACAGGAATTTCTTTTCTTTTCTTAAGTTTTAGGAAGAAAATTCTGGCTTATGAAAGTAAGATTCATTGGTAAGGAAGTGATTCAAGTCAAGGTCTTTATCAATTAGGGAGCTATTTATCGCCATCATCTAAGCAGTGGATTCTACCTGTACCAAAGTAGTGTCTTTAAATCTGAATCAGAGGGGACCAATTCCAAGGCATTTCAGAAGTAGATGTGTCATTTGTTGGTGATTGAGTGGATAATGGCTGATAAGGGAGAGGGAGGAATGAAAGGTGACCCCAGCAGCTCAGCCTGGGTGACCAGGATAACAGTAGTGTCATTAACCAACACAGAGTCCACAGAAAGAGTGGCAAGATAGGAGAAGCTAATGATTAAAATTAATCTATGTATAAACAATAGATTTATGTTTAAAAGACAACAGTGTGGCACTTTCTTTTCATTTGCTAGACAGGCAATAATTTAAAAGGTTAGTAGAAACTAGGTAATAAAGAAGCATTTTCAGGAATAACTTGAATGGATTTTATAAAAGAAAACTCATAAAATAAACTCAATTTAAAGGTAATGGAATTTCATTAAGTGCTGTCCAATCTGTAATTCTAAAGGCCAGGTACTTTGTAGAGGAAATTAGACTAAAAATGCATAGTTTTTGTTTATTCAGTCAATTAACATTCATTAAATTTGTTTAGGGATATTACTAACTTTACAGTTGACAGTTTACATACTTGATAACCTAGGTGATTGCTTTTCTGATTGGTTTTAATTATAGGAGTTTGTTTCTCAGGACCTCAAAGAGATCCACTTAAGTAGAGGGGAGGACGAAGGGATGAAAGAAACATGCTGAAGTACTTACTATCGCCTCAGGCAGCTTGCTGAGTGTTTTTATTCAGAACAACCAGGGTAAGAATCTTGCCAATGAATTTTTAGCTGTCTTAGAAAAATTTACTTGCTTCTCTAAACTCTGGATTCTTTTTCTATAAAACAATAATACCGACCTTACAGGGTTATAAGAAAGATTAGGGTTATGAAAATAAAACACCTTGTACGAACAGGTAGATAATCAGGAAGTGACTGAAGTCACTGTTGTTTCACTTTGAGCTAACCTCAATTATTAACCCCATTTACAGATGGGGACCAAGAGCACAGATAGGAAGACGCGGGTGCTGCCTGTTTTTAGTACTTGCTATCCCAATCACCTAAGACAGCACCTGGCAAAGGAGGCACTCAATAGAAATCTGCTGAATATTAATGAAAAGCATCTCACGTCTGTGCTCCTCCCCTTCTCTTGACCTCTGAATGCTGGAGGGTCCCTGAGTTCTGTCCTCTGACCACTTCTTTTTACTATTTTTTATTTTTATTTTATTATTTTTTTGGTGAGGAAGAACAGCCCTGAGCTAACATCTGTTGCCAATCTTCCTCTTTTTGCTGAGGAAGATTAGCCCTGAGCTAACATCTGTGCTCATCTTCCTCTATTTTGTATATGGGATGCCGCCGCAGCATGGCTTGATGAGTAGTGCATAGGTCCACGCCCAGGATCTGCACCCGCAAATCCCAGGCAGCCGAAGGGGAGCACGCAAACTTAACCACTACACCACTGGGCCAGAGCCCTCTTTTCTATTTTTTATTTGCAGACGATGTTATTGTCTATATTTTTTAAAACATTATATAAATTTCAGGTGTACATCATTATATTTCGACATCTGTGTATACTACATTGTCTTCACTACCCAAAGTCTAATTGCCACTTCTCTTTTCTGTTTCAGCTCTTTCCCTGGGTGATCGTGTTCATTCCCACCCTTCCTACACTGTGCTTCATACACCATCTTTTTGCATGTCACCCATTTTTATTTCTATAGCTCCTTTTCCCTGAGCGCCAGACTCATATCTTTTTGACCCTCCACTTGTGTGTCAATGAGACATCTCTAATTAAACATCTTGAAAACTGAACACATGATATTTTCCCCCAAACTCGCTCCTTCCCCAGTTTTTTCTGTCTCAGGAAATGACCACTACTCTCCTGGTGGCTCAGAACAAAAATAGGAGTCTTTTGTGATTATTCTCTTCCACTTACAATCTGTTAACAGGACCTCTTGGCTCAACTTTCAAAATGTATCCCAAATTTGAATACTTCTCCCTATCTTCACGGCCATACATCACCTCTTATCAGGCTTCCTGCTATATAGCATCTGACTAGAATCCCTGCTTCCACACCCTTCCTCCTTTCCCCCAAAGTCTTTTTGCTTCTTTTAATGGTAAATAATACAAAGCATAAAATTTACCATTTTAACATTTTTTTTTGGGGGGGTGGGGAGGAAGATCAGCCCTGAGCTAACATCCATGCCAATCCTCCTCTTTTTGCTGAGGGAGACTGGCCCTGGGCTAACATCCATGCCCATCTTCCTCTACTTTATATGGGACGCTGCCACAGCATGGCCTGACAAGCAGTGCATCAGTGTACGCCCGGGATCCAAACCCAGGCCACCAGCAGCGGAGCACGCGCACCTAACCGCTATGCCATGGGGACGGCCCCCACTTTAACCATTTTTAACTGTACAATTTAGTGGCATTACGTACATTCACATTGTTGTGTAACCATCATCAATATCCATGTCCAGAACTTTCTTATCATCCTAAACAGAAACTCTCTGCTCCCATTATATAATGACTCCTGATCTTCCCCCTCTCTCAATCCCTGGCAACTTCTACCATACTTTTCTGTCTCTGTGAATTTGAGTACTCTAGGTAGTACCTCATATAAGATAAAGAATCACACAATATTTGTCCTTTTGTGTCTGGCTTATTTCAGTTAGCATAATGTTTTAAAAATTCATCCATTCTGCAGCATGTATCAGAATTTCATTCCTTTTTAAGGCTAAATAATATTCCATCGTATAGAGATACCACATTTTGTTTATCCATTCACCCACTGATGCAGATGGGTTGTTTCCGCCTTTTTGCTATTGTAAATAATGCTGCCATGAACACTGCTGTACAAATATCTCTGTCTTCAATTTTTTGGATATACACCCAAAAGTATAATTGCTGGATCACAGGGTAATTCTATGTTTAACTTTGAGGAACTGCCAAACTGTTTTCCACAGCAGCTGCATCCTTTTGCATTCCCAAGAGCAAATACACTAGAGTTTCAATATCGCAACATCCTCACTAACACTTGTTATTTCCTTTTTTTTTTAATAATAGCCATCCTAATGGCTGTGAAGTGGTCTCTCATAGTCTTCTTAATAAAAGAAACAATGTCCTTTCAAAACACCAGTGGTTTCCCATTTCACTCAGAACAAATCCCCAAGTCTGCATCACCAACAAAAAGGCCCTGCGAGAACCCTCAGACCTCATCATTTTTTCTCTAGCTTACTCGGCTCCAGCCATAGTGGCTTTCCAACTGTTCTGGAAGAGGTCAAACTCATTTCACTCAGGGCCTCCAATCTTGCTATTCCTATGGCTAGAACTATTTCACCATTATCACATGCCTTCTGGTCTCTCTTAATTCATTTCTCTAATCAAATGTCACTTCTTCAGTGAGGACATCCCCAGCACACAATCTATATTGCCTCTCCCATCCTCCACACCCACACCCTCTCACTGTCCATTGCTTTATTTTTCTTCATATGCCTTATCAGTCCTAACATTATACGGTATATTTATTTGTTCATCATCCATCTCTTTCAGCAGAATGTAAGCTCCATATGGGAGGGGACTTTTTCTTCTTCACTTTTGTATCCGAAGAGCCTAAAACAGTGCCATGCAAATCATAGGCACTAATTACTGAAGGAATGTATGGCTATATGTTTGTAGAGGTTTAGTAGTTTGGGATATTTAAGGTCTTAATCTACTGATTTTGTCATTTTTATCAGAGATGGCCAAATATTCTTTGATGCCTGAAAACATATTTATCTTTTCCTCTTTTTTGGGGGGGGCAGGTTGCTACTCTCTATTGTTCAGTCAAGAAAAGAAGTATCTACTGATATATATTCTGAATACTAACAATAAGACCGTTAAGCATTTCCCTGTGCCCAGCACTGTGCTAGGTGCTTAATACACATTACTACTCATTTTCAAAAAGTTCTATAGGGCACTTGCACTTTACAGATGAGAAAATGAGGCTCAGAGAGGGCAGACTGCCCAAGATCACATAGCACACTTACGTGGCAAGTCAGGAATTCCAACCAGGCATTGTCTGGCTCCAAAGCTTACTGCTTATTCCATCATGCCACTCTGCAAGACATCATACTCAGCGATTTGGAGGCCACAGAGAACTACATCCCACAATGTCTACCTTAAGGAACACGCTGTTTAGACAGTACCACGACGAGACATATATCCACACACATAACTCAGAAGACGCCTGCCAACAGAAGGGACAATGAAATTGGTGTTCCAATGACTGTTCGTGGTCATTCAAGGAATTCAGAGGAGGGACCCACCCCTGGGGGCTGTGGTGGTCGGGAAGTCATCCTGGAGGAAGTGGGATTTGAGCAGGGCCTTGACCCTTGAGTGGGAATTAGATAAGGCAGGTGTGGGGTAAGGTAGAGAGGGTCACACTCCAGACTGGGTGACCAACCTGAGCACTGGCCCAAGGACAAAAAGGAATGAGGGGCATTTAGTCAAAAATGAATAAAGCAGTCTATTGAAAATTCAGAGTTTGCCTCTGGAGGAGAAGAGGAGGAGGAAGAATATTAGCTGATGTTTATTGGGCACTTCAGCAATGATGCCAAGCACTGTGCTATGTAAGGATTATCTATTTAATTTTCAGAACAACCCTAAGAGATTGACACTATTATCCCCATTTAAAGATGGGAAAACGGAGGTTAAGGGCAAGATAAGAATGCAGAGTAAGAGGTAAGGATGCATAGGCAGTCTGGGTCAAGATTTTGAATGCTGTGACAAATTACTTGTCTTTGTTCTATATGCACCAAGTGTTTTTTTTCCCCCCTGACTTGAAGTTTTACTCTCAACTTAAAAATTGACCAGTGGTGCTACCCAGGTGTGGCCTTAAAACTCTACCAGTCCCCCTTCCCAAAGCTATCCTGAACATCACACTAACTAAGCATGCACTCATCAAGACAAGTCTACTAGCCTCCATTCATTCTAGATTGTCACCCTTAAGCCCTACTGATTGAAATTCCTTAGTTGCCCCTAACATACCCTTGATTATTCCATTCAAGGATCTAACTTCCAGCCATCAAAACCTACATAATGTAACTCATTTAGAGGGAAAATCTATGTGCAGTTTGAGAATTGTTTCATAGACTAGTGATATTAATTAAGAATATTGTCTCCAGAAAGCCGGAAGTTTATGTGAATTACAATCTATTCTTCCCAACTCAGAGAATTATCAACATAATAAATATTTGAAAAAAAAAATAAAAATAAAAATAAATATTTGATTCTTCCAGCTGCCAATATAAACTGCAGTACTTTAAGAACATCTCTCTGACTCTAAGAGTCAGTAAAATGATTTATAGATTAGAAAATTCAGTGTTTTATGATCCTCCCCCATTATCTCATAATTTCTACAAGTTTACATAGTTTCAGGTGATATAAGTGTCTATATGTTAAAGATCATATTGTCAAGCAGGACCTTTATATATTACCAAGCATTTGTGGTGTTTTTGTTATAGGTAATGTGCATCTCTCCACATGACGCATATTATGGCTTCTGAAGAACAACACAGAGGTTGATTGTCAGCTGGGTTGCTGCCATGCAGAATTAATGGAGTATGTGATGATCAACTAACTGTTCAAACATGTTTGACATCATTGGTGCAAGTTCAGGCTCATTCAAAAAGCAAGCAAGGCAGCAGAGTGAAGCGCTGATGCTTATTATGAAAGAGGGTAACCAAAACAGAAGGGCTTTCCAGTGGAAAATTACACACTAATAAAAATATTCCAATATATATCATATAGTTTCTAGCTGTCACTAAAAAAAATTTAGAGGGCCGGCCCTGTGGCTTAGCAGTTAAGTGCGTGCGCTCCGCTACTGGTGGCCCGGGTTTGGATCCCGGGCACGCACCGACACACCGCTTCTCCGGCCATGCTGAGGCCGCGTCCCACATACAGCAACTAGAAGGATGTGCACTATGACATACAACTATCTACTGGGACTTTGGGGAAAAAAAGGAGGAGGATTGGCAATAGATATTAGCTCAGAGCTGGTCTTCCTCAGCAAAAAGAGGAGGATTAACACGGATGTTAGCTCAGGGCTGATCTTCCTCACAAAAAAAAAAAAAAAGACATTTCAGTATTTAATAAAGCTATTCTAAAAAAACACAAAATTTAGAGCAATAAATGAAACACCTTGTTTGATTTGTAGTTCTCTTCACTATATACTAACGTCTAAAAATAAATTGATGCTCTAATAAAAACGATTATGGACCACTGATTTCTGAGACTTCTTCCCATATTTTCCAATCAATGCAATATATTTCTTTTTCTTTTGCCTTCTATCTGGACTACCTGAGGGCAACTTCTGAGGCCCTTCAAAAAGCTGATGTGTCCATAAACCTAACAAGTCACTATGGAGCTTATGGTAGTCAATGTATTACCGGCAATGACACTGCTGGATTTAGCACGAGTTATCAGAAAACATCTGTGAATCAGATACAAAGATCATACTAATTATGAGTTTAATTTTCCTTGTTTATTGGGTAATTAATATATACTTTAATGTAGAATAGCAAGGCTTTGACTTTCTCTCTAATTCTATGCATGAATATTATGCATTTGTGGAAATATATGAAACTGTCTCATTTAGCTTTATCTGAAATCTGTTTGTTTTTACAGCAAGAAGATTAGTTAAAGAATATGTACACTATCAATGAGAACTAATTAAGCATCTTCTTTGGAAAACTTTCTGTGTGAGTCTCTCAGAAGGCGACCAAATTGGCCAAATGCACTTTGGCATTAATATGCGACTATAAACCACTGATACCAAAATATCTGAAGATTATATTCTGGCAAATGTGAGAAATAGCTTAACTATTAAAATCAAGATTATTTAACTTTCTTAAATCCACTTCATTCAGCATGCATTTTTAAGTGCTCACTCTAGATCTGTTTTTCCATGTCTTTTTAAGGAAACTAGACAAGTAGTAAAAGACATTGTCTCTGATCTTTAGAACTTAAAATCTGGGTAAGTAAATGTGTATTATGTTTGTGAAACAATACCAATAATAAAAGTAATGCAAAGACCAAATGTGAGCAACTATGGAGCGACTCAGGCAGAATCTATGAGTGCCCTGGAATGTAACAGGAGTGTAAGATTATCCTAAAAGGGCTGCATCATCGAGAAGTTATCAAGGACAAAGACCATGATAAAAATCACCATGATGATTTTCACGCAGCTTCCCCTTAGGATTATTATTACTTTTGCACTCTGGACTGTGGGCCATCTGTTACGGGAGAAGGAGGTTTGTGGTTAAATCCTTGGTGCTGCAGTCAGATCACCTGGCCCCACCCACCCAACTGTGTAACTCTGGAAAAGTGACTTAAGGCCTCAATGCTTCAGTTCCCCTTTTATAAAATGGGACAAATAAACGTACTTGCCTTATAGGATTGTTGTAAGGATGAAATGAGTTAACACATGTCAAGCATTTAAGACAGTGCCTGCTACTTGGTTAGCCTCAATAAATCTTACCTCACTCTGTCCCCCAATTCTGGGCTGGGAATATATTAAATATTTTGTTGTTTACCTCAAAGGAAACTGCAAAAGTGCTCAAATAAAATGCAGTTAAAAAAAAAGGTATGTCAATATAGTCAACAATACTGTATTATACAAAGTTGCTACGAGATTAGATCTTAATTGTTCTCACCACAAAAAGGAAATTATATTTATGTGATGTGATAGAGTTGTTAGCTAATGCTATGATGGCAATCATATTGCAATATACAAATGTATCAAACCAAGACATTGTACACCTTAAACTACACAATGTTATATGTCAATTATATCTCAATAAATAAATAACAATAATTTAAAAATGTATGTTATATAGCTCATAGAGGATGTAGAAGTGAAGGCATAAAGTCAATAGAAATTTTAAGGAGTTTTATCTCTCTATAAAGGTTGAGGGGCCGGCGCAGCAGTGGAGCAGTTAAGTTTGAGTGCTCTGCTTCAGCGGCCCAGGGTTCAAAGGTTGGGATCCCGGGCGTGGACTGACTGCTTGTCAAGTGGCGTCCCATATAAAGTAGAGGAAGATGGGCACGGATGTTAGCCCAGGGCCAATCTTCCTCAGCAAAAAAAGGAGGATTGGCATTGGATGTTAGGTCAGAGCTAATCTTCCTCACAAAAATAAAAAAAACAAATAAAAAAATAAAATAAATAAATAAAAAATAAAAAGGTTGAAAGTGCTCTGGGCAAAGGTTGGAGGAACGAACACACCATTTATTCTTTTTTTTCATTACTGTTATCTGATATTCTCTAAAGACTCTTTTGCACCACTGTAGACTATTAATAATTTCTGAATCATTCTTACATTTATATTGAGATGATAAACAATCAGAAAACATATTAAACTAGCTTTGCCAATGATGAAAACGTGTAAATTTATCTGGAGTTAGTACATTCTTGCATAATTTTATTTTTTAAACAAGCTATCTAATTTTCAAATTCAAATCATACTTTTTTCTTTTAGCAGAAACGTATTACCCTTCTGAGGTGTGTTAATTAAAAACCGATAACACGCACAGGAAGACACACCGTCAGCGATTTGTCCAGAGCTGATCTAGTGGTCTACTAGGACACGGCACTTGTAGAATTATCCCATTTTGTGGACTATGTGACCTAGAACCTGTGACCTGTTTGCATGCTCTCAAAGTAACAGAAGCCTTCCCGGAAACCGTCACCCGAGAAGGGACTGAATCACCGCGGAGAGCTGCAGGGTAAACCTGCTTAAGCCTTATCACAGAAGATGCTTTAGAACTAGCCGTGTCATGCATCCTTTAGTGTTGTTAAATGAGTTCAATTCTTGATTTATTGTTTCAAAGCAACTAGCTGGACTTTCTTTGCCAAATGTTCTTTTATCTCAAGACCCAGGAATCTGGGAAAGCATTCTTGAAACATCCTCAGTGAGTCCTGAGGGGAAAGCATGTTGCGCTCCAGCATATGTCTGAGTGCGAGAGCCTCTGCAGTATATCAGTGTGTGGGCAGACTTTTAGGAAAATGCAGGAGAAACAGCAGAGCAGTCTGTTGTGACAGACAGTACAACTTATGTATGAAAACCCTCCCCATTGCTAATGCGATTTACACATCCATAAGACAGGCCTAAAAATTCCAGAAGCAACGGCAAAACAGAAGGCGTAAAATGGGACAGTCTCCAAGTGTGAACAGCATTTTTACGTATCCCATTTTTTTTAAGTTTATAATAACTTCTTCCATTTCTATAGCATCTCTCCTCTGAGAAGTTAAACTTTCTCTAAAGATGTTTTATTTAAAGATGTTTTATTTATTTTTAAAGTTCCAACTCACCCTGACAATGTTTCCATGGAACAGAGAGAAACTTTCCTGCATCTCATAAGAGAGAGAAACCGAAGACCAATTAGCTGAAAGATGTGTCAATGTGATGAGCACAGAAAAGTGACTGAAAAACTCAAGCATGCTCTGCCGTGGCAACCCACGATGCCTCCCATGCACAAGGGAGCCTGCAAGGGTAGGTCCCTGCCTCTGGGAGTGGGTCCCACCAACAAGGCTCCCAAGACCCACAAAAGCTTTGGTTGGTCAGGTATAGCTGTAGTTTCAAAGCCTTAAACTCTGGTTTCCTTGTAGGTCAAGAACTTTGCTTTCAGATTTACAAAGAACAGCAAAGACTTCTAGTGCCGTCTCCTGGATCACAGTTATTCTTACAGGCCATAAGCCAACAATACATTCATTCTCTCTTAACTCCATGACAGTTGTCTTAAACCATGTACCATGGAACCCTCAGAGCTGTAGGGTCACTATTTTTGCTGAGGAAGATTCGCCCTGAGCTAACATCTGTTGTCCATCTTCCTTTTTTTTTTCCTGCTTGAGGAAGGTTAGCCCTGAACTAACATCTGTGCCAGCCTTCCTCTATTTTGTATGTGGGTCGCCACCACAGCAAGGCTGATGAGTGGTATAGGTCCGCACCTGGGATCTGAACCTGAGAACTCGGGCTGCCAAAGCGGAGCGTGTCGAACTTAACCACTATGCCACGGGGCTGGCCCCTAGGGTCACTATTTCAAATTATTTCAATTTCAAGTACATAAGGCTCATATAATAAGACTACAACTCTCATCTTTGACCCCCAATTATAAATTTCCCTTGTTTTATCAAGAGCTCCATTGCTCTCAGTGTTTAACTTTACTACAATAAATTAGAAATCTAAATTTACAGAAAGTAAATTTATACTAACAAAATACTGCTGTTATCTCTTTAAATATTTCATGTAAGGTTTAGTTTTAAAAGATATCTGTTGCTTTCAAAAAATCTCAAGAAGATGTGTCTGTGAGGTTGGTCACTTATTTAGTATTTCACAAACATTACTGAGCACCTACCAAGTGTGAGCACAGCTCTAAGCTCGGGGATTCAGCAGTGAATGAGGCAGTGATGATCCTGCTCTCATCTGTTACACATCTAACACAGCCACCAAGTGACAAGAGATTTTACATTCCTGCAGCCACTTACATTAACCTTTTAAAAGAGGCTGGAAAGTCTATTGACATGGTGAGTTTCAAGCCCAACCTGCTGAGGATTCTCTTTATTTTGTGGTTGTTGAGCACAGCCAACAGTTAATTTAATAAAATGCTGGGTATTCAGAGACTTAAGCAAAGAAAAAAAAATGATAGAAGCAAAGAGCTGTGCTTATTATTTTAAATTCTTGCTATAGGCATTAGACTTGGGGAAGATTCCTGAATATTTAAGGTGTTTGGTGAAACATGAACAATTTTTCACTTGGAAAAGCAGAAAAATTTAAGAACTGAACCAGACCTCTGAAATTACTTGCTAACTTTACTCCAGTCAAACCTCAGTTCAAAAGATAGAGCGTATATGGATTTCAGTCTCTACTTAGAGCATTACAAATAGTAATTTCTTTTCACCAAACCTTTTGGTATTCAGATCATAATAGCTAACAATAGCTAACGTTTATAGAGCAATTTAATGTTTGCCAGATACTTTGTTAAATCTTTGACATGTATCATTTTACTTAGTCCTTCCAACACTCTAAGGTGATAGCATTATCATCCCCATTTTACAGATGAGTAAAATAAAGCTTAGGCAGATTAACTAACCTTAAAGAGAATGAGGTCAAACAGTAGAATGTTAGTAACATCAATTTTCTTAAGAACCAAGGACATGAAAGGGTGGAGCATATTTTTTCAAATAAGAGCTCAGTACGACGATCCCTTTAAGAAAACATTTCAGCCAGAAGAGACAACAGTCTACTACCCCTGTGAGAGACTTGATATGGCTCAGGCTCCCAGTGCTCATAGGAATGATTATTCCTCAGTTCTTTACATCACCCTCTTATTAAGTCAGGGAGAGCCATAGTTTAGTTGTGTTCTCCTGAGAGTAAAGAAAAAAGTTAGCCTTAGTCACATCCCTCCTCTGGTTTTTTGTTCTCTTACATAAGAAAATCCCGTATCCTTCTGTTAGGTTCTCTGCTGGTGAGAATAGCTGCTAGAAGGAAGGCAGGAAGTAGCATGTTACATTTCAGATGTACTGAGGACATCAGCCTTATTTGATAGTAGATTCCTCTTTCTTCATCCCTGGCTGCCCTCTATTTCCAAAATCTGAGCTTAGAATATGAACAAATTTGAATGAGGCATATTTAAGCATTGCATGTACCAGGTGGTGTTACTATTACTCACTCTTACAGAATATTGGCAGGAGAGGTTTTACTGACTTCCCCCAGGATCGACTCTTCTTATGTAGAGTCTTAAATTCTATTGTCTGATCAGTGCTATCTTCTATAAAATAGACTACATTTTAAGATCCTGAAAGCACTAGAGAATTCACATTTGCCTAAATACTTACAATACAATTATTTAACACGTTGACTGTATTTAGAGATTAAGGGGGGAAAAAGTACTAGAAGGAATGTTTTCTCATTTAATTAAAGTTATACGGAAACTTCTTTTGAAATGGTTTCTAAAAACCTACCAAAAGACAGAGCATGCATATTATGTTATATGCATGGGTTTATGTGCATTTATGTGTATTTGGAAACAGTTGATCTAAGAAGCAAATTTTAAAAGACGTTTTGGTAACAGCCTACTTCAGAACCACCAGTAATTTCAGAATAGTCACCATTTTAAAGTCCCACTGTGTTAATGAGAAAAACCAAGGTTGTGGTTTCTAAGAAAGTTGTGGCATCCAAGAAAAGGAGAAAAATCATAGTACTGGAAAGCACATTAAGAGTTCTTATAATTTACTAGTTCCTTGAGGCAGCATTGTATTTCAAACATTCCAGAGAGAAAACTAATCTAAACCTTTAAAAAGTTTTGAAAAGCAGTTTCAAGAACTTCAGTAACCTCTCATGTTTATCTGGAAACTCTTCTTTCCCCCATCTACAAATATTTTTCCATACTTCCAACAAAGCCAAATGTCAAGATCTATGGCATCTTTGTACTGTGATAAAATAGAGCAGGTATGTCTGCTTTTAAATTCTCTTCCACAAATAAGAATTCAAGTCTGACTTTGGGTAGCATGGGTTAGGAGATTCAGCACTACATTTGGGATAAGATGTGCCAGCTCTGCTGCACAGTGGCTTTGTTACGTAGAACGAATGACTAAATCTCTACTTTGGACCCTTAATATCATCACTGACAAGATGGGGTCATAATACCTAACGTTAATGTCCCAAAGGTTGGTTGTAAATTTCCCATGAGAGAATGGATGAAACAGGATTTTAAGAGGAAAAGTGTAGGCTCCTTCCAGCAGGGGTCTTTTCAAGACAGGTCTTTATGAATCCTTTTTGGCAAATCAATGGTAGGAGTGGAGAACAGGTGACAGGATGGTGGACATCTTGGAGCCTGGGTCAGCTACATGGCAGCTGGTCTAGCATAGGGGGAGAGCAGCGATGGTGAGCCACGCCAGAAGGGGAGCACAGGAAGCACCGCTATGGAGCCCCAGGGCTGCAGGAGCAGGTATGTAGGCACTGAAGAGCAATGCAGAAAGGAAAGGAAAGCAGCATGTGCTGCCTAGGGCTGGCATGACAACATGATGCTCATCACTTGCAAGATCTGTATCAGGATATTAAGAATTAAAACTAGAGAATGAGACAGATATATAGATATAGTTATAGACACACATGTGAATATTTGGGTGTCCCTCTATTTTATTAGAGTTCATTATTTTCTGAGGATAGCCAGCCTCCAACAAGGGCTAGTGTTTCAGAAACGAAGAATGCTGACTTATATGCATCCTGGTGTTAAACCCTGAGGTGATGGCTGCACCTAGAGGTACAGAACCTTCTAGCTTTAGCCAACTACATCCTCTGGCCCAAGGCCTGCTAATATAATCAGCCACTTTATGAGCACCTAAAATTTTAGCTATTATTGATTGTATTGGTAAAATACAATATAATTAGTATTACTTATGGGAAGTTGTGGTTAATGTATCTATATTCATCTTTAAAATATGGCTCATTACCATCTATCACCTGCAGTATGAGGTTATTTTTGTACATGTGCTCTTTGACTCCTAGGGATGTAAGAGAACGCATATTGCAAACACACGTTCATTTAAAGGCTATGTTTCATGTGGGAAAGAGGTGACACTACTCTTACCCAGATGTGACTAAAATCATGAAATTATGAAAAAGCTCACCAAGAATGGGCTGTGTCAATAGCAGCCAGGGAGCAGGTTCTGGTTTTCCTCCTCCACTGCACTAAATCAAGTGACATTTAGGTCAACTGGAATGAGGGCTGAAGGACATACTCTAACCAATATAATTATAATCATGCATATTTATAAATGTTAAATGTAATTATTGTTATCCCAAACATGTGTCTAACAAAGGTCATATTATACCCAGATTGTGACGACGACTGGTTTCATATTTTGTGAAAGTTATCACATGCAAGAATTACTATATTTCATATATTAAGTCAAAGTACCAGGTGCACAAATGAAAAAGAAATCCTCCTTTGTCAACAATTGTTATTGTGCCACACATCTCTAATTTCTAGAATCACAGGCCCCCAAACCTACTGATGAGCACCGACTTGTAAAAGCAGAGTACTGTTTCAGACAACACCAAGCAATAACAGCACCATGATTCTGATTTCACTTAATGCTGTTTTCAAGATAGCCAAGAGTTTGAAAGCAACAAGTCAAGGGCATGCCACTAAACAACGGAATCAACAATAGTGGAAAAACATTAGTGCTCATGTGATAAATGGTGTATCATTTTTACATTTTAAGGATAGTAATGTCCTACTAAGTAGGTAGTACATGCTGTCTACACCAGGCAAAAGACTGTTACTGAATGTCTGATGCCTTCAAAATGGGTCTCTAAACCCAAGAGAAATCAGCATTCTAATGACATTTCACAGTGGAGTAGCATCAGGCTGGTGGACCAACAAATGAACATACTGCACTACCACGATTAGGAGTGTGTCTAGGTACATGTGGGCAAACAATGATGGGATTGTATTAGTTCAATTATTTTTCGGTTAACACATGTGGTAAACCGCACTAGGAGAAGCAATGAACAGACAAAGGCAATGGATACATACACATTTCTTTAAAAGTTATAAATGAAGTGAAAAAATGTAAATAACGTCTACTCATGAATTCCATTATCTGAAACAATGCTAACTCCCAGGGCCAGCACATGATGCAATAACTAAATACGTTAAATTGGTCAGGCATATCTCATCAATGACCCTACCTGTGACAAAGAGGTGACATTATATTTATAAAAGACCATCAACACGCAGCAGCAACATAACTTTGCTAACTCATTCATGAGAGTTTGATCTCTCCTCCAATGACAGAAGCTCCTTGAGGGTACTTCTGCATTCCCTGTATTAGCATAGAGCCTGTGGCACATAGGTGCTCAAAATATGCCAGACTTCCCATTAGCAAATTATTTTAATCAAGCAAATCTTGGAAAAATTCTTAAAATATCTCAGAAAATATTCTAGAAGAATTAGAACACAAGTTTAAAGCCATGCCCCATCCTGTTCTTTCTTCCTTCTTCAAATATTTGTTGAGTGCCCACTAGGTACGGGCCAGACCTTCTGCAGGGTACTAGGGATTTAGAATCTGAGAGAGAGAGGCAGACATAGCTACATATATACATGCACACACTCAAGGGTTGTGACAGAAATACTTGGTGGGGACCCAGAGGAGGTAGTGATCAATCCAAGCTGTCACCAGTAAAAGGGTGGGTGCTTAAGTTGTGGAGAAGGCTGTTATCATTAAGAGAGATTATGCAAAATGAGACGGAACTTTGGAGAACACGAACAGTTAAAAGGTAGGCAAAGGAAGAAGAGTGAACAGGAAGGATGTAGCAGAAATTTCAAGGCCAGCTTAGTATATCATATTGGAGAATTCAGTTAACTGAGGTCTCAATTTTATTATCTGTAAAAGGATCAAAATACTTTGTAGACATAGAGATAATTAAGATTAGCTATACATTAGCTATGGCCCTATATAAACTAGCTTAGCATGCCGTTAAAATAATAATAGTCAATATTTATTGAGTCTGCTAAACACTGTCCTTAGAACTGTATATGTATTAGCACATTTAATCCTCACAATAACCATGGGACAGGTGTTAAGAGCAAGCCCTATTTTATAGATTAGGAAACCAAGGCTCAGAGAGAGTAAATGGCTTGCCTAAAGTTACAAGTTAATATGTGGTAACCGAAATATGAAAATAAGCAGATTGATTCTTTTAACCCCTGCTCTGTTCTGCCTCTCCTCTTTAAAATCTTTAAAAATAATTTTAAAGATTAAAATAATAACACCTTTTAAGATATCTCACAGAATGGTTATGAGGAATAAATGAAATGATATGTATAAAACTGTGTGAAACTATAAAAAGCTTACGAATGTAAAATTTCATTGAAAGGTGGTTCTGACAAAGTACACTGTCCATTTCCTGAGGAAATCAGACTTCACTGTTTCCCTTTGGAGAGAAGCGTTGAAAATGAGGAGTCTGCGGAGAATCACTGTGGAGACCCACCCCCACCACCAGAGGATGAATGAGTTACCAGCAATATAACCAGGCACGCCTGGGAGCAAATGACTGATTTCAGGGCGCATTTCTAATTCTGTATCTGGTTCCCTCTGTCATCAGGCAGCACATAACCCACACAGAAGGCAAAGTCAGACACAAATGACATTTCGATGATGGTTTTTGAGGGAGCGGATAATCAGGAGTTGCCATTTTAATAAAAAGAATAGTTAATATATACGACACTCCTCTGTCCAGTCCTTTAACCTGAATTAACACTTTACATTTCAATCTGCTGAGTTCTAGGAAAGAGATATTTTTGTTGTATTTTACCCCAGAGGAAAACCGTGGCAAGGAGTCTGATGACTGGCTTAAGGCCCAACAGCCAATAAATGTAGCAGACAGGATCTGAACCGGCATCCCCTGATCCCAAAGCCTCTGCTTTTCCACTGAGTTGCTTGGTCTTGTGTTTTTTATATTTATTCAACTATGTCAGTTTCAAAGGTCTTAAAAAAATTACTGAAGAATAGCAATCTACACGCAAGTCCTTCAGAGGCCACATCTCTCTCTGTGGCCAATTACAGCACTAGATTTGCTTTGATAGACATTTCCTACAGAGTAAAGATCTTCCCTTATTATCATCAGGAGGCCCTTTGGTGTGTGCTCTGGGACCATGGGCCCACAGCTGCTATGATCCTGGGGAGGTCCAGCTTCCTAGCTCTTGCAAAGATAAATGATTTAACTCTTCACATCAACACGGATTGATACTTTGCACCTTGCCACTTAAAATTCAGTATCTGTTGAGTCAGCGAATAGATTAAAAAGGAAAAGATATTTATTCTTTGTTCATCTGAGAATGTCATATGTCTTAATCCCATTAAACCACAGACCCAGCATTTAAATCTTGTTCCAAATCTTATTTCCAGAGTTGTGATGTTTGTGGGTGCATGTGTCTTTGAAGGTGTGCCAATAAAAACTAGAAAGTTGATTTTTAAATCCATCAATATACACAAGAAACAAAAAAGCCATTGAATGAGCACACCAAAAGGACAAAGGATTAAAAAAAAAATTGCCCACACAGAGCCCATCCAGGAGGTGACCCTTTTTTATTGGACTAATTACAAGGAAATATAAAAGGGCAAGCTTTTATTAATCAAGCTCTTTTCACTCAGCCATGAAGAACTGCTAGGCGGGAAGAAAGCAAGAGACAGGGTGTTAATGTAAGCCTGATAATTACATTCAGAATCAAGTGGATCAGAGGGAAGGGTGGAAATGGAAAAGCCAGGTGGAGGTAAGAACTGGAATCCTAATCCTTTATAATACTATACAGTTTGTGGAAACAAGAAGAGGAAAGCTATCAAATATATAATTTTAAGGCATCAATAAAGGAGGTAACATTTAAGAGAAAAGTGAACAGTGACAAATAATCTTGCCCTCCATAGCATAAAGTACTTTCTTATATAATCTCCTCCATTTATTTTCATATCATCCTTGTGAAATATATAAGCAAGAGCAGGCATGAGGGACTCCATTTTGCCCCAGGTCACATAATTAGAGTGACAGAACAGGCCTCAAATCTCTGAAATTCAGGTCAGTATTCTATCATCATCCTTCAAACATTTTGCCCAGTGTAACAATTATAAGCAGAGAAAAGGTAGAGATGATGTAACCAACGTTTAAAAATGTTCTTAACATGAAAAAATTCTTGTGGCCTTCTGAATCTGAATATTTCTTCTACTTTTCTTAAAATACAGCATAAGGAATGGGAAACAGCCATGAAAAAGTGAAGGGGAAACCACCCAAGTCAGGAGATCAAAGTTCTGATCCTAGCTCAAATTCACTGTGTAAATGTAAATAAAATTCTTTAAACTCTCTGGGCCTCAGTTTTCCTGTCAAGAAGATAAGGAGGTTGAAAGAGATTACTCATTCCATTGATCTACATACACGCCCTGAGCCTGATGTACCACGTGCCGTGCTGAAAGCCAAACTGATGGTCCTCACTATGGAGGGTCTCCATCTGGAGATGAGAAGGTGGGAAGATCATTATACACAGGCAAACAAATGATGACAATAATTCATGATGAGCGTGATAATTTAATTCATAAAGTGGCATTGGATGAGAGAGGAAGAAAAAGGCTGATGGGAAGCGAAATTATAGGGAAGACTTTGCACAGAAGTGAATTCTTAAGCTGAGTCTTCTAGAATTACTTTTGGGAATCAAAGTGTTTTGGAAAATATAAGTTCAGTGTGGCTGGAACGTCTGATCCATGGAGGATGGGAAAAATTCAGGAAAACTGAGGTGGGAAAAGAGGAAAAGAGTTGTCTTGCAAAGGGTCTCAAAAGTTGTGCTAAGGGCTTTGGACTTCTAAGCAATGGCAAGGCAGGGCAGAGTTGTAAAGAGAGGAGCAATCTCATTTGCATTTTACAAACATCACTGTAGGCACGGCGAAAACTGGATATGGGGTGAGGGGGAGTAGAAAGAATCTGAATCCAGAGACCAGTTAGGTCTTAGGTTAATATTTCAAGCTAGAAAGGATGAGGGCACATGGGATGAAGAAGAGCCAACACTGCCAAGAAATATTTAGAAGGAATGCGAGGTGATCAAACAGATGTTGGTTTTGACAGAGTTGGAGTTACTATGAGGCTATGAGGCTTCTGGCTTGGGTGATTGTGTGGATGGGGAGTAGAAAGAAAATTGGGCTTGGAGGATATGAACAAATAGATTCTTTTCCAGTGCTAAAGTCTTTTTGTGGAAGAAAGAGGTCAGGGTAGTTGGTGTTTTGGGGAAAGATGCTTTCATGTATTAAGATCTATTTATTAGGCTGAGGTGGGGTGTCTCGCCAAGCAGCCCTGGGCTAGACATATACCGGGGCAGGCAGCATCATTTTATGATGGGCTGTTGATAGTATGCAGAGGTGAGGCAAAGAAATTGACTGAAACTTAACAGTTGTTTGCATCCTGAGGACACACACACGCTGTCTTAGGCACATCATTACAGGTTCAGTCTGATTTACCTGTGGGTATTTGTGGCTTAACCACTGTACTTTAGAGCCACCAGTCGATATTTTGCAAACATTTTTATCTTCGTATTTTCTTCATCTCAAAAACTTTCTGTCCTTCATCATCAAATATAGACACACACACTCTCAGTAAATATCATTTATATGCCAGTGGTGCCCACATTTGTATCTATAGACTTGCCCTCTCCTTCACGCTCCCAACCACAACCACAAGTTGCTCAGACAAAAACCGGGTGTCATCCTCGATTCTTCTCTTTTCTTCATTTCCTTCCATAAGAAACTGCTGTTGAGGGCCGGCCCCGTGGCTTGGTGGTTAAGTGCGCGCGCTGCGATGCTGGTGGCCCGGGATCGGATCCCGGGTGCGCATCGAGGCACCACTTCTCCGTTCATCCTGAGGCCGAGTCCCACATACAGCAACTAGAAGGATGTGCAGCTACGACACACAACTATCCACTGGGGCTTTGGGGGGAAAAATAAAATAAATAAAATCTTTAAAAAAAAAAAAAAAAAAAAAAAAAAAAAAAAAGAAACTGCTGTTGACAATGCCTTCAAAACACATCCTAATTTCATCCACTTCTCTCTCTCTCCACTGATACAACTCTAGTCTAAGTCACCGTCCTTTCTCCTCAACCACTGCCCCAGCCTCCTCACTCATTCCCCTGCCTCCACTCCTATAATCCTTTCTCCACAAAGCAGCCCGAGTTAGCCTTAAAATATGTCTCATCATTTCATTCTCTTCCCATGGCTCCCATTACACCCCAACTACAGACTGCGTGCTTCTGCCCCAGCCAACCTCTCTGACCTTATCTTGTTTCACCCACCCCTCACTCACTTTTTCATGTTCCCTGAATGTTCCACATTTGTTCCCATCCTAGGGCTTTTGTGTCAGTTGTTTCTAGCACCTGGAATAATTTCCCCCAGATCCTCATGCAGCTGGCTCCTTCTCATTCAGCTCCCAGCTTCCGTGTCACCTCCTCTCAAGAGGCTTTTTTCTGACCAAACCCCTTGGATGGCTTTCCAGTCATCCCCAATCATATCCCTGTTATATTTTCATCAGCGCACTTTCACTACCAGACATTTGCTGGTCATCTATCGTTCTCTACTACAGGGTAAGCTCCATGAGAGCAGAGGCCCCACTTGTCTGCTTAAACACAGTGTCTCCAGGGGCCAGCCCCGTGGCATAGTGGTTGAGTTTGTGTGCTCCGCTTCGGTGGCCCAGTGTTTGCAGGTTCGGATCCTGGGTGTAGACCTACACCACTCGTTAGCCATGCTGTGGTGGTGACCCACATATAAAATAGAGGAGGATTGGCACAGATGTTAGCTCAGGGCTAATCTTCCTCAGGCAAAAAAAAAAAAAGGAAGACTGGCAACAGATGTTAGCTCAGGGTGAATTTTCCCCAGCTAAAAAAAGAAATACAGTCCCCAGAGCGCAGAAAAGCAGCCAGATCATGGTGGGCACCATAATTTAACTGAATGAACAAATGAATGAACACAGATATTCTAGAAAAATAATGATTCAATTTAAAAAAAAAGTATTGAGTAAAAAAAAAAATTTCTGGCAATTTCAAAAGTGATCACGTTTGTAAGCAGCATAAAATGTAAATACTTAAATTGTAACAAAGTAAATACAGGCTAAAAGAAAGAGCAAAAACGGCAAACAAGTGAAGGCCCACAGGGCAGCCAGGTAGAGAAGAGATTTGGCTACTAAGGAAGCAGTAGGGTTTAAAATAAACAAAGAACACTCTGATTGCTATCCTCATTTTCTATAAGTTACTGCTGAAACCTTCTGGTATTTTTTGAAGCCATTTCCTCGCTGAAAACCACCATCACCATCATCAACAACATTCAACCAAGTCTCCCATTCAGGGGAGGGGAGAGGGGCAGACGTGTAAACTCACACGACACATTCTCTTCACGTTTTCTCACCTTTCCACGTCAATATGTTTTGCTTTAGTGCTCCAGGAGGCACCCTTCACATAGATTACAAGGTGAATAGTGGCCCCTGGGGTTGTGCAATAAGGCAGTCCTGGAAAGAGGATCACAAGGCAAATGTGGCAGCACAACCTTTCTGGCTGTCTAGGCTTCTTTAGGAGGTAGACTTTTCCATTAAAAATGTCCTGACAAGACAATTAAAAAAAATGTCAGTGCTATCTACATACAGTCAGTGCCTAATAACCAGAATCAAAATGGGCTGAACTGCCTCATTATTCTTGAGGCTGGTGCTGCATTGGTTTTAGGTTTTAGCATAGCTCACGTGAATCTCAGGGTCCCTTCCTCTTTTTTTTTTTTTTTTTTAATTTTTTGTTTATTGCAGTAACATTGGTTTATAACATTGTAAAAATTTCAGGTGTACATCATTGTACTTCTATTTCTGCATGGACTACATCATGTTCACCACCAAAATACTAATTACAACCCATCACCACACACATGTACCCAATTATCCCTTTCACCCTCCTCCCTCCCCCCTTCCCCTCTGGTAACCACCAATCCAATCTCTGTCCCTATGTGTTTGTTTATTGTTGTTATTATCTACTACTTAATGAAGGAAATCATACGGTATTTGAGGGTCCCTTCCTCTTAATGGTATTCCCAGGACTCTCTGCTCTCCTCTCACGGGTTTCCCTTCTACCTACACTTTCCCAAGAGACAGGAGAGCACCAGCCACACAATTCAATGAGAATGGAGCCTTTGAGAAGCTCCTGAGGTAATACTCACAAGACGGTGTGGATTATGGAAAAGCCATTCTCTATTAGCCAGGGTAATAATGACTCTTCCAAATAATTGAGATTGTGTTGTACAGAAGGAAGACTTCCAATGACTTAACATAAGTTTTTATGATCAATAACAAGGCTACTATTTGAAAAAATAGAAAAACCCATTAGGGTCAGTAAAATTTCACAGGAAATATTGGCACATTACTAAGAGAGAAGGGAACAGAAGGAGTCTAGTCCCACTTAGAGGTAGAGACTGAGTCAACCGGCTGCATTTCAGTGTTGTGATGATATGACCAATGTCGACTCTCCAGATCATTTCATGAGTGTTCACAGCACACTCTTAATTTATCAACTTCTACCTCTAGGTGGCAGCAACTTTCTTCTGTTCTCAATAGGGTTGCCTTTGGCCTTTGTTTCCTACCTCCAATTTAATTCCATACTTCCTTCTCTTTCCCAAATAAATACTTCACAGCCTGTAAAGTTTGGGGGAGATTACTGTAAGCCACTTTCACTGTAAGAAATCAGTCCATTCTTGCAGTTAAGCTACAGGGTTCTTCAAAGAGTACAAAATAATTCAGGGCTAAAGTGAAAAATAATAGAAAGCTATTTTCTTTCTTTCCCCATACCTATCAACTGCAAACTCTAAGGAAAGCAAGGTTTCTTTTTCGTTACAGTCCTCTGAAGAAAAAAGGTAATGAGTAGAGGAATGAGAAAATAGATAGAACTGGAGAAATTTCTAGTTTACAATAACATTAATTTAATCCTATGGGTGATTTAAATCATTGCCTTCTAAAGGATGTTAACATGATATGTCCCTTTATGAAGGCATTCAAAATGTATTACAGGACGGAAGAGAAGATTTAATCATCAAATAAAATTGGTAACCTACAGAGTTACCCTTCTGTTTATTTGGCCTTCACAGACACTGAAGTAAACTGGCTCCACCTATATCCTAAAAAGTTATCACTTCTGCTTAGATGTAACATGTGCCCTTTCTGGAACACACATTTACCTAATGTATCAAACCACAGTCCTACCTACCTTATTCACCTGCTCAGGATTCTAAATTGTTAGCATTAAGAAGGACCCAAGAGAGTTGAAGTAAATTATGGCCTCATTTGAGGCTATTATAAATTCTAGGTGTGTCAAAGAATCACTCGGGGTAGTAAAAACATTCCTTTTATGTAAAGTTGACATTTGATTGTGGGCTAATATCTAGGGTTTATGAAACACTTTCTTTCAAGGTGATGCTATGAAGAGTACTATCTCTTTTGCACTCTTCCCAAGACCTAATTTGAATAGTTTAGGTCAGATACCATTCATTTATTCATTCAATAGAAATACTGAAGTGCAGGAAGCATGAAGACTAATTTAGTATAAGTGACAAATTTATACCAGAACCCAAGCTTGTAGACGCGAGCTTTATTCATTTCATAGCAGGTTCCTCTGTTGACTATTTTATGTATCTTATCACAATAACTATGTGTATTTGGTTTTAAAGCCTACATTTTTAAATACGTGATTCAAAGTAGGATTTCTGGGAAAATGGATGGTTTGAGAGGATTAGGATCAAAAACTATAAGTTTCAAGAAGAATGGAGTCTATTTTGATTATACTTTCTTCTTATGTTTTGGCTGAAGAGTAAGACCTGAGAGAAGCCACTTATTTTAGTCACTAATTGTAGAGCACCTTTATCATCCAAAATATAAGAAAAGATGGCCTCCAAGGAATAAAATTAAAGTTCATTTACTACCTTTAATAACAGCTTCTAGTTCGCTGAATAGTAGAGTGAATGATGGGGCTAGTTTACGAAGCGTAGTCTTTCCCATCACGGTTTGGTACCAGCACCTCCTCTTCCTTTGGGAAACTCCTCATTACATGCAGTCTTAGTGTGATTGTTAACCAAGGCACTCTTCCTCCCTGGGCCAAGGGCAGGACACCTGAGCCAGGCTGGGGCGGATCAGACTCTGGCTTCTATTGTGATTTTGAGGAGGTGACATCAAGGAGCTGGAGCTGACTCACTCTAGGCCTGCACCTGCTCATTAAATCTTGCTCCCTGGACTCTGGGTGTGTCCTGCTTCCTGTGTTTCCTGAGGCCCAGCTCCTCTGTTTTCCCTTTGACTCCATAACCCACCTTATGTCCTTCTACAAAATTATCTTTTGCTTAAGTTGGCCAGACTCAGTCAGTTTCCATGACTTCCAACAAAGGAACCTCACCTGATAAAGGAGACTAAATGGAACGAAAATTTAGATAGAGGTCATGGCTACAAGCAGACAGCGGATCTCAGTAGGATTCCAGCAGGATTCTCAGCCCTCCAGCTGTTTATCAGCAGTGGGCTTATATGGAGTAGCTGTGACTAAAATCTGTGTGATATTGGGTTGGTTTTAATCTACTGCTCTCTTAAAACTGATTAAAAGAAATATGTTAATTATGAGGCTATTGACTCTACCTTGGATAACCTAGTGCTATACTAATAAATGTAATAAATAGTCAATTTTAAGGAAATTACTAAGAAACTTTATGAAAATCTAGTGATCAGCTGAGAAAAATTACAGGAAGGTGAGAACACATTTAATTTGAAAATTCCTAGTTCACTGTCCATGAGTACACAGAGAAATCTCCACAGCTTGAAAGATGACATTGCAAATATGAGGGATGAAAATCAAAACAAAACTGCTGGTATACTCACCATTCTCATAGAGGAATCCCCTTACGATTACTATCCTGAGCAGCATTTCCAGCATATTCAAGAACACATTAGGATTTCTGATTGGGTCTCAAAATTAGTCATTATTCTTTCAAATGTATATTTAGAAGACAGCTGTGGTCAGCTAATATTTTATCCCAAATATATCCACTGAAAAATACTATGAAAGACTAATAAAAAATGCAGCTTCTCTAGATACACATAAAATAAGATCTTTCTTCATTTTAATTTGATGTGTTAATTATAATATGATTTGTACTGATGCTGTCATAGATGCATTTTTTTCATATTGGGACACAGTTTTTTCCTCGATTATTCATCAAGATTCCCCACATCCCCTTGTTCTTCACGTTTCATTACAACACGACCATTATTTTAAAGTTCTACATCTGACCAAGTTTAACAGGAGGAGACTGTGATGGAAAATAACGCACAATGAACAATTTAAAACTCTATAAAAAGCTGTAGTTTAAGTAGCTTTCCCAGAGTAAATCAGGATTCTTGATTGTGTAATTCTAAATATCCTTAAGTGTATAAAACCAACCTAAAAAAATGACAATTACACGAAACATATGCTAGAAATCTCAGAATTACAAACGATTCATTTTGTTATTTCGTTTCTTCTGCTTACTTTGGATTTAATTTGCTCCTTTTTCTGATTTCCTAACGTGGAATCTTAGATTATTGATTTGAGATCTTTCTTCTTTTCTAATATAGGCATTCGATGCTCTAAATTTCCTTCTAACCATTGCTTTTGATGCATCTCACAAATTTTGATAAATTGTATTCTCAGTTTCATTTAGTTGAAAATATTTTTACTTTCTCTTGAGATTTCTTCTTTGACCGATGTGTTATTTAGAAGCATGTTGTTCAGTGTCCACATATTTTTGGATTTTCCAAACAAGTCCTTTTGAATACTAAATATCTCTCAGTTATGCTAAAATTAGTTAAAACAACAAAGATGTTTTATTACACGATAGTACCATACCTAGCTACAGTGCCGAAAAGATGCCAGGAATCAACAAAGAGTATACTGACATGCCCTTTTATAGGTTCTTATATCAGGTATTCAGTAAGACATTAATATGATTCTGAGCAGCAGGTTGGTAAAAACAAAATACTCATGGACTTTTAACAGAAAAATGTCTCAGAGGTGGTGACCTTTACAGCTCAGCCTGATTTTAGAGCCCTAATTCTCCTATAATTAAGGACATAATTGCAGAAATAACCTACTTTAATTTTTTCCCCCCAAATCATCTTTATTGTGACTGAAGCAACACTAGAAACAAAAATCAGCTGATACTAACAGGAATGTGAAACACTTTTATCATGAGGTTTCTTGCTGAAATTCTGGGTAATAGAGAATTTAGGAAAATTAGACCACAGGTCTTTAATAAGGTCAATCTAAGAGATGGTACACAAGTTTATAGTATAAATAATTGTCACCAAGCTAAATTTTGAGGAGGTGGGGGAAGTAATTAAGGAATTTAATGGCCAATACTGGATTATAACAAAAAAAGATGTGAATTTGGAGGGATTTAATATGTAGCAACACCCTGGGGGCACTTTTTTCACTGTAATTCAGTATGTATACAGAGAAACTGCAAACTGGTTCATGATTACATGAACTACGGCCCATTTTCCGAATCTCTTATCAAACGTTGGAAAGAGCATGCTTTCAAACTAAATCTAAAGGCAACCTGCTGTTACTTATTTGCCAAAACATATGGATTAAAAAAACCGTGAAGGCCAGGCAAGCATTCTGGGAACTGGAACTTTCACAGATTAAAGTCCATACCTATTGTCATAATTTTTGCCCTGTAAGTCAAAAAGCAAGGCAGTAGACTGCTCTGGTAATTAAAATAACATAATCAATATTATCTATAAATAATGAGCATGCAAGGATCTGCAAGATGATGAGTAAACATTCTAGCAGGGAGTAACCGCCACGTATTGGAGTGGGCAGCAATTAGGCCTCTCCTATTTCTCCTTTCTCTCCCCACATCTATATCATGGGAATTTCCCAGACAAAAGCCTTCTGCTTAGCTCGTAATGAATTAAACATCATCTTATTTAATCTTGCATTTCTCGTGCTGTACCCACAGGTAGCTAACTGCTACGTAGCAGAAAGATGCCTAGACAGGTGTGCAGAGACCTGGGTTTATGTCCACATCTGACATGTTACATTTTTATCTTTGGGCTTCCATTTCTACATTTGGAAAGTGAGGAGTTGAACTGAACGTGATGATGCTATATTTCCTTTACGGCTCGGAAATTGATAACCACTACATTTGGAAATGCTCTGTCTCTCATTAAAGGGCTGTTTCTACCGCAGCTTTCTGAGAGGTTTCCAATAACAATAACTTGAGTGCCTTCCTCTATTAACACAAAAGGTTTAAACAAGAAGGAATCTTATTATTTTTATGACAAAAATCCACACCAGTTACATCCTTCAGAAAGTTTCTGTGAAGTCATGTCTAACATTTGCAATTCTATGCGTATAAATATTTAGGTTCATTGTAGCACTATATATCCAACAATAAAACATCAAAGCGTGAAAAGGCTCTTGCTGCCCTCCACAAAAATAGGTGACACAGAACTTTTTCACATCCAAATGTGAAATGTGATTCACACTCAGAATGTGTCATCATTTGCATAAATACTCTGTTAAAACTAGAGCTTCTTTGTGTATACAGCTAAGTAACATCTCGGGGATGTTGGTAAGAAATAAATCATAATTGAGACTGGTAATGGCAGCATCCAGTTGGTTAGAGAAAATTACTTCTATTTTACTGATGACAATTCCTATTAATAATAATTTATTTCCTATGTCATTACATAAGTAGCCCAGAAAGTCACCCACTACCACTGTTACATAATAGCCCATAATAGGATAACAGACATTTTGGTTGCACAGCACAACCACCACTACCACCATCATCAAACATATGCCCAAGACCTTGAAAATTTGAGGAACAGAACAACGTGGGGGGAGAAGCAGAGAGGTGAGAAGAAAGGGTGAAAAGCTAAAAATAAGCATATACTAATGAGTATGTCTGTGGAATACTCACACTGATCCCAGAAATTTTTGGAGCCTGAAATCAACTTTAATGTTCAGTTCAGAGATATTCCCCACCAAGCCCCTCCCTGTCCTGCTCCAACCTACACAGGCACACCAAACACAGGTTCCAGATTTCTATTATCTCTTTGGGAATAAAACAGCTGAAAGATGACTTGGAAACAGCCACTCTGTGTTTGATATCAGAATATAATAGCTTCATGCAAAAAATCTGTAAAGAACAAAAGTCTATATGCACATTCAACTTTCTGATAAGGTTTGCCCCATTTCCCCCCTTTTGCCCCAAATGCAGCAAAATATTTTTTGCTGGCATTATTGTACACAAGAAGAGTGGCAAATACTCTAAAAAAGGTTTATATAGTTATTGGACAAAGGAAGGTGTGATCACCTCTACTTAAGGACAATGATGAAAGAAAGAGGAGAGATGTGACACATGAAATGGAGAATAGAATTCGAATGCCGAACCTCAAAGGCTTCATCAATCCTCAAATCAACAAATATTACTACTATTGGGCCGGCCCCGTGGCTTAGCGGTTAAGTGCGCGCGCTCCGCTACTGGTGGCCCGGGGTTCGGGTCCCGGGCGCCCACGGACGCACTGCTTCTCCTGCCATGCTGAGGCTGCGTCCCACATACAGCAACTAGAAGGATGTGCAGCTGTGACATACAACTATCTACTGGGGCTTTGGGGGGGGGGGATTAAACAAATATTACTACCGTGGGGTGGCAGTGAATGGAGTGCCATTCTGATGGACAGAGTTTATGTCTGGCCTGGATTGCTACCTTCGATTAATTAAATATTAAGTGAGTTGTACAATGATCTCATGTTCTTTATTGCAGTACTAATACATCCCGCAAGAAGTTCTCATTACCATTCTTTAATCCCTGGGAATTAGCATATGGTTATAGCAAAGCTGGCTCCATCCTAACATCTGTCACTGGATCCCTTACATCCTGGTGCTTTGCTTTCATCTCCTCCCTGGATGTGTACATTTGTTACCACACTTTCTTTCCCTTCCAGCAGGCTTGTTTGCCTTGAACAGACATTCTTTTCCACACATTTCTTCAGCTCCAGAGGAAATGCCACAGGAATGAGGCCAGTGGATGCTGCTCTCATATTAACATTATGCAAAGAAAAACACTACTTATACTTTAAACCATCTTTACTCAGTAATAAATGCTGGTTTGAAAGTTCAACCACAGCCATGGACGCTTACACCCTACCAAGTGTCATGCATTTCTTATGCATAACTTATAAGTTCAAGCCTTTTCAACTTTTACTGGGGTTTAACTGGTTATTTGATGAACAGTATTTTTTTAACTGACTGGAGCATTTGCTAACCCAACTTCACAAAATCGTCCAACATCACTCATGTATAGTGTTTGCAGATCTAACTCAAGCCACAGCCAAGCTAGTGTTGAACTCGACATCTAATTCTATAAATTATCCCAAACTTCTATTTTGGGGAGAGCAACTATCACTTTCCCTTCATCTCCATTGCCAGCATGAGTATTTAAACTTTCTGGATTTTCAGAGCCAATATTTCATAAACAAATAGCAAGTGTTTACCACTTAACTAGATGTAGATGCTGGGTGAGTCACCGGGCTTCTTCCTAGCCAGGTGATTTATTTCCATATACCAGCCTCACAGTATTTACTTAAGAAAAATTCAAGGTAGTATATATAATAGAAATTTTAACTAATTCAAGACCAAATAAAGCACATGTATTAAATCCATGTATGTTCTTACAATACTTAATTTAGAAACGTCTCCAGGTCCTTATATATGTGTTTCAATCTATAAAGGAAGCAATATCTCAAACTCTCTGCTTTTTTCTACTAATTCTGGGTCTTTACTCAGAAAACTTCTCTGGGACGGGTTTTCTGACAGTCCTTTCCTTCCTTTATACTTTCCCCCTTCTCTACTACCCACTCTCAAATTGGTCTTAAACAAAGTTGATAACATTTACCTCTGAACATTATACTTTAAATATATCTACTTAGAGCATTATCCACATTTTATTATATGTTCTTTGTATGATATCATATAATATCGTATATGTGTGACAAACACACACCCTCACACACACACACTCTCACCCTATAAGACACTGAGTCTCTTGAGAATAGAAACTATGTTTTATTTATCTTTCTAATCCAGTGTTTTTCACAGTGCCAGGAACTGTAAATAAATGTTGCTGAATAAATAAAAGTTGAATTTTCTCAAAGCTAGTAGTAAAAGTCCTTTTTGTTTTTCATGGATTACTTCCCTGGAGATAAAAGTGGTTTAAACTTACTAACCAAATAATGTGTTATGAATTATGTAGGAACAATTTATGGTATTCCGATACTCCAGAAAGAAAAAGGGAAAGAAAGAAAATTTGTTATTTATTCAGTGTTCCACATTTAGTTACTGAGAAATAAGCTGTAGAAACTGGATCTCATAACTGACAATGTTGTACTCTATCCATTAGCTTATGTTGCTCACTTGAGCAGCTCATATTCTTTACACGGAATAAGGTTTCTTTAGTACAACATGCCTTGTATTGAGAAGAAATATCAATTCCGTGCAGTCAAGAAAGGACCTGATTTCTCCCTTTCCTTTTACGTAATGGCCATCAGCATTATTATTCTCTCAGCCTTCCAGGTCTGACAGGGGACAATACGTTTTAGTGATTGTGAGAAACCATGAAGGATGCCCCAGCTTTTAGACAGTGTGTAAGCAAATGGCTGTATCCTCTGTGCTCCACTTCCCCCTCTGTGAAAAAGAACAGCATAATATTTAACAACATCACCGAGCTATTGTGAGGGTTAATTAGATTTAATAGAGGAGGGGAGGTGAACTGATTAGGCCCTATTCAAATTCAAAGAATCGTTATTTTGTGTCTAAAAATAATCCTGATTTAGGAGTAAAATTAATTTGGGAGCTCAATCTTTGGTAATCATCTTCCCATATTTAAAAAAAAAAAAAGCCATAGTTTTTAATCAAAATCCCATTCTAAGCACAACTTAATGAAGTAAAAATGTGAATTTCCATTCACATTTGAAGTAATACAGTACACAGTAATTTTTTTCTTTCCTTTTTTTGAAGATACATTATGTGTAGAAAAGTTAACTTTGTGGAATAGAGTAATGTAAACAAATATGGATTTTAAACCTACATTAATTCGTTTTTTGTTTCACATGAAACATTTGTGAAACACCTTAAATTGCCTCTTTAAAGAATCAATAATCAACATTTTTGTGGTATAAATAACTTTTCAGTTCACTTCTGGTAAGTTCCATCAATATTTTTACTCAAGAACTAGTCAGTGAAAGAAGATCTCTGCATTCCCCAAATTAAAAAAAAAAAATCCCTAGATATTTAAGGCTAAAGTCAGAAAAAAGAATCTAAGTAGTAACCACCAAAATTAATATAGATTAATTAACTATGAAAATCTTCATGAGTAGTGGAAGTTGGCACTTTAGAAAAATCTGAGTTGTTGCTTAACTCTCACTAAAAAGCTTATAGTATCTTCGAAAAAAGGGAAACATTCTCTTTTTTATTTTTTATTTTTGGTGAGGAAGATCAGCCCTTGCCAATCCTCCTCTTTTTGCTGAGGAGGACTGGCCCTGAGCTAACATCTGTGCCCATCTTCCTCCACTTTACATGGGATGTTGCCACAGCATGGCCTGACAAGCAGTGCGTCAGTGCGCGCCCAGGATCTGGGCCCAGGCCACCAGCAACTGAGCTCATGCACTTAACCACTACGCCACAGGGCCAGCCCGGAAACATTCTTTAAAAATGTAACAGTTGATAATCCTGGGAAATATACCATATCTGTTAGAAAAAAAATGTTGCACTTGGTTTTTGGTGAGGAAGAGTTTTGGCTGCAAAGGAACTCTATCGTGTTTATTTAGAACTTGCCAAAGGAAAGGCACAATGCATAGTTCAGTTAGTAAAATTGCATTCTCTATAGAGCAGTAAGAATTGTCCTCTTTTGCTTTAACACAGCCCTATTAAAATGTCCCATAAGACTTATAAATTCTCATAACTTAGACTGTATACTCACCAAGCAAACTTCTGATTATTCATTCGATTCCCCCGGACTCTGGATACTGGGGACGGATGTACCCTGTAGGCAGATGAGAGTAATCCAGTCATTGAAAAAGCATATTCACGATTACAAATGAGCTAATAAAAAGGGATCTGGTTTATAACTAACCTCTTCTAGATTTGCTTAATATAAAATCCTCCAGAACTTGATCACATCTTACTATATGGATGCAATTAAACTTCTATGCTTGCAAAGCTGCTGTCTCTCTTTTCCTCTTTACTACTTTTAATGCAACAAGAGTTTGTCACAATTGTTCACTGTGAAGACCTCCAAAAGCAGGACCGCCAGTTTTAATTGACTGATTCATTCCTTCAGTCCAACAAAAAGTTACTGAATACCTAAATCCCTGCCAGGTGTAGGAGCAGGTAAAAGTAATGTAAGGTATGGTGCCTGCCTTCGAACAGTCCTTTTTGGTATGTTCCCACAAGGGAGGCACAAAGAGACAGTCTAAGTACACACCCCCTCAGTCAATTTCTAGATTTAAAACCCTAAAAAGCAAGATAATAAAAGCGATCAGGATATGCAACCCCAAAATAGCAAAATCCTAAATATGCTACTTTGTAATAAGGATTATTTTGAGCTTAAGGCAACTGAGACACAGTAGACACGGGAGGAGCTCTCTACCACTTCCTTTATATGCCTAAAAGCAGGACATAAATTTCCCATTTGTAATGGAAATTTTCACTTGTAAAGGTGTCCCTCTCTCCCGTACCAGGAAGAGCAGTACAACACGCAACTCCTATCACCAGGGATGGCACTGAGATGCGTCTGCATAAATAACCCTTAATTACCATTATTTTCCCCCATACACTTCTTAGTCACCTTCCTACAGTCTACCTCTGTAGAAGCCCAGATCCCTTTCTCTTTTGACTACTCACTTCCCCACAATTTATTACCTTTTGTTAAAATGGTATATAAGCCCCGAATTCTAACCACCCCTTTGAGTTACTCATCACTGAGGACTCCGGCATGTGTGCGTGTTGCATGTATAAATAAACTGTTTGTTCTTTCCTCTTGCTAATTTGCCTTTTGTCAATTTAATTTGCAGGGCCCCAGACAATTAACCCGAGAGGGTAGGGGAAAAGTTTCTTTTCCTCCCCTACAATAACCTCCTTTACAATCCCAATGTGCAGGAACAGAATCTGTGGGAATGGGGGAGAAAGGAAGGATGAACAGGTATTTCCAGGAGAAAAGCCTTCTAAAGTGATGCTCTACAGCTGGAAGAGGAAGGCAAAGTCAATTCAAAACTTCAGCCACATAATGGAGAATTGAAGACTATCTTGTTTTACAAGCTTCCAGGGTTGGAGTCATCTACAGGAAACAGTTTTAAGTTTCCAGGAACTGCTGCTATCTTCCAATCAGAAGCTACCTGCTGAACACCTCTTTGTGCGTCACTAACTGGCCTACTTCCCGCTTCCTCATGGCCAGCTTCCTGCTTTGTTCTATCTTTACTAGGATCTGTGGGACCTAGGCAGTCTTTTAGCTTGTGTTACCTTTACTCTTTATGTCTCAGACATTACTTTTATTTATAAGACAAGAAAGAAAGAAAACAGGGATTTTAAACTGGTCTTAAAGTCCAGTTAGAACCAACGGCTCCAAGGTCCATTGAACCCCAGTTCTCCATAGTTGTTTAGCAAGGGAAAATCTTTTCCAACAGAAAACATAGCTCTAGCCCCTCAGAAGGGCCAGGCTTTCTGTAAATCCAGGGCCAGACTGCACTTTGCACTCGGAAGGCTTATTTCTTCCAACATCCCTTATTAACATTCTTTTCCTCACAGCGCTTCTCAACGGCTGCTGCAGCTGAGCTACTCAGCACAGATTTTCTGCTTGGCATGGGGGAGGGGGTGTTAATTATGCAGAAAGATGGAGAGAGGCCAGACAGCCCCTCTGGTGAACTGTCTCTTTCAAGCACGGCCCACTTCCTGCTGTTTTGCAGCTACAAGGATCACCTGTTGGTCTTGGCATCTGGCCAAACTGGGGCCTAGCGGAAATGACAGACTCAGCTAGAAATGAAAGCCAGCTCATATTCCAGTATCCCGAATTGGGGAGAGAGAGAAAAAACATGCCATAAAAATGCATAATAATTATACAAAAGATAGCAAGGTTCATTTTTTCTTCTCTTTTCTTCTTTTTGTCTGCTTGAAAAATCATCAAAATGGAATTGTGAGCCGAAGAATGTCTTCCCACTTAAAGCCCCCTGACCTGAGGGAAAATGCAGGAAATCATCTTGAACCTTCCCTACATCCCCATCGGGGTATCAGAGTCCTACCGCCTAAATAAAGCTTTAAGGAGTAACAGCCCAGTTCTTTAATTCACTCTACGTCCTTGAACTGTTTACCTCTTTTATTGCTGCCCCCTTAACCCTAGTATTTGCATTCATCAGGATAATTCCAAGTGAAGTCTGATGATAGAAATATTCTCTTATTGATGCTTCTCTTTACATACATCAGAGGAGAAAAATGGGCCTGTTTAATCTGTAATGACAATATTCTCTAGGTATTTGTATCTTTTAGCAAAATTTCACTGATCCATAGATCAAATACTGTAAGTAAATAATTTCTATAACAGTTTAACAGTCTTTAAAGAATTCTTGATTGTGTGCGTATGACCAAATAATTATAAGGTTTCTTAAATTAAAACAGTAAAACAAGAAAGTGAGTAAACTGATAACCTGGAGCTTACTTCAGGTTAGAAGTAGACCATAGAGGTTTGCATTTCAGCTACCCCAAAATTTATTTCTTCAAAAGGATATGCAGTGTTTTTGTGAGCTCGGTCTTTAAATTGTGACACTTTGTGCCATCGCCTACCTTCTTTCCACATATAGCAGCCAGGCAGGTAGTAAAGTCAAAACCCCAGTAGGAAAAACCACCACCTAATCTGCATGTCATGCATTATTCATGACCTCCTGATTCCTGCACCTGCATCTAGGCAGGAAGCTTGCAGGGAATGTTCATTATTCTTCTCTTAGCCTCACACAGGCTCGATTACTGCTAAGCTACTTTGTTCTGTAACTAAGGGTTTCGGGCCTTAGTACTAACTGCTGGGTACAGAAAGAAAAAAAAAATCACCATGCTGAAGAAAAGGGCAATCTTGATTGTTGTCTAACATATACTGCATCCTACAATATGCTCTTCTGAGACTGACAGTTTGTGTCAGATGGAAATGCTCACATTCAGTGATTTACATTGCATAGAAAAAAGGGAAGCTATACCATTAAGTATACATTGTATACATGTATACGTATATATAATGTATATATTAACCATGTATACCAACTGTTCTATTTATATACATTGCCTTATCTGAGGCACAAAGCATGTTTATAATTTTACCCAATGCAAGGCTTAATTTAGCTTTCTTGCTAAGCATGTGAGAACTTATTAAATATCTTAACACAAAAATAACTCTTCCTTCTTTGGGTATAACCACCAAAGAACCTGACCCTCAAATCTTAGATTTTAATGACTAACATTTATAGTTAACCAAGAGAATAGGATCGCTCTGTTTTACGATGTCTTCATGAACCTACCTGATTGGCTGGTGGCTAGAGGTGGCATGTGAAACCTGAATACCCAACACAAATCATTAATTCCTAAGGAACTGCTGGGGAAGGATATTGATCCTCCCTTTTTACTACCCCCATCCCAAAAAAGCTGTGACAACTTAAATCCTATTTTACAGTCCCCAGTGGAATTAGGATGAAGTGGTTATGAGTACAAACTGTGTCACCAGCCTGCCTGGGATTGAATTCCAGCTCTACCACTTATAACAGTGTCATTTTAGGGCAAGTTACTTAGCCCCTCTGTGCTTCAGTTTTCTCCTCTGTACAAATGGAGGCAATAATGGCAGCCACTTCCTAAGGCTGTGAGATTTAAACGGGTTAACTGTTGTAAAGTGTTTAGAACAGTGCTTGGTACCTAGGATGCAGTCAATACACGTTAGCCACTACCACTAGCAATGCTGATGGTATTAGAAAGGATGGGCGATGGAAGTGGAAGATCCAGCTAATTCCAGGGGATTGACATAACACGCTTTACAAAGCCTGCAGTCTTAACCACTATGCTTATATGACTACGAAAGGCGAGGAAATAACAAAGAGAAATGAATACGTGTAGAGTAACGTGAACCAAATACTGTGGTTTATAAGGTATGGTTTACTCTCTGGCATCTCATTTTTCTGTTCTGTGTTAGAAGACCTATCTTCTGTTTACTCAATTGCATAGTATTTCAGTTATGTCCCATTCAAGAACGAGTCAGTAATCATAGCAATACAAAATCACTCACGTTGTCTAAGCTCTTACTAGGTGCCAGATACTTTAAGTGTAAGTACTTTAGACACATTATCATATTTTATCCTCACATCATTATTATTCAAATTTTATCTCAGAGAAAATTGGTTTAGAAGAGTTAGGTAACTTGCCAGGGTCACACAGCTAGTGAAGAGCAAAGTCAGAACTTGAACACAGGTATGTCTAACCTGTCCTACTCCAGATTATCATCCAATCCTTATGAACTCATATATATTCCCTCCACAGTACCCTAGAGGATGCAATAAAGTAAATTAGCACCAGGGGCTTTAATGACAGATTTAACATTTATTTAAACCCAGCTGAACATTCTATAGTGTAAGTAGATACAAAATGAAAGAACTAGTTTTCCTGGCCTAAAATTGGCACTGGACTAAATAGTAAGCATGTGGGTACTCACAAGAAATAAGAGTCATAGTAACATACTTTGTTTTCTCTTTAACTCTTTATGAAAATTCCTTGTTATCAGCACTGCTATTTAGATACATAATGTACAACACACGTAAGTTTTAGATGGTAAAATTCATTCTAGTTATACCCACTTCCTCACTTTCCATTTTTTCTACAGCTCGATCCAATCCAGTCTGTGTCCACACCCTCAGATGAAACCATCCTTGTCACAGTTATCAATGGCCTCCATGTTTTCAAATCTAATGGTTAATTCTCAGTCCTCCTCTTCTCAAATTCTCAGCAGCAGCTGCCATAACTGATCACTCCATCCTTGAAAAGTTTGCTTTACTCAGCATCAGTGACATTCTTCTGGCTTTCCTCTTTTTCTCCTTTTTTTTTTGCCTGAATCTCCTCTTCTCATTCTTTTCAACTCTAAAGGTTGGCGTGGCCTGGGGATGACTTTCCTATGACCTTTCTCTTCCCAATTTCAACTCACTCCCTAGCTGAAAGAGTCTCCACTGTAGCCACCCTCACACCCTTGATGATATCATCCCATCTAAAGGTCTTACATACCATCCACATTATAATGACTCCCAAATTTCTATCTCTAGCCCTATCCCTATATCTTCTCTGAATACCAGACTCAGGTTTTTCAATTCCAACTTTTTCCTTTAAAACAAATTTTTTTAAAGGTGTTCCTTACCATATCTTCCTATAGTCTCAAAAATGGCAGCATCATTCACCCAGTGGCAGCCTTGGAGTAATAATACCTGAGCCCTTCCATGCTCTCATGCCCCACATGTTAAAGAGGCTGCTTAATACCGAGAAAAATCAGAATAAACTATTATTTCACAGACCAATAAAATATTTATTGTAGAAAATTACTCATCTAGTAAGATCGGAGATTTTATATCAAGATCATGAGAAACTATGTACAACTATTTTCCATTCCTAAGTCCAATTTTTTCTGTTATGTAATAAAATTACTGGCCCACACTTTCATCCATAAATTACTCCAATTATTCAACATAATACATACTTTAACAACTCAGTTTACTACATTTGTGAAAGAAAAGATTAATCTAAAATAATTCCACAATTATTCTTAAATATCAGAATTTTCCTAGAATCACATGAAAGATAATTTTAAAGTAATTCTTGGTATTGCTTCCTTCTTTTACATAGTTGTTCCGAATACAAGTTCTCGTGATTATTCAGATTAGTTTGGACGTTTTAATTTTAATATATATACACTAAAAATTTCTTTTTTCCCCCTCATTATACTTTTCTCTTTCTCATGCAAAGCCACTGATGTTATTTTTAGAAGAGTAGCTGAACTTAAACATCATATAGAATTAATGTGATAATTTTTTTCCCTGTTTATAATACCAGTGTAAATGTTGTTAAAAATATAGTGGCTTGAAGGAAACAACAAATATTTCTGCTATACATCAATAGAACGAGGAATTCTAAAAAGAGCCTATTTGGTTTGCATAATTATATTAATTAATCCCAGCCTCAACTCCCAATATCCCCACTTGCTCTCTCTGCGGTAGTGACACTGAAGATTCTCCTCCCTTCCTTGTCACCTGGCTAGCTGATGCTTAACTCTAAGAAGCCATCCCCAACCTCCAAGTCCAGGTCATCTCGCCCTAAATTCTCACAGCACCAGGTATTTAACACGTGTTAACTGAAGATTACATTTGCTTATATGTTTAGTTTATTTTGCCTCTCTCTCCATCTAGACAGTATGCTCCAAGGGGACAAAGAAGCTTTCTCTTTTTTCTCACTATCATATCTCCATTACCTGCCACAAAGTGGGCACTCAATAAATAACAGCTGTGTAATTAGCCCTATTTCCCTACTAGACTATAACATTTAGGATGGATGGCAATGATAATATCTAAGTTACCACGCATCCTCAGAGCTTAGCACGATGCACAGTACACAGCAGACATACAATAAACATTTGTTAAACAATGAAATGTAGAAAAAGGATAAAAAGTTTTAGATTTAGAAATTTGAGCTATTTCACTGAATTACTTACTGAACACCTCTAGAGCACCTAGAGCTTCAATAATTGCTCAGTATTAATTAAATCCAACAAACTTGACTCAACAGCTACTCTCTCCATGAGGTCTGGAGTAAGGTAGGATCTCTGTCCTCAAGCAGCTGACAGTCTAGTTGTGATAAACTAGCATAAAATAGGGCAGGAACATTAAACTTGGAGCACCATTCTCAACACCTTCTTCCCCAACCCATTTTCTGCACTAGAGCCATAGGGCTATTTTTAAAAGCTAATCTGTTCTTCTTGCTCCATTATCCCTTTAGTGGCTTTTCATGGCTCTTGAAATAGACCCAAATCTCAACATGGCCTAAATGCCTATAATCTGGCCCCTGCTCATCTCTCCAGCTTTACTTTCCAACATCCCCTCCCTGCCCCACTGCTCTCTGTGATCCAGTCACCCTGGGCTCTTTCAGTTTCTCTCACCTCAGTGCCTTTGCACATGTTGTTCCTTTTCTATAGAACTCCCAACAGGCTAGTGAAATCTTACTCATTCTCAGCTCTCAGCTCAAATATCACTTCACTTTCCCCGACTCACCAAACCAGATTGTGTCTCTTTATTACAGACTCTCATTATTCTCTGCATTTGTCCTTCATAACACTTATTAGGCTTATAGTTATATACAGACATGATTATTCAGTGAAAAGCAGAACTATTTCTCCTTAGCTATCCACTATATGCCCAGTATTGGGCCCTATGTCTGGTACAAAGCAGGCACATATTAAATAATGCTCTATAAATAAAAGATGATGAATTCATAATAGTAGCCTTTTTATTTTTCCTAAGATTTGTTCTTGCAATAATCTGGAAAAATAAATACATAAATATATGTAATAATTTAATGCATTATTTACTATTTAATTTACTATTATATTTAATATTGTATTTATATTTAATATATATATTAAAGATAAAGTACAAAATGGAAGAGAAGTGAGTGAAAAGTGATGTGTCCTGGGTGTTGTCCAAGAAAAGCTTTGGGCCCACAGGAATGGGTTCTTTGGAGCCACATCAGCCTGCGTACAGCACTGTCTACACACAGGATCCATCCGGGTCAGGATGCCAAAGCAGACGCATCCATCACTTTCTCACCTTTGGAGAAATTTGTGGAAAATTAGGGGACGTTGTGGAGAGACTGGTGAAATCCAAACAAGGTCTGTAGTTTAGTTAACAGTGTTGGACCAATAATTTCTTGGTTTGGATAGCTGTACTATGATTCTGTAAGATATAAACATTAGGGAAGCTGAGTGAAGGGTATCTGCGACTTCCTATAGTATTTTTGCAATTTTTAAATCCTAAAATGATTTCTTTTTTTTTTTTTTTTTAAGATTTTATTTATTTATTTTTTCCCCCCAAAGCCCCAGTAGATAGCTGTGTGTCACAGCTGCACATCCTTCTAGTTGCTGCATGTGGACGCGGCCTCAGCATGGCCAGAGAAGCAGCGCGTCGGTGCGAGCCCGGGATCCGAACCCGGGCCGCCAGCAGTGGAGCGCGCTCACCTAACCACCAAGCCACGGGGCCGGCCCACTAAAATGATTTCAAAATAAAACATTTTTAAAGTGCTATTCCTTTGCTGGGATAAGAATATAAGCAATAGAGATCTAGGAATTACATTTTCCCTGTTCTATTTAGTGCTGTATTTTTTCATTCTTTTCAACAGTTATTATTGATAACATTCACTCCATATATGTTTATAAATAGAGAGTATATCTGTGTGTGTATACATTCTCTCTTGTACACCCATTCCTTTTCTTTTTCTTTTCTTTTAGTAAATAAACTCATTAATCAATTCTACTACTTTCACCATCATGGTTTTTGCAAGCCCTGGGTACAGAATTACTAATAACAGGTATGTTGAAAAGTGGTAGAAAGAAAGGGGTAAAAAAAAAAAAAAAAAAAGATGAAGACATGTGAAATGTTATTAGAAATAATGCTATGGTGAGATGGGGGCGGAATTTAGATTATGTCTACAGAGCAACAACTTATATCGTGGAACTGGCATTTATCCAGGTAATACAGATCACAAAATCCTCCTTTGACCTGAGGTATCCTGAAAATTGCTTCAATTTTCCACTTCATTTTGCATGTACATAAGTCTGATATATTATTTTTCAGTGTTCAGTGTATGGTGCATTAAGGTTTCTCTCCTTTGACATGTGAACGAAAACACTTCGATTTAGTCGTTAGTGTGGACTGAATTGGAGGAATTTCATGAATGGACAGATATTCCGATTAGTAGTTATTCCATTAGTCACTGGCAACGCCGTTTATTTGGTGTGTTCTGTCGAGACAGAACAGAAAGCAGCTGAAGAATTACTTCAAACGCTTTTACCGCCTCTAGCTGCATTAATTTTGAGATGCCTCATTTAGGCTAAAAAAAAGAGGCAAAGTTAAAGTACATACTATGGGCTTTTTGTCACCTCAAATCGGATCTATTACAATTTAGCATTTTCTCAAGAAGGTGTTATTGCTCCCGAGGCTGTTCCATTTTTCCTTTGAGTAGGACAAAATTTTATATCATTTGGTTCACAGGCATAATGAAAATGGCATAAACTAGACTCCAAAGATGATCAGCCATCTCTAAGGAGAAAATGTAGCTTACATTTCACTTACAATAAAATGTCAAATGCTGGAAAAACCTCAATCTGCTAATTATACGTAACCACTATCTTTAAATTATTTTAAATAATGCATTTAAAGAAAATGAATTTATGTATTTGTGTGTGTGTACACGTATAAATCCTGATTTGTTTTTCTTTAAGTGGACATCAAATGAATTAAAGGGAAGGGTATCCAAGAGATGGATTCAGTACTGAATCACAGAGCAGTCAGACCTGTAGACAGCTGGAGAGGCAGTCCTCTATCAAAACTGATGGCCAAGAAGCCTGAAGGACTTTAAGGCAAAGGAGCCGGGAACTGACCTACTAGCTTATGCAGACATTTTATTTCAGAACTTGGCACCTGAGACCAAGAGCTGCCAAACATATCAATGAGTACCCACAGGGCTGAAGGTGCTTGCGGAGACTGCCAAAGAGTACATGAAGTATCATACACCAGCTTACCCAGAGGATTGGACAAATAGCAATGTACCCACCGTGTAAGCACTTCCAAAATGCACCAGGCCCTCTGAAATTGATCAACATCGTTTACACCAGTTGTGTTCAAATTCACCATTCCCCTCTCTGCCCCACTGCCAGCCACCAGTGTTCTCTTTCCTCTGCTTCATGTAGCATTGGCCCAAGAGGCTACAGGGTTTATCCTGCAGAAACACATATTGCCTATTATTATATTAACAAAATAGGCAAATCAAAGTACAGCTGGTGTAGTTATTTTGGTTATTTCTGAATTTGATACAGATCACATTGTTGTTCTGGTTGCTTATGAAGTATCCTACCATTATTGTAATTGGAAAAAGATGAACAGGAAAGAATTGATTAAAATATATTAAGTACTGCTATGTTGAATGCATCTGCCAACCAATTTAGGTAGGGTTAAAAGTAATCTAAGATATGGCCTCTGACCTTAAAAAAAGACCATAGTCTGGGCCGGCCCTGTGGCTTGGTGGTTAAGTGCGCGCGCTGCGATGCTGGCGGCCCGGGTTCGGATCCCGGGTGCGCATCAAGGCACCACTTCTCTGTCCATCCTGAGGCCGAGTCCCACATACAGCAACTAGAAGGGTGTGCAGCTGTGACATACAACTATCTACTGGGGCTTTGGGGGCAAAAAATAAATAAAATCTTAAAAAAAAAAAAAAAAAAAGACCATAGTCCAACAGGGTCAGTATACAATAGGTTACAATCAGAAAGGTTAAATAATAACAATATAAGATTAAGAACATCAGTTCTCTAAATAGAAGAGTTGTCACAAGACAGTAGATAATGAAATAACGGAAATGATGGTTACTTCAGGAGGTCAAAGAGAAAAATCACTTCAAGTTAATAGTTTGAGATTTGGGCTGGGTCTCACGGGATACAGCTCCTGAGAAAGCACAGAGAAGCAGCCAGGTGTGCAGGTGAGGAAAAAATTATGAGCAAACAGGAAGAGGTGGAAAGATGAGTAGAGCACACGACTACCTTAGTCGGAAGAAGGAGTTCACGCAAGGGGGTGCAGCCCAGAAGGTGGAATGTTTTTGTGACTGACCATAGACGTTTTGGGATTTTTCTTTCTAGAAAGTGCAAAGCTGCTGGAAGATTTCATTTCAGAGAAGTAGTTATCACATAAATCATCTGCAAGTCATGTGGAGAATGACTGGAAAGAGGATGCCTAATATCAAGGTAATCTTGACGATACCGCAACAGTTCACATGTAAAGGGACAAAAGTCTAAACCAAAGAAGTCTTGAGGGAATGGAGAGAGACTAGATGAGATAACAAGATTTGGCAACACCTCTTGACACTGAATAGCAGAAGGTAAAGGGGATACTAAAATTCCGAGGGACCAGAGCAATGGAGGGACATGTGGTTTTAACGTTAGGCAGCTGGAAATGAATGGCTGCAATTCAGGAGGGAGGGCAGACTTAGTGGAATGGATCTGATTTTCATAAACAGAGGGAAAGCTGCAGCTGAACAAGCGGTTAAGATTGCCAAAAAAAAAAAAACTACCAAGGCAGGAGTGCAAGGAGGCTGACTATGATATACTTATGGTTGAGGGCAAGAGGAAAAGGCAGAATCAAGGATTTAGAAGGAAAAGCCAGCGAGATAGGAGGAAAACTAATAGCAAAAAGATCATATGACAAGTAAACAGAGTCACTTTGTCAAATTTTCTAAAAGGAACGAGAGTGAGGACTGAGAATGGACCATTACAGGGGTCAGTGAGGGACCAACATAAGAAGAGTTTTGGTAAAGCTACAAAGAGATGAGCATCAGGATCTAGAGTGTTAATGCTTCAAATTGGGGATAAAAGAATGTCGGAAAACAATATCTGTTTGAGCAGCTTTCCATGAAAGGACAGAAGTAGCTGGGATACCCTATTCCAGACAAAAGTCATTTGGTTTTTCTTTTTCTTTTTTTCTCAAGAAAAGGGAAGCTATAATTCTGTATGTTAGATAGAAGGTGAAATTGAAAAGAAGAGCTTGAGAAGGAAAACCTGAATAACAAATCCTGGAGGAGTGAAGTGAGCAGGCGATGTTCCCTAACGCTCAGCAGCTACACAGACACAAAGATTTTCCTAAAAGTGAGAGCTCACTGTGGACTTTGTCTTGTGCTACAGGTTTTACTAGACAGTCCCACTTATCCACACACGGCCTATGAGGCAGGCGTCATCATTCCCATTTTGTAGACGAGAAAAGTAAGCTTAGGGAGGTTGTTAGATACCCAGCCTGGGGTCACACACCAGAGCTGAAACTCGAGTCCAGGCCTGGCAGACTCCCATGCCATCCTCTTCAACAACGTCCCACTCTGTATTTTATGAACAAAGAAGTAACTCTATTTTTTAAAAAAATGTTAAATGGAGATTAGCTAGAATAGTACAATATCTAGCAAAATTTAGTTATCTATAATTTCATGTTTAACAAATGACGCTGCTTGCAATAGAGAATTATGTGTATAAATAGTCATGAAGTAATCTGAGATCTTTAAATGACCATCTAATTTGTATATCAAAATATTGCTTATAATACACATATTAGTCTGCATATATATATGGCATAATAAAAAATATATATTGTTCTCCACCCCAGATGCCTGGCACAGAGCTCCTAAAACCCTTGCAATTTCCTAAGTGATAGCAGTGTCTTTTGTTATTCAAAACAACCCTCTTTCGACTACATCTGAGTTTATGCTAATGAGGTGATGCTCAGGGTGGGGCCCTAGAGAGCTTCAGCTGGTCACCAGAGGGCTGGTCACCAGAAAGACCAAGCAATTGATTAGAAGGCTAGAACTTTCAGCTTACCTGGGTGGAGGGGAAAGGGGCTGGAGATGGAGTTTAATCACCAATGGCCAACAATTTCATCAGTCATGCCTATGTAATGAAACCTCCATAAAAATCCCTAAATGATGGGATTCAGAGAGCTACCAAGTTGGTGAACACACTGACATGTTGGGAGGGTCGTGTGCCTGGAGAGGGTATGGGAGCTCTGCACTCCTCTCCCCCATACCTTGCCCTATCCATCTCTTCCATCTCGTTGTTCCTGAGTTGTATCCTTTATAATAAAGCGGTAATCATAAGTAAAGCACTTTCTTAAGTTCTGTGAGTCATGCCAGCAATTACTGAACTTGAGAGGGGGTCGTGGGAACCCTCAAATTTGTAGTTGGCCAGGCAGAAGTGCGGGTAGCCTGAGGGCCCCATATGTGGCTGAGATGTAAAGTGGGGCAGTCCTATAGGACTGAACCCTTGACCTGTGGGGTCTCTGCTAACTTTGGGTAGTTACTGTCAGAATCAAACTGAATTGTTGGACACCCCGTGGGTGTTAGAAGATTGGAGAACTGGTTGTTGTTTGGAAAAACAACCACACAACATATTATTCAAATAATTTTATACTGAGCTTTCTTAATACACATATTTTCCATATGGTGTGGCCAACATGAGAATAATGCATACACCATCACTGTGAACAAGTGACATTATGATTTTTGAAATCTGTAAGTTAAACCAGCTTTTAAAAATTCTGCAAAACTTTTGCTGGAACTGTTTCCCCTCAGTCATCCTTATTAGAAAATGTGGGGGGGATGAATGGCCATAAAATAGAATTAACCCATATTTAAATCTACCAATCCTGATACTCTCTTTCAAATAATCAAAACAAACTGAATTTATAAAATACGATTAGAGCAGTTTGCTTAAATTTGTAGTCTCTGATTAAATACAGATGTTAGTCAAAATAGGCTGGGTCTGAAAATTGCCCACAAATGCATCTTTATTAGTTAGCATTATGTTTGCTCTGAAAAAAAGAAGGCAAAACTCTTCACCGAGTCCCTGAGATATCTGCAGAAATAACAATAGAGTAAAAATTCCATACATGTACTAAGCAACCACATACAAAGTGTAGGCCTAAAAACTGCATATTACCAAACAGTAAAATAGAAATACCAGGATTTTTTAAAAAAAGAAATGATAAAGTTGAAATACAACCAATTGATGTTTTCACTCTAGCATTTCTGCCCTGGAGATTGGAGAAAGAAAGCAATATGATTCAGCTAGTTGTACAAGGGATAAAGTTACCATTCAATATTTGAAAGTAATAATCAATAAATCAAAACAATTCCTTAGTTTCTATTGTTTGCCAGGCCCAGTGCCAGGCATTGGTGATGTAAAAATACATCGAATATTGCCCCCTGCCCTGAAGGACTTTCCAGGCTAGAGAGTTCAAACATGACAGCAATTTCACAGAAGGGCTACATAGTGCATTAGGAATACAGATCTAGACCAGGCTACCTGGGTTCATCCATTGCCAGACTCTACCACTTATTGGTTGTGTAGTCTACAGGTAAGATATCTAATCTTTATCCCTCAGTTTTCCCATCTTTATAGTGGGTGTACTTATATTCTCTCATTCAGAGCAATGGCTGGAGCACAGCATGTGCCAGACAAGTCTGAGCTACCATGAAGATCTTGTCCTCCCCTCCTAGAGTCCTCAAGTTGCAGTGGTGATCTTTGCTCAGGGCTGCCCGGCCCATGTCTCTGTGTCTCATTTTCCTCTTAAGCAAGGGCAATAACTAGTAAGAGGATTCTATGTCTCTGGGTATTGGGTACAGTGCTTAAAGCTAAGAGACTACAACAGACTATCTCAAAACATCTAGCTCCCCATTTGTACATAACTAGAGAAATTCACCACAAAGAAAGGTTTTAAAAAAGCTTAATTTTTGAATAAAAAGTAACCAGAGTATTGCAACATCCTTTAAGTAGCAAGATAAACTCATATCATTGTAGCTGTAGTAGACTGCAATCTATAAGCATCTCAGAGTAACCAGTATTTTGGAAATTAAATGTTAAACCAACTATACAACTTATCTGTTGATTAGAAAGTATGACCCCGTGGTTGCAAGGTGACTTTAGTTTCTTTTTTTGAGTCTACCCATATTCAAATTTGGTGTTGATTTCTTATCAGATGAGTGGCTGGCATGGGAGTCAAGAGGGTTTATTGTACTGGTGTCAGGGGCTCTAATTTGCCAAGCTGTCTCCTAATTGTGGCTGTGTTTACAAAAGTGTCATCAATCTGGGCAGGGCAAAACAGGGCAGTCGGTTGGACTGATTTACTATATTCTGTATGCTGAGCAGTGCTAAAGAGCAGGGACCTTGAAATTCCCTTCAGCTCACATATGTATCACTATGCTGAACACATGCCTGCTCCTGTTTGACTCCTTCACACCATGCAAAGCAAATCATGGATGAATTAAGTTATGGCTTTTTTAGGTAACGGTATGACCAACATAAGGGTTCAAGGACTTCAAAAACAGAATATTTCTATTTTGCCAAATGACTGCGAAATATCAGTATAGTCTCATGAGTGTCTGCATATACCTGACCTTTTTACCTCGACCATGAATTAATCCACAAGTATGCAGTTCGGAAATATATTTGCACAACATTAAGTTCAAATTATGCCATGCTGTTCTTCCTATTATCTTTTATAAAATCTTAACATCTTAGTGAACTTTAATATGCTTTACTTTTGCAAACCATACACAGGGCTAACACAGACACATCCTTAATATCAGCTATCACGTTCAATTTCTGTATGTATATTATGTTAATTTCAAACCACCTTCAATGTAACAAGCTCAGGGAACACCACTGAATTTACTTGGAATCCCAACAGCACTTTTAAAAATGACAACAACATTTTTATTTCTGACAAGAAATGCCTGATTTAAATCACTTCTGTTTATTAACATTTTTCCCCTGGACCTCAAAAATATACAGAATAGGTTTTCTATTAAATAAAAAGAGGAAAAAAAGTCACAACCTCTGTTGCTTCTTTCGCAGCTTAACCTCTGCAATGAGCGGTCAACATCTGACCTAATACTTATGCATCTCTTTCTTTACCTTTTGTGATCTGTCTTCTACCTCCTCTATTTTAGTATTGGCTTTATTTTAGTATAAGTTCACTTCAGTAATGAGCCTTGTTGACTTCCCACTTCCCTCATACCAGACCTGAGACCTGCGTTCTCTTGGCAGCCGTGTCTCTGTGCTGTCCCCCATCTCTAACACGCACCTTGCCATCTCTTTCTTTTGCTCTTCCTCTGCCACCTCTCCAGCCTCTCCCCTTAGTCTCCATAGGCTTCACTGAGTACACCATGCTAGTGTCTCCCAAAGTTACAATTTCACCTCTAATCTTGCCCAAATTCTAAATTTTGCATTTCCAATTCCTTACTAGATATGTTCACTTAGATATCCCACTATTAATACAAATTCAACAGATAACAAATTTATATTCTCTCCATTACCAATTCTCCACCTATGTTTCTATTAGTAAAATGAGTATTTTTCAAGTTACCAGAGTTCAGAGCCATGTAAATATTGTTGATTTCTTCTCTCTCATCCCTTATAACCAATAACACTTGTTGGTTGACTCTGAGATGTCTCAACTCACCTTTATTTTCTACTCCTCTCGCAATCTCTCTAAATGAGGTGGTTATTATCGTACATTTAGTACACCTGTACCCACTGGATGCCATGCATCAATCTCTGTCCCTACCAATCCATTTTACACACTGCTATAAGACGAGCCATTTGGGAAGATATGGAAGTTGGCTTCCTCAGCATCCATTCCAGCCTCTTGTTTTTCGACTTCTTAAAGAAGAGAGTCTAGAAAGGTAAAAACTACATTTCCCAGAGACCCTTGTAACTACAGTTCTCTGTGTGAGCTAGCTTCCACCAAGCCAAAGCAAGGCAGATGTGAGCATGTGAGGAGGCAACGCTGGGCAGAGAGGTGGGGTCTTCTGGCAAGCATGACAGCAGAGGCATCAATTCTTCAGCAGCAGCCAGGAGGAGAATCTGGAATCCAATTCCAATTTAGAGGTACAACTGCTAGATGAGGGCTGTCAGAGGTGTTTTGCTAGAAGGGCTCTGTTTGCATAATATCATTTAATAATTCCCTTTCACCATAAATTGTTAGTGTGGCTTCTATTAACAGCAAATAAGAACCCTAAAACACTTTCCTAGACCACTCCCCTCATTATATAAACCCTCGGTTCAATAACTATCAAGGGGGATACTGATTTCTACAGAATAAAGCCCTAACTCCTTAACATCACATTAAAGACCTTGTCGTAACCCACTACTATTTCACACCACTTTCTATAAGAACCTTTCCCTCTAGGCTTGTATTTTTTTGCTATAGGGCTTTGGCTTACTCTGTTTCACTTACTGGAGATGACTTTCTCTGCTTCTGATACATAAATCCTAGCTGTCTTTCAAAGCACAGAACAAGCCCTACCTCTTCCATGACGCCCTCCTTGCCCACCTCAGGCAGGAGTGATTTTTCTGTCTTGCCTCCTCTAAACAGACAGGATATATTATATTGTCAGAGTATATATTTTTCATTTATGGTTTTATGTTCTTGATAATTTCTTCTTGTATATATTCATAAAATTTCTCTCTCTAGTCTTCATTCTTGAGGAACCTAAATTATATCATCCATAATAACAACTACATAGCTAATTTACTGAGCACCTATTTGCCAGGCGCTGTTGTAGGCACTTCTCATGTCTCAACCCTGGAACAACCACATGACAACCTTGTTTCGTCTTATGGATGATGAAACAAGTTCTGAGAAGTTATATATCTTGTCCAGGGTCACACAGTTAGTGAGAGAAGCAGGCTTTATTCTCTAATCTAAGGTGGATGCCCAAGTTGTGTTCTCTCCGGGGTGAAATATAGTCCCTTTCACCAAGATGGTGCTCAATAGACATTTTATCCAAGTACTGACTGAATAATCAGCAAGTTATTTTTTCAAAGAAACATTTTTTGCGCACTTACTATTTGCCATGCTCTCTGCTAAGCAAGTTACAAACTTGTTTTATTTAATCCACTCAACCAGGACATGATTTAGATACTTTATATGTTGCAAAAGATGAAAAAAACAAACTGCAATTTAGAGAAATTAAGTAACTTGCCAAGATCACAGACCCAGTTGTGGGCCTGGAACCCAAGCATTTGGCTCCAGAGGGCACGCACTGCACAGCAGAGCAAACACTTCCGTTCCCAAAGACACAATGATTCGACAGGGAGATCATTCAATGAAACGGTTCACGGAAAATGTTTTATTTTTAAGCAAAAAAACAGTAATAGTAAGGTACATCATAGTACCTTTTCTTTATTACAAGAGCCATCATGAGTACTGCGACAATTAAAAATTTCTAGTTTGCAAGAGGTAGAAATAGCCAAACAACTGAAAATTTAAAAGGAAGTCAGGAAAAAGAGGAGGGCAGGAAGAGCAAGAGGAACCCGGGGGTTCCTCTTGAAAATAATCTCAAAGGACGCGAGGGTGGCAACTACCACGTTACTCTGCCCTGTACCTGCCCACATGTATTTTATTTAATAAAAATAATTACTGACTAAATCTCTCAGGATTCTCAGTTGTTAAGTCTGCTTGCTTAATAAGATACTCTTCTTTGACTATTCTTTCCCCATTTAACTTACCCTTAACACGCAAATTTGTAGTTCGTTGTGTAATCTATTGGTTTTTACGATGCTTTTCCCCTAAGTAAAATCATCACTACATTAAATTGGGCGAATGCAGATGATTATATTTCTTTTTGGAACTCATACATAACTAAACATTCCAAATCTTGGGTTTCAAAGCAACAGGTCTAGAAGTTCTGACAGGGAATTTGAGCACTTAGCTTCAGTTCAACTCAAATTTGTCATCCCTTTATGAGGGTCTTTTTGTTCCTTTCTCCATATTCTTTTTGTCATTCGCGAAACTAATGAAGAGACAAAATGATGGCCTATAGAAAACAACAAATATACCCACATCTCAAATGCATGTGAAGGCAGGTGTGTTTTAGGAGCGAACATTCAGTGCAATAATACAGGGTGGTTCCCAGCGACTGCCAAGAGCAATTCTATAAAGGATGGGTCCACACCGTGCGTGCAGAAACCACCTTTGTGCTCTTGTACCAAACACGCACCATACTCCCTTTGTCTACATGCCCGCCTTCCAGTTCTTTTCTTTGAAAAGACTTTGTTCCTTCCACGAAATTGCTTTTATCTCTTATTTTCGTTTGAGAACAGTTATATACTAAATTTCAAATTAAGTAACCAGCTAGACAAATGGAAATTCTCTGCAATTAATTTTCTTATAAAGTCTGAAAGTTGCACTTACACATTCCGCTAATTACGATACGAATAAAAGTCAGAGTCTAGTGAAAACTGACCGGTTTTCACCCCTTCACAGTCGATACTATACCTGTAGTCTCAGCAAACAGCTGAGTTCCCACTAAAGAAAATTTCACACTTTGTGTACATTTCAAAATAGTTTGTTGCTATTTCTGAAAGCTATTAAGACTCCATTTTCTTCAAATTATAACAGTTTGAGTCATTAATAAAACTCAAAACTACTGAAAATGACTTTTCATTTTACTACTGGGACTTAAGAGCATAAATGGTCTTGATAACACACAATGGTTTCATAAATTACATCCTATAAAGGTAAGGTTTGTTGCCTTTGTTGTTCCACAAATATTTTCAATCATCCGTCTTTAAGTGAGGTTATAACTGCTAGATCATGTTATACCTTACATTTGGGAAGTACTCTAGAATGCACAGAACATCTTCACACGTTATCTCATCCGATCCTCACAAAAGTCCTGCAGCAGAACAGAGGCATCACTATATTTACATTCTGTAAATGAGCACCCAAAGGGGTTCTAAGACTCACTGGGTGTCACAATAGTGCTAGTCAGACAGAAATGAGCATCAATTCTAAACATCTTTCTTTCTCTACTACCCAGACAGAATTTGGAGCCAGAAAGCATTCTGGAGCTCATTTGGTCCAGGCCCACCTCACTCCCAACCTGACTGAAGATAATACTAGATGACTTGTTCAGGATCATAGAGTAAGATTCTGGGCACACAGGGACTTAAAAACTCCCATGTTTTTCTAGAATGCAATGGAAAGGAGGTTTCAGAATCAGACAGGGCTAGGTCTGGAGCATAGTTCCAATATACACTACTAGTGATCTTGTGCAAGTTACCTAAATTCTTTCAACTTTAGATTCCTCATCCGTGAAATGGGAATATTAATACCTACCTTATGTAGTTGTGGGGTTGAAAAGAGGTGAGAGATGTGGTGTGCCTGGCTCTTAATCACTACTCAGAACACATTATTTTCTTCCCTTCTTCAAAACTTATTGTCTACATAATGGTACCTAGCTTTCCAATTTCATTTCATAAACTAAAACATGTCAGCAATCCATAGTTGCTTACAAAAATAGGTTTTTAATGTCTTTGTTGATGACTTTTACAGGTAATCCATACATTTCTTTTGATTAATTGCTCCATCTTTTCGTTATACATAGTCCTTTTCATTAAAATACTAGACTAAACAGTAAAACTTACTATTCTTATTATAATTTAAGGTTTTAAAACGTAAGCCAAGACCCACATCAGTCTGCTCCGGCCAATACATTTGTTATAACTTTAGTTTATTTTCGTCATTTCTTTTTAAAATTGGACTTTTTCGTGACTAGAATGCAAGTTAATCCTTCCAATTATCAAGTACTTTGTGAAGTGACCCATGCTGACATTATTTTGCGGCAATAAAGCCAATACTCTCTAGGGTGGTGGTACTCAAAACCAAGTAAGAGAGATACATATACCTGTATATTACATTCTATCTACTGCATGTAGTATTGGGCATGGTCCTAGGTCAAATGTTGCACAGAAAGCATCCTTGGAGAATTCTGATTTTTTCCCTCCTCATAGTCTAATGGGAGAGAAAGGAGAAGGTATCCTTATCTCCATTTTGCAGATGTGAGTACTGAGGCTGGACAACCTGCAAACAGAGCCAGCAGAGCACAGATGTGGAATTTAAATTCAGGATTAAGGACTCCCAGTTCCTTCCACTAAATCATATTCTTTCTTCCATTAAAGTCCCTCCTGTTCTTCCAGGAAGTAAAAATAACACATTGTGTGGATAAAAAAATTTTCTATTCTGATCTTGAAATTTTTGATGAAAAGGGCGAATTGCTCTCAGAAAATATGTTCTGCATTTCAAGTTCACCAGAAATCAATTTTAAAAGAATTCATTTGCATTCCCCTCAAGATCTCTAAAACAGCTCCCTAAAATACTTATTTTGTTTTCCTAAAGTTACCTGAAAATTAAATGGACACACAAACAATATAATTAGAGTGAGTGGGTATGAGTAATCTACACTTTTTATGAAGAGAGACAAATTTTTACTAGATTTAATTAATCCAAGTGTATATTTGTCTACTCAGATGTAGTGAAAGCTACAATTTATTATTACACTATTGTCTAATGATGCAGTTGAAATCAGAGTATTTTTATGTAAGTGATACTGTAGCAGAATTTCTATGCAATTTGTCATATTTCCTCATTGAATTGACATTTCTTTCTGCCACATTGTTTGTCATTCCAAATAAGCCATCAGGTCAAAAAAAAAATCACTGTCTTCTTAAGGATAATATTCTGTGGCTATTCTCCTAGAGTAAAAGCCTTACAGAAGTGACTTTGGGTATATACGGATGACACTAGCATCCTCTCTCTAGTTATTATGCAGAATCTCATGCTTTGCATATCTAGGTATTAACAGTCCCTAACTTTATCTGTTCTGGCATTATTTTTCCTGTACTTTGATTTGTTTGTCTGGTTGTTAATTTTTCAATTATACTATACTAGATACATTTATATTAATTATCTCAAAATTTCTTTTGACATGGGAAAAGGAATTAGTAAAGAAACACAACATTCGTCCTGTTGTCAGATCAAATGTCATGGCTGTTAGTCTGGAATTATGATCCTTGTGCACCAGAGAATACAGTCATCAGGACAGAATCTAGTTCACTAGCATCATGCTGGAGTAATCTCAAAAATTATTCTCCACAATAGGCCATCTTGCTTGGTAGAATGCACTAAACATGGCAAGCCACTGACCTAAAACAGCTGTTTTCAATGATTTTTCTCTCCATGTCCACCGACATGTAATTTCCATGTTCGTATACACGGTCATACAGACACAGGCAAAAAGACGCAAACCCAGATTTTGAAGGTCACTCAGTATGGCTATGTGACAGACAGCAGGTTAAAGGACATTTCTGGCCAGTGAGCTGCAACTCCACTCTTTCCTCTCAACCTGTTCCAAAATACTAGTGAGTCCTAACCCACCAATGTGTACCCACGTCTTAGATGAAAGCTGCTAGCTCTAGAAGAAGCCTTTTTACGATGAAATTGTATACAGAATCCCAAAGCATAAAAGAGATAAAGGCGATATCTATTTATAACAAATTTATATTATGAATGAAAATCCTTAATTATTATGAAATGAATATTAAAAGAACAATGATGTGTTTTGATAAATATTAAAACCAGACAGTTTTACTAATATCAATGGCAGCATCCAAATTATCTTGCATTGTTTCATTTAGAGAGCATAAAAGAATATGGATCCATTGAAATATACAGTTAAAAATGGTCAGAGTGTTTAACAGGCCACCTTGCAATCTCAGAATCCTCTTTCATTAGAATAATTTAGATTATCACACTGGGTAGAGAAGTATTAAAATAATCTAGATTATTACTGGGTGGAAGAGTATAAGGAACTTTCCGAAATATTCAAAATATTCTATACCTTGATCTGTATGCAAGTCACGAGTGCCTTCATCACTGAGCTATACATTTAAGATCTGGATAATTAACAATATATGTGTCCTACCTTAATAATAAAATAATGAGGCAGAAGCCTGAAAAAAGGTAATGGAAATTTTTGTGTCAAAGTTAATTATTAAAAATTTCTAACAAAAGTGTATATTGTTTATTATTAAAGTTAGAAAATAAGAACCAAAATGATTTCTAATATATTACCTTCGCCACACGTGCTAAACATTTACTTGTTATTATACAAGCGGCTGCCAGGCCACAGCGAGGGCACATGCTGAACACACGTGCCTGACTTTCCCTGACATTTAATTGAGTCTGGCACATGTGTGCTTTAGTTACGTACTCAGCTGTGCAATTTTATGTGAGTGGACATCTGTAGACGTGAATTTGAAAAGAACTAGTGCAAAGTGACAACCTTTATAACCAATAACATATAATAAAAAGAGTGATAACAGGAAGCAGCAACAACTAATGTTTATTGAAGTTTTACTACATGGCACTGTGCGAAGTTCCTGCATTCATCACTTGAAGAACCGCATTTATAGCAATTTTAAATAATGACCAGAGATGGTAGGAGACCTGTTTTGTGATCTGCCCCCAAATAAGATAATCTGGTAGTACAAATAAACACACTTACAGTCTCCAAGTTCGTAAAATTTTGGTAGGCAACTCACATAAGTGATTGTGTTATAAGTGCAATTTTAAAAATAATTAAAATTCATTAAAATGAACTCTAAATACTTAAAATCCAGGATTCTATCAGTACCATCTTGAAAAGCATCATCAAAGCAATGTTTCCGGCACTGGACTCTCATATTCCATTCTAAAAGTTCATAGGTAACAAACTCCTTTCGTTAGTTCACAATAACGGTTAATAAGCTTGGAGCACTGAACAAACTCCTTGGATTTGGACTCTTTTCCTTAACAACTGTCTTCATGATTAATATTTTTCACATGTAAAGTTCTTGATTACTTTTAAACTGTATCTCAGGGCCGGCCCTGTGGCTTAGCGGTTAAGTGCACGCGCTCTGCTGCTGGCGGCCCGGGTTAGACCCCGGGTGCACACCGATGCACCAGTTCCCTGGCCATGCTGAGGCCGCGTCCCACATACAGCAACTAGAAGGATGTGCAGCTATGACATACAACTATCTACTGGGGCTTTGGGGGAAAAAAATAAATAAAATTAAAAAAAATAAATTAAAGCTAGGTTTAAAAAAAATAAAAATAAACTGTATCTCTTATAAATCACCTATTACCATTAAATTAAATCTTATTTAATAGTTGTATTTCTAAAACTCTAAATTCCAAACTTACTTGATTATTTAAATTGAAGTAACTGATTATTAAAGAACAGATATACAACTGTGAATCAAACTGTGCTAAACCACAATATGCATGCTCTCCTACTTAAGGTGAAGCTCTCATTCTAGACATAGTTATTGTGTATCGTAATGATAGGTAGAAACACAAGCTTGGAACCACATAATTAAATGGCAAAAGATACTGGATGGTTACCAGAAGCTATGCTGTATTTATCAAGGAGGGCTCAGGTCTTTCAAGTATGTTAATAAATCACTGACTCAGTACATAATAGACCTGAATAGGACCTGAGAGATAATTAGTCCAAACCCCTTGTTTTCTGGTTGGATAAAAAGAAAGGTCCACAGAGGTGAGGTGACATGTTCTAGGTCTACTGCTTGACAGTAGTGGAGCAGAACCAGCTTCTCAAGCCACCTTAAAAACGTGAACCTTTGTTACATATTGGAATACCTTTTTAAAAAATTACAAGTACATAGTTAAATATACCTATGAATAGATTTTAGTAAAGAAAATATACAATTTTATATGTGGAGTCCTCTTTCTATATATATATCCTAGTTGAAACAGTTCAACCTTGCCTATTGTCTGATAATGTTCAGTTTATTTAAACATAAATTTTAAAACATCCTTAGGTTCCCCTTTTCCTGATGAACCAATTTCAAAAACTTTAACTCTTCCAAGCTGTCAGTTTATCATTCTGACCTTTGCACCATATTCAATTCCCCATATTCTTCTTTAAAGGATATTATAAGTACAGCGCAAGGATCATGAAGGAATGTTCAGATTAACCTATTCTATGCACGGTTTACCTTTTTAACTAGCCCATAAAATTAAGAAACCATTAGATTAACAAATTTATTAGATTGCTTCTTTACTTTGTGCTCTGCACTGCACAATATGCATCTTTGTACTCTCTGCCTCCTAGCTAGAGCTAGGTTATTACTGCTCTGCTCCATTTCTTTTTAACTGGTTTCAAAATCAACAAAGTCTGGATTTTAAAAGCATCCGATTTGCTAAAAAGCAAGTATTGATGTTTTTTTCCTGCCTACGTTGGGAAGACACTTGAGACAAGCTTGATTCTTTTTTTTCCCCATGATAAAGATGGTTTTGCCTGACCCATGCAGACCTTCCACAATGACTGGTTATTTCTTGGCATATATTCAATCTCAATAAATGTGAGCTTCCATGAAAGATAACACAAATTACTGCCATGCATGGAAAAACTTTAATTCACTGGAAATCATCTTTGAATACAAACATCCTAGACACCATAGTGGACAGAAAATGAAATACTTCTTGGCGTGTTAAAGATGATATTCTCTACTTGTTTCCTCCTCGAAACCTAGCATGGCAGCTTACATATGGCAAATGTTCAATAGGTATTGAATGAATGAAGCATAAGAATGAAGTAATTCCCTTCTGATGTTTGTCGTGTCGTTATGGAGAACAATGCGGTCACTCAGAGTGATCTGGTAGCAGTATCTGGATGAATCAGTAACGTTTACCTGCATTTTGATTTTATGATCCTAGTTCCAAGCAATATAAAGAAGCAACTCTGTGCTTTACAAGCACAGAAATCTAGCAAGTACTTAAGAAACTCGTATCTCATAAGAGATGGGGTCATTAGAGAATTATAAAATATTATGGAGCTAGCAAATGAAAGGGCTATTAACTAAAAGAAAAGCTCCTTATTTTCTCATTGGAATGAATCAAGACCCAACTGACATTTTGGGTTTAAAGTTTACAAATACTTATTCATGTCTGAAGTTAAGAGACCAAAGGAAGGAAGAAGAGTTTCAAAGTTCACGTGGATACATAAAAATGGCTCTGGCATGTACTGGACCTTTAAAAAGCATATTTTGAATGGATAAAAACTCATAATTGCTACCTATCTTGATTTATCCAGATAATTATCAGATAAGCAAGTTTATTTTATACATATAGAGAAAAACCTATTATAATTAAAGTGCTTTTTCAAACACAATTATTTGAATAATTGTCTCAAACTTTCTTTTCACTCTGTGTAGATCTCTAGTCTATACAAATGAGCACATTACTCTGGCTGTCATCTTACTTTTCTCATCTCCCTCACAGCCACATTTCTACATTTGCTTCCTCAAGATCTTATGTTCCTACTCCTTCAGCACTCACAATTCCTTCCTAGCCTGCTGCATCCAGGCTTATATGTCCTCCTCTAGATCTGTGCTGTCTCTAGTTCCTTTCTTGCTCAACTGAATAGACTTCTCATTTTTCACTCTCCTGGAACCTCAGAGGGATAGGATCTTGTTGAAAATCACTCCTTCTATTGTCTTGATGCTTCTCCTTGCCCCTCTGTCCCTTTGATTAACTCTTGGTCCTTCACCTGCCTCCTCACTGCAGGTCTTCCTCCAAAACTGGGTCCTTGGCATGCTGTTCTTCACTGTGAAGAACTGAAGAGATCCTACTTTAAAGATTAAACAATCATTGAATGCCTTAAAAAAAAGACTATTAACACCAAAGGTAGTTGAAGATATGGAGCGACCAGAACTCCTGTACACTGCTGGTGGGAATGTAAAAGAATACAACTACTTTGGAAACTCTGTGGTAGTCTCTTATAAAGATAAACCTCTACCCTTTGACCCAGCAATTCCTCTCCTAGGTATTTACCTAAGAGAAATGAAAACAGATGTCCACAGAGGAGCTCCCCACATGTTCATACAGCCTTATTATAATAACCCCAAACGGGAAACAACCCAAACGTGCATCAAGAAGTGAATGGATAAACAAATGATGTTACTTCCACACAATGGAATACTATCTAACAATAAAACAACACGCAAGATCTCAAAACCATTATGCTGAGTGAAAGCAGATTGAAAAAAAGAATACATAGTATACAATTACATAAATGAAGGTCTAGAACTAATCCCTGGTATCAGACACCAGAAAGTAGTTGTTTGAGGTTTGGGAAAAGACAGTGAATTTATTGGGAGTGGGGAGTGGGAGGTGTGGGGACACGAGGCAACTTTCTGGGTGATGGAAATGTTCTGTATCTTGATTTGGATAGCAGTTAGATGAGTACAGTATACAACTCTGAACTGTACCCTTAAAATAAGTATGTTTTACCGTATGTAAATAATACTCAAAAATAAAAATAAATCTCAATAATTGTTCTTTTTTTTTAATAATTTTATTTATTCATTATTTTCATCCAAAGCCCCAGTAGATAGTTTATGTCACAGCTGCACATCCTTCTAGTTGCTGTATGTGGGACGCGGCCTCAGCATGGCCGGAGAAGCGGTGTGTCGGTGTGCGCCCAGGATCCGAACCCGGGCTGCCAGCAGCGGAGCGCGCGCACTTAACCGCTAAGCCACGGGGCCGGCCCTCAATAATTGTTCTTATGCCACTGACTCCTTTTCTATCTTTCCAGTCCTCTCTAGTCAGTTCCAGTTCTAGAGCTCCAAATAACAAGAGGACAGCTCCATTCAGATGTTTCATTGTTAACTCAAACTCCTCCACCCCTTCTTCTCAATTACAGTATTCAGTTCAAAGGCATGGCCATTCTTTTTTCCTTCATCTCATCCTTTAGTTATCACTAAAACTATTAATTCTTCCTTTAAAATACAAATCATAAATCCTTTCCCTTCAAAACAGAATGCAGGAAAGAGCACTTTTAACATGTAGTGGGAAATCATATCCAACTGGGCACCATTAGTGTCACTGCCTGTTGTCACTTAACTTTCCTCAGTCTCATTTTCTTCACCCACAAAACGAAATAATTCATTCTCTGTTATATGAAGGAACACAGTGAGATAACTAAAAATAAATTGATAATTATAAAGCCCTACCTTTTTAATACAACACTTCAGGTTATTGTTACTGATACTGGTTCAGAAGCCACCACTGACGCCCTGGCCCAGGCCCAGGGTTGCTCACGTCTGAACTACTTCAATTACTTCCGATACGTTCTTCCTGATTTTTGTAGGCACATGACCAACCTGTTACTCATTTTCATGACTAATAATTTACCATGCAATCTCTTTGAAAACACTAGTATAATTTTGATCTTTTAAAGATGTAAGTGGCAAGATTTATGAAACCCCACATTTATTTCACAGTAGCTGTCAATCTGGAAGCTTGGTTAAAAATGTAGGAGTAAGAAGCCAAAACTATGTTTTTAAAAACCAGGTTGATTTTACTATGTAAAGAGATTACATGCTTTTAATTCAGTAACTACTTCATCTACTCTCTTGAACAATTTCTAATTTTGCTGGATATTCTCACATGGTAAAACTTTTACCAGTCTGCTGACTTTACTTGGATAATAAACTTCATAAAAAAGCTGAAGTGAAAAATTACTATTTTAACCCCACGATGTAGTCTACCCAATAGAAGATAACAAGGAGATATTTTAATCTCTTTATTAAAAAAAGTCATTTATTTTTTCTAATCAATTTTCTTGTTTGCATTTTCCTATCATATATTAGAAAAGTTTCTCTGAATGTGCAATTTAAAATTAGTTTTATATTTGCATTAGAAAATGGAAAGTGCAAGAATCAATTCACGTTTTCTCTCACTTGCCATAATAGTGCTTACATATACAGAATAAAATGGAGAATGGAGGCAGAATTGAAGACCAAAACACTTCTTGCTGAAAGGTCATAAAATTTTAGCTCAAAGATTTTATTTTCAATTATCTGTATAATAGCTTCAATTTTATATTTTACTTGTGTTTTATCACTATTGTAGCCTAGAGCAATACAATTTCAGAAATCAGGGGGAAAAGGCACAATAGCTGATGTTACTTTTTGTCACTTTGTGCACCGTAAGAGGTTAATCAATGTTAATTTGAGTTTAGAGACTGAACATAACCACATTTCACAGATTTTGCTTATTCAGCTGGAATCAGCCTCTTGTCGAGCTCTATATTTTCATAATACCACTCTCTTACACTTGGCAAAATAAAACATTTCTGAGTATAGACCCTGGAGATAAAGATTTACACTATGAAATCCAGATATCAAGACACTACTTGTTATTACTGATTTTAAAAAATATGTCATTAAGTGAATCTAGCGAGAAGAATTTATGAGATCCACCAGAACCATCCAGAAATTTATATGAGAACACAACTAAAATTTGCTAAAACTTAGGAAATTATTTTTTTTAAATAGGTAAATTAATTTCAGTTGCCTCTATAAATAACAGATTTTCTTTCCCAAAATATTAGTACATTAGTTATCACTCTCCTAAAGCTTCCTATCTCCATGAGAGGAATATATTTCCCTACCTCATTGATGCTGGCCTTGGTCACATGACTTGCTTTGGCCAATGGGGTGTTGGCAGATGAGTGACATGAATAAAGGCTTAAAACGTGTTTGTACTATTGGGCTCGCCCTCTTGTGCTCCAGCCATTGCCATGAGAAATACATGCTCCGGGCTGTCCACTGGGCTCAGAAAAGTGAGAGACATGAACAGTGCTGCCCTAACAACCTGCAAATCTGCCTCAACTGACCAGTTGACGCATAGAAGAGAAGTACATGTTTTATTGTGGTGTGCCACTGAATTTTGAAATCACCTTTTACACAGCATTATAGTAGCAATAGATGACTGATTAAAAAAAAAAACCTTGATATTGAATTTGGGATGGTGTCGATATTTTTTTTTAAGTATTAATTTAAACTTTAAGCTTGGTGGCAGACATCACTAGTTAACTAACTCAGTCCTTATCCATATTTTTCTTTTCCTTAGCCTTATTCCCATAACTGGGTCTGTGTAAACCATTTTGGACAACGAGATATAAGCAGAAAGTAAGTCTCCTGGGAAAGCTTTTTACAAGTGACATGGCTAGCTGGTACGTTCCTCTGGTTACTTACTTTGTTTGGCTTTGATTCCTTCCCTTCTCACTGGAATAAGGGCAGGATACCTGGAGATGCGGCAGAGTTCATATAACCATTTGGACGAAAGCCACAAGAGAAGGACAACAAAACAGGAAGACAGAGGAAACCTTGAGAACATTCTGAGCACCTCTGCCAGCCTGTTCTGCTTACCCCAGACTTCTGGTTATACTAGAAAAATAACTCCATGTTTGACCTCTCAAGTAAGGTTTACTGTTATCTGCAACCAAAAGTAACACTAACCAATATTTAGAAGGATACATAGATAGGTAGATACATAAGTAGTTAAGGTAGGTAGGTAGGTAGGCAGGTGTGTAGACAGATAGAAAAGATTTTATTCAAATTATTAAAAAAGATCCAGAATTCTATCTACAAATATTATTTGACTGTCTAATATTAAAAATTAGGTTGGTAAAATGATTGGGTAAGCTAAGAATATATAATGACTTTTAAATTAAGTCAAAGCTTCAGTTTTTATGTATTAGGTTTGCTTTTCTATAAGTAGAGATAAAGTAACAGTAATGATATATCAGATAATTTTGAAACCACACTTTGACAGAATTAATTTTATTTTATAATTTAAAGTTTGGAATTCTTTCCCCCACGCTAACAATTTTGCAGAAGATTAGTCAGAAATGTGCTGGCATTTTTACTATACTAATTGCACACGGTTTGGGATTTAAATTTTAGGATAAGCCATGATGCACGATGTATTAGATGTCAACTGAGTGGTGACCCTCAGCTATGTGATTGTGAAAGTAGATAGCAAAATATCATGGTAAAACATCAACCTAATAAGATTCACTCTTATCCAAGCTATCTTTTTCTATGTATATCAGGTTTTCCGATATAGCAGCAGGTTCTCCATGAAAACATATCCTTCAATTTTTTACTTCCATTTGATACATGCAAGTAAATGTATTCAATGAGATTCAAGTGTGTGGGAAAGTGCTATAAAGTAAAGGAAAATTACGGTACAATGGCTATAACTCATGAAGAGTAAGAAGAAGAGAGAGTATCTAGGGCATTTGACTGAAAACAGAAGGGATTATATCCTAGTGAATTGAGTTAATTTCAGATATATTACAGTATGGCTTTCTATCATATGTACTCTGACTATATTAATAAATGAAATGGTGATGAATAGTTCTGGGAACTTGTAGTGAAACATTAATATTTCAACATTATCACTGAGTATCTATGTCAACACATCAAAAATGCATGAGAAATGACTACCTACGCTCACTAGTTACACCCATTAAGAATACATATATGAGAAATATAAATGGTGTACATAAATTTGCAGTGTGATTATACATAATAAAACACATAGCAAGAAAAAAGGGTACATGAAGATCTCACACGGAGAAGTCATGTCAAGCAAGTGAAAGCAAATTAATACTTGTAATCAGTTTGGAGGATACTTATGACCATATGAAATTATAATTTAAATATTATGAGGTATCTTAGAAGTTACTCATACTAAATAAAAACTTTAAACATAAAAGTAGCAAAAATAAGTAGTTACTCTCAAATAAAAGTGGCTCATCAACTCTATCTGTGATGTAACTTTGGAATCCCCTACTTAAAAAATAAAGATAAAAACAGAAAGTTTGATTAAAAAAAATCTGATTTCTTTCTATTTTTAAATTGATCACCAAGAAGTAATAAATTCACATTAGAATGAGGCATGGCAGTTTGAAAAACAAATCAACACCCAGTTAACCCAATAATTTCCAAGTGATTAGGAAGGCTAAAAAAAATGTTCAAATCTACAGTATATCAGAAGAAGATGTTCAATTCAGATGGTGGGAAGAAGGTCAAACTGATTGTTTGTAGTGTATAAAACGTCTACCACAGAGATGAGAGATATAAATCACTCCCAAAACAGCAACAGCTGTGAAGTAGATTTCATATATGACACCTTTTATTTTATTTTACTTTTTAATGATCAAAAAGATTCATGCACAAAAAATTTTGAGGATAAGCTCTCACTTGGAACTCCAGCTGCATCGTTTTTAGGGAAAAAGTACTTAGTGGCTGCTAGATGATACAGTAATAACATATAAAGGGAAAAGTGTGAGTGGATAAAGAGATTCAGTCCTGACTCCCTCTCCCTAGAGATGTGATGCTAGAATAATTAGGTGGCATCTATGGAGCTCCATTTCTTCTGTAAAATTAAGGAATTTTAATTAATGTTCTCTCGTTGGTCAGTGAATTTGTTTATTCATTCCAGAATATTCCTGCCTTAAGGTCTCTACACTTGTTATTCCCTCTGCCTGGAAATGCTCTTCCTTTAGTTATCTTTGTGACTTGACCTCACACCTCTTCAGGTCTCTTTCAACACATAATCTTATCAGAGAGTTCTTCCCTGAACACCTTAATGAAATAATAAACCCTGTCTACCACCTCCCCACTGCCTACCACCCGTATCCTGCTTCCCTTACCTTCACAGCACTTACCTTCTTCAGAAATACTGTATGCTCATAGTTTGTCTCCTCCCATGCCCAACACTAGAATATAAGCACCTTGAGGTCAATGTGATTTTGTTTATTTTATTCAATGTTATTCTAGTGTTTAAAAAAGTGCCTGGCCAGGCACTGTGCTAGCCCAGGAGATACCAGAAAGGCTGGGATATGTTAACTGCCCTCTGAGTAGCTCAACATATTGGAGCTACTCATATACATATATATACACACATATATGTGTGTATATCTTGTATGTATGTATGCATATATGTGTATATATGTATGTACATATATACACATATACACATATGTATATATATGCGTATATATATCTTCATATATATATGTATACCACAAGCTCCTGTGTCTACCCATGGAAGTGTGGACATCTAGGTAGCAATATCCATATCCACATATCCACAGTGATGTAAATGGCACCTTTTGGGATGTATGGTGCACAACCTGCACAATCAGACCCAGCTTCCTTGAGACTGGTATCTGTAAAACACCACGTTGATCAGGCCATTCCCACTTAAAACCTACTGATGTCTCCCCACTGTGTACAGAATATACTCTTCTTCCTGATCAGGTCCCTACCTACCTCCTCAAGCAGCTTCATCTCCCATCTCTCCGCCACACTCACTCATGCACCAGTCATTATGAAGTATGCGCCCCTACCACGTCAATGCTCTTATCTATTCCACACTGAGTTACGGGTCCCTCCTCTGTTCTCTCACTGCAGCCCTTCATGCTTTTATCCCATTGTGCTTTAATTCATCTTATATATTTTGATTCTGAGCTCCTTGTGGTAAGGAACCATGAATCATTCATTCTGTATCTCCAGCATGTAACACAGGGTTAAACAAATGAATTAATTATTCACTGAATGAATATGTGACTTAATTTGGTAATTCATGAAACAATTCAAATATCAAATTATTGCCCAAACTTGATCATACTTTTCTTAATTTAAATAGGGACCAACACTGTCCCACCAAAGCAGATTAAAGGAACTGTGTATGGCTGTACAGTCTCACCTTGCTATTAAATACTCAGGGACTGAATTATTCAGTGATTACTATTTTTAATTTTTCTTTTTTTTTAGGCTTGGTATGATGAAGGCTGAGCGTACACTTTAGGCTTTATCTGTGTTCATTCACAGAAAATCAGTAGCTTTTTCTAACCTCCTTCAAAAGAAGAGCAACCCAAAAGTGTTGATCTCCCTGGCAAGAGAGTGAACGTGTCTCCATATTTACCCATCAGTAGCACCCATATCAGCCATGATAATCACTATTAAAGAGCTAGACTCCCAACTAAAAATCTGAATCAAAGCTACTTCTTTGGTAAGACATGAAGTGAGGATTTAAAGGTATCCCAAACACGTTAGGCTTATTAAATAAAAATATAGTTTTTTTTAATGACAAGAATCTGGGAAAAATCTAAGAGGAAAAACTGACATCATATGACATACTGAGCTCTCTGGCTTTTTCTCTGGGCACAATCAGCTTGGTTGGGTTCATTCTCATCAGCGGATAAGGGAAGAGACATGATCCAAATGCTCTAAAATCTTTCAGTCACCAGGTGCAAAATAAGATGACACAGTGCCATTTCAACCCTTGGACAAACTTTTCCTTTTACAGTTTGACAGAAAGCAATTCTAAAAGGGATGTCCATTTTTCGGGTTTGGTAATGTCAATGTGTATGTTTATATTGAAACACACTTGAAATCACATTTTTCCCAGCAATAATTTCTTTAAATAAAATAATAGTAACAGTGAAGTTTATATAAAGAATACTATATTTGTATTTTATTTCCTCACATTTCAATATAACGTTGTCTGTGATTTACAGAAGCAGAATACCTTTCTAAAAAAAACTGAGAAAGCATTTGATAGAATTATTTCCCCCTAAATCAGATTATATATAAAGTAACAATGAGTTTAAAGATGAAAAAAATATGAAATTTTTTCATAAAAGTTGTATTCTTATTGAGGTTCCTGGCTCAAAAACCTTTGCTAATTTTAGATAGTTATAGTTTGGAAATTTTAAAGCCACAACATAAAAATGAGAGCTGCCTTCATAAAGGAATATGAGTTTATAGTCAGACAAACTTGGATTTGAATATGAGCTCTGCAAATTATCAGCTGTAGGACCTCTGCGGATAGAGTAAACCTCTCTGGGCTTCTGTTTCTTTATGTGTAGAATAAAAACACGATCATAGGGTGAATTAAATGAAAACTATATGAGTTTCATAGAATCTGCCAAAAAGTAGGTCATCAGTAAGAGTTCTTTTGTTTTCTCTTTCTTCCTCATGTCTAGTACTATTCTCTACTGTAATTTAAAAGACATTAACATGATATACAGGAGGAAATTAAGAGAAACAGGAGAGGTGTTCAAGAAGTTTAGAACAAGAAAAATGAAAAACAAAACAAAACTACCCAAGATTTCTAATCCTTCTTTGATCATTAAATACAATTTTCTAAATTAAGAACCATGACGTGTGAACTAGCAACAGAGTTTGAAGGAAGCAATAGTATATCTAACTGGCTACTGTATCCGTTCTTTCAAAGAATATTTAAATGAAAATATACTAAAGATAACACTCTTCATTTCCAGAAATTCATAAACTGTTTTTCTTTCAGAAGAGGGGCACTTCACATGAGCAATATAATAAAAACAGGAGGAAGACAGTGTAGTGTGTTAATTAGCTTAAATGTAATTGACAATGAACCATTTAAAAAGAATATCCTTTTAACAGGTTCAAACATCAGGGATGCTGGCTAAAGCAAAAAGTTACTAATACTACTAATTTATGTTGCTTTTGTTCCCTCTGAGAGTTATTATCAAGGTCAGAGAGGGCAGAGTACTCAGTTATGGTGCGTGTTAAAACAGTGACATGCATGCACCAATTTTGAAAGGACTGACTCTGAGAAACACAGATCCATCTTAACATCTTCATCCGCTTCCCCCACTCTCCACTCTACCCTTCCCTACTTCACTCTTACTCAGAGTATTACATCTAAATCCTTGTTCTCTTAGTTTAAGGCTTGTTCCTGGGTAAAACAGAGACTTCTCTGCGGAGAGCCCTCTTTCAGATATTTTTATTCGTTTACACTTCAGTTTGAAGGAAGTTGATTATTCTACTTGCATTAACAAATGAGGAGTATGAATGTTTGGAATTAGAGAAAAACACAAAGGGGCACAGAAATTAGAGGCTCTGGATACCAGAGCCAAACTTTACCTATTTAAAAAATATCATTGTTTTGCCTCGGGTTAGAGTTAATTATAATAATTTGCTCTAATCACACGCCTGTACCTCTCTTTTCCAAACACTTATTTCATAATTATGTTTGTCAAGTTGTTAAGAGTAATGACCCTATTTTACCATTGGGGGAGAAAACCAGACCAAAACACAACACATGTTCTATGAATTGCTGGAAGTTGGCTTTGTCAGAATTACTGAATACATCGTTTCTGACTCAGACAGTTATCTCTACAACTGAAATAAGAAAAGGGTAGAGCCTGTCTAGGGGCCTCTCTCTGTGGCCAGTTCTTCCAATTTATTTGAATTTACTCATGCTGAGCTGATAAATGGGAATCAAGTGAATCAGTGAAAATGGTTGAAATGACTGGTTTAAGCAGTTCATGAGCCTCACTATATAAATTTATATAAATTGAGGTGACCTCAGGTTGCTGCTCTAGCCACCAAGCAATATTCTTTCTTATTTAAAGACAGGAATATCTGAATATTTGGGGGTGAGCGATGCAATTTTGGCTAACAACTTCTGCATGTCAAACCAAAGGCAACATTTTTTAAACCCCAAATTTAATAAAAGTCCATTTTAAAAACTAGTAAAATGCATAAGACTATACATTTAGGAAAAAACATTTATTAGCATACTAAGGTTTAGCCATGTAAATATCCTAATGTCAATAAAGTAAGTCATCAAATTAAAAATTCAAACTACAATGGTTACTGTGTGAGACAAGACTATGAACGTGAATGGGAAAGGAGACAAAGAAGAGCGTCAGTTGGAGATCTTTACCATGTTGGCTAGCATCTTGTTTCAAGGGCTGGCCTAGGACAAGGCAATTGCATCCCTCTCTAGTGTCAATCTTCCTTAACAGCCTTCTCCTTTCCCATCTTCCCCCTTCTCTTCCTACACTCCACTGTGGCCAATGAAATAAGACGCAAGCCTTTGGACCCTTCCTAGACCACGGCTCCTTACGTCTTTAATTGGAAAGATGAATGTGAACTGGTTGCCCAGGGCTTTGAAAATGTGTTACCTCTATTGAACATACTCCTTCCCAGCCTGCAGACATCCTTCTCAACCTAACTCTTAGGAAAGGTCTGTAAGCGCAGGAAATAGAGAGATCAACAGATGTCTTTTGAAATCCGCTCATATTTTACATACCAAGCTGATGTTTTCTCCTTTTATTATTTAGCACGTTATCTTACTGATCATATTATACTGGGATGTTTGTTTTTTGGGGGTTTTTTGGACAGCTTTTTAATTAAAAGAAGGTGTCAAGATCCAAAGGCAAATAGAAAAAGAGAAGAGAGAAATTAATAGTGAAACGGTGATATCCATTTAAGAATGAAAGAGAAACTAAGAGAAGAGCAGACAGATATGTTGACAATTGTATACACTGAGAGTTAACTTTGGGTAAACCTGAGGACAGATTTTTTTTTAATTCTCTAACAAGAATTACATATTTATTTGTCCCAGAATAAAATTTTCCATAATATACTATTGTACGTTTTGAAATGTACCTATATTTATAAGGTCTGTCGCTGTAGAATATTCTTTTTGCTTTATCTAACAGTATCTTAGCACTTCCCCCTGTTTACACACACACACTCCATCTTGAATGATGGTTAATTAACTATTGATGGTCCTAGCATTCGAGGGCTTCCCAGGTGACAGCTCAGTATTCTTTACTAATAGTTTAATGAAAACACTTACATGAATAATGGATCTGGCATTTCCCTAGATACACATGCAACTTTCATAATAGTCATAAGTGCAGGCAGATGCATAGTGATACAAAATATTGTGGCTTGAAAATGTCTTCACAAAGCAATTCAGAGAGGTTATGTTGAAAATGAAGCTCTAGTTTCTGAGGTTGCTATTAAAAGTTTCACATTAGGGTCCGCCTGGTGGCGCAAATGGTTAAGTGCACATGCTCTGCTGTGGTGGCCCGGGGTTCGCCGGTTCGGATCCCAGGCACGCACTGACGCACCGCTTGTCAGGCCATGCTGTGGCGGCGTCCCATATAAAGTGGAGGAAGATGGGCATAGATGTTAGCCCAGGGCCAGTCTTCCTCAGCAAAAAGAGGAGGATTGGCAGATGTTAGCTCAGGGCTAATCTCCTCACAAAAAAAAAAAAAAAAAAAAAAAGTTTCACATTAAAATATACTATGATATCGTAAGCACATAATATTAAAAGCAAAAAAATGGTTATACTTAAGAAGTTAATATCATTATTTGCTATATAAGCCTCAAATGGAGTAAGCATAATTCAGATTTTAGTAATTACAGTTCCAAACTTCAAAGTTTGAATTAAAAGATACACAGATCTCTAAACACACACACACACACAGAAATTACAAATGAATTATGATGATGCAGGAAAACAATGTTATTAAAATGTCTATGAAACTTATTATTGACCTCAGAATTAAAACGTCATCATTTAGTCTAATTTTACAGACGAGAAAATGGAATCCTCGATCTCAAGATTTAGCTCACACACAACCACAATCACTGTGCTGATCACTGAATTAGCTACGAAGTGACTCAGCATGCTACCATCTTAAATACGATTTCAGCAACTCCTTTGACCCAATGCCTACCCTGGTTCAAGCTAACATTTACTTGGGAGAAACTAAGTTACTACAACCAGTTATTTGAGCAAATGACAAGAAAAAATGTTTTTATAAGTGTTCAAATGGAAGAATATTATTGGTAACAGAAATTACAGACACTCAGAAAAAGACGTTTCTGGAGTTAGAAGTTCAAAATTTTGTCTTGTTACCCTTTATTACATGACTTTGGACAAGTCATTTAACTTCTCTGACCCTCAGTGTCTTCATTTGTAAAATGAGAATAATGAAACTTGCAACATCTGTACTTCCTGGTTATCATAAACTTATACTAGATGCTATCACTGCTATCACTAATAATAATACTCGCTCCACCATTAGTTGAAGCCTTCTGATGGCCAAAACTCTGTGACTTGCTTTTTATACCTTGTAACTATATCATATCCTCACAATAGTCTTGTAAGGTAAATATTCTGATTTTCTCATTATAGATGAAGAAGCATCTCAGAGTGGTTAAATAACTTGCCAAAAGTTACAAAGCTATTAGGAGCTTGAATGTGAATCTGAATCTAGATCTGACTCCAAATTTGACTTTAGATCCACTATATCCTGTTTCCTCTATTATATCATATATATTTGTGTGTATACACATACATATGTAATGCAAATATATATTATTTATATAACAGAGATATTATTCATTTTATACATATATATATGCTTTAAATTCTACAGTGTTATGCTAATTTTTTTTTAAATTTCAAGGCCTAATGAATGGAACAGAGTATGTACTTAATCAATATTTGGGAAAAAGGAATTAATATATGGGAGGTAACTAAGATCATTTTGAGTAAACCGTTAATTAACATGGGTGTCAGCAATAACAGTGGCTATTTAAATCCTTCTCTTCTTCAAGATGTTAGTAAAAATTATCTAGAGGAAAAATACACATGGACTAGCCATAAGTTCAATTCTAGATACAGAATTGACAATGACAGAAAAGCAGCTATTTTCAATATACAAGGGCTGAAATAGAAACCTGTGGTACAATTAAAAGGAGAAAGAAAAGATCCTTTTAAAAATTACATATGATTCTGATTTTTGAAAGTGGTAACATATTGTATCCCAAATTTAAAATTTCAAAACAGTTATTCTGTACTTTTCTATCAAAACCAGATAATGATACTTGCCATATTTTATTTCTCTTGACTTGTCTATATGAATAACAATAATGATGATGATAATTAGTGATATTCAAAAAGAACATTTTTTTTCAGAGTTAATAAGAAGCGGCAAGAGGTATTTAAAAAGATGCAAAGAAGTCTTATTTCTAATCAAAACACAAATTTTCAATTATGTAAAACACTCCATGCTTTCCCCTAATCTCCTCCCAAAGAACATAAGGCTGAATGAAAGACGCTGACACGTGTGCCAGTTCAGAGCTAGAATGACAGGTCTGGAGAACAGGAGATGCTGCTGTTTCCATTATCCACTGAACACCTTGGCAATTCTTATTTCATCCTGAGAATGTGATACTTACTCTTGTACTGCTCTGGCTATGGAAAGGGCCGTAGATCCAGTTTCATTAACGCTATCTAAGGTCACATTTGGCAGGTCATCATCATCACTGTCACTTTTACTTTGTCTGGGAGATAGGCCTCGGGGGTCCATTTGTGCTGGGAAAAAAAGGCATATATAATGAATTAAAATTAGTGTGCAGAAAGTTAACCTTGTCCTGGACCAACATCAAGCACGGAATGTCTCTTCTGTGCCTATCACTCACACGGAATTCTCTAGAAATCCCAGGAATTAGTGAAAGTGATGTTTTTTGTGTACTGAGCACTCACTGACTCTTTTCCTTTGTTCATTTGGTTTACAAAACCTCCATCAGCTCTCCACAGTTTCAGGATACGATTATAGAACAGTAACTATAAAATCCACAATATTACCAACTCCTGAGTGGTCAGAAGCTGATTAGGTAGCTCATGAGTTACTGTTCAATCCTCTGGCTTTCTCCTTCTTGCTTCTGCTGCCAGAGTTCTGGCCATTTCACTGCTTGTTAGCACTTTCCCTGGAAGGTCGAGAGCATGAGGGAGAGGAGATTTTATTTGCTTGTAGCTCTCATAACAAGCTTAAAGAAGAACAAGGTTTACAAGACTAACGAAGTTTTAGGTATTTTTCATACTTCAGTGAATCGTCGTCTCGCAGTTCATTACCGCTCTAAGTGGAGATATGAGTGCAGAAAAATGACAGAAGTAGTAGCATTTTAAATATGACTTTCTATGTTCTGGAAAGTGTTGTTCATCTCTATCTTGATTTCATTTTTCCAGAAGGCATTTCCAGATGATTCTTCTCCCACTGCGAACTTGCCAAAGCAAGAAACAGCCCAATGATCTAACCCCTGTTGACGGAGACCATCAGATCCTTTCAGATGAGAGGATAGCCACCAACGTTTAACATGTTAACACGTATTTTTAAAAATTAGATTTCATTTCCACCTTCTCCTCTCTATGAACAGCTTTAGCAACTACTGCCTAGGATTTCCAACCCTCATTTCAAGCACAAAATAAGCACGCCTTCTAAATTAATTCAAGTTCTGCACTAGCTACACAATTGCATTGTTAAAACATATGACTTCAACCCCAGCCAGTTCCAACCAGATCGGGGCTCCTCAAACTTGCCTACATAAGATTTCTAAAACCACCACCACCTGCAAAGGAAAGCAAAATGCACTTAAAATCATGGTTACAATGACATTTGGGTACATTTACAATTTCATTTTTTTCTCAAATCAATTGTTTTGTTACTGTGCATCATACATTAGGTAGAGTCACAGGGAAATGATGATATTTCACCTTTTTTCACTCACAAAAAGACAATTTCTTATGATTTTACCTAATATTTACAGTATGAATACAAAAACTATACCCAGAGAGTTTCAACATACTTCTTACTAAACTTAGGACCGAACTTATATCTGTTGAACCTAGTGCACTAGTGTATTTGACATACATTCTGCCTCTAAGTACAAACATAACATAATGTACTTTGAACAACAGAAGTCTTAGTAAATGTTCGGTGAATTAAAGAAAAAAATAATTCAAATAATCTAAAGCAGTGCTCCTTAACCGAGGAAAAATTTGCCCCCTAAGAGACATTTGGCAATGTCTGGAGACACTCTGATTTGTCACAACATGGCGGGAGGGAGATGCTACTGGCATCTAGTGGGCAGAAGCCATGGATGCTGCTGGACATCCCACAATACACACGACAGTCAGTGCCCCACAGCAAAGAATTAACCAGTCTAAAATGTCAACAGTACCAGGTTGAGAAACTTGGATCTAGAGATTTAAGAGTCTGGACATACAAAGGTGTTACATCTTATGACTTTCAATTGCATAACGATGTTCTAGTTTCAAAGTCACTAGCAAAGAAATTAAATCATATATCGGATTATCCATGTTTTCTGGTCCTGTCCTCAAATAAAACAATTCACTGTCATGTGACTCACCACCACTCACAACTTCCACAAACACAGCATTCACTTTCTCAAATGCCAGGACTTATGCAATGACACTCATTAAGAGTTTTTGAATGTTTTCTTTGTACCACACATGGTGAGACAAAGACTGTTTATTTTTCATCTGATATCTAGAAAAGATTCCCTAGAAGAGAGATGCTGGAGAAACTCTTTGTTGAGGAAAGTAACCAGTTCCACAACCATCTGATAACAGAGAGCTACTTAAGCATTCATTCACTCCAAAGGCAGTGAAGGCATCACATCATTTATGATTTATTTTGGCTGCAGGCAACCGAAACTGGCTCAGACTAACTTATATTAAGCGAAATGTACTGGAAAGATATTGAGCAGCTCACAGAATGGAAGGTAAGATGACCAACCAGCACTCAAGTAGCACAGGTCAGCACAGGATGATGTAGGCATTTCAACCAGGAATTCACAGACAGTTTCTTTTTGGGAAATCCTGTTACAGAATGATTCATTTAGCAATCGTTCATAACTACTCAAATTCAGCCAAGAAACTGAGTATCAGATCTACCTAGACTTCCAAATCACATATTGTGTGATGTTACATATGCCTGTAAATATCAACAATGTAACATTTAAAGTTGTTGAAACATCATGCGCTAAGACTCCTTTGCCAAGATACCAAATTAACAAATAACTAAAGAAAAGAGAATATTCTAGTGGTCCCATTTTGTCCAAGAGAACTAGAGCTCTCATAGGTAAGTAACACAATTCAAGGAAGATACAGACAGATATGGATCTGGCTCTGAAAGTTAAATTCTAGCTGTACGCAAGATTCCAAATAACTGGTATGAGAGTTGATCATCTAAATTATGTTGTGTTTATATATCTTAATGAAAGTTTAAAATACGCTAAATATGATATCTCTTTTGATGTACTTTTCATGAACATTATAATTGAGGATTTCTTTCCAATATTTTCAATAAATATTATGAAATACATCTGCTACCATCATGCTGGGAAACTCTTTTTACCCACATCTTCAGCCAAGCTGAGCAAGTAATTAGAAAGGCTTTTTAAAATCTGCATTGCTGATTAGGTCAGATGATTAGCTTATCTGCATACTTGCATAATTCCACTCTATTTTTATTAAATGTGGGATAGGGACATATACCCTAGTTAACCTCCAATAGTCTTTGAGTTTCTCAGCTCATTTAGGAAGCACTGATTCTCTGGGGTGCCCATTCAGAGAAAAAGGAAAAGTTACCTGGGTACCAGAACCAAAAATCTATCTACTTCCCTAAGTAAGAGAGCAGCAGATGATCTACGAACATCTGAAAAGAATTTACATTTAAGAATTTGTTCCTCTTAAATGAAAAACGAATCAGGCAGTTTTAGGTACCCCAGCTCATTGCTGGTGGAAGTGTCATTCCTCTGAGTTGGAGGTATTGCGGAACACTGTGTGAGCTTCATTCTATGTCACAAAATCCCTGGGAAGATAACTGCAGAATCTCAACCCCTGAAGTTGAATCTATTTTACTGTGACTTTCAAAGACCCACCTCTAGTAAATTGTTACTGGAAAGATCCCCCCAATAAAACACGTCTCTGTATACTCAAGCCTTTTTGTGGCTGCTTCTCATAATGATTCTGGACTTGGCTATATGACCTGATGTGGCCAATGGGACATTAGAAAATGTGACAAAAGCAGAGGCTTGAAAAGCACCTGCACATTGGTTTTCCTCTCTCTTGCTGCTTTTGGAACCTAGCTACCATATGAAGAAGCCCAGCAAAACCTAAGAGGCATGCTGCTCAGCTGGCAGCCAACCCCAATTGATGTAAGTGACTGGCCACATTCCAGCCACCAGATGACCACAGCCATATGAGTGACCCCAGGTGAGACCAGCGTAAGAACTCCCCAGCTAAAAACCTATTTCAAATTTTTTGATTCCCAGAATTGTGAGAAAATAAAATAGCTGCTATTTTAATTGACTAAATTTTTGGGTGATTTGTTCCACAGCACTACAAAATCAATGCATCATTTTTGAAATTTCCTGGCAACAATTTCCTGGACAAACTTCTGCTACAATTACAGTCAGCCTGTCACACTTTATTCTCCTCCCAAGAGTCAATGTTGCCTTAGTGACATAATTTAAGTGGGCTCTTAATATTAACAGGAAAATAAAAGCCACAGACTATATTCTATATTATTTACTTCTCAATACAAAATATGCAAAATGTATTTACAGGTATTTTGGCTTTACAGGCATCTCCTTTGATCCTTGGCCATGCCTCAGAGGCAGGCTTCTACTGGAAGGGGCCATCCGGTTGAGATTACTGCTCAGGTGAACAAAGATTTTCTCTCACTTCTCCAAGCTCATAGTGGACAAGAGGCTCATATGTGTGGATCCTCCCAGGTATGTGGCTACCCAAAGATATTTCATGTTTGCCTCTCTTCAACTCACATAAGACATTATACTTTACTTTCTCCTCCACGTAACAGTGGACTGACACAGACACGGTGGGCATCAATATCCATTCTCACCTCCCCGACCTCAGCCTAGGTGCTGTCAATAGATTAACTGCTCTTCTGACTTCCTTAGAAATAAACTGGCCCATTCAACTATTCTTAAAGGAAGCTTTTCCATAAGTCACCGAATTAAATGTGTACAACAAGCTATGAACGTACATTGAAACTTTCAGACTAACATTTCCTAACCAGAATAATCACAGAAGGTGTTATTCAATCCCCTTACCTCTGTCCATCAAGGCTGGAGGGGAGAGGGGCACACACAGATGGAAGGGGTGTGAGGCAGCCGGGTGGGCAGCGGCCGAGTGTTGCCAGCCTCTCTTTTCCCCTCTTTCAGCCACTGACAGGCTGCCTGGAGATGCCCTTACTCTTCGCCCTGCCAACGCTGAATCATGTCCCAGTTAGAGAAACCATGGCTTCCAGGAGGGCTGCTGCTTTCTACTAGAAGGAAGGGCAGGGGGATAATAGGGTGGGGCAGGGGGAGGGGCATGGGGTAAATGTACTCGGGGGAGACTTCAGTGGGAAAATTCATAGCATCATAGAGCTCTGGCCTCAGAGAACACGGGTGTGGCTTCTGGCCCTACTGCTTGCAGCCATTGAGCTTGGGCAATTGATTTCCCACCCCAATCCTGTTTTTAACCCTGCCATTGCTTTTGTGAGGAGTAAACAAGATAATCTATGCAGAGCATTTAGTACCTTGCTTGGCACTCAGTAGGCCATCATCATTCTGTTTGACCCTAACAGTAAATCTGGTGCTTCTTCAACCATCCCCTTATATAACACCGTTTCTATATCCCTCCCTGTCTCCTTGACTATTCAAACTAGTCCATGTACCTTAACTGAAAATACCCTTACAGTGGCAGAACACACATTGGATAATATATAAAACCACTGCTTCTCTTGATCTAAACATTCATGTATATATTCAGTCAACAGATATTTATTGGGTACCTTTGAGGTACCAAGAACTCTTCTGGGTGCTGGGGAGAGAGCAGTGAACAAGGCAGATAAAAATTCCTGCTTTCACTGTGTGTGTGTGTGTGTGTGTGTGAGTGAGTGGGGGGGGGGGCGCAGATAACAAAAAAATAAATAAGGAAAACACATACTCTGTCAGATAATAAGTGCCATGGAGAAAAATAAAGCAGGGAAGGGGGAAGAGGGGCTGCTGAGAGGCAGGTGGACAATTTTAGAGAGGGTGGCCAGGAGGCCTCATGAAGATGACATCTGAGTAAGGACCTGAAGGGGTTGAGGCAAGCCTGAAGATATGGGTGTTTTTTGAGAGGGGAAGGGGGCATTCCAAGCAGGGCAAACAATTGGTGCAAAGGCTCTGAGGTGGGAGCGTGTTTTATGAGCCTGAGGACCTACAAACTATTGCTGGAGCAGAGAAACGAACAAAGTGGATGAGGATAGACAGAGGAGGGTGTGCAGAGTACAGAAGGCCTTGGTGGCTAATGTAAGGATTCTGAGTTTTGCTCCGAATGGGAAGGGATGCCATTGGAGGGCAGTGAGCAGAAGAATGACATGATCTGAATTACATCATTTGATAAGGATCACCCCAGCTATATGAACCTGGAGCACAGGGGGAGATCTGGCTAGAGATACAGGCATGAGAATCATCAGTGACATTACTATTAATATTCTCTAAGAACCACACTAGCTTTTTTTCTTTTTGTCCACCTCAGGCTGGCTGCACATATAACAGTCAGTTAAAACTCAGGTCTTTATTATCTGAAGGGCTATGAAGCACACTCTTCATAATATATTCGTACAACTCATATTCTGAGCTCAATTGGTTTCAGAATATCAGTTGTTCAAATATATGCCTGATTTTTCTAGCATATCAAGATATATGATGAAAGAAAAATTCACAAGTAAATAAAGCTTGACTCAAAGTGTGGTGAACTCCAAGATTAGAACCAGCTCTCCAGGGTCCCACTCTACTTACTGATGTTTTAATTATGCTGTTTCTTACTTTCTTTACTTGCATTAACGCTAATGAGACTGTTTGCCTCTATACAGTAGCAACTGTGATTGTCTATATAACTCCAAATGAAGATTTAAAAATTCAGTCAATTATGTAAATCCTGGGATGTTGGTACCGTATAGACAAAATATGCAGTTTATCCATTTTTTCCCCAATTCCTATCTGCACAATTGACACTATAATGGCGTCTGCTCCCATTATATTAAAAAATAACCTCATAACGTTCTTATAATTCCCACGGCAAGATCCACGTCTCAGTTATAATGCCAACGGATCTCTCTACAGCTTTCAAGACTGTTGGTTCTCTCTCTTCATTTTCACTTCCGGCCTCTTCTTAAAACTCTCTCCTCTCTTGGTTTCAAGGATGGGTACACTAAGGCCTGTGGGCCTTGTGTTTGTAAACAAAGTTTTATTCAACCATGCTCATTTATTTTGTCTCTGGCTCCTTTAGTGTTACAACGGCAAAGTTGAGTAGTTACCATAGAAACCTCAGATGGCTCACCATAAAATACCATTTGGCCTTTTAGAGAAAGCATTTGCTGACTCTGTTGTATACTATTTAATTCTCTTGGGGGTCTCTCTCTCACTTTCCTCTTCCCCTCCTCTCTCTGCATACATCTAAATGAGAGTTTTCCCCTTCAGGTTCCACTATCTACTCTCTTCTCTCTGCCTCTCTCTTTATTGGTGAGCTTCTCAGTAATGCCACACATTTTCTAGAATTTCAATTCCTATCTCAGAGGAGATGAATACCAAATCCATGGTCCAGCTCTAATTTCTCCCCTAAACTCCAGTCTCATATTTCCCGCATCCTACCCCGCTGAATGTCGAAAAGTCATTTCAAACTCAAGCTCTAGTCTTCATTTGAGCATCGATTTTACCCATCATTCTCCTGGTCACCCAAGTTCAAAGCTCTCCTTCATTTCATTTGTTCCCTTCATTAAATCAGCTGCTAATTACTACTGCTTTTACCCCACAATTTTTCTGGAGCCCCTTCCTTTCTTTTCCTATTGCTTCTCAATGAACTTGCTCAAAGTACTGCAGCATACATTCATCCCACATAGTATTCTCTAGTAACTGAATAAACACAGGACTTCCCTCAAAACATTCCTTATTTGAAAGCTTTTAATTTTTCCCACCATCTAACAAATAAGATTCAATAGCCCTCCCCAACAACTCCACAATTCATTTTTCATTTGAAACTCCTATGAATCTTATTCCCAAAGTCCCTTAATCCAGCTGTATCTGGCCATTCCCTTCGACCCACAACTCAGTCAACGAAAATCTACCCTTCCTACAGAATGATACCTTCTTCATGAACCTTCCTTTCATTTTCTAACAAAATGCAAATTTTCCTTCTAAAAAATACCCATATTTTGTATTTATATATTTTTATGGCACTCTTGCACTTTTCATTTTGAATCATACTTAAGTATATACTTATTTTACATCCCTTATTATTCTGTCTACTCCTTGAGCGGAGAGACCAATTCAATTATACTCCCTTGAACACAGTAAAAAGTAATATTTACTGATGAAGATGATGGTAATAAATGCAGGTCTCTACTTAAAATGATCACAGTGGTTCCTAGATGGCAAAAGATTCTGCAATATAATGATAAAGTATCTATTTCACATTTTACTTTAAAAATTGCATCCTGGCTTATATTCTAATATTAACATTTGTGGGGGCAAAGTCACAATCATTAAATTTCTATTACTCTGTGAAGTCTTAGGTAATTATATTTTTGGTTTGAATAGGCCAAGGGATGACATGGAATGAAAATGTTCATAATTTTTATTCGCTTTTTAGCTAAATTACATTTAACAGGCTTTACTTCTCTTTCTGGAAAATATTTTAAATACTTCAACATACCTATCATTTCTATAACACGAGTTACTGCTTGGAAATGGCAATGAAGGAATTCAACCTTTTAAAGCATAGCTTAAAAATCAATGTTTGTTGAGATTATCACAACAGCGACTAGGGTTTCATTTTTCTAAAAAATCATGACTAAAACTACTCTTCTTATTTGTAAAAAGAAAAAGAATACAGATTTACAATTGTCTTGTGTTCACTGGAAGAATGTTGCAGAGCACAAAAGGCTTTTGTCATTAAAAAGAGTTCATAAAATTTTCCATTAATAAGTTTGCTTTTACACTATGCTTGGTAACCTGATATAACTCTCCAGAGTCGTCCAAGAGCCCTGAACTGTAGGAGCCCTCCGAGATATCACTACACCCGTTATTGTTCCATTTTGCCAGTTCATTACAACTGCTCAAAACCCAAGTCAACCAGCTCCAACTGATTTATTCAAAACTGAATCCACTTTAGGCAGAGATAATTTAAAATACTTAATAATAAAGTGATTTTGTGGTGAGTACATAATGGTGAATAATGAGATCACCAAACTCATTTTCATCTGTAATCCACAGAGAGGATGGTTTTAGGCATTAATCCACAGCCTTTTAATTTACTTTCCTTATTTCACTTGGTCTTTTTGCTCTACCTGTGTTTTCTGGTTCACAGACCGGGTAGAATTGAATCTCTCAAGAAACAGATTGAGATCTGCTATAATAATTTTAAGTACCACTGAATCACAGTCCTCATCTTAGGTGCTTCAGATATAATATTTAAGAAAGGGCAGAAGATCTGCCCTGGACATAATAGTTCTGTTTCTATATCAGCTATGCTAGGTGCAGTTAGTTGGCATGTAAATGATTTACCAAGGAAAGGTTCTTTGCTAGTTTAAAAGTAACAAGGTTAAAAAAAGAGAAGAGTTTGCCTGCAGAACTACTGTGGTACATTTAGAATCAATGTTGCTGCTACACCCCAGCCCTCTTCAAATAGTTTGCTCTCTGTGCCTCATTTTATAATATACTTAAACCTGTCGATTAAAAGTAAGGTCTCATATGTAACAGTGATTTAATTTGTCCTCTTAGCCATACAGCAGACGCTTGGAATTCTTGAAGACATGTTCTAAAACCATCAAAAATCCTCATCTTTGTGAATTATTTATACATGCCATTGGACTTCTCTACAGCTTTCAAGACTGTTGATTATCCCTCTTCACTTTCACTTCCAGCCTCTTCTTAAAACTCTCTCCCCCCTTGGGTTCAGGAATGGACACACTTGTGCCTACACACTGTAAGACATTTCCATCTAGAGTTATATATTTCTTGTGCACATCCTCACATCATATATTTTTTTAATTTTATGAAAGTTTTGTCATTTGATTGGTAATTTATACCCACACCCACACACAAGGCTTTCCCCACAACAATTCACAAGAGTTACTGCGTGGGTCACAAGCAGAGAGCACAAAGCACCACTGAGATGAGTCCTTGTAGATGTGGAGGCTCACTCATGAACTGACTCCCAGTGTGGTCATGTGACTCTAACTTGTAACTCAGCAAAATATACGTGCTATGTAACAGACTTCTGGGACAACTGTGAAAAGCAGAAATCTTAGATGTTATATCTGCAATTGCCAAGGTTTACTGTGTTAAAATCACGGAATGTAATTCGTCTTTACGAGGGCAAAAGTAGGTGCTGACTCTTTTCTTTCCAGTGCGTTGCTTCGCATGGTCCTATCCTGGGGTGAATAACTATTCAAAAAAGACCTCTAAGTATCTTTGGGCCAAAAAGCAAGTACTGCTACATTTTTTCCCTCAGTTTCCATCTAGGTTGAAGGGTGTGTGTGTTTACATCCTCATTTTATGCAAACTCCAAAGAGAAAAAATTGTTCCGTAAAACTGGATTAAAGGTTTTCCCCATGGGCCGGCCCGTGGCTTAGCGGTTAAGTGCACGCGCTCCGCTGCTGGCGGCCCAGGTTGGGACCCCGGGCGCGCACCGACGCACCGCTTCTCCGGCCATGCTGAGGCCACGTCCCACATACAGCAACTAGAAGGATGTGCAGCTATGACATACAACTATCTGCTGGGGCTTTGGGGGAAAAACAAATAAATAAAATAAAAAATAATAAAAAGATAAAAAAATAAAGGTTTTTCCCATAGCAATTCTGTGTTTGGTATGCTTTTATAAGAAAGGATAATTCTATTAGTTTCCATTAATCCATAAGAAGCACGTATTCTCCATATTTTTGGTTTTAAAGAGATGTTATTTTGATAATATGCTAAAAACTCCGCCTTGAGATGATAAGTTATCTAGTCTCTGAGAAAGCTGGTGAGATCCCTGGTGGGATCTCTGAGAAAGCTGGTGGAGTTACAACTTCCTTTAGCTTCAGGTACCACCAATACATGGGGCTCATTTGCTCAGAACCCTTCCTGAGCCCAGGGACTCAAGCCTCCAACATGGTTAGGGAAGGAGCCCATATAGGCAGGTGGTGCTGTCTTTAGAAATGACTCCTGAAGAACAAGATCAAAGTTGTAATTTTGCCTAGAGACAGACCAGGTGAAACAACTATTTTAAGAACATGGCTATAATATACGCCATGTTGGGAGCAGGCACAGAAGGCAAACTCTAGTCTTTTTTGCTTTCCTAAATTTAAACTGGGCTTACACTGACTCCTTCATGAAAGCCCATCTTGGTTCCATGAGGAGAAGACACAGTTCCTGAAGAACATAGGGCTATGACGCAGGGTGAGGTCTTGGGTTTTTCTAGGCCAACGCCTGGTAGGTTGTGTAGTGTTTGAGGTCAGTACGTTTAGGGATTAAACACAGAAGTTTGATATTGTTTTCTCTGAATACAATAATAAAGACAAACAGAAGTGGTAAAAACCAGTAACATTTATGTTTGGATATGTTTGGATAACTTCTGAAATTTATAAAGTGTTAATAATATGCATTCTGAAACTCATCTACCCTGATTTCTCTTAACCAAAGCTGCCAAGTCACCGCAGCACTAAGCCTTAGCTGTCTCTGAGGCCACGCTGAAAACTGAGAGGCCCGGATGGCTCATTACAATCCATGCATGTTTCTATGCTAATAATAAGAGAGACCTTCCTATGTGTCCACCACATTTATGCTATTAAATAAGACATCAGGGGCCAAATCAACTCTTCAGGATTCTTATTCCTTTTTCTCCTTCGACTACTCCAAATCCTGAAAATTGTTTCTTCCCACTGTCTCTCACACCCAACCATCCTTGATGTAAAAGGCAAAATATGAAGAACCATTTAACATATGATCCACTATTTGCTCTCTCACAAACTTGCTTATAAAATAGAGTTAAATTACTTACAGGTTTTTTTATGTCAAGTCATTTTCATTCAAGAAATTCCAAACATATAATGACCACCTGTTTATTCTTTCAAAAGATTTTAAAAATCTTAACATTTGTGGTATTTCCTTCAGATTATTAAAAAAAGTAAAATATTATAGAAGGAGTTGGCTCTGGGTATTTTTGCCTATTTTGTTTCCCTCTTCTGTAGTATCCTGGTGTATATCCTTCCTATGCAAGTTTTTATGCTTTAACTATGTGTCAGTGAACAACAACCAATACACTTTTGCCCTTTTAAAAACTGTATATAATGATATATTCTACAACTTGGTTATTCTCACTTAACATTAGAGATTTATTTATACTCCTGTATAGTATTCCATTTTGTAAATGGACCACCATTGCAGTCATGTGCTGCATTATGATGTTTTGGTCAACAACAGATCGCATATACAACAGCGGTCCCATAAGATTAGTACCACCTAGGTTTGTTAAGTACATTTTACGATGTTTACATAGAGATGAAATCGCCTAATCAAGTATTTCTCAGAACATATTCCCATCGTTAAGGGATGCATGACTGTATTTATCCATTCTCATAGCGATGGGAAATTAAGTTGTTCATAATATCTACTGTTACAAATGCTGCTGCAAATTTCCTCACAGTCTATACATGGTAATATAGTTATAAGGTATGCATATCATCAGTTTTATTAGATATTGCCAAATCGCTCTCCAAAATGGTTGAATCAATTAACACTCTCATTGATGTATGAACATGCCTATTTCCCCATATCATTATAAGACTTAGTATTGCCAGATTTAAAAGTTTTTCTTAAGCCTACAGTCATTTTGTGTATCTATTCTCCTCCCAAACACAAGAAGGATTTAGCATGCTATCACTACCCAATGAACATTCCCACCTTCCTCGTGGTCTTTTTCATCATAGTCTCAAATTTTGGTTCATGTTTTACTGGCAAGAGTTAATTAAAATTTCTCTCTTTATGCAGATATTTATATTTTTAAAACCAGTTCTAAGCTCACCTCTCCTTTTTAGTTTTGTTTACTTCTTTCAAAAGTATATTCTTTAGTTCCTGCAGCAAATTTATGTGGGTGGTAAACTCTTGGTCAATCTATGTCTGAATTTTTTGTTGTTCTTTTTTTACTGTCAATTGAATTTACTTTATTGGAAGAACAGAATTCTAGGATTCCTCAGCCCTTTGAAGAGATTACTGCATTGCTTTCTGGCATTTGTTGTTGGCTGACAGTCTTTGTCATTCTTTAATTCCTTTGTAGATACGCCTTTGAGATTTTCTTTATGACTCATGCTTGACAATTTCACTGCTTTGTGTCTTGATGTAAATTTATTTTTACTTATTTGTTTATACTCTAAGATTCATGACTTCCCTTAATTTTCCAAAATTCCAACACATTTGTTTGACTATTGCCTTCTATCTATTGTTAATTTCTTTGAATACTGCATTCTATCTATTGTTAATTGATAGAAGCCCTCTTAGATAAATTTTGGAATACTTCAATTCATGTCTCTTAACTTTTCTCTCATGTTTTTGTCAACTTTTCCATTTCGTGTTGTTTTCTGGGTAAAATTCTCAGTATGATCTTTGAATTCATATATTCTTCCATTGAACTTTCTCAACATGTTCCAGCTGCCAAAAAAAGAACCTGGGAATTATGCTAGATTTATTTTTTCCTTCATCCTTGACATCCAATTGGGCAATAAGTTCTGTCTGTTGGATTTCTATTCACACTGCCTGTGCACAGGCCTTTAGGAATTCTCACCTGGCCTCCTATAATAGCCTACTAACTTTTCTCCCTTCCTCTATTTTCACTACATTTAATCCTTCATCCACAGATCTGAATGTTACCATGTTACTCCCACCTACTCACAAGTTTTCTGTGTCTTCCTGTAGCATTCAGTAAATACAGACTCCTTAGCTTAGCACACAAGGCCTATGATAACCTGGATATCCCTGGAGCCTCATTTCCATTTCTCATAAACACCCTCATCTGAACCATACCAACCTACCTACTTATATAATCTACCCATCTACCAGGATGCACTATGCTCTTTCATATTTCCAGGAAATTGTATCATTTTTAAAAATCGCCTTTCCTTCTTCATATCTATATGGATGATGCAAGTAACACCTGCCTCTGAGAAACACCCTTCTCCTGAAGTTACCTGAACCACCCCCTCCCCACCATCCAGCTTAGTGCTCCTTCCTTTTCGATCCTCTATGGGTCTACAATTATCTGTATTACAGAACTCTTCTCACTACAGTTGTTTTGTCTCCTTTATTCACTCGACTATCAACTTCTCGTGAGCATCATCTGTGCATTGTAGATGTGGCTGAACCACACGTGCATTAATAAAATAAATAAGTGAATAGAAAGGAATATACTGGACAATTCCCGGGTAAGGCAAAAGCTTAAAAAAATAGAAATTAATTTTTTTTTAAAAAAATTCTTCATACTTTAATCTGGCAGTTCAAATTTTATTTACTTTTGATAAGAGAATAAGAAACAAAAAAGAAAATAAATGGGTGCTATAAGTATCATATTCATTTAAATAATAAATATGAAGACTTTTTTCTCCATTTAAATGGTACAACATAGGGAATAAAATTCAAGAAGTTTATAACAAGTCAACTAATTTCATTTGGCTTATAAAGTACAACAGTTTCTAGGTGGTCTAATATTTTTAATATAAATATATATACATATACATGTATATGTCTCTGTGTGTATTGTCTGTATTCATATTTATATGTACATGCATAAATAAGGTACAGTACCAAGCTCTTCTTTGAGTATATTCTAACATGCCCAGATATGAGATGGTCACTGCATTCTGTACCTTACAAATATGCAAGGCCTCTCAAAATAAACTACCCACTGGTTGAATAGTAATAATATAGCTGATATTCCTTCTGTCTTCTCTGGAATAAGGTATGGAATAAGTAAGGTTAACAAGTAGAGTCTGAGTCTGTGATGGCTTAACTCTTGCTGTTATTAAGGATTCTATTCTCAATGTTTGTCATAATTAAAAATACAGAGCACAACACTGAAAAATAGCTATAAACCAGTCAGTGGCTTATTTAGATTTGTACACTGAAAATGCTGTACACTTCCACTTTGATCAGATCACAGAAAATTATATAGTGAAAATTAGTTTAAGTTATAGTTGAAAGGGGGTTTACTTTTAAGTAAGAGAGACTTATTATGCTGATTAACATAAAAAATGATCACAATTGGCCAAGGAAGGAAAGAAATGGGCCTGTTAATAGCTGTGCTAGTTGCAAGGTGGATAATGAGATAATAAAACACATAATTGGAGGTTTACTACCTTGATTACTATAGATTATACCAATGGGCACATCAATGTCACTAAGCAGAGCGTCACCAGTTAGAGTTCATTTGTTAGATGATAAGTGGATCATGTTCCAGTATAACCATGATTTTAAGAATGTGTTGAAAAATACTCGCTATCACATATCATGATACCAATCAACTCTGGACAGCATACAATGTATTTACTCTTTGATAAACTTAATAAAATAGTAAAAGAACTACAAAAACATAAAAAAGATACTATATGAGACTCTGAAGAAAACTGAAACACAAACTAGCAAATGTCAGATCTTACTATGAAGCTATTCTCTGTAACCAAACACATTTTATGGAATTTATTTCCCGATTTTGAAGAAGGCATTTCTGAACATCTGCTATATAAGCTAGGATAATTCTAAAACTGTAACATTATAATGATTATTAGCTATTGGCTAGTGCTCAGAATTTTATTGAACTCATTAATCTAAGAAAAATAAATATAATTATAATGGTAATAATAAATGCTGGCTCTATTTTTATTTTGTGGTTTCCCCTTGTGTTTTTTAGAAAACAACCACTACCAGAACAAGGCAAGACAGAACAGGCATGTCTGTGTTGTGTACGTCTGTTGAACCAATTCCCTGCTCAAGACTTGGTTGAGCAGAGAACCCCCAGGCAGGGACCAGATATGTCTAAAAATGACACAGATGTCGCTCTCTGAAACTCAGTGAACCACACTTTGACAAAATTTCCCTACACCTAGAAATGTTAACCTACAGCTCGGGGCTGTTGTTTTTAATGCTGCAAGATGCTGGAGAAATAGAAATACATAATATGGTCCCACAATGCCAATATTTAGCAACACAGAATTACTTCATGCAGTTCATATATATATACACACATACATATACTTGATTTTATAAATATAGTAGATTTCATATATAACAAATTTTAAACCTTGACAAAAAATAAAATTATTTAAAAATACAATGTACCTAATTTAAGAAAAAATGGAACTTGGCTGTTTAATATTGACAAATTCTCTAGATAACTAAGGCATGACTTTTTAAGCATTAAGGCCAAGTATGGCAAAATGACTTTAGAGTATGAAAAAGTTTTCATTTCATTCAAGGCTCTACCACTAATAAGCTGTGACCTTATAAGGAGTAGAGGAATTTATATGAGTCGCAGTTTTCTTTTCTGTAAAAGACAGGCAATGATAACTATACATTGGCTATTGTAAGACTTCAAGATGATGTATGTCAAGCACAAAGAGCAATCAAGACAGGTGAATTATTTAAATGATTTTTAATAAACATCTTTATAAGATTTATTACATACTTTGTTGCCTACTTCAAATAGACTGACCATAATTTAACCTTTCTTTCATTACTAATGGTCATTGTTTCAAAAGCAATTATTATGCTATAATAAAGTGTTACCTCCAAGGACTGAAGTGCTGTGTAAGCCTATTTACTCCAATCTCAAAAGACCTTGCTGTGATTTTTCAAGTTATTTTAATAATAATTTCGACACCTTGTTTGTTACCTGCCATCTTCTGCCCTTAGTGTACCTACAGATAAAGGGAGTTTCCTATTTGGGTAGGGAGGTTGACATATGAGAAGCTCAGGGGGTATCAAGCATCCGTAGATTGGTAAGGCAAAATCAGTAGATCTATTTTCTTTTACTAAGGAAAACTACAGAAAATGAAATGCTATAAAATGTTTGTGGCTATTGGGAATACATAAAAAAATCTATTAAGACAACATTTTAGGGGACGCGAGTTATAAAAGTAAAAACTGAAAAATATTCTTCTCAGCTATTTCTCCTTTGCCATTTTTATTTACTAATTTCTCTCTATGCACAGCTGGAAAATCAAACCCACAAAGAATGTAAGAAGTATATATAAAGTAAGAGTTAAAAGGCTTTCTCTTTGAGAGAGGGAGAATCGCAGATCCTCTCCTATAAGTAATTCATAGTATATATCATGCATGCAAAATATGTTTTATATCCTATGCAATGTGTCTGTGCGAGTGCATTACAGCCTACAATTCAGTAAAATTACACTCTTCTTCATTCTTTATATACCCTCCATTCTCTGCCCTCATTGTTCACTCCTTTCCTGGTCTAGAATACTTCTACTTACTCTGAGTAGCAAAATCTTATGCTTCTTTAACTTTCACCTCAAATGTCACCTACTCTACCTTCATTATAACATATGACTTGCTTCAGAGTCTAATTCATGTTCTCTGGGGATTTACAATCTAGGTCTCTAGAAGGTTTCCTCTATTTTAAAGAGCTCTGTTTTTACAGAGGGCTGATTTAAAACATCCACTTCTGACAGAGGCCCCGCCAGAGATCATTAGGGAGCCCTTGGATTTAGCACGGAAGAGACAAAACTGCAATCACGAAATTGACAATTCCTTCTAAACACAGAAGATTTGAAACAATTCAGATAAAGCTCTTTTAGATTTGTGCTTGGGTTTGCTTAATATACCTTTAAGATTAGAGATCTGTGGAAGGAAACCAAATCTTTGTTTTATGGCTGCAACAAATGGCCCCGCCACGGTAAATATGTCATTTATTCTTCCTCACAAAGAGACATTCACTACATAGTGCACATAAAAGTAGCATTTTCCTTCTACTTAAGGTTCGTTAGATGAAATTTATGTTTTTAAAATGCACTGCAAACACCAAAAACTGATCGTACTATTATCAGCTTTTAAATCAAAACAGCTTGCTATCTGGTAAGGACAGGGGAACTGGTCGATTTATTTCATAAAACTTTATGTACAAAGAGACAGTGTCTATGAACTTAATGGAGAGAATATAGAGTCTGGAGGAGTAATTTTATTACAATTTATAGTGGGATTATCCATACTCCACAGTTTTCAGATTTTATTGAGATTTTACGGGACTATGATCCTGACGCAGTTAACTGCAGTGGGGTAGGAGGTATAATTTGTTTCACCCTGACTGAGAAATGAAATTGGCATTTACTATTATATAAGAAACCTAGCCAACTCTATTAATTGCCTGGACCCAATGAAAGCCATTATTTATCCTAGTTTCACAGGTAAAATATTTTACATGAGGGTAAAACCATACGTAAGAACTGACTATAATTTTCATACAGCAATATCTTTTCATTAAGACAGTTTCAAATCCATAAGAATAAGTCTCACCCACAGGGATTTAACTCCAGAAGCTAGTAAAACTTAAATCATATCAAGCATTTATAATGTACCACCAAATATCATTCTTTAATATTAAGTACTATGAAATAAAACAAACTTGGGAAACAGCAGAAACAACATACTCAAGAACGTCATGGAATTACTGATGCCCATTGACATAAAATAGTAACAGCTTTGCGAATGGTATCCTTTCATTCTGCAAACACTTATTGTTTATTGTGTGTCAGACATTGTATAAGGCAGTAGGGCAATAATATAGATATCATTATAATACAATTACATGTTATATATATTTGAGCCAAAGATACTGAATCAAGAGATTTTATATATATATATATATAATTTCATATATACATGCAATAAATTGCCTTACAATTTGGTATGTATTTTTCTACAAAAGAAGGCATGTGAACCAGGTCTTTTGCCAGAGAAAGAAAAGGTCTTCCAGGAAAAGGAAACCACAGGGATAAAGGTAGAGTTGTCATCATGAAAAGCCATGGAAATGGTGGCGGGGACATGAGATATATTTGGTGGAACAGCAACAGATGGCAGTGGAGGGATTTTAGGAGCCAGACTGTGAGGATGTGAGGAACCCTGTTGGTTATCATTTTATGTTGTTGTTTCATCTACTTTACCATACAAAGGAAGGATCCTCTTATGGTTAGAGTTTAGGTCTATAGATCAACACGGGCCATCGCATTCCTAAGCATCTCATACAATACATGGCAACTACAGCAGGCTACACTAATTAATTAATTCATTTATTTATCTCTTAAATCAATAAATATTTACTGAGCATTTACTAGCATCAGGCAAAATGAAATGTGTTGGGGAAATAGTAGCTATTGAGACAGATGGATTTTGGGAAACCCCAACCTATTTTATCCTAGAAGTGAAGATCTGTAATAATATATACCACAAACATATGTTTATATAGACATATATAACACAATAAACATATAAACAACTACAGTTTTGTCAACAGAGGAGCTTGTTCATAATTATTGTAGGTCAACCAAGTCCCACTAGGTCTTTCTCTCCCCCAGGAAACTGAGAAACCCATATGCCATGGGGTTATCTTTCTAATTCTACCCTGTTTCTACTGAACTTCTCTAAGCCCCCAGCTACTGAGAAGACAGTTCCTTTGACAACCTTTCCAAGGGCTACTCCCAGTTATCCCAGTTCCACCAAATTCTCCTATTTTCTGTCTTCCCGAGTTCTCGCTGTTCCAAGACATAACTCTGCATTTATCTTTTATTTCTTCTCTATGACATTCAGCAAAACTTAATAGTACACAAGTTGGCATATACGCGCTTCCATTTACTCAACAAACATAATCCATCGTTTAAAAGAAAACTAAGCACAGATACACAGAAAGTAGCATTTTATTCCCACTAAAGAGAAGTAACATACAAATGTACAGCATGGGAAGTGGGACAAGTGGATAGAAGTTATGTTTTTTTCTTTCTGGCCCAAGTTAAACCTAGTCTTTTTTTTTTTTTTAATATTTCATATAATAGAGTTCTAAAAACAAAGTAGGTAAGTTAAGTTTCAAGTTTAGGTTCAAGTTTTACTTAAAAAGGGCATATTCAATGCACTACCTTACGACCTCAAGCTAGGTGTGAAAATCTGGGAGCAATTACAGAATAAATAACTAGACTATACAGTTCCTGGGACTTTTTCACTGTTTTAAAATTCTTCCACTAGATGGCAGTACAAAGATTGTCATTTTCAATGTAGGTCTCTTAGTTCCATAACACATCACTTATTTCTAGGATCGGTGATTTGGTGAGATATGGAAGAGAAAAAAGAATCAAGATTCAGAAGAAGGTAGAATGAGGAGGAGTGGAGGGAGATAGAGACAGAGAACTGGGAGGAGGGAGAAGTAGGGCAACGGAGGGAAGATGGGGAGCAAGAGGGCAGAGAACAAAAGGTGGAATCAAGGGGGGTACTTTGAGAATGAGGTGCAGAAAGCAGAAGGGATGAGGGAGGGAGCTGAGGTGAAGATGAGAGAACTCCAGTGTAGTCTTTTTCAGATTTTTGGATAGGAACTACAGGAAGAAATACATATATTTCAACACGACTCAGTACACACTCACACACTCACAGTTACCGCATTTGCATGTATGTAAATAAATAGGTTACTAAACAAAAGTTTCATAATATAATACTTATTTGAGTGATACTCTCAAATATTTTTTAATTCACTCCATCCTATTTAATTTCTTTACAACTGCTGTTTATGAGCTACTAAATGGATTTCAAGATTTACCAATAGGAAAGTGATCTGCAGTGTGAACAATACTGTTTTAGTGTATTGTAAACTAAAGCTGGCTTTTAAGAGAAGTTATTTTATTTTATTTTATTTTTTTTTTTAAAGATTTTATTTATTTTATTTTTTCCCCCCAAAGCCCCAGTGGATAGTTGTGTGTCGTAGCTGCACATCCTTCTAGTTGCTGCATGTGGGACTCGGCCTCAGGATGAACGGAGAAGTGGTGCCTCGATGCGCACCCGGGATCCGAACCCGGGCCGCCAGCATCACAGCGCGCGCACTTAACCACCAAGCCACAGGGCCAGCCCACGAGAAGTTATTTTAAAAATCTCCATAGCTGGGAGAAGGGAACATTACTGGCCATTTAACCAGTCCATAAAACAGTGCTGAATCAATGAGCTAATGAATAGAAAGAAAAAGATGGTGAAGCCACTTGGTCATGAAAAACACATACAACTGGCCAATGATCAGAGTAGCATTTCCCCCACATAAAGGTGGCTGGAGAAAAATGGAGCACATGATTATTACTCTTTAAATTGGTAGCTCTTCTTTCATTTAGTAGATAGAAAGGGAAACATCAACCTGTTCTTTTCTAAAGAACACAAAGTGGAATACCAGTTAATCAAATTATCCATTAACAATAGAAAATAGGCAGAGGGAAAGAGCTGAGAGAGTAGTAACATAGTTTGGAACAGAAGAACAATTATTAAGGGAATAAGAAAAAATAAGGAACAGAAACCACATCCAGAGAGCTGTAAATAATTAAAAAGCCAATTTAACACAGTGCTGGCAATGATTCTAAGACCAAATTTCCCTCTTGGATCTTATATTCTTCCTTCTTTCATTTGTTCCTATAGGTCTTAAGAGACATTGGGTAAAATGCTCATTTGCTAAATATATATATACATATGTATGTGTAGCTAGCTAGCTAGATAGATAGATAGACAGACAGATAATCTCCTAAGGTTTCTTGCATTGAGTAAATACATCTAAATATCATCAAAATAATTCTATAAATACCTGCAATCTAGTATGTAAATTAAGAATTTTCTTGTAGCATAATACCATCTGTACTATTTGTAATTAGAAGCTTTATATTTAAGCAGGAAATATATTTTTTATTACATATATAATTTTACATTTTTCAGGAAAGAAAAAATGTTTTTTAAAAATGCAAGTACAAAGAAAATGAAAGACTGCATATTTCAAAATCCAGTGTGTAATGTTCAATGTATTAAAAATTAGCAGAGAAAACTTTTCGGGTGTGGTGACAAATGAATGTAGAGATTACATCAGAATATTATATTCGTAAAATATCACATTTAAGCATATATTTATTTAAATATAAATTAGGTCCTTTTATTATAGGAGAAACTTGTCCTAACAAATTAAGATGGTGCGGTAGTTACCATGTTATAACAGAATGAACACAGTCCATTTTGTTAACCTCTTGCTTTAGCTACTTCATCTAATAAATGGATTTCTCTCTTGTTTATATCTTCACTTCCTTAAGTAATATCTACCTCAGAAGTCTCATCTCTCTCTTAACATGGACTGCCTCTGGTGTCCATACTTTCTCCTTTTCTCTCCTTTTTCCCTTTGTACTTTTATTTACTACTTAACTGTGGGAGGTGGGAAAGCCATTCAAACTCACTCCTTGACATTTGACAGTTTACAAGGAGCTTACCTAGAGTTTTCTCTTTTCTGCTAATTCTCTTAGAACAATATGGACAACGTCTGTCTCCTCTACGAGGCAGTTACTATCATCAAATCTTAGAACCAAGCCAGTCGATGCCAGACGAAGCAGAGGAATTGACAGATTGTAGGTATTTCAGATACAAAAGAGCATAAGAAGCCAATTTTTTGGTAAAATCTATTCAACCTCTTGCGCATGCCCAGATGTGAAAAAATACAGTTTCTTCTCCATGCTGAAAATTAGGTAAAAACAAACAACAAATGACCAATGAATCTGCATAAAATAAAGTCTTCTAAACTCCTATTTTCCAAAAATTCAATTTTTCATAAATATTTGCTGACTGCCTTTCTGACTATTTAACAAGTTCCTGTTTTTATTTGACAATGACAGTAGTGAAACACTCAAGTCCTATCAAAATCTATATTTAAGAATAAGAAGCCGCAAGTCAGCAACACTCCAGGGCTGCTTCCCAATAAGCAACATTAAAAAATTAATTAAAGAACATAAGTAATTAGATGGTTTGTCGATAAAAATCAAATTCAGAATTAAAATATGAATCTATATCTAGAAGTTATCATACTTAAGCATAAGTAGAAGAATAAATTTACCAAAGGAAGCTGTGGTAGTTCAAGCACTCAAGAAGCAAAGACAACCGTACACATAAGCATGGGTCAGCTGCCCCAGACTATTCTGGTCATATGAACAGATGACACCAGGATTCCACTGAATGGTGAACTAAAAGAGGACAGTCATGTGTAAGGTAGACAGAAGAAGCAAGTCTGTGACAAAATGAACCATGATCTGAAATAAGATGTCATTAACATCAACAAGTGAGAGAGCTGACAGCAGACGAAAATTGATGAAACAAAGAGATTTGAAATGTGGAGTTTCATGGGAGCAAAACTACAGTCACATTCAACGGTCAGGAGTTACAGTCATAACCTCCAACCAGCTCTGCAGCAATCACTGCGATGACCATATTTCCTTTCACAAATATAAATGGCACAGGACTAAAAATACACTTGTGGCTTCTTCCTGTAGGCTGCTGAGAAAAGCAACAGCCTGCAGGAAGAAGATGGGGTGTGAGTATTTCAGATTTGCCCATGGCCACATCCCTTTGAAACTCCTGAATGAGTGCTATGAAAATAAGGTATATTTTTGGAGAAGTCTTCACTTCATCTAAATATAATAAGAAAACAATGCTCTTTTAAAGGAGATGACCAACGAAATTACATGCCCAAATGGGGTTGGTTTCTTAACAGCAGTATCAACATGCTCTAATCATATATTTTGGGGAAAAAGTACTTTATGCTTAAAGATCTAACACATATATGTTTTAAGTCAGGAATAATGCACTTATGACCCATAATAAGTTATTTCAAGTATGACCCCACTACAATACTACAAGACTACAATAAAGTCTTAATGCAATAAATATGTTTTGTAAAATTCTGGCAGACTGGGCTGCTGGGATGCATTTCCATGAAATAAAATGTGGCTGCATAAGAAACTGGAGCCGAGCTCTTTCCCCGAGGCAATGTATTACAGTCACGTGGACATCCGATGGCTTTGGGTGACTAAGGAGAGGACAATCACGGGGAAAGGGGGAGAAATAACAGACTATCTACATAAACTAATAAAGAAGAATGGGACAGTGGTCAGGGAAGAAATTTTTCAGTTCTGACTGTTCCAAAGCCACGGAGCAATCACACCCTTGCTCGAGCCTTGTTTTTGGGCATCAGGTGATATTACCTGTTCCTCCAGGAACATGGAGAAAGGACCAGCTCAGGTATGGGAGGGAGGAGATAAGTCTATTTTTTTTTTAGCTCTTTAGTTGGATTTTCACAGACTAGTTACGGTATGGCCCTTTAAGTATTCTGAATTTCTAAAATGTAATATCTATTAATATTCAAATGTAAAAAATGTCTTTAAATACAAATTATTTCGGGTTCATCTTTTGTTTTGAATTATTCTGTACATTCCACTAGGTGATGAACAAGAAATGTTTGATCTATTTATATTAATTCTAGTATCTTTTTTACAATTATCAATGGAACCCAAATTTTACTCAACTTTTATTTGTTTGCTTTTCATTGTCAATCCCAGATCATTATCTTCTGTTTTTGCATTTCCTTTCATTTACCATTATGTATCTTTTTTCCTAAAAAATTTGTCAATCTAATAAATTGACTTTAGAATTTGGGTTAATTAGTGCAAGATGCAGGTTACTTCCACCGTATAATATAAGCAACTAACATGCAATTAAAGACTTTGCTTCTACAATTCTTCCTCTCTAGAATTATTCATTTTTAACTATCTACTGGATTATTCTTGATAGAATACAAATATGCTATACTCTCTCTCTCTTTTAAAATCCCTCCTTTGAGAATTTAAATGCCTCTCCAGCTATCATTCCATTTCTCTACAACTCTTTCTAGCAAAATTACTCCAAAGAGCTGTCTCAACCTTCAGTCTCCTCTCCGTCACCTCTCTTCTGAACATGAACTCACTTCAGTTAGTCTGTCCCCACCACTCCAGTGACACACTGTAGTGTCACCAATGACCTCCACCCTTGCCAAATGCTCAATTCTCAGTCCTTATTTTATTTGGCCTCTTAGCAGCTTTTGATAGAACTCATGACTCCCTCCCTGAAACACTCTCTTCACTTGCATTCTCTTTAACACTCTCCCTCTTACCTCACTAGTGGGATCGGAAGGAAGGAAAGAGAATCCTAAACACACCTACTCCTCTGTCAAGGCAATAACGAACAGAGAACAACTTTGCTTGTAATTTGTTACGACCCTCTATGCTTTTCTGCTACTAAATATCTGTAAAAACCAATGAAAATCTCCTGTGAAGTGTACCAAAAACTTCCCCAAGCTGGACTGAAATTCCTTTCTGAGGTCAAATAATCCCTTGAGGGTCTTGTTTATAAATAACATGTCTCAGGTTACGTAGTAATAAAACTTGGGCCAGATCAGTCCACTGGCTGTTCCCTCTCCATGGCCAGCCCTCCACCTCTCAGCATGACCACTTTGGGGGCTAACTACTACTTGTCCTTTTGGTATCAAGAGGAAAAATGTCTTCCTCAGGAGACTCTCTTGGACACCCTCCCTCTACTAGCTCTAGTGTGTTTGTTTATCAGACTTTCCAGAATATCATGCCGTTTTTCTTCATGTCACATATTACATTCAAGGTTCAACTGAGATATCTCGGTGTCCTGGGCTAGCTAACAACTTGTCATTCCTTTAGATCAATATTCTTTAAATACTTGGATGGGCTGAGGGTCTATCCTCATTAGAAAGCTTTCTCACATCCTCTGTTGTTAGTCAAGCATACCCACGCAGAAGTTTCATCCTACCACATTCCCAAAACCCTAACCATCCCCTTCTGAGCAGCACAGTAAAAGCATTTCTTCTAACAACACCCTCTGTGAAAATACTTTTATCAAATACAACTTTCTCTAGCTGCAATTATAATTACATTTTCTCCCCTGGGCAAATCTGTGGCTGGTCTATGTTTTATTCCAAGTTTGACCAGAATTATCAGTTACTTGTATGATTTTTTGTTTAATGTCAATATCTCCCAGGATACTGTAAGCAGGCTGAGATAGAAACAGCGTCTATTTTGTTCAACACTATATCCATGGTGCCAATAAATTGCCTGCTACCCGATAGATGCTCAATAAATACTTGAATGGACAAATAATTCACATGGCACATTATTTTAGACACGGATGTGTACGTTCACAGTTCGTTATGTAATGTGACATATAAGGTAATCTGTTTCTCTACCAGAGACCAGATATGTTATACCAACTTTAATAGTAATTAGCCAGTATAATCACCTACATTTATATGAGTTAGTTTTGTATTTTTATTAGTAGCATTTTGAAAATCCAAATCCCCTACCACATTTTCTTTTGCTTATCCACAGCAGATATACAAGCCCTAAGTGGGAATGAAAACAGGGGCTCCCTTTATCACTCAGCCATTTCACGGCTGGCCCAGTGCCAACCATGTATCTGCAAAATAAAAACCTGAAGCATTACTGAAATGTCCTTTCCTCTATTCATTCTGTGAGGTAGGCAGCCCTCCTCCACCAGACACTTTTACCATCATCTAATTAATCAGTTAAACAATAAAAAAACATAAAGTGCTATAGCAATATTTGTAGAATATGGTGATTATAAAAACTTAATATAAACTAATAAAAGGAGAAAATATGGAATGTTTCCAGACCATTTCTCATACTAAACTCTCATCCCTTATAATATGTTGTAGTATCAACTTTGAGAAGCATTTCTATACCAACTTCTTGGGAGCAGTTTTTCATTTTTAAATTCAGTAAGCTTTTTTTCCCTCCAACTTTCTGGGGTTTTTTTGTTTTTTGTTTTGTGAGGAAGATTAGCCCTGAGCTAACATCTGATGCCAATCCTCCTCTTTTTGCTGAGGAAGATTGGCCCTGGGCTAACATCTGTGCCCATCTTCCTCCACTTTATATGGGACACCGCCATAGCATGGCTTGACATGCATCAGTGCAGCCTGGGATCCGAACATGTGAACCCTGGGACGCCGCAGCAGAGTGCACGCACTATCAGGGCAGCCAGCCTGGGATCCGAACATGCGAAACCTGGGCCGCCGCAACAGAGTGCACGCACTTAACCACTACGCCACTAGGCTGGCCCCGCAACTTTCTGTTTTTATAAGACAGAAAAAAAGTTTCTGAACACTGTTGCTTCAGGTATTTTTAGGGGGAGATAATAATGATAAATAATTGCAAACATTTACTGATAGCTGATCAGTGCTAGACATTTACACACAAGCTTTTTTTTTTTTTCGTGAGGAAGATCAGCCCTGAGCTAACATCCATGCCAATCCTCCTTTTTGCTGAGGAAGACCAGCCCTCAGCCAACATCTATTGCCAATCCTCCTCCTTTTTGCCCCTTTTTCTCCCCAAAGCCCCAGTAGATAGTTGTATGTCACAGTTGCACATCCTTCTAGTTGCTGTATGTGGGACACGGCCTCAGCATGGCAGGACAAGTGGTGTGTCAGTGCGTGCCCGGATCTGAACCCAGGCTGCCAGTAGCGGAGCGCACACACTTAACCGCCAAGCCACGGGGCCAGCCCCAACACATGAGCTCTTAACTAATTTTCCCAATAATCTTCAAAGATAGATCATGTTTTTATTCCCATAACACTGAAGAAAATGAAGGTTAGTGAAATTAAATACCTTTCCCAAGTCCAAAGCTGTAAGTGAGAGAACTAGGATTCTAACTCACACATTCTTGATCCCAAACCTCATGCTCCTAATGTCCATATCACATTCCAGCATATTTACGATTATTTAAACTTTTATTCTTGATATGAGAAAATTATGAGTAAAAACCACTGCATGAAACTAACAAACATACTCATACAGCACGAAACTTAACAAAATTCTTCTGCAGAGCTATATTTCTCAGAAAATTAAATTTTGGCAATATACTTTATATAATATACACTTTAAATAAAAATAGCCTCTCCCATAAAATGATGATAGAAAATAAAAGAGATAGCTCTTTTGTTTCCTTCAATAGCGCATAAAAATTGCAAAAAAAAAAAAATGGCATGAACAATTGAATAATGTTAAAATCCTTATCAACCAACTTCATAATAAAAGCAATATGTCCCTTAAGTGGTTTCGTAGGAAGACTGGATTCTATGGTATACACAAACACATATATGTAAAATAATGTAATATGCAAGGTTGTATTTTGCTATTTGTTAATTCCGAATTCTTAAAAAATGTATAGACCAATCTGTAAATTATAAAAGAAAATAAATACTTGATGTGGCCTTCAGTTATGTTATTATTATTCAAATCAATAAGCTCATTTCGATGAGAAGTATTAGTAATATCAAAGAGGGTTCAGCTCAAGTAAAATCCATGAAAAGGCTCCCTACTCCCTCTTCTTCTTCTTCCTGTTCACGAAGAGGGTCAGGGGACTAGTTCCTGGTCTCTGCTCTAACAGCACACAAAAGAGAAGTTGTCAGGTAGGCACAGAGTGTCAGCCTCTCAAGTTTGCAGTCTAAAATCTCTGATTGCTGTTAAGTCATGAGATTTTCACTTGGGAAAACTGGGAAGGTGAAATTCATTTCACGTGCTATGAAGAAACTCACTGCAGATAAAACAGTAACTCGCCAAAGGTGAATGCACAATTTTAGAGCGTATGTTTGCAAAAATTTCTCTAAGTACACCATCAAATGTTATTCCTATGCATTGAAGCCTACCTTATTATATAAGAACCCAAATGACCATGTTTAGTAGCATTTTATGAGAAGGAAGTGTTTTATGTATTCATCGATCATATTTTAATTATGGGCCTCAGTAGTAATATGGCATCAAAGCAAAAAGTAATACAACATAAGTCTTAATCCATCAACATTTCTAGGCTCCGAAGACAAAGTATACACATTGTATTCAGTTTAAAAGGGAATAAATCAATGATCATAGGCATTTTACATTTCTATAGAAGAGTGCCTTACTTTTTAGATTCACGGGAAGGGAAGAAAAAAGTTGACAGCGTGATACTATTATAATTCATTCTAGTAAAAATTGTAAAAAGAAAAAAGAACTTAGATGAGCAACTTCATGATCAGCTGCATAACTATCATCTATAATTAAGTAACTGGGTATTATTAAATACAGTCATGAAGCAAAGTATCTTCCTGCCTTCTAAACCCTAGAAGGGAATATTAATACTGCTTGCTGAAATATTTCCATCATACTAAGTCATCCTGTTATTTAAAATGATAATAACTTAGACTTATACAAAGATAAGAACTCAAGCTACATGATACTTTCGAGCCAAACACCTAACTTTAAAATTATTTTAATTGCAACTTAATTTACAGGTTACTCAAAAGTGAATGATCAGATTCTAAGCATTATAACTTCATGGCATTTTATATTATTGTCACCCAAAAAGTTACAGTCTGAACAAGTGAAAGAAGAAACATCCTGATTCACTTTTAAAAATCTCATAATGGATAATTTCTATGAGGGATTTATGCATTTATACTTTACAAGCAGTTACACTAACTATAAATTGTCCTTCCCATCTGAATATTTGAAGGTAAACATTATTTTGCAAATTTAGGTATTTGAATTCTGACATTAAATGACTTGATGCATAAAAATACAGACTAAGTAATACTGAATCATACACCTATATAAATATGAGATTAGTTCTACTAAACTGTGTTCTACTCAGTGGCTGATCAGCTGGTGTCTCTGCGTTGTTGTGCATAGAACTTCTCTGGATGTAGTGTATTTGCATACAATTTAGGGTCCACTCACTTAAACAGTTACCTCTAGTACAAAAATACATCAAGGCTTCGCTTGTGTCCCTTACCTTTGCCATGGCTTCTCCCATCCTCCAAAAGCGGCACTACAATAGTGTTGTTCACATTTCCAGGTGACCGCACAGCTGTGTAGACAACAGGCACCGACTGTACCACCACGGGGATGCGGTGAACGTGACTCAGTTTGTTAGACTGTAAATTCATGGGACTTGAAGGCGGTACAGGATGGATAATGTGCAAAAACTGCTGGCCTCCCACACCAGATGCAGAGGCAACAAGGGGCCCTGGAGTTAATACTGTTGACGAAGACGATGCTGAAGATACTGATGTTATAACAGTTGGGGACGAGGCTGGACGACTAGAAGACGATGAAGAGGTTGAAGTTGAAGAAGGTGAGGAGGCAGATGCTGTCATGGAAACTGGGGAGGATGAAACGGCTGTGGGGGATGTCCTGGCTTTGTTGATTGACAAGTCCACTGGCTCAGTTTGTGTTTGGAAGTGATCTACAGATAATGAGTCCTCCGGGGGCTCCCCTTTCACATTATTTAGCAACAAGGGAACAGCTTCCATATCGGGGTAGTTGTGGACGTTTGGAGACTGTGGGGAGAAAAATGGAACACATATTTATATTTGTTAATCATACATTTTAATAGATGCATGATTTATTACTTGAATTTAAAATTTTTTTCTCTTATTTCTATGGAACATTAATTCATTCTCCAAATATTTGAAGGATTGCTCTGTGACAGTCATTGTAATTAAAGTTGAGAATACAAAAGTACAAAACAGAGTAAGACAAGGCCTCTGCCATAAAGACATTTTCATCCTATTGGGAGAGAGAGAGAAAATTGTTAATATCCATTGAAATAGGTATTCTATAAGGGAGAAAAGAGGCCATAGGAACCCAAAAATGAACAGCAACTTTACATAAAATCTTCTAAAAAACAAGCTGGAAAGCAAGGCATTATCTACTTAAAAATGTATAAATCCAACCTATTTAGTTAAAAATATTTATTTTGTTGGTTTGATCCATCACTGCATTCATGAGTCTCAGTTTCCTCAGTTATAAACTAATGGGAATTTTGATTAGATAACCTTAAATATCCATTCAAGCTCTAAAATTCTACAATTTCATGATTCTAACATTTACTCAACACTAACATAATCTAGAGGCATAATATTACCTGGCAACATACTGGGAAAACTCACTATGACATTTCAACTTTCATATTTGATGCAAGAGCTACCATACCATTCTCATTATGGACATTAAAAAAGGGCACAAAGTTCTCCAACCTCCCATATCCGATTACTAAATGATTCAATACAAATCATTTCTAACAACTGGATTATAACTTAACTCTTAGTGATGACAACATTTTTTCTCAAAATACTGTACAGAACTACAATGGATATTTTAGGAAATAATAATTTTAGGGAGAACTTACTCTGGAAAATTTAAATTGTCTACGACTGTTTTGTTTAAGATAATGATGATAATTTTGTTCAAGTTCATTTTTGTTCTTTTAAGTTTTAATGAACAAAATTTAATTGTAATAATAATGAAGACTCCAAGATTCTACCCAGATTAATGGGCTCAGTATGATACTTCTGGGCATAAATATATTTTATTCTTACATTTACTCACCCATAAATCCAACAAATATTATTGAATGCCTACTTCCAAGGCTCAAAATGGCCCAAGAATTCTATTAGCATGTGTCAGTCAAGCCTTAACAGGGGGAATTAGACTATAACAGATTATTTTGGTTACATCTAATTTGACCAGGCTAATATAGACATTATTCTTCCATTATATGAAGACTAAAAACTTTTTTTCAGCTTCAGTATGGAATCAGAACAACAATGCCTAAAACTACATTGAATTGGTTCATTTCATTCTTTGTTTAATAAATGATTTTGGTTTGCTATTCCCCCCAAAACTTGAGCATACACTTAAAGGAACAAAACATGTTTCTTAAAACCTTCTTCATAGAAAATAAATTATAGCTCCATTCAAAACATACAATAGGCAGTCGCGCAAAGGAATTTTATTCAACAACAACAATGAAAGAAAGAAAATAAGTCAACAATGGTACCAGATCAACTTTAAAAAGGGAAATGGGCTGATTTTTATTGTTTTTTTTTTTCCTTCCAAGTTAACATGGTTACTTACCCACAAAAAGATAAGAATTAGAAAATGAACCATCCAAAATATCTACTGTATGAAATTCTAAATGACAAGATTTCATTTTATATGCTGAAATTGAGAAATAAGTTTAATCCTCTCAGACATTAAGAAACAAAAGAAAAAACCAAACACCATAAACTGAACTACTTTGATACAAAGTTATTAACATTATTTACTCTTCTAACTAGGATAGTGTTTCAATTCGTTCTCAGCATTATTATATAATTTCTTCATAGAACAATGTAAGATGTTTCTTATTACTTTGTTATACCCATATAGAAATTCTTTGTTGAGGTTGCTTTCATAAAACATATCAACTGGTTTGTCATTAAAATTACAAAACACATCATTAAGCACATATTATCAAACACTGCTTGACTTCAAATATAGCCTTGATTAGTTTCTCTCTTTTTACTGTATTAGACATATCGAAAATTCTAATTTTGAAAATAGTGACTATTTCCACCACGAATTTTTTTCCTCCTAACTACCTACTTAGACAGAAGGTTCCTACATAGGTTTACAAACCCAGGGCTGAGTTGTAACTCATCATTGTAGAAACGCTTCATAATGTAAACGAAAGGCTACTTTAGCAGATTACGACAATACAGGAGGTGGTGAATAAGAAGCTTATTTGTAAAGAAGGCGTCTAAGGTATCAAGCTTCACTGAACTTTGCCAACTGTTCCAACTTCTCCTGACAAACAGGAGCCACCTTTTGTAGATACCTGCTTAATCCTTCACTGAGAAAAATATTTACTCCTTAAGCTGTTTTACAGCAACAGAACAGTGTTCCCCTTATAATTCTGTTGTACATACTAGAAAACTACGAAGGTCAAATACTAAGAGCCCCTATGCTTTCAAATACTTGAGAATTACATAGCTTTTGCACGAGCTCAAATCAAAATATAGAAAATGCTCATAAAAATAAGGAAGGATACTCAAACCTTTGGACCAAAGACACATCTTGTTTGGAACCTTGGACATATTTTGCATGAATTTATAAGCGTAAACATTGCAGAGGCACATGCTGGTTCCTTTTCCATATGTAGCAGTTGAAATGCAGCCAGCATGTCCAAAAATAATGCCTCATCAGTGTAAAGAGGACAAAATCCTTATTGTACCATTCATCTGTTTACAGTGTTGATATAATATTATATCCTCAGAGCCCACACTAATCTCTTCTACTGTGATAATGTGGCAGGTGAAGCCATCCATAATTCCAGCTTCAAGCTCCACACACATGTATGTAAAGCCAGCAGTACTGCATAAATATGGTTCCAAAACAGTTATGGTTTACTCTTGATCCTGAAATTATCCTTAGGAATTCATTTCTTTACACCTTTATAAAGTGGAAAATCGAAACGCGCTGGTTCTAAGGTATGAATCCACAAATGTGTAACTGTAGTAAGGTGTTGGGCATGCAAGAGACAGCAGAGAGAGAGCAAAAGCTGAGAGAATCAAAGGAACACACCAAAGGAGAAGAACTTAGAGCAGCTAGAAATTAAAGAACTACAGGTACTTGAGAAAGTAGGAGAAGATATGGGTATGTTACCAGGAAACAGCCTTTAAGAAAGGGTAGGCATCCTGGAAAGACCAGAAATAATAACAAGTTATAAGTTTTAAGCCCAACGAGGAAGAGAAACTTCTGTAAAAAGAACAAAGGATTCCACACTAAAATTTTACCCTTGGTTACTTAGTAACTTCTCAATTCTTGATACAATACTGATGGACTACTGATAGCAATGTCAACGAAGTAGTGTTGTTGTTTGTTTGTTTTAAATAAAAGCCCATCAAGATTTTTGCCTGGGCGTGGTGACTTTAGTTGAATTTTTGCTGCTGATGTCCCTGGTGTGGAAAAGATAATCAAACACTTAATATATTCAGTACTATCAAAAGAAACATACTCCTTCTAAAGATAAGAAGATTTAAGGAAATACTGGATTTTTGTCAAAGAGAATGAGAGTAGTTAATTTCATTTTCCAAAAGATTATATAATATCTCCTGAAAAGGTCCACAATAATTTTTTTAATAAAATGTTTTAAGAAATAATTGCATAAATACACACAAAAGTGCGGCAAGGTAAATGTATGAATATACTTAATAAAAAACATGTATGTGAAAATCTAAAGATAAACAGGAATATATTGTTACATATTATCATTTTCTTCAAAAGTCTGAAAGTCAGTTTTATTAATAATAATCCACTCAATAAAATATTACACAAAATATTCTAGTGAACATATTCCTTTCAGTGATTTAGGGATTACATGTGAGCTTTCCTAATCAGATCCTCTTTTTCCTGAATAAACATTTTAAAATGTAACTTCAGTTTTAGGCATTTTGTTGACCGAATGTAAAAAATGAATCTAAAACCTCCTATGTGTCACTACCTAGAGTACTAGATGTGTTTCCTACAGTCAGCCATTCCTATCAGCTGAATCTTATGGTCTGCCAGTGAATAAAAAGCGTTTTTAATACTGGTCATGTATTTTAGTCACCTGGTAATCTTAAAAAGAAAAAAAAAACTCCTGGATATCACCCCATCTTTGGAAAGCTCTCCAGAGATTCTTATGTGTAGTCCTGGTTGAAGACCTCTTGGATAATATTTTACTACACGTTATCCAAGATTTATATGCTTTCTGTTTTGTCTTTAATGGCACCAAGGATTTCTAGAGATGTGGCACATGTGCACACACACACAGACACAAACAGGATCTCCCCATCTATCCATCCAACTATCTATCCATCCATCCATCCATCCTGTTTTAAAATAAATTGTTTGATTTTATCTTAAAATTTTTTGAGAAATAATCTCATGGGAGTTTTCAGAAGGGATTATAAAGTGACTTTCCCAACATTACATAGCTTCTGGCTTAACTGTCACAAGAATCTTTGCTTTATAGTCTGTTGTGTGATTATTATAGAAAGAAAATTTGATTGGGACAGAAAAAACTCGAATTCATGACCTACCCTGTCACTTACTACCTGCCCCAATTTTGGTATTGTAATTAAAATTCTCTAGGTCTGAGTTTATCCATCTATCCATCCATCTGAGTAATATCATTTCTAAACCCATACAATTGCTGTGCAGATGAAATTAAGAGCATTAAGTGCTTTTAATTAAAACAGAAATGTGGGAAAGAAGCAATGAGCTTCCCTCGTTAGCACTAAAAATTCCAAACACCACCTAATCTATTACTAAAATTCTCAGAAGTGACTTGACACCCTGAACTCAGCATAAGATATATTGTGATGCACAATCGACTAAACACAGCCACCCTAGAGGTATAGTGTTTGTGTTTGCTGAACAACCAAACAAATACATAGAGTACAAAAGTAGCTGAACAAGTCAAAACACTGTAGGCATTTTTAGGGTCCACATATGATTTAAACAAACACATTTTCTCTTAAAATATAGAAGACAGTTGTCTGACACTTTAATTTTTTTTTCTGTATTTTTCAGCTTAATTAGATTGGCTTACAGGATGATCATGTGATAGTTGATGGAATATATTTTAATTGATTGGTCTGATTTTTTTGTGTGTGTGTGTGGTGAGGAAGATCAGCCCTGAGCTAACATCTGCCAATCCTCCTCGTTTTTTGCTGAGGAAGACTGGCCCTGGGCTAACATCCGTGCCCATCCTCCTCTACTTTATATGGGACGTCACCACAGCATGGTTTGACAAGCGGTGCGGCAGTGTGCGCACAGGATCTGAACCCCGGGCCACCACAGTGGAGCGCGCGCACTTAACTGCTATGCCACTGGGCTGGCCTCTGGTCTTATTTCTTAATTCCACAATATAAATAACCTATATCAATCCATAGTTCAGTTTGTATCCATTATGACAATAATATATAAATATATAAAATAATCGTGCTGGGATGTTGACAATTCTTTAATAGTCTTATCATGGGATGAAACAGCAGAGCATTATTTGTTTCTTGTTGTCTCAGTAGAAAATTAATTTATAAAAGTTTCACTGTCTGACTTGGTAATTAATTGAGTATGTACTTTTTAATGGGAGGTGCTTAAAGAAATTTACTATGCACTTCATGAAAAAGGAAATAAACTAAATCTACAACTCCCTTCCTGTGCTCCTTTGAGCTTTTAAGTTATATTGAATTATTTCAAACGCAAGTATATTTTAATTGCATGCTTTTAAATGCAAGTATATTTTAATTGAGCCAGCCCCGGTGGTCTAGTGGTTAAGATTCAGGGCTCTCACTGCTGTGGCCTGGGTTCATTTCCCGGTCAGGGAGCCACACCACCCGTCTACCGGTTGTCATACTGTGGTGGTTTCATGTCGCTGTGATGGTGAAAGTTATGCCACCGATGTTTCAAATACCAGCAGGGTCACCCACGGCGGACAGGTTTCAGCAGAGCTTCCAGACTAAGACAGATTAGGAAGAAGGACTTGGCTATCCACTTTTGAAAAGAGTTGGCCATGAAAACCCTATGAACAGCAGCAGAGGATTGTCTGATACAGTGCCGGAAGACGAGAGGATGGCACAAAAAAAACGGGCAGGGCTCTGTCTGCTGTACACAGCCAGGATAAACTCAAGGGCCCTAAAAACATTTAATTACAGTGCTGAATTCCTTTTTTTAAATGAAGTTCACAGCAGGTACGTGCATTAGTTTTCATGCCTTGGTTTTCCTCGTCGGTAAATGAAATTTTAAAAATATGAACACCACGCTTAAAGCAAGCAACCTGCGACTCTGGCCATTTTTGCTCTAAGTGTAAAAGTCACCAAAAATCCATTGTGAATACAGCATGCACGTCGCTTTCCACTCTATTGTTTTATTTTACTAAAAAGGAAAGGCTGTTTTTCAAGAATCGTCTTGCATGTGTCCTGATGGTCATCATTTACCTTGCTTTCAGCCCAGTGAATTTTCTTCTTTACTCCACGTGTTCAAGGGCAAACTCTTCAACACCATGAAAGTGTGAATTTACAAAACTAACCAAGAAAAAAATTAAAGCATAGTAAACTAAAGAAAGGGGAGATAAATTGTAGTTCCTCTAAAAGTATACATGAGAAAATAAAAGGAAACAAGTAGAAATATCCTACAATGACAATCTAGAACTTGGTTTCAAAAGTACTGAATGAGTTATCTATTGCATGTAAGGGGAAGATAGCTGAATGAATATTTAATTCAACTGCTTTACCTCAATATCTCAAGCGTTAGTCTGAGAAATTATTAATTCCTTAAGAAAATTCAGAACATATACATAACATAATGGACTCTTTGTGCTTTGTACTTTTAGGCTTTTACGCTTTCACATTTGAACTGAAAATGCTAGCCTTTAAAAAGGGTTCCAGACACATATTTAAATTTATACCATATTTTCCTTATTTCCTAATTATTACATTTTTCCATGACCTATTTATTTCCCAGGCTTTCGTGAATCATAACATTTACTCAAAGCAAACAGAATCTATGTTAACAGTTGACTGCAAATCTGAAACTCTGGTTTGGCATGTGTGTGCTGTGAAGATGGGGCAGTGTGAGGTGAGAAGGATTCTCTTCTAGGGTGGTGGAGGATAGAGGGGATTCTGTTTATGCATTTTTTAAATAAATAACAGACGTTCCTAAGCAATGAAAAGACTGACAAATGTGTTTGGACATGAACATAATGTGTTACATGTTATATGTAAATATACAAATATTTAGCAAATAAATATCATTTCACCACATAATCAGTGAATACTCATCACATTTGCTACATGAGAATATTGTGCTCAAGATATTAAAAGACTTGAGTCCTATTTACCAGATCAAATGATATAAGGAAGTAATGTCACTAAAACAAATGGCACAAAAGGAAGTTTAGGCTAATTTTGTTCCTATTCTATTTTTTTTTTTTTTTATAATTTTATTTATTTATGTTTTTCCCCAAAGCCCCAGTAGATAGTTGTATGTCATAGCTGCACATCCTTCTAGTTGCTGTATGTGGGACGCGGCCTCAGTATGGCCAGAGAAGCGGCGCGTTGGTGTGCGCCCGGGATCGAACCCGGGCTGCCAGCAGCGAAGTGCACGCACTTAACCGCCAAGCCACGGAGCTGGCCCATCCTATTCTCTTATAATTGCTTTCAAACTAAACCTCACAAAGCATGCAAAGATGTCTTAAAAAATAAATTTTATGATTCCAACTATATGACATTTTGGAAAAGGCAAAACTACGGAGACAGTAAAAAGATCAGTGGTTGCCAGGGGCTTGGGGGAAGGGAGGGGAGGGATGAATAAGTGAAGCACAGGGGATTTTTAGGGCAGTGAAACCCTTCTGTATGTTACTGCAATGGCGGACACACGTCACTATGCATTTGTCAAAACCCATAGAACTGAACCCATACAACACAAAGAGAGAACCTTAATGAAATGATAATAATGTGTCAATGTAGGTTCATTAAATCATTAAGTGTAACAAATGTACTACACTAACGCAAGACTTTAATAACGGGAAACTGTGCAGGGGTGGGGGTGGGGTGGGAATATGGAATTCTTAGGTAGAATCTGCCAAATTATTCTTTAAGTCTAAATCAGTACTAAAAAAAAAATAAATCCCACTAATTATTTTTTAAAAATTCAATTCAATATTAATGCTGTTGATGAGATCCAACTATTATTTTTTCTACCATTCTTTACAATTAATCCAAAACTACTATCACATTTGTAAATTTAAACAAGAGATAAATATTATGAGCTTATCTTTTCTACTTCATGATAAGAATTGTTTTTGCTCTTTTGGTTTTAAATTATTATTATTATTATTATTATTATTCAGTGACTGATTTAAAATATTAAAGTTTCACTATACATGGAAGGAAAACATGTTTTATAGACTTTTAGGGGTAAAAAGTTCATCTGATCTTCATCCTAGGCCATCATCTCACCCCATTGCCTGAGGCAAATGTTCTGTGCTAGTTACATATTTTAAAATATGCAAAAATGTTTACCATTCTCATTCTCGGCTATCAGATGGACCTTGCTTTTGATTTCATAAAATGTTCACCTTGATGGTGTTTCTGAGTTCCCTCTCTGAGTTATCTTGATAATGATATATTCATAGTAGTAAAATACATCAAATTTCAGAGACAAGAAACTTGACTTCAGAGAGGTTGAGATAGCCAGACGATACATTTGGAAACCCTAACACATTCTAAACATATAAAGCAATAATGCAATCTTCTTATGTAAAGGGAGGTATATTTGCAAAATGTAGGTTTTACTTTTGGGACATTTAAAACAAGCAAGTAGTCAAGAAAAGCCTCTAGATACTTCTCATAGAAAAGGCCTTTCAAGAGAGATCAACAATCAGGCCAAAACAAGACTAATGGCCAAGTTGAGAGAAATGTCTCTTTTCCCACCTACCCCTGGAATCAGAGGCAGCTGCAATGGGAAAGTGGCTCAACTAGAAAAGCAACAGTGTTTAAAAGCCCCAGAATTTTATCATGAGCAGTAGATTTAATTCCATCTCAGCTCACTACAAAATTAGTAAAATGTCTCAAAATTAGTAAAGTGTCCTTATGCAAACCAACACTTTTAAAAAGACTGTGCTTTCGGCTTCCTGGTAAACGGGCTATGGATGCTGGCAGGTCTTTCTGAGGATCCGAGAGGGTGAAACTGTCTGAAGGTTTTTCTAAGAGGTCTCCCTTTTAACTGCGATCGCCACAGGGCACACACAGGTGTACATAATTCATATGTTTATTTGGAAAATGAACTGCACAAATCAAGTCCCTGTTGATTTTACCCATCAAGACAGGCAGATGAGGAGAAGGCGAGAAGGGGCAGGCTGGAGCCTCAGGCATGACAAAGGCAGTTAGGGGAAAGCAGAAAGGACAACTGATGTGACTGCAAAGGAGAACCTGCCAGCCAGACTCCTGCTCATCAGGTGTGAGTTACGGTGATGGGGCGAGCTCAGCTCAGGGCTCCTCGTGGCTGGGATGCTTATTTATAAGAAATAAGGATTAAAAAATTACAATAGTAATGCTGACCAAGATGTAGCAAAACGGACACTCTATCATGCTGCAGGACAGCAGTGTTAATGGGTACACACTTTCAGGAATGCTGCTGAACTACGTCTCAAGAACCTCAAAATAACTTAAAACCAATAATTACATTTTTAAGAATCCAGGGCACTGCCAGCCCCCTCCCTCTCCTTCCCTCTCTCCCCCCTCCATATATATGCACTTACATGTACACATGTACCCACACACACCCTTCTCAAGCAGACAGGGAATGATCTTAAATTCAGTGTCCATTCAAAGTCTATTCCTAATTATTTTAGTCTGAAAAACAAAATAATGTTTGGAAATGACACCCTCAATCAATATCAGTGCTGGCTTTCAGAAATCACCAGAGAATATGCTTTAACAAAAAAAAAGGAGCCAAGGAATGTTAACATGATTCCTGTGGAATAATCTGATTTAGTCATGATTCCTGTGGAATAATCTCACAATTTCAAGTCTTGGCACAGTGAAGAAGCTTTTCAGAAGATGGTCGTTCTGTTGGAAAGATTACATATGTACCAACCCTCTCAACATCACGCAAATAAGTACTTCAGGTGGCTTTAAATCATCATTGATTTAAACAGTGCTGTACCTCAAGCAAATTAGACAAAAATTGAGATGATGCATTCCAGAAAACTCTGTTAGATGACTTAAAAAGTGAGGACACAGATGCTGATGTTGACGTTGCATGTGAAGACACTGAATGAAATAATATGAAATTTGAGAGTCTGGAAAAATTTAATATTTTAAAATTTATACACTATTTTATATCAAATGTGATTTTCAATTTGTTGTGTAACTAATTTAATATTTTAAAATATTTTAACTATTAAAGTTGAATTACCTATGAGTTTATATACTCAAGTTGGTTACAAAACTTTCCTCCTGGGAAAATAGGGGATTACTTAATGCAGGGACTTGCATTTAGACATAGATGGCAATTTGGGATTTTGACAAAGATGTATACACAAATATTTAACTTTGTCTTATTTATAGGAGTAAAAATTAGAAACAAAGTGGGCATAAAAAAAGAGAATAAAGTTTGGAACAATGGTTTTAACCCTAGCTATGAACTAGAATCATCCATGAAACATTTTAAAGGTACATAGGCCAGAGATGCAGTAGGTCCAGGATATGGTTTAAAAAGCATCAACGATTCCAAAGATCAGCCAGATTTGAGAAACAGTATTCAATGGCATGAGAAAATACCATCTATATAACGTTAAGTTAAAAAATGTTAAGATATAAAACTCCATATAAAGAATGAGCTTAATTTTGCCCCCCTCAAGTATTTTTATTTATAAGTGAAAATAAGACAAAAGGCTAGAGAAACTACTCCAGAATTTAATAATGGTTTCTCCATCTGTTGAATTTGTGGGGGAATCTATATTTTCCTTTTTACTTTTTTCCTAAGTTTTCCACATTTTCTACAGTAAATCTGCACTACTTTTAAAATAAAAAGAAGTGTTATATTTTCAGAAAGACAAAAATATGATATATATAAAAAATATATTTTTTGGTGAGGAAGATCAGCCCTGAGCTAACATCCATGCCAATCCTTTTTTTTTTTTTCTTTGCTGAGGAAGACTGGTCCTGAGCTAACGTCTGTGCTGATCTTCCTCCACTTTATGTGGGATGCCGCCACAGCATGGCCTGACAAGCAGTGCGTCGGTGCATGCCTGGGATCCAAACCCCAGCCACCAGCAGCAGAGCTCGCGCACTTAACCGCAATGCCACGGGGCCGGCCTCTGATATATAAAATATATTTTAAGGAAAAAAATCTAAAAAAGGAACAGAGGCATTTATAATCTTTAATATGGCTTTTCCTAGATTCTAGTGAACCATGTTATTAGAAGAAAATTACTATACTATACTGTTATCAGAAGAAAACAAAAAATCCTATTAAAAGTTCAATTTGCCAATGCTGTTACTACTATCAGTTTTAGATTGGTGGCATGGTTATTCTACAGAAATTAATGTATCTACCCATATAACTGGAAATTAAACTAAAGAAAAGAGCTAAATATAATGCAATTGCTGTAACCCCAGTGGGTTAAAACTGTAGATTCCTCTGGAAATCCTAAGCTGCTCCATTACAGTTTACAGGGAAAACATTTTCACACTTGAGAAACTAATGTAAATGATTATATAACAACGTATAGATACTACAAAGCTTTTTATGTTTTTGATGAAAAGGTTTCATCCAATCAATAAGTATTTAGTGAACATTACTACATAATCAGCACAGCACTGTGATAAATCTGAGGATGCTGCAAAAGGATTTTTAACCCCTGCCCTGATAGAACCAAGTCTTTTTTTCACCTCCACAGAGGTCTGAGAATTTCACCACTTTTTTAGTGAACTGCATCCAGAAAACATGATATGTATAAGCAATGAGGAATATTTCAACCCTATAATATAAAAAAATGGAGGCATTAAAAAGGAATTTGAGGAAACAAAATTGCGCTCTTTCCATCAACTTCTTCAGAGTGTACACACAAAATACGTATGCATTCAAGTAAGTATTATAGAGACCTTACCATCATAAAATACTTAATTAAATAATGATTAGTTAAATAATAATGATTATTAAAAATGCGAGAAAAATAAACATTTATACTTAATATTTACTACAACATTATCCGGTAGAAATTTCTCCTCCAGTGTTATAAATGAAGAAAAATGATTTCACAGAAGATGAAAGAATCGTCCGGGGCCACAAAGTAACGTGGATCTGTGACGTAAACCTAAGAGCGATTCCTAAGACTGAACTTATTCCACATGCTCCTATCAGCCCTGGAACAGGGAGAGCGAGCTCGTGTCTTTATTTGAGAAATCTTTTTCATGCAGTTCATGTGAAATTAGTATTTGGCAATATCCAACTAAAGAGAGTACAAAAATGAGCACTGCTCGGGCAGCTGTCTCTGAAGCATTCACTCACTCTCCCCATCTACCGGGCACACAACAGACTTACCAGCATGAGGCAGGTATCAGGGACCCACATCATAATGACCATTTCTTTAGTTCCTGTTTGTTCTCACAATAAGCTTTAGGTAACAACAAGCAGAAAACTCATTCTTAATTTAGGAATAGTATCCCACTTTTTGTGTCCTGGCCACACTGTATGTGATATAAGTTTGAAAGAAATGAAAAAAGATGGGAGAATAAAATGGAAAAAACCAAAAGCCTAATTAGATTTGTAAGCAGTACAATTAGAAAAGTGGAGGGCCAGCCCCTTAGAGGTTAAGTGCGTGCGCTCCGCTGCTGGTGGCCCGGTTGGATCCCCGGCGCGCACCGACGCACTGCTGCTTCGGCCATGCTGAGGCCGCGTCCCACATACAGCAACTAGAAGGATGTGCAACTATGACATACAACTATCTACTGGGGCTTTGGGGGAAAAAATAAATAAATAAAATTAAAAAAAAAAAAAAGTGGAAACTTCAGCTTACCATCTATTTAATTTCTTTTGTTCCTTTTCTTTTAAGCCAAACACTCAGAAATGAAAAAAATATATATCGTTTATTTTTGACCAATGATGCATGTCTTTTGATAAAAACAGTGCAATAAAGTGTAACTTTTGTAAAAGGAACAATGAGCGGCAATGCAGATTTGTAAAAAGGGTACTTGCCTGAGTTCTAGTTTAGGCTCTATTTTATACGACCAGTTCACTCATCTTCTCTTTAATTTCTAATTGAAAATGACTTCAATTACACTTTTCCACAGTCAGGTGTCTCTTATCAACTCCAGCTTACAGATTCCACCTGTCCTGAGTTAGATACCCCTCTTTTGTGCTCCCAAAGCGCTCTGAAGTTTGTGTGTCTTTCTTTAACGAGGCTGTGAGCTCACTGAACACAGAATTTTTACCCAGTTCTTTCGTAACTCAGCACCTATCACAGTCCCTGGTACAAAGTAAGCACTTAATTAAAGCTCATTAGTAAAGCTCCAATTGCTCTCTGAAGTCCCGATTAACTCTAAAATAGAACAAATCTATGAAATTACCCCACGTCTGAACTTAACAAACACTAAATATACTTATTAACTTAATTATAACATATATAAAAATTAGACTTGAAAGTTTCCATCAGCTCATTCCTTCATTAAAAAAGAATTTATTAACTGCCATTTTTATTAATTCCTCTCACTATACAATTTTGTGACTAGTTTCAATATATTAAAAATAATTTTTAAACGAAGGGAGTAAAGAAGATTTCCAATGGGCCTAAAACCTAATGTATGAGTCACATTTTGTATTTTTGCTAATTTGAAGTACATTCCTTTTGTTTGTTTTTTTGGTGAGGAAGAATCACCCTGAGCTAACATCTGTGCCAATCTTCCTCTCTTTTGTATGTGGGACGCCGCCATGGCATGGCTTGAGGAGCGGTGTGCAGGTCCGTACCCGGGATCTGAACCCGCCAACCCCAGGCCACCAAAGTGGACCACGTGAACTTAACTACTATGCCACTGGGTAGGCCCCCCATTTTTTTAACAAATAGAAAATGCATAGATAGAATTGCTGAGAATATCTCCGTAATAGAAAGTTAAAAGATAATGTTCTCTCTGGTTCCAAAATTTAGTTTTAATATCTATCAAATTGCCTATAGTTATTTGATTCTGTATGTATTTTTTCTGTCAATCAGGAAATAATACATGGAAGGGAGAATTTAAATCTTATAATTAGATACAATGATGAATGCATGTCTCTTGATCCCTGTTAATTTTCCAGTCCATGGTAACAAAGAAAAAACGCTACTTTAATCCCTTCTGGGTGGGGATGCCCTGTACCAGCAAGCCTGACTTCACTCCTTCCTTCCAAACTCTACTGTGTGTTTTCCATATATTTTATTCTACCTTCCTTTCTCCTCTTCCCCTATTTGCTTGCTGTTCTCTGCTCCTTTATGCTAATTTTATTCAACTAGAACTTTTGCCTACCTCCATTCCAGGGTCTCCAGTTTTACCTCCACATCTGATACCACAATTCAGGGCAGGGGCGACAGGACAGTCTCCAAAACGAAGACAAATGGTCAATAGTGCCGAGGTTGAGAAACCCTGTGCTAATCTGGCACCTCTCTTCTACCATCTCTTTTTCTCTAGCATGCTTTTTCCTCTTTTTAAAATTTTTTGGATTCTTTCGTTTTCCTCTCATTTTTCTTCCTCAATTCCTTCCATATGGGTTAATCATATAACAAACCTATACAATCCAAACATTTACATGTGCATCTCTGTGGGTATGTGGGATCGTTTATGTATTGGTGGGATGCTAGTTAGCATGTATGTAGTCACATTCTTGTGACTTCTTAGCATATAGTATACTTAAAAATTATAGGAGTGAGAATATGCACAAAAATTAACCTGAGGCATTTATCATCTTTACATGCAGATGTGAGCATATGTGTGTGCTCATATGCCTTCATTTTCTAAGTATTTATTATTTAGTTTTCATACTCATGCTTAAGTGCATGAATAGAAGAGTGCAGATATATTTGTTTTCTGTAAAAGTCAAGAGGGGCTGGGGTTGGGTCAGAGAGCTTAAGTCACAAATGCAGTTGATGATTCCCAGCTCCATTAAGCATCTGCCCTTCCAGTAAGGATTCTGGATTTCAGCCCAGAGGATGGCTCTTGCCAGCTAAATCTAGGCATCGAACCTGAATCACCTTTACCACATATAAAATTTTAAAGGCATATATATCTAACACTTACAGACATGTGTAAATGCATTACAGTAGACTCATTTAAGCCTCACAACATGCCAATGTAGGAAACTATTATTAATCACATTTTACAGACAGGAAATAGAGACTTGGAGCAGTTAAGAAATGTGCCAATTGCTCTTTAATTGGCAGGTGGTAAATGGCAATGTCAAGACACAATTTTTAGGATCTCTGAAAAGAAAACCCACGGCTTTAACTGTAATGCAGTATTGACTCCCATGACTGACTCTATAACATCTGCCTACAGGAGATCAGGAAAGACGGAAATCACTCCCATAAAACATTCTCCTTTTATTTCATGCGAACATTCTCCTTTTATTTCATGCGATTTAAAGAAGACTATAATTTTTAATAAAGAAGAAAGGGTCAAAAAGTAGGTAAAAGCTTTCACGGACTTCACAAACATATTTTAGCAGAGTTGTTTTTCCTTTATTAGTTTTCCTCGTACCACCTCTAAGAAAACAATTGTACATTATTCAATTATTTATTATTGAATAAATAACAAAAAGAAAAGAATCAGGCATATGAATCACTTCTTTGATTCCATGAGATAAAGTTGCACTGTGTTTTTTGGCCTTAAATGATTCCTGTGATGAAATCTCAAATTAATTATTAAATAAATAAGCAAACTCACATTTACATGGTTCATTCTCTCTTAGCATCAATACCTTCAGTTGCAGTAAAATAGCCAACGTTCAATTATCTACAGTCTTACAAGGGATCGCAGTATAAGTAATCCCAAATGACAGATAATCCAAACAGCATTTATGTTGGGTTTTAAATTCATTATATGATTCCAGCAGATTTACTGCATAATTATATTCTTTTTCTCAGGCTCATATTAAAATTCACTTGTATTTTCTGAGCACAAGCTAACTGACAGCAGAAGGGCGGATCCCAGATACATGCTGGATGACAAAGGAAGGTGATTTGCCATTAGCGGTTTTTTCCTGTAGATAATTGATATGAAGATAATCAAGAGTTGATCGTGAAATTGTATTTCTATTTATTAAATGTTTACATGATTACTTAAAGAGGATATATTACAACACGATAGCAGAGGTGTGAAGGGCATGGGCTAGGGACACTAACAGACTTAGGTTTATATCCTGGCTCCGCCCTTGTTCTGTGACCACAAGCAAGTTGCTAATCTTTCTAAACTTCAGTTCCTCACTTGCAAAATGGTGCTAATATTTTAACTCCATTTGAAGGGAATTCTGAAGATTAGATTATTGAATGCACACTACGTGACATAAAGTACACAATTAAAATTAGTTGTGGTTGTATTTTGTTGTTGTTGCTATCATTTTATCTGTTTTACTATAGTGCTGAAACTAGAGATTACTACATCTGATAGTTTGTATCAGTTTAGCTTCCACAAAATGACACAGCCTTGATTACTTAATAAATTATATAGTACATTGTAGGGTCAAATGTTAAAATTTGTTTATAATCTGCTGCAATAGAAGACAGTTGGACATATTTATGATATAAGTATCAAAACTAATTGGAAAATACGAGAGACACACAATTTCTTGTTTTAAACCCCTGGGCCATATGTGTTTCACAATTTAAAACTTTAGGATTTTAGGAAGGTAATAGTACACTGTCAAGAGGGTTTGGGGTAGAACTGAATTCTCAGACATTGATATTTCTGCAGCAAAAGAAATGAGTGTTTACACTGTTACAAATAAAGACTACAAATATCTGCACATCAGTTTAGTCCAGGTTTTAATTCTAAATGAGATTTTAAAAAATCTTAACTTTTCAGAACTTTTAAGGATTTTAGAATTACAGATAAGAGATTGTAAAACTGGATTAAATAAAGTGATACCAACAATATCAATTCTATACTTTTTCATTAATACTGTGCTATATATCACAGAATTATAGGGTAAGATAATTGAGAAATTAAAAAAACCTTCTCTTGGTTTGCATAAAATGGTCCTGGATAATTTCTTATCAATGCAACTCTAAACAGTAATTCAAGCTTAATTTTATAAAGGATATGGCAGATATCCTGATTTGTAGAAAAGGTGACAAATAGACGGCATTATCTCTTCACCCTTGTATTTCAATTAGGAATTAATTTCTTTCAGAGCTGTACTTTACTGGTAAGCTGGATTAAATGACTAGATTTGAGTATTAACAAGCTATCAAATTTTTTGATGCTTTCACTGGTAAGTAGATGAGATAGAACATAAGCAATCTGATAGGAAAAGGGGCTGTGTTCCTTAGGAAAAACACTGATTTACACGCTATCTTCCCACAAATACACATAAATTGTACCAGGCTGTAAATATTCCCCAAGACGAAGCAGAAAGATAACATTTTGTTGTATATTCGTAAAAGACGGAAGGAAAGGGTTTATACCATTCACTGACACGTGAATATTCTTATTATGAGAAAAAGAAAACATTATAACTATCAATCCAATATATCCAATCAGAAAGGTTTTAAACTACAAAGGAGTTTAGAAGTTCAGAAGACCTCCAAGGCAGGACTTGCTGAAAATTCTGTTCAACAGGAACGTCAATCAACACAAAGTTCATCATTCAGGCAGTGCTAAATTTTCTGGAATATCTGACATGAGAAATTCATAGAGAAATGATGGAAAATATGTGTAATAAAAGTAGCATATAAAGAAAGACCATAAGAATAAGGATTTTGAAGAAGATTTAATGTTGGCAACTCTAAGTTGAGAGCAACAGTTTTCAATTTAATCTAAAATTAAGGAGTAACTAAGAATTAACAGGTTTAAAAGCTTCACTTGTCCGAATACATGTATGGGAAGAACCTTGATAGAAAAGATATGATGAAAGACATACATATCATTACATAATAATAATAAAAAAAATAAAGAGTGAAGGCCAAAAAAAAAACAAAAAAACAAAAAAAAGGAATCTGTAAGTAAAGCAAAGGTTAAAGGCAACTTGATCAGTGAATTCTAAGCATGACTTTGTGCATCTTGTTAGTTGGGATAAAAAAGTAATATATGAGTAGCTCTATGGATCACAGAACCTCAAAAGGGGACTGCACACATTTTTCACCATTGTTTCAAAACCCACATTAAACTGCAAAACTTTTTCACGAGGGGCTTCATGGGTAGGACCCAAAGTGATGAGATGGAAAATAACCTACAATAATCTAGACAATTTATAGGAGATAAAATGTGGGAAGAAAGGACTAAATTTCATTTCAGCTAAGGCAGAGTAGTTTGTATAAGACCAACTCTCCTGCTGGGAACAATAAAAAAAAATTGGATTAAACTCCAAAAAGTGCAATTTTAAGACACTGGAGAGCAATTAAAGCAACCAAGACTTGAAGGTCCAAGAACCAAAAAAGAAAGAAACACAATGAAAAAAGCAATATTCTATACTACTTTATCCTTTCGAGGCATAATCACACTGTCTGGCATTCACTTAAATATTACAAAATATTCTAGAAGACTATTCCAAAACACTTAAAAGTAAAAGGAGAGAAATTGACAATAAAAACAAACTCACTAGTGATTTAGAATTTTTAGAGTAATAAAACATGGCCTTTCAAATAAACATAGTAACATACTTAAAAAAACAGATAAGACAGAAAATTTTACTCCAAAATTGGAATCTACAAAGACACACAAGCCAAATATAAATCCTAGAAGAGAAAATTACAATATCTGACATTGAAAACTTGATAACTTGTGTTTAACAGCAGAACAGACACAGCAGAAGAAAAGATTAATAAACTGGAAGATGAGTGAGTAGAAATTTGCCAGAATGAAGTCTGGAATGGAGGGATGGGTAGGATAGCAAGATACTTTAAAAAGCATAAGACATATTGGATAGGTCTTATGTGTGTGTAATTGGAGGCTCAGAAGGAATCGCGAGAGAATAGGGAACAGGACAGAAGTACCATTGAGAAACATAATGGCCAAGAATTTTCTAACTGGATAAAGGATATTAAGTTGCAAATTCAAGAATCTCTATGGATGTCAAGCAATATAAGTTCAAAGGAAAGTGACACTCAAAAGTAGTCGTGCAAGAATGACCTTCAAAGGAGTTACTATTTGGGCCGGCCCCGTGGCTTGGTGGTTAAGTGCACGCGCTCCGATGCTGGTGGCCCGGGTTCGGATCCCGGGCGCGCACCGAGGCACCACTTCTCCGTCCATCCTGAGGCCGAGTCCCACATACAGCAACAAGAAGGATGTGCAGCTATGACATACAACTATCTACTGGGGCTTTGGGGGGAAAAAATAAATAAATAAAATCTTTAAAAAAAAAAAAAAAAGGAGTTACTATTTGACTAAAGAATGTTCAACAAAAATGATGAAAGCCAGAAGACAATGGAAGGGCATCTTTAAATTGCTGAAAGAAAAAAAAAAATAAAACAACTGACAACTTTGTACTTTTCTAGCAAAAATCAAGTTTAAATAAAGACACTTGAGACAACAACTGAGAGAATTCATAGCCAGCAGAATCATACAAAAAGAAATACTAGAGAGAACTCTTCAGGCCCAAAGAAAATAATCTCAGATATAAAAATATGGAAATAAAAGAAAGAATAAAGAGCACTGAAAAAACGTGGTGCCAGTCTGGTTGTGTAGTAGTTAAGCTCACACACTCCACTTTGGCAGCCTGGGGTTTGCGGGTTTGGATCCTGGACGTGGACCTTCATGTCACTCATCAAGCGATGTTGTGGCAGCGTCTCACATACAAAATAGAGGAAGACTGGCACAGATGTTAGCTCAGAGACAAGCTTCCTCAAGCGAAAAGAGGAAGATTGGCAACAGATTTTAGCTCAGGGCCAATCTTCCTCATCCAAAAAAAAAAAAAGAAAGAAAGAAAGAAAACGGTAAATATGTAGGTAAATCTAACTGAATAATGACTGCATATCAATAATAATTGTATCCTGTTGGGTTTAAAATGTAGGACAAAGAAGGGAAGGAATATATAGAGTTAAAATGTCCCAAGGTCTTTGCATTATCTAGAAACAAGTAAAAGTACTAATCTATGGTGGACATTAAGTCAAAGGGGCAACGCAATCTCTAGGAAAAGCCATTAAAAATAATAAAATAATATTTATACTAAAAAGCTAGAAAGCTTAATAATAAAAGGGAAAAATACACAAAAGAAAATTTCTTGATTAATAGAGAAACCAGGGAATATCCTTCCTAAATAAAGGATAGGAAGAAAATAATAAAGATAATTAGAAGAATTAATTAAATAGAAAACAAATACACAACAGAGAACCTCTACAAAACCCAAATTAATAAATTCACAGCAAAACTGATTTAAAAAAGAGAGAGAGAGAGAGAGAGAAGGCAGTCATTACCAATATCAGGATTGAGAAACAGGGATTTAAGCATACAGACATTAAAAACATAATAAGGGAATGTTATAAACAAATTTATGCTAGTATGTTTTAAAATTCTGAAAAAATGGAGATATTGTTTAATAAGTACAATTAATCAAAACTGACACATGAAAAAGTGGAAAATAGAAAGGGTCCCATATCTTTTCAGAAATTGATTTAACTTTCTGACTAAAAAAACTCTAGGCCCCAGACAGCCCTGGTGGTCTAGTGGTTAAGATTGGGCACTCTCACTGTTGCAGCCAGGGTTCGTTTCCAGGTCGTGGAACCACACAACCTGTCTGTCAGTTGTCATACTGTGGCAGCAGCTCACACAGAGAACTAAACTAACAACTAGGATACACAACTACGCACTGAAGCTTTAAAAAAAAAAAAAAAAATTCTAGGCCCAGATTTGCTTCACAAATTAATTATTTCAAACACATTATTATGCGGGCCAGCCCTGTGGCGTAGTGGTTAAGTGCCCGCCCTCTGCTGCTGATGGCCCTGGTTCAGATCTCAGGCCCACACGGATGTGCCCCGCTTGTCAGGCCATGATGTGGCAGCGTCCCATATAAAGTGGAGGAAGATGGGCACAGATGTTAGCCCAGGGCCAGTCTTCCTCAGCAAAAAAGAGGAGGATTGGCGTGAATGTTAGCTCAGAGCTGATCTTTCTCACAAAAAAAGAATGAACACACAAATACATTATTATGAAATAATTAAGAAATAACCCAAATCTTACAAAAAATCTTCCAGAGAATAAAAAAAGAAAGAACACATTCTAAACATTTTTATGAGGCTGACACATTTGTTATCAAAACCATTTTGATATGTATCATCAGTATCATCTCATTGCTTCCTTTTCCATCTGGCAAAAATAAATAAATAAATAACTGCAGCAAGTCAGAGATTTAGCAGATGCCCTAACACTACACTCCAATAATATTTTACTTACATGATTTAAACAATTTATACATTATGTCATTGATTTTTATAACACTGTAAAACACATGTCAACACAAATTTGGTTCCATTCTATAGTCATCACTTTTCAAATGTTTTCCATTTTGAAGTCCACAGCTTGCTATTTATTCTGATATACAGGAAAGATATTCTCGAAAGTACTTAAACGTAACTGCCAGAGGGATGGTGTGTGTGTGTGTGTGTGTGTGTGTGTGTGTGTGTGTGTGTCTGTAGACTGGTGGTCTTAAATACAAAGTGATACTTTGTCCTCAGGCCTATATGGTCATTCAGCTTTATGATACCCATAATGCCAGGACATTTGCCTTCAGAGTTCTGATGAGGTTTGAGAGAAAAACAGAAGGTTACAGTGGAAATCAGTGTAAAGGGATGATCGAGACCAATCTAGAATTAGCTACAATGAAGATTTCCCTCTAAACCTTGCCATCTCTTTTGTCCCGAGAATGTACTTTTTTTTTTCTATCCCAGCAAGAGTCTTATTCTCCAGACTTTCTTCCACTCTCTTGTTGATATCCCTTTTTTTTTTTTTCTGGTCACCTTCATACTAAAGGTAGTTTCTTTAGGGGACTGGGGGAAAAAAATCCTACTTAGCATTTTACACAATATACACACAAGTATACAATAGAATACTGTACTAGATATGATCAGATGTTGCTTATCATCCACTGCTACTGCTTACTGATATCTCCCTGAAACACAGGAGCTAGAACATCAAACTCTCTTATATTGAAGTTCTAAATTTTGCCAGTGAGATACCCTCACGCAACTACTAGAAGTCAGAAGGGAGATGGAGGTTCTCTCTTTGCTGGCGTGGCTGCTAGCCACAATATTCAACATCACAGCGCCAGCTTGCTCATGTGTGTGAGAGGCAGCTGTGCCAGCAGCAGTAATAGCGATAGCATCAGCTTCCCAATCTCTGCTTCACAGCTATGGTGGTGTGTCCTGAAGTCAACGGTAGAGAGGCAAACCCGACTTCCATCCCTCCCTCTCTTCAGTGGATCACGTAAACATCTAATTCTCTATATTAAATTCCCATCTGCTTGAAATCCCACTCAATGCCTAGAGTGGTTACTGTTAACTAACTTAATTGTTAGGACATTAGAAAAGAGATAATATGAATATAGATAAGTGTAAAGAGGACGAGTAAAGTGCACAATTACCCATCACCAAGCATACGCATTCTCGATTCTTTAACTCTGTGTAAATGGAGCTCCACATTCTTGCACAGCCTCGCACATCCCTCCACTCTCCCTGTCTCAAACTGCACAGTTTCCTTACATTCTTGACACTTCCGGGCCCCTCACACGTTCTGTAATCTCTGAACAGAGGTACACAATTCTCTCTCAACCACTTTTTCTCCACCCTCAACTTTTTCCTAATTCCTAGACATCTTTAAGATGCAGTTCAGACGTCCCCTCTTCGAGGAAGCTGTCTCCGATACTCCCTCTAGGCCAAAAAGGAGCTTTCTTCCGAAATCTCATAATACATCGTGTCCATCCAATTTTTCCACTTACCACACTGTATTAAAATTATCTGCCCATGTATATGTCCCTCTTAGAAGACTATGAGCTCCTTGCAGTGTGGGACTACATTCAATAAATATTTGCCAAAGGAATAAATGAGAGAATGAATCTGCATTTTTCATTGCTCTATCTGCCTGAAGAGACTAATCATATTGGTTAAAAAAAAAAAATTACATCCCCCATTTGACACAATGGAAGGTTATATTTTTGTAGGGTTTTAAAAGGGAATGAAGAAAAATTCATGGAATTGATCACATTAAGGCATGAAACAAAGCCAGATTTCCTAGGGAACTTTTTGATCCTCCTTGTACGCTATTTCCCTAAGCGTGGAAGACTACACGCTTGGGTCCCATACCCTATAGAAAGGGAAGTGATTCTGACATGTCGTATTCAAGGTGATTGATGAGACTTTTAGTTTGGATTTTCATTTATGTCTAGCCATTCACACTGCAAATATATTTCAAAATTTAATCTATACACCTATATGTCAACACCTCCCACCTTCACCCTGTGTAAACTGATTTAGTGGCCAAAGTTTCTCATTTAGGTTTTCAAATCCCTTTCAATATGAATGACATATATAAATGTAAAAACAGGAATGAAAAAATCAAACTATGAGTTTTGCTCAGTTTTGTGAACTCTCAAGTGTTTGGAGACCTTAGTCAGTTTATGGATTTCCAAGACTCCTCAGTGCCTTACCCGAGGACAGGGTTTAAGGTGGCCAGGCGCCAGAACTGGGAGTAGGGAGATGAGATTGGACCCTGACAGGAACCTGGACCACTGTCCAAGACAGAACACAGAATGAGGGTTAGACTCTACTGATTAGAAGAAGGGAAGTAAATCTGGGAGCACCTAGTGAGCCATGGCCATTACTAGATCATGAGCTCTTGGTTAGTACAGAGTTCAGTTCTTTATGGCCAGAATCCTTCCTGACTGATCATTGTTCTACCTGCCGTTAAACAGTTTCAATACTCACTTGGCTAAGATGTCCTCATAAATGGATACGGGAGCAGTAAGGGGAGAGAGGAAAGGAGGGAAGTTAGGTATTGTCTGATAAATTTTGAAACGCTTTGGAAAAGAGTCAAGCTTTTAGGAATGGAGTTCTCAAGCCTCAGCTATGGGATTCATGACAGTCAGAGACAGAAGAAATGAATGAAATTTCATGAAAGGAGAGATTCTTATTTCATTCACTGCCATATCCCTAGTACCTGAAATGTTTGCTGAACAAATGAGTGCAATGAGGCTGGTGCTTCTCTTTATTCTCTTTGCTTATCTCTCTCTTGATTATCTCCTTAGGTCATTGAATTGACCATTGCCTCTACCATATTTTCATGGTTTTAAGCCTAAAGCAAGAATTTTCATGGTGTCAAATTTGTGTGTCTGTGTGTGAAGGTGAGCATGTGTGCACACATGTGTAATAACAAATGTAAACTGAATCACATTAAAATCAAAGGTGAAAAACTAATCACATAATTTTACCATAGAGCATTCTAATGGATTCAGCAACTGATCTAAATGAGTGATTTTATTAGCCTTGGCCATTTGATAACAGCCTGTTAAAACAATCTCATCAATGATCAATTCGACCTGTTTTGCTCTCATCTCTCCTTCTCTGTTAAAGAACTTCAGAAGCCAGAAATCACTTCAGTAGATTTGACCTCTAAAAATAAACAAAAGAGAAAATAAGCCTAAACATGAAATGAGCCAAGAGAATCATCTGTCAGATACTAAGAGAGGCTTCCTAACAAAGCTTTATTAAATATGGTCTGAGATTTCTATCATTTCATCATTAGCCAATTTTAAATAGATGGCAAATTCTCAAAATACTGTTTGTCAAATTTTCTTTTGCTTTAGTTTTAGTGTGGTTGTTGTGATTTTACTGTTTAGAAACAATATGAATCTTATATATAACATAGCTTAAAATCAATTTACACAGTCAGGCTGTGATTATAATTACATTATGTAATCAAAGCACTGGGAAACGAGTTATTAAAACTCTACTCTATTACTCTTTCCCTATGTCTGTATTCACTCCTATGGATTTTTCTAAAAACTATATAAACTGTTGTTCAGCCTGAACTCTTTAGTGAACTATTTTATTTAAAAAAACAATAATAAGGGGCTGGGCCGGTGGTGTAGTCGTTAAGTGCATGCACTCCGCTGCAGCAGCCCAGAGTTCGCAGGTCCTGGGGCGCACCAACGCACTGCTTGTCAAGCCATGCTGTGGCAGTGTCCCATATAAAGTAGAGGAAGATGGGCATGGATGTTCGCCCAGGGCCAATTTTCCTCAGTAAAAAAGAGGAGGATTGGCATCAGATGTTAGCTCAGGGCTAATCTTCCTCACACACGAACACAAAATTGATGATGATGATGATGATGATGATGATGATGATGATATATGAACTTAAGTGTGCTCTATTTCTGCTCCAAGTAAAAATATGTGAAATGAAAAGATTTAATACACTGTTCTCAGAGGAAAGAAACTGTAGGGTTATGAAATATCAGTAATATGTATTAAAAATGTTTCAAAATATCTAAAAATAATTCACATTGAAGATGTATTTATAGTGTTTAAATTAAGGAGGCACTTAGAATTTATAATGTGAATAGTAAACATATGGCACCACTCAAAAAAAGGCATTGAAGCAAATAATTCATTAAAAATGCAAATGAACACAAGTGAACTTGGTTAGAAAAAGCAAGTCAGGGTACCAAAGACTACTATGGCAGTGGGAAAGGCAAGGCTGAGGAGACTGCTCAGAGGGGAGAATTCTGATGAGGTCAAGTGCAGGCTCCAGAGCTGTGGACTACTTATTAAGGAAGCAGCAGTTCTGAATTTTTATTACTGAGCTTTGCTCACACTGTGACGATCTCAGATAAGGTATTTATGGATCGTCTGAATATCCGACCTTGGGACTAGTTCACGGACTCTAGATATCTTGCTTTTTATGGGGAAAACAGGCAGTTCTATAAAGGTAAATCATTCAGATTATCAAAAAAGAAAAGGAGGAAGACATCTGTGAAACATTTCATGCCTGTTCAATAAGTTTTAGCAATTATGCACTACAGTAAATTAGAATAGATTATAAATCAATTAATCAATCTTACTAGAAGCTGTATAGTCATGTACAATAAATGACATGATGCCCTCTTTACAACAAAATTCAGTACTGATAAATTCAGTTCTTTAGGAAAATGTAACTTCAGCAATGTCAGTCTATTCTGAATTATATAATCCACCCAATAAAGGACTTTTATTTTCTTTAGCACTGAGCACTGACTTTACACCAAAGTTGGTACTTACTTTGTACCGACTTGGGAAGCAGACAGGCACATCCTATTATACCACCCACCAACTCGGCAAATGGCCTACCTTGAGTGACACCATTAACTACTACTAGTTCAAGTCATTGGAACTAAGAAACATGGGACAAAGGACTATCACAACTTAATAATTATATTATTTTCTTTAGTATCAGGTGTTAGTTCTAAAGTTTTCAGTGAGAGCTTCCTTTTAAGTAAGACCTCACGAAAATGTCTTTTGGATTAGATATTAACTAGAGAGAAATTTTAAGAACCATAGATCTTTGTCCTTACCAACTTGCAAATATCTAAAGGCACTGCAAACACCAGATTTTAATTAGGAATTTCAATGATGAGATATAAAATAAAAACATGATTAGGAACAATCTGAGTATCGTTTACTACTATGTTTCAACAACATTGGTCATTTCTGTTTCAACATTTGCCATCTTAATTTTTCACATATCATCTACAAAAAGAATACATACAGTAATTATTGCCAAATTAGAAAGCCCACTAACCACTCAATTAAAAAAAAAAGAATTTGATCGAATTTACTTTTATATTATTTAAAATATGCAAAAGAATATAATTAATATAGGTAAGTATAATAAATAATGTTGCATTTATTTAAATATTTGAATAAATAAATTTATATGAAGCATAATAAGATGAGCAACCATAATTAGCTTTTCTTCTTTTCTAATATATGCATTTATTTATTGTTCAGGTTATATATACCAGTTTTAAAGCACCCTATTAATTTTGATATATAGTATTTTCATAAAATTCTAAATATTTTTTTAATTTCCATTATGATTTCTTGTCTGAATCATGAGTTATCAAGATGTTAAATTTCAAAATATATTTTTTATGTTATTGACTTCTAATTAAATACAGTGGTCAGAAAAATGTGGTCTGTATGAGAGGAATTTTTAGAAATTTGATAAGCTTGCTTTTATTGCATATTTTTTGGTACATTTTTACATTTTGAAAATTTTGTAAGAACATTTATTGATGGAAGGATCTATATATACTTATCCCATTTACCTTATTAGGTTACATAAATCATCATTATCTTTACTAGCTTTTTCTGTTTGACATAAAAATAATTGACAAAGGTATACTGAAATCTCCCTCTATGTGACAGATTTTCTAATATTTTTATATTCAATCAATTTTGCCTTATATATTTTCATGTTTTAGTTGCCTACAAGTTTATAATTGTTAGATCATCCTGATAAACTATGTACTGAAACTCTCTATCTCTACCTATGTTTTTTCTACTAGAGTTTGAATGGTTTGAAATAAAATGGATATATTTCCATGGTAAATCTGTCATCATTCCTTTACTTTCAACTTTGATTTTATGTTTAGGTGTGTTTCTTATAAACCACATAAAATGACACTTTTAAATCCAAACTAACCAACATTGACTTTTGGATTTTGTATTTAGTCCGTTGTATTAGTTTTCTTTGCTGCATAACAAATTACTGCAAACTTAGTGGCTTAAAACAACACAAATTTATTATCTCAGTTTTCATGGGTCAGGAATCCAAGACATTTAAGCTGGGTGCTCTGCTCAGGGTCTCATAGGCTATAATCAAGGTTTAAGCTGGCTGAGTCCTCATCTGGGAATTCAACTAGCAAAGATGCACTTCCACACTCCTGTAGGTTATTGGTAGAATTCATTTCCTTGTGGCTGTAGGACTGAGGTCCCCATCGTCTTGCTAGCTTTTAGCTGAACTGCTCTCAGCTCTTAAAGGCTGCTTGAAGGTCCTGGTAATGTGGCAATCTCTCTGACTTCCCTTTCTAAGACCAGCCTAAGAAAACTCTCTGTTCTTAAAAGACTGGTGTGATTAGATGAAGTCTACGGCTATAATCTCTTTCTCTTAAAGTCAATTGTGCCACATAACATAACCTTATCACAGGAATAAAATCCATCAAATTCACAGTTTCAGGGAATATGTAGGGCAAATACCGTAGAGTGGGGCAGACAGAAAATCTTGGGAGCCAGTCAGAATTCTGTATGCTACAGTCATTTACATTTATTATGATTAGTGATTACTTGACTTTATTTTTATCATCTGACTTTTTGCTTTCTATTTGTCCTTTCTGTTGATTCTCATTTCTGATCTTAAAAAAAATATATAGAAAAAGAAAGAGCATTGCTTGTACTTTTTTGTTTCCTTGTTGTCTTATACATTTTTTTCCATTCTATTAGTTTTGGAAATTATGTACTGTATCTCAATTCTTTTAGTAGTTACTCTTGAATCTTTACCAAGCATAATTAACAGTTGTCATAGACAACATAAGGACATTAGGAACTAACTCCCAATTTCCTCTCCAAACATAAATGTTATTGTAGTCCAGTATTTCCATTCTATCATTTTACAAAAATCCTACAATTCAAATAGTTAGTAGTAGTATTTTAAGAAGAAAATTTCTGAGTATATTTATAAAATGTTTACCAACTTCTTTGGTCATCATTACTTTTTACACTTCAGATCATCATTGGGGATCATTCTATTTCTTCCTCAAGTATTAATATGTCTAAATCTTTTAGGTGAATACTTTAGAACTTCTCTTACTTTAGGTTCTCAGTTTTTGTTCACTTGAAAATGTCCTCATTTTGCCCATATTTTTGAAAGATATTTTATAGAATTATGGTGAGTGACTACACAACCTTATGCTGACATTTTCTCTCCGCATTTTGAAAATATTATCCCATTGTCTTCTAACTGCCATTGTTGATATTGAGAAGTTAGATGTCAGTCTATTGGTGTTTTCTTTGTAAAGTGATGCCTTTTTCTTGATATTTTTATGAACCTGTTTGTCTCTTTTTTCAGTTTTAACAGTGTAGTTTATTCATTGAGTCAATTATATTTTTTATTTCTAAGAATCCTATTTGGAACACTGACATTGTTCTCAGGGTAATTCCAATTTACGGTCTCATGATGTTTTAACATGTGTGTATCATTGTGTTGACTGGGAGAGGAACAACTGGGAACGACAGAAGGACTGGCGATCTCCCTTATTTGTTCTCTTTTCTAATTGTTTTGTAGCAGAATGACTTTTCAGAGTACCTAATCCTCCATACTGCTGGAAGTGGCATTGTCTATAAAGAACAATTCATTAAATCATTTTTATTAACTACAAGTTTCTAAAAAGTTGTTTCCTTCATTGCTCTTGGAGATTTTTTTATTACCACAACTTGCACCACAAGTAATACAACTTCCCATAATGCTTAGTTATTTCCCATATTTTAAAGAAAGTGCATGCCAATTATAAAATCCAGTTGACCTGGCATACTAAGTCTCCCCTGCCTGATAGAGCTAGATAGGCCATCAAAGCAACTCTTGCACACAACATTAAAATGACCAGAGTAGTTTTCTTTAGGCATAATTATGTAACTCAGGCAACACATTTCAAAAAAAAAACTACTACTTTATATTCAGTGGTGTGTTGCTAAAATATTCTCCCCCAGCCATTTCCCTGTCATGGTTTATTGTTTGATATATGGATAGACATAAAGATTTTAAAAAAAAAGTTTGCTAAGCTCTCAACCTGGAAAGACTATGAATATTCCCGTGTTTATTCACTGCTTCCTGAACTTCATCCACGTCCTCTCACACCTTATCCTGTGCCCTAGAAAGAGTCAGGGGGTTCAGAGGGTGTAGATACCCACTTACTTGATATAAAATAGTTGTTTGGCATATCCTTTCCTGGATCAGGAGTATTTTCCCCTCAAACAGATGTTACCTAGTTAATAAATCCTTATTACACCATAATCAATTTGCTCCGATTCTTAGTATTTTAGCTGTCATAAAGGACTTCATGATAAAATAGTAATAACTCTCCTGGCATTTCCTTTTGACCTTCAAATTTGAAAAGGTGTTAATGGATTTCTCTCATGAATTTTAGCCTCTTCAAGCATCATAAGAGTTATACTGACTTTATACCTGGTTTTGGAAAAGCATAAACTCAAAGTAAATTTAATTAAATTAGCTACGCCACAACCTCTACTCACAATAGAAAATTACATTCTATAGGGATAATCACATAAAATTATACAGAGGCTAATAAGAGAAAAATCTTTTTTCATTTTCTTATAGGGGCCAAATAGACATAAAGTTTAACCTTAGAAATTTGCTGTTACTTGCATAAAAACAGACTTTCTCATTTGGACTTGCTATGGAAGCTGCTCTATGTAGACAAAATTAAAAGAGGAATGAAGAACAATAAAAATGTAAAGAAGGTACAAAACTTCTATTAATTATTTTAAAATATTTCTGGCCGGAATTATCCAGAAATTGCTCTGTGCTGTATACTTCCCCTAATTCCTCAGCTGAGGTGCTTGTTATCGCCTCATTTGACCCATGGGCCTCAACTATTTTGCAGTCCAACTTTACAGTGACATCAGATTTAACTTTCTAAAAGAGAGATTTTCTAGCAGGAAAAAATAAGGCAGGATAAGGGACCAGAGAGTGTGATGGAAGAAGCTTCTATTTAGATGGGGTATTCATAGCAGGCTTGTCTCAAACAGTGGGATTGGATCTGAAACCTGGATGAAATAAGGGAGACATCTTCGTCAAGAGTCCTCCAGAGGAACTGTGAGTGCCTGCCGTGAGCAGGCCATGTACCGGGTATACTCGAGAAAATCCAAGAAGGCCAGTGGAGGCAGAGGAGGAAACATGGAGAAAATCAGTTCAGACAGGGGAGTGAGGAGCCAGGTCACGTAGAATCTTTTAGGAGATGGCAAGGATTTTTTTTTTTTTTTTTTTGAGAAGGAAAGTCTTTTAATGGAAGTGTGATATGATCTGATTTATGTGTAAAAGGATCATTTTGGCTGTGATGGGGATAACACATTCTGTAGAAGAGCCAGAACTTACTACAGGCTGCAAGAAAAATCCAAACTGAGAATGTCAATTAAGACACTTTAAAACAGAGGATAGATCTACATCCTCCAGGTTTCTTGATGTTCTGTAATGCTTGGTGTTGAGTGAGCACTGTGTTGGCTTTCAGCTCTTTTTATTTCTGCTGATGCTATTTCTTATGCCCAAAATGTCATTTCCTTTTTTTCATTGCTTGGCAAAATTCTACTTATCCCTCAAGGGCGAGCTCAAATGTTATTGCTTGGTAAAGCCCACCTCTATGACCCTGGGATAGTCAATGTTTTTTCTGCTACTCTTCTACCTCCACACTTTGAATGTGACACAAACTTGGGAAATAAAAAGAAAATAGAACAAAAGACAGTAAGGTAGTGAGACATTGTAGGCAATAACCATATATAACTCTATGCTAATAAATGTTGGAATCTCCATAATAGAAAGCACATAACAGATATCAACACACACAGTAAAACTATAATACTTAAAACACAGAAAGAAAATGTTTTAAAGAGGAGGTATATAAAAGTTTTCTAGGGCCAGCCCCGTGGCTTAGCGGTTAAGTGCACGCGCTCCACTGCTGGCGGCCCCGGTTCGGATCCCGGGCGCGCACCGACGCACCGCTTCTCTGGCCATGCTGAGGCCGTGTCCCACATCCAGCAACTAGAAAGATGTGCAACTATGACATACAACTATCTACTGGGGCTTTGGGGGAAAAATAAAAATAAAATAAAATAAATTAAAAAAATAATAAAATAAAAGTTTTCCATAATTCTACCTACAGTATGCCATGCAGATCAATCCTACAAAGATATGAACAAAAGTAAGAAGAAAATTATTCAAAGCAGCAGAGGGTCATGGCACTAACACAACCTCGACACCAGGGGTCTGGCAAACTGGAGCCTCCAGGCCGAATCCAATAAGTCAATTTTTGTAAAAAGTGAGGGTGGAACACAGCCACGCCCACTCATTGACATATTGTCTGTGGCCGCAATTGCAGGGCAGAGTCATCGCAACAGACCATGTGGCCCATAAGGCTCACACAGCCTGAAATATTTACTATTTGGCCCTTTACAGAAAAAGTTTGCTGACCCCTTCTCTATCCTAATTCCCCAGAAGCTCCTTAACTACTTGGCGTTCTCAAATAAATCCTGTTCCTTCCAGTCACTGCTAATCTTTCTGCCTGGAGTAGGGTTCTCCACTTCCTCTGCTCAGCTAAGCTCATTCCTCCTTTAAGACTCAGCTCAGGCCATCTCTCTAAGAAAACGCTCCTCACTGTCCAGTGTGCATGATGTGGACCTTGGTCCACATCGACTCATGCATATCCGGAACTTCACACATAGCTCTCTTGATTTTAATTATTTATATCCTTGCCACCCTGATTAAATATAAGATCTCGAGGGCCGGCCCCATGGCTTAGCAGTTAAGTGCACGCGCTCCGCTACTGGCAGCCTGGGTTCAGATCCCGGGCGAGCACCAACGCACCACTTGTCCAGCCATGCTGAGGCGGCGTCCCATGTACAGCAACTAGAAGGATGTGCAACTATGACATACAACTATCTACTGGGGCTTTGGGGAGAAAAAGGGAAAAAAAAGGAGGAGGATTGGCAATAGATGTTAGCTCAGGGCCGGTCTTCCTCAGCAAAAAGAGGAGGATTGGCATGGATGTTAGCTCAGGGCTGATCTTCCTCACAAAAAAAAAAAAAGAAAGAGGGCAGGCCCCGTGGCTTAGCGGTTAAGTGCTCGCGTTCGGATGCCGGCGGCCAGGGTTCGGATCCCCGGCGTGCACCGACGCACCGCTTCTCCGGCCATGCTGAGGCTGCGTCCCACGTACAGCAACTGGAAGGATGTGCAACTATGACATACAACTATCTACTGGGGCTTTGGGGGAAATAAATAAATAAATAAATAAAATAAAAATAAAAAAGAAAGAAAAAGAAAGAGAAAACTTCAAAAATAAATAAATAAATATAGGATCGTTAAGAACAGGAAATGTTTTGTGGACTTTGCATTTCTTCTCCAATGAACAAATATTAAACTTTTCATCTTACGTGGTTGGCATTAGACCCAGACTAAGAGAGAGTGACATGAGTCAGAAGGAAATTCAAATTTAGTTCAATTCCTCATACTACAAGTCAGCATGGTAAACTGATCACATGCCATAAGTTAGGAAAAAAGTTTATAAAGAATTATTCCTATAAAATGTATCTGTAGGGTCTTTGGTCCTTACGAGGAATTACCTCCAAACTGTGATGAAGGTTCCTCTGTCACTTCCAGCTGCTTCCAGATGCCTCTAGCCGTGACTCACCCATTCCCTTCCTAATTTGCTGCTTTAAAACTACTTTTAGAGCAAGAAAACAAAACAAACATGTGGTTAAACTGGTGTCTAAAATTAGAATAAATAGGCTTTTAAGGACCTATGGGATTTTTCTTTCACAGGTGCATGAACAGGGCTGCTCTTCCAAAGATAATTTTTCTAAATTCCAGATTCTTGGCTGTCTTCTAAATGGGTGTTTTTCTTGAATCAGAAACCTAGTACAAGTAACTGAACTCTTAGGAATGGAAAACTACATCTTGACTTGTTTAAAGGAAAAAATCTATAAAGACTGTCTGCCTTTAAAAAGAATACATGATAAATAAAAAGAATAGATGTTATTAGCAAACAGATGTTACATTATTAATGTTAAAAAATAAAACATAACCCAATTTTAAGCAAGCCTGATACCTAAAAATGTTTAATGTTTAAAATAGATTGGAACTCTTTTATGTAACTATTTACAATCATTAATTCCTGAACATGCTCTCAAGAAGTAACAAAACAGAAGTCAAATTTCAGGAGTCACTGCCAAACAGAAATTAAGGGTATACTATTTTGGAAATGAAAGGTAAATTAGGGGGAACTATTTAGCAAGGTACATTTTTTTTCTTATATTTAATAGAGAGGTAAAAAAATTTCAACCAACTTATTCACACAAAAAACAGAATCTAGTCAAAGCTCTCATAATTTATAAATCCAAGGAAATAAATTATTTAATACAAAAAATGGGATAATATAGGTATAATTACAGTTTTGTAAGGTTAAGAGAATTTCACCTTCTAATCTTTTATGGAGAATTACTGTCCCATGAAAGCTTCTCAAACAGTATTTCTTCTATTGGTGTCTTTGAAAAATGCTTTTGTTGTCATAAACTTTGTCCCCTCTGTATACGTTAGATAGGCTTTTTTTTTGCACACCATGGTGGTTTTATGACTTTTTTTTAAAAGCAAACTATGTGGTTTATAGATGGAGCTAACAAGCACCCATTGTATACAAGGCCTAATTTATACTGACCAACTGGAAACAATTCTCTACATTGGCTTTCCCATTCCGATTCACTAGTAACTGGAAATCTGATCTCGTCCTAGCTCGAGGTCATGAATTTTCTTCTATTTTTTACTTATAGTGCTAATCAAGGGATGGAATTAAATCTTAACTCTAGTAACGAGGCATTATGTTATCTATATGACATTAATAAAATTCATTATAAAATAAAGTCAGGTAACCAGGTCTTTTTCAACAGTCAACTTGAAATAAACAGCTTGATTTGTGGTTTTGTCTAAAAAGTGAATAGAAATTAAAAACTAAGGGCATGTGGAATGTTTTATTGGCTCATTTAATCTTGCCTTCACTACATTTTAAAAAACAAAGTGAGGGGGTGTTAGCTTGATTATGACAGCAGCAGCTCGGCTCTCCTTGTCTTTCACCTGGTCAGCCTTTCTGATTTCTGCCGCCTTCATCCATCACAGGCATTAGAAATACTGACCGCTGCAGACAAATTCTGAAGTTCAAAAACTCCTGTTATTTAACATTTGAAGGAGATACCCTTTTTGGAGTTTTCAGAACTTTATTTCTTTCCAGTTTCATTGAGATATAATTGACATATAACTTTGTATTGGTTGCAGGTATCCAACGTAATGGTTTGATATATGTACACACTGTGAAATGATCACCACAATAAAGTTAGTTAACAATCATCACCTCACATAGTTACAATTATTTTTTCTTGTGATGAGAACTTTTAAGATCTACTCACTTAGCAACATTCAAACATATAATACAGTATTGTTAACTATAGTCAATATGCTGTACATCTCCACAACTTATTTATCTTATAACTGGAAGTTTATACATTTGACCACTTTCACCCATTTTCTCCCCCAACCCCCACCTCCTGCTTCTGGCAACCACCAAACTGTTCTCTGTTTCTATGGGTTTGGTTTTTTTAGATTCCATACATAAGTGAGATCATACAGTATTTATTTGTCTTTCTCTGTAGCATAATGCCCTCAAGGCCCATCCATGTTGTTGCAAATGGCAGGATTTCCTTCTTTTCTACGTGTATATACACACACACACACACCATAGTTTCTCAGAAGTTTATCTTTCTAAATCATTTTCATTCTGGCTTTTTTTGACTTTCACCCAAATTATGGTCACACAGAATATACTGACACAGACAGAAATGGAATATATTAAAATAAACAAATTTGTACTTAGACTTTATTATACAAATGAATATGGATTTAAAGAATTAAATAATTCTGAATTTCAAAACAAGTAAATGAATTTAGTGAATACACATGGAAACATTTTTTAAATCACTAGTAAATAAGACTTCTGTTTTGAAAACAGTCTGTATGAGAAACATCAAGTGCAAAACTTAATTTTATAGAGTTGGAATTTTTGTTTTACTGACAAAAGGATACTTAAGTAATCATATTTCATTAGCCTATATGTTACTGCTAACAGGTGATTTAAATAAAAATTATGGTATTTGAATCAAGAGAGCCAACGATAAAACCCAAAATCAATGTTTCCAATGTTCTGATATTTTATCTTACAATCATTTAAAAAGAACTACAAATATTTTGAAACAGAAGCAGTACAAATTAATATTCATTACATATTATAAAGCAAATTATGGAAGGAGACAAATATCAAGATCATGTATAGACTGGTTTAGGGAACTATCTCACGCTCAGGCAAACAATCTTTAATGCAGGAGTCATTCGTTCTTCATTTTTCTTTTCATTGTATTGTTACATTAGTGTCTTTGTAAACTGTCTTCTGTGAAATGAAAACAATCATCTCTGAACACAAAATTTATTAATCCAGTAATTGTGAGGATGACTGCTAATTAAGAATATCTTCTCCAAAAGAAAAAAAAACTTTTCCAAATAATTACCATGACTAACATCAACATTATATTGCCTCCTCATTTTTACACATTCAGAAGCTTGTTGTTAGATATTAAATAAACGATTATGCATTATTGAACACCTTTTTATTAATAAGAATCTTTAATGAGAATAGCAGTAAAGTCATTAAAAACTAAAATAGCTATTTGCATGAGGAAAAAAACGAGTGATTCTATCAACGTCTCAAAGTTTCTCTTTGTTGAAAAAGACAAAAGCACCAATTCTTATCATATAAGCCTTAGGAATGTGTGGCATAGTAGTCTAGTGGACAGGCCTTATTTAATTTGGACACTGTCAAATTGGTAAGTGGCCTTACATAAACAGGATGACATTCAGTCGGGAAGACTACAAGGTAGTATAGTCAGGAATTTTTCTTTTTTTGTAAATTGGAGAAATGTGACAGGGAAGGACACCGTAAGGTCAAGCACAAAAGGAAAGTAGATAGGAAATATTGCTGGCCTGGAAACTGATTCAGCAGCAGTAACACAGCAGTTAATTCAATCCAACCCGTATCTGTTCAACATCTAATTATTTGTAAAGCTATGGGCAGGGCCCTCCAGGGTAAAGCAAATATACACCCATCTTTATCTCAAGGAGCTTATAACTCAGTGTGAAAAACAGGCTTGCACATAGCAAATTCAATTGTAAGACACAATATGACAAAAGGTAGATATTTGCCCCTAATAGAAAGTTGGTAAAATAACTCATATTTTAAGAAAGCATTACTTTTTGTTAGAAAAGTTAAATTTAGAGCATGTGCTATATGACAATATGTGAGATAAACCACATTCTTGTTCCACTTTGAGTGGCTATTCTGCTATAAACGACAAAGTCTACTCAAGTGGAGAGGCAGCCAACTTAATTATAGATGCAGGTTATGCAAGAAAGCATCAGCCTTTCCGGGGTACCTTCCCCAAATTTAATCCAGTTGAAAAAACAAAGTCTTTTTTCGACACTTTTTAACTCCCCTACTTGGTTTTCATAGACTTATAGAACAAAACGTTTACCACATCTCAAAATAAGATGGAACTTTTTTCTTCTCTGGAAGATAAGGATATTAACAGTACTTACCCTCCTAAAGCTCTTCTGAGATTAAATGTGTTATGTCTAAAACACAACTGTACCTGTATTTTTCTCTTCCCTCAGTTGACGGGGATACTTCCTTGTGGATGTGAATCTTATTTATCTTCAGCCTAGCATAAGTACTGCCTACTGAATAAAATCTTCCCAGACAATGTAAGCCCTTATCATCATTTGCTCCAGTGTCCTTAACCTCCCATAGATGTCACTGCTCAAAATAATTTAACACTTACAGTCAATAAAAAAAAAGACATGCGTTAATCACTGTCATTATCTCCAAAGTCAGAGCAGTCTGTAGCCTGTCTCCACTTCCTCACCTCTTCTGGCCACTCCAATCGTGCTTTCGTCTTCACTACTTTGCAGGAGAGCAGCCCTCTTTAGATCAGGTACACTGGGTCCAGTACCTTGGAGGGTTTGCTGTGGTCTTCCTCTAGCCACATCCTTCCCCACAGGGAGAGGAGTCTGTCAGGCCAAGAGAGGATGTGCCCACTCAGAGCTGCACTTGCCTTCTGGAGCAGCACTACCCACAGAACTTTCTGCAATGACAGAAATACTCGATATATACATTGTTCAGTATGGTATCCACTAACCCCATGTGGCTATTAAACATATGAAATATGACTGATCATGACTAAGGAATTTTAAATTTTATTTAATTTGAATTAATGTATAGTTGAACCTAAACACCACATGGGACTAGTGGCCACAAAACTGGCCACTGAGTATCCTCTTATCAAGACTACCGATGATCTCTTTGCCACCAATTCATTATTTACTTCTTTTTTCTCATCTTTGATGTTTCATCTTCTTTGATTGCTCAGCAGTAAGGTTCAACACTGCTGAGCAATCACTTCTTCATTAAGTACTTGCTTCTTTTGACCCCGGGGGCATCTGGTTTCTGCCTATACCCCTGTCAGTCTTTACTGGCTCCACTCATTGTGCTCCAACTCTCAGTATTAAAATGCATCGGGGCCTAAACTTACCCTCTATCTACACTCTCTAGGTAATCTCATATGTCAATATGTCAATCACTATGAAACCTCCATCCTCAAATACAGATTCTCATGGCCAATAGTGTATTTGAAATCCTCACTTAGCATCTAAATGTAGCAAGTCTAGAACAACACTCCATTTCTCTCCTCTGCAAAAAGCTGTCTCCTTTTATAGTCTTCTCCATGTCATTATGGCATCAACACCTGCCTAGTACCTCAAGACAGAAGTAAAGGCTTATCCTTGACTCCTGTCTTTCATCAGCCCCCAAATCAAATCCATAAGTGAAAACTTTTAACTAAACCTCCAAACACATCATAAATTGGTTTACATCACTTTGTCTCTAATATCACAAACCTAATCCAAGTCATCGCCGTCTAGTGTGGACCATTACAGAAGTCTCCAAACTTGTCTTCTGACAGCCACGCTCGCTCTTATCACCACCCATCCCTGCAACTCCTCACCCAAGGAAGCAGCTGTACTTTTGAATAGGCGGTAATGGGAGGGTTTAGTGACAGTCGTCATCTGAGTCAAGACTTGAAATAAGAGGAGGAAGAGTAAGCTGTGCAGATACCCAGGAAGAGAGAAGTCTAGGGAGGCAGACAAGCAAGGGCCTTAAGCTATTAATGAAAAACAGCTTTTATTCTAAGGGAAATAAAAAGATGCTGAAAGGTTTTAAGTTTGGAAGAGAAATCTGCTGTGTGGAGAATGGGTCGAATGGGGAGAGAATGGAAGTTAGACAAGCCCATTAGGAAGCTATTAGTGCAGTTTGGGTGAGCAATTAGGCAGGTGGAGATGAATTCAAATAAAAGGAACATTTAGAAGTTATGAATCGGATGTGGAAGGTGAAGGAAGGAAGAATATCAAGGATAACCCCTACGATTTTTGCTTAAGAAACTTGAGGAAAATTGGTGCTACCTACTGAGATAAGGAAGGCACACTAAGGAACCAACGGTTTAGATGGATGGTGGTGGTGGAGGTTTTGCAGGGGCATCACAAAGGTGGGTTCCAAAAAGGGACAAGGTCACAAGGTACAATCTATGCAAGTGCTACAAAGATGAAAGCCTTTAAAATTCTAGCCTTCAGATGCCATTAACCCACAATTTGCCACTGATATACTGGATATGGGAGGTTTGCCATTCCTACTAGGTAGGGAGGCCAGTTTTATACATGAACATGGAGCACATAGAATCTTTCTAATTCTCTCCAGTTACCTTCCAGGACATTATCTAATTCTACATGAAATCTGTGTTCAATGCTGGAAAATCTAGTAGTAAGTAAATAGTAGTAAGCAAATAACAAAATTAATTAGTAGCAATATGGCACCCAGCAAGGGCTCCTTTCATATAAGGACAACAGACATATCACGACAGAGAAACTAATCCACTGGAACTTCAAAATGCCAAAATAAAAAGAAAATCAATTATAATTTTTGTTAGTGTATATAGACAGATGAAAACCACTCATTCACTAGCTCTGATAACACACACTCACACAGTTAATTATCATCATCATCAGAAACATCTAATATCTTTGAAAATAGAAACTGGTAACGTGCTACTGAGGAAGTATAACTGCCCAATTTTAATCTAGATAGTCTAATCTAGATATACTGTCTAAAGCCAGCCATAAACACTGTAAATAATATAAAAAAATTAGACAGAAAAGCTAATAAAATCTTCATTTTTTAAAAAGGTTCATTTTGTTCAAATTGTTTTCTTAAAAAGAGAACAAAACTATTCTTATCTGTCTATATATCTACCTTTAAAATCTTTGTAAACTCCAAATAAGCATTTATCTGAGGTTTGTTAAGTTTTATTCCCATGGAAAAAAAATACATTCAGAAACAGCTTTCTCAGGAAAACCAAAATAAGGACTGCATAACAACAAGTGACTGAATATATAATAATACGATGATCTTTTGTCAATATACTTTATTTATAATAAAAGAAACATTGATTATTGATCACTACATTTAAGTATCTGGTGAAAAAACTTTACCATTTTTAGATAAAAAATAATTTAGATTAAAATGACTTTACGTTACCTCTTTTAATATTCTTATCATCATATTTTTGTTAAATCATTAAGACTGTCTTTTAATTATGGAGGCTTTTGCTGGGCAAATTAGATCTTGCTGCTATTCAAAGCACTAAAAACAACATTCAGCATGCATAATCCTATTGTCATTGTTCTGTGAAAATTTTTATCAGTAGAAGAATAGATTTTCTTCATATTTCATCTGTGTTAGTTAAAAAGAGGTAATTATGCTTCAATTTCTTAAAGACAATATGGTAAGTAATTGTCCAAAAAAAATGGAGAATGTAAAAATAGATATGCATATACCTGACTGGAATTGTCAAGAAACAACCATTCCACAGAAAATAAAATAAGTGTTTTTACGCTTTATGAACGTATCTTACAAGAATGAAATGTTATTTGAAAAGGAAGAAATCTCATCAGATTTTAGGAGACTTCAGAGGACTCAAAACTTGATTCTCTGCTACTGTCTGTCATGCTTTGTATTCTTCCTTTAACCTCAAAAAGCTTAACCATGGAGGCTCCACTGCATTTGGAAAAGTCACTTAGAAAATATGGTCAACAACAGAAAAACCACTAAAAATTCTAGAATCATGTTCCTATAAATCTCCAGTAGGATAGTAACCACATGGATCATGTTAGCTAATGGGCTTTTACAGATTGTTTTAGACCCAGACTGATTTATTTAGACTTGCCAAAATCTTTTCTTATCATGAATCCTCTTTCATTATAGTTTCTACTGGAATCCAAATGAAAAGTATACGCCTTTCCCCTACTTTTAGAAGGGAACTGGAGGGCTGGGTAGAGGCACAAAATGCCACAAAATAGGCATAAGCTACATTTAAATATAAAATATACATGCATATATATGTATGTATGTGTGTATACATGTGTCTACGTACGTACACACACACACAGAGGCAAATCTCTGTTTTATCTGTACATATATTTCCTTTGCAGTGACTTATGGCATTAGGAGTCTAAAGTTCAAATTACACAAGGAGCAGACAGTAATGTCTTTGAACACCTGAGTAGGCACACAGGCAGTATAATACCTCTTAACATCTACAATGTGGGAATTATTCTACACACATCAAGAAACTGGAAATCTGAGAAGTTAACTTTCTTTTAATTTCCCACCATATAAATTTAGAATCCAGGCAATTATTCTTTGTTTTCCTCAGTGACCAAGTACTATGATTTTAATGCCTGACTGCTAAAGCATATCTATAGAAAATCCAGTGACAGATGTGCAATTTAAATTTAAAAATCAAAGGGTTTACTCATTTCCTAGGTATCTCCCATGCATACATAAGGTATACATGTTAATAAACTTGTTTTTCTCCTTTTTTAAAAAAATACATACATACATTTAAAAATCAAGTTTTAAAAGACTATCTGTCATTCAAGAGAACCCAAGAGTATCATTAAGTTTCTGAAACATTTTATATATTTAAAAAATATCATGGGGCCGACCCCGTGGCTTAGCGGTTAAGTGCGCGCGCTCTGCTGCTGGCGGCCCTGGTTCGGATCCCAGGCGCGCGCCGACGCACCACTTGTCCGGCCATGCTGAGGCCGAGTCCCACATACAGCAACTAGCAGGATGTGCAACTATGACATACAACTATCTACTGGGGCTTTGGGGAGAAAAAGGGAAAAAAAGGAGGAAGATTGGCGATAGATGTTAGCACAGGGCCGGTCTTCCTCAGCAAAAAAAGAGGGGGATTGCCATGGATGTTAGCTCAGGGCTGATGTTCCTCACACACACACAAAAAATATCAGCAAGGGTAATGTAAAATAAAGGGTTAATACAGTAAAAAATCTAGAAAAGTTGGGTCAAGAACAAAATAATTTTTTAAAGTATTTAAGCTGAAGCTCACTGTGCTTCTACTTTTGTTTAGAATATTACAAGATAAAAGGAACTAAATATAATCACACTTTTTCAAGCAGTAGTTGCAAGGGTCTCTTTCTAATACAAAATAGGTTTTGGACAGGCCTCGTGGCCCAAGCGGTTAAGTGCGCGCGCTCTGCTGCTGCGGCCTGGGGTTCACCAGTTCGGATCCCAGGCGCGAACGGAAGCACCGCTTGGCAAGCCATGCTATGGCGGTGTCCCATATAAAGTGGAGGAAGATGGGCACAGACGTTAGCCCAGGGCCAGTCTTCCTCAGCAGAAAGAGGAGGATTGGCAGATGTTAGCTCAGGGCCGATCTTTCTCAAAAAAAAAAAAAAAAAAAATAGGTTTTGCTTTTTTTTTCCTCAAATAAAAAAGGAATTAATTAAAACAGTGAATTTCTGGGCCTACTTTTTACAAGATTTCCTCTAAGTAATGGTTTATGGCACTACATTAAGAACATTATTAAGATATGACCATTTGATTTATCAGACATACATTGACCTTAAATATATTTGAAGTAGAGAACATATAAGGACACAGTCATTAAACATCTCCATAGTAGGATAGTATCTAGTCTTATTTGTAGTTTATAGTCAGATAAATAATGATAACTTTCCTCTGACTCATTCCCACCCACTAAACTATACTCTTTATCTTCTGCCTCATATAAATGTCAAGGGTCATGGATTTTACAAGCCTTACTTTGGGCTATAATTCAAAAAGTTATCACCAAAAATGCTTCTCTCTATCAAGCAATGAGAAACTAACCTTACAAAGTTTCATGTGTTTGCTTAAACTTTCCAACTAGAAACCCAAATATACTTTCTATAAAAATAGGAAAAAAAAATTCATTTGATATTGGGATTTTCCCATAAAAGAAAATAACCTTTTTTATCCCATTAAGTGTTATTTTTGAAAATCACTTGAAATACTTATAAGTGGGGTTGATTTGTATAATTTTAAACAATAGTGACTGAGGAGGAAAAGATTTTAATTTTCTAATGAAAGCTTTAAAAAATTAAGACACTTTAATAGATATTAACCATGTACAATCCAATGGTCTGTCTTAAATAAAGAATTCAAAAGAAACTAGTAACTTTATACTTTTTAAAGACAATGTAAATGTGGAAGATGGAAACCAAAAAATACACTTTTGAAAGTGCTAAAAACTCTTGTAAATATCTCAAAGAATCTGAATTCCAACTTTTTAGCTAAAACATCAAAACATGGAATTCATTTTCCTATGCTATTCCAACACTTCTTTTCACATGAATAAGGAAAAAAATTTAAAGGACAAAAACAGAAATATTTCCAATAGAAAGCTGAAAGCAGAAAATATTGTGCGTGGGCATTCTACATTTTTAGGAGATATGCACATATGTACAAATACATTTTCATGAGTATGAGTAAGTTATGAAAGATCACAATAATTAACTTTGGTCAAAAGATTTACATTTTTATATTAAAAATCAAACATTTAAAATATATTTTCATATATTTCAGAAAATGTAGCTTGCTTCTCACATTGTTGCTATATAAGGATAAAAATCCCACTTGTCTAGAACGACCTAGAGTAAGAACCATCTCCTTTCCTCTGAACAGCTGAATACATTAAAGTTGGGACAAAAAAAGGTCACTTCTTCAATTTTTTTATGTTAATACATGCAGTAACTGAATTACTTCTGCCCTAAAAATGAAACTTAAAAATGAAATGAAAGTCCAGAAACAGTTTTCAAGAACCAGGGGGAATGACGAGTTCTGGACAAAGTATACTTTCAAAATAATTATAATCAAAGCTGGTTCCAAAAGAAAACATTTCTAAGATAATTTTGCATGTGCTTGCCTACTTAACCAAAATGGAGACATTATAATCTTTTCTTGGGTAGGGACCACTTATACACATCAATTTTTGTCTTCTGAAGATGTAGTAGCTGTTACACATGTAGATGAAAAGGAAGACAGAAATTGTTAAACTCTACAGTTTTCCTACAATTTTTATTTCTAAGAAGTTTCTGTTGATAGCTTGCATTTTTGGATCTTTTATCTCATATCTTATGAGTAAGGCACAGTAATCATGTACAAACTTCTAAGCAATGTAATATGATTATCTTCTAACAAAAAGTTAAAATATTGAATTATTGAGTAAATACTGAATCAAAAGCCAAAGTTACAATTTAGCACCAACCTTCTAGAACACAATTTCCTCACTACTGTCATGTATCGTCTCTTTCTCAAGCATTCACAATATTTTATTTTTGTGTTACTACAAGAAGCAACTCCAGGGCAAGAATTTATCTTATGGCCCAGTTTGTTGTTTTAATGGTATTAACTTATGAATTCAAAGACTTTGGATTTGGATTTACAAAAGGCTTCTTTTAAAATCTACAAATTCCTCCTCATCATCAGAAATCGCTTCTGAACTATTTCCTAATCTAAATATTACTTTGAAATAATTCATGAAAATAACGTGCAACAATGGAAGGCAAAGAGAGTAAAACTATTAAGAAATAGTGGCCTCACTTCTTCAGGATGAACTCTAACTCCTTTCAGCAACAGAATAGCATTCCTGCTCTCAAGTAATAAAACTGATTTTGAAAAGAACTTTTAGGGAAAATTTTAAAAGATGCCAGAATCAAGTGTCCACATATATATTCAGGTACATTTGAAAACTGTAGAAATTTCACAGCAGATTTTAATCTACTCTAGCAGAAAAGATGTTTATATAAAATAGGAACATGAAACTATGGGGGAAAAAAAAAGACAAGTCTCCTTATCTTATTTAAAGTTGCCATCTGCTAGGGCAGGAGCCATTGCCAAAAATCCAGTGCCCATTGATAAGGAATCTGACAAATAAACTAGCCTATATCCATACAGTTGGGTACTAGCAGCTATTGAAATGAACGGCATAGAGTTGTGGATTGCTAGAGAGAGATGTCTGTTATTCTCTTTAGTAAAAAGAGAAATTGCAAATTAGTATACACTGCAAGATGTAAGTCGCATATTCTTGATATACACACAGACCACTGTGTGGTTACAATGCACCATCTACCTTGGTTATATTTGTGGGGATGGAGGTGAGTAGGATGAAGCTATTACTTTTTAATCACAACATCCTTGGAATTTTTCTTATCACAAGAATATACTGCTTTTGTTGAAATAAAAAATAAAAGAGCAATTGAAATCAGTCACTTTTGCTGGCACTGTAAATGTGTTCAGATAATACACTGTGTTCAGAAGAGAGAGCTTCGAAAGTAAAAACAAAAACAAAAAAACTCTAGTTGTTTCCTATTTTGCTGACTGCTTATTAGCCCCAAACCTGACTTCTAACATCTTATTCTGAAAAGGCACTCTTCAAAAACTCCATGACCCACACGCCTCCACATTACTCTTCTAATTAGCACTGGGTCAGAGAGAGAGGGACTTTCCAATCTCCTTTCTAATGACTAAAGAAACACAATCCATATGATCTAATTTAATTATGTGTATGGTGCAGATCTTTTCATTAGCTTTAGTTGACTGAATATCTGAAAATAATTTAACCAGTTCATTTTTCCTCAGCTTCACTGTTTTAGAATGCAGTCAATCAACAATATTGAGTGTTTACTATGTGCCAGATATTGCTGTATGTAGATTTTTAAAAAAGAAAGAAAAACCCAATAGTGTGCTTCTCTAAATCATGGTCCAGTCAAAAAACAGGTAGTATCCTGAGTACTTAAACAGAAGAAATTTAAGGCAGGTGACAAGAGAGCTGAGAAGCCAAAAGGGGAATAGTGAAGTAACTTTTTACTAACAGCAAAAAGCCAAAAAGCCAAAAAGCCACTCTCATCCCTAGGACTGGAAAGACAAACGATGGAGAGGATGTTATAAAAATCCAGGGCTGGCTCCATCCAAAAAAAGCTAGAACCACAGTAGGGGCTGCCCCAGGAGCTGGACGACAAGAGACATAAGTCACTGCTGAAAAATAATGCCCAAGTAAGAGAGATGGAAACAGAGATAGAAACGAGCCCTGGTTTCTCCCTCCTTAAACCTTCATACTTGTCTGCCAATACCTCCCATGGGCTGGACTTCTTGAGAAGTCAGTGAGCAAGGGAATTTGGAAAGCATAGTTTGCATAAGAATGGATAATGTAGAGACAATGAGACTTCAGTAATGATTACTTAGCAAACTTCTCAAAATCTATAAAACTGTTTTCACTTTTCAGATATCTACAAACCACAGACACGCACGCACGCACGCACACACACACACTCATGCAGTGTACACATGCACATATACATGCTCAGTCACAGTGGCAATGAAATGATGCCCTATTTATAAGGAATATACAGAGAGTACGGTCTTTAGAGCCTAAAGGAATCTGAGAGACTCTCTTGACTTCCCAAGTTCATCGCCATTTTTCTTCTTTTTAAAATTTATCTTTAGATACTTCACAATAGGTTACCACCAGGAATGCCATTCTATTTTTAATTTAGTAATTAATGAAGCACAGATATGCTATTTACTTTACACCCTTACTTTACTAAACTCAAGTCATTTAATTCTAACTACTTTTTTCTCTAATTTGAGGTATTCTTTCAAAATAAAAATTTTTTTTCTAAGTTTACCTAGTGCTTACTCTCTTTGTGTTCCATGTACACACTGAGATTTTCTAAAACAAAATTGTGCTAGCACATTGTTTCTTTTCTGATTTAATGGAAACTCTTCTAGTTTTTTCCATCAAATATACTGTTAACTATTGGTTAGAAGAAATACCTCTTTCAATACTAAATAAGTTCTATTTTTTAGCATTTTTATAAGGAACAGCTGTTGAATTCTATGAAATCTCACAATTTATTGAAAAGATTATAGAGTAATAGTTCTTATTTAACAATGGATTTCCTTTTTATTCATTCTTCTATCTCCTTTTCCTCTTAATCCGCCTATATTTCTTGGCTTATATCCAAAATGTCTTGGCATTATAATAAAGTCAGCCAACAGAAGTCTTTCTTTCTTTCTTTGTGGTTATTCCCATTTATGAACCACACAATCACAGTCTGAGCTGTATCTGTGGTTCTTCAACATTCCTTCACCAGTTTCATCACTGCTGGATAATGAGAAGTTGCTTCTTTATTGCCCAATCCTTGCTTTTATTCAGTTTCCAGAGTCAGAGCTGTTGTAGACAGCTGAGGTTATCAAAGCCAAACTTCCGTGTCATAGACGAATTTATTTTTATAGATCCTAAAACTGCTAGAGAACTTAGAATATTTTTGCTCTCATTACACAGTGAAAACAAAAAGCAAGTTTATTAACAAATTTTTTAAATAAATTAAAAAACATTTAAAACACAGAGAATTAAGTAATTTTTCTAATGGCATGCACAAGCGTCTAGTAGTCTTAGGCCAAGATCTCAGCCTGCCAACTAGGTAATATTTTCACAAACCATAATTTTTCTCTTGTCCATTTGGTTTGGGTAATGGAACTTTTCTCATACGAAATTATATTTAAGACCTGAAACATTAGAAAAGGAAATTAGGTGCTTTAATCTATGCCAGCTATCCTAGTATCTTCAGAGTGGTTGATTAGTAATGCTGACATTGAAGAGAAAGGTTACAGAGTGAATTATGAGCCCTGTGTCAGTGGATGGCAGTATCTAGCACTCAGGAGGAGTGTCAGGGATACGCCAGGGAGGAATGAATGAGGGGGACAGCAAAAGACTGAGCTGACTGGAGTGGAGGGAATGGACAATAAGGTAGTTTGATATTAGGTTCAAGTTTTGCTGCCCTAGATCAGAAGTTTGATCTAATAAATAAGTCAGAGAGAAATTACCACAGGATTCTATAAATGAGAAGAAAACAAAGTGGCTACAACAGTAGGTGAGTTTTTGAGGAATCATGTTCCCAGTATACTTCACATTCAGAAGAAGTTAATATCAAAATTGTTTGCTGTAAGACAAGACACGCTGCCTCCTTTATGTTCATTATAACTCAGATAGTAAGTTATACTGTACAAATAGTTCCCAATTTACTGGATGAGAAATAGCTTCCGACGAAATCAAACTGTAACACTGAAAACTATATTTTTTCAAATGTGATGCAAATGTGAGGGAAGAGAATTAGTACTTTCTGAATGTCCACTATGTGCCAAACAATACGCTGAGGATGACGAATCCTGCTACAGTCGGGGAGCCTCCAAGTCTTTGACTGAGCCATCATAAAGGCTGACAGTAAAAGTATGGCATTTCAGCTTAAACAGTGAAGGAGTAGTTAATACAAAAATTATCAGAGTGGCATAAACTAGATCCGAGTTTTCATCCCCATCTAATTCACTTCTTCCTTGAAGCATTTTAATGTCTAATAAAAAATTTCTCTAAATCTAGGTGCTTTCTTCAGAATTAGCAATTTTTTTTCACATTTTGTTCTTTACCCTAAAGCTTAAAAAATCTTTTTGTTCATAGAGATTCATTAAATCCATATATATGGACCATGAATGACGGACTCACTCCTTCTCCTGCTGTAACACAATGGCCAACAGCTGATTTCCTCCAAGAGAATGACAGATTGGAGTATTTGTAATATTGAAGACTTTCACTTTATTATTTCTCTGTTTTATCATATTAAAAATTCTAAACTCATAATACAAAAAGTTCTTTTCCTGGGCAAAGGCTTTTGTCACATTTCATTTTTAGGCTCAAAAGGTAACAGGCCTGCAAAACTAACGGGTACTTTTAGATTTAGAATGTCTACCATGGTCGTCACATTTATGTACACTCACACCTATGCTCTAAATTTGTTTCCCATGGCAAAAATCATCTTAAAATTTCTAAGTTATGGTGGGAGGGAATAACAAATTTACAGCATATTGAAAACATTTAACAAATCCTTTTTATGGGGGGGCAGGGGCTGCCTCAAATGAAAGTTGACTTTGCTAACCCACACACGGCAACATGTCAGTAAGAGCAGTGTCCCCTTATTCTTATTTTGAATGAGCAAACAGCTTTGGTAATGAATTCAGCTTTCCAAGCACAATGTGCCTTTGAAGGCCAGACAGCTCCTGATATCTCAAATGCCTATTTGACATCTCCACATATATGGCCCTTGGGCACTTCAGACCCTGCTGCTCATGTAAAACTAAATCCATCATCCTCTTCATCCTAATCAGGTCTTCTTCCCTCCAGTGTTCTCTACCCCAGTAGAGGATACTGGGATATTGGCATTCCAGGACAGAAATCTGTGCCTTGTTCTTGCCTCTTCCCTCTTCTTCAACCCCCACATGCCACTGGTCTTCAAATGCTGACTACTTCACATACCAAACTACTTTCTCATTTGTCTATTTCTTTTTTTTTTTTTTTTTTGAGTGAGGAGATCAGCCCTGTGCTAACATCTGCCAAGCCTCCTCTTTTTTTTGCTGAGGAAGACTGACCCTGGGCTAACATCCATGTCCATCTTCCTCCACTTTATATAGGACGCCGCCACAGCATGGCCTGCCAAGCAATGAGTCAGTGTGAGCCCGGATCCGAACCGGCGAACCCCAGGCCACCGCAGTGGAGCACGTGCACTTAACTGCTTGCCTCACCGGGCTGGCCCCCAACGTTTGTCTGTTTCTCTTCACGCCAGCTACACCAACCTATTCGAGGCCACCATCATATCCCACTTGGTTACTGCGATAGCTGTTTAACCATCTCCCTGAGTTCCTCTTGCCCTTTTTAATCTATTATCTCCCAACATACCAGCCATCTTTCTAAAAGATAAATCTCATGATGTCATGCCCCTACTTAAAATGTTTCAGTAGTTTTACAGTTCTCTTAGGGTAATTCTCAAAGTCTTCTCACAATCTGGTTTCTGTCTTTTTCTCTAAAGTCATATAAGACCACTCCTATCAGCCCCTACTTGCCCTATAAGCTTGGAATATTCTGGACCTTCACTTCTTCAAGGTTCCATGTTCTCTCTTCATTCTGGGGCCTTGTAAAGACAGTTATTCCTGCCAGCGAACACTCTTCTCCCTCGTTCCTGTCCCCTCCCTAATCTTACTTCTCCTTTAGTCATCTACTTAGATTTTACTTCCTCTAGAGGAGATAACTTGACCTCTAAAATCTGGGTTAAGCAGCCCTCCTTAATGTAAACTTCCTATTAAAGTATTTCTCTTCCTCTTACTAAAAATCTTTCTTCCCTTTTGTATGATCTTTGCCTGGTGCACAATAAACTACTAAAAATGTACAAAGAGTAAATAACCCTATATTAAAAAGTCATCATCAGGTTAATAATTTTCAGATGCAAAGAGCAGCAACACATATGTTCTTTTCCCTCCCTCCTTCCCTCTCACTTTCTTTCTTAAAGAAAACTTTATTACAAGATATTTGTAGGATGTTTTCGATTGTGCTGTTTGTCCACTAACCCAAAGCTGAAGACAAAAGAAATAAACTACTTCCTATTTAAAGAAAGTCATAAATATCTAGTGCCAGACAATTCCCTCAGGGCTTTTAAAAATGTGGCTGAAGGGCCGGCCCCGTGGCTTGGTGGTTAAGTGAGCGAGCTCCGATGCTGGTGGCCCGGGTTCGGATCCCGGGCGCGCACCGAGGCACCACTTCTCTGTCTGTCCTGAGGCCGAGTCCCACATACAGCAACTAGAAGGATGTGCAGCTATGGCGTACAACTATCTACTGGGGCTTTGGGGGGAAAAAATAAATAAATAAAATCTTTAAAATAAATAAATAAATAAATAAATAAATAAATAAATAAAAATGTGGCTGAAAAAGCGTGGTTACTCATAACCATAATCCAAGTCTGGCCCACTTCTTAAATCCTTAAGAAAAAGACCAGAGAGAAAAAGGAAAGAATCATGGAGTCATGTGTCCTCCGCCTGGGTTGCTGGGGTAGGGAGAGGAGAGGGATTAAGTGCTTACCCCAACCAAAGGTGAACGGGACGGAGAGCAACAGAATCTTTCATGAATAAGACAATACTTGCAAGAAGGGAAATCTTGTATCTCAATTCTTGGCTGGACATGCACTTAGGCAATACACTTACTGATTATCCTTCTACCTATCCATAAATGGGAAAAACGAAATTAGAGACCAATAGGTAATGAAGGGTAGAGGCATGAGCACACAGCCTACACTCCCACCTTTTGGCATTACAATATGTGAGAGTTCCATGAATTAAGGGATGTTGGAGAAGGAAGTTGGGCTTGCAGCTCAAAATAATTATCTAGCCATGCAAGACAACTGCAGTAGAAAGAAGCCATGAAGGGTGCTTGTGATGGCAACAGTCGAAGGAGGTGGGGTGAAAAAGGTCATGCTAGCATCAGATGTCCCTCATTAGGGAACTACACAATGGAGCTTCCCCGGAGGCCACCAGCCAGGGGCAACCTTCCCAGAGAGAGGGCTGGAGGCACGGACCAGTGGCTGACTGAAAGGAAACATGGCTGCCTTGCTTTCGGAGGTCCTCTGAGAAGGTGGAATAAAAGCGAACACTGTTTATATGGAAAACACAGCATCACTGAGGCCACCAGCAGTGAAGAACGAGACCAAGCCAGATTAAAATGTGCCTTCTCTCCCCTCCTACCCACTAGTCCCATCTATTAGAAGGAGAGGAAGAAAATGACCCAGAGGCCAACACTACCCCTTTTCCCCAGCCCTAAGACACATTCCAAGGAAAAGAAGGTGAATTTAAAAAAAACAAAAAACAGACTTTTCTTCTCTCCTCTGAGCCATTTGCAAAAGAGAAGGGCGTAAAGTTGGATATGAGGTTGAAGCGTGAACCTAGACTGAAAGCTTTTTTCTCTCAACGACCAAAAGTCACAAATAAGATATAGAAAACATGTGAGATGAGATGTCAATTAAGGGATAGGAATGAGAACCTAGCAGACTCAGGAAAAATATAAAATAATTTCATGTTTACGCTGTACCAAATTCAGACTGTCAATACACTGATTAGAGATCTACTCATCATAAGGGGTTTAGCACATACACGAAAGTAAAACTATCCAGCGAGACAATGATTTGCTAGAGTCGAGTTGGTACCTAATTAGACCTGCACATACCAAAGACAACATTTATTTAAGCTATTCCGTAATACTCAGCAGACAAATCATTTTGTTCCTAATCACCTCTCTTTTCAGTAAGTTTTATTAATTAATAGTCACTAACTACCAAAACAGGTGTATATAAAACATGAGAATACATCCTAAACCTTTTAATATATTCTTTTCAATATAATACATTCTACAATGATTTAAACTTCAGTCAAAATTATTTATTCAGGGTTCTACATTTTAATGGGACGATTACCTGGTTTCCAAATAAAGTCCTATGCAACTATATTATTACTTACAAAAAAGTCTCACTAAGTACATAGACTAATGACTTTGAAACTAGTTTCTAACTTCTAAGAAAAAACTAATCACACATGGTAAGAAATTAGTTATTGCAACATTACAACTGAAATCACATTCTTGAAAAAAATGAAGAAAATTCAATGGTGCTGCCAAAATTAGTCAAATTCCTACACGTTTTTCCTTTAGTAAGGACATTGTATTTCCTTACTAGATGTTCTGCTCATGACTATAAACGCAAGCATATAAAACACTCCACACACATCCTAATCAGAGTGAGATTTTTGTTGGCCCATCTGCTTTAAATTTTATGCCAAGAACCAAGCAAAATCTTGGAAGTCCTGAGTCCTAGTTGTAAAAACAGAAGATAAATTCTGAATCATAGACTGTTAGCCCTGGACTGTTACACTCCAATGACATCTTGATTAATTCAAAAGCAGTTTTGATTGAAGTGTCTTTTCCCCCAAAAGAAATAACAGACTTCTCTAAACAGTATAACTGCATACACACTAAAATCGTTTAAAATGGACCAATCACTCTTAATTGTGTTTTTGTGTTGCTGTGTATGTTGTCTGTTCAAAAACTTCATCTGCATTCAGCAAACATCCTATAATTAGCTATGGCTTCACCTAGAGAGACAAGTAGCACAATGATCTCAGGTTCTTAATATTCCTTTGAAATTTATTTCAAAGCTGTGCTAAACGAATCAGTCAGAAAGCTTCAGCCACGCGGTCCACCCACGTTCAACAACCTTTCTCTATCTAATGATAATTACAGTCTGTAGAACAGGCAGTCTCTAATAAACAGCATCGACTTTAGAAGAGAGATATCTGTAGGGGACTTTCCGTTGCCATAGAAATATCTTCAGGCCACCTTGTTCTCAGCATGAAGCACTACCTTCACATTAACCTGCTATTAAAGGAGTGTGTGTGTGTGTGTGTGTGTGTGTGTGTGTGTTGTGCTAGGTTGGGGGTACACGTTAGCCCAAATTATAGGATAACTCACTCTTATCCTGATGGTTATAAATGATATGTGGTCCTTAGTTCTAAAACACTCCCCAAAATGGAGAACACAAATCTTCTCAGTGACAGCAGCCCCTGACTAATGGGTTCTTGCTCCCTTAGCTCAACTGAAAACTTCCATAATGCAGCAAAGCAATAAAGATCAGCAACGAATTCTCCATATCCCTTTTCTTCATTCTAAGCTCTGGGGTCAGTGGCTGCCTAAAATAAAGGTACCACCCACAGTTACGAAACAGAGAAATAAATCTCATCATGTCAACCCAAACATGAAAACTATTTTAAGAATCATTAAGTGGGGATAAAGAGGCTGGAACACTGTTTTATAATTATTTTAAAGGTTGTTTTTTTAAAAAGAATCAAATGAACTTCCCTGAGGTATACTAATGGAGAAAAAATACAAATTCATTTTACATATCTATAAATACTTTCAGCTGAAATTCACAGTATACCATTTGGGACCACAGGTACAAAATAGAATTAGTCATCTATAGTACTTATGTTTTAATGTGCTTATTTTTAAGGCCATTTAAACATAAAATCCTAACTAAACATAAAAGATACTTTAAAAAGTAAAATAACATAAATGTAATTACTTGTACTTTTATTATCAAAAATGCTTACGGTATGTCAGGGAGCAGGTAAGGAGGGAAGGAATGGAGAAAGTACTAGAACTGTAGGAGATTCAGAAACAGTAGAAGGAGGTATAAAAATTTTTAATGATCAACTACTTTGAGGTAGGCATTCTGTTTCTTAGTCACTTGACATACCTAATTTGTTTAATTCAAGATTTCCAGGCATTATAATAGGCCCTTTGACACATGTTCTCCCAATTATTTCTAAAATACTACCATGGGAGGAGATGGAAATAGATTATCTTTCCATTTTTACAGAAGCAGATACCAAAGCTCAAGAAGATTAAGTGACTTGCCAAAGTTCACAGATGTGCTCACAGGGCTGCCAGGAATTTTAACTCGATAGCCTACGCTCTTTCCAGGACTTCATTATGGTATTACTTTAGGTGTTACTTTATTTAGCATAATAGCCACACATTACATTCTAAAAAGTTCGTTACACAAGCAATGAAGAAACTTACTCAGCACACAGTAATAATTCATCGTTAAATCAAGAATATTAAAGATTCCTTCTTTCTATCCTTTTAATGTTATTCTCAAAGATAATTCCTAATTGTAGAAGTACTAAAGATCCAATCCATCAATAGCCCTATGTTACTTTCAATGAGATGATGATATTACTAGGATTGGCAAAAGTCTTACACAAGGAGAAACCTAAAAATAAGTGCTGTCCAGCAATATGACCCTGAGTTTGGTTTGCTTTCTTTAGTTAAATGCCATTTCTTTTGGAGAATCACTAAGGCATCTATCTGTACTGTCTTTATTAGTTTATCCTAACAGGACACAGCTGTTTTATTCAGATCAGTTCTTCTGCATGTGCCACCGAAAAATTATCTTCATAATTTTTGTAACAAAAAAGTTGGCCCACAAATCAAGATGCTATACTTTTTGATCTGTGCTAACAAGTGTTTTTATGTTACCATGATCTAAAAGAAGATATCTTCTCACTTGGCTGATGTCTAACTGATACATTAATTTTTAAAGCAATACCATATTTTTTAAAGAGATGCTGTCTGTGTGTGGCATTTCTGTGAGCCAGAACATGCTGAGACTGTGAGGAAGTGATCTTCACATCAAGAGATGGGCAATAAATACTAAAATTAGCCACAGAGTCTGAAGTCGTATTAATTATGACATTCCACAAATACACGATAAGCCTGTAAGCAGAGCAACACAAGGAAAATAAAAGCAAATGATAAATTCGACATGATATTTAAAAATATACTAAAAGAATAAAAATCTGGCCATCTTTCTAGGATATTCATGTTATTAGGAAGAATAATAGGGTTTGTAACTACAGCCCAATGCAAGAACAGGACTGTGTAATTGTTTGTAAAAGTTTCAACATCCACTTATCAAGTCACACAATTCTCAAATAGGTAGATCAACCAAATTTTAACAACTGGGGCAAGTTAATGGCCCAGAAGTTTCAAAATCTTCCAGTGCCCTTGGGCTGAGTTTATAATCAAGTCAAGTTAAAGATACACTAGTGAATATAAGAAAGTGGTCTACATCAAAGAGGACCATAACCAGATATTTTTTAATGACAATTACAACACAAGCAATCAACAACCTTCAAGCAAACCTCTGGATGGCAGTTATAGACAAAGACAAGGCTAGAAATGCAGCCTCAGGAGATGAGAGATAAGCAATCAAAATAATCTCAACCATAGACTTCAGAAAAAAAAAAATGCCAGTCATGTTTAAAGGTCCTACATGTCAACTATAGCTAGTAAGGGTCATTAATAAAACCTACTACTCAGCAATTCCTCCTACCACAAATGCAACAAATTTGTTTTCTGGGATGTATAGGTTGATTTATGTAACAATCATTTACCCCAAATCTCTGAAGTTCTTTGTTTCCTTGGATCATTCAATACATAGCAAATGCAATTTTCATTGGAGAAGACAGATTAAAAATGTACTATTTAACTTTATCAACTTCACCAAGAGATGGAAAGGTAGTTTCTAATATGTATTTTTTTTAAATTACAAACTCAGTTTAATTTTGATTCCGTTAGCTCACTGTGAAATTTGGGTCCACATAGGCCAAAGGACATAATGTCAGAAATCCTAGCTATGTCTAAGAAAATTTTGTCACTTCATTTCAGTGATCTTGAAAATTAACATAACTATGTTCTGGATCATTTTATACAGGACTGTCATGTGATTTCAGTGTGAGTCTGTACCTGTGTTTACTTTTGTATTAGCAACACATTAAGCTAAAACTCTAACATCCAGGGCTAATGCAGCAGGAAAGGAATGGAGGCAGACTTAACAGAGAAGCCTGTGAGCCGAGCATAGGTCAAATGACAGCGCTGGAAGCCATAATGATGGTTCCCCAGTAGTTCAAACTGAGAAACATAGCAGGAATACACAGAACTCAATAGACCAGGATTGTCAGACTCAAAAATCCTGTGCTTTAGCAGTCAGGAGCCATTCACGTTGACAGTAATTTATACTCATCCATCAGAGACGTGATATTAATTTGAATTTTATAGGTTTGTGAAATGTTGATTTTGTTTAATATGTATACCTATTTTATTTGTATGGTTATATGAGACCTGTTACACAGGGTTTTAAGCATGTTTTTAATATATACTTATTTAATGCAATATCATAAATAAAAAAATCATATACAATTTTAGAGGTATTGAAGTTTCTCCTCCCCTTTACAAGGAATCCATTCATTACTCATATTTAACCTGCAGTTTATCATTACTCTTCTATTATTCAGGCACCTCTGACTTTCAGATTTTTGTTTTACTTGTACAAAAAGGTTTTGGTCTTTTCTACCTAGCTGTAATCTGAGGCAGCACTAACATTTTTTTAATTTTCACGAGGCTCTGTTGAAATATGTTTCCATCACAGTTAATCTTTCCATTGCTAAATTAATAACCTGGGTAAGTAACAGCACAAGATTTAGAAATACACAATTCAGAGTAAAACCAACATATTTGTACCCAAGTCTAAGAATTTCTACAAGCATTAGTTCCTGTACTCTTGCCATTGTTAATTTATGTTAACAAGAAAATTCCAATTCCAGAGATTTCATTCCCAGTTAATTTAGTAGCTGAACTTACATCGTACTGTCCCCTTTACATTATATCATTGCTATACACACATAAAGGCAGGGAACATGCTGAAATACTGCACTAAAAGTGATCCTCATATATATATATTTTTTGAGGAAGATTGGTTCTGAGCTAATATCTGTTGCCAATCCTCCTCTTTTTTGCAGAGGAAGATTAGCCCTGAGCTAACATCTGTGCCCATCTTCCTCTATTTTGTATATGGGACGCTGCCACAGCATGGCTTGATGAGTGGTGCATAGGTCCATGCCCGGGACTAGAACCTGTGAACTCCGAGCCGCTGAAGCAGAGCACGTGAACTTAACCACTACCTCACCGGGCCAGCCCCATGATCCTTGTATTTTTAACTCTGGACATAGAATAAAACAAAATTTTGTGGTTGTGTAATACACTTTTCTTCAGATTAAACATCAAAAAATGTTTAAATGTTCATAAGGATGGGTTCCCTTTATGAAATTTTCATTTCAATATGCTACCATCCCCCCAAAGTTAATTAACCTACCTAAATTAAACATCTCTTTTCACCACAATTATTTCATCTCAGCTTCCTAGCTTTTCTTAATTTCTACGTTATAGTCGTAAAATCCAGAATGAAAGTCACTGTCTGAATTGATCTTTTCTTCCACCCTCACGTCAGATCATTCATCACATTGGATTTTGATTCAAAATGTGTACTGATTGCCGCTTCATCACTACATTTTATCATTAATTCAAGTCCATCTTCTTACAGTCTAATTATGGTAACCAAACTCTTAGTTGCAGTCACCAACTCCAAGTTTTTAGTCCCCAAATGCTCCACAAAAACCCCACATAAAACATTTTCCTGACAAATACTGCCATATTCATATTTTTGTTTATCCTACTTGGGATACTTTGTACAACCTGAATCTTTAAATTCATATGTTTTACCAGTTCTAAAAATTCTCAGCCAACATGTTTTCAAGTATTGACTGTCCTCCATTCTCTCTATTTTCTCCACTTTGGGAAGTCTGACAACACGTACATTCAACCTCTTCATTTTTTATATCTCCCTTTCCTTTTCTCTCTGTATTGCTTTCTTGGTAATTCTTACATGTATTTTTCCAGTTTATCAATTCTCTCTTTAGCTGTGACTTACCTGCTTCCTACCGGCTCTATTCCATTTTTTATTTCAACAATGTTTTTTCCATTTTCAGAAGTTCCATTTGGTTCTTTTTTAGATATTTCTCGTCATCCCCAATAGTCTTTCATTACTTGTTCACTTTTCTAGTTCATCTTTTATTTCTTTAAATATGTATACACAGTCATTCTATTCTATATATTTGATAACTCCAGTATCTGAACTCCTTAAGTGTCTAAATGTTCAATTTATTGTTTCAGCTAATTCTCACTGAAAATGGCTTGCCTCCTCATAAAGTTGGTGATAAATGATTGTGACCTGCTTGACTGTACTCTGATAAAATCCAACAAGCTATATGGGGGATGCTTGAGAGAGGACTTCTGCCTGCTTCTGCTGAGAGTCAGGGTGCCACCGACCTGAAACACTATAGCCCATCTCAAACTTCCCAATTCAATGTGAATATCTCAGGTTGAGAACCTCTCTCTTTATTGCTTGCCCAAGTCTTGATGTGCAGATAGCAGTGTTTATATACATTTGCCCTCAGAGTCATCACCACTCCAGTTCTCAGCTCTGATTTTGGCTCATTTGTTCTATTTAGGTAAGAGGGATGGACGAGGCACATGCTTTAGAGATTTTCCTCTACTTAGTGCTTATCAGTGCACCAAAAATTGTATTTATCAAGAACGTTGTTGGTTTGAAATGATATGTCTATCACTAGAAGCAAAAGCCCACATTATTACTATTTTATTATTTTTTTGTGTGAGGAAGACCAGCCCTGAGCTAACATCCACGCCAGTCCTCCTCTTTTTTGCTGAGGAAGACTGGCCCTGGGCCAACATCCGTGCCCATCTTCCTCCACTCTACATGGGACGCCACCACAGCATGGCTTAACAAGTGGTGCGTCGGTGTGCGCCCGGGGTCCGAACTGGCGAACCCCGGGCCGCCGCAGCGGAGCGCGTGCACTTAACCGCTTGCGCCACTGGGCCGGCCCCCATATTATTTTTTTAAACTGTTATATCAACCTATTAGTCTTCCTCTGAAATATCTGATGGCTCTTTACTCACTGGAACATATTAATCTTCCTTGCCTGTTGTTCAATAATATGTTCACACCTACCTACAATTTGTCTAGGTGCTTCCTTCCACCCTAACCAAACCAGTCTCTTCATGGTTCCTCAAGTTCCTCATGCTCAGTTCATATTCTGCCTCCAGTCATACAGCCTTCTCCATATCTGAACTATCCTAAGCTCTTTGCTCTACTGATCTAAAATCCTCCCAGTTTTAAAGCCCAGCTCAGAAACGTTTTCCTTCATGAAACTTGCCTTATTCTGACATTTATTTGTCTACTCTCCTCAGTTTCCACAGTCATTTTAATTCAAAACATAACATAGAATGATACTTAGTCAAGGAATTTTTAAAATACAAAGATCCTTATGGGTCACCTCTTTCAATCCTAAAATTAAAATCAGTCAAGATCCAGAGTGGATAAGTAACTTGCTGACGGACATCCAGGAGCTGGATGGCAAAGACCACACTAACACCTGGCTCCTCATCACCAGCCAGGGCCTCTTTCCATTTATACTTTGCTGGTCATTCAACTCCTCTGTTCTCCTCTCTGAACAAGATTTCTCCATTCAAGGTTTCTCTTGAATGAAAGCCAAAGTGATGACAAAGACCCACATGATCTGCCCCCTCCCTTCCTCCTGCCAACCACCAATCTCTCTAGTCACACCATCTCCCACATCTCTCTCTCTGGCTTTTCTGCCTCAGACACACTGGCCTCTTCACTGTTCCTCAAACACAAAAGTACGTGTTTTGTGTTTTACTCCTTAAGGCCTTTGTACTTGCTCCTCACGTGCCCAGAATGATCTTAGTCTACATACCTGCCTGGCTTACTCCACCACATCTGTCAGGCCTTGGCGCAATGTCTCCCTATTAGAAAGGCCTGAGCATCTTATTTAAAATCACCTCTCCTGATCAATCTTTAATCCCTCTAAATGTTTTCATTTTGCTTTACAGTACTTACCACCTGATATATATTTAGTTGTTGATCTCTATACTGTCTGCTTCATTCCCCAAGAAATTTAAGTTCACGACTGTTTACTTCAATGTTTTATCTCCCCTCCCTAAAACAGTAGCTAGGACATGGCAGAAGCACAATAAAATATTTTCTGAATGAACAAATGAATGAATAACAACACAAGGTGCCGTTGCTTAAGCTGTGTCAGAATGGTGGCTATGACCAGAGTGTAAGGTCATACAGAGCTTACCCTTCTCCAGTAGATCCCAGTGCAAGGAAAACAGACCAATAATAAGCACATATCAGTAGACAAAGGACTTACATGTGAGCTCTTCCATGGAATTACAAAATCTTCCGAAGATAAACTTAAAAGATCACCTTTGACCTTCCCAGACAAAGGAATCTCAAGTAAAATGCGTGCAAAATGTGCAACTAGACTCTGTTCCCACACTACCAGTGATGGAGCACAAAACACTTGTCAGAAAGAGGATCTCATTTTTCAAACAATTCTACTTGTTACTAAGTTCTTGCTTCCTCGTTATACCAATATTGCCTTCCTATAACTTCCAAAGTTTGTACTAATAATACCTTCTGAACAACATATAATGAAACATATATCATTTATAATGATCTTTCAAAAATTTTAAAATATGTTGAGTTTCCTCATATGTCTGTTCCTCTGTGGGCCAAATACTCAGGGTTACCTCAGTTATGTTTATATGCGATGATTTTTAAATCCTTCACCATCCTGTCCACTTGTATGAAGAGACTCCATTTTCTCGAAGTAAACTATGTTGCCCTAATAGGACAGATGTAGCATTTTCAGCAAAAAGTCACAGAAATTTTAAGAGTTGTGATAGCCAGCCATTCGTCATCAATCTACATGTAATGAGCATCCATTATGTCCGACACATAACTTACTTCTGTTAAAAAAAAAAAAGGAATCTTTAAATATTGATGTTTAACTGTCTATGAATCTACTTGGTGTTAGTCTCATTCAACACATTTTTCCATCTTATCTAAATTACTTAAAGGAAGCTTTCTTTATGATTTTCTTAAATGGCTTGCTGAAATCAAAAAGTCTTTGGTTTTCCCTTGACCTACTCTTTCAAGAATCTTTTCCATTACGTTATTTTACTATATCATCACTCTAATACTTGTACAGTTCTTTATAATTTACAAATTTTTAAATTTAAAAATTTCAAGCTTTATTTCTTGGGATGAATCCAACGGCTCAGCAATGTGAGGAGAATAGCAATTATTAGCCCCAGTTATAAAGGAGCTCACAAAGGTTATAGCAAGTTGGGTGTTTGGCTGGTATTAAATTCCAAGGCTTTTGACTCCTCTTGTTACTGGGTCTCCACTCTGTCCAGCTTCTGAGCATGCTTTGTTTTTAGGAAATATCCATGTTCTCTCCACATGAACACAAATAATCTATTTAGTATTACTCTCCAAAATAAAAATTGCGGGGGGGAGTGACAATAACTGTTAACATTCTATAGTTTTTGGAATCCATATTTATTTGTCCTATACGCAAAGGTAGAACATTTGATAGAACTAAAAGCAGATTTAATCCTGCATTTAGTCCTCATGTATTCTAACAGACAAATGCCCAAATATATTGGGCAAAATTTTGTAACCAAAACTTGAATGCAACATTATTTAATAAACTAAAGCTACACATTGTTCTGCTACTTGTATTAAGGAAACTTGAATCTTAGCCACAAAATTTTTAGCTAATGGGAATATTGAACTATATATAGCAATGAATTCTAACTCTTAAGTCTTAAAAAGAAACTTATAATAGTTAATAAGAAACAAGAGGATAAGGTACGGTGGTACAAGAATGAATAAGTTTTTAAAAACCTCTTGGCTTATTAAAATGAAAAAGTTACAAAAGGAAGCTATTTAAGCTTTTGTTCATAAGGTCAATATAAGATGATGATAAGGAAGTAATGGCCCCTGTCGCATAATGTAAATTTAGTGGAAATGCAGGATAATCTTTGAAGATGCAATTCAAGGCCTCAATACTGCCCATGCACCCAGCATATTAACAGCCAAACACATTCCTACAGTCAGCAACAGAGAAACACTTATAGACAAGTGGTTTTTTAAGTTCACAGAAATGTTCCTGAAAAAGTACATTTGTAGTGAATTTCTATAAAGTGGAAGATATTCACTTATTCTAACTGAAGAATGAGGTTTTTAAATGTACCTAAAATGTAATAAATACATCATGAATTACAGAAAGAAAAATATCCAGATGAGAAACAGTACAAACACCATACCAAAACTTGCATTCTCTGTGTTTTGAACTACAGAAATGTACACTGTGTCTTTGTGCTTTCATTTTATGACTCATATCTTTATTTCAAAACAAATATAACCTTTTAAATAAAACTCTATTTTGTAGGCCAGAGGCCCTACGGTTTGCTCCAATGTTTCTGTTCCTTTTATGCTCCTATTACGTACAATGATTTAGAGTAGGATGTGTCCAGGGTATTTTTTTTTTGCCCCAGGTAAGGATCTGCTGAAGGCCTAACTACTTGCTGCTCCCTTCACAATAACTCCCAAAAGGTAGTTTCCAAAACAGCTTCTCAGAAAAATGCTGCCAACTGTTTACTTAATGAGGGCTACTAGAGCTATCAATGTTTAATGTTCTTTTTCTAAGTTTATTATATTAAAGTTTGCCCATTTTTCTTCCATAGGTCCTTTAAAAAAAATCACCAGTTTCTCAGCCCACAAGTGTAGCTTCTCACCGAGTGGCTTTCCTTGAAGCAACTCCCAGGAGAAAATATAAACTTAAACACTAGTTCGTGGATACTGTTTTGGGTTGAATTGTGTCCCCCAAAATGGTATGTTGATGTCCCAACCTCCAGTACCTCAGATTGTGACCTTATTTGGAAATAGGGTCGTTCCAGATGTAACTAGTTAAGATGAAGTCGTACTGGAGTAGGATGGGCCCTTAATCCAGTATGACTGGTGTCCTTAAAAGAAGAGGAGAAGAGACACAAAGACAGAAATACAAAAGGAGAAATAGATAGCAATTGGAGTAATGCATCTAATGGCCAAGAAACACCAAGGACTGCTGGCAAACACCAGAAGCTACAAGAGGTAAAGACGGATTCTCCGGTACAGGTTTCAGAGGAAGCATGGCCCTAACAGCACTTCTAATTTTGGACTTCTGGCCTCCAGAGCTTTGAGAGAATAAATTTCTGTTGTTTTAAGATGCAAAGTTCGTGGTCATCTGTTAAGGTAGCCCTAGGAAACTAATACACATACTAACTTACACATCACCTTTATCTCTTATCTTAGTCTTTGACCTCTTCTTCAGGGTTTTACTTTCCTCCTACAATGTCAAGCTACTCACACTGCCCTCACTCACAGCATGTAGCTTTGTGCTTCCTCCTCTTCGCTTGTAACCTTCTCTCTCTCTTCAATATCCCTCTCCCACTTCTTCACTTCATTGACCTACATTGAAAACTCATGAGTCACCTTCTCCAAGAAACCTTTCCCAATCTCCGCCTCAGGCTGGGTTTTATGCTGAGCTCTTTACCCCAAGCAGAACATACACTTCTCTGACACGTCTCTTCCCCACTAGACTGTAAGCTCTTAAAGCTCAGTGACTGTTGCTCATCATTGTACCCCCAGGACCAAACTCAATATTAGGCTCTCAGTGTTTGCTGAATGGCCGAACTATTCCTGTCTAGCATTTTCATGTACTTTTCTTTCTTCTTCATATCGCCTCCTCTTTTCCCCTCCATGCATCACTTAATCTTCAATTTAGGATTCAGCAAGTAATTTTAGGACTTCCTTTCTTTCATAAAATCCTTAGGTGTAATTCTAGGAAAAATCAGCTGAAGCAGCACTTGAGAGCCACAGCCCAGCTACAGCAACCTAGGCTGTTTCTCGGGTTTGCCATAATTTCAATCACCACCCATAAATCATGGTCTGCATTCCATTCAGCTCGACTGTCTGTCCTGGTGGTCAGTGGGCAGGCTAGCAGAAGAGGCGTGATGTGGGTCTAAGCATGAATAAGAGAACCCATTCCTTCCACAATATAAATGACCACGAGAAAGTTCTCACCCGTCCATGACTCCCACAGAGTATGTTGTTCCTCCCATGGAGCAAAAAGAAGACTGGACTGGATGGGTCATCAAATCAAGGAAAACATTGATGTTGGCAAAGACCAAAATAGCAGCTTTGATCTTAGCAAAAAAACCATAAGCTTTTCATACCTTTAAAATAAAACAGAGTTGTTCAATTTTTATTTATTTTTAGAAAGCACTTCTATGTATAAATTAATATTACTTCAGTATATTTTCATCTATTATTGTTTTAAGTACAGCACTTTAAACACTGTACAATATAAGCAGCATATGCCAAACTTCTAAACATAGCAATAACAAACTTATTATAACTGCATCTGAAACAGCTTTATAAACATTTTTCTGTTATTAAGAAAAAGGGAAGTAAAAAAGGAAGAAAATAGTCAAGTGTTTTATAAGAAACCATTTACACTGCATATCTATGAAATAAATGAATTTATTTTTAATCTTTGCTGGTTCCTGGCCAGCCTAGCCCTGAGTCTTTAAGCTCACGAGCTTGTTTCTGGCAACATCGATAAAATGCCCCTGGCACCTTCATTTTCCCAGCCTACACCCCAAACTACTTTACTTTTGACACCCCATTTCTGACTTATTTCTGATATCTGCTCCTGATCCCAAGAATCTCCCATTCAAGACCTTTCTCTTGCACCCCGGCCCTGATGACGTTCTTAGGTCCACCAGCACAAGCCCCTAGCGTGCACCTCACACAGACCCACTCTCCCCACGTGGATCATCCTGCAGGGAGCCCTAGCAGCCACAAGGAGACCGATCCGCTGGTCCTCTGGGACCTTAAAGCCTGGTGCAGACTCTCATTGCCACAGGGTTGTGGGGTATGTTCCACCCCATCAGTTGCACTAAAATGAGACATTTTCACTAACTCCTACCTCCACTGCACTTAGAATAGTGCACACAGTGGACACTCAATAAATATCCATTGAATGAGCAGAATAATTCTTTCCTTCACTAATAAATGAGTACCTACAAAGTTACAAGTATCAACAAAGCTAAATTCTCTGGCTAGCTTTTGACAATAAGCATGGGTCTGGAAAATTGAAACGAGGTTGGAAGACACCATTGTGGAGGGCCTCTATCTTCATGTTCGTTCTTCAAGGGGAAAGAACGCAAGAGACATTACTCAGGGTTCTCACAGCACATTCTCTCGTGACCTCCCGTGTCTCATTTTGGGGATAGCCTCTCCTTTGAAATAATTTTAAACTTAGATAAAAATTACAAGAAGATACAAAAAACTCCCATATACCCTTTTACCTGGATTTCAAATCGTTACCCTTTTAACATCCATTTGTAAATGATTACACTCATTTGCTTAATCATCCATCTCTTTGTATATTTATATCTACCTAAAGGTATTTGCATACATACACATAGATGTATAAAGGCATTTGTATATTTATATCTACCTAAAGGCATTTGCATATATACACACGGATGTATGTATAGATATATATACACAATTATGTATGTGAGTACAAACATATCCATTTTTTCATGAACATTTCAGAGTAAGTTTCAGATATACTGCCCCTTTATTCTTAATACTTCATTCAGCATGTATATGCTAAGCACAAGTACACTCTCTGATATAACCACAATCTAATTATCAAATTCCGTAGATTAACACTGATGCAATAATTGCAATTTAATCCACAGTCCATGTTCAAATTTAATTAATGATTTATTTCAACTTTGTCAGAACATTTATGAATTATTTTCCCATTCATGTACTCATCTTTTTTTTCAGGCTTAGATCTACAAGTAAATATATTAAATGTTCACTATCACAACATTTTGCCATAATTTTCCCAATCTTCTCTTGGTTGCCAAAACTTATTCTCTTGATAGCCTCACAAGAGGCTCATTTGGGTGCTGAAATCCTTAAGTTCTTGCATATATAGAACTGTTTTCCTATAGCTTTGATACTTGATGAAGAGCTTGGCTGGATATAAGATTCTTGGTTCACACTCCTCTTTCCTTGAATTTCTTGAATCGTTGCTTCTTTCGCATGTTCCTCTGGAGAAGTCTGATGCCAGTCTAATTACCTCGCCCTCGTAAATTATTTGCTTTTTTTTGCCTATAGGCCAGGGGTCAGCAAACATTTGCTGTGAGGGGCCAAGCAGTAATAATTTTAATTTTATTTTTTATTTATTTTTCCCCCAAAGCCCCAGTAGATAGTTGTATGTCATAGTTGCACATCCTTCTAGTTGCTGTATGTGGGACGCGGCCTCAGCATGGCGGGAGAAGCGGTGCGTCGGTGCGTACCTGGGATCCGAACCCGGGCCACCAGCAGCGGAGTGCGCACACTTAACCGCTAAGCCACGGGGCGGCCCAAGCAGTAATAATTTTAGACATCATGGGCTGCATACGTTCTCTGACACTTATTTTGTTTATAACCCTTTAAAAAATACACAGAAACTGTTCTTAGCGTGCAAGCTATACAAAAACTGGTCACTAAATGTAGTTTCGCAACTCCTGCTATAGATCGTGAGGATATTTTCCTTAGAAAGTTCACTAGTTTTAGTAGGGAATACATAGGAGATGATCATTCTTTGTCAATTTTCCTCAGGACTTGGAAATCCCTTCCGATATGTACCTTCAGGTCTTCTTTTATTCAAAAAAGTTTTCTTGGATGATAGTTTTATAATTTTTTCTTTTTTTTATTTATTTTTCCCCCAAAGCCCCAGTAGGTAGTTGTATGTCATAGCTGCACATCCTTCCAGTTGCTGCATGTGGGACACAGCCCCAGCATGGCCGGAGAAGCAGTGCGTCGGTGCGCACCCAGGATCCGAACCCGGGCCGCCAGCATCGGAGCGCACGCACTTAACCGCTAAGCCACGGGGCCGGCCCTGGATGATAGTTTTAAATGTTAGTTCTATTCCACTGTTTTGTTTTTCTTCTCCAGGGATCCCAATTACCCATAAACTAGACCTTCTCTGCCTGTCTTTTATTTCAACAACTTTCTGTGAGACCAGTTTTACCTTTATTTTATCTTCATTCTTTAGTTATCTGCCTATATTCCTTCAATGCTCATTAAGTTTTCCTTCTAATTCACTCCCCCTTGAGCACCTTGTAATTTAGTCTTTATTTTTTATGATTTTGCCTACCTTTTTTATTTCTTTCCCAAGTTCAATTGTGTTTCACTTCTCCCTATTTTTAGCTCATTTCTATTCCTAAAGTAAAAATTTTGACTTAAGCGTTTTTTCCCTCTATAGTCACAAATAGTTGTTTGGGAATATTTAATTCAGTTTGTGGTGCTGTGTTACAGTTTTCTCCTGCTTTATGATTGATGCTTTGAGGGGAATTTTCATCAGCTGACATTTTGATTCTCATTTTTTTTTTTCCCATTAGAGTACTTCTGAAGACTGTTACAACTGCATTTTGTGAGCAATGGTGGTAGTTTGGAGTAGTTAATACAATTTTTAGATTAAGAGTGCCTTCTTCTGTTAGTGTAACAAAAATGTAGTTTCTTTAATGAATGGTTTGGGGGAGGGGTAGAGGGGCTGTGTATTTTAGATTTATTTTTTGGTCTTTTATGTCTATCAGGATCTTAAATTCCCCTCTTGCTTCTTTATGCTTTCACTGGATAGTTCCCAAAGGTAAATTCCCCATTTTACCCTTGGTATTAGTTTCCTTTTGATTCTGTAAAAAATTACCAGAAATTTAATGGCTTAAAACACAGAAATTTATATTCTTTTATAGTTCTGGAAGCCAGAAGTCCAAAATAAGTCTTATGTGACTAAAATCAAGGTGTCAGCAGAGCTGGTTCCTTCTGGGGAGGCTCAAAGTGAGAATCTATTAGTCTCCTCCAGCTTCTGGTGGCTGCTGGTATCCCTTGGCTTGCGGTGCATCACTCCAAGCTCTGCTCCAAGCTCTGTTTCATATCCTCACATTGTCTTCTCTTCTGCAGTCAAATCCCATCCTGCCTCCCTCTTAAAAAGGCACTTATGATTTCACTTAGGGCCAACCAAGATAACCCAGAATAATCTCCCCATCTCAAGATCCTTAACGTAATCACATCTACAACATCCCTTTTGCAGATAATAAGGAAACATTCTCAGGTTCCAGGGATTCGGAGAAGGAGATGTGGAGGGGTCACTGTTTAGCCTCCCATTCCTTCTCCCCAGACATGTTGCCTTTCCAAGACTGCTTGTGTGGGCACACGCCATTTTTAAATCCTTTCCCTACAGTCAATACTCTGATCTACCTAGACCTCTTTTTCAGTATTTTTGAATTTAGGATTGATTTTCTCTCAAGAGGTGATTTTAGATCAATTACATCTTCTCTTTTCTGTATAATTCTTCCAAAACCCATTTCTCCACAAAGGCTTAAGAAGAGAACTTAAGAAATATCTTTTCTAGAATTGATGTTTACCTTCCTACTTACAGATAATTTGAAGTTTACAGGGTTATCTGTCTTCCTGCAAAACTTAAAGCATGTTCTTGTTGATCTGCAGAGATTTATTTTTATTTATTTATTTATTTTTGTGAGGAAGATCAGCCCTGAGCTAACGTCCATGCCAATCCTCCTCTTTTTGCTGAGGAAGACTGGCCCTAGGCTAACATCTGTGCCCATCTTTCTCTACTTTATAAGGGATGCTGCCACAGCATGGCCTGCCAAGCAGTGCATGGGTGCGAGCCCGGGATCTGAACCCGGGCTGCCAGCAGCAGAGCGTGCACACTTAACCACTACGCCACGGGGCCGGCCCCTGCAGAGATTTTTAGACGATGTTTGGAGGGATCTGGCTGCCGTAAGTAACTGAGCATAAATTCTGTGTCAAACACGCAAATAAACACTATTCCACTTTGGGGAAGATCTGTTATTTACACCAAAAAGACTTTGAAAAGTTAATAATTTAACATAATGGCTAAAATTGTGCATAGTTTTTCACAGAAATAACAACTAATTAAACTATAGATTTATTGAATTCCAGAACCGGCATAGACCACAAGGACCAGAGCTGTCAAACATATAGTAAATATCTCCATCTGGCTATAGCAGAAGAGCCACAACAGATTATCTCCTCTGCAAGAATCTATGCTTCCACATCCCAGAACCCAAAAAAGTAAAAACCAATCAAGAATAAAATTAATGTCATTATGTGGAATGCAGCACTCTAGGTATAATGCTTTATACAGTCAGTGTAAATAAACACTGTCAATGTCTTGGCCTCCTATTCCCTGCCTATAAAACAGCAATCATAATATTTAAATAAGAACGCTTTAGGCAGTGTTATGACGAATTAGCCAGAATGTGCGAGTCTTTGTAAACGAAGGCTTAAGTACTGTCATTTAACTTTGATGTATAGGGTGATGAAGCAGAAGTTTTAGTGACAGACTGTGGTCATATAAATTAGTATATTAATATTTAACAAAGAAATGGGAGATAAGGAATCAGGATGTCTGCATCTTGCTATTAGTATTCGAGGCTGTAACTACCAAGATTGGCTTTGAGATCTTGTGATGATGTAACTGTTTTCATTTCATTGTTAACTTCATCTGTCCCCAATTAACAGGTATAAAACACATTTTCAAAGGCCATTATTATTATTATTATTTTTTTTTTTTTGGTGAGGAAGATTAGCCCTGAGCTAACATCTGTTACCAATCCTCCTCTTTTTGCTGAGGAAGATTGGCCCTGGCCTAACATCCGTGCCTACCTTCCTCTACTTTATATGTGAGACACCTGCCACAGCATGGCTTGCTAAGTGGTGTGTAGGTCCGCACCTGGGATCCGAACCTGTGAACCCTGGCCCACCGAAGCAGAGCATGTGAACTTAACCACTACACCGCCCTCAAAGCTATTATTTTGAAGGTACGAACAGGTACACTGGTATTCCCTGGGCCACTATTGCACCCAACTGCATCAAACAATGGTCATGCCTTTAAATGAAACTCTGTAACAAACTACTGTTCAAATGTGAGTAAGCATCACCAAAAACATACAGTCCAAGGTCCAGCATAGGTTGTATACCAAGTATCTGGTTGGCCCTGCCTTAGGAAAACACTCCGTTTTCTTAGTGTCCACTTTATATGCTAGAAAAATGATTATTTTGTAAGTGCTATTAAAATAGTCAATACATAGCATTCTCACTCAGACAGAGATAGACACATTATGCTAATAAATCTCAACACCTTTCCTGGCAGCTGCTAGTCCCTCGGCTTAGAATGATTCCTCTCACACTTATACTAACCCTTTCAAGGTCTGTATCAGGTGTCACCACTTGAGAGCTTTTCCAGGATCTTCTAAACCAGATATAATCACTCCATGCTCAGAAATCTCTTATTATTTTTAAATATCCTTATTTTTGTACTTGTCCATACTGCTCATCACATACATATATGATGGCAACATAGAGGTATATTTAAGAGCCTATCTTTTGGTTTATACCAGGCACCAAGGTGGACTCTGCCATTTACTTGTAGTTATCACAATGACCAGCATATCTTTCTTGAGACTCAGTAAAGAAGAGGAGGATAACATCACCTAACTCTCTTGGTTTGCCAAAAGAATTAAATGAAAATCTAAGTAAAGTGCTAAATCTGGCAAATAAGTAATAAATGCACATCAGCCAATATTATTCTTCCTGCTGCCATCTCATTCTGCTTTCTGAGTGTAAACTCTCTTCATATCAGAGATTATGTATTATGCAGTTGGTGTCCCTGAAGCACCTAGGACAATGCCTTGCAAATAATAGGTATTCAGAAGGCATTTTAAAAATAAAATTGAATGAAAAATATTAATCAAACAACATTTGTTGAGATTTTCCATGGTGAAGGCACAGCAAGAAATGAAAAAGACATCATTCTGACCTTTATTTAAGTCTTTAAGGGCCTAGTCTAGTTAAAGGACAGTTAATCTTTAAGTGCTTAGTCTAGTTAAACATATAGATGTATATGTATGTCACCCACAAGACTGAGTGAAAAGGACCAAGCGAGCAGTATAAACATGAATGCTGACTTGGCAAACATAATTATAAATGAGTTAAACTTAAAACTTATTTTTCCTTCTATAATTTCTTCCAAATACACTTCTCTCTGCAATTCTTCTTACTTCTTCTTACTCCTACTCAAATCTCTGTTTCCATGGCAATACGTTTCCACCTTGAAATTCCATCACTGGAATGTCTACATTCAGTCTACCACTATTTCTACTGCTCTTTTAAACTGCTCCTACAAAAATTCAATTCTCCCCTCTATGATGTCCATGAACTACACAAATGTCTACCAACTTTTGAGGCACATTTCTTCCCTCACCCCCCTGTACTGTACAAGAGTTCTTACATAGGACTAGTTTAGGTACATTTTAATGCTTGATAACAAAAGAGATAAACGCAGGCTCTGTGACGTGAACTACATATGATTCAAACTTGTTCAGACTCAAGCTCTTTACCCAATACAAAGGAACATTTAGAGAGCTATTTAACAATCAAAACCAGAAAAAAGAAAGACTGCCAGTAAAAGAATTATCCAACAAGGACTTATTTCCTACAACCTGATCCTGAGTTTGGCTAGACACTGGATTTCTCTTGCCAGAACCTCAGAACCGTTAAGGGAACTCGAACTGCTATCGAGGTTTTCCACTGATGTGCTCTAAACCCTACTCCTATTAGACTCTTTAATGCTGCCTGATTTACTCTTAATTCCTCTGTTTTGAGTTGTGCTGCCAAAGTCCTGAAGATCTGAAACACGCCATTACCTCTGAGTAGATGGTCGATTTGACTATTCTGAAAACCAATCAGATTCTGGAGAACATCTGCCAAACGCCACAAGCTAAATGGGTGCCCTACGTAATCAAACTGCTGGTAGTAACTCACAGATCAGGTCTTCTCCGGAGCTTCTGAGAGCCAATGGAAGTCCTTGTAACCACCTCAGCAGTGCAGCCCAGGTTGAAGCAGGCCCCCAGATGCCAAAAGGATCACTTTTAGAAAAATCTCAAAGTTGCGAGTGGATTCATAGATTAAGTTCTGGTGTTCCTTCAAGAATTCTAATGGAGAAAGCTCCTAACTAAAGAGCCATCCAAAAATTACCATGAAAATTTCTAGAATGGTTACCCATAAATCAGATCAATACCCCAGAAAATTTGCTAACCTCATGGCAGAGTTTCGATTGCTATAGCAAGACCTAACACTGACCATACCATAATGACTCATGTGTATGAGATCTCCACACTGCACAGAGGCAACCTGGATTTTCTCTGCTGACCTTGCTTATCTTGATATAGGGGAAAAAAACGATCTTTCTCTAAATCCTAAATCTAGAATAGAGTAGTTAGAAACAAAATAAACCTATTAAAACAAAAAAAGCCTCAATTCCCTCAATATTTAAAACTCCTCAAAAAATTAAAATTGGCTGTATCATTTTGAAGTTTGCCCTAATGGGTCAAATGATCCTGATTATTTTATTGTTGCATTTTACTCATCTTCAATTTCTAACTACATCATTAACATAATATACCATACTGTCATGAAGTAATCCTTAACATTCCATTTGAATGCATCCAGAATTCTAGGTATTATAATCAATATGCCATGAAAAGCAAAATAACTCCCCAAGGATTTACAATGTTGAAAAGCAAATGTTTTCATTCCTCATGTGAGGCATGTTCTAGTACATCATGGTTGCCCTCCAACAGACTTTGATATATCCTTAGATTCTAAATCCTTATCTGAGAGACATCCAAAGGACTGTATTATTGCACAAAACTGGGGTTCTCTTGCCCAATGCGCATAAACAAGCCAATTAATTATGACATCAGCCTTTGGGAAAAGAGATCAGCTTTATTCTGCGAGATCAATCTGAAGGGAGACAAAGGGGCGTGTGTCCTCAGATCTGTCTCCCTGATTCAGGATTTGGTGCGAAATCTAAGAGGTTACGGAGAACAGGCTGGCACATGGGAATGTTGGCAGGACAGGTTTTGTTTGGTGGGCCTCAAGCATTTATGGTAAGGTTCTAAACATTTATGATGAAGTTCTAAACTTTTATGATAGGGTTGGGAAGGAATTTTAACATGGGATCTTCCTGAATGCGGGACCCCTTGCCTCTGATGAGAGTCCGACTTTTAACTTCCAATCATGTCCCAGTCCTTTGGTTCCATGGGGAGGAGAATCTTTGGTTCCATGGTCATTTCAGGTTGAAACGACTTCTGTGCATGCTCTGGCTGTGTGACTTCACAAATTTTCTGAAAGGCAATTGTTTTTTTTTTTTTTTGCTGAGGAAGATTTTCCCTGAGCTAACATTTGTTGCCAATTTTCCTCTTTTTTGTGGCTTGAGGAAGATTAGCCCTGAGCTTACATCTGTGCCAACCCTCCTCTATTTTGTATGTGGGTCACCACCACAGCATGGCTTGAGGAGTGTAGGTCCACACCTGGGATCTAAACCCACGAACCTGGGCCACCAAAGCAGAGCACGCTGAACTTAACCACTACACCACGGGGCCAGCCCCTAAAAGACAATTCTTAATCACTCTGTTGATAAGAGATGGGGTCAGTTGAACTGGTCCTGGAGGCCCCACAGTTACAACTGCTACTATCAATTTTTTTTATCTCTTACAAATCTTTCTCTTCTAAAGTTCCTCAATATACAACAGAGAAGGAAGTCCGGCCAGCAAATAGCAGTTACCCCTAGATTCCATTGAGGGATTTCACTGTTAGCACATATCTTGCCTCCTTTCAGGGCCTCCATTATTGGCATCTTTACCCCTTCGAATTCAGAAAAATGTAAAGGAGTTTCAAAAGCCTGTTGTAAATAATACAGCACTGCCAATATTGTGAAGAGTATTTGGTGTTTGTGCATATAAATTTATTTATGTATATAATAACAATACTTATATATGTATAAATTATACAAATATACATGTATGCAAATATATACATATGTATTTGTATTTTCTGTTTACATGTATAAATTTATATATGTATAACGATATAACATATATTTATGTATGTTATGTATTTACATATATATAACATATACATATATGTATGTGTATATATGTAGTGTGTGTGTGTGTGTACGTGTGTGTGTGCACATGCTCATTTATTTTTAAAAATATTATAATTTTTATAATCTAACTGGAGGTGAGCTGCCTTATGGGCCAGGCATAGCAATATGTCATTCAGGGAAACTCCAATCCAGTATTCAATTAACAATTTAGATGTTTAGTCAAGTGTCTCAACAAAAAATTAAAAATTAAAATGTGACTGTAATGCATAAACTTCTAAAATGCCCTTTACCCCATTTTCAAAATCTGAAACACTTGGCAGATCTATCCCTCCCCGCCCACCAAACTTTTTAACTCTCTATCCAAACACGTCAAAGCTTTTTTTTGGCTCTTATGCTCAATCTCCCTACCCCCATCCCCACACACTCTTTCAAAATCAATTAATTCTCTCATTCGGCAACAGTTCTCTGCCCTTTTCAGAATAAATCAAAGCATGCTGGTTTTCCTGCTTTTTCACTTCTACCCTCACCACCACCCTTAAAAATCATCTTTCTCTCATTATCCAGATTCTGTATAACAAAGGCCCTCAACAAAAAAGAAGATGGCAAAAAGGAGAGGCTAGGAATACGTATACATAAATATGTTTTCCTATCCCATATGTCTAATCAGAGAATACGCTTGATAGCATTTTTTTTATTAACCGAGAATAGCGGAAAGAACACTCAAGTTTTGACATTAGATGGACACTTACACATTCTGAAACTTAATTTCCTCCATTGAAAATGTTGTAAGAATCAAATGTAACAGTGTATGTTAAAAGACTACAATAAATATCTGTTAATAAACACTCTCCTCACCCGCACTGTCAATTCAGTAGCATCTCCTAACATAAACTCAAGGTTTTTTAGCTTGATAAGTTTTAAAGTAATTCAAGTATTTTAAAAGTACCTGCCCTAGGCACTAAATAACATACATATTGAAAACTCATGCAGTAAGCTTTTTCTGGGTACCATGTCGTTCAAAGTTATTTCGGTTGTCTGCCATATCCTACTCTCAAGAGGAAGGAAGAATCCTCCTGATTTGTTAGAGATCAAAAAAAATATTAAACCTCTATTATCACACCTAGAAGTTACAAAGAAAAAAGGAGCTTCAGAATCTGTGAACTTCCTATTATGTACCTGCAGGACCAATAAATAGCATCATGCTTTTAACTGCACTAAATCTTTCTTTTTTTTCATAGAGAAATCATATGCTTTGAACAGTGCAAAGAATCTAAGGGAATTCTACTATTTAATAGAGTTGGGTTTTGGTACCTAGTTTCCATTTAACTGAATGAATTTATTGTCTAGTTTCAGCTGAATTGTTTTCCATTTATATTAATATTACCTTCAAGGAGTAAAACCTCATATTCTATATACACTGAAAATTACTTGATTCTTGCCTGTCTTTGCCTTGAAGATTCTACATATGAGTTGAGGGTCGAAGTTGTGTTTGCCTTTTTTTTTCCCCCTTCAATGGTCTATGTTGATGGAATCCTACAGATATTCTCCTGGTGTCATAAATAGATCATTTGTGTATTTTAAGTACACCATACGACTGAAGATGAGCTTAACATCTGTATATCCATAGAAAAGTTTGGATAAAAGCCAGCAAAATCGAGAAGCTAGCCTATTGTATAAAAAGTTTTGAGACAGTTGATTAACGAAGGCTTTGCCAGATTTTTCCTCAATGATTCTAATTTTCCTAAAAAATCCAGACAACAGCAGTATTGTTCTTGCTTCACAATGATTTCAGCCAGGCTTAATAATACCAGTGATAGAAATTATAAATGACTGTTGCTGTTTTGCCAACAAGGGAAACAGTTCACAAGTTATCCCACATCTCCAAAGAGTATTCACAAGTTAGGGTTGTTCTGTTGTGGCTAAACAAAACACGTCACCTATCAGGTATTAAAAGTAAAATACAGAATTAAGCTATTGTTGTTAATATTTCTACTATTTAGAAAATTTAAGTTAAAACTACCATTTTCTCAGTAGTTCAGGCAGTAGCATGTTTTTTTTAAAACCGTGATTATTTAAATAAATGTCATTACTCTCCTTTCCTTTAGCTAAGGTGTCCTAGACTTCTCCCCGTCTCTCTCCCTCACGCACAACATAATTATGTAACAGTGCTTTTCCCATCTAAAAAAAATAAAATGTTGACTGAAAAAACAGACACGGGAGTATTTGTGTTGCCTCTTACGTTAACCTTCAACTTTGACATAAGACTCATCTCTGAGTGCTAAGGAGCGACAAAGGCAGATAAACTGCACTGCCAAAGGGAAATTTGAGACCGAGTTTTGGAAACGAGAGTGAAAGAGAGAGAAGGGAATAGTGTGACACGGGTCTTATAAGATTTTATAAAATTTGTTCACTTATTTTGCTTTGTTCAGGGTGGGGGGATGTGATCCATCTTTTCTTACAGCCAGCAGAAAGGCAGACTCTTTGGACCATTCATGTCAGAGGTGACAGAATTAGGATTCAATGTAGCAATACCCTCACATCGTGTCACAGGAACATGAACATAGAATCTCAGATTTCTAGTCAGGCTGAATAAATTAAAATGAAATAAATACTCGTTGAGAACCTACTTTAAGCATTGTCATAGATACTGTATAAGATTTCAGCTAACCCAAAAGCCTTCTGTTCAAACTTAAAAAAAAATTAGAAAAAGACACCTCTTCAAATGAGTAATTACAAAAAAATTACCCTAGAAAAATCATGTGCTAGGGCTCCTGATTGGCCAGGAGAGCACAGAGTGAGTAGCAAGCACAGGCCCCTTTGCAGGGTGGCTTTATGTGGCACTCACCAGCCCCCGCAGCCCTGCTGCCAGACTTTCAGAGGTGGATTCGGAATCTGACATCACAGTTTCTCTCCAATAGCGAGTCTCATTCTGTATAAAAGATGTGGAATCTTTGCAGACATCATTTAAATGCCAATTTTCATGCTTCCTCTTCTAAGTTATGGCACTTAGAACATCAATATTTTAAAAGTTCAAGTATTTTTTAACTTCTAAATGAGTCACTCAGTCTCTTAGTAGAAGACGTAAAATGAAATGTCAATGACTAAAATGTGAACTACTTCTTCAAAGATAGAGTTAAGTACATTTCTCATGATTCAAAGGTAATTGGCTTAGAACTTGAAAATACAATGCTGCACCTGACAACGGGAATTCACTGGGGTCCACAGGAATTCAAAGGCTGCTGGAGAAAGTGGGCCCAGTACTATCAGTATCACACTTACTATACTTCTTATGCAATTTCCTCACAACTCTCTCTGAGTTTTAAAGGAATTATTTGTGCCATTCAGAATTTACACGCATCTACTAATCAATTTCAGGTACTAAAAATTCCTAAGATGTCTCCAGATGGCAGCACCCACTGGCTCCTCTGACAAGCCCAGTGTATCAGCCAGGGCAGATTTTCCATCTGAGGCCTTCCTTTTCTCCATGACAGAAGGGAGCTTGTGATTTTGATGGTAGCACCTTCGAAGTCAGAGTCATGAGAAGCCTAATGAACCAGAGCCCATATTACCTCATTCCGTATCACTGGTTCTCCAAATGCTATAAGCATGAGAATCACCTGGGGAATTCGCTGAACACCAGCTTGCTTTTTTCCTAACCCTAGAGATTCTGATTTGGTAGGTTTGGGGTAGGAACCCAAGAGATTTTACAGCCATGGTCAGCAGGCCACACTTTGAAAAATGCTGCTTTCCATGCCCCAGGTTTCCAAGTCCTCAGATTGACATACTCTCCCACCAGTTCAACTTGGCTCACAATCTGATCATCAATGTCATGCAAGAACACATGCACTCTCTAGCCATCCCGTAGAAATAGTTACCAAACCCTACTACACCTGAGTAAAAACTTAATTTTTCAGTTTTCCAATGTGAAAAATGATCACAATACTTGTTATATTCCACCTTCTCATTGAATTGATACACACATCAAATTATAATGCACAAGAAAGTGCTCTGAAGCATGATATTCACAGATGTAAAATGGTACTCAGGTACAGCATAGCCAACTCTTTAAATAATAAAGTACATCAGTACATAACAAAGTGTAACACCCTAAAACTTGAATTATACACATAACGTCATATTTTCAGGTTTCTCCCATGCATATCTGTTCAATGTCCCTGCCCTTCAGTCTTTTTTTTTTTTAAGTGAATGAATAAATAAATAACTGGGAACTAAAGGTGGTGTAGAAAGATAACTTATTTTGCAAAACTAAGCAGACTAAATCACTCTAATTCATGAAAGACACAGAATAAATGTTTCAGTTTTAAGTGCATGTGGTTTCTCTGCTTGAATTGCCCAAGTTTGAATTGTAGCCATGTGCAATCAGGCTAAATTCACTGCACATCTATAGTACCGTATGGTTTCAGTAACATGGAGAGTCTCTAGAATCACACATCATTTTAAGACTCTAACTGAGAACATGACAGAGCAGCATTTACATAACTCTCCGGGTCCATAAAAATAATGGGCCCACAGTAATCCCATGGATTATTGCCAAAGTGTTACACAGAATCATAATGAAATCATATTAGATAAATGAAATGGCATAAAGAATTTGAAAGAGTGTGAAGCATGAAACTCAAATGTCTAAGCACTTAACTATAACACAGCTTTTACGTGAATAAATATCGATAATTCCAAATTTATCTAAATGAATTCTGGAACAGCTGAACAAGCTTGAAAATTCAGTACCACAGCAAGATGTGGGCGATAGCACAAATGAAAAGGTGAGGAAAGGAAGGAGAGAAACCAGTATGCCAGCTAAGAGTGAGAAGAGCCCCAGAGACAATGGATCACCCCCCAAAAATTGATACTAAGTCAGTATTCTTCCTTTGTAACAGAGTTCTGTCGCCCAAACAAAAGGATGAATTATATCCTCTTTTACTCTGAAAAATCTGCTCTCAGATGGCAGCCTATACAAGGATAAGCCCCATTCCTACCAATATTTTTCCACACTATCTCCACCTCCCCAAGAATGTCCTTTCATCTTCTCTATTGCCTCTTCTCCAAACTCTTACCTCAAGACTCTGTTCCATTTCCATCTATATTATCAGGCCAGCACTTCCTGGTACCAATACTAACCTATACCACTTAAGTCCATGATGACTTCTGGGGATCTTATATGTCTACAGCTCTATTGAAAATCTCAAACTGTATACATATTGGCACTTGAAACATGCAGGTGGTTAAGTCCTTTAGATAACAGCTGAGTGTTAGAAGCCCTGAGTTATAATCTCACAACCGCCATTGATTATCTCCAGGCTTTAGGTAAGCGACTGCATTGTCATGTTCCCAATTTCTCACGTGAAAAATGGTGATCACAGGGGCCGGCCAGCGGCATAGCGGATAGGCTCGTGCACTCCACTTTGGTGGCCCGGGGTTCACAGGTTCAAATTCTGGGCATGGACCAATGCACTGCTCATCAAGCCACGTGTGGCAGTGTCCCATATACAAAATGGAGGAAGATGGGCACAGATGTTAGCTCAGGGCCAATCTTCCTCAGCAAAAAGAGGAGGATTGGTAACAGATGTTAGCTCAGGGCAAATCTTCCTCACAAATAAAAGAAAAAAAAATGGTGATCACAATACTCTGTTCCATCTTCTCACAGAATTTATGCAAACACCAAATGGTAACACACAATAAAGTACTCTACATTATGCAAGGGATACATATAGATGCAAAGTAGTACTGCTGCCATCATTTTTCTTCAGACTATGAAACTCTGAAGAAGCCAGAGGAAGCACATTTCCAACACCAAGGAAATGCAAGGCTAGATTAACCAAATCAGGTTCAGTCAACCAATCAACAGACAACATTATTTCTATAAGTATTTTTCATGAAACATGATGATAAAATAATGAGAATGATTCTTCAAGACCTGCAAAAATCAATGATTTCCCATGATTGTTTCACCTAGGATATTTCTAGCATTTGTTAAATGGTAGCTTATTATAACACAAAAAGCATCATTTTTTTGAGTTCAAATACAGCTGGTTCTGACACTGAGAAACCGCATGATCTTGGGGAAATAACTATTGTCAATCACAAGTGTCCTCATCAGTAAAGTGGAGATGATCACCACAGGATTACAGGAGCATTAGATGAGACGTTATCAATGCAGGCACATAGAAGTGTCCATAAATGGTACCCTCCACAGCTATTCTTATTGGGAAATTCAATATTAGGATCATCTTCCTAATAAATCGTGGGGCTCCTTCAAGTCAGGCTATTGTCTACCTTGATCCTTAACAACCTGCACCATAAATGATTGTTTTGAGGCTGAATTAACAAATGAATGTGCTTGAAATCAAGCTGAGAGTTAATACACATGATGCAATCTGAGCTCAATTAAGTGCTAAATTGGGAGAGTAGTGACTACAGATAGATTCAATACAAGTGTAGAGAAGAGGGCAATCAATGGGAATGCTATAAAGAGAGATTTTGCCGAGACTTGGAGGATAACCATGACCTAAACAAACTACAGGAACAGAGAGGGTATTCGGTGAAGCAACAGCCAGCAGCTAATAAATATATATATTAACTCCTTTATCTTTCCAGAAACTCCATGAGGTAGTTACTATTATAATCCCCATTTTACAAACGAAGAAAATCAGAGAGAGAGAGATTAAGTAGCCTGCTCAGGTCACAGAAAAAAGGTTGGAGCCAAGACATAAATACTGCCAGTCTAGCTCCAGAGTCCACACACAACCACAGAGAGTCATCGAGGTAAAACCCAATACATTTGAGCAGGAAAGTGAGTATACCTCACAGTATCACTTGTAAACAACAGAAGTCACTCTGACTAGTTTAAGTGGAGAGGGAGAGATTTTTTTAAATATCAGTTCAGGATATCTATGGGTAGGTCAGAGAACCAGGCTCAAATACTACATAGCCAGGAGCAATATGGGTAGAGGAAAAGCCAAACTGCTTTTGGGCCTCTTCCAGTGAAAATACCACTTCTACTGTCTTCCAGCATTTGATGCCAGAAAGTCTGTCATAAGCTCCCCCATTCCTTCCAGAGCCAGAAGTTCCTGCCACTGCACTTACCCAAAGAGCAATCTTGCCATGAGCAGGTAGCCTTGCATTGCTACCTTGGGCAACCCTCGAGTGTGTGATACAACTGACTGGCAAGTCCACATCCTAGCTACAAGAGAGTCTAGGAACCAAAGGGATGTTTTTTTGTTATTTTTAAAGATTCTATCTTAGGAGGACTGGAATCACAATATGTAAAGCTAACAAAAAGTCAAGATGATAAACAAAAGATGTCAGGCAATCACAAAGGGCCACTACACACTCTGAGAACAGGTAGGCTGGGAAGTTTTGGTGAACAATGTTAGCTACAGAAAGTAGGGCCAGATCACGTAGGTACAACTTCACTTCATTTGGAAAGAATTTACTCTAATGAAGACCATAGGTCTCCTATAATAGCAAGACATTTTTCAAGGCATAATGATAATTCATGTAACTCAAAAACTAGGAATACCAATTACTTTGTGACTTTTTTTCCCAACTATTTCAAAATGTTATATAGCATAACAATATGCATCATTTTTCCTATAAGAAAAAGCAAAAGATATTAATTTAGGAAACTGGCCACATTATAAATCATATACTATTTTTGCCTCTTATAGTTCTATACTTTTGTAAGAAGCATTTTCCAAGAAAATGGAGATTTTGAATGGTGGCAATATAACTTTACCATTGTGGAAAGAGAAGCTGGAAACAAAATACTTTATAAATATTCACAAGAAAAGAGTTTAGTTTTGTTTTACGAAATATAAAGTTATTTTTAAAGCATTACTCCTTTAACTATCATGGCCATCTATGTTCTGAATAACATTTCAAATGCTTTCTACAGTAATAATTGTTTCTAGTTTTTTATGTTTAAGGAAAGTTAGCTACATATTATGACATAGAGTATTTCTGAGTAAAGTCCAAGAATTCAGAACTAAAGATATTTATTTTTAAATACCAATTATAGGTAAAGGCAAGGAATTATAGGTAAAGGCAAGTATATAATAACATAAAAACATATATTCTATCTATTGTGTAAACATAGATTGATATTACCATTTTTAAATTGACAATGGAGTCATATGAAACAGCATAACTTTGGAGCATCATTAATGTTAAATCTTTTTTTCAAGATCTATGTGAATAACTGGACATATATTTTAATTTACATAAAATATTTTATATCATGAAATAAGCAGAAATTCAGTCTAACAATTGTAAGAGCAGTTGCTTTTTACTGATTACTTAATATGCAATGTACTATGCTAAGCATTATGTATATAATTTCATTTACTCTAGCTGAATTCTATACCCTTTACTGTACCTGAATTTAAATATAGGAAAATGCTTCACATCCTTCTCAGAAACATTTCTCTAGTTCAACAACACTGCATAGAAACATGAAGAGACCCCAGGGACAATAATCCAAAGAGGATAAAGGCAAAATCTCTGCTTATATGTACTCACGGAATGTCAACGTGGAAATCAGAAGCCGCCGTGGCAAATAAAACTTGGTGGGAGGGAGATGAGAGAAAATGAGAGCATACAGTCATGCAGTGTGAATGGAAAGAGATAATACCTCTATATCTACTTTATGACTTGATAAAACAATATACATTAATGGTTTTGCCATATTTATTTACCATATTAATAATGACGATATATATGAAAATCATGTTCCTTTGCAAAATAGTTGATGGTAAAAGACTGAAGAAATTTTCAGCAAGATATATAAGTTTTTAGTGAGTGCAATATTGACTAGGGAAAGAAACATATATGATCTTGTACCTGAGGAGGTCATAAGTATGGGCCTGAAAATCATGTCCAAACTGTTGCATCCCTAAAATGTGCCAGTAGCCACTGCATTGTTCATAGAAGAAACTTCACCTCAAATACTTTGCCTCTTTATTGTTTTAGTAAATACAATAATATATTGATGATCCATTTTTAAATGATCTGAATACTCATCTTTACATGAAATTTATAACAAAACTTGAATTGACCCAGGAGACTTGTTCTACCACCTTGTTACAACTGCCTTAGCCAAGAGATGCTGGAGGTTTTAAACCACAGTTGCATTAATTTCTTTCAAGTTGAAAATATAAAAGTATATAACTGATGTTAAAAAAAAAAAAAAAAGAACCTAAGAAAAGCATAGCAATCAAAGTAAAGTTTGAGAGTTGGAAACAGAATTGATCATGGAGACCATGAGTCGTCTGAACAGCAGGTTCATTTATGATTAACGAGAAGTCCATATTTCTTTACTAAGAAAATCTTCTGACAATATTCCCTTAAGACAAAAAAAAGGACTGACCAGTGGATCAGAGACAGATTCATTTTTCCATAGGCCACAGACATGACCACTCAGCAAGATGTTAAACTGATCAAAGTTGCCACCACGTTGAACGTGCCTTGGTAGCAAAGTATACATTTTCCTCAGTGATGACTCTGACATAATTTGTAAAGCAATGAAGAAAAAAAGAAAGCGACTGTTGACATCTTTATGTTGTTACATATTTATGAAATTCTGGGTTCTCAAAACACTGTGACAGAGAGACAGAGAAGTTTTCTAGAAGGTGAATCTAACGTGTTATCAGCTCTGCTCAATTTGTTGGTTTCTAAAATTGACAGGCACAGTGTAATAAAATTCTGCCCATGTAACAACCAGGAAATATTCTTGCACATTTTTACTTATTGTTAAGTAATTGAAAACATTATTTTATATTATAACAAACATATGTAGCAAAATATTTTTTAAAATGCTATGCAATTAAGATAAAAGACTCCAAGAGTTGAGTTCATACTTCGTGTAGGTGCAGACTACTGTGTGCAATGGCCGCTGAACCTCTGTAGGTAAATCTGCATTTACTGAAGTACTGAACTAAAACTTTCCAAAAGATCTGCTTAAATGCTTCTTAAACATTAACATTGCAGTGGGAATTATTTGATATCATTTCGTGGGAATTACTTGATATCAGATCATTTCCAATGTGATGACTAGTTATAACAACTATCAAAATTGAGCAACAAAGACAGCTTGCAATAGTGAAAAGATTGTGCTTTACAAGACATGGACTCCAGATCCATCCCTGTTTCTTACTGGCAGTGTGATCTCGGACACGTAATATCTCTGCAATTTTACTTACTATTAGGGATAATATTACATTTACTCAAGGGTTTAACTAAGGTACAAAAGCATTGAGGACTGTAATGTCCTCTTAATGAACTGACCCCTTATCATTATGAAATGTTCCATTTTATCTCTGGTTATATTCCTTATTCTAAAGTCTATTTTGTCTAATATTAATACAGGCACCACAGTTCTGTTTTTGTTGTTATTTAGTGTATACATGATATATCTTTTTCTATCGTTTTACTTTTTGTTTCTTTAAAAGAATATTTATTATAGATTTACCAAGTTCCTGGAAGAAAATATTCTAAACTGTTAACAGCTTTTATTTCAAAGTAATGTGATCGTGTCTTTTATTTTCTTCTTGATAGACTTCTTTATAATATATTTAAATTTTTCCATTATGAAAATGTTATCTGACTTAAAAATTTCAGTTTCTTATCTGGATAAGGATAGGCCTTGTCCACAGCTAATCAACAGGACAAGGATGACTAAACATGAATAACCTCACCTTTCATTTAAGACTTCTTCCTCTTAAAGGAAGAGTGTTCTCAAAGCCAACATTCATTTAAGTGTCCATGATTAAGAAGTCTAAGTGGGTCGCCGCCACAGCATGGCTGACGAGTGGTGTAGGTCTGCACCCAGGATCCGAACCCGTGAACCCAGGCCACCAAAGTGGAGCACACCGAACTTCAACCACTATACCTACATACAAAGTAGAGGAAGACCGGCACAGATGTTAGCTCAGGGCTAATCTTCCTCAAGCAGAAAAAGAGGAGGATTGGCAACAGATGTTAGCTCAGGGCAACTATTCCTCAGCAAAAAAAAAAAAGTGTAAGTGAAAATAGCACCATTTACTCACACATGGATGCTGCTATAACAAACGGTTTTTAAAAAGTCACTTCCCATTTGTGCAGTTCGGTAGTTACCTATATTCACATTGTTGTGTAAAAGATCTCTAGAACTTTTTGATCTTGCAAAATTAAAACTCCATACCCATCAAACAACTCTCCATTTCCTCATCGACCCAACCCCTAACAATTTTATTCTATTTTCTATTTCATGATTTTGACTACTCTTGATTCTGTCCTTTTACTTTCAACCTGTCTGTATCTTTATCTTTAAAGGGAGTTATAGATAGCATATAGTTGGGGCTTGCTTTTATTTCCAATCTGACCATCTGTTTTTTAAATGGAGTGCTTTTGCATTTCACATAATTATCAATATACTGTGTTTAAATGCACCATCTTGCTATTTGTTTTCTATTTCTCCCATCTGTTCTTTGTTCATTTTTCCTCTTTTCTTACCTTCTTTTAGATAAAATTGAGTATTTTAAAAAATATTCCCAGTTCATCTCCACCACTGGTTTATTAACTACATCTGGCTGTTTTATTTGGTGTGTGTGGTTGCTCTAGAATTCATAATATACACCTTTAACTTAACACAGTCCACCTTCAAATACCATACCACTTCACATATACAACACTATACTTCCTTCTATTCTCCCCTCTCTCTGCACTGTTGTTATTCATTTTCATTCAATATGTTACAAACTCCATAATTATGTTCGCTTTGAGCAATTTTCTTTTTAAAAATTTTTAAAATCTTTTATATTTGCCTAGATATTTACCATTTTGAGTGTTCTTCATCTCCTTGTATAGATTTAAATTTCTGTCTAATGTCCTTTTTCTTCTACCTAAAGTTCTTCTGTTCTGAATGGTGTCTGATAAGAAGTCTGATTTATGTTCCTCCATATGTCAGGTATATTCTCCCCTTCTCTCCCAGCTGTTTTTAAGACTACTCTTCATTACTTATTTTCAACAATTTGATTATTATATGCTTTGGTGTGGTTTCTTCTCCTTGAGGCCCACTGAACTTCTTGGATACAGTTTTTATCACATTTAGATAATGTTCAGCCATTATTTCTTCAAATATTTCTTTCTGACTCTCCCCAACTCCTGCGAGTCCAAAGGTACATTTTTAGACAACTTGAGATCATTCCATAGGTCAGTGAGGCTCTGTTCATTTTTCAGTCTTTTTTTCTATCTGATCAGTCTGATCAATTTTGATCAAATGCCAGTACTAAGCTGTGGTCCTTCTGAGACCTCTCCCAAATGCCCCAGGTATGAACAGGTCTCTCCAGTCTGGTTTGTGTGAACTTTATATGAGTTCCAAGAATTGTTCTGCCTATTGCCTTATTTGTTCTTTCCTTGCCTTCCTCCACATATAGGCAGATCATTACTTAACCAAATCTTAAGGGGACCACTCTGAAGATCCCCAGAGCTCTTTCTACACCTCCTTCCTCTCTGTTATTGTTCTCCTTAAAAATTAGTTGCCTTGACCTCTCCAAATTCCAATCCCTGCCTGCTTAATTCAGTGCAATCCTGTGTAGGTTATCCTTCCCTGCTTTGCCTCCAGGCAGGAGGCTGAGGCAATAGTCGAGTTAACCTCATTTTTTATCCTACTCACAAGGATCACAGTCCTTAACTGTCTGTTGTCCAGTATATGAAAAACATTTCATAGATTCTGTCTGGTTTTCTAGTTGTTAATGGTGGGAGGTCAATTCTCATTGCAGTTAATCTCTCGTGGTCACAAGCAAAAGTCCTCCAAGGGTAAAATGAAATATTTTTGTGAGACACTTTATAAACTATGAACCAATATGCAAATATTAGCACAAGAAAACACATCTAGCTGGAGAGAAATACATGCCTCATGATCCAGATTTTTTTTCTTTGTTTTTTTTTTCACTATTTTATTAAGGTCACATTAGTTTATAACATTGTGTAAATTTCAAGTGTACGTCATTATATCCCAGAGGGCAAAAGAGGTAAAGTGACATATACATATGGTGACAGATGGACACTAGACTTTTGGTGACAAACACGATGCAGTGTATACAGAAGCATATTTTTTCTTATCCTACCACAAAGACTTGTACATGAAGGAGAACATGATCTTGCACAGGCTGAAATATTCTGGAAAGATTAATTTCCCCAAAATCAAAATTCCCAAATTACTCAGAATTTTAAATTTCTTTAAGAAGTGTTCCTTTTTACAAAGCACTGACCCTATAAAAATGCAAATAACTCTTGGAAAGAATATTATTTTACACTCTCCTCAATTAATGTGACTGCAGTTAGAACTAGTCATCTGTTGGTACCATGAACCATCACAGCACAGAGGGTCAGGCCCTCTGGATTGTGGGTGGAGGAGAATGAGGTTGAAGGAGAAAGTACATTGCTAAAGGGAGAGAAGGAGGGCTGAATCATCAACTTCACAGCTTTGCCCAGGGCAGGCCCCGAGGGAAAGAATTTGTCTGCTTGCTATATTTCCCTTGGGTACTATCTGTAATTACTATCACAGCTCATTGATTTTCAATTCTTTCTATTAATACATTTATTGGCCATTTTGACATTATTAAAATCAACCCAACTCTGCTTCTTTAGTAGAGGATCTCTCTTCCCTAAAATACGAGTTTTGTAAATGCAGATATTTCTTCCTGCTTTCTAAAAAATGGTCTTCTCATATTAGCAGTAACACAACTTCTGCCTATGTTTTTCTTTGAAGCCAGGGAGTGACATGCAAAGATTTCACTACAGATCAAAAGATCTCAAGCAGTGGGTCATCAGAGAATATTAAATGATAAGCAAATTCATATGTCTAAGATAATTCTATCAATTTACTAGCTATGCTGGCTCCTGTTCCACAGTAGGGGAGGTAATAATGAGACTCTGTTAAAGGGTAATACAAATGGCATTTTTATAATGCTTTTTCTTCTCTTCTGATAAAGTCATTAAAGTAACACTGTCTTACTAAGCTTTTACACACAGATGTATATTAAATCTTTTACGTTAAATTAAACATAGAGGTTTACTGAGGAAAAGAAAAAGATTTGTTGTCTTTTTTCTCTAAAGCTACTGAATTTTAATGTAATGGCCTGTCTTAAATAAGCATTCCACAGCACATATCTAGGTTCAGCTACAATACTTACACCTGTCTCTATCTCTTTATTAAGCCTAAGGATTGGGGTCTTTTCCAAAATAGCACCTGACTCAAAATATTCTCAATTTTCAATGTGGCACTGGTTACCACTTACAATAAATAGCATCTGAAATAATCGCTATTTATTGAGCCCTGACTAACTATAAGCTCCTTGTGCTGGGTGATGAGGAATAATTAGAAACATAAACCATAAGCTCTGCTCTTAAGGAAGTCACAACAGAGTTGACTTAATGGTGCTAGTCAGTTCTTTGTGATACAGGAATGCCTTCAAATACCTTGTTAGGAATGTCTTGCAGAACAGTCTATAAAAGTCCCTGCAAGCTGCCTCTAGGGAAAAGACCATTATTCTCTGTTGTCCTACCTCTAAAACCAGGGAGCTCAGAGGAATCTCTGGTCTGACCAGGGCTGATATTTTCTGCTACTGAGCCATGGATAATACAATTGAATCTATAGCTGTCTGCTGCCAGACCCTGTACCCTTCCTAGCTACACGGCTGTGGTAAAGAGACATTAGGCTCTCTCCCCCAGTGTAACACAGGGAGGTCTTTTACCACCCAGTTACTGACTGCTTGGAGCACTTTAAATTGGCAAAATACACAATCTTTTTCTCTCTCTCTGCCACACTATCTCCATGACTTTGACCCACAGGCCCACAGGTCAGAACCGCACCTTCCTCTACAACAGAAGAAAGTGCAGGGGTAACCAGGGGCATCACGCTGCTGTGGTTGGTGGAGGGACTCAGGTCACCTCCTTCCGGATGGAAGATTCCTCAGGCCTCAGAAAACAAACAGTGAGGGTGACTGAGTGAGGAATGTTTCTTTCATGTCTCCCTCTGACACTTGTGCACCTGTGTATTTTTTTATATTTTTATTTAGAGAGCTCTTCTTGTCTTTTTAAAACATTTTAAAGAATTTCAAACATGCAAAATTAGGGAAAATACTTAAACAAGCCCCCTTGTACCCATCACCCAGCTTCAATAATGATGGTATCAGGACCAATCTTATTTCATCTCTATCCCCATCCACTCTGCCCTCCCATTTTATTTTGCAGCAAATCCTAGACATTTAATCATTTCATCTATAAATATATCAATAAGTATATTTAAAGTATATGAACTCAGAACTCCTTTATAATTGTGGCCAAATACCATTATCACACCAAAATATTCTATCATTTTGTGTTTATATGATAATTGATTTCTGGCTTCATTATTTTTTTACATGTTAAAATCTAATCAGAATTTGAAACATGTCTCCAGATACGCTTAAATAAAAATTCAAATAAAAAAATAAGTGTTCCACTTTGAGATTTACCTTAAATCTTCTTTTAGAATTATAAATTAACTCAGATATTGACATCTCTACCAAATATCTTATGAGAACGGCAGCAATAGAAACTGAAGCAATGGGGCCCTTTTTATTCCTGTTTCCCTCAAAAGGAGAATATTTATTCAGCACCCACCACAAGCAGGCAGGGTCTTGGGACGTTGCAAAGTTCACTTCACTTCCCAGGAGAAATAGGCAGATGGAGACCAAACAGGACCCACACAGCTGGCACCTGGCTAGGGGGGCATCTTAACTTGGGTCTTCTCACTTTAAAGTCTATGCATTTCTACTTCCACACACAGGTAGCATCCCTGTAATATGACTGTCCAACTCATAATTGGAAATGCTTTCTCTCACTCCTTGCCTGTTACCAAAATCAAAGAATGTCAGACTGAACCTGGGAAGGCCTCGGTTCGGATGTAGGACTGTAGGAATGAGGACACAGAGGTCTGGAGATACAAAGTAACTTCCCAATGCCATTCAAGCCGGTGAGTTGCAGGGCTAGGAATAAAATCACGGTTTGTGTCTTTGAGGCAGTACCCTTTCTCTGTGTTCTGCCTCATCTCTGGGTGTAACAGTTCCAGTATTCCTCATCCTGCTGTAGTCCTCTGCATAATAACATGCTAGAACATTCAAGGGCTGATGGCATTTGGGAAGCTCTTGTAACAGCAGGACACACCACCAAAGGTCACAGACAAAGTCATTCCAACACTCCTTGCTGTGCCCCTGAAGTCTATCACAAGAGCACATGCCCTTCCCCTGGACTGCTCAGCAGCACGTGCTGTACTACTGACGAGCCTGAAGAAAACTGAAGTCACATTCCAGGAGACTGCAATAATCACCTATTAGATATCATAACACTAAAGATGCAAGTGTCACAGAATTCCAAACAGAAGGAAGGCACACAGAGTTGGTGTCAATATGCCACCATATCTATCCAGTTCACATGGCTACAAAATGAAGACTCTGCCATCAATGAGAACGTACATTCCCAATATTTGCAATTTTTATTTATGTTCACACAACCCTATGAGGTAGATAGAACCAATTTATAACTAGCTATTGACTGGTTTCATATTTTCACCACACCAATTATAATGCCTGGACAAGTTGAATAAAGTACATATTTACCGAGCACTTACCATGTGCCAGGAACAATAAACACAAGAAATGGTTCATGACCTCTAAGAGCTTACAATCTCACTGAAGAGACGTGACCACAGACACACACCATAAAACTATTAAGAGAATGACACAAAGCAGCCAGAACTTTTTAGAGAAGAGAGAGAGAGTGGCTAACTTGGGCCTGTTTGACAGTCTTTCTTTAAGCTCTGAAATGTGCTCATCAGGTCCTGAATTCCTTGGAGGGGTGGGGGAACATGTAGGGACCAGCTGACAGCAAGAAGACCTAAGGGACTATTTATAGCAAGAAGGAGAGAATGAGCATATGCCTTCACGGTGCACTGAAACAGGAGGTCCACGTAAAGCTTTACAATGCTGCCTGTAGCCTGAAAGGCAGACTAACTTTTCTTCCCTGAAAGACTTGATGTTAATGTCTGTCTTAAAACCAGAGTCTCAAAACAAGGTTTTCCAGAGCAATTATAGACTAGAACCAACACACCAACTTCAGGCTTTCTCATTCATTGTTGTGACACAGAGATACATTTCTATACCTTTTTGTTCACTGTAACTAACATCTTTATCAAAAGGCCATAATCACATATGTAATTATTTTAATTTCACCAATATGTTTACATTTTCTTATGAAGAATCAAATTTCAACCAGCCTTGAATAACAAATGAGGGAAGAAGTCTTATAAGATTGAAATCAAGAAATCTTCAGATTTCTAGCACTCCTTATCTAAAAATTAGTTCTGAGATTCTGAAATTGTACAGTATGTCACCCATCCCATTATCTCCAATGAAAAACTCCAATAAAGTGACCAAAAATGAAGTTCACCTAAATTCTGGATTTTATCACTAATTTTAAAGAAGAACTGATTTAAAGTATTACAAATGACTAAATACAAATTATTGTATTCTATAAATAGTTAAGTCATAATACGTTTCATTAAACACTGTGGGCTGCTTCTCTTGAAGCTTTACTGTAAAGGAGAATGAAATTATATCCGTCATGTATTTAAGAAGTACATACAAAACCAAAGAAAAGAATAAAATCAAGTTTCTACTTCCCTCCAACATACACAATCCAAATTAGGGTTAAAATACCAACATCAGCTCCACTCTCTAGGAGGAAAACTGATTTTAATGAACAGGCGTTAAGTACATAAAACCTATGAAACTACAATTTTTCCTGTCCATATTTGAGGACAGAAAAATACTTTCTATAAATAATGTGACATGAGGTTCTTATTCACACTGTAAAACCTCTGGGAATATTGGCTTTTGTTTTTTGTGCTCCTAAATCTTGCATGCAAACTTTACCTTAAAAGTGAAAAATGATAGTAAAGAGGAGAGAAGTATCTAGATATCATTAAAGATTCCCAGGACTGGTGACAACAATGCACTATCCTGGCTTTGACTAGTGACCCAGGTAGTATTTTCTGACTGGTTTTCTGTATTTTTTTGCTTTCATCCAACATGCATGACTTGAGTAGACTTACTACTACTGAAGTTGAAGAACATACAGTTATGCACTGCACAACGATGTGTCAGTCAACAATGGACCACACACACAACAGTGGTCCCATAAGATTAGCACCATATAGCCTAGGTGTGTAGTAGGCTATACCACCTAGATTTGTAAGTACACTCTATGATGTTCACACAACGACGAAAGCTCCTAATGATGCATTTATATCAGAATGTATCCCCATCATTAAATGACGCCATGACTGTACTGTGAAATAAAAGCAACATGGTGAAATATACCACTTTTTCACTTTTCCATCAGCAATGGAAAAGGGCTATCCTCTCTGAACGAGATGTTATGGTCTGTATGATTTGTTAAACTTGTGCAGAAATTTACTTTATTAAACTGATGTTAATGCATCTAGATTAAGAAAACAACTCTAAAGAAATAAAACAAATCCTTCCTGTGGTTAGGTTAAACAATAAAAGTAAAACTATACAGTTTGGAGGATATAGAGTTTAACTTGATGAGTCTGGCTAGAAAATCCAGGTGAATGCAAGACTTTTTCTGAAGGTTTGTCTACAGTAAACAAATAATATTAATAACTGCCCCATAGTCTTTTCTTTCATGATGCTCTATTGCCTAAGTTTGGGGTTGAATTATGCGAGTCAGTCTTTATGTCACAGATAGAACCATGGAGCTGACATACTCACAAAACTCATTTCAGAGCTATGACAATCAACATGGAACACAAAGGTGAAATGTTATCCTCCGCCACGATGGGGGTCTATTGCAGACACAGGCTTACGCAGAAGAAGAGAAATACATATGAGACGCCATACACTCTGCTACATATTGCTCAGGAACGGAGAAGTGATTGGAGAAGCACTCTAAATGCCACCATCTAGATCCACGCCCTCAGATGTCCTCATTACAAAATCCTTTCGGAACATCAGTATCCTAATCCCTTGAATGGGGTCCCAGATGAACTCATGCACACTGATTTTTATAACAGTGAGATTTTATTCACATGTAAAATTTCTTTGGACTGCTCAATTACAGAACATTGCTAATGTTCTGTTTTGATTTTTTGAATAAGAGATACACATGAGCAGTGCTTTCTCTCTTAAATACAAAATGTGGTCAGCCAATGCCGCAAGCAATTACACTGCCCTTATTATGATTTTAGCTAGTAAAATTATAAATGTTAACAATTATAAAACCTCCTATGTCCTTTTTAAAAAATCTAGCTGTGCTCTTAAGTCTTGATATTCTCAGTAGCCACAAATTAATTCATCAGTTTGACTACGTATTGTTAAATAAGCTTTCTTTTGCTTTTATGTGCTTTTCAAACTCACTGACCTGAATTTCATCAACTGTTTTAGTCCTCACGGAGTAAAAAGCGGTAAACACAAATGTCAAAAGAGAAATCCATCCAAGAAACAGTAATATTCCCATACGTGTATTCTGTAATTTCCTAACTTAGAAAGAACCAAGCTATTTTGACATTGAGGTTATATATACACATCTTATTTTCTAATACTTCCTCTTTGCTTTGGATTTTTATTAGCTTTTCAAAACATTCACCAATTTAAACAAAGTCATCTGGTTCTTTTTTTTTTTTTTTCTTTTAAAGATTTTATTTATTTTATTTTTTCCCCCCAAAGCCCCAGTAGATAGTTGTATGTCATAGCTGCACATCCTTCCAGCTGCTGTACGTGGGACTCGGCCTCAGGATGGACGGAGAAGTGGTGCCTCGATGCGCACCCGGGATCCGAACCCGGGCCACCAGCATCGCAGCGCGCGCACTTAACCACCAAGCCACAGGGCCGGCCCCTCATCTGGTTCTTATAAGGTCACTGTGCCTTTCTAATTTCAGCAAGTTAGTAATATTTGAGGCTGCAAATGGGTGAGAATCAACCACAATCTCAGATATTCTTTACTCAAGAGAGAAAAGCTTAAGCAAGTGAAAATCAGAAGTGTTCTGCAAACCTCAGGACGCTCTGGGAATGACTGCCACTATCATAAAGAGAAGGAGGTGGGGCGTCCTCGGAAACTTCTGCTTACCCCTTGTTCAGATTCCAAAAGCTCTGTTTTGACTCTGACTGCCGGCATCCCATCAAGCATTAACATTCTGTTCTCAAAGGAGTTGATATTCTGAAAATAAAAAAAAGAGAGAGGGAAATTCAGCTATAAAGCATTCAAAAGAGGACATCTGAGAGCGTCTTTCTTCACTGTAGTACATTTAGCACTGCTAACCTAATTTTTTAACAATGAAGTATAATTAAATGAGACTATCAGCATAACCAATTATCCCCCCATTCTGAACTTTCATTTGAAATAATGACCAAGAAGTTGAATTAATCAGTCTGATTCTCTGACCTCTGGGTTGGGGGTCAGACTGTAATAAACTGGAGTAAGGAAACCTTACATTAATTTATATTTATGGGGCTGAAACAATTCATCACACATTTGCAACAGTGGAAGGAAATATAAGGCAAGTTTATTTCTTCCTTATTTCTGGAGGTTTTACTGCTTACAGAAATCCATAAAGGAGAAAACACATAAAAATAATTTATATACTTTCACATTATTGTCAAAGTCTAAATAATTTTTTAAACAAGATAATGTAATTCTAGACACACTGAATTTTGGTATCATGGCAATTCTGATCAAATGAAAATTTCTAGGGCCGGCCCCATGGCTTAGCGGTTAAGTGTGCACGCTCCGCTGCTGGCGGCCTGGGTTTGGATCCTGGGTGCCCATCACTGCACCGCTTCTCTGGCCATGCTGAGGCCACGTCCCACATACAGCAACTAGAAGGATGTCCAGCTATGACATACAACTATCTACTGGAGCTTTGGGGGAAATAAATAAATAATTAATTTAAAAAAAAAAGTGCATATGCTAAAAAAAAAAAAAAGAAAATTTCTACATATCAATCCCAAATATCTACTTTAAAAACAACCAACATAAGTCCTGGATTAAGAGTAATTCCTAAACTGAAGTCATAACCAAAGAATAAATTAACAATTTGCTTTCTGTTCTGGTGTACGTTTGGCTCAATTGGCCACCTCTTGAAAGGAAAACATTATTTCTATTGTGGCTCAATAGAATTTCAAACAACATCTATAAAAAGATTAAATCAAGGTTATTTTCTACTAATTTTCACTGCTTTGGGGATTTCTGAAGTCAATAACCTATGAAGGGAGTCAGAAAACCACATATCAGTGCTTGCTTAAGGCCAAAACCAACGTCCTGTTTTAAAACATGTTTAGAATGCAAACCTTACCCTCACATACTGACTACACTAAGAAACTGAAATAAGGAAATTTGACTGAGTTTTTAGAATGGTTCCTTTGCTCAATTATAGAATGTAGCCACATGACACTACAGTAGTTATTAAAAGAAAAAGAGATCTGTTTCTAAATATTTTGCCTACATGGTGACAAAGGTGAATATCATTTCCAAACCTTCAGGTTTTCACCTTTCATGTAGTTGCTTTTCCACCAAACAGGCATTTAAATAAAAACAACTCTCACTTCAACAAATCATAAATTAAATGTTTTTATTACCAAATAATACCAACAGAGTGCAGTATAGTGAAGCTCTATTTCTATTTCTTGACTCTCCTTTTTGTTTAAGAAAAGTATGCTAAGAAAATTTATAGGGCCTCATCACAAATATTTGCTCTGAGAAATCAACAAGAAAGAGCAAATTTACTCGAGAGCTAATGAGCATTTTAAAATTTCCTGCTACCTAGTCTATTAGGTAAGAAAAAGAAGAAAAATTACTGTCATGTTCTTTTCTTAGAAATATACAATATTATTAAACGTGGCAGGATACATTTTTAAAAATTTTTGCTTTTGACTTGTCCATATTTTTCAGGGATTTTGCATCCTAAGAGCTTAGGGCAGAAGGAACTGTGATATTACTGGCCAGCTCAGTTAATTTGTTCCAAGCTTAAAATCCTTTCATGGAGGCTAGTGAGTTGTTTACACGTCAGGCATGGATCTCAAATCCTAATGTGTCACTTGCTTCCGTGGTTGGAAGCAGCCAGCTTGGCTTGTCACCACCCAGTCTCAGGGAAGCCTTCCTGCAGCAGCCAGCCCTCAACTCTCCTGCCTTTCACAGCAGCCAGGAATCTACCATAACAAAGCATCCCGGGGGCTGTGTGGTTGGTAGACAACGAAGGATGAGTTGATATTGCTTCCTACCCCAGAGGAGGTCTTGCCCAGACCAAAAGGGAAGAAGATGCTTTGCAAAGGAGGGGAAAAGACAAAGAGCGATTCTGAAGAAGTAGGTTTAATGAACTGTTAGAATCTGATTAGAGGCTAATGTCCTTTTAGTGCTTTGTACCAATTTACAGCTGAAATACTTTAACCATTTTCCTCACTGGCTGTGATCAACTCATTAGTTTAAAAAATGCAAGCTAACCAGAGACTTTGAAGTTAAAAACTGATAAATCATGAAAACCTTGATTGGGTCCATATTCCATTTAGCACATTTAAATATCACTGTATTTTCAACATGAGTTTTTTTAACTGTTGTTTTTGAATAATTCCACATGTGTTAAAGACAGGATGGACATTTTAGTTTCATGTAAAAATGAAAAAATAAAACACATTTTCAAAATTTTTTTAAGAAATTAAGTATTTCCTGGAAATATTTCTCTTTCTATGATTTTCCAGGATCTCCACAGCTACAACCATAATAAACACCATAAATAATAACATCCACAGCTAAAGAACCAAGCCATAACTACCAAACTCTTTCAACTAGTGTAGATTCAATCCATATATATGCCTGAAAATTATATTATAAATATATACGAAGCATATTAATGTCTGCACTCATGATTCTAACTGTTTAGCATAAACATAAGCACTGAGCATCACACGATATTCCAAACCATCCAGGAAGGTGTATGGTTTTTTATAGAGCACATGGTAATAGAACAGCAATGAGAATATAGTCCTTGGAACAAAATATCGATAGATTTCTCTCTCTAAGCTAAAATCAAATAAATAATCTCAGTTGACCGTAGACTTTAAATATGTAATAAACTCTAATAATTTGGAATGGTTGTCAAACATATCTTGCCACAATCTTAATCAAACACATTGGCTGTGGAATCAATAGCTCAATTGATTCCCAAGAGGTCAATAAAATTACAGTCAGCGATTTAGCAACACAGTACTTTTTGTATATTTATGTCGTAACAGTTTGATATTATACAACCCTTAGAATTAATTAATAATTTACTGTATATACATATATATTCATACACCCATAAATGACACACGTGTATACACCTATGTTACTTGTTTTGTATGAGTAGATTTTGTCAATTGAAGCAAAATTTACCATCAGATTTTATTAGCTGGCTGTTGACCACTACACGTGCACTGAATGAGAATGGTACTCTGGATGTTCCTATTTGCCAAATAAGTTTTGGCAACACAGTAGTCCAGCTGACAGTAGCTCTCCTAATCAACAGCCGTATAAGCACAACTGTCATTGATCCTACCATCTCAAAATATTTTGAACGGAATGTGCAGGAAGGAAAGGGACTGATGCTCAACGATCATAATTCATAAAAACATAGAACTCATAAAAATATAGAAAGCTGACTTTCCAGGTCAACTACTACAATCTGCCCTCCTACTCGCACAATGCAGGTCTTTTCCTTTCCCTCCTCCTGACTGTGTGTCATCCAGTTTGCACAACTGGAATGATGAAGAGCCAGCCAGCCAATATTCAATAGACCTAATTTTTTTAAAAAGTTTCCTTTCATAAGCCAAAAAAACTACTGGTATTTGTTTTGATCTTTCAAGGTACAAGACATAGTCACTTAAATATGTATCCATCTTAAATCTTCAAGTTTGGCTACAGGTGATGAGAAATATGAACTGCCCTCCACCTAATACCCGTGTTATGTTAAACAGTGATGTAAGAAACATACGAGTAGCAATTCAGGATTCATTGCACCAAGTTGATTAAGGCACTTTCATGGGAGATTCTTAAAGATCTGTAATGCAAACATGCCAACTGGTTAAAAGTTTCATCCTGTGGGTACCTTTTCCTATGGAAAAAGCAACAGAATCCAATTACAAGGAAATTAGGCTTTTGCTTACGAAGAATTTCTTTTTTTTTTTTTTTTAAAGATTTTTTTTATTTTATTTTTTCCCCCCAAAGCCCCAGTAGATAGTTGTATGTCATAGCTGCACATCCTTCTAGTTGCTGTATGTGGGACTCGGCCTCAGGATGGACGGAGAAGTGGTGCCTCGATGCGCACCCGGGATCCGAACCCGGGCCACCAGCATTGCAGCGTGCGCACTCAACCACCAAGCCACAGGGCCGGCCCTGAAGAATTTCTTACAGAAGTCAACCTCTCCCCTTTCTTGACTCAACTCTACCATGACAACGACAATAACAACCAACAACAATAGCAATTTTTTTCAAGCCTTTACTACAGATGTGCCAGTCCAACCAACTAATATGTCATTTTTTTGGAGAAAACACAACTCTTTTATCCCAACCCCAAAACTTGTGCTGAAATACAAAAGAATTAGTGAATTCCTCCCACTCTTTATAAGCAAGGATCAACAAACCTAACAGATTAGAATCATGCCCAGCCAACGGTTTCAGTTATTTACTGCTGTGCAACAAATCACATAGTAGCATAAAACAACAATCATTTTATTATTATCTTGATAACATAATAATACCACCTAATATTTGCACATTTCCTATGGGTCAGACCCTGTGCTAAGAGTTGTGCACATAAATACTCATTTAATCCTCACAGCAACCCAAAAGTTCGATGCTCTATTATCTGAAGATGAGGCATCTGAGACACAAGGAGGTTAAATTGTCCAAAGTCACAAGACTAGTAAATGGTACAGCTCTGTTTCAAACCGAATGAGTCTGAGCCCAAGCTGAGCTCCTAACCACTATCACTATCTCTCTCCGCTCCCTATATCAAAATGGGAAAAAATATAAGCAACTTATTGAAGGGCCCAATAAAGGAGCTCTGGAATCCCAGTAACAGTTCCTTTCAGGGCTGAGCTGATTTAGTCATTGAACCGAATGTGCAACTTCTGGTCATTGGTGAGCACCAACATCGTGGGGAATAACAATAAAAGGTCAAATAAGCCCCTAGTTTCAAAGCTATTTTACTTTTTCTTCTTTAAATAAAGCTTTCAACATATTTTATTGGCTTGATGAGATTATACATACTGATCCTAGAAATATCTCATAATTAATTCAGCAAGCCAGTCCCATCCTGACTTCAACATCCAGAAAATCTATGGTAATCTCATCTACTACCCAGTGTTCTGAAAATATTCATATCCTTGGAGGCTCATTCAATATTTTCACAATAGTTTCATGTACTTGAATGATACAGTAACTTCATCTTCTACATTTTATACTCAAGAGAGATACATTTTGGCATCACATTTAATTTATAATCACTTAGATTACATGAATAAGCTCAAATATCCTTACACCAATAACACAATTTTGTAGAGGGCATATGCATAATCAAAGCAACTGAAATGGTACAAAGTAAACATCAGTTCAAACACAGACTTTCCATTCTAATCCAGTCTCTCATCTTTCACTCCTTTGCAGCACAGGAGAGTAGATATCACTTATTTGACCATATTTTATTGGCAGAACTAAGATCCAAAACTATAGACCTACTGGGGCTCTCAACTTAAATCCCCTTTAGTGTTTTCAATAATCCATATATACATTATTCTGAAATATTTGTCTTCAGTCTCAAAAACAAAACTCTTCCATAAATATCCTCACACTGAAACATGGAATTGTGTCTCTCATAAGGACTGGTAAAACTATAATGTAATGCAGCAACTTATATTTTCCTGGTAGCAAGGATCATTCTGTCTCCTATGTTGGTAAAGTGCTAAATTACCACAGCAACATACAGTTTACACTAATATTTTAGAAATGTTTCCTATGAATGATAGTTGCTACTCTAGCCATGAAAAACAGATAGAAGTTCTTATTCAAGCTGCAAATAGATGCTTTTCAAGAGGGCAACCAACTCAACCCAAACTGGGAGCCAAAATTTGCTAGTGGCATTTTCAAAGCACCTCAATACATTTTCAGAAATTATAACGGATGCATGACTTCTTTCCTTTGTTCATTGTGCAGAGGATGTTAAATTGACATCTGAGCTTCCAAATAACACTTTCCACCCCAGCAGTAACACAAATTGTAATAGAATATTATTTTTTGTCATTCATATTCTGAAGAGCACACTTGGGGGTTGTGAGTTGGCCAAATCTCCCCATAAACATGGAGTGAGGGTCTTTGCTATGCCAAAGTCATCTCACTCCATCCACGCCATGTTCATGAACCATGAGGCACTATGGGTGATCAGAGGGGCAACCCAGGGACTGGAGAACAGAAACTAACTCAAAAACCAAGAAAATATCATGGCAAGAGAAATGCCAACCTACCACCAACCAAACCCTAGAGAGCGAGAGCAAAACTTCAGGTCAGCTGGGCAGGTATTAACATTCCAGGGAGGACCTAACATGTAGGATCAGGTATTGGGGTATCAGGACGGGCTAACAAGTAGTCTTGACGTCATGTAAAGATAAGAGATTGAGTTCAGTTCTGGAAAAGGAAGCCAGAAACAAGATTCTCTCCAGGAAACAGGGCTAGCAGAAACTAATTCTAAGGGCCGAGTCCCAGCACAGGCCAGAGCTAGAGAACAGGAGTAGACAGGAACCAGACAGCTAACCATTTGCCCCAGCCAATGCCTCCCAGCCTCCTGCCCTGGGCACACGCATGGACACCGAAACCAGGCACCATGAGCAGAGAGCAGAGAGCCCGACATAGCAGACAGGCCCCACACGTGGAACGTTACAAGTGCAACAAAACCACAATACGATCACAGGGCCTCAGAATTTAAAAAATAACAACTATAATAACAAAACTTAACATTTACTGAGCTCTTATTTACCAGGTATTGTTTCATGTGCTTCACATTAGTCACATCATTCATTTTTTCATTCATTGATTCGTTAAAAAAATACTTACTGAGTGCCGGGCCCTGTCTAGGTATTTAGGATATATCAGTGAACAAAAGACAGAAAATTTTATAGAGTTTCATTCTGGTCATTTAGTCTCCCAACAACTTTGTTTTACTATGTCCATTTTAGACAAGAAAATTAAAGTTAGAGAAAGTAAACAAACTGCCCAAGGTTATGAAAATGGCAGGTAATCTAACTCTATTTTCCATTGCTCCCAGAGATAGAGATCCTCAACTGCCGGGCAGTTAATATTGGCTGCAAAGCTAAACAAGCCCAGAACTGTCCAAGCCACCCTGGCTAGCGCACTTCAGTCTCCTCACATAACAAAAGGCTGGGAACTGGGGCTGAGGTGGGAACAGCAAAGCAAAGGCAGGCTGATTACAGATACACTGAAGGGAGATAGTGTTAAGGTCATTCTGAAGTCCTTCCCCTGCCCTACAGCAGGTGCCTCCAACCAATGTGCCTCCAACCACATTTACCCAATGTGCCTCTAACCAGTTACCCAATCCCACTTTCTACTATTTTGCTCAGGCTACATCTCAATCATCTCAAAAATGCTCTCTCCTCCAGGCCTCTGTACATTCTATTCCATTTTTGTATTCATTGCTACCTGACATATTCTTACTTGCTATTACACTGGCATGTAAGTTCCAGGAGGGGCATGCCTTTGTTCTTTGTTCATAACAGTATCCCTATCCCCAGACTTATAACAGTGTCTAACACATAGTATGAGCTCAGTAAATATTTGCCGGGCTAACGAGAAGAATAAATGTATACAGATGTAAGACCAGTTCACTCTCCCGGGTCTAACTGACCCAGGTGATAACTGGTTGTTCACAGACAGACAGGAAAAAAGAGCAAAAGCAAAATCTTAGGGCTATGAAGTTCTCCAAACATGGGGAAGAATAAGGAAGGATATGGTATGGCTGGAACATAGTGTTCACTGGAAGAGAAACTGGAGATGAGACCAGATAGGTAACTTGAGAACAGGTCATGAAGGGTCTTACATGTTATGATAATTCATTTATTCATTCAGAAATATGTCTTTAATGCCTGCCATGTGCTACTTGCTAGGGGTGCAAGTGAACAAGATAGAAAGGTTCCCTGCTTTAAGAGACTTGAGGTAAATGGGGAAGAACTGTGTTTGGGCATCACACACATAATAGATGATGGGGAGTGGTGAAGGCTTATTAAGGAAAAGCAAGATGTGTTTAGGCTTTGTGTTTAGAAAGATAGCACCAAAATTAACTTGGAAGATGGCTTATAAAGATATAGGATTTGATGCAGAAAGGAAAGCAACCAGTTCATAGGCTAACACAATAGCCCAGGGGAGAGATGGTGAGGGCTACGCTAAGGGAGTGGCAGTGGGACCGAAGAGGAGGAAAAATATTTGAGAGCGAGTTCATAGGAAGAATGAACAGCCTTTGACGACTGATGAGGAGGAGAAAGAATGGTGCTAAGACAGAGCTGGGAGGAATGTCAAGGATGGCATCGATTTTTCTAGATTGTATATGAAGGCTGACGTAGGAAGCCCAGTAGGAAAAGCAAACCATGCCATATACTCCTCCAATATCCCTTGAAAGACCTACTATACTCTGAGATTCCTGGATATTTGGGAATATTGTTTAATTTCAATATATTTTTGCTTACTCAAGTCAGGATCTGTTAGGCACAGAGGAAGATTTCTCTTAAGCTGATTACGTTCAAATCTTAGATACTAATAAAATCAAATTTATTCAAACTTGGAAACACAGGTTTGGTTGAAATAAAGCAAAAAAAACCCCACTATATGAATAAGGCATTTTATTAGCTACATATTCAAGACAAGAATTAACTCTGCTTTTACTAACATTTTTCCTGGGATTTACCAGTTTTACATATTTTTGTGGTTATCAAAACGTAAAAAAAAAAAAACAAAACAGAATAAATATTTGCCAAAGTACAAGTTTAAGAGCACTGTACATTAACATATTCATCAGCCATTTCCCTTTATGAAAAGTCGTTTGGACAGTAATGAAAAAACATCCAGAACACTGAATAGAATATATAATGAAATAACATCCCTGGTCCTCTGTGCCTAAAGAAAATGAAGATTACTATCAAGTATTAAGTCATTTATTTTTCTGTAGGAAACAAAGGAAATGACTATTAACCTATATTTCCACCTTTCCTGGTCTACAATGATGTCAAGTGGCTCCTTATCAAACCCAAAATGGATTATCTTATTAAAACATGGGCTGTTGAGTGTTTGTCTCCTGCACAGCCTGAAGAAAGTACTGAAGAGTTGGGAATAAGTAAAAGAATTTTGAGGAGAAATAAAAATACAAGTTAACTTTTTTTAAATTATGACTATTCTAATGAAAACAAGAGCGAGATAGAACTTAAGGCTCTCCTCAGTGGCCAAAAAAAATATGTAAACTGCTAAACAGATAAACCAGGTTTTACATTCACTCCAAAAATCTATATTTACTTCTCATTTTATATTTTAAACACTTACTGAGTTAAGAATTCATACCAAAAAAATATATTACATTCTTTGAAAACCCTAGGCATGATCTTGGTTTTTAATGTATGTTTCCAAAAAATAAAGGTAGAAAAAATGACCTTTACAGTTTATTTCATCCAAGAAGGATTGTCAAAGCATATAAAAGCACTATGTAGTGTTTGCCATGTTGTCAAAAGGTGTAACAAAAGTAATTGCTACTAAAAGAATACATCAACAGTAACAAAGTTGCAATCATTTGCACTGCCTGGACAGTCTTGTCAGACACATCACAAAAATGGCTATGCCTTTCCTCTCACTTTTTCCCCACAACACTCTGGGTCCTGGGAATGCAGTGGAGAAAGACATTACTAGTTGATTGCCAAATGGCCAAATGCACAAGCTTGACTCAAAATGTAATCTGTCAGTTTCCAAGTATATCCACCTCTAGCTATAATTTTTCCAGACTCCCCAAATTCTAATTTGACATTTGACATTTTTATTGGCAATGCTGTTACATATCTACTTTCATTTTATCCCAATACCATTTCCAAGAATTCTGACCAACTTAAGCTTTTTTTTAAAAGCATTCTATCTTTTGGGTCTATGCTTTTTTCTGTATACTTGCATAATTGTACAGAAGTGTAAGTTAGAATAGAATATTGCCCAGAACATGGGCTTAATAAAGACTTCCTGAACTATGATCTTCTCATGGTTTCAGTTTTCTTATCTGTAAAATGCAGATAACTTTCTACTTCACAGAACAGTTTTCAGGATTCAATGACACAATGCACATAAGGTGCTTTAGCACATTACAAGTCTTTGCTGTTAATAGCTAATATTAAATAATTATAACTAGTAGTAGTAATAGCAATACTATTTCATCCATTCTTCACAAACTTACTTTCAAGAATGGATGTCCTAATCTGATATTCTTTGACTCGTTTCAGAACTCAGTTTTATGTGTTAGAGTCTCTAGATGAACTATTACATAATTAGACTGGAAAAGGTAGACTTGTTAAAAATACCAATGACAGGAATTGATGGAGGATTGATCTACACAATTAATATCTATTTCTCGTGATGCATGGCAACAATGAACTGTTTCATCTGTTTAAAACGGTGAGGATGCACATCAATTACAAAGGGACACAACTGGCCTCTCCATGGGCATCCCGACGAGGACATTTAAAATTCTCTGACTCCTAAAGACAACCATGAAGTGTTTGATCGCCCTTCCTAGCAATCAAATGCTATCTGATGCAGCGTTAAAAAGCCTTTACTTACGGTTTCCTCTCACGTGATTGCTCAGAAATACACTGCTTTAAAGAAAGATATTTACTATTACAACATATTTGTTATTGGAGAAGATACCTACAAGGTGGTGTGTATTTGAGCTGCGGAAAACCTGCAAAATTATTTGAGGAAAACACAAGAACTACACAGGAGATAAAATAAATCCAACTTGCTGAAAGTTTAAAATTTACCTATATTTACAGCAAGACGAAGCCAGTGGTACTAACACCTCTATGCCATTATCCACGCTGCTGTCATCTTAAATGCCCTTCCGTCATCTCCGCATTTCCTCATTTTATCAACTATTCTTATTTCTTCTTAGAATTTCTACAGGATGTGTGTGTATGTGTGCATGTGTGTATATAAATAAATTAAATACAGGGCTTCTTTCTCTTTTATGAATACTTCTCAAATTTTACAATGTAACACAGTGAAAGTCAGAAAAGAAACAAAATTCATTCAACAGAAACCTAGAGTACACTTTTTCATTAAGGAATTACATAACTGCACAGCATTTACTCAGGCCTTGTTACTTCCTGCCAGCCTCTTAATAAACCTGCCCCATAAAAATAGAAACAGTATAATTTTGAACCTGTATGACTTATTGTACCCAGGAAGTTTCTATTACCTTTTTCTGCCACTTAATACTGAACATAACTAAAATAAATGTTGCGCATAGAGAGAGGAAATATGGTCTGCTTAGGAAGTCCATTGCTATAACTCAGATATTCTTTTAGACCAGGGCTTTTCAACATCTGCACAATGGACATTTAGACCTGATAATTCTTTGTTGTGGGGGCTGTCCTGTGCATTGCAAGATGTTCAACAGCATCCCTGCCTTCTACCACTAGATTCCAGTAGCACTCCCTCACTCCCACAGTTCTAACAATCAAAAATGCCCTCAGAAATTGCCAAATATCGGGGGGGTGGGGGGACGAAAAGGGCAGGTGGGTGCCTTATTTAAGAGCACTGTTTTATAGTTACTGATATTATGAACTTATTGTGAAAGAATTGTAATTTTACGCTGAATTATGTTACCCAATAGTATAAACATAACCTCAATAGTAAAAAAAAATAATAATAATACCTGATATAAAGAATATTTATAGTTTACTTTAGAATACACCTGCTGGGCAATTAGAAACATTTTATAAGATGGTTTTATTATTTTGCTTGAATTCCTTCTCCCCTTTGTGCATATCCAGATTTTCCCACCAAACAAGTACAAAGATGCCAGAAAGGAGCTGTGAATGTGCTCATTAGTTCAAGCTATGGGAACTGAAAGTTCGAAACCTTTAACGATTTCAATATTAATATAGCAACTCAAGCAACTCTCTCTGGCCCCATTCTTAGACATGGCCAGTGAGAATTTACCAAATTAGCTTCTCAAATCCCCAAAGTAAGAAACTGTAATTACCCAAATGAATATAGTAACTTAACTTTCAACAAGAAACTAGAAGATAAGAGTTTTCATTCTTGGCTCTACACCTGATTTGCTGGATGATGTTTTACACTTTGCTTTTCTTCACAGAAACCAGGACTGACCCCTCTATCAAAAACAAAGTATTTCACAATATGAGGGGAAATATAAACTTGTCTATATTTTATTAATTTTGTTAGGAATGTTATCTTCTAAATAGCATAAAATTCAGTACATCCTTGTGGCCCGGAGGAGTCAGTTCCTCTGGTTGCAGCGGACCAGGAGAACAAATTAAGATCACCAAAGGTTATGTAAATTATTCATAGGAATAAAAGAAGGAATTTTTTTGTGTGTGTGTGAGGAAGATAGGCCCTGAGCTAACATCTGCCAATCTTCCTCTTTTTGCTGAGGAAGACTGGCCCTGGGCTAACATCCATGCCCATCTTCCTCTACTTTATATGGGACGCCGCCACAGTATGGCTTGACAAGCAGTGCAACGATGCGCGCCTGGAATCTCAACTGGCAAACCCCGGGCCGCCGCAGCGGAGCGCGTACACTTAGTCGTTTGTGCCACCGGGCCGGCCCAAGAAGGAATTCTTTTTTTTTTTTTTTTTTTTTTTTTTTAAAGATTTTATTTATTCATTTTTTTTCCCCCCAAAGCCCCAGTAGATAGTTGCATGTCATAGGTTCACATCCTTCTAGTTGCTGTACGTGGGACTCGGCCTCGCGTTGGACGGAGAAGTGGTGCCTCGGGGCGCGCCCGGGATCCGAACCCGGGCCGCCAGCATCAGAGCGCGCGCACTTAACCGCTAAGCCACGGAGCCGGCCCAGGAATTCTTTTTTAGAAGACAGGAGAACATGCTGGAAAGGCAAACCACAAATTCACTTCCATTCATACATGCACAGTCTACACCCACGGTGCCTGGGTAGCCACTAACTCCAAGCAGCTACTGGGCAGCTGAAATGTGACTAGTCCAATTTAGATGCGCTTTATATGTAAAACACACACTGAATTTTGAAGACTTAGTATGAAAAAGAGAATGTAGAACATTTTATTAATTTTTAATTGATTACATATTGAAATATTTTGGTTATATCAGGTTAAATAAAATATATTAAATATATTTTTTAGTATTTAATGTGTCTACTAGAAAATTTAAAACTACACATATGGGCTTCATTCCAGGTCTATTGGCCAAGGCTGTTCTACACCATCACTTCAGTAGACCTCAACCTGTATTGGTATCAAGATCTTCCCTCCAGCCTTTCCCAATCTTTTTGGGAACTGGGGGTGGGGGGTGTGAGAAGTTTTGAATGTCACAAAATTGAAGGAGTGCCACTGGCCTTTAGTGGCCAGGGATGCTAAAAGTCCTCAATGTAGGAGTCACTCCCATAAAATGAAGAATTAACCTATCCATAACCTCAGTGTGTCTTCACCAAAAAACAGGCAGGTGATATTATCAGCCAGCCAGACTTCAGCAGCTAATTGCTGGAACCCAATTTTGTATTTTCAGCCCTGATCTCTTTCTCTCAACATCAAGAAGTATATTCCAACTGACTGGCTGACGTCTCCAACTGCACATTCCACAGCACGCCACAACTTACCAATCCAAACCAAATTCACTATCTCCGATTGCCACTCCCCCTAAAAAAAACTTAAATAAAAAGAAAACAAGAAAATCTTGCTCTGCCTCATGAATTGTCCCTCAAGGAATGTCATCATCATCAACTCTGTTTCTCAGACTAAAAACCTTCGCCTTGTTAACTCACAGGAAATATGTTACCAGAATCCATGGCCAGTCACAGCCAGCCTTTCCTCTCAATTCCCGTTAGTCTTTGTCCCACAAATGATAGTCCTGCTACCTTCTTCTTCCACTTCACTGCCAGAGACATCATGGCACGGAGGGGAATTGTTCCCCTAACAAGGTCTAAAGCTTAACTAACTTAACCTTAACCAGCATCAGAGGGAAAACCTCCATGATCTTTGATGCCAGATAAAATTTAAAGTCATGAAGAAGCCTTAGAAAATTTGACTGCATTTTAGGCAAGAAGATTCAGATAAAGGAAAAAGCATAAATTAAGTCTATTAGTAAATAAGGATTAAAGGTGACTTATAAAGGAGTTAAAGTATTACATATGATTATATATTATCTATGTGGCTATATATAATACATGTTATGCCCTATATACATATAACATTATATCATGTAATATATAATTAGCATGTATGGTTATTTAAATTAAATATAAAATAAGTTTTTAGCGGCATTATTTTTCAGCACAATATCAGAAAATGCTGTTTTTAAAAACAAACATACTGGGTTCCGCTTTGGCAGCCCGGGTCCAGTTCCCAGGCACAGACCTACAGCACTTGTCTGTTAATGGCCATGCTGTGGCAGCGGTGGCTCACATACAAACAAAACAAAAATAAAAAAAAAAAAAAAAGAGGGAGATAAAGAGGGGGATTGGCAACAGATGTTAGCTCAGGGTGAATCTTCCTTAGCAAAAAAAGAAGAAAAAAAAAAAACACAAAAGAACAAAGATATTGATGCTAGATTTTAAAAGGGAAAACCATGGTAAAATTTACCTTGCTCATAAGTACATGGTTTGTTTCTAAAGATCAGACCATCTGGAATCATCGCCACCTTTTGAATATACAAAACCGTAGAAACAACAGCCTCAAATACTGCAAAATGCAATTTTTTTCTTTCGATATTGACTTGAAAGCCTACTAAACTCTGAAAAAAGCTGGAGAAACACAAATGGAAGAGAAACATCAAGGCCTACTAGCATCCTGGTAAAAATAATGAAGTTAACATTAAATGCTATTCTAAGAAAATGACTGAACAAGCACATACTTAAGCATGTGTAACACCACACTGCTTACAGTATTTTAAAAAAAAAAAAAGGAATCAATCTAAATGGCAAACAATAGGGAACTGGTTGAATGGATTACAGGACATACAAACCACTGAATAATATTTATTCACTGAATTTATGATATATATCTTTTTGTCTTGAAGTAGATGAAAAATGAATGATCGTAATTAACTGAAAAAGATATGACAGAAGAATATGTTCCCATAGCTTTAAAAATAATGCTTATAACAGAGAGAGAGAAAGAGAGAGAGAGAGACACACACAGAAAGAGCTAAAAGGAAACACATTCAAAATTGGAGCCAACAGGACATGCAGTAATATTTTTCCTTTTTGCTTTGACAAATTTTCTCACTTTTTATGAATTTCATATACTATTTGTGTAATTAAAAGAAATATAATCATCTCTGAGTATCCATAGGGAATTAGTTCCAGGACCACCCTACAGATACTAAAATCCACGGATGCTCAAGTCCCTTATATAAAACGGGTTAGTATTTGCATATAACCTATGCACATCCTCCCGTATACTTTAAATCATCTCTAGATTATTTATAATACCTAATACAATATAAATGCCATGTAAATAGCTGTTATACTGTATTGTTTAGGGAATAATGACAAGAAAAAAAAGTCTGTACATGTTCGGTACAGACACAACCATCGTAGGTCTTTCCATCTGTAGCTGGTAGAATCTGCAAACATAGAACCTGTGGATACACAGAACCAACTGTATTTGGGTGTTCAAATTTTAAGGTAAAAAAGAGCCAAACAGGTTAAAAGAAAAACAGATGAGAGAAATCAAAGTTTTCATCCAGATTAACTCTCATAAAGTGTAAAAAGGTCACATCAATTCTTTAACCAGGAAAGTGCACACATACACAGTCGCATGTTTATTTATTTTACAATTAGAATTTAACTACCATAAATCTAAAAAATACGTAGGCAAAAGTGAAAGGAACTTATTGTCTAAGTTATATTTGTAATTGATAGATTGAATTCTGTTATACTGCTTCAAGTGGGCTATTAACTGTTTTTTTTTGTTTTTGTTTTTGTTTTTTGTGAGGAAGATCAGCCCTGAGCTAACATCCATGCTAATCCTCCTCTTTTTGCTGAGGAAGACCGGCTCTGAGCTAACGTCTATTGCCAATCCTCCTCCTTTTTTTCTTCCCCAAGGCCCCAGTAGATAGTTGTATGTCATAGCTGCACATCCTTCTAGTTGCTGTGTGTGGGACACGGCCTCAGCATGGCGGGAGAAGCGGTGGGGTCGGTGTGCGCCCGGGATCCGACCCCGGGCCGCCAGTAGTGGAGTGCACACACTTAACCTCTAAGCCACGGGGCCGGCCCTGGGCTATTAAGTGTTGTTTGCAAATATTTTCATTATACAGAGATCTGTGATATATTGCTACCTACTCAGCAAATATTATCATCTTTTTTATGTTCTAGGCAATTCCATGACAACAGAAAACTACACACATGATACTACTATCTTGTGCTAAGAATTTAGCATCCTAAAAAAAGGAAACTATGGGCCACATACTTTTATTTTTTTCACTACACAGAGAAGCCAGTGGTTGTATTTTAAAAGATTTTATTACTCTTATGGAAAAGCAATCTTTCCTGTACTTGTCTGGAAAAGTATAGGAGCAAAAAGATTTACACTCGTCAGATTTTTAAACAAAATATACTATCTTATAATAACCACAGACAATTATACTCTCTGCCCTTTGTGCAGATCTCCCAGTTCCCCAGGCCCTTCATTGTTAAGGCCACATTCTCTGATTACATAACAATATTGGAATTGTTACTTGAGAAAATTCCTAGAGAGTTATGAGGAAAAGAACGAGGTTCAACAATGCATTTTTGGAAGAACTAAAAATATCCTCAGGGATTTTCAATTTCCGGTCCACCACATAAAAAGTTTAAAGTCACCAATCCATGGTAACAATAAGTAAAAAGCTGAATAAACAAAAATCACAACTTTTGTTAGATCCATCAGAGAAGTGAGGTCATAAGGCAAACCACTGCCCCCAAAATTGGAGAAAAAGACAAGAGGATACAGAGAACCACAACTCACCAGAGCAAAAACCCCCAAACAAAAACCTCCTGGGAACCAGTGCTAAGGTAGAGAAACCTGCACTGTAATTGAAGAATTACTAGAGGCTCAGGGTGAACAAGATTGCGATTTAAAAATTCCAGGGGAACGCAGTTATGGGGGTATCCCCACACTTTTGTAAGTTTTATCTCCAGGAGCATTGCGATGTCTTTACAGTGAATATTGGAAAAAGATCCCCTCATACTTCAATCAGGGGTAGGGTTTCCATTTGAAATATGCCAGGGCACTAACTCCTTCTTAATAAGGCTTGCCCTCAGGAGAAACTCTTACCAGAGCCTAACCTGCTGGGCTCTTATCAGCACCTAACCTCCCTGTGGAAAGGGAAATACACTACTCTAGCCACACTGTCCCAGCTACAGGGGCGGGGAGGGGGGTCATCAGGGGGTGGACTGAGAAGCCCTGGTGAAATCACACTCCAGAGGCACAGGCTCACCAAAAAACTGAGACCTAACCGTAGAACTACAGAATCTTTCTCCTCTCCCTACACCTTGCCATTACATTACTAAAAACCTATTTACTGTCGTTCATTTCATCCAGTATATGGATTCATTTGTGAATGAATAAATAAACTGTGGTACATCTAGATAATGGAATATGTATCAGCGCTAAAAAGAAATGAGTTATCAAGCCATGATAAGACATGAACAAGACATGAACAAAACTTAAATGTATATCACTAAGTTAAAGAAGCCTATCTGAAAAGGCTACATACTGCATGATTCCAACTATATGACATTATGGAAAAGTTAAGACTATGGAGACAGTAAAAAGATGGGTGGTTGCTAGCAGTTAAGGGGGAGGGAGGGAAGGATGAATAGGCAGAGCATAAAGGATTTTTAGCACAGTGAAACTAGTCTATATGATACTACAATGATGAGTACATGTCATCATACATTTGTTCAAATCCACTGAACGCACAATACCAAAAAGGAACCCTCATGTAAACTGTGGACTTTAGGTGATAATGGTGTGTCAATGTAGGTTCATGGATTGCAGCAAACAAACACATCACTGTGGTACGGGATGTCAATAATTGGAGAGGTTGTGCATGGGTGGGGACAAGAAGTATATGGGAACTCTCTATACTTTCTGCTCAGTTTTGCTGTGAATCTAGAACTACTCTAAAAATAAAGTTTATTAATTTAAAAAAGGTTTAATCACAATTTCATTTTTTAAATTAAAAAGAAAAAAAGATTCTGCAAATTAGTCTCAAAAAAGCAGTTAAAAATAAATGGACACGGGGCCGGCCTGGTGGCACAGAGGTTAAGTTCGTTCATTCCACTTTGGCAGCCCCGGGTTCACCGGTTTGGATCCTGGGTGCGGACATACTCACTGCTCATCAAGCCATGCTGAGGTGGTGTCCCATATAGAAGAGCTACAACTCTACGACTATGATACACAACTACGTACTGGGGCTTTGCGGAGAAAAAAAAGAAAAAAAAAAAGAGGAATATTGGCAACAAATGTTAGCGCAGGGCCAATCCTCCTCAAAATAAATAAATTAATTAATAAAGTAAATAAATAAATGGACAATTCAATAATAAATTTATTTTATTCAGAGGACATCAGAAATAATATTCAGACATACATAAGAATACTAATTCCTAAAAGCAACCACCATTGCCAAGTCTATATAAAACTATCAAAAGTAGCAAGGTGCTATCATAAGAGTTTTGAAGAAAGAGACCAGTTTCTCACACTATTTTACATTATTTAAGTAGACTTGTAACAGTGATTAAAATGTTATTCTCTTACCCTACATGAATCATAAACATTTTGTCAAGACCAATAGAAGGGACTGGTTAATAATCTGAAATACTAGGCAACATGGGCAAATATATCGTTCTGCATTTAATCGTTTTTCTGCTGGGTGTAAAGAAAATTGTCACCCAGTGTATTTGTTATATATAAGACTAAAATACAATTAAATAAAGCAATAAATAGTCATTTTTATGCCAGAAAATATCAGAAGGATACAGATATACGTATATGTGCATGTGTATGTGTTGGTATACAAGTTATATCTGCTATAAGTATACATATATTTACGACTTTGATTTGCATGTCCCTGACAAATGTCTAGTGGGAAAAACAATTGTAGGCTTTGAGTCACAGAGCTCTGCCTTAACTAACCTTAACTTTTCAATCTGTTTCCAATTTTAGAATGTATTCTATAAACATTAAAAAAATAGTTTTAGGTTGTACGTCTTGCTACTTCTCCTAAAATAGGACAGGTTGTTCAACAATGTTTTTGGTATGTTTCTTTCCATCTATCCTTCTTTAAGCTAAAAAGTGTTCAACAAAATAATTCCACTCCTCTATACAGAAAAGTCTTGTGATAATTTAGAACTTGGTATGATGTTAATAACAGCAAAAGATAAATTTTCAGTTTAAATACTCAATTGGGCAAATTTGAATATTTTGAGAAAAAATAAATTGTCAAGGAGAAGCTGCAATACTAATACATTTATCTAAACGTAAACACTTCGTATAGCCTTCTACGTTACATTTCTTTAAGCTGTTGGTTTTTAGTTAAAAAACCATGTACAAGTCTGATGCTAAAATCTGGTTCACTGGTTGGTAAGTGCAAACAGCCAGAGAATTGGCAAAAGAATTCCACCACTCAATGATAGATGGGAAGAAAACCTAGCACTCTGTGATTATGAAGGGGAATCTAAGCAGTAACAGTGTCTAGGGTTTAACTCCTCGGCTGATTTTCACAATTTATTACCAGTGAAGCCAACAAATACAGAAACTAACTTGAAAGAGTTGACAGATAATTCCTAAAGTATTGTCACAAATGTCTAATGTCTAATATTATACCATTCAGAATCTTCCATCTAAAACATCAACAATGAGAAAGTGATCAGTGCTATGGTATAACTTTTAAGAGGAAACCTAGGTATCCAATACTTTTTCACATCTACATAAATAAACTGCAGCCAAGGATGTAGAGATATACATAGTCTTCAAGAAAATACAAATATTAATGAGAAGGTCCGTGCAAGAGTAAGCTCCTTAACGGTTCTTACCCAAAACCGATTATCTCAGCATCTCCCATCATTCATGGGACGGTTCATAGAACACAGAAGTGCAAAACCAAGCCTAGCTAGGTCTCTTTTCCAGGGCAAAGGGCACTGAAGATAGCAAAACTACACTTGATTTTCAGAATTACTCTATAAGAATCTTAGGTAACTAGTTCTAGTGCATACTCCAAAACTTTTTGGATCTCTCAGTTCTCCCAAAATGGTATCAGAGTAAACTATAGGAGGCTAAATAAGGATGCTCAGACACATTAATGTTGATCTGAATCTAGAGTATAATATTCCAAGGAAGCCAAAGGTCCAAAACAGGTCAATAAGCGGTGCTATCCAACTGTCTTTACATTACGGAACACACAGAACAGGTAATGGCTCTCCTGCACAGTGGGGTAATCAGACAAGGCTGGCTTTGGCAGACAGTCCTGAAGGCTCAAGGGATGGCTATCTCAGGCACACTGTAACCCATCTATGCGGCACCAGTGTGACTTGATACTACATCAGTTGAAAGGCTTTGCCTTAGGATCAAATATACTCAACGTGGATAGGTTACAAACCAAACAAACAACAGCAAAAAGCAGGGCTATGAATCAAAGCACCATGAATATCTTTATAATAGATGAATGCTGCCACCATTAAAAGTACATTTTCCTAAGACAATACATTTCTCACATATTTACTTCAGATGAAAGACTCCTCAGGGGAAAATATTTTAATCAAGTCTCCATAAGAAATACTATATTTTGTTTTTTTTTTTTAAAGATTTTATTTATTCATTTTTTTCCCCCCAAAGCCCCAGTAGACAGTTGTATGTCATAGGTTCACATCCTTCTAGTTGCTGTACGTGGGACTCGGCCTCGCGTTGGACGGAGAAGTGGTGCCTTGGGGCGTGCCCGGGATCCGAACCCGGGCCGCCAGCATCAGAGCGCACGCACTTAACCGCTAAGCCACGGAGCCGGCCCAGAAATACTATATTTTGAAAGCACAATTTTTTTTTGATGGCCCACTTCTTCACTCTTCCATAAAATTTAGAAATTGTATTAGCCTGATTTTTCTAACTAACATACACAGGGCTTCCAGCCTCTAATTACCTCTGCACAGTCCTATACAGAGAGAGACTGATCAGGTTTGCAGGCCAAGATGAGACAGATGGGAATCGTAGTTGTTACCCATTCAGAGACCTTGCACTCTTATCTACACGACTATGATCTCACCGCACACGATCTACAAAGGAACATTATGGAAGCTGACTCAACATCCCTAGGGTAGGTAATGCAAAGAACATTCACGCACAAAACTGCACATTGCTCCAAACCTCCTGTTCCTTTTTCACCATTCATCTTTCCTTTTCAAAAGAGAACAAATATATTAAAATTTCCCACTCTAACCAAAAAGCATGAGGTGACAAATTTTGACAAGAGGAAAAGGATGATGATTATTAAGCACCTATTACAGCAGGCTCTTCAAGCTAGGAAATGACCATTTCAAGCCAGTCAGCTAATTTTTCCAGGTTCTTGAGATGTAGCCGCAATGCAAATTAATTAAGAGCAGGACACTCTCATACTCTAGTGGGTGGGGCTGCAAACTGCAGGGCAATTGGGCAGAAAATATTAAAAGCCATGAAATGCACATGCCTTTCGCTCTAGCATTGTTAACTCTTGGAATTTACCCTAAGGTAATAATTAAGGATGTGCAAAAAAAATATTTCTCTGCTATCTGTAATTATTAAATCTTAGAAGCAACCTAAATGTCCAAAAAATAGGATAGTGGATAAACAAATTATCATTGAGCCATAAAATAAGCTATGGTCATTTCAAAAGATATAGAAATGTGCCAATGGACAAGTGCTGGTTTGTACTATATATTCTTAAGTATAAAAATCAAAATACAGGGGCCGGCCCAGTAGCGTAGTAGTTAACTTCGCGTGCTGTGCTTCAGAGGCCCAGGGTTCGAGGGTTTGGATCCAGGGCATGGACCTAGGCACCACTCATCAAGCCATGCTGTGGTGGCATCCCACATATAAAATAGAGGAATATGGGCGCAGATGTTAGCTCAGGGCCAATCTTCTTCAGCAAAAAGAGGAAGACTGGCAACAGATGTTAACTCAGGGTTAATCTTCCTCACCCCCAAAAAAAAAAAAATTCAAAATACAAATAGCATATAGGAAGTTATCTCATTATTGAGCATAATTAAAATTACAGTAGCTTTACTCTTCTTGTCTCTGACTTCTTTTTATGTTTTCTGATGTTTCTCTAATGAGTATGTTATTGTTTTGATAAAAAGAAACTAAAAGGGGAAAAAAACAGGAAAAGTTAAAAAAAGAAAAAACACCAGAGAAAAGAAACTGAAAGAGGAAGGATCAGGAATGAGCTTTAGGAAGAACTCCTTACAAGTGTGACTGTGAGGCTCTGAAATGTGCAGTCAGCCGAGGTCATGGCTCTCTTTTCCTTGGGGATTTATAAGAAAAGGGTAGCCAACTCTCATTTGAGGACAGCCTGAATGCAGTCCTAACCTCTGTGGCCTCTTGTAGCTCCATGTGCAAAAGGATTAAGCCAAAATACAATTTTCACTCAGTGACACACAAAGTAGTCAATTCCATACATTGCCCCTGATCCTCCACAATCTTTCACCCTATTCAAGAGAAAGTAACCCCTAAGGTCTTACACCCAGCACTGAAACCCAATGACCTTGAATTTATATGCCCGGCAATTTGCTACCACTTTACTCAGGTAATACAGTGGAATGTTAGTTAATATTCTGCAATGCACAAATAACTTCCATTTAACTGACTTTTCCACATTAATAAAAAATTCTAGCTAATTTCAGCCACTTAAATATCCTAAACTGAGACAAAGAAAACACTGGTGCCTATTTAAAATCTTCTGCATGTTTACCTATAAGTTTTATAGAAAAAAACATTATAAATAGTGACCAAAATAAATGCTGGGATATGGTTAAAGACGAACAAAAATGCTCGATTCTGACAAGTTCCTTTGCTTTAAAAAGGCCACCAATTTTGTTTTCTGATACTTTCTATGAGTACAAACGTAACATTTTCCAAGTTCATAATTAAATGCATTCCTGACTTGGGAATCAGTTTCCTGGCCTAGTCAAAGGGGTAGAGGATCGGGCCGGCCCCGTGGCTTGGTGGTTAAGTGCGCGCACTCCGCTGCTGGCGGCCCAGGTTCAGATCCCGGGCGCGCACCGACTGTACCGCTTCTCCGGCCATGCTGAGGTCGTGTCCCATGTACAGCAACTAGAAGGATGTGCATCTATGACATACAACTATCTACTGGGGCTTTGGAGGGGAAAAATAAATAAAAAAGAAAAAAAAAGGGGGCGGGTAGAGGATGGAGAGGTTGACAGTCAAATGGGTTGAACCATGAACGACCAGTTAAAATAGGAGAATGCCAGTTGTTAAAACTGAGAAAATGAGTTTGAATCAGTGCAGAGAGCCACAAAAATGCCAAGATGAAGGAATCAGCCAAGGTTGAAATACACAGTCACATAAGAGAAATCAATCATGGTGGGACTCAAAGACAGAAGAATGAGATGGACAATGCGTGAATGGGAGTTTAAAGGACCTGGTTCCAAGACAAAGCCAAGTGAAAAAAACAACAGAAAAAAATCCCACTTTTCCTGAGGCCCTCATGCCTTATACCAGGGTGAGCCTTAAGCCATCAGCTTTGTAAGCAAGGCATTAGACCTAGATCCCTCCTCTAAATATTTATGAGGGCTTTGGTTCTAAATAAAATTATACAACCTTTAAGGTTATGATTCTCTACACCAAATGTCTAAATCTTGTCATTTTAATAAAAGAGTGAGCAGGTCACAAGAGAGATCTGTCCCTTCATCAATAAGCCTCATGTACATAGCATTCTTGGAATACTGTGTTCTCGAGAGTTTAGTTTTCTGGATGGGTCAGAGTTTATCTCTTTCAACTTCAAATGTACAAGAAAAAATATTAACCACTTGGGATGGAAATATTCCTCATATATTTTACATAGAAGGTGGGGGACATAGGTTAAAGTTTTCTTGATGACTCAGACCAATAATTATAAACCTCAATGACTATGCAACGCTGCACACAGAGATAACTTCAGGGCCTGCTGAAGTGTGTCTATGCTAAATGACCTGAAACTGTTGGGCTTCTTGAGTTCTTGTACCTGCCTTTTATAGTCTATCAGGCTGTTACTTCTCAATATTGTCATGTTCTTTTTATAGATGCTCCTTCTGTCCTGTGGTGGAATAGAAAAACACTGAACCAAGAGTCAAGTCAATTTAGGTTATTCTTCTAGCTAAATGACCTTGGATATGTCACTTAACATCTCTGGGCCTAAGTAAGATTAGAAAATTCAACTAAATAACTCTTAAAGTCCTTTTCTTTGCTAAAATGCTTAATTCGAATTTGCTCTTTCTCATCTGTTGCATATTTTTCGTAAATAAGTCAGCTAAACTTGCATGGAAAGTAATATAGATACTTAAGCATGCAACACTCTCTCGTGCAAGTGAAGTGAATATACCTTGTGACATCTACTTGTCTTCTCAGAGGCCTAACCTGTCTAACTCCCAGTAGCTGATAGGATCTCAAATAGCTATGGTTTCTGGATAACTCAGACCCTATTAGTGATGTGTCACTATACTTCTGTATGCCTCTACTTTACCTAATATTCTTAATACAAATAATTCATTATTTGATACTGCTTTATTTCAGGTCACCCAAGAGCAGAATCTGTATGTGTCATCATCTATGCCTATCAGTAAACTGATTACAAAATGAGGACTCTATTTTTGAGACTTTCTTTGCCTTATATTTGTTTAGATGACAGAATTACTTAAGAAGTTTTCTAAAAGATGTTTTTGTAAAAAGACTTAAAACATAAAACAGGGGCCAGCCCCATGGCATAGCGGTTGCGTCCAGCACGCTCCACTTTGGCAGCCCAGGTTCGGAGGTTTGGATCCAGGGTGCGGACCTACACCACTTGTCAAGCCATGCTGTGGTGGCAACTCACATACAAAACAGAGGAAGACTGGCAGAGATGTTAGCTCAGGGCTAATCTTCCTCAAGCAAAAAAAAGAGGAAAACTGGCAACAGATGTTAGAGCAAATCTTCCTCACCAGAAAAAAAAAAAAAAACACACAAAAAACCATCAAACAAAGTGCAAATGGAAAGAATATTTCTGCAAACTCCTCAAGGGAGGGAAATTTATTCATCTTTTACTTTCCTGGAGTCCCTAGCACACGATTTCCTTCTATTACACATTCAGAATCATCACCATCAGGAGCCTGAAAAACCCACACCTCAGTCTGCATCACTTCCCCTTCTACACATTCTTCCCTGAGATATCCAAGTCATGCTCCACTGCCATAATGCCATCTCTATACAGCTAATCCATCTCCAGCTCCCATCTCTCTCCTGAGTTCTAGATCCATATTCCCTTTCATATTTGGATTCCCATTAAGTTAAGAAGTGTCCAAAAAAGTTTATAAGTTTATAAAGCCTCCTCATCAAACTTACTTCCCTCCCCACCTCATACTCCCAAAACCCTACTTTCTTCTCTTCTCCATTATTCTCTACTCATGTTGATGATAACATGTACCAAATGGGAAATCTAGGAGTCCCCCTTGATTCTTCTCACTTCATGATCAATTACAAAGTTGTATTGATGCCACCTCTGAAATATCTCTCCACATCACCCATGCTCACTATCTCCACTGTTATAGCCTTAATTCAAGTCACCATCTCTTAGCTTATTATTAAAAATAGCCCCTAACTGGTTTCCCAGCTGCCAACAATTTCTTTTCCAGTCTATATATACATCATCAATGAGCTATAGCTCTATAAAACATATAGTTTGATGGATTTTCCATATTTTATTTACATATATATAAATATACATATATGTCTTTCTATTGCTTATGCAAACTATTCTCAATATATTCTGCCATATTGAAGCTGGAGGACATTAAATCAAAGGAAACACTGGGCTACTCCTGAGCTAGAACTCCCACTGTGTGTGTGAATGTGTGTGTGTGTGTGTGTGTGTGTGTTGGGGGGGGGGGGGGGGAGTAGTGGCCAAGAAATATGGATCCAAATTGGTGAAGGGTCAGAATACAAAATCTATCTTATCAGAGATTCTAAAGTATATCCTAGAAAACTACTATGAATAATGAAAATTGATACTGACTGAAGTGAATTGAATATATGAAGATATAGAAGTAGAAAAACGGGTTAAAAGCCACTGGACTGGGTGTTAAGTGCAATTCTCTTGAATATATCCATATTCTACATTCGAGAGAACTGCTGGCAAACAGGCCTCAGATTAGCTTCTAACTTGTCCTCCCACCCCCTACCCACAACAATATACAACCACTAGAATCTTTTACATTCCCTCTACACATTAGGGCATACCTACACAGTTTATCTTGGGAGAAATATCCTTGCCTCCTTATTTGGTGACAGAACTCCTACTCATCTTTCAAGCCCTCATTCAAATATGGGTCTGTGAAGATTTCTCTATATCTACTGTATCAGTCAGCTCAGGCTGCTGTAACAAAATATCCTAGATGGTGGCGTAAATAGAAATTTGTTTCTCACAGTTGTGGGGGCTGAGAAGTCTAAGATCAAGGTGCTGGTCTATTTGGTTCCTGTTGAGGATTCTCCGCCTCACTTGCAGATGGCCATCTTCTTGCTATGTCCTCACATGGTGGAGAGAGAGATCTCTCACCTCTCTTATTCTAAGGGCACTAATCTCATCAGGAGGGTTCCACCCTCATTATCTAATTACCTCCTAAATGTCCCACCTGCAAATACTGTCACATTGGGGGTTAGGACTTCAACAAATGAATTTTGGGGAGACACAATTCAGTCCATAGCATCTACCAAACTGAAGAAGTCATTTCTTCTACTGTGTTCAGGTTCTCTACTAGATTATGAATTCCTCTATGTACTAATTACCTTTGTATCCCCAAGCCCCAGCATATTGCTTGGCAGCAAGCACATCTACAGAAAGCACTCAGTGCACATGTGGAACAGAAGCCCTTCCACTGATCTCAGTCAACTAACAAGATGCCATTCTCAAAATCTTTCTCATAGGGCTACCATCAAATATTTTTCTTTTTAATGAACTATACACAGAAACAGAGAAAATATATTCTCTGTCTATCTGTTAGATATGTACAAACATGCATCTTCACTTATCCACTTTTGTTCTTATAAGACCTACTTGTAGTTTCAGATCTCATTTAAACAAAACTTTACATACCCCATAGTGCTTAGTTAGAACCAACAAATGCTTGTTGTTGATTGACCTTCTGATGCTGGTGGTACAAGCAGAGTTCTTAGGTCCTTAATTTGATATATTTGTTGCTGTTAGTGCTGTCGAGTCGATTCCAACTTCTAGTGACCCTGTGTACAGCAGAGCTGAACCCTGCTAGGTCGGTTTTGCCTCATCCTCTCATTTTCTGGCACCATACCAGACGATACTCCACTATTATTCACGAGTGTTCATGGCCAACTTTTTCAGAAGTGGGTGGCCAGGTCCTTCTTCCTAGTCTTTAGAAGCTCCACTGAAACCTGTCCACCAGGGTGACGCTACTAGTATTTGAAATACCAGTGACATAGCTTTTCAGCATCATAGCCAACACACAGCTGCCACAGTATGACAACCAATAGATGGGTGGTGTGGTTCCCTGACTGGAAAAGGAACTTGGACCACAGAGGCAAGAGCACTGAATCCTAACCACTAGACCACCAGAGCTGGCCAATGTGATATATATTTGATGCAATTTTGTATTACACTAGGTCAGTCCATTTTCCATTGGCCATGCCTTATTTCCCGTGTAGCAGTGAAAGAACACAGAAGGTGGAAGCCAGTGATGAGGACTTAAACTCACAGCGTCCACACTTCCAGCTTGTGCTACTGATTTCTTATCTGTAAAATGGATATAATACCATCTAGCTCACAAGTATTTTTTTGATTGATCAAATGAAAAAACACACGACAATGCACTTTATAAACCATAAAGCACTACACAAGTATTTTTATCATAATATACCTTTGTACAATAATGACATATTAGATCACAGTTGTACTAAATGTCTTGACCACCTTAAATCCAACATGATTGAATAAGTTGCCCTAAGAGTTCTGACTCCCTTGGATCAGTGTCACAGAGGATCTCAATGGGCTTCCTCAAGCCACTTTGAAGAGACAGAGGAAGCTTGTTAGCATCTATGTGCTTCCAGGTTGATAGGGTCAACTTCTGCCAGTTCTAAAACGTGCCAACTAGCAACACACGGGAGCATTCCAGTGCTACCAACTCCCCATATACACACCCACTTCCACTCCTGAGAGGTACCAGACTGGCAGAAAACTTGGCCGCTAGCCTCTAAAAATGTGGAAACACTGTAGAAACATTAGCCAATAAAGAACACACTGGCAGCTGAATCAAATATTTAGGCTCTTGGATGTACCCAAATAAATCGTTTGTGTGTTCTAACAAATGTTTTATTTGGAAAGCATTTCCCAGTGCAGATGCTGTCAAAAGTACCCATTTTTCATGGGTTAAATCAAGGGCTGGAAGTAGGAGAAGGGTGGGGAATGTTTTTTAAACAAAACTCCATAAGCTGCAAAAAAAAAAAATGTTAATATCAACTGTGGGAGAGCATCCTTGAAAAACAAGAGTTGTTAGTGGTTTTCAAAGTTAAATTTATACCAATTGCAAATGGTAAAAAACTATAAACATAAAGACCACAAAATGAGATAGTTATCAGAACTTGGCAACGGTTAAAAAACGGCTATTTTTAAAAATATGTAATATATAAAAATAGATGCCAAAAAAAAAGAGAGATGCAATCAAGCAGGGAGTCAAGAAGTTAAGCATTACAAATTAAACTCATCACTTGCCAGAAACTTTTAATAAGCAATCAATCACAAACACATTTAAAAGTTTTTATATTGAGGTTAATAATTTGGGGGAGAGACATAATGAAATCCAAATACATGAACTTCCTTAACAAAATAAACTTGGGACCAAAAGCCAGACAGAGGCTCTGATAAGCTGCCAGCCTCTAATGCAGGCGCTGTAATATACTGTAAGAGACGGGAGAACTGTTGACCCCTGTTTTTAGGCAACAATGTGATGCATATATAATTTATCTGGGCTACATCACCCTTTTCCAGTTTAGTTCCACCTCCATGACACTATCCTCCAAGACAGGAAAAGTTACTAAACTGTAAACTATGAAGCTGATTCCTTTAAGGCCCTGGATTAAGAAATGCATGGAGGGGCCGGCCCGGTGGCGGAAGCGGTTAAGTGCGCGTGCTCTGCTGCAGCGGCCCGGGGTTCGCCGGTTTGGATTCCAGGCGCAAACCGACGCACCACTTGTCAAGCCATGCTGGGGCGGCGTCCCATATAAAGTAGAGGAAGATGGGCACAGACGTTAGCCCAGGGCCAGTCTTCCTCAGCAAAAAGAGGAGGATTGGCAGATGTTAGCACAAGGCTGATCTTCCTCAAAAAAAAAAAAAAAAGCATGGAGAATATTTCTCTTAAGGCTCAAGACAAGGAAACTCCTTCTTAATTAGCAGTGGCTAGATAGAGTTCATCATCATCAATTTTCCAGTAGATTTTGTGTATAACTACTGATGGTAATGAAAATACTACATTCATGGTGGTAATATAAACTATGAATAAACAGAGCTAAAAGATTTTTTTTACCTGAATTTATCAGATAACTCAAAGGAAAAAGTAAGAGTTTTAAAGGTTTTTGTTTGTTTGTTTACTAGTTTGTTTTCCACTCACAAATTAACTGGTTGTGCAACTACATTGGCCAAATAATCATATTCTTGGCATTATGCCATCAATAAATGTTTATCAAATCAAAGCGAATAGTACAAAAAGACTCTCAGGAAAAGAAATGCCAAGCTATAATGCCAAAGAAAATCTTGAAATTATGGAATGCTTTTTACTTTGAAAAAAGAAGAAAAAAAACTTAATATGCATGCATATATAAAATCACAGCAACATGTTAAAGATAACATAATTATCACATGAGAATTTTAAGACTGTTCTAACATTTTGAGTTTTGATTCTTCAGGCTAAAGAAACACAATAAATGAAATTTCCCCCATTAACCTGATACATTTTCACTGTGAATGTTCCATTAAAGAAACATGGGAAGTCTTCAAAATAGTCTTTAAATTTTGGACCCCTATAATTAACCCAATCAATAAAATTATCAATACAATTGATTAATAAGTGTCATTTAGAACAGCATGGTGGTTCCTCAGTCACAGATAGTCAATCTTTAAGACCTATGACAAATAATTTCCTTATGGGCCATCATAACAGAAATTGAGTATAACACCAACTGCACTTAACCATAAACATAAAAAATTGGATCTGAAGGCTGATTTCAGGTTTTTTCGTAAACTTTATAAATTTCAGTTTATTTTTATCATCTTGTATGTCTCAGATGGAACTCACAATAATCACAGCTACCGTGGAGCAACTTCAAACATAGATGAAACAAATAACTGGTAGATCGATACGAGGTGACAGACTCCCGGCGAAAACCTTGCCCTAGCGTGACCCACCACTGCCCTTCTGCACTCTAAAGACTTAATGAATCACCAGGAACACAATGAAGATTGTGTATGTTTTGCCCGTGTGAGAGCTGGATTTATATCTGTACCAAAAAAGGATCATTCCCCTTCCATGAGATAGAAACAATGAAGTAAAGAGTATGTGTCTACAAGGTACTGGACATAATAATTTCATGTAGTTTATGTACCTGTTTATATTATAAATACTTTACCATTTTAAATTGAAACACATGAACACAGAAAATCAGGACGCCTGATGAGAGAATAATTTAAAATAATATGCACTTTATAGTAAGTTATTTCTATGTTGGCAACAGGAAATGGTGTAATAGCAATACACAAAAATGAGAAATGTAAAGCCCGTTTAGTACGTTTTGCTCTCCACAACGTGTAAAATGACCTTGTTATTTAACATTGAAGATGCTCCTAGTGGCCCCAAAGTAATCTTAAATACTTAAAATAATTACCCTGTGGAGAAAATTTCAGTTCTTTAATAAATAAAATCTATGCAACAGGACTCATGTGTGTAAAGAGAGAAGTCACAGCATGAAACAAAACACCACCAAGTTCCCCAAGGAGCAGCTTCATGCCACTTAGCTGAAAGGTACAGAAATAGTTTGCATGCCTTTGTAAGGAACTTTTATACCTGAGTGCTCCTTTGAAAGAGCATCATTGTCCATGCATGGTCAAAAAGGGGAGAGAAGGCACAGAACATTTTGACACAGCTGGCACATAATCCAGCAGAGCCCTTTCCCTCCTCTACTTCCCCCAAATAAACCCCATTCCACTCCTCACCTTGAATGAATTACAGCAAAAATGGAAGAGACAGTAACTAATTCTCAAAATGTAGCACCCAAGGCAAAATACAGAGGTCTCAACTACAGCATGAGAGAAAGGAAGCAAGTTTAACCAACACTGTATCCTAGCAAACAGAATATCTGCCCACGTGACAAGATGAAACGAAACAAAATGGGAAATATATAAACATGTCACAGGATAAAAATGAAGGAAAGAAGGAAGGAATAAAAGAGAGATAGGAAAGGAAGGGAACAAGCGTGCAAAGGAGGGGAAAAGCACTCATTCCTAAAGAAAACACAACCTAAACACAGAAAGCTTCATATTATGGAGGACTTCAAAAAATGATTATCAGTGAACAGGCGCTCAAAGATGAAACAATAAAACAATAGAAAGAAATTAAAAAGATGTTGCAGAGCCATCAGAACACACTGAAGACCAAAAATATACCAATTCAGTACTAATAAATAAAATAAAAACAGTAAGGGAATGAGGAGACACGGCTAAAACTGAGGTGATATGGCTAAAATATTGAATTATTGATGTAGAGAAAAGGCTTAATTTAATTCTAGTGAATACGGGAGAAAGACAAATACATTTTTTTTTAATGGAGAAAAGATAAGAGGCATGAAGAACAAACTGAAAATTGCTGATCCTGTAGAAAAGAACCCAAAAACTGGCTAGAAAAATATTTCAAGTAATAATCGTATGAATTTTCCCTAACATGAAGAAAGAACAAATTGAAATAACAGAGAGTGTTCCAGGAAAAACTGACACAGAATGATCCAAAAGAAGTTATATCCTTAAGTCAATGAACTTCAAGATAAAGAAAAAAAAATTCTGCAGGTGTTCAGGCAGAAAACAGTAATTCACTTACATGGGGGGAAAAAATCAGACTGGCCTGACTGTTCTATGAGGAACCTTCAATGTCAGAAGACAAAGAAGCAATGTCTACAGGTTTCTAAGTGCAGCTCAGGAATTTTACAACAAGGTAAAATATCATTTGAACATAAAAGAAACAGATATTTAAACATGCAAGAAGTCACAGAATACAGCATCCATGAGTCCTTCACAAAATAAACTATTCAATAACAGAATCCAGTCAAACAAGTCACTAACACAGAAACTACGACAAAAGGACTACTTTGGCACTAAATTTCTAAGGAAAAGTGCGATCCAATGATTTTATTAAGTCAATCTGACCTCAGAGTATAAAAGTAGAGGATTAATATCCTCAAACATAAAATATCTCAGAGAATGCAAGACATGATATTTTCTTAAAATTACCTGATAATGAAATCTAGTGACCAAGAAATAAATGAAAAGAACTCAGAATGAAAAAGCCATGGAAAAGAACCAAGATGAACATCAAACCAATTTAACTGATGAACATCAAACCAATTTAAATCTGTTGCTGCCTAATAGTTGATAAGCTTTAAGAACACAGTGCAGGTTTCTTACTTTTCCAGAGGACCAGGTAGAGAGTTCTACACAGCCAATAAATTTGCTAATTTCTCAATAATTCAGTAAAAAAAAATCTTGAAACTTAAGAATTGAACTTTGATTGTAATATTATCATTGTATGTTCTTATTAAAAAAACCAACAATTCTTCCATTAAGGAAGTAAACATTTTCATCTAAGTATCTAAAATTCCAATCAACTATGTATCTACCGTAATACAAAAGTAACTTTTATAAAGTTACTCTAGAAGTTCCTTTGTCCTAATAAAAATGTACATAGAAAGTTTGGAAAGACTAAATTTTATCCCATTTATTCATCCTCAATTCTTCGTTGATATTTGAGACCTGGCAAGTATAAATACATGTCTGAAATTACCTTTCATCATTTCAATCACCGCTTTTTTTCCCTCTAAATATTAGAATAATTAATGTATGCTTATTTACTTTATCAAAATGAGTGAAATCAGATGAACGAATTCAGTGTTAATGAATCTCTTTAAATACAACCTGAACTTTCTTTTTAAAAAAAATTCTAGATTTTCAAAAGCATCTCAAAGGAGTATTCAATTAATAACATCAAGGGGAAATAAGAATAAAAAACACCTATAAACTGTTAACTGCGGCCTTATGGTTAATAAAATATACAGAAGGCAGAAATTTTTACATGGTATGCTAATGGAATTAATTCAAATACCTTGAATTGTATTCTAATATTACAATGCATTAGCTATTTTGTAAAAGGCCCCAACTGACCTTTCTGCCCTGTCCTAAACTAAATTACTCATTGGTCTCTAAAGCTATGCTTTTCTTTTCTTCCTCTGTGTGATTGTATTATTCCTTCTGCTTGGATCATCCTTTCAATATTAACCATTTTTCAATGATCATCTCACTGAAAGACTTCCCTATACTCTTAACAGGTAGGGACTACTCCTTTCTTTAAAATTCCATAGACAGTTTATATATCTCTCTTACTGCATTTCATCATATTCTTGTATTATAGCCTTTGTGTATTTGTTTTATATGCACTCCCTCCATGCTTAACCCACCCACTTTTTTCTTTCCATAAACATTACTCGGGTGATCTCATTTACTCTGACAGCTTCAAGTGCCATATATCATTGACTCCCTAAATTTCTAGCCTGGAACTGTCTCCTGAGCAACAAGCCCAAATACACCTACTAGAAAATCCCCTTGGATTTCTCTGAGGAAATTCTAGTCTCACAGATTTAGAAGATCTCATATTTTGCAAACCTGATCCTTCCAGAAGCACCATCCACCCAGTGGCCAAGCCACACCTTGGTATCGTTTCTGACTTCCATCTTTTCTTCAACCCCTCCTACACTAAATAACTAAATCCTCATTATTTTATCTCCTAAATATCCTCCAAATCCACCCACTTTTCTCCATCTCCAAAGCCAAGCCTAGACCCAGCTCAAGACAGCATCATCACCAGCCCCGTATCTGGTGGTCCTCCCTTCTTTCCCATTCCAATACTTTTTACATATACTCAAGAGTTCATTGAAATGCAAATCGCATCATGTCAATTTCTTCTCTAAAGCTCTCTAAAAGCACCTTTTTCACAGTAAATACCAAACTTCTTAAGTTATTAGGTTCTATAATTTGGCTCTTCCTTCCCTCAACAGTCATTGTTTCTCTTAGCACTCTACTCTCAAATCTCACTGATTTTTTTTACAGTTCCTCAACTAAGCCATGATCTCCTTCTTGCCTATATTCTTTCTCCACAGTTCCTAACCATTCTTTGGTTTACCCCTACTCATCTTTAGGTAACTTTCAACCTAAGCTTCATTTTCATCGGAATATCTTCACAATACTTACCCAACCAAATCTAGGTTGGGTGGCCCTGCTATGTGCTATCAGAGAACCATATACTTCTCTCACTTTGTCTTTGTGCTGGTCTGCATTTATTACTAAACTCAGTGCAGGCATACACTATACTTTCACCATATTCACTGTTGGAAGCCCAGAAAAACTGGCACTGTGCCTGCAAATATTGAGTCATCGGGAAAAAAAAAAGTTAACGAATTAATGAATAGGACTGGACAGAAAATTCTTCCATAGCACACCCATATACTGTTAGGCTTATTTTTATCCTCCTAAAGCCACAAGTATGAAAACTGTTCTTCAGAGACTCTCAATACATTTCGAAAAATAAATAAATGCAACATGTACAAAAATGAACTTAATCTGAAGAGCATGTTCTTCTAGCACTTCAAACTTGATAAATGATAATTTCAAGGAACAAGCTGTTCAAGGTAGATATCAAAGCTTCATCATTCATGCATTCTTTCTTTCACGTCATGCTTGACATCCAAGCACCAATTTCTGTCAGTTCTCCCTGTGAAACATAGAATTTCTCTTTATCTCCATCTCAGGTGCAAATACTCCAAGCCAAGCCACCATCTCATGCTGCCCTACAGTAGCCTCCTTGACTCCAGTTTTTTGCAACTTTCTAATCCATTTTATATAGATAAGCTTGTCATTTTTTCAGAACTCTTGACCATTTGAACCTCCTGCTTCCGATCTTTCAATGACACTGACTGCATTTAAAGTGAAATAGAATAATATCTCCACAGTGCTGAAGGAGAGCAAGTGGCTGCAGTATGTATATTAAATTCAGACAAAAGAGGCATACACGCAAAATGCATTATAAAAGAAAAGGAAGATCACTAAGTAATGAGACACAGGGTCAATTTTCTAGGAGTATTAAAAAAATTCTAAATAAGTATGTACCTACTTAGCATAGCTCAAAATATATAAAGCCAGAATTTACAGAAATAACAAGAAACTGACAGAGCCATGATTGGAACTGGAAATTTCAACCAACTCTTTCAGTCATGGATAGATTATCCAAGCAAAAATCAGTAAGTTTACAGAGATTTTGAACAAAATAATTAAATGCTTTATCTACTAGAAAAATATAGAATAATGTATGTAACAATAAGAGAACATACATCTTTTCAAACACACACAAAGCATTTATAAAAACTGTCTTTAAACTAAGCCATATAGGAAGACCATAAAGAATTAGTATCAAGAAGACAAACATATATGAATACATTTATAAATACAACACAATGAAGTTAATACTTGGTAATTAAAAAAACAACTAAAAGTACATTTGGAAATTAAAACTTCTAAATAAATCAGGACTCACAGAAGAAATTATAATGGAATATAGAAAATAAATAGGACTAAATGATGTAGAAAATACTTCATATCAAAACTCATGCAATACAGCTAATTCTATGTTTAGAGAGAAATTATACATTGAAACACTTAGAGTATAAAAAAGAAAAGTTAAAAATTAATTAGCTCAGCTAATTTTGTAAAACAAGAACATGAGAATAAACTCAAAGAACTTGTAAGAAAAATAAAACAAAAAATTAGCAAAGTATAGAACAAAAATACAATAGAAAGAAACAACAAAATAAAAAGGAGCTCTTTAAAAAGACTATAAAATTGACAAATCTCTGGCAAGACTTATCAAAGGAAATAAAAAGAGAAAGGAAGAAAGTAAAAATAATGATTGTGAAATAAAATGAAAAGAGAGAAAAAAGTACAGATACAATAAGATTAAAAATATGATTAATTGACAACTTTGAACATCCTTGTTATGGGCTCAATTGTGTCCCCCATAAAATTTTCTTATGCTGAAGTCCCAGTACCTCAGAATGTAACTGTATTTGGAGATAGAGCCTTTGAAGAGATAATCAAGGTAAAATGTAAAATGAGTGGGCCCTAATCCAATAAGACTAGTGTCTTTATAAGCAGAAGAGATTACGACACAGAGATATACAGAGGATAGACCATGTGAAGGCACAGGGAGAAGGCGGCCATCTATGAGCCAAAGAAAAACGCCTCAGAAGAAATCAACTCCATCAACACCTTATCTGGGACATCTAGCCTCCAGAAATGTAAAAAAATAAATTTCTGTTATTGAAGCCACACAGTCTGCTGTATTTTGTTATGGCAGCCCTAGAAAACTAATAGAATCTTTACACCAATAAATTTGAAAACTTGCAATAAATGCACAAATTTATAGAAATACACAACTTACCAAAACTGACTCAAGAAGAAACTGAAAACCAAAATAGTCTTATTACCATTAAAAGAACTGCATTTCAAGTTCAAATTTTACCTGCAAAGCAAAAACTAGTCCCACATAGTTTTACAAATGAGTTCTATCAAATATGCAAGGTGTAGATTATTCTACATGCTTTCAAAGAATAGAAAAAGATTCTAACATTGATACCAAAACCCAGCCAGAATATTAGAAGAAAAAAAATTACAGGCCAATCTCACTTAGAAAAGTAGATGCAAATATCCTGTATAAAATATTACAAACAATTCAGTAGGCCGTAAAATATTATCATGACAAATTGGATAGAAAAAGCAGTGACCATAGAGTAAATACATATTCAACAAAATTGAAAATTAAAGCAATATAAAGAAAGCAAAAAGAAAATCCATAATCTTGGAGAAAATATTTTCAACACATTTAATCAATCCTGAATATCTACCCCACTGGGGGGGAAAAAAAAGACTACCATTCAATTAAAAAAAGGCAAAAGACATGAAAATAAATTCCAGAAAAGATGAAACCTGAATAATCAATAAACATATAAATCATTAGTAACAAGAAAGTACACTTTAGGCCACAAGTAGGCACTATTTATAACGCACCAGATTGAAAAAACTTTCAATGTCAGCAGACACCAAAAGTTAGTAAGGACATGGAGAAATAGAACTATTAACAGTGCTACTTAAATGTTGCAACTGTGTGGGAAAACAACTGGCCATGATCTAGTATGGTTGAAAACATGCACACTCTACAATCCAGCAATTCTGCTTCTAGGTATATACTCCAGAGAAAGTCTTCTACTTGAGCACCAGGACACATGTAAATGACTGTCCACAGCAACACTGTTTAAAAGAGCAAAAAGCTGGAAGAATAGACATGTCTGTTGCTAGAGAATACATGAAGTTATGGTACGGGCATATAAGAGAATTCTATTCAGCTATGGAAATGAGTAATCTCCCTATATGCATCTCTAAGGATAAATATCAAAAACAAAAACATTTGAGTAAAAAAGTGCAAGTCACAAAAGAACACAGATAGTATGGCACTACTCACATGATGTCCCAAAACAAGCAAAAGTAAACAATATATAGTTGTGTATATGTACTTACACACGATAAAAAGTATTATAAAAAGAAAGAAAACTGTAATACAAAATCCAGCATTAAAGTTCATGTCTGGGACTAAAAGGGGTCTTTAAAAATACTGGAAACAGGGCCAGCCCCATGGCTTAGTGGTTAAGTGCGCGCTCCGCTGCTGGCGGCCCGAGTTCGGATCCCGGGCGCGCACCGACGCACCGCTTCTCCAGCCATGCTGAGGCCGCGTCCCACATACAGCAACCAGAAGGATGTGCAACTAAGACATACAACTATCTACTGGGGCTTTGGGGGAACAATAAATAAATAAAATTATAAAAATATTGGAAACATTCTATTTCTTAAGTTGGGTTTCTCTTCGTTATTTGCTCTTATAACTTAGATATTCATTACATATACTCTTTTATATCTATCAAAATACTTAACTTCAAGAGAGCATCTAACCCCTACATTTTCAACTAGAGTGACTGTTATCATTCCTTTAACTGATTAAATAACAATTTTCAAAATTACTTATTTTGGGAAAAAAGGACTGTTAGTTGACCAGGATTTGCTTTATTAAGACTATATAGTCATCATACAACACAAGCAATTATTTTAACACAAGAATCAAAACTTAATTTGCAATGCAAAAGCATAAGAAAAAAGAAGGTGCAGGGGAAATCCTCAGAACACTCAACTTACAAGTTAAGAAAAATATTAAATATTTAAATATAAATTTAAATATAAAATATTAAAAAAATAATAATAAGCCAGATGCTTCTTGCTAGATGCTTCAACATAAAATTGTGGGCCATCACAAATGTGTAGACTAATAATCACAAATACACTTAGTATAGGAAAATAATTTCTTCATATTTGTTATTATATTTAACCACAGCCTAAGCAGTACATTCACAGTATTTTGACCATGACATCAACATAGCTATGCAGGGCAACTGTTTAGGAAAATCCTTCTCTTGCCATTTCCCACATAGTTAACTGCTATAAACTAGATCTTTTCCCTCGACTAGTACTCACTGGAAAAGTCAACCTTTAATAAAGTAAATTTTCAGTATTTCAGGTTTTGTGTGAGCCATTTGTCAATTTTTCAGGATCTCATCATTCTTTCTCTTCCATCATACATGACCACGCTCTTTCTTTTTTCAAAGAAGAAAAAAAAGTAACAGTGAGATCCATTCTCATTTTCTTTTTCTCATTCTCTTTTATTCTCATTCACACTCCATCCATTCGTTTATTCAAACAGTCACTAAAAAGATATGTATCAGGTAGCTTTTGTTATAAATTCAGAAACAGGCAGAAGTTAAATCTACTTGCTTAAATTGGATTTTAAAATCTGCGAATTGCAAGTAACCATGTTCCCATTCTGCCTTTCTTTCTCCCAAACTTCCCAGTCTACAATGGGCTGTGTAACCTCGAGCAAGTAGCTTCATTTTTATTGATCTTTTTCCTCCTATTTACCTTATCCAGTTGAATGAGATAATTCTTATAGTACTGTCCAACTCCAAATTCCTACATTTCTAAGATATATGTTTGAAATTTTCAGCATTACTTCAGAAGAAAATCTAAAAAGAAACTGCTCTTGATGCCAACAACAGCATCATTGCCTTGAAGCGCAGACCCTGCATCCTGGGGTATCTCAGTTTCACAGTTAGAGGCAAAGTAAGATTGAGATTCAATTTCTCATTCAAAAAGCATTAGAGACTTTCCACTATAATTAAATTCTTGCATTACAACAACGTACATTGTTTCTGGCAGAACAAAAAATAAACAGCTCTTACATAATTGACTAGAACCAGGCAAGAGGAGTCAATTCTCACTCTTAGCTGCAACACAGAACCCTCTTTGCCTTTTCTCTTTGCCTCCCCTTGATTATTTGCACCACGCTGGCCAGCAGTGGGCTGTGGAACTGCCAAATTGCATGCCAGGTCCACCTCTGAATGTCTGATATCTCAATTTTCTTCAAAGTCTATGAGGAAAGTTGAGAGGCAAGGTGGGTCTGCAACAATTATCAAGTTAGACAAGTAAGCATTTAAGATGCATTTAAATCATAGTGTAGAACCAGGAATTAGAAAGGCAAATCTATCATTTAATTGCTTAAAAAAATAAAATTTGCTTACTAACCTCTACCTGTCATCTTTCCATCTCTCCTCCCACCCAGATATCTTCCCAAGTACCATCTCCACAATAATTTCTCTACTGGGGCCTTCTACTCTAAATGGCACTTTTAGAAATGATGTACAAATAAATGTTACAAAACAGAGATGCGATGTATGCAGTTCTGCTACTAACTGCTGTGTAACTCGCGGCAAGTCCCTCAGTATTTCAGACTGATAAAGGTTGTCACAAATGGAAATAACAAATCTGGCCAGCAGCCAGACTCCCACCTATTTCCACCATTTTCTCCCTTTTAGAATGAGCATATTGTGGAGGAGAGAGTTTACAAGCATAAATATGATGTATTCTGCAGATAATATTTTCTGTCCTTCATTATCTATGGTTTTGCAACATTAATCCCCATGAGTAGTCTCCACTTGAAAGAACCAAGTCTACAAAGAGAATAACCGGTAAAGCGACTTAACTTATGTGATCCTGGTGTTTAAGGAATGTGAATTATATTTGCAATTCAGTTTAAAAGTAATGGAGTAATTAAAAAATTTAATTAAAACTCAGAAAAATCTAGCAAGCATTTACCCATAAACTAGAATCAATCTCTCTCTCACACACACACACACAAAGTACAAATGTATAAATATAAACTGGTATATACTACCAGTAACTGATTTGTTTTTTAGCCACCTAATTGTTCTTATTCTCTATCTGATTAGAATGCTACTTTCGAATTTACTCTAAATTACAAATTAGGGTCAAATCCTTTCTGGAGTTATAAATGGAATTCCAGTAATTTAAGTCAGGTTGTTTCCAAAGGTTTTCTTTTTTTCTCCCTGAATCCAACAAGAGGCTAGTACCCTCTCCTTGTCCACCCTCTCTCGCCTCATATAGTGCCCCCTTTATCTTTATTCCTGGAAGCCTCCTTGTACAGGATTTCCTAGTCCTGTACCGTAGCTCAACATAGACCTCCAGGAAACCTCACCAAGATACACGAGTTGACATGGGAGATAAAAGGCCACTTGCCAGTCCAGCCTGTTGTGGGGAAGCTGTCTGTGGCCCCACCTTCCTTGGTGCCAGCATGCTTCCATTTCTGAAGCACCACTGTGTTGCCCTTCACCCTCTAACGACCACCCTGCTATTCCCTCCAGTATCAGTTCCTCCTGGTTCCTGAACCCAGTCCAAATTAATACATGCCTTACTAGCTGCTGTCCAGCAACTGTGTCCTCCAGTTGCCTGTCAACCTCACCTCTAACCTACTGCTTGCCCTGACATCATTCATTCTTACTCTGAATATAAACTGTTGATCTCATTCTTGCTCCTAATTTTACTCTAAACTTTACTACTTGGATAAGCCCCTAATGTCCAGATAACTCATATATTTCTACCACACATAAAATCAGAATCCTCCTTCTTCTCATGCCATGTTTTCTTTCCTATGCTCTCAATCGCAGCTCTCTGTGGCCACATGACATTAGCCTGAGCCCAATCAGTCTATGACATTATAGACAGACAGTCACAATCCAAGGAGCAAAGTGATCTAAGCCACTACTGACACCAATAACCGAATCAAGTACCACATGAGGCCACAAACGATCCTGTTGTTTCTCAAGAGATGAGCAGAGCTCAAAAACAGTGAATCCAGGCAGGTGGCATTCCAGAATAGATGAGCCTTCTCTGTGTGGATCGTCGTCTCAACCACAAGGCTGGGTCCCAGGGGCACTGCTTCAGGTCCTCAGACAGGATTGGAAGGATCGAGGAAAGAGGGCACAAATCAAAAAATGTATACGACTTACAAGACTCAGATGGAGGGAAGGGTGGGGAAGGAGACCGCGTGTGAGAAGCGAGAGAACAGGCAACGTGGGACTCAGTGGTGGCTATGAACTGTCACAACTGAGCTGAGCTCGATCTGCTTTTCCCAGCACTGTCTTCCCTGCATGGTTCCATAGTTATAAGAGATGTTTTGGTGAGATTCAGAAGGCAGAAGTGCAGCAGCAGTCATGTCCGTGTCACACTCGGCAGACGAATGCTGGCCTCCAGATGCCGGTGCAGCTCACACACACGTTGTTGCTATTGTATTCGCACACCTTGCTGGCGCAGGGACAGAGTCGCCCAGAGCTCCTCCAGCTCCCATAGGATCTCCCTCAGCTTATGTGATTCTCAGGCCATGATGTCTCTGACCACGTGAAAGATGCCAGCTTCTCCTGCAGTTTCCAGCATCCCCGAGGTTGGAGGCCCGTAAGCAACGAGCAATCTGTGTGGACTCCAGTTCATCCTCACAGCCTCAGGTTTGTCCTTGCTCTCCTGCACTTCCTGCTTATTACCCTCCCTTCCTGACTGCCTGCCTTGCCGCCTTCAAGCCTAGCACCAAATACACAGAAGCAACGGCCACAGATAACTTGCTTAACTAGTTCCTACAATTAGATGGTGTCAAATCCTGATAATAAATCTCATATTCAATACCATTGCCGTGGTTCTATTTCTCTGATCAAACTCTGACTGATACAGTGTGTGGTACCAGAACTAGCTCCAGGAAAACAAAGCATGTTGAATATTAACAATCAATTGACTCAAATTGGAATATTTGTGAGTCTTACTTCCATTTGGCTGTAAGGTATAAAGAAGAACTAAATTATGAATAAGATAAAGAATCGCACTCACTGTTGAGTCAATAATTAGTCATGATTTTATTAAATAAAAGTCTCTTTAGAGAACAGTAAGAAATTTATTCTCAGCTAATATCAGCTAGGGAGAGAGGAAGGAGGTTACTATTTTTTTTAAGATTTTTTTTTTTAAGGTACAGATGTTGATAACATAAAATTAACCAGACAGATATTATACTTCAATAAATGCTTTTAGTAATCAATTACTATGTTGCTTTAATACTGTAATGTTCTCATTAAATCAAAATTGTTTAACTAAAATGGTTATGTTTAAAAGATGCTCATATCATTTTTATGATCACTCTTGAAATTTTCTGGTAAAATATATTATATAAACGACTTTGCTAATGTACTCTAAATAGGATGACATAAAGCTTAGCTGAAGATCCATCATAATCAAAGGGCCAGAGAATGAAAATGTGTGAGCAAGGAAGAGAGTGAGCACACCAGAGCACGTGAGCAAGAGAGAGACAAGAGAGACACAAAGATAGATTGGGAGGGGAAAGAGAGGGAGGGAGAGAAAAAATTATTTGGACTCACAAATGAGCCTCAACAGATTCTGGCTGAATAATTAATGATATCACTGGATATCACATTTACCTTTAACTCCAAAAGGAAAGTTTGCACTTTTATGCCTAGTCAAAGAAAACAAAATATCCTTTTGCATTTACTAAGAATTTGCTTTTTAAAAGTTCCAATAAAAGATTGGAACTTTTCTTGCTTGCTCCCATTTTTTCCAGTCAATGTGACACCATCATTCAAGGTCCAGGTCAAATGTCACTTCATACGTGAAACTGTCCATAGCCCATACCAACTCCCTAGGTTTCATTAAATATATTATAGCGCTAATCACATCAAATTATAGTAATTTACTTGCCTTTCCCTGAGATTATGAAGCCTTGAGGGTAGGGTCTAAATACAATTTGTCTTTGTAGCCCAGTGTCTAACAAATAACAAATGCTAAATATATGACTGCTAGATTTAATCACACTACCGGACAGGTGTGATGGTTAATTGCATGTGTCAACTTGACTGGGCCACGGGGTGCCCACATTAAACATCATTTCTGGGTGTGCCTGTGAAGCTGTTTCTGGCTGAGACTAGCACTTGAATCAGTGGACTCAGTAAAGTAGAATGCCCTCCCCAATATGGGTGGGCATCATCCAGTCTGTTGAGGACCTGAATAAAACAAAAAGCAGGGGAAGAGAGGATTCAGTCCCTTCTTGCCTGCTTAAGTTGGGAGTACAGCCTTCCGTCCTTGGACATGGATTTACACCGTCGGCTCCCCTGGTTCTCAGGCCTTTGGACCTGGACTGAAATTACACCACTGGATTTCCTGGGTCTCCAGCTTACAGATGGCAGATCATGGGACTTCTCAGTCTCCATAATCACATGAGCCAATTCCTTATAATAAATCATGCATATCTTACAGGATATATATATCTCCCATTAGTTCTCTTTCTCTGGAAAACCCTAATACAATAGAAGTTGTCAACATTCTGTGAGTGAACCAGATAACATGTGCGCCAACTACCACAGCATATCCAATGTCTCCAAGGAATTTATTCCCTTCAAGGGAGAGCCAGATGTATCTATTCCTTATCAACACAGAGTAACAATTTGGAAGTCCCCAGTCAGACTCTAAAACCAGAGGCTGACATATTAAGTAGGACACCCAGTACCCCCCAATATGCTAGTACATCCCAGCATATCTTCAGTCAAAAGAAAAAATATATCTACTAATACTGGCCTGAGTATCAAATTTTCCTCAAGCCAAACTGACTACATTCTACACACAAATAACACAGCTTAAAATAATAAAAATGGCTATTTTAACGAGCACTTAGTAACTGCTAGGCAATATGCAAATGATTTAGCATTTTTTTCTCATTTAACTTTCCCAACTACTTTACGGAGTAGGCATTATTATCATCATCATTATCCCCACATCACAGACATGACAATAAGATACAGAAGCCAGGTGAAGCGTTGGCAGAGCCAGGATTAAAAGCCCAGGAGGCCTGAACACAGAGCCAAGCTCTTAAATACTACAGCAAATTCAATACTCTCCATGGGTTCCTTAAATGCATCTAAAATATTACTTATTAAAAATGGTGGTGTTAAGACATTTTTATACCCTTCCTTTAAAACTCAATGAAAACTTTTAAAGCCAATTTATAAAAAAGAGAAAAAACAACTCCATCTTTAGTGAAAGTAAAAACAGTCAGAAACTCAGATTCCCAATTAAAGCATACCAGTCAAAGACTGTGAAATCTGGGAGGCCACTGGGAGCTGACACACACCTCCTCAGATCTCAAGCAAGACACAGAATTTCCTAAAAGTAAAATCACAGTTATGAAAGGCCTATCCAGCAAAAGCAGAAAAAGTAGTGCTAAAAGAGCAAACACAGACACAGCATTTTACGGAGTCTAGCTCTGTCACCAAGGGGGTCCACTGGAAGTGGCAGAAAGAAGGGAGTCAGGAGCCTTCGTCTCAAGTGGCTTTGCTGTACAGTAGAAACAGAGATAAGACTCTGGAAATGACATCTTTATTTAGAGAGGATTTCAAATAACAAATTCAAGTCAAATGTTTGGACTCATCTAGCTCATACTCAAACTGTTGATGCCCCTGCCCACAATACTACCTGCAATATTGGCAACTATTGGCCCCATTTAAAGATGTGTAATAATCAGAGAGAGGCCACAAGGGGACTGTGCATAAAAACAGCAAATATCAAAAGCAAGAGAAATGTAAGCAAAAGGTCAGTGAAGAACAAACATCACACGGGGAATTACCCAAGGAAACAGATAAAGAATAACACTTCATAGACTCAAAAAAAAAAATTACAAACAAAAGGGTCTTTCTTTAAAAAAAATGTTCAAGGAAGAAGTTCAAGGGTTCAAATGATAAAATACGAGATAACTGAAACAGATGAAAATAAGCTGACAGAGATTTGAAATACTAGAGATGAAAAGCCACTTTGGGAACTAAAAACAATAAAGAATTTGACTGAAAACGTAGTAAGAAAAAATGTTTAATGGGAAAGCACAGTAAGTAAAATAAAAAAGTTAAAGGTGAAGACCACAGATATGGAAAACCAAGGAGAAACATTACACATATTTTCAGCGTTACTAAAGAAGAGAGCAAAACAAATAGAAAATATACTCTAAATATAATTTCAAAATCTGAGGACATAAAAACAGACTCTACTTCTCAGAATTTAATGGCAAGATCCAAGAAAAACAGATATAGAATGATAAAAAACCAAGACAAATCGATGAAGTTACTGAGCTTCTAACTTACTAAAAATAGTCCACGGACATCTGAACAAAAAGCAAAACAAGAACAAGTGAAAGATCAGTCTGCTTCAGCCTCCACGGTGACACCAAATGCCAGGTGACAGTCAAGCGATGTTTCTGTATTTCTGAGAAAAATAAAAATTAAGACTAAATAGCTTGGATAATTATAGTTAACAATCAGAAATAAATGGTAATAACCTTAATTTTAAAAGGATAGTAAAACAAGAGGGAAAGGGGAGTTAGACGGAAATATCATAACTTTTCCCATCTTTCTTAGCAAAAAGTCAAAAGATGCTGTTTCAAGTTAAATTCAGTCATTTTTTTAAAAACAGAATTACCAGAACTCAAGGTTGTTGCTGTTGTTGTTTTTTCCTTAACACTTAAGTAACAGCATCACTTTGGTGAAGGAATATTAACTCGAATAAATTCCTTCAGTTTAAATTCAGTTTCTATTTCTTCCATTATATTGGAAGAGTTATTGGAAAAATAACTCTTCACTGGAAAAATAACTCTTCATTAGAAATACAAAGTATAAATATAATCCTATTTTTGTAAAACTGTCTCTATTTACTTGTATATATGCACACAGAGATGCTGTAAATAACGTTCACCAAATGTTAATCGGTGTGAGGCGGGGAGGCGATGGAGCTTGGCATGCTTTAACGTTTTTAAAATCAGCAATGCATCACTTTTCCAAATAATAAAGCCATTATTCTACTTCAATAATTGCATAATCTTTCTCAAATCCCTGTATATCATTTAGTTCCCAGATAAGAGAAATTCGACACCCAAAGGTGAAGTCACTTGACAGAAGAGTGACCTAATTCAGGATATTTTAATAAATGTGATATACCTACTAGTTCATATCATTATCAGATCTATTGATTTGCTCAATAAAAGGAAGAACTTTTAATATAATTATACTTGCCTGGAAATAGGATGAACTGCCACATGCAGTAGGCAATTCCCAGGAGTACTCAACCTAACACTAAAGTAACTAGAGAAGGTGGCCACACACCAAGCACGTTAGAGTCGGTGACCTTTGAAGTGGGCGCTTCCAATTCTGAAAATGTTTGACTTTCTGATATGAAGTCATACAACAAAGTCATGAATCTCTGTTTCATGCTATAAAACGAATAGTAATAGTATCAATACCATGCACACCATCAGAACTCTACAGCTTTAAGTCATTTTCAAAAATAGGTCATATTTTCTTTCACCCCCATAACAACTTTTGAAATAGGGAGGACAAGTGTTGTTAGCTTCACTTTGCAACTAAAAAAATTACAATTCAGAAAGAAGTCACTGGTCCAAGATCATACAGACAGATAAGTGCAGTGCCAAGACTTGTCTTTTTTTGATTCCATGTTTATTAGCCAGGCAGCCACTCTATATAAACCTGTAGCAGCCCTGACAACACGTTTCATTTACATCAACTGGGGCTTTCTGAGCAACTGTGACTACTTAGTTCAAAATGGAAGAAAGGATGGATTGCTGCTATTACCTATCCTGTGTGAAGAAAGAGCCTTGGACCTTCATGGAAAAGAAATTTAAAGTAACCATATACATATGTCTATTACTATGAAACAAACCCTTTCGTGCAGGGACTTAAAGCTTTCTCAAAAAGGCTTGTTACTGTTCTCTTGGTTTCTAAATGCAAGAAGTTAAAGTCACCCCACTGCTAATGCTGCATGGTTTAAGCAGCTGTTCATCAGAGGTAGTCACAGAACAGAAGTTTCAATGTGAACTCTGATAAGCTGGACTAATGTATAGGCATGTGTATGTTTTGGACACCTGCTCTAAGCCAGCTGCTGAGGAGCACTTGGTAAACATACTGAAATGGCTGGAAAATAAATGGAGCAGAGCCAGGTTGTGGAGCCAGGTCCACAAACAAGCCACCATATTCACAATGACAGCAAGTGCTGAAATACAGTAAAGAATAGATAGACCAGATTTTATGCTGATATTTGTAAGCAGGAAATAATAGATGACTGGGATCTTTTTAGAATTTATTTGATGTTTTCTAATGGCAGATGGTAAAGGGACAAATTCAAGTGCAATGAAATTGAGTAAAAAAGAGAACTTAAAAATCGAGTAAGGGAGAGAACTTAATGCAAATATATATAGATATATTTTTCTTTTTTTTAGGAAAGGACAGATGAAGACTGCTCCTGGAAGTGGCTCCTGGCAAGATTATATCACCACTGGCAAACTGGAAATGTATAAGAGCATATTCAAACTCCTTTTCAATTATGTAGACAGTGGCAATGTTGCTTCCACTGCTGACATTTTTAAAACTTCATCTTAATATCGACCTTGTCAATATATTTAAAATATAGAAAAGATAAATTTTTAAACTCTGCAATTTTCTCCCTGAATCAGACTTTGCTTAAACTAACAGCACCTGATTCAAGCAGGCTTAAAAACAAGCATCAATGTATTCTCTGTTCTAAGGCATCTATAACTGAAAATATGGATCAAAAACATGAAAAACAGCAATAAGAAAAAAATAATTCATTGGGACGCACACATTAAGTGAAACACTCCTTCCTCTATAAAGACTTTCGAACTCATGAATTGTAAGCTATGAGGCACAATCATTTAGAATGAATCACATACAATATATTATAGTCAATCATGATAATATTTCCAGAGCTTACCCTCAGGGTAAGTAGTAACACAATGTTTCTCTTTGCCGTCATCTTCAGTTGTCATAAAATTAGTTACAGAACGATGACATTGTCAAAATTTATAAACTTAACAAAACTAACACTAATTCATTCAAACATAAAAATTTAATAACAATCGAACAAAAACATAAAGTAATACTATATTAACATCATACATAAGGAAAGGGATAAATACATTTTGCATGATAATAAGTGAAGGAGGTTTCCACGTCTACATAGGGATAAGCCAGGACAATTTAAATTTACTACCTTTGCCTCACTTGTCTTCAAGAGTACATGAAATCGTTTAACTTTGCTTTATAAATGAAATTATCAATGGGGTACAGGAGCTAGCTCATCGTCTCATGAGAGCCAATCATTATATTTTAAAGAATCTTGCAAGCTAGTTGTTAAACCATTGAAACTAGCCATAGTGGGAGTATTTACACCACGGGAATTGACAAACACTAGAGATCAGGCCTCCCCACCTTACCCGCAGAGCCGTTTTTCTAGCACACCACTGATCCACACACAAATAAGTACACGGTACAATTAACTCTCATAAAGTAAATCCACCCACGTAGGCAATCCTGAGGTCATGAAAAAGAACATTACCGATACACCCAGAAGTCTCCTTTGTATCATCTCTGAATCAATACTCCCTCTAGAGGTATGAAAATTTTCCAGGTACAAATACTAAAAAGGAGCAATTTTAGCAATGAGGAGAGAAGACGACAATTTTAAGCGAAAGACATAACCTGGAAAATCATTTGTAAGTAACCGTGAAAGTGGGCTAGCAGAGAAAGACGTGGCATGACATATATTTATTTGAAAGTAGCAGGAATAATGGGGGAAGGAAAATACAAAATTGTATGTGTTGTGCAGCTATCTGAGGCATTATGAGGCTCATGCCTGTGTACCAGACCTGTTCAGTGTAAAAACCTTATGAAATGGAGATGAACATATTGTCATTTTCTTTGTATTACCTATGACTTTTATGTTATAATCAGTATGCCGTACAAGAAAAGTGCAAATAACTACCACAAATAAAGTGATAGCCAGCATTTTATTACTGTTGATAGTCACAGGATTTCTCCCCCTCGAATTATACTGGTACTTGTCTGTGAGAAATCAAAGTTAAAGGCCTTTCATCACCGTCCTACTCCTCTGAGGCAAGCCGAGACTGCAGGTGCAGAGAGGATAGCATCTGACAGCAACCGTACGCCATACAGTGCTGGTATTAGGATTATGCTTGTAGAAACTGACGTATAGTAAACAAAATATGGACTCTTTTTTCTTCCTTTGTCCCAATGATCAGTTGTATCAAGTGGTTTACCATTTTTTAATATTCATCCAAAAGTTGATTCTTAAAATACAAGCTTAAGTTCTGGAAACTGGTGACTAGACTTGCACAAAAATGGGTTGCCTCCTTATAAATTTCTTTATACTTGAGGGATTAAAAATAAAAATTACACTTTACAGACAGATGTGTGTGTGTAAGGACTGACCTCCGTCTCACATTCAGATAAGGAAATGCTCTAAAAACTGCCCAAAATAATGTTCAAAACAGGATTTTCACTGCAATTATTCATTTGACTAACCAACCTTTATTGTTTTCCTCTTCATATGGATATTCATTCATCCATTTGTTTCTAGAGTCACATTGATCCTGCAAGAAAAGCACACAAAAACAAATAATGAGAAAAAGTTCCACACGTTGATAACATTCTTCCATCGGGGGGAAAAAAAAAGAAAATCTTAATTCTGTAATTCTTTAAGCTCTTGATTAATAGAGTGACATAATAAAAATAATAGCTGAGGAATAGTTTTTCTTTGTTTGTTTTTTGCTTGCTCTTTAGCAGTCACGTACATAAAGGGTAAAATGCAGAAATAAGGGGAGAGAGACAGAAACACTAGCTATGACACTAAGACAGATCCTGGGCATAAGACAGTAAAGGTTTGGACAAAAAGAAAGGAGAGAAGGAAAAAAAAGAAAGGAATGCAACAGAAAGAGAAGCCTGAGAAGAAAATCACAGAAATCTGTTTAAATGTAAATTTAATATATGAAAGGGAAGTTACAAATACTCCAACTGGAGCACTTGACTCCATTAATCTTAGCAACTAAGACATCCTTAAAGTAATGTTGTTTTTCAGAGGAAATGATCTTTTTTTCTCCTTACAGTTGATACAAATGTGCAGAATAATTAACAGGGATACAAATACATTTTGGTGGCTCCATGTTGGCCAATACCCAAGTAACTTTTAAAAACTGAACTAAGTTAATACATGTCACTTCTTAAAGATTAAACAAATATAAAGTTAATATTTATGTGGTTTCTAAAAGCTTCCAAATCCACAGGGCCATTTGGAGCTTACCAAATATAATTAAATATTGGATTGGAGAGTTCTGATTACAATAGACTGCCTCATTTGGATATATCTTGCAAGTCCTCCTTTTATTCTCTCAGCATTATTTAACTTGCTTCAGAATTTCCATTTCATGAGGCAAATTTTCTTTGGCATTCAGTTAAGCTAGCTTATTAGGCACGGTCGACTTTTTTTTTTGTTTGGGATTACACTCAAGAGGGGACACGCCTTGGAGTTCTTAGCAGCACCATTCTGTGCCAATGTCTACGTACTGCAGCACTGGGCCAGGTTTCCTTAGCATGTGTTTCTATATATGTGAACAAAAAGGAGCTCACTCACTCATAAGATCTTAAAGGAAATGTAGCAGAATTCACAAGTTCCATGGGCTTGGCCTGTAAGGGGAAACGGCCTTTAATTTTATTCCAGTTTTAAATATATATGTATGTCTGTCTGTCTCTGTCGCTCTCTCTCTATATATATATGTCTCATGTCTTAAAACACATTCCCTAATATATACTATAGCTTTTACTACTACTAGAAATGTTACTATAAAGCAATATAATATAAATGCAATATTTTAATATTATAGTGGCAAACTAGAAATATTCTCTGGAAATTCAGACTATAATTCTATTTTACATTACGAAACCGTAATGTGGTATCCCATGAAAGAATTAAATAGTCAGATATCTAAAACACTATATTCTTATCACACACATCTTATCCTTTCCAGACCTCAAAATATATCTGAACCAATCAGTTACAACTTCTTAGCAGAACGTACCAGGTACTTCAAAACTGGCTTCAACCTTACATTCTAGGTCCTTATATCTCAAAATGTGGTTTTGCAATTTTTTCACATTTTTAATATACCATGAGCATTTTCACATGATAGTCAACTTATTAATGCTTAATCCAACATTTATAATGGTCCACTGTAGGAACACATTGTGGGAGATCAAGATTTGGCCACCCTGAAATATATCTCTTTACCTTGATTGTTTTCTCTGACGGACATTTGATCTCCCCCACTAACTGCCTAAAGAATTTGACATAGTAACTCCTTCCTGGAACAGATCTTCTACCTGACAGCTGTAATCTAATGTAAAATAGATGTTACAATAGAAAAGGCAGGAACAAGCCCATCTTATGTCTCTCTGGCCACATTCTCTGGATGGCCCTGTGAGGAGTTGCCAGACAAACATTTACATTTATAAGGGAAATCTCCATTTGTAAAGGTATCTCCCTCTCTCTACTGGGAAGAGGGGGGATCACCTCATTCCTAGAAACTTATCAATGTGGAAGGTGAGGCCTTAAATCTGCATAATAACCTTACTCTTGTTTACAGTGCTTTAGTGGTAATCTCCTGTAACTGACTCCCCCCACCCCCAACAGCCTCCTTTGTCTTTAGCCGAACATGGTACTTAAGATGAGAATTTCTGCTATTGTGTTGAGAAACGCAGTGTCCCTGGTTTCTCCCATGTATACAAGTTATTAAACTTGGTATTATTTTCTCCTGCTAACCTGTCTTGTTAATTATTTGGCCAGCCATAAGAACCTTAAGGGAAAGGGCAGAGGAGGATTCTCTCTCTTCCCCCACAACATAATACTCCATTGTAGCAATATTTATTCCTTAATTTTTGTCTAATAATTTGTGATTTTTTTTTTACTATTACCAATAACAACTAAACATCCTTCTATGGAAATCTTGTATATACCAGGGATTCTGCCAGCCTGGATGACACCTTTGTGCAACTATAAAGGATGCCCTCTCTGGGCAGATATGGACAGACTCTAATCAGGAAGTGGGGACTGGTGATTAGAGCCCCTGCTGTAGATTTCCACCACCACTCACCCCTCAGCTAGACACCCTCATTCTACACTACTGTACTTAGCTGCTCTAGTCTGCACCTTTAATTATTTCCTTAGAAAATAATTATAGAAGCATAATTACTGGATCAAAATAATACGAATTTTTTTCAGGCTTTCAAAATGTATCATCAAATTATTTTTTAAACAGGCTATACCAATTTATATTTCCACCAGAAGAAACCCTCGTTAACATAGTGCCATTCCCATCTTTATTTCCCAATACAAAGCATGGGACCTAGCAAATTTTAGGAGATAAATATTTGTCAAATGAGTGACGCTAATAATGAGAAATGGAAGAATATTCAAATAAAGAAAACTCTCCTTTATATCAATTATGTGGATATTTCTTACGCAAGTAACTCAGGCCTTAATCATATAATTTGTATTTTTAGGTACAATTAATCTGCACACTAAAACATTATGTGAACTATAAACAACACAGTATCATACATTTTTACAGCATTTTGGGATTTACAAAGTATCCTAATGATATCATTTGTTCCGAAAGCAGTTCTGTGAGTTGAGCACATGAACTATTTTAAGATCCATTTGACATTGGGTGATGATCAGAGGTTAATTTTGTACCCAAGGTAACAAGTTAAATAATGTCAGGGTCCTTATAAAACCCCTGTCTTAGTCCCAAAACTTAGTGCATGGCTCATTGTGGTTTATTTTTGCAACCATCTACAATTTAAATGCATACCTCTGCATGTTTTAAACCTGGGGAGAGCCTGGTACAATACTAACTTTTGTTTTCTGTTTAATTCAAGCTCCTCACAGAGCATTCGAGATCATCTTTTGCTCTGTAGCTCCCACCCCACACCCCTATGATTTAAGGAGCACAAATGACAGCAAATGAAGACACAGTTCAGAGTTGAGAAGACCTGTCCCTAGTCTCACCTCTGTCATCTACTGGCTGTGTGGCCTTAAACAACTCATTCAACCTCTCTGAGGCCCAATTTCCTTCTCCACAGAATCAGGGATAGTAATAATATTAGTTTTATCTACTCCACCTCCCATAACTGAAGTAATGTCTATACAGCAATCTTTGTCATACACGTAAGAATTATCACTCTTTAATCTATGACCCAGATATCAAACAGGAAAACAACAGGATTTCCCTAAATTGAGGCTACAAGATAGAACAGATGAATCTCTAATTTTATTCATGCTAAGGGGCCTTTGGGTTGTTCCCCAAACTCTCATCAAAACCAAATCATGATATAAAATAGGAAAATGGCACATTTCCAATACCATAACAATTGGTAATATCTCACCAATTTTCTAATTAAAAGATTACTCAACTCTGCAAAACAGGTTTGAGAAATTATCCAATAAACCTTCCCAAAGCACAGAAGTTTTAAAGGCCACTGTCCTCATCAAAAAACCCATCACACATGGTTTTAGCCCTCACTTTCTTGGCTTCAAAAATGATTCTCAATGGTCAGGTGAAGAAAAGCAAAGGGTTGGTTACTTTTTTCAATATGAAAAACATGAGAAACAAAAAAAGGCACAAGATATTACATTTTGGAAAGAATTTTAGATTTACTTTTAAACAAAAATATTGCTTCCTAGACCCATTGGTAAATACTCGTGTTTTAGTGGAGAGTCTGGAGAAATTCTAGTTACACCTGTTTCTCTTTAGTAGCTGCAAGCAATAGAGAATGATTTTCTAAATTCTTCACTTTCTAACTCCTGTTTTCTCCCCTAAAATTTCTACACACAGTCAGCCAGCTTCCTTTAGGATTCTAAGAGTACCCTGGTCAACAGAATGACCTTGGCCAAAATGAAAGTGGATGCTCTCCACCTTAACAAATAAGGAGTTACTTCGGAATAATTACCTCAGAGTACAGGCATTATATTACCCTGTGGTAACAGGCTGCTGGCTCTTCATTACATCTTAAATGATCTATTATGTTCTCGATCTTTAAAGGTTAGTGTTTAATACATTCTAAATACTTCAGGACCCATAAGTACACTTGTTGCTACTTCCTCTGAGACTCCCTTTATGTATCTTTAAATAGAGACAGAGAAACACGTTTTAAGGGTGTTCATAGACATCTGACTAGTCAGGTTATTCCACTCTCTGCCCAAAGGTAATTTAGTTGCTCTGTTTCAAATAAATTGAATTCCAGTGCCTACTACAGCAACCCCATTTGGAATTCTGTCGTCTAGATTCAGCTTTACAAATCACTGCTTCGTTAGTTGTGAGTCTGTGTTTTCAGGTACTGATTTAAAAAAGTAATAAAGGGTTATATACATATGCAATTCAGTTACCATAACTTTTAAAGCTGATTAGGGAACTGAACAGGCAGGCTTCGGGTATTTAAGTCTCAGATATTATATAACAGATCCCTGTTGGCCCTACTCTGCATCAAGTCTTCTGGTATATAAGTTGCCTTTTTCATTTAAAGTTATTTCTGTTTTATCTGTCGCAGTGAATTATCTTGGAAACTAAAAATATTTGAAGGTTAATATAAATATTTCTGGAGATAAATGCAAATCTAAGTACTACGTTTTCATAGCTATTTTGACTTAAAATGAAAAGAGATGCTAAAGACACAAGCAGTGAGCTTGTTGCTAGGTGACAGGTGACACCTACCGTTATCTCTTCTGAACTTGTATCACATGAGACATTTTACCGCTGAGAAAAGACACAGGGATTTCCACGGCACACGCATCATTCTCTATAGAGAAGCAAACTAGTGTTCAGATATTTTTTAATATAGGTCATAGGCAGTCAGCAAATCAGGTCTGTATGAATGTCTGATTTTAGAGACACCTCTCACAATAAGTAGGAAAGGACAGTTATTTATTTTCCATTTTGGATACACACAGTTCTATATTTGAAGTAACGTCTACATAGGAAATACATATAATTTTCATGATTCATGATTACAGAGTGATAATTCTTTGTATCTAAAGAATTTTCAAACTTTTAACAGAAATCATTTCAACTAGGGTAGGTAGAGTCCATAGAGAGTGTTATTCTTATAATAAGGAATCCAATTTCCATTAAATTTATTAACACAAGAATGTCATAGCAAAGATCTGATGAATTTTTAAAAAGCACAAAAAAATTTCAATGTAGATTATTTCTTGGACATATTATATAATTACACATCTACTTTCTAGCATTACCTCCCTTCCTCGAGACAAAAACTCAAGTACAAGGTTCCACCCCCTCTGTTGACTCATCAGGCAATCCAGGTGACAATACAGAAATGTCAAGGGGCAAGTTTAATTTTTTTCGTGCCCCCTTTTCCTCATTTATTAAACTGGCATCATAAAACCTTTGTTTTTTTCTTTTTTGGCTAGGGACATTGAAAAGGAGAATGTACACAATGTATATACCAGACTATCTGGCACATATTAGTTACGCAACAAACGTCAGTCCCATCTCTACTCCCTACATTTATAATCAAGTGCCCAAACTCCTATCTTCACTTAAACTTTCCTGAGGAACAAGCGATGACCTACCCTAGCCCAAGTCACACTTCCTCGATGCACCTTCAACCATGACTGCATTTTTCTTACAGGAAGATCCTGGGAACCTTCAACAGGATCTCCACCCTAGGATCTCACAGTATAGTGTGTATAATTCATCCACTAAGAGAATTCAATGATGTGTTAACTAACAGAAATAGGACACAGGGGGGCCGCCCCGTGGCTTAGCAGTTAAGTGCACGCGCTCTACTACTGGCAGCCCGGGTTCAGATCCCGGTCGCACACCAACGCACTGCTTCTCGGGACATGCTGAGGCCGCGTCCCACATACAGCAACTAGAAGGATGTGCAACTATGACATACAACTATCTACTGGGGCTTTGGGGGAAAAAAGGAGGAGGACTGGCAATAGATGTTAGCTCAGAGCTGGTCTTCCTCAGCAAAAAGAGGAGGATTAGCATGGATGTTAGCTCAGGGCTGATCTTCCTCACAAAAAAAAAAAAAAGAAAGAAAGAAAAAGAAATAGGAGACAGGGAATTCAAGGTGATTAATAGCCCATATTCAATAATAATCTCCTTGGAATTGTGTTAGTTACGTATAAAATCAATGGAAAATTCTCCATTTATAAAATTGTTCTTCTCTATTTCCAGCTTCATATTTCTCTGAAATTATTCTTCCACTTAGGAATTTTTCACTATTGAGAAAAAAAAAAGCAGGGCCGAGCCTATGGCGTAGCTGTTAAGTGCTCATGCTCCGCTGTGGCGGCCCGGGGTTCGCCGGTTGGGATCCTGGGCTCCCACCGACGCACCTCTTGCCAGGCCGTGCTGTGGCGGCGTCCCACATAAAGTGGAGGAAGATGGGCACAGATGTTAGCCCAGGGCCAGTCTTCCTCAGCAAAAAGAGGAGGATTGGCATGGATGTTAGCTCAGGGCTGACCTTCCTCACACACAAAAAAACAGACAATAATACAGAAAGAGCAAACTTTAAGAATTAATGTCCCTCTTGGAGTAAGGTATGCTCTGAAGCTTGAGCAATCATTTAAGAACAGAGTGCACTGGGGGAGGGCCTGGTGGCGCAAGCAGTTAAGTGTGCACGCTGTGCCGCGGCGGCCCGGGGTTCGCCGGTTCGGATCCCGGGCGTGCACCAACGCACTGCTTGGCAAGCCATGCTGTGGCGGCGTCCCATATAAAGTGGAGGAAGATGGGCACGGATGTTGGCCCAGGGCCAGTCTTCCTCAGCAAAAAAGGAGGAGGATTGGCAGATGTTAGCACAGGGCTGATCTCCTCACCAAAAAAAACCCAAAAAACAGAACAGAGTGCGCTGAATAAACAGCCCATTTTCAGAGAGAGGAGGTAAAGCAAAGGCACAGTGACGTGGAAATTACTCTTTTAATCCGTTTTCAGCTTCCATTACACTCCATCATTCTATGCAGACAGAGAACAAACAAACCTTTACAAGAAAGTAACCAGAGCAAACGAATTCTGCATTTCTTTTACATACACAGTGCTCGATACAACGGTTTGAAAAGTAATCTATGTTATGCTCGTACTCAAGTGTAACTGCCATTTGACTGGCACCGCACAGTCAAAAATCTGATCTGTATTGCCAAGGACTGACGAGATGATTAAATTTTGTCTTCATACCTCTAATTTATGTGATTTAGATTGCAACACAAATATGAGCATGTGCAATTTGTACTTGCACGTAAAGCCACTGTCTATAACACGACATTCTGCCAAAAGTAACTTGGCCACACACAAGTTTGCATGCCCATATGGAGAACATTGACACCCTTCTCGTAATCCTCTACCAGGACGTGTTTTAAACCTTCATGCTAAAGAAGTTAAAATCTTGGGTGTTTTTAAGAGGCTGGTGTGAGAAAGGGAATAATAGGCTGCCCAGCTATTTATTAATCTCCCGTTCACTTCCCAGCACTTTATGTAAGCATAATGTGGTGGTGTGATTTATATACAGAAAAGCAAACTTAAAATTCTGCAAACAACTGAAAATAAAATGATAAACACATATGTGGTACCGATTAAAAATGCATAATTCACACAGCCTAAGAATTTTTCTACTACTTCATTTCGATGGGCGTTGTCTTAAGATAGCAAGGTATATATGTTATAAGGTAATTACGAATTTTATACACTGACGATGTAAGACATATTCAAGAAAAATAAGTTGCCTTATTCAGCATGCAGTACACATATTTGGTTTTCCTATTAATTATTGCCCTTTATGTTTAGCTTGCCAATGCTAAGCAAGATAAATCCCATTCAAATGCACAGTAAACAGTTTGCTTATGGAGTAAATTTAATTTCTAGTCCATCACAACAATAGATGATTAAAATATGTTGCTCTTATCCAGTTTTGAATTAATTCATGTGAAATAAAACAAATATTTATTAAGTTGTGGGAAAAACATTCCATCAAACTGTAAAACCTGAGTAGAAAAACAAATGGCACACAATTACGGTTGACATTTGAATGAAATTTGCAATCTCAAAATATTTAACAATAATTAGAAAATATCAGATGAGGTATTTTTAGGATTCTTTTATGTTCAATCTCTTCGCACATCTGAAGACGTTTTAACATAAGCAGATTTTAAAATATAATTTGAAAGATGGAGCAAAGAACTGAATACATTTGTTTTACTGACATTTTGACATACTGATACAGAGACAAAAGGATTTGGTATTTTTAACGAACATCTCACCGGTTGCTGAGGGCCTTACTGAACAATAGTTTTGACCAGCTGAACTCATCAATCGTTTGTGCATTCAGACATCATAATCATTGCCCTATGTAGCTCATAATCTGGTCCACAACAGATAGCTCTCATAATAAATACATAATCAATTAGTATTTTTCAATGATGAGCAAATTAGTAGACTGTCAAACGGACTGCACAACCATATGCTTCTCTCATAACTAAATAATACCAGAAAATCAAAATACTATTTGTTCAGAATGACAAATGATATATTAGGTTGATTCTTATTTATAAGGATCAAAAAGATCCCTTTAAAAACCAAAAAGCAGGGGCCCGCCCAGTGGCGCAAGCGGTTAGGTGCGTGCGCTCCACTTCGGCGGCCCAGGGTTCGCAGGTTCGGATCCCGGGTGTGCACCGACACGCTGCTTGTCGAGCCACGCTGTGGCGGCGCCCCATATAAAGCAGAGGAAGATGGGCACGGGTGTTAGCTCAGGGCCAATCTTCCGCAAGAAAGTAAAAAAAAGGTGGAGGATTGGCATCAGATGTTAGCTCAGGGCTAGTCCTCCTCACAAAAAATAAATAAATAAAAACCAAAAAACACTGAAATTGGAAGTCAACTCAAATATAACCCAAGCCATTGTTAGCAGGTGATGAAGGTCCACTGATTATTACATAGTGCATATATTCTCTTATTAATTCAGCCATGAATAGCCTATATGCCAGAAACCAAGGACATCAAAAATCATGTCACAGTACCTGATTTAATGAAGCTTACAGACAACAAAGATGAGACAAATATAAATAAGTAAAATAATTATAATAACAGCTGTCATCTGCTGAATGTTTACCATATGTTTTACACTGACTAGGTGCTTTTACATATATTATTTAGCAAATTCATGTGCAAAGCATAGCTATTCCAATGACCTAGGATTAATACCCACATTTTACAATGAAAGCATTGGTGATAGTCCATACTCCCTAACCTGTATCAAGCTGACATCCTTAATAACATCCTAGGAGCTCTGGTGAAAGAACTAAGGATAGTGGGAAGTTGAGGTAACCTAGGAAGTCTTCACAGAGGAGGTGAAACAAAGCTGAGTCTTAAAGAGTGGGGAAGAAAAGCCAATTCAGGGGAAGGCGATGTATTAGGAATTAGTACATTTAAATCTGAGTCCAAGAATGCTCATACATATATGTACAAGCATGTATCATTTACTAAAAATGAGTGTGCATACATAACACACATGTGTGCATACATGATAAACATCCTGGGAACTGGCATATTTATACTAGTCAGCCTATGCTGCCTTAAGAGGGGCTCTAATATGGAAAAGAAGTCTGTAATGTGGAGAGAAGATTCATTTCAAGTAAATAATAACAATCCTGAAAACGTAACTACTAGTGTCTTAGGTGCACATCTGCCTTACAATGTAAAGGGATTTATATTATGTATGCTAAATCAGGAACACTAGAATACGATTTAAAGAAGCTAATTCTATTAACAATAACTTTAAAAGACCTTTCTCATGAACTCTCATGTTCCATGATTTAAGATATTTCTGACATCTCTGACCCTCATAGATCATATACTTCAAAATATTTATTATTCAGATAAGAATCAGTGAAAATATGCTCATAGATAGCACACACACGTGCACGTGCACACACACACACAGCCAAGCATTGGTAAAAAACTGACTAGACAGAAATTCCTGAAGTTGCATGAGTAAGTTTATCTTTTTTTTTAAATACTCCAGAAAATTAAAATGATTTTGAAAAAGCACACTGTAGCAGCCAAGAAGTCATCAAAAGCATTTTGAAAAACAATCTCAAGACAAAAATTGGCCAACTGCAGGCTTAAAAACCTATTTGGAGACATACATAAAATTAATGCTAAAATCAGAATTAGTCCTATAGATAAAAAGATAAATTATGGATTAATCTCTAGTCTAATTTTTAAGAAATGTTCACAAGTGAAATACCTTTATCAAATAATTATTCAGAGTAAGCAGGTTAAGTGCTCACGTGTATGTCCCCAATATGCATGAGGAAAGTATTTTTACATTTTCATTTAAATATAGTTTCAAAAAACATGTCATTTTAAAAGGACAGTCCTTTAAATTCTCTAACTTTACTCCCAAAGGTGGCTAAATACATTTGGGAGATACAGCAAGGGAGAGCTGCTGGCCAAAGAACTGAATTCAAACTGTTCTCTTAGTAGAGCGGCGTCAATTCTCAGTAGTAGTAGTAACAATACTAGAGGAGAAGGAGGGGGAGGAGGGAGAGGAGAGGGCAGAGGGAGAGGAGGGGGAGGAGGGGGAGGAAGAGGGGTAACAACAGTAGTTGTAGCATCAGCAAACACACTTAACATGCTAAGAACTGTTCTAACTACTAACTACTCTACTTGTATATTTCTCACACCCTTCTGAGGTAGGTAGTATAATTATTCTCATTTTACAGATGTAGCAACACAGAGAAGTTCAGTAACTTGCTTAATAAAGTAGCAAAACCAGCATGTTAAAATCAGAAGGCGGGCTCTGGTCTTCATGATTTTAAGTACTACTCTATGATGACTCATAAATAATCTTGGTATAACTTCTGCATGCAGTGGCAACTCTTTTTGTGGAAAACAGACACAAAAGCCAACTCTAACAAGGTAGTTTTAGTATTTTCCTCTCAAACAGATTAAAATAAGGTATTTCAGAACTAAAGGCGTAATCAAGGACAGTTCTCCAATAAAAGAAAAGAAAAATAGGGGCCGGCCCTGTGGTGTAGTGGTTAAGTGCAGTGCACTCCGCTTCAGTGGCCCGGGTTCGTGGGTTCGGATACCAGGCACGGACCTGAACCACTCACCAGCCATGCTGTGGAGGCAACCCAAATACAAACTGGAGGAAGACTGGCACAGATGTTAGCTCAGGGCCAAACTTCCTCAAGTAAAAAAAAGAGGAAGATTGGTAACAGATGTTAGTTCAGGGTGTATCTTCCTCAGCAAAAAAAAAAAAAAAAGAAAGAAAGAAAGAAAGAAAAGAAAAGAAAAATATATTCCAAATCTGAGGTCACTTGAAGTCTTCCCCAATACTATATAACAGAACCAATGTTTCAAAAGGTTTTTTCCCCTAATGAGAAATTAACACTTTCAATAACTCATTTTTTAAGTTTTTAAAGATTTTTAAGATTTTAGAATGTTTGTAAATCATCTACATGAAACCCAAAATTAATGAATTTAATGAAAATCCTTTGCTTTCCTCACCAGTGATACCTAAACACGTGCACAGATATAAAAGGAATTTAACTTTTCACATCAGACATAAACTGCATTCTTTGATAATGTATTCCAATATAAAATAGTCAATTCTGAAAATACATTTCAAAGGAGTATTTCCAACCTGTGCTGGAGTCTGTTACCCCAAATAGCTATTAATACATAATTTCAAAAAGCAATTTCTTAATTTTGTAAAATGTTTCCCTCAGCTCAGAGTGTTTAATTGCAACTAAATTATATTAGATTCTTTTCTGATTCTGAAGGTACTAACATGAACATGATTCTAAACAATCCTCAATAAATTAACCAAATAGAGAGTTTACTCTCATAAAGTTATACAGAAATAATCCATGCTTTCAAATAGTTAACTTTCTAAAATACCACTAAAATATAAAAAATATATAGAACAAAAAGGAACTATCAAGTCCCAAATCATATGTACTCTTTAGTTGTCTCATTTATATAATAAATATCCCTCCCTATCACTGGGGATTTAAAGATAAAAAAGACCTCATAGATCATGTATATTAACATTTACAAAAGGCTAGAGATCGCATGCTGCTATCTGGGAAACTAGTGAGCCTGCTAAAAAAGCACTGGTAAATCTGGAACAGTAGCTACCAGCTGTTGTGGTTTGACACTTCATCTCTGCAAAAAGCCATGGTCTGGAGGATGAAAATAATGCATTTCAGCTCAGGAGAACCAAGCAGATGACAACATGCTAGTAATCAAGAATAGGGCTATGAAGTATGCACATGAATCCGTTGTTCAACTTTAATTTGAAAAGAACATTCCACAAGCACCTAAATGAACACAAATGCCACACAAGAGCAAGCCACATGCTACTTGGAGATCTTTCTAGATGCCAACCTTTGGCCAAAACACATTCATTTCCTTCACCATGAAGGTTGCTGGTGGCACTTCCACAAAGACGTTTATTTTCACTCATAAGCTTCAAACTTCAATATGCTTCAACCGCCCGGCTCATAAAATGCTTTCCGACCTAAAGGCCTCCTCTAGCTATCCTTTTTAAAGGTTTTCTATTTGATTCAGGGCCTTTACCTTCCCTCTCCATATCTGGGTTCTCGCTCAGTACTCTTCTCCAGCATAGACGTCTTCTCTCCTACCTTAAAAATATTCAGATAATCTCCATCTCAATACTAATTTTCAGCTAGCTCTACTACTTGTAATTACACGTACTACAGAACAATTTTTGTCCTTCCTCAGACACATTACCACAACTCATTAACTCTACTTTTATTCCCCTGCCCCCTTTTAAACGGTCTCTTTGATGACTGATGTATATTTAGCATTACAGAGGATACGCACCTGGAAAATTCTCCTCCCTCATTTCAATGAAATATCTGATTCTTTTCTCCATTCTCTCTAACTATTACCACTGGCTGTCTTTTAAATATTCTACCTCCTACAGAGGGGTATCCTCCAAAATTCTCCTTAATTTTAAGATGTGCTTTCTCTCTGTGTTTGCTCTCTTAGGAAGTTCAACTATCAGAGACTCAATTATTATCTCCCAAATGAACATCTCTAAACCTAATTTCCCACCTAAATCTCACTCTACTTTTTTTCGAAATAGATATCACTGAATAATCTAACAAATATTTAGACTCTTCTGATTCTTATCATGTCTGGAATTGTGATAGACACTGGAGATTTGCAGCCGAGATAGCTCCCCAACACACAAATGGCTTACCATCTAGTGGCAGGGGAGAAAGCCTCACTTCCCAGCACCCAAAAATGAGGTCATTATTTTTCCCTCAAAAAAAAAAATCCTTTTCCCAGTTTCCTAATTCAGTCTGTGAAACCATCAACATCCAGTCCCTGGAACCTGATCTCTGAGTCAATTTTAAGATCCTGTTCTAATCAACATATAACAACAATCCTGTTGTTTATTCCTTCCAAAACCTCTTCAGATTCAGTTCCGTAATTTTCCTCCACCACTTCAGCTCCTTTAGGCCCTCAATTAACAGGTTCAGATTATTGTTAATCCATCTGTCTTGAGTCCCTGATCTTTCCAATGCACATGACAAACATACCAGGCTAATATTTAAAATATTGCATCACGTTACTCCTGGTTTCAAGAATTTATAATTTCTTCCAACTCGTCTGAATTTCTGTTGGTGATCTTGGCCCTCCAGGAGAAGCTGAGGTTTCCTCTCTTTCCTCTAAGAGGAGTTTCATCACTCCCTCCAGCCAAATTCCTCCTGCATTATCACGTCTTCACACAGACACAAAAAAGCATTTGATAAAATGAACACACAGTAACCATTTTTCAAGAATCAACCTTAGACTGTAGAAATAGAAGACAACTGCCTTAATTTGTTATAGAATAACTATTTTAAAATCTATCATAAGGGGGCCGGCCCCATGGCATAGTGGTTAAGTTCACATGCTTTGCTTTGGCAGTCCAGGGTTCACGGGTTTGGATCCCAGGCTCGGACCTACACATGGCTCATCAAGCCATGCTGTGGCAGCATCCCACATACAAAATAGAGGAAGACTGGCACAGATGTTAGCTCAGTGCCAATCTTCCTCAAGCAAAAAGAGGAAGATTGGCAACAGATGTTAGCTCAGGGCCACTCTGCTTCACAAAAAAAAAAATTAACATAAGCATCACATTTAATGGTGAAACATTAAAGCTTTCCCCACTAAGATCAGAAAAAGACAAAGATGTTTGTTATCACTACCTCAATTTAACTTATGCTAGAGGTCTCAGCCACTGTCATAAAGAATACATAATTTTAGAAAATAAAGATTACAAATGAAAAAAAATAAAATTGTGATTATTCACAGAAAATATGATGATATAGTAGAAAATACAAAGAATCTATAGTCACAATACTAGAATTAACACATGAATTTAGCAAGGTCAACACAGAAAAATCAATATACCAGCAAAAAAACAATTATAACAAGAAATTTAAAAACCAATAAAATTTATAACTTTAAAGAATTAAAAACCTAAAAATAAACTTAATAAAAGATGTTCAAAACATCTACTCTGAAAAAAACAAAACATGATTGAGAGAAATTAAAGAAGTCCTAAATACACGGAAGGATATACCATGTTCATGGGTGGGAAAACTGAATATTAAAATATAAGTTCTCCTTAAATGGATCTGTAGTTTCAATAAAAATTCAATCAAAATCCTAGGGCTGTGGGTGTCTGTGTGTGCATGTCTGTGTACTGGCAACTGATTCCAAACTTAAAATAGACATGCAAAGAACCAAGAATAGCCAAGGTGATCTTAAATAAAAAGGACAAAGTTGGGGGTATATTCTCATATATAAAGACGTATTATAAAGTTCTAATAATTAAGATATTTTGGAACTGATACACAAGTCTCAATAAACTGATCAATAAACACACATAATTGGTCACTTGATTCAGATAAAGGTGGTACTATCTTGCAATTAGGAAAAGGCCTTTTCAATAAATGATGTGCAGTCAACTGAATATCATACGAGGAAAAAAAGTGAATTTTGAACCCTACCTCACGTCATACACAAAAATCTATTCCAGATGGCTAGAGATATAAATATGAAAGGTAAAATAAGAAAGTTTCTAGAAAAAAAATAAAAGAGAATATCTTTATGATCTTGTGATGGGCAAAGATTCCTCAAACAGGACACCAAAAGTACTAATCATAAATGATAGACTAATAAAATGGACAATATTAAAATCAAAAACTTCTCTTCATCAAAATACATCATAAAGAGAATGGAAAGGCAACATATAGAGAGAAGATCTCTGCAATACATACATCTGACAAAATATTATTACCAAGAATATATACAATTTCCATAAATCAATTTTTAAAAAATACAGAAAACTCAAAAGAAAAACTGAGCAAACAATTTGAAAAGGAAGTCTAAGAAAATGGCCAATAAACACATGAAAATGTTCTCAACCTCACTGGTGATCAAGGAAATGTAAACTCAACCACAAAGACATAGCACTGCAGATCCACCGGAATGTCTAAAATTAACAACACTGACAGCTCAAAGTTCTAGTGATGATGTGGAGGAACTAGAATTCTCATACACTGATGGTATAAGGTAAACTACATAACTAATTTGGAAAATTGTCAGTCTGCTACATATGCATATCTTATGACTTAGTAATTCCACTATCTATTCCTAAGTATATACCCAACATACATGTACATGTATTCACCAAAGTACATATACAAGAAGATCATAGCAGCACTATGTGTAATAGCCAAAACTATAAACAACCCAGATGCCCATCAACAAGAGAATGGATAAATTGTGGCATATTCAAAAAAGGAGATGTTACGCAGTAATGACAGGTAATGAACATGAAAAAAATGAAGAAAATTCATAACATACCAGGGAACAAAATTAGACCAGTTTAAAAACATGTACAATAGGGCATACAGTGTGATTCCATTTACATAAGATTCAGAAAGACAACTAATTGATGGTGATAGAGGCCAAGGTAGTGGTCATATTTGGAGGGTGGTAATGACTGTAGGGATACAAAGGAGATTTCTGGGGTGGTAATGTTTCAATTTCTTATCTGGGTGGTAGTTACACGGATGTGTCCAATTGTGAAAATTTATCTAGGCACACACTTATGATTTATGAAATTTTTACACATCTTTTATTTCATAAAAGCTAACTTAAAAAACTTTTCCTGTAAGAGAGAATTTGATTAGACCAATTCATAATTTTAAGTCAGATTATCCAAATTATAGAGTGGTGTCCAGTGTATGCATGAGTCACTCCAAAGTAAGCTATCACCCATCCACCAACCAATTACCAAGAGGAGGCTACATGAGCCACTCTTGGTCACAGGAGGGCAAGCAACTTGAAACACATCTAGTACTCCAAATCTCTTGAATAACCCTTTATACCTAGCAGAAGTTTTTTCGTTGTTTTTTTTTTTTTTTAATAATTTTATTTATTTTTCCCCCAAAGCCCCAGTAGATAGTTGTATATCATAGTTGCACATCCTTCTAGTTGCTGTATGTGGGATGCGGCCTAGCATGGCCAGAGAAGCGGCAGTTGGTACGCGCCCGGGATCCGAACTCGGGCCGCCAGCAGCGGAGGGCGCGCACTTAACCACTAAGCCACGGGGCTGGCCCCTAGCAGAAGTTTTTAATGCAAGCAAATTATAGGATGCATTTTGTTTGGAGTTTCTACTGTTCTTAGCAATATGCTGAATTCTCGTAGTTAACCAGTAAACATTATTTGATTGGTAAGACTCGTGTCAAATTAGACAAAGAAAACAACAGGTCATTCGTCCTTAACTCGACTGCAACACTATCATTAACTACTCTATCCCAGTTGGTAAGTTAGCTACCCTGTCTGGGCCTCAGCTTCATCATCTATGAAATTAAGGGGTTGAAAGATCTTCAAGTCTCCTTGCATTTATAAAATTGTGGATCCTACAAATCCTATTTTTAAAAGTGCACAAGTTTGCAAGGCATACACTATGAATAAATTATAATACTGGAATAAATTAATATTGGTTGACAGAGTTTGAGTTTTAACTCTGAATTGGTGAACTCGTGAAATTTAACCAAACTTCTCATTCCCAGTGGCTCCTCACCTGTTTTGGGCGGGAATATAAATGGCTAACTAACATGTCAATCGTAACTTAGCATACCACATACCTTTACTACATGGCACTCTGAAGAGAAATTCTTAGGAGATAAAAAGGGACAATGAAGTGAAATATTCTCACTATTTCCAAAGCTGAGCCTGTGGACACACCAGTAACTCAATGATCCTCTGGGGGTGGCCTTGGAGAACTCTGAAGGTGAGCGGGGAGGATTTCTTTTCTAAGCACACTTCCATAAAGCACTGCATTATAACAGAGTTTATCTGTGACTATAAATAATTTCTTTCCCTATAGTTATACCATTACCAATTGGAATGCTCAGAAATTTATCTGTCACTGTGTCTTGTATAATTTAAAGGAGTATATTATTTACAACAGTATCTCAACAGAAAAAAATATAATCCATAAATCAGGTATGTGCCAGGCAGTGTGGCAGGTACTTTACACACATTATCTTCAGTAACTCACTGTGAAGAAGGGATATCAACCTCCACTTTACAAGCGAAGAAATAGAGTTTGATGGCTACCGAACTGCACAGCCGGGATCTGAACACTCTCTTGTCTGATCCCAAAGTCCATACTCTTCCTCATGCCATAGTGCCTCTCACTGGAAGCTTCTGAGCTGTAAGCTTGATGGAAGGGCTATGCCAGAACAAATTTATACAGTTACAGATGTGGCCACGTTTCAGGAGTGCCAACAAGCAATGAAATGGCACAAATCTTAGCTGCAGCATTCACTTTGTGGATCCAAGGAGCCACTGGAGAGACCGATGTTCTCCTTCTCAGTTCTGACCAGCAGCGTCTGACGGTCTGAGTCTTGCTATTGCTTCCGTTTTGGCAGCATTTCTCCATGTATGTTCTGTGGAGTGAAGGGGCCTAATTAAAGTGTAACAGAGTTCTTGTTTGCCAGTGCATTCTGTTTTTAATGTAGGTTTTCTCAGAAATATTAGGCAAGAACACTCCCACACACCCCTCCAAAAGTTCCAGGAATCTCAGAAATTACTAGAAAGTTAATCCTCCCACTTTTGGAAGACCATGAACAATAACTACCCAGTTCATCAGAGGCAATTACGCTTCCTTAAATCACTTTATTCACCTCCTGATGCTGGATGAGATTTAGCATCCTATAACTCTGAATTCAAAACCCAGCTTTTCTATTTCCAAGTTATATGGCCATGGCCTAGACACAATCTCTCTAAAATTCAGTCTTTCAACATTGACAAAAATAGCTAAAATAATGCCTCCCTTGCAGTATGTTTGTTGTGTCTGGAGAATTTAACAAATGCAATTTGCAGAATGCACTCGATAAAAATAGTAGTTATTATTAAATTATCATTTTTCTTATTGATAAGTACTACTTTGGTTTTCAAAACACAGAACTAAACAATACCACTAGGCCACAGAACCTGCTGGAGCCCAAAGGAGGTCAGAAAAAAAAGCCACATGAACCTTTCTGGGTATCCTATATTATTAAATTATGCTAATTTAAGAAAAAAGAAATATTTATTAAAGACAACCAGATTTCCAGAAAACATATATTAATATGTCACACTATCCTTTTACAGAGAAAGACAACAGAAGATGAGTTTACAATTTTTCACAGAAATATGATCCACATAAACTAAAATCCACAGAGGTAAAAATGATTCTGAAAATCCATCATCCAAAATTCATTCATGGAGATTTATTTGGCTCTATTTTTTGAAACTTAATTACTTAATATTATATCCATTCCAGAATTGGTCAGACTTTGATTTTTAATAACTTCTACACTCTTTTACTGCCTCTTTAATATCAATCTTATTCCCTTAATTATTAGGAAATCCATGCCTTGATCTCTTCTACTATGAACCTGAATCACTCATTCACTGAATCAAGTACTTATCCTCCTTCTTCCCCCTTCCAACTAAATTCCTAGTCTAGTTAAATATAAAAGATGGCTCTAGGTTTCAGAAAGCGCAGATTTCAGAATTTTAAAAAAATTACTACGGAAGTATGAATTGGAACAGTATAAGAATCTCTGCTCACAGTACTAAAGAGACTCAAGGCCAAGCACTGCTAGTAGATACTCCGGTAGCCACCAGTCATGTGTCTATCAAGCATCTGAAATGTGGCTGGTCCAAATTAAGTTGTCCTGCAAGTGTGAGATACACATCTGATTTTAAAGACATTTTACCAAAAACAATAATTTATTTCATTTATCATCTTATATTGATTACATGTTCAAAGGGTAATACTTTGGATATACTGCGTTAAATAAAATATATTAAATTTAATTTCACCTGTTTCTTTCTACTTTCTAATGTGGCAATTAGGAACTCTAAAATTACTTAAGCAACTTGCATTATATTTCTACTGGACAGTACTGGTCAAGGTCCCACATTTCAAAGCCTTGCACAACAGACTGGGAATTTTCCTGGCCTCTAACTGTATTTTATATCGAACTTAATGACGTGTCCACTTTGTCCACTATACTCCCAAAAGGTATGTTTTCTTGTTTAATCTAGCATTTAATGTATCTACATGTAAATGTATCACAGCATGTACCGTTAATTGAGCACAGTCTTCAGCCCCTTGGAGAACTATAACTGTGCCGAATGTATTTGATGCTTGCTGGTACCTGATTTTTATCTCACCAGATTATCAATCTTCAGTTCTTTGAAAACTCTGCAAAGTGATCTCAAAAGTGTTGTGGGTTTTCCAAAAGCATATTCACACACAGGCATGACACTGAACTCAAGTGTCAAGGGCTTTCTATAATCCTCACAGCCTATTAAAACTAAGATTCCCAGAGGACCAGAAACATAACCCAACATCCACTGTTATGTCCTGAAGCACAGCTGTATTTAAATTGATAAAACAAAATGTAATATATTCTGCATCACATACTCACTCTACTGCTGATGGGAAATGCATTGGACAATACATACATCATTAAACTGAACACAGCCAAGTACATTATGTTACAGCACCATTTGGAAACTCAGGCTAAACAATCCTCCTAAATTGCTAAATGTCAAACCTACTGACAATAACATTTTCATCCATTCTGTGCCTTACTGTTGTTCCTTGTATGTTTCTCCTCAGGCATTCTTCTGAATAAACAAATTTGATTGTGAGTTTATAATCTTCATAATGTATAAAAGTGGTGAAAGAATTCATTACACATTTAAGGAATTTTCCAGCTCTTTTATAGATAAGTAGCGTAAGTACTTTAAAAACCATCACTTCTTATAAATTTTATCAACTCTTATTTTGTTCATGGAGTTACATGTAAAGTCAATGATTTCAATCATATGATCTCTCCCAAATATCCCTGCCCTGCTCAATGCCAGTCAGAGGCACTCTCTGAGCCAGGCTGCTGCCAGTTTGCACCCATGCCTATCAGGCAATATAAGCAGAGCTATACTCAACAGATATCGGTTCACTGACGAATGAAAACCTTTGACATCAGACAGAAGACCTACCTAGTAAAGAGCACATGGATTTATTTCTTCTAAGTCTGCACAAGGCCTTTAAGAGTTGACAGTTCTCTACAGCTTGGTATAAACCAAGAGAGGCCCTCATTTGAAACGATTCCCTGAACCCACAACCTTGGGGAATCCTGGGGGGTGTCAGGCCATGCATGAAGTTACCAAAAGGCTAACCAGTGTTTCCCAACCTTTTTCCCATCATTCTGAAATGTCTGAGGAAATCACTATCTCAGCATACCTGTAACCAACCCACAGCACACCAGCTGGGAAGCTCTGGGTTAATTTACTTAGGGAGCTACAAATGCTAACAGGAGCCAAGAGGTTGAAACAGAGGAGTGTAGCCAGCCAAAAGAAGACTGGAAGAGGCAGGGAGAATGAACGCCCTCTCTGGAGAAGGCCACTGCTATTCAACTTCTGACAACAGTTGCCCTGTAGTTATATTCAAGTGAAATGAAGAATCTGTACCATCTATGAAATCTCCTAATTTTTAAGATATTGGCTGTACTGCTGTCCTGACAAAAAAGAAACACAACAAAAACAACATCCACACATTAGCCAGTTCGTGATATGTGTTGTGCTGTTCTGACCTTCAGATTCAAAACATCTAGGAGGACAAGAAAATGACAAACTACAGAGATCCTAGATTTACCTGGGCCTTTGCAATGATGTGCTTGGAAGAACATAAATTCCCATAATAAAACATTACTAACAGAAGCATCAATTTTATTTGTAGATTTTTTTGAGACTTTTTTTGAGAATATATTCAAACATTATATTATGAATACAGTTCAAAAATCATACAATTTAAAGTAAAACATGATTAAATGTTAGAATGAATTTACTGCATGCAGTAGGCTACTTTCAACCACACACCTGGAATTATTTTCCTTTTCTGAGGAAAAGTTTGAGAAGTATGGGCAACTCTCACAGAGGACAAGAACCTTTTAAACTGGCTCTGAAAAATAAGATTTTTAAAGATTTCTTCCATAGTTTGGAGTTCTTATCAGCTCTGGACCGCTTAGATTGCTAATTCAAATATAATTTCCATTGTCAAAATGTTCTAGAAGGCTCCTGGAACACTGCATTTCAGCAGTTCATGCCTGCCAGCCCAGTGGATAGAGGGCACCCCACAAACACAGCAACAGATGTGCCCGTTCTACTCTAATAAACAGTTTTCTTCGTGTGTTCTGCGTTTGTTTACTGGTAATGAATAAAACATTAAAATTGCTATTTGGAATATAAAGCACTGTAGTTCTTGCAAATGGTAAAGTTACGCTGGCTGTAGTTTAGGGTACTAAGGCCGTTATTTATAGAATAAAACCCATTATCACTACTCAAATATTGAACAAGAATTGTTTGTATTCAAAGATAAAGTGCCACAGGGGACTATTGATATAGAAAATACGGCTGGAGAGATATGGGATGCATATTAAAATTTATATACTGAAAAGAAAAAATGTAGTTAAATAGGTTTATTTAATATTCTAGTAGCATCGACTGGAATTATTAAAGTTATATTTGCTGACATTTCAATTATAACCTTCTATTTTCAGTGCCTTCAGTTCTATCAAAAAATTTTCTGCAGGCCCAAAAGTAATGTACTTTACAAGGTCTCAGTCTGCAAATGGTTTTTTTGTTAGTGTTTGGCATGTTAAAACTTTCAGGAAAAAGACCAAAAGCAAATTTGAATGTTTCTCCTCACAGGACCACCAAATTTTGAAATGAATATAGTAGGGATTTAAGACAATGTTTTTCCAAGTGAAGCAGAGAAGTTAAGAGTTTGTCATGATTAGTTAAATAATAAATGTTGGGGTCAGGAATCAAACCCGGGGAATTTGACTCCAGAGTCTGTGCTCTTAACTACTATAGTTTATTGCCCTTTCATTATAATTGGAAAGAAGCATTTTTACATATAATAATTTATATAAACTATTAATATATGTAGTATTATATTATTTACTTATAACTTTAAAACGATGCTATAAAATGTTTATTCTGGGGCCGGCCCCGTGGCTTAGCAGTTAAGTGCGTGCACTCCGCTACTGGCGGCCCGGGTTTAGATCCCGGGCGCGCACCGATACACCGCTTCTCTGGCCATGCTGAGGCCACGTCCCACATACAGCAACTAGAAGGATGTGCAGCTATGACATACAACTATCTACTGGGGCTTTGTGGGGCGGGGCGGGGGAGGAGGAGGATTGGCAATAGATGTTAGCTCAGAGCCGGTCTTCCTCAGCAAAAAGAGGAGGATTAGCATGGATGTTAGCTCAGGGCTGATCTTTCTCACAAAAAAAATTAAAATAAATAAAATAATAAAATAAATGTTTATTCTTCTCATATTGTATTCCAATGTCTTATAACTCTTACTGTTATCATATACAGACCCATATCTAACTTAATGTTACTGTAACCCTCAATGTGATTACAATTTGTATGTGTAATTCTTTGTGCAATTTCTAAGTCCCCACTAGGTTATATATATTCAGTGGGCATAGGGACATTCTAGGGCTTACTGAAGTTACTCAGCTTCTCTAGGACCTAGTTTTCTCAAATATAAAATAGGAACAATAACAGTACCCATGTCAAAGAATGGCAATGGGAATTAAACGCAATAATGCAAGTAAAGTGCTTAGCACATGCCCAGCACACGGGAAGCACTCAGTAAACGTTACTTATTATCACTATTGTTGTTAATAATTTTCTCCAGCCTTGTATCCTTGTAACTTGCACAGTTTAGCACGAGAGGTGCTCAGTAAACAGTAATTAGATAAATTCATGAACACTTTAAGAGTTTTTAAAAACACCACCCCCCGATATACATGCAAACACACCCTCTCTCTCCACAGGCATTGCCACCTCTCAAACCTGATTTTGTTTCCTCTACCTGAAACACTATTCCTTATCCTAATTTTCATCTAGCGAACTCTTACTGTTCATCTAAGTTTTGGCATCCTTTCTTCTCTTATGGGAAGTCTTTTCTTAAACTCAGAGCCTATCATAAGCCCCTGCTTATGCTTTTTCATTGGGCTCTCTTCTTGTCCCAATTATCAAAGCACTTAACACCAAGTCTCCCTGAGGTCTTTTTACTTGCCTTAACACCCTACACTAGACTGCAAACTCTTTAAGGCAGATACTGCCTTTTTACCATTGTAAAGATACAGAACATAGATGTTCAATAAACATTTTTTAAGTGAATGAACAAATACATATTTCTATCTGAATAACTTTTCCATGATTTTCACCCTCCCCAACAAACATCATACTGGATTTAGGATTTGGTTTAATTTTAGAAACGAACAAAAAAGAGAAAGACAGATAATCCAGATTTTTTAAACGGACCAAAAAAACTTGGGCAAGTTCCTCCCAAAAGACGGCCGAATGGCCATTAACATATAAGGTATGCATCAAAATTAATCATTAGCAAAATGTAAATTAAAGGCACGAGACAACACTACACAGCCATCAGGATGGCGAAAAAAGAGAGAATATGGAGACGAGCGAGAATACGGAGCACCTGGAACTTTCATAGACTGTTGACGAAAGTCTAAACTGATGCAGTCACTTAGGAAAATTGTTTGTATCTACTAAAATGAAAACATATTCCTTAAGACTCAGCAATTCCACTTCTAGGAATATGCCACACAGAACTATGTACATATGTGCACCAAATGACATTTGTAAGAATATTCATGGCAGTATATTATTAACAGCTGAAAAGTGGAAACAACCAAAATGTCCATAACAGTAAAATGGATAAAAAAAAAAATCTGTGGAAGCTTTTCGATAAATCCATATAATGGAATATTATACAGCAATAAAAAAGAATAACATGGATAAATCTTGAAAACATAATCTTAAGCGAAAGAAGCCAGACTCAAAAGAGCACATGTTGTACTCCTGCAGTGTTTAGGGACAGACAGTCATCTATGATGACAGAGATAAGACAGTGGTTGACTCCTGTGTGAGTGGCCGCTGGTAATGTTTTATGACCTGATCTGGGTGGTCGGTGAGTATATATGTTCATCTTATGGGAGTTCATCCATTTGTATACTTATAATATGTGCACCTTTCTGCATGTGAAGTGCACTGTGGTGAAAAGTTTAACTAAAAATAAACAAATAAATAAATGCCCTCAACCTAAAAGAAGAACTCAACACAGATGATTCACACAACTCTAGGAAGCCTGAAATCCTCTGAACCTGACTAGTCACTTGATTCTATCTGAGATCTGGTCTTGAGCTTATTTCTAACTCTTCTCTTTATTGGGAAATTCTATTTTACTCTATCTGTTAAATATAGACTACATATACACACAGGTTTAACACTGCTATAAAAAGTGATGGAATATCAGAAACAGGGTCATTATCTTTTTATTACAAATGGAAGAAAAAGAAGGAAGGAGGTTTTCCTAAGTTGTCAACCATCAAAAGGGATAGAAATGATACACACACGTGTATTTATATTTATACTTACATATACATCTCAAACAAATGGTATGAGTTGGAAGTAATTGGCCAAAGAGAAGTGAAAGACATGAAAAAGCAGAGGCCCTGGTATACCGACTGTCCACCCTCAGGGAAGAAGAAAAGGGAATAAAAAAGCATCAGAGCAGACAGTTCCAGAGCTGTCACCAAGGGGCACTGCCAACTCTGCTACAGACTGGGAGGGTCCACAGGGCACGGATTATTCAGTGGTGCCTGCCAGCTCCATTCTACCTTCTAGAACACTGTCATAGGAGAATGTGAGAAATTAGAGCTGGACCAACCAAGGCCATGAGAAAACCTTGGAAAGTCCTTATAATTATTGCTTTTACTTTTTTTTTTTAACTTAAAGAAAGCATAAAGGCAACATCCTCAATAGGGGAAACTTCAATGGTATTTCACCAGTTTTAAATTAGGAATAATGTTGCTACACAATAAAGTCTTCATTTTCATACCCTTGCTAGCAAGAAATTTTTCAGGCTCTCCCTACCACTCTTCCCCCTCCCTCCAGTTATTCTGTTTTCTTACGCATAAACTTGGCTAATTATCTCCTGCAAAAGTGACTTAAGATGCAGAAATGACCTAAGGAAGTGCTCAGCACTGTTGAAAAGGTATATAAAATAAATCCATATATATAATTTCAACAAGGTAAGTTCACCTTTGGGAATGAGTCATTGTTCAAAACATTCACAAATGTAGTTTTTACCAGACATTTCATTTCTGTTTCATTGGAAATTATGTTCCATAACATTCAAATATTTAGGTAACATCCTAGCCTTGTCATAGATGATTCAACAAGACCTATTACTTTGAAAAGTCACATCATGTTTTTATTTTTTACTAATGAAAACAACCAACCAATGTCAGGCATGCTTTATTCACCTAATAGAAATTACAAAAAGTATTTATATTTCTATTCCCACACTACTAACTCTCCATATGAAGACTTTAACAGAGAAGAATTTTTTGGCTATAAAGTAATTGAATTTCCATTTCATTGTAACTCTCTTTGGATAACAAATATATTCATCATAAATCAGTACAACTATTATAGAACTATCACAGAGAGAAAGCAGTTTCCACTTATGCTGTTCATGTTGAAAATTAGATTTCTCTGTCAAGAAGCTTACTCATAATAGGTCTTTTTAACTTACAAGTCCCTTGCACTCAAAGATCTATATGTTTAAACAAAAGTAGGAAACAGATCGATATAACTTGGCATCTCTTCTTGTAATTAAACTAAAAAATAAAATTTTCTCTTTTCTGGGAAATTTCTTTTTCTTGTGGAAAATGCTTCTAATTTCCCCAATTTAAAAAGATAAAAATCTACTCCTTTAACTATTTCCTCAGCAAAAGCAAAATAAATTGTCCAGACTACAAACCACATTGAAACCCGTTGGTCTTTTCTTTCAGCTTCCTCTGTAACAGTAACAAACTCTGTCTCCAGTCCCTGTGCCCATCTGCTCTCAGTATTCAATGTCATGGCCTGCATGTTAAATGTAAGTATCAGGCTGTCATAAAATCTCAACAATTCCAAACTCTTTGGGGATCAAACATAAAATGACATTCTGTTGAATGGGAAATCCCAGAGACTGTGGCCATGTCCTAAAGCAGTTTGACATGCTGGAAAAGAAAAGTGCAGCTTGCCTTTAAAATGAGGTCATTCTTACATGGAATTTGGTTGTAAAGGAGACATTACAAACCTAATATTTATATTCGCTAAAATATTTTTATGCACATATATACATTTCAGAAATTTTGTCTAATAATTTTTTTTAACTGCACAGTACTCACGGACTAAAGCAACTTCTCTATTGTCAAAGTAATGCAGAAAAAGCAAGCAGTCCATGCCAGTGATGGATTCAAGCACTCTCTACTCCCATTCAGCCTATCACCACTCTACTGGAGAAAGAAGATGGGTACCCTCATCACTACAGGGCCAATCCTACAAAGATGGCAGCAGCACTTCACAGATGCCTAATCCATCACACTCGAGGTCTTAGCATGGGTAGGACAGTTGACAAAAGGCAGTGATTTACAATGCACTCCAATTTTTAAGGAAGTTAGGGTTATGGCCAGAAACAGGATAAATGAGAACTCTATCTCTAAGACGTGTGTGTTTTCTGAGATTTATAATCAGGGAGAAATAGAGAAAGGGAAGGAGATGAGACAAGTCTTTAGACTTTTCCATCAAAATTTGGAATGGGAAGGAGATTTTAACACCTGCCACTTCGTTCACAATTGTGAAAAAAGATGACTGACAATTCTCATGGTTTTTCATAATCATCAAGCTTCAGAACCCTTCCAAGTCTGCTACTACACAGCTGTGTCAAGTGAACTCTATTTTGGAGAAAAAGTAGTTTCAGGTAAAGGCTATGCAGAGAAAAAGGAGGCACGGAAAGAAAAAAGCATTTTGAATTAAACTCAAAAAGAATAGCTGGTTTCATAAGTAAAATCAGTTTGATTCATTACTAATAAGTTCATAAAATTGCTCCTCACATCTGGAAGGATCAGGCATTTGACTTGATAGCACACCCACACTTTTCTTATCATAAATAAAAAAGGGATGACAATATAATAAATCCAATTCTATTAATTCTACTTCATTTTAAGGCTATATGGGTCCTGGAAGTTGACAATTGATGGTAATTCCTTGTCTCTAAGAAACTTTTAATAGAAGAGGCTACCAACAGGACATGATGTTCTTTTTTAATAATTTTTTTTTATTTTATTTATTTATTTTTTCCCCCAAAGCCCCAGCAGATAGTTGTAGGTCATAGCTGCACATCCTTCTAGTTGCTGTATGTGGGACGCGGCCTCAGCATGGCCGGAGAAGCAGTGCGTTGGTGCGCGCCAGGGATCAAACCCTGGCTGCCAGCAGCGGAGCGCGCGCACTTAACCGCTAAGCCACCACGCCGGCCCAGGACATGATGTTCTTAGAGATGGTGATGCAAGAGATTCTGTGAAATGACTGCCTAGGGGAGCAAGGAGGGAGAAAGAGAGAGATGGGAGGGAGGGAAGAGTGGGGAGGGAAAGAAGAAGGGAAGGAGAGAGTAAGGAAGGAAGGAAAGATAATATAATAGAAACATCAGCTTTGGTGTACAATGCAGAGGCGGGTTGGAGCTGGCTAGTACAGGCACATGACAGCTGTCTATGCACATCTCTACACAACCCGGGAACTATACTTTAGTAGCTTGAAATCCACCAGGGTTCAGTGTCTTTACATTAAAGAAATCAGAAAATGCAATGAATCAGGGATTTTTATTCCAAAAGCCCTTTACCAGCACACCACTGGTTAGATCCAAATTATAATGCTCAGTGACAGTCTCCTACCAATAAAATAGAAGTGCTAAACTAATATCTACCTCAAAGGATTCATATGAAAATTACATACAATAACGCAAGAGTGCTTCGTAGACACAAGAATTTCAGATTGCTATGACTATTATTACTTTCAAGAATTAGCCATCAAGTGTATATCTCAGAAACCAACTTCAAAGAATTTCACCAACGTTGAGGTCTCCTTAATGGTAGCACCAGCCAGACCACAGGCTTCAAATAGTTGAACCACGGCAGACAGATCAGCAGTGAAGTTTTAGAAACAAATAAACAAACAAAAAGGAACACAGATATGATCACCGGGAGGCTAGCAAAGCATATGAACTTGACAAGGAAACCAGCACAAAATGAAAAGTTAATACCGAGGCATTCATTCCAAGCCTTCTAAAGACCTGCATTAAATCTGATGTTTTTATGTCTTCTTAGATACATTAAATACACTACCATTAGGTAAGACATGGCAACAACGGAATACTAGAAATAAGCCACTAGGAACCATCAGAGGTATTAACAACAACCCAACTCTCAGTCAACAACCCTATAGTCACAACCCAAATGTCAAGTCTACATCAAAAAAAGTGGATCACAAGACCGGGAAGAATGCACTTTTATGAAACCATCACATAATACAATGGTGACATTCACTGCAAACAGAATTTCAGGAAAAAAGAATGTAATTTATTATATGCCCACATTTCTATGTCAGAAGGGAAAAATTTTCCCTAGCTAGATACATATCTATATACACACACATCAATTCCTTTTTCTACAGAGTCAATAGACATTCCTCATACTCATACTGTAATAGCCATCAGTGGCCATGGTACCTCTTTGCCTCCCCACGTCTGCCCGATGGCATTTTTCCTATTCTCTTCCTTCTCACTGCAGAATCCCCTCATCTTCTATGCTTTTTCAACTCGACACTTTCATTGTCATCTCCTTAATGTGGGCCCAAGACAGGATTTCTAATAGTAGAAAAGACAATGGTACAAAGAAAAGGAGGGAGAAGGGTAAATCTAAAAAACACACTAAACCCCATCCCACCCTGGATGCAGCCACTAGTGACCACTCCAATCGCCCCACACACCCAAGGCACGCATACCTTGTTGGCCCCCCCTTTCGAAGATGTCTGGGAAAGCCTTGCATTGTAAAGAAGGAAGCAATCAGATAAAGAATGTGTTTCTGTCTTGCTGAAATTAACATTAACCTAAATCTATCGACTGCATACCCCCCAAAAAAATTCTCAAAAAGTTTAAAATTATAAGTATCCCTGCTATTCGCTGGAATATAAAGACCTTCAGACCAATATTTCTCAACATTGGCTGCACATCAGAACTCACTAGGAGCTTTTAAGATACTCCCTGAGCCACCAGAATCCCTGACCAATGACAACAGAATCTCTGGGGTCAGAGCTCAGGCATCAGTAGGGTTTAAAAGCCACCCAGGAGATTCCAATGTGCAGCCAGGGATGAGAACCACTGCTCTAGACCTTGTGGTTCTTACTTCTTGCTCTATACTGCTGAAACTCAACCCTAGCTGGGTATTCCCAAATGCCCTTGGGAAAATTTGTAAAATACAGGTGCTCAGGCCCCACCATAAAACAACTGAATTAGAATCTCTGGGTATAGGACCTGGGAATGGAATGCTTTCCCACAAGATACTAAACTAAAGCTGTGGTTGAACACTAATGCTCTTCAAACTATAGCTCCTCAGCTTTGTTTTTGGAATTCCTTCAATTATTATAACTTCCCCTATTTTATATTCCACTTTTGTACCATTTCTAGTAGTATAAACCCTTAGGGAACTTCAAAATTATCAAGAACAGAGAAACTCAGGATTGTTCTTTTCTGCTTATTGGCTGGTCTAAGGATTTCCTAGGGCTACTATAACAAAGTTCCACAAACTAGGTGGCTTATAAAATTAGATACTTATTCTCTCACAGTTCTAGAAGGTAGATATCCAAAATCAAGGTGTCTGTAGGGCCATGCTCCCTCTGAAGGTTGCAGGGAGAATCTGTTACACGCCTTCCTCTTAGCTTCTGGTGTTGCTAGCAATCCTCAGTGTTCCTTGGCCTGCAATTGCATCACTTCAATCTTCCCTTCCATCAGTTACATCGTGTTCTCTCTGTGTGTCTGTGTCTCTGTGACTTTTCTCTTATCAAGACACCAGTCATACTGGATTAAGGGCCCACCCTACTCAGTATGACCTCATCTTAACTAATTACATCTGCAACAACCCTACTTCCAAATAAGGTCACATTCTGAGGTTCTAAGAAGGACATGAATTTTGGGTGAACACTATTCAACCAAGTAGAGCAGGAAAGAGGGCGGGGGAAGACAGCAACCACTGTCAGAAGCATCAGGTGTTGATTGTGAACAGGTAGTCGACTAGCCAAGTTTCTAGGGACCTCAAAGAAAAAGAAAGGGGTACGTGAAATAGAGCGGGAATTAAGAGTGTCCCTAAGAGATTAACCCGGAAAGAGATTCCAAGCCCTAAGAGTTTATCACCATCAACACAATAGAACACCTATTCCAACTCCCAGCCTCTGAAATATCAAGTTGCCTATAGCTTATAACTTTCAGATCCATAATTCTGCTGTCAGAGCCATAGCAATGCCCCTAAAAATTCATACAAAAACTCAAACATTTCCTAATAGATACACTGTCATATACAGGGTTTTAATGGTAAATCATAATAATGGTAAACCATAATGGGCATTATAGAGGAAATGTGCTTTGTAGAATTAGCCACCTCTAACAAACACATACCCAATCACCAACCATATTTCAGGGAAAATACATTTTGAATTCCAACTTAATACTCTTAACAAATATCCAACAAAATAATAAACTCTCCATGATTTAGGACCTTGGTTGGTTTATACATTTACTTGTCCTCACTAGCTATAGTTAGCACAGAAGATTTTTTTTCCAGGAATCAAAGTAATAAATGAGTATATCATTTTGTCTTGCTCAAACGCTAAGCGCCCTGACGATCATAGCAACAATCAATAGGACTATTGCACAGAGAGCGAGCGAGAGAGCGAGAATACATAATGAATACATGTATTGCAAAAACTTTTTGACCAAAATCAAATTCCATAGGTACAAATTAATTTGGCTATCTGATATATTTCGTCTTCTTTGGCCTTAAGTATCCTATAAAATAACTGGCAATATAAACAAGTTAGTATTGTTCATTTAAATGCTATTTTAAGGGACATGGGCAGAATAATTTATTTTAGCCAAATTTCATTTTGATGAATGAAAATGCATTAAGGAATAAAAAAACAAAACCTTTCTAAAACATAGGAAATTGGGAGAAACTCCAAGTAATCAAACAGATTTTTATCAATTAAATTATTTCAGCCTCAATAGACTTGAAATATTTGAGACCCTACAGAAAACAGCACCCACCTCCGCCCTGATGCTTTTCAAACTTTAATAACTCACTGTTTTCCTAACTACATTAAGTTCTAAACATAAAGAAAGCAAAAGAAATCTCCCTTTATAGCGTAGTTCAGAGAGGAAAAACTCTCTTCTATTTACTAGGCTGACATTTACTTTGATCTCTTACAGATGCTTTCAGGTAACAATTTATATACAATAGAGTTTAAAAGAAGCAAACTCCTTTGGGAATTTAAAATACCTTAGAAGTCATGAACAAATGCAAATAAACTGAAAACACAAGGGGGCTGCATCTCTATTGCTTGCCTTTGCTGACTTTGACAGCAGTGTTTTTGAAGTACAGGCAAGGAAATAAATCCTTCAATTTGGCTGTAATACTTGGAAAGAAGCTTAAAGCAGTTGAACAACTGGGGTAAGATTAAACCATACTTCTAAAAAAAAAATTCAAAGGTGGCAAAACTAAGTGCCTTTATGCAAATGTCATTCCTTCCCAATAACTTCTATTTTCTGAGAAGAGAAATCTCTGTTGCTAATCCATTCAGATGAAGTGTCCAAATACATTGAATGCCCCATCTACTGCTGTAGCTTCAAAGTCATTTTAAAGGTTCTTAATTGTGCTATTACTTGGTTACGAAGATTAGTAAATTACATGTTAGACATTTTGGTTTTTTCACAGTTTTAAGAAATCAATGAATAAGTAGATGCAAAGGCTTTGGTACTTCATTGCCATAGGCCTATCTAACCCATAATAATAATTTACTAACATATACCGAGCATCAAAGATACAGAAGGGAATCCAGAATAACACAACTTTACGCTCTGCCTTTTTATAAACAGTCATTGTCATAAATACAAAATAATGTAGATCATATCACCAATCAATAAAACAAAACTAAATGCATTAGACTGATGTGATGAGATAACCAAATGACTGCAGATAAAGCTAAATGAAGAGACCAAGTAGATAACCAGGCATCTAATTTGATTATTGCCATATATCATCACTCCTCTAGAGTCGCTATGTTAGAAGGAAAATATTATTTGGAAAAATACAAATGTTACTACTTCCTTAAATAATTTAGATTTGCTAAGATTTTTCCAGTAAAACAGTTGAATTTTGGGTACTCTTACTCAAAACTTGACTTAATAATTATAGTTCATGCCAACTGAAACGTATCCACATGTCAATTTGACATTTTTATTATTATAAAATTATTATAAATGATTGCACATGGATTGCAAATACAACCCATGCAAAAATTATCTTTGCTTTAAGACCTTGAGAAAAATAAAAGATCTCTACCTTAAAGAGAAAACAGGTTTAAAAGAACTTGGCAATAGTTCAACTACCAAAATACACATGTAAAAAATGAAGAAAGACGGCAGAGGAAAGAAAGTCAGTTATTTTAATTCCAAAAAAAATGTGAAAGATTTGCAAGTCAACTCTTTTTTTAGCTTCATGCTTTTCTAATAAAATGTTATATAATTCCCCTGGAAGCTTCAATTATATAGTGAATAAAAATCACCTCGAATTGTATATTTAAAAATGGCTAAAAGGTCAATTTTAGGTACATTTTACCACAATTAAAAAATAAAAATAAAGTGATATTTAGAGGTTCTTCTATACAGAAAATAGAGAAAGAATGGTTTTCATCTTTGTAACTTATATATATGCATGCACATATTTCCAAGTTAGATACAGTTATGTGAAAATATATGGATTTAACTCTACTTTTGCCGTCTGAGGACAAGAATCAGGTCCTATTCATCTTTGAATTTTCATTATTTAGAAAAGTGCTTTGCACAATGTGAAAAGCTATAACTTTGTCAAATAAATAACAAGTAAAAAAGATATTTAAAATGGTAAATTTTATGTTATATTTTACTTCAATAAAAAAAAAATCACCAGGGCCAGCCTGGTGGTGTAGTGGTTAAGTTCACGCGCTCTACTTTGGCAGCCAGGGGTTCACAGGTTTGGATCCCGGTCACAGACCTATGCACCCCTTATCAAGACATGCTGTGGCAGTCATCCCACATATAAAGTAGAGGAAGATGGGCACAGATGTCAGCCCAGGGCCAATCTTCCTCAGCAAAAAGAGGACGATTGGCAACAGATGTTAGCTCAGGGCTAATCTTTCTCACCAAAAACAAAAAAATCACCTGACTTGGAATTAAATATCAGTATCATTCAACCTGATTTCAATCCAGGTGAATCTGAACGTTAATTCTAACCTTTTGTATTTTGTGTTCTAGAATATGGTTACATCAATTTTTAAATTTTCTAACCACTCTAATCTCAGACCCATGGAAGGCCAAAAGGCAAGGACAGGAGGGACCCATTTGTGCACCAAGTTGATCAGCTCATCCCACAACGAAGTCATGTGCCCTGTGAAACTTTTCAGGTCCTTTCCTGTGTGAATCGCCACCTAGAAAAGTCAGGGGCCTGCCTTTGGTTTCTGACAGGAAACGGTGCCACTGAAGTGCAAATTCACACGGAGGGGGAAGGTGCAGGGCTGAGGCTGCAGCAACACCAGGCAGAAAGAATCAGCAAGTCAGACAATGTTTTTTGTAAAAAGAAAATAGAATAAAGAATCAGAAAAGAAAAGTGCAGTGGGAAAGAGATGTAGAATTAGTTTAACCAAAAATACAAATCAACTGCGCTAGCAATAAACCTAAAGCACAGCCTATTTTACAGCTTACAGAGGAATTTGCGAAGAATCTAAAGGCAAAGAAAACTCAATCTATTCCCTTCCATACTTCCATGTCTTTCTCCATTATCTTTTTCTTTTTTTCTCTTTAGTTCTCACACTTTCCTCCCCTTTTTTTCATCCAATTACACATCTCAAGAAAATTCCCCTCCCCTCTTATGTCTATTCATCCAACATGGAGGGTGGGTGGGGGGGATGCCTATGAGCCTGTGATTAAATACTAAAATCTGTCCTCCTACAAATTAGGTAAAAGAGAGAGCAAGCTAAGGAGAAAGACTTTGTGTAGTTGGCCTTAACAGTAAAACTCAAGATAAAGATCCCCTAAGGCTATTTTTAAATGCCCATAAAACCAAAACAGTGGTTTCCAACTCTACATTTGGTGACTGGGGCTTCAGATAGAAAGAGTTTAAAGCAAATGTCGCATTAAGTCAAATAATCAGTAATTGGATCTATAAGCCGGAAATATATTTTTAAAGGTTGTTTTTTTACTTCAAAGACTTTAAAATGTTCCTGTAAGTAAGTTTCAACTGTGAGCATACAAATTTATCACATAAAAAGTCAACAAGTTGCATTGAAGAGTTTTTCTTCAAATTAGTTCTAACAAAGTGTGCTTTATTATAACTGTACAACTAATTCCAGAAAATTACAAGACATGACCGTTTACTTCAATCAGAAGCTAAGCATATGTCAACAAGGTCATTTCTCTCCCCATAAAGAAATAAAAAGAGGTGAGATATCACTTAGTATCAATTCAATTAGCCAATTTGAAACTAATACCCATTATATCCATTGCTAGAAAATGGTAGAAATGACCTTACTCACACATTGCCTCTGGCAATACCAACTACCAGAACACATTTGAAAGGCACTTGTGTTTCAAGAGTCAAAATAGTTGATAGTCTTTGACCCAGTAATGACATTCCCGAATTAATCATACAAAAAAAAAAGGAGAAAGAAAAACTGTAAGTACAAAAAGCTCTTTGAAACATCATTTGTAACCTAAAAACTAAAAACAATCCATCACAAAGAAATGGCCAATTTAATGATGGTACAACACTGTAATGGACTATTATGCTGCCATTATAAAAGAATGAGAAAGAAAAATGGGAAAAAGAGCAATATTAAATAAAAATGACCTGCATATGAAGAAGAATTAGTAAAATACATGAAAACATTTGTTGAATAAGTGTGGTGTGGTAGTTTGAGTAAGGTTTTTTTTCCTATCTTAATTTGCAGTACTGACATAACTTCATGTTTCTCCGAGAAACTAGATACACTATATTTTTGTAAGTATATTTCCTAATATTATTTTAAAATATTAATATTAATAAATAGATTTCAAATAGCAATGTTTATTGAAAAGGCTATAAAGATTAATAAGGTAATTTCTAGAATTTGTCTTAATATGATAAATAATACAATAAACATGGCTCTTATGTAGAAAATGCTTCAAGATTTAAAATGTTCAATTAGTCTTTATGTTAACAAGATTTTAAAAAGCATTTTCCTAGGTGTTGCAACAAATTACAACGTATAAAAGAAAGAAGATAACAGAACCACATCATACATAAGCTTATATTATAAGAGAGAAATAAAGAAAAAGAGCATTTTCAAAGTTTTTTTAAAGGGGACATACATTACATGACCAATTACAAAACTTTAGAGAACTAGCAATAACATATGACATATAAAAAAAGGAATTTATAAATAATTATAATTAATAGTTAACATTCATTGAGTAGTAAATTTCAGACACCTTGCCAGATGTTTTACATATTTATCATTTCACACTCAGTACAACACTACCAACTAGACAATTTTAGTAACTGTATTTTATAGATGAGGGAACTGAAGCTCAAGTAGGAAATAGAACTTGTCCAAGGTTATACGGAGGACATCCAAACAATAATAGATGGTGGAACTAGGACTTATACCAAGTTCTGATCCTTTATTACATACTTTCTCCAAAGACTGTAAAAGAAAAAAACATTTAACCATATAAAACCAATATTTCTGCTTATATTTCTTTATATAATCCCACAAGATTTGCTTTTCCTCAGGTGTTTTTATCTGTTCTTGAAAGAATTGCTCAACTATATTCCTAGAGAAGAAAATTTCATCACGATTGGTCATCTACTTTATTTTCAACTAAAGAGAAATTTTATCTTTAAGATCATAAAATTAATACAGGCATGTTTCCTGATCATCTTATTCTTTACATCAGACTTAGCAACACCAAGAATAATCTGCCAGAATATACTATATCAGATATGTTTTTACTTTTTTCTTTGGTGTCTAGGTCACTTGTGATTTCTAAGGTAAGTATTAAGGAAAATCTAGGAATGGGTTTGGGCATCTAGGGCACCCAGTATCATTCTTACAATTTGTTCTCGTATTTTTCTAAGCATCTCTTATTCTACACACCAAGTAAGTCTCAGCGTCTAGGAAGAATATTGCATTCTAATATTAGTAGCACCTTCTAATCATCTCCTGAGCAGTTAGCTCCCTTCCTAAATAAAATCTTTGGTTCTCTATGAGTTAAGTTCTGTAACTTAATCTCCTGAGAGCATTACTTACCAAATCTTGCCTCTAGACCATGGTTAAGTGCAAGGCAGTGGGAAGAGACGAGTGGAAAGGAAAGAGCTGCTGCTGCAGGTAGAACCTGATTCACCCACGGATGGGTCTAAGTTATTTGAAATTCTGTATTTTCTTTTTTTTTTATTTTGGTGAGGAAGATTGTCGCTGAGCTAAGAACTGTGCCAATCTTCCTCTATTTTGTATGCTGGACGCGGTCACAGCATGGTGTGATGAGCGGTGTGTAGGTCCGTGCCCAGGATCCGAACCCGCAAACCCCCAGCCACCAAAGCAGAGTATGTGTCTTAATCACTATGCCACCGGGCTGACCCCTGAAATGCTGTCTTTTCTCATAAATAGACACAAATTTTCTCCACGCAACTCCACAGTAGGCCCCTTTATATCTAAAATGTTTAAAGTCATTATTTGTCTTGAATTAAGTGAGTAAATTGATAGCCAAACATAAAAGTCAGACGCCCTTTGAGATTTGGACATCCAGGACTAGAATGACGCCGAGCCAGGGTTGAGAAGGGGAGCGGCAGGGAATGTTTTGCTTTATCCAGTACAGTGGAGGGCATACCGCAAAACAGGAGACAAAAGAGAAGATTACCAACAACAGAGTCCACTGAAGATAGCAGGGCTACCCCTTGGGATAAAGCAGAAAAGAGTCAGAAAATAAGCTACTGGAGAAGAGCTGGGGAGGGATGGAGAGGGCTCTGCCCAGCCCGGTGTGATTTCCCTCCTGTGTTACTGCCTCTCTTTCCTTCCACCTGATTCAGACTCTGTATCTTTACTCATGTCTATCTCTGGTCCAGCGAAATACCAATTCCTTTCATTAGCACAGGGATATCTCACCCTACCTTAAGATGGGCCTTAAAATTTTAAAATATCTACACCAGGAAGAGACAAAAAATCTGAACAGCTCCACTGTTCCAGAACACAACCCCGCCATCATTTGCTCACCTCCCACAGCCTCCCTGACTCTGGCCCATTTCCAATCAATATAATTTAAAGAGACAATAATCATATTCTACAGATAATATTCAAGCCACTTAGCATCACATCTTAGAAGCTTATGGCAGACCATAAAGAATACATTTATATGTTAATGCAAACCACAAAAGCAGCATTCTGCCATATCCTCACATCTCTTTTATTTACGGGTAACATTTAAGCTAACACAGTGCTAAAGGCTTTGCAAGCTTTATCTCATTAAAATCACAAGTTTCGAAATAGGTACTCTTGCTATACCACTTCACAGATGAGGAAATTGTAACTTGAAGGTACAGATCTTGCCTAAGTAACATCATAGAGATGGAAGCAAGTGATTAAGGCAGGACTCAACTTTAATCTCTCCAATTCTAAACTGAATTTTGAACCACTACACTATACTGTAAGTTGTTAAAATCTACTTTCTACCTTTTCTAATGTGTGAAACGCACTATATTTAATAAAAAGGAGGAGGAGGATGCGAGAAAGAAGACGAAAGAGACTCAATACGTACAAGGCACTATGCTATATCCTGGAACTATAAAGATTAGGTAAACAGTCCAAGCCTTGATGGGTTCAGACTCCAACAATTCCTCATTCCTTCTAGAGGGAAACCTTCCTTGGTCCACCAATCTCCATCTTTATGCTCTTTCAAAATTCTTGCTCCCTTTCTTCATAATGCCTTCCTTAACTAATTCCCCTTATTTATTCAATCAGTCTGGCAGTGCTATTGTATTTGATATTGTACGTGATTTAAAATTCATTCTTGTAATTTGTTTGAATGGCTTCATACATTATATTTACATTCAACAAATACAGAGATGGTGTCTTCTACTTGGTTCTAAATGACCAGTTGTAACTACAAACACTGTATATTGAGTATCAAAGTAAAGTACACAATTCAGTCTGATGGGGGGAAATCTCAGGCACAAACTGGATTAATCTTAATTCTAAGTTTATGAGAAACTATCATCATAGGTCTCTTTTATTTTACTTAGAGGATGTGTATGTTCCTGGTAATAATCTAGTTTTTGTGTGAGGCACACAAGCATTTGTTACCTTATTAATAAAAATAATCAACTTGATTTAAATCATTACTATGAATGAGATGTGATCTTTTACCAAAGCAGAATTTCTTACTTTTTGCGTATAACCTTAATATGCTACCTGTCGAGTCACAGATATAACTGTCTTTCATCTATAAAAAATACATTATAAAACAATAAAATTGTTAATATCAACATAAATGTATTACTTAATATCTGATATATTATTTTTATAGTCACACCAAAAGATCAAGTGATATGTTATTTATGTTACTGAACAAAGTTAGCTAAAATATCTTTTAAGTCACTACCAAAAAGACAATATTCAATTTGCCAGGTTAATTTAAGAGATTTAAAGATGTTCTTCCATGTTGCAATAAAAAATTAAAAGGTTTTTGAAAAAGCATTGCAAAGATTAAATTACTTAATTGGCAATTTAGTATGCCACAAGATCCTTTCCCAAAAAGTACAAATCTTCTAAAAAAAAAAGTGTGCTTTGAAATTTTCATTCAGTTATAAATATATATTTCAACAGATAAAACAGGCTACTTTAAATGTTGGCCTAAGTTATGAACCCAAGTCTTCATCATCTTCTTTCTATTCATTATTTTAGGCAAATAGTTAGGAATAATCCCCTTTTGGGATAATGATAAAATAAATCTTTTTACTGAGGTGGAAAGTCAAACTAAATGATGTCCGAAGCCCCATCCAAACCAGAGTGTCTCAATTAAGAACTCTGTTCACAAGAGTGCAGACCCCAGATCAGACTTCATTATTTCTCACGTAGAATCCATGGAATACTGTTAATGTGTTATAAAAATACAGTTTAAAAGGGGCCGGCCCGATGGCGTAGCAGTTAAGTGCGCGCGCTCCACTTCGGCGGCCCAGGGTTCGCGGGTCGGATTCCCGGCACAGACGGACGCACTGCTTGTCAAGCCATGCTGTGGCGGCGTCCATATAAAGTAGAGGAAGATGGGCAAAAATGTCAGCCCAGGGCCGCTCTTCCTCAGCAAAAAGAGGAGGATTGGCAACAGATGTTAGCTCAGGGCTAATCTTCCTCACACACAAAAAAAATACAGTTTAAAAACCGAAAATAAAACCCTGTGATGTGTAATAGGAACTTCCAAATCTATTAGGCACGAACTCTTCCGGATTAAAGAACCTTCCTTAATATACGTACAAAACTGAAGAGAAACTTCTGGAAAACCAATACAATTAAGCCTTATAGAAGGCCTTAAAATCTTTTTTTTAATTTATCTGTCCAACATTCTACATAAATGCTTCACAATGGAAGCTCTCTAATCTGGCCTCACCTCTCTTCCCACGGCTCCTGACCAACCACTACTGAACTATGTGCCTGTTCCCTTTCTGCTCATTCTTGCTCCTGCCGCCTGCTCAGGCTATTTGTCACGCTCAGCTCCTATCCCAGTGTTCAGTGTCAGCTCAACGCTTACTTTCTCCACATACCTTCCCAACTACGCATAAGCATTACTCAACATTATCCATCTTATATACACCCCTACCTTCACGACTCAGACCTATTTCTATATTTTATGAAGTTTACAATGCACCATCTGATTACATACTGTCTTAAATATGGATTCTGTTTCTGAAGTTTTCTTTCCACAACTAGATTGTTAATTCTGCATCTCACATGTCTTCTTTATTCATAGAAATTATTAGTATTCCATAAATACTTGATGGCTTACCGATAAAAATAAAATTACCTCTATGGGGACTTTTTTCCTTTTTTGGTTTTCTTTTTTGGAAGGAAATACTTCTTTAGTATTTACATTTTTAAACTGATAATGTGCTTAATGCACAATTGTTTTTATTCTCTAAAACTCTCTTTTTTGCATCTACCCTAACAAGTACCTCAGAAATCATTTACTAATTTGCTAATATGCAACACCTCATGAGCGTAATTAAAAATGGCAACTATAGATCCAATCATTCATGCATTTTTCATCTCTTCCTCTTGAAGTAAAACTTGACACACATTGTACACAATTAAAACTAGTGCTACCTGCCCTTCTAGAAATCACTATTTATTACACAATACAAACATTAAAAAATAAAAATTGCTTAGCTTTCCTTTCTAATCAGAAAAGTACCACACGCATATTCTAAAACCCTCAGACAATGCCTAAAAGTATAAATAGGAAAATTAAAATCACTTGAAATACTAGTAGCAAATAGTAAGCACTGTTAGCATATGTGGTATACGCCCTTTCATATATGCATATACATACACAAAAGTACAAATTCTGGAAGCTGCTCATTAAATCCTGGCTCCACACTTCCTATTGGTGTGACTTCGAGCTATTCACCTTCCTAATGCTTCTCTTTACTAACCTGGAAAATGGAGCTAATATTTACTCCGAGGAATGTTGTGATCATTAAACGAGATAATCATTGAACAAGATAATCAATGTAAAGCACTTAGCAAAGTAACTAACATACTGCAAATTTTCAATGTTATGATATATCCTTGACATAAATGCCATTTTGTAATCTGCTTCTTTCAGCTGATAATACCACATAGACAAACTTTCCTATCAACAAAATCAAAATATTTTGTTTTTAACGGCAACCTAGTGTTCCTTCCATGATAAATGTATCATATTTACTTAACTGTCTCTTTATCGGACATTTTGACTGCTCACAATTTATTTTATTTTTTTGGTAAGGAAGATTGTCCCTGAGCTAACATCTGTTGCCAATCTTCCTCTTTTTGCTTGAGGAAGATTGTCCCTGAGCTAACACCTGTGCCAATCTTCCTCTATTTTATATGTGGGACGCTGCCACAGCATGGCTTGATGAGTGGTATATAGGCCTGCACCTGGGATCCAAACCCGCAAACCCCAGGCCGCCAAAGCAGAGCATGCGAACTTAACCACTATGCCACTGGGCTGGCCCCTGCTTCACAATTTTTAATGAAAATACTCTGATGAACATAATTATAGCCAAATCTTTGCACATATTCATAATTACATTTTTGGAATAAATTCCCAGAAGTAAAATTTCTGGTCTAAAGGGTACTCACATTTTCAATGTTCATACATACTTCCACAGAAAAGTGTAAGTTTATACATGCTTCATCAGTGCACACACATGTGTATTTACCATAGCCTCTCCAACACGTGGTATGGCCATCTTCTTAATGTTATCCAGTTTTATAGCAGAAAAAATAGTTCTAATTTGTACTTCTTGGACTACCAGTGAGATGAAACACACCGATTCATCAGTTTATTGGTCATTTGTATGTCTTCTTTTGTGAAATCCCCATTCAAATCTTTTCCCATCTTTATTTTGGGGCAGCTGCCTTACTTTGGTTAAGAGATGTCTTCCTTAAAAGTATTAAATTTTCATTGTCACACGTTGTGAACAGTTTTTTCCAGTTTATGGCTTGGTGTTAAAATTTACAAAATTTTTATTATAGAGATGTGTTTAATTTTTCAGTCAAATATACCAATCTATTTCCAATTTATGATTTCTGGATTTGGTGTCACTCTTTAGAAATTTCTTTTCCATACAGATTTATAAAAGTATTAACCTAAGTCTTCCTTTAGTACTTTATGTACATTACTCTGATTCCCTTTTTATGAAGCAAAGTATTAGGGAGACGTATTTGAAATCTTGGAGTATTATTTCTGAAAATATCTCAGGTTGGACAAAGCATAATCCCTAGCCAAACCTCTGTATTAAGGATGATATAGAAGCAGCTTTATCTAAGCTTCCAGAGTAGAACACTATAAAAAGGCACATCATATACACAGGCTTAATATTTTCAGCAATTAATTTTTATCCCAATCCATATACCTCTGTTCTCCTTTCCAGGCCTGTTTATCCCACAGCTTACTTCACATCTGTACTCAAATATTACTTCTTCAGGGAAAATGGCCTCACGAGGTCCCCGTTATAAAGTGCTCAGAATTTTTCCCTTTATTCTACAACAGATCTTGGTGGGAAGAAACACATTTACTTATATTAATTTGATTACTTGAACCATGGCAGAGATGATGACTATTTCTGATCCCCACGGCAGTAGCTGACATATAAACAGGTGCTCCAGGGAAGAAGGGAAGTTTCCTGATACAGCTTTTTTTGTCTCATTTATATGCATTTGTTTTTTTCTAAGAAAAATATAAAGTCAGTTGAAGCCCAACAAAACCTGGTATACAGTCCTTCTTTGGAAGTAATCAATCTTTCCCTTACACATTTTTAGAAAAACTGAAGAGGATCATAATCATTCTAAAGATTCATCTCTGATGGGCTGAAAGGGGAATACATATTTCACCTTAAAATCACCTGCCTAACTGGGTCATTTCAGTATCATCTCATGCTCTTAAAAACAGGTGAATATCAGCATCCTTTCAGATGCTCTTCAGTTTTAAGGTGTACACAAAAGAAATAAAAAACATTTGATTTCTAAGACTGGTAATCAAGGATTAACAACTCAAATTTGTATGGGGTCTGCAGTTTATAGAGCTTTGTTATATACATTATTTTATTTAGAATTCACAACTTGGTGTAAGATAGGGGTTTTTTAGTCAGGGAAGGAACTCAACTTGAATTAACAAATCTAGTAAGTGGAAGGACTTGAACCCAGGACACCTGCCCCCACCCCCAGGGCATATATTAGCCACTCCAGCAACAGCCGCATTGGGACCTCCTGTCTCTTCAAAGGAATGCTCCCTTCTCCAACGCCCAGCAGTCATCAACTCCTCATGAGCCATCTCGAAATGCACATTCTCTACGTCTTCACAGATTTCACTCAGACCACTTTTATCATGTTGACAACGTATTTTCTCAGTACTTAAATATTCCGTGGCCTATTATTTTGCGTTACTGGTAAATCTCTTTTTCTCCCCCTTGTAGATAAATCCTCTGAAGAGACTATTAGTTCCTCAAAGATAAAGGCTTTGTTAACTTTGCACAGTGCCTAATGTAAGAATTAAAAACTGACTGTTAATAAACTGGAACAGGGAAGTTATGTTCCAAAAAATGAAAAACAAGCTATTTTTAAAGGCCTTGCCTGACACTAACCCAGACTCAGCGTCCCCACACCCACCTGCTGGCTCCCAGATCGGCTCACAGCGCACACACAAACACACATGAACACGCCCAACAGGGACACAGTGTTCTCAAGACAGGCTGAAGGTTTTTAAACCTGAGGAGGCGGCAATACTTTTCCTATCCCAAGACCTGGAAAGTGTCGCCTGGAGTCTTTTCTTTACAAAACAGGTTTTTCATGCTAGCTTCAGCCGCACCAGGAGCTCCAGGGTGGGGCAGGAGGAGGCAGGGAAGGAAGAAATGTGAGAAGCCGAGTCAGCAGGAGGAAAGTTGTTTCACTCCCAATGGTGAAATTCCCAAGAAACTCCCATTATTTTATCTCCTAGCATACTGAAATGAGAAAGAATAAGTAGGTAAGGGAAGAGGGGGAGACAGTGCCTTCTCTCCCACGCCAGATCTCATGTTGATGAATCTATAGACCAAATGCCAATTTTGTCATGCTGTCTCTTTTTATCTTTGTGACATGTGAGTAAAAGATGTTCATTTTCAAAAGTCCTAACTATTTCCTAAAGAAAAAACTTCCACAAGCATCTGTTTTTTCCCTTCTATATCAGAATTTCCTTCTTGCTTATACAAACATGGGTGGTTATACCTGCAACCCAGGCTGCTGTATTCACCCCAAGTGATGGAATCCTCGTCAACGTATACAGTCACACTTAGACACCCTCGGGCTACTGCACGTGTCCATCTTTACAGCCTCAATTATGCACAAGACATCAGCAATCATGCCAATTAAAACCCACTGGACACCAATTCACTGACATGAGACTGCATCAATTTTTTGCTCATAAGATCATTTTCTAACAGGTACTTAACAATATTTAACTCATTAATACCGTGGATCCCCATTTTTAGCATTCTATTTACATTTTGCAACCTCACGCATTTTCTAGATAAAGAATATGTTGTGTGGTCTCTAAGTTCTGCTTAATGAGAGCGGACTCCCATTATGATAATGTTGACAATTCATAACTTTCAGGAAGCCAACTTTAAGATAATGTTTCTTTAAAACAGAAAATGTGTAAACTGGTCATGGGTGAGGGCTCACCTATAGACTGGGGAATAGTCACGAACGCTACCACTGCTGCTCTCTTTACTTGAACAGGACATAATTCTTGTCCAAGCCACAGTTAATGGATAAGCGAATGCAAAGCATCAAGTCAGCACTATTAAAAACGTGTTGTGAGTGTGTTGGGAGGCCATAAGAGGGTAGCAAAAGGCAGCCTCGTGGGGTGGAATCATTCTGTGTCTTGATTGTGGTGGTGGTTACCTGAAACTACACATGACAAAATTGCATAAAACTACACACACAAATGAGTGCACGTAAAACTAGCAGAATCTGAATAAGTACTGCAGGCTGTACCAAAGTCTTGGTTTTGATATTGTACTATAGTTATGAAAGATGTTACCACTGGGGGAAACCTGGAGAAACGATACGAGATCTCCCTATATTTGAGGGGGATGCAGGGGGACAGGGAATTCCTACGGACCTATAATTATTTAAAAATAAATTTTTCAAAAAGAAAACCTGCCAGTTACAACTACTGTTTGCTATACATACGTACATTTAGTCAGCCGTGTATTCATTCAACCAGCATTTATTAAGCAATTGCCTGGCATTGCTCTATATGCTGGGGCTATAGACACAAAAATGATATAATCTTTGACCTTGAAGAACTCTCAGCCTAGTCACCCACTACAAAAGCAGTACATGGAGGAAAGGGAAGGTACAATTGTAGTCCATGTGGAGAAGACACACAATAGTCTGCAGTTGGTCCATGTCATTGTCCAGCTTTACATGAAAGCACATGTATTTGCCACTCACCATCCCATTCACAAAACAAATGATTATGTATGACCAGTATAAAATGGTCATATTAAACTAAGGTTCATCAAAAACCTCAACCCTGGAGGGAAGATTTTCCTGAAGGTATTTCTAACTTAAGGGCAAAGAATGTTCATTTAAAATAAGTGGAGTGGGGGCCGGCCCGGGGGTGCAAGCAGTTAAGTGTGCGTGCTCTGCTGCGGCGGCCCGGGGTTCGCCAGTTCGGATGCCGGGCGCACACAGATGCACCGCTTGGCAAGCCATGCTGTGGCGGCGTCCCATATAAAGTAGAGGAGGATGGGCATGGATGTTATCCCAGGGCCAGTCTTCCTCAGCAAAAAGAGGAGGATTGGCAGATGTTAGCTCAGGGCTGATCTCCTCACAAAAAAAAAATAAATAAATATAAATAAATAAATAAATAAAATAAGTGGAGTGTTTTCGTAAGAAAGGGGGTTGTGTTTGACTTAAAAAACCTCAACGTTTCTTTTAAATTGCTTTTTGAAATTTGTCTTCAGAAATGTTACTAAAACTACTCAAGCTAAATTTACAGCATAGTTTAAATATGTAAAACTGAGGAGTGACAACCTCCCAGGAAAAAAATGCTGTATATTATTAGAAATTTAAACATCTATAACTAATGAAAGAACATTAACTGGAATAGAGGTTACTGTTATTCAAAATACAGCTATGGATTCCCTTTGCATGTTATGCGCTTTCTTGGAAAAGTTTTGCAAAAGCAAATAGTTTCATTTTAAATTAAAATGATTTTTTATTTAAGAAATACTTTCTTCTTGACTCTGATTAATTTTCAATTAACAATATCTCAGTACTTTAATTTTAATTTACTAGTCTTTCTGCCAAGTTGGTCTAAACAGATCTTTGGGTTCCCTCATACTTCTGATATTATATCTGAAAATACTACACAAGGAAACATAATTCTGTTAAAAATTTTAAAATAAAGAAGTAATGCCATTATTGTGCTTTGGCCTTATTAATGATTTATTACAAATATATTACTTTTGGAAATGGAGGAAAATAAAAAATAAAGAACTAGAGCCGGCCCGGTGGCGTAGTGGTTAAGTTCGAGAGCCCCGCTTTGGCAGCCCAGGGTTCGCAGGTTCAGATCCCGGTGCAGACCGACGCACCACTCATCAAGCCATGCTGTGGTGGCAAAAAGAGGAGGATTGGCAATGGATGTTAGCTCAGAGCCAGTCTTCCTCACAGAAAAATATAATTAAAAAAAATAACCAAATATTAGGTTTCAAAAATGTAATACAATTAAGATAAAGATGGAAATTCTACATACACCATTAGCCTTGGCTTAGATGATCTCTGGACTCAAGAGGGAAGAGGCAAAGACGGCAATGCTGACTACCCGAAACTGTTGATTTACAGAGTACCAGCCTGTAATGCCCCAAAACTTTCACTCATGACCTACCATCCAAAAATTCAATATAAAATAGTGCCTCACAGTTGTCAATGTATAAAGTATGCAGTGTGGTTTGTTCGAAAACCAAACATTAACGTCAAAAATTCAATGTGGTGTTAGATATTCTGGTTAAAACAATTCAACTACAGGTATCACATATTAAAATATATAAATGGTAAATCAGACATACAGGTCCCTTAATTCAAACTTTCCCTAATAAATGGCCATCAGAACATCATGTCTCTGAAAACTTAATCTGCCAGACTATGGGAACAACTCATCATAACTTCACTTTATTTTTTTGTCGTGCACTACTGTGCACGACATATAGTGCCAAGTGCTAGAAATTCAACAGTCATCCAAAGCAGATAGGATTCATGCCGTCATGGAGAGCACTTACAAGGAAGACAGAAAGGTATGCTCCATACTGCCTGTATGTGGAATATGAGACCGTGCAATCTGGACCACCCACCACTCCTGGAAAAAACTGATGCCCTGAGTGAATGCACTGAATATCTGCAATCCTGGACAGGGACCTAGGATTCCAGAGACCTCCGGAGCCTCCATTAAGCCAAGAACAGTTTCAGGAATGAAATGGACTTCCAGCATTATAAACTCAGTGCCAACATCAGTATGCCTACAACTTCTCTCCCTTATTTTCAACCACTTAAGATTGAATAAGAGGCTCTTAGAATACCTCATTTAGACACACTGAATCTAGTACATAACAAAGCTGTTGTTACAACAGGCATTTTCTCCACAATCCTTTAGGGAGCTGTCCCCTCTCCTTAAACACACACCCTATTTATAAGATTAAGTCATACAACACAAGTTTTCAATAGCCGCGGTAGCCGAAAAATGTTTATACCAAGAATCACAATAATCTTTGCTTCAGCAAAGCAGGCTAGAGTGAAAATCAGCTCTTCTGATTTCCATCCACCCTCTCTAATGTTTCCTTGATGTAAAAGCTTAACATCACCCTTGACCCCCCCCTTCTCCAGCCAGACCATTCCCATTCTATTAGTTGCCCAGACCTACAGGTTCTGAGATTGACTCTCAAATTGATCCCTTCTTTTCCATTTGTACTGCCACAACAATCGTCCAGAGTGCATTAAATAAAATCCACAGAAAACCCCAAACCACATCTCAAAAATTATTCCCCACCATGTACATATCTTACCCAACAACCACACTCAACTACTTGTGCACACCTATCCTCAGCACATTTGCTCACATCATTCCTCACACCCTAAATCTCTGAGAAATCCCATCTCCACAACTGAGCTCTAAAGCAGCTTTCTCAAAGAAATTACGTCCTAATTCTCCACCATCTCTAAACCCCTACAATATCTGTACCATTCATATGCCTTGTAGTATAGTTATAAGTATTTATTATAGAAGTATTGATGTATAAGGATAAGACTTGCCTTGACCCACCCAGTTTAAGGATGTGTCTTATTTGTTTTTTTGTCAGGACTGTGTCTCAGATGAGACACTGCACATAGGAGACGATTAATATTTATCAAACGGAATTGCCCTTGAATGTTCATGATAAGATACTGACATTCTCAAATGCAAGCATTGCCTAAATGGGGCTAAAATTTTGATGAGTGCGAGGATAGTAATTTTAATAGTTCAATTGATTGCAGCAACTGTTATTTCCTAAAACTCATTATAAAATCACCAATATCCACAGCTCAACTTCATGAAAAAGGAATCCAAAATCAAAGATACGGCAATAAATTTCCCAGATAGTGGAATTACACTCACACACAGCCCCCAAAAGTGTGTGTGGGGGGGGGCATAACTCAAGGCAGGAAAGTAAAGTTTTTACGGTAGTCTCTTGAGTCACAATGCCTTGCTTGGTCCAATCTTTGCCTCTACGCTTGTTACTGTGTGAACGTATGCAAGGTATACTAATTCTATGCACCTTAATTTCATCATCTGCAAAATGAAGTTTATGATATTGTACCTCCTTCAAATAAAGCATGTATATGCTAAATAAGTGCTATACGTTTGCTATTATTATTTTCTGTAGTGTATATGGTTTATTCATAACTTACCTAAATATTTAGAATGAAGTTATCTACTGGCTAATTCTTAATAGATAAGGTCTCAAGTGCAATTAGCAGCATGAGGCCTCAATCCTGAAAATGGATGTGACCTAGTAGCATCTCCCCCTGCCAGGTGGTATTCCATGTTTTTACTGTAACAATGATATCCAAAGGTCAGAGGATCCCAAAGACTGCTAAAAAGAAGCAAACTCAGAATAGGATCCCCATTTTGAATCAGCTATGTTGAACACTGTTGGTGTTAGGGCTTTAAGAACCCTAGTCACAGCATGAGTTTGAATTGACTGAAAGACTTAATGGATTGCTGAGTCTTAACATCAATTAAGTTAAGACCTGATAAGTATGTCCAAAAGGGTAATAAAATAATTCAGAAGGTCCTCATAAATATGTAACGTTAAATATTTGCAATGTGTCATTCAATCAAATAGATAAGATCTATGCTTCAGAGAACAGAACTCATAAAGCATTTAAATGAATATGAAAAAAGCATTAACTGAGGCACAAATTAAAACAGAGACAGCACAATGATCTCTATGGGTAGGAAGACTTTCTAGTACCTGGATATCCCAGGAGACATAGCAAAGTAGGAAGAAATAGAGTGAAACAGAAATTAAAGATTCAAGAAAGGAGCAAAGATTAGTCAGGATCTTTCTCAAGATTATCCAAATATAAAAAAAGAAGAAAGGTAAATAAGATTCCATGCATGATTAAGTAACGTTTGACTAACTGACTGAAAAACCTCTCCACAAGGTTAAACTGCGATTCCCTTCGTGAAATTATTTTTTCATTAAGTCAGTAAACTTGAAAGATTGAATGAAATCAGGGTCTGTGCTGCTCAAGCTTTTCTAACTATCCTGCTAATGGCCAGAAGGAAAATAAAATTAAGACCCTCATCCTTTGACAGACTGAACCACTTCAAACATCAAAAATTAATGCATTAAAATACTTCAAAAGAATAGAATATGTTTAGTGACGACTAAATACAGGTGTGGGGAAGGAGGACAAGGAAAAGATAATTCACAACAGCTTGACTAACGGCCATTCTGCTTGTGATAACACAGGAGCAATGAAACTGAGACAATTACAAAATTCATTCCAACTTCCCTAGAAACACATAGCAGCTCTCAGTGGAAAAATGGAAATTAACCTGTGTGTGTGTGTACACTCTCTGCTTTCATAATGGTTTCAATGTTTCTTGATATTTTACCAAAATACAGTAAATTCAGATTATGCAAGATTCTTGCTCCTCAACCATGACAACCAGTAAAAGCTACCAAGTTCCCATTTCTAAAGAGCATTGATTAATTAATTAATGCAAAAGGACAAACGTAGTATACGGTGTACAAAGACATAGTGGGTTTAAATTTTTCTCTTAGAAAAAGTTTCTTGAGGAAGGTTTCCATTTCTCTATTCAAGACAATATTAATATTTTCAATAAAGACTGAAACTGTAAAAATTGGGCAGTGGATCTAGTTATAATAAGTTAGGCAGGTCCTCACAGCAAGTGCTGTTTAGGTTGAAAGAAGAGGATGGGAGATCATTACATTCATTTCACACTCACAAAGGGTTCTATGTTTCCCAACAATCTTGTAAAGAATTTTGTATCTATTCTTATTATCATCAACAATATACAATACCCTTTAGCAGATCATATTTCATTTCTATGCCTTTTTGGCAAACCACGCAAAAAAAAATCATGTGGTCAATCAATGAACACCTTCTCCAGTCAGAACATTAAGAAAAACCCTCTTAAACTTTGCCCTTAGATAAATGACTCATCAGAGTACCCAGGAAAATAAACCATCTCACAAAAACACCACTGAGAGAAAAAAACCTACCAGTTCCCAAAATCGCAGAGGAATGGAAGGGAAACCACCCAGAAACAAGGTCTTTTATTCTACAATCTGACCACAACTACTTCGACCCTCTTCCTGTACCAACATCGTTATTTGGGATCTCCAATTCTACATCTATAAAACAAGATAATAAAAAGGCCTGCTTTGCAACACCCCAGCAGCAACAAGCACACCCAGCACTCAGATCTTGGTTTCTAATACCATTCTCCAATAAGAGGAACCAGGTCTCCGTGGAGAAATGGCTGACTTTTGGGCTGAGACAGGAGACCTACAAGATGAGTATGTAGCATCTTGTAGCACCAGCAAGTAGAGAAGTACTCAAAAAAAAGAAAAGAAGAAGAAAAAACACACAAAAACATAATAATGGGAGTTTGTCAAGGGATAAAAAGGTCAACTAAAAGAGTTCCCAATGGCCAAAGATGGAACAATTTGAGCAACAAAATAAAGTAGTATTAGATTAACACCCCAAGTATAAAATAAACATTCATGAGCCTATACTGATATAAATGATAACATAGATAAGATGGGCAGACAGACAGATAAGAAGAGACAAATCTCATAAGCTGAAGATTCCAAATTCCTTTTGTGTATACTTCACCTTCAAGGAGGTGGAGCACAACTCCCCACTCCTTAATCCTGGGGAATACACAGTGACTTCCCTCCAAAGAGTAACAGTAAGGAAAGAGGGAAGGAAAATAACCTTACAATGGAGAAACCTAACAAACCCTCATTCAGTCAGGTAATCAAGGCCAGCACCAACAGTGATAAGTAACTTCCATAGCATACACCCTTGATCTGATGTAATGACAAGGGCACTTTACCTCTGTGATTCTCCTCGCAAAAACCTATAACCCCAGACTAAACATGAGAAGGACATCAGACAAATAAATAGCAATTGAGAGATATTCTACAAAATATGTGACCAGTACTCCTCAAACTGTCAAGGTCATCAAATACAAGGAAAGTCTGACAAACTGTCACAGCCAAGACAAGCCCATGAGACATGACCACAAACTGTAGTGTGGAGGGCCGGCCCGGTGGCGCAAGCGGTTAGGTGCGCACACTCCGCTGCAGCGGCCTGGGGTTCGCCGGTTCGGATCCCGGGCGCACACTGATGCACTGCTTGGCAGGCCATGCTGTGGCGGCGTCCCATATAAAGTGGAGGAAGATGGGCACGGATATTAGCCCAGGACCAGTTTTCCTCAGCAAAAAAAAAAGAGGAGGATTGGCAGATGTTAGCACAGGGCTGACCTCCTCACACACACACAAAAAAATCCCCAGGTGTGGGATGCTGGGTGAGAGAACAGAAAAAAGACAGTGGGTAAAAACTGAAGAGATCTGAATAAAGCACAGACTCTAGTTTAAGAATAATGTGTCAATATTGGTTAACTACTTGTAATAAATATACCATACTAATGTAAACTATTAGTAATAGGGGGAATCAGATGTGGGGTATAGGAGAACTCTGTACTATCTTCACAATTTTTCTGTAAATCTAAAACTTTTTTTTTTTTTTTTGGTGAGGAAGATTGGCCCTGAGCTAACACCCATGCCAATCTTTCTCCATTTTGCATGCGGGACGCTGCCACAACATGGCTTGATGAGTGGTGTGTAGGTCTATGCTCGGGATCTGAACCTGCAAACCCCAGGTCGCTGAAGTGGAGCATGCAAACTTAACCACTATGCCACCAGGTCATCCCCTGTAAATCTCAAACTTCTTAAAAATAAAGTTTACTTTTTAAAATGCCTGTCTCATCTTCCAGGCAAGCCTAAATTTTTAAAAAGCTTATAGAAGGGGAGTTGTTATTCAACGGATATAAAGGATACAACTATACAAGCTAAGTTCTAGAGATCTGCTGTACAACATAGCACCTACAGTTAACAATACAGTGTTGTGCACTTAAAATTTTAAGAGGGTAGATCTGTTCTTACCACAAAAAAAAGGAGAAGGGTCACAAAGAAACTCTTAGAGGTGATGGAAATATTTATTACCTTGTTTATGGTGATGGAAATATTTATTACCTTGTTTATGGTGATGGTATCATGGGTATATGCATATATTCAAATTCATCAAATTATATATATTAAATGCTGAAGTTTTGTATATTATACCTCAATAAAGCTATAAAAAGAGTATGGAAAAAACTTTGAACTACAAACAAAAAAGCTGTGAACAGGGGCTGGCCCAGTGGCAGAGCATTAAGTTCGCATGCTCCACTTCGGCAGCCGGGGGTTTCCTGCTTCAGATCCTGGGCACAGACTGAAGCATCGGCTCATCAAGCCATGCTGAAGCAGCGTCCCACACAGAGCAACTAGAAAGATGTACAACTATGACATACAACTATCTACTGGGGTTTTGGGGAGAAAAAAGGAAAAAAGGAGAAAGATTGGCAACAGATGTTAGCTCAGGGCCAATCTTCCTCAAAAAACAAAACAAAAAACAAACCATGAACAAAAAAAGTTTGTTTACAAGCTAAAACACCTATAAATGTATTAAAAAAATAAATATACTTTTTCATTTATTTTGGAAAAGAAACAAGATATTCCATTTCATTTTAAGGAGTTCTTAGAGATTTATTTTTCCACCTAAAAAAAAGAAACTCGGGTCAACTATGGCACCGGGTGGGGGCCTTTAGAGAGGATCCCAGGAGAAAAAAGAAGAGTTAGAGACTATTAATCTTGTAAGAGATTACAAATTGGAAATGAAATCATATAACGTTCATTTCTTGACTGTGGTTGAAACAGTTTGCTCAGATACACCGCTCTTAAGGAATGTCTAATTATCACTAATAGAAATGATCTCTATTTAGAAAACATTACGATTTTTTTCCCCAGACATTTACTTCTGATCATCTTACTACTGTATTCTATTAAAGGCAAAGAATACTTTGTACTTCCTTCCTACACTATTATAGGTATTACTTTTATTTTTTATCTCTTTACTGTCATTGACTCTCTCATAAATTATTCTTTTTAACACTCACTGCTTTCTCTGGAAAGAACTACCAAAAAAGAAATTTAAAAAGCAAGAAATTAACATATATATTAGTTTTTAAAGTCATAGCAATATGAAGCTTAATTGTATATATAGCAACTGGACATATATTTATCTTTTGAGCATCTTCTCAGAACTAACCCTCCTTCATCCCAGAGAAATTCTGCTCAGTCCCTGTGTTTGGATAAGGATGTCCCTTCCCCTCCAGTCCAGGAGTGTACACAGGACCCCGGCCTAATCAATCTGAGTATTCTCCCCCTGGTCACTTTGACTGGCTCAGGCCAATTGTTAAGTTATCAGAAAAAGTGTTTGCTCTCTCTCTGAGGATATAAAATGTCTTTATGATAGAAATGTGAGGCAACCAGCAGTCATACTGCCATCCCATTTTGATAGTCTGAGAATAAAGCAAGCAGAGGCACCAAAGCTGAAAAGTGAATAGAGAAACAGAGCACTAATGACACAGTTTAAACTGAGCATGGGGCAGTACTTAAAAATAGCTTCACCTCTTGGGTGTCCCCGTTTTATAAACCTGTTTTTGATTAAGTAAGTTTGAGTTGGTTTATCAGTTGGGATCGGGTTTAGCTGCAAGTGTTGGAAGACTTAAAAGGACAATAGTGGCTTAGACACAACTGCAGTTTCTCTCTCTAGCATTCAGAGTGCCGAGCAGGCAGTCAGGTGCTGGTATGGAAGTTCTGCTCTCCCAAGTCTCACAGAATCCATGCACATTCCAGCACACAGCTCCACCATTCCCAGGGTTTGACTCCATCTTAATGATTCAATATGACAGCTAGACCTCTAGCCATAGCATCCACACAACAGAAATGAAGCAGGGATGAAGATGTGGGGTAAAGGGAATTCACCAGGTAACTTTTAAGGCGGGTTTGTAGAAGCTGCTACACTATACATCCACTTACATCTCACTGGCTGGAACTTTCTTAGCCACATCTACAAGCTAAAAGATGTCAACTTTATTCTGGGCAGCCATGCATGCAGGTAAAAATTCTATTATCAGGGAAGAAGGAAAGAACAGATATTGTGGAACAACAGCCTCTGTCACAGCTGGGTTTCTATAATTTCCAACCAAGACAACTCATATAAATCATATGCTATATAATAGGCGTTCTTTCAATGACTGTAATTTAAAAAAAAGAAAAAAGAGCAACTTGAAGGCATTAAATCATTACAGTACTTACGTTTTGGGAATTCCACACAACAATGACACACGCTTAGAGTCCAGCAATGTTAACATCTAATTTCACATTTTAGAACATTAAAACTTTGAGTAGAGCTTTATCATGTTGCCGAAAGTTGTTAACATAAGGATATAAATTCAATGAGGAATTAAAATCTAAAATATATAAGAAAATTCTACAAATCAGTAAGAAAAAGACAAGAAATTCAATACAAAAACCTGGTAAACCATACAGATAAATGATTGACAGAAAGGGAAATTCAAATGGCCAACAAGAATACGACTTTCAGGTAAAAAGAGAGCAGACTGTCATAAACATTGACTTTTACTCTCTCCCCAATTCAAATAAAATGAGAGGTAATAGATTTTCCTTTAGGCATAGAATGTGAGATGACTCAATAACAGAAAAAAATTTTTGGAAAGGCAAAAAGCAGATGCAAGAAGGGTAAATGATTTAGCAGACCCTAGAAAGACGAATGAGGCTAAGCCAATTGTAAGGAAAACTGAGAAGCAATATGACTTACCCAACAAACCTCCCAGAATCTGGGAAGCTGTCAGCTCCATATGACTCTAAAAACGGTGGTAAAATTTAGCTGAAACAAGGGAGACTGGTTGATAATCCCTCTAAGAATTAGTCAGATCTCCAGATACATTATCTTAATGAACACAGATGTCTACCCTCCCCAATCCTAGAAGACCAGAGGCTTATCCTCTGTATAGAGTAAAACATGGGGCGTCTATTGAGAGACCAGGGACACCAGGTGGGTGAGGGAATTATATGGAGAACAGAGTGAGGGTGAGAACAGAGTGAAGGAGGGAAAGGAGTGTTGAGACCTCTAGTTTTCTTTCCATTCAGGTTGCAAACTGCTGCCTGGCCTATGCGTATTGGCAAGAGTCTGGAAGGTCTTTCTGTGGAGAACCTAATTAATCCTAAAATCAAGCCTAAAGATATTTCCTGCCATTAGGGGCTCAAATGGTAGCCCAGCCAGGTGACGCCACTGAGAAGCTCAAAGACCAGCTCAGAGCTTCCAGGAAGCTGTTTAGTGCTCCAACCAGAGGTTACAGAGATTATTAATGCATCCAAAAAACAAGAAGAGTACATCATTTAAAAAGCATTACTGTCAGAACAACAATAAGAACAAAAAGTGTTTTTAGATAGTAAAAGTATGATAAAGAAAATTAAATAGTAAATAAAAAGATGGAAAGATGACGACACGATCTTTCAGAAAGTAAAACAAAAGACAGAAAATAGGAGCAAAGCAGTAAGAAAATTGGACTTCCAGACCAGGATGTCCAATATCGAAATATGGGAGTTAAGGAGAAAACAAAGGAAGTGGAGATGAGGATAGCATCAACCAAAGAGGGACCCCTGTGCTCCCCAAGCTCTCATTCTCTGAACTCAAGAAGTGAATAGATGATGAAAATAAATTTTGAGGCACTACTCTTTAGAGGAAAGAGTACCCCTGGATCATCGGACATGTCCCTCTCTGGTTGTTTGCTATCCGAACTCAGTAAATGAATCAATTTGGATAATAAGAGATTTCCGTATTTGAAAAAAAAAATTCCCTAAAACAAGGATTAAAGTGGACAGAATGATAGGACCAGCTGAGTACTCTGCAAAACGTGAGGAAAACAGACCACACAAAGGCACATCGATGAGAAATCCAGAGCACTGGGAACAAGAAGAGACTTCGACAAGACCTCAGAGAGAGAACACATGAGAGGGGAGGGAGAAAACGTCAACAAAAGCACTGGGAATCCTAATGGCATTACAAACAGAAGTTCGAGTGGAGGAACACCTTCAAAATCCCACAGGGAAATTATTTTCAATCCTGAATTCTGGACCCAACTACACCATCAATCAAGAAATAAAGGTAAAGATATTCTAAACATGCAAGACATCAAAAAAATTTCTCTCTCCTACAACCTCCCTCCTCAGGAAGGAGAAGATACACAGCAAGAGGGGTAAATAAAAAAGGAGAAATCATGGGGTAAGGAGACAGAGGGTACGAGAGAGAGGAAAGGATGGTGATGGGGCCCCAGGACAAGAGCTGTGCACAAGGCAGAGCAGGGCTGAAGGCCCCAGGACTAAGGACCTGACAGAAAACCTCATGAATGTGAATGCACAGAGAGGAAAATCAGACAACTCAGGGACTGAAGCAGCGATAAAAAACGTTCAAAACTCAGCAAACAAAAAAATCAGACAATATAATTTACAGGAAAGGAAAAGTAAACATTGTACATGGCACAGCTGTGAGTAGCATCTCCTTAGGCGTAATTATATAAACACTTAATATTGATTTAACCACGGCTGACACAGCTTCATTGGAGAGACAGGCAAGTTGTGTCTTCCGTAGAGGACATGGAAGTTGCAAAGAGCTAAATCCTCATATTACACATTGAGAAGTCCGTAGATGGGGGTTAACATGAAAGGAAACAGAGAAAGAAAAAGCAATGTATACAAGTTATTTGGAGATACAAAGTTTAAAAATCAAAAGAACCAGGTAAAACAGTTGAGAGTAGTTCCTTAGAGGATGGAAAAATGGGGAAGAAAAGCAAAGAACTGCTGCTTTTTCTTAACAATCTCTGCTGGTCTATTTGACTGACAAACTACGCGCATACAAAATTTTGACGAACATCAAAACTAAAAATTAAAATAAGGAGGATTTCTGACAAAAGAAGGAGGGCATTCCACATGGAGTAATGCACAGTGAGGAGACCTAATAAGTATCACGGGCCATGACAGCTGTGGGGGCCAAGACTAAAAACACACTGTGAGACCAACCACATTGTGGTGGACGGGAGAGGGATACCGTTCACACAAGAAGAGTTTACTTTATACCACAGACAAGGTGAAGTCATTCGAGATTTTCAGCAGAGGACCCATGTGACAATTTTAGGAGGATGAATCTGGCGGTGCTGAGTAAGGGGGGGGTTGGGGAGTGAGAGGTAGAGATGAGAAGCTGAGGCTCCAGTTACAATATTTCAACAACTCAAGAGTTCATGAGGGTCTGAATTTCCATAAAGGCAAAGGATATTATAATAAGGGAGAAGTTAAAACTCACTAGAAATCAAGAAAATGCACATCAAAATAACAATGTATTACTTTATACCTATCAAAATGATGAAAATTAAAAAGGAGAGTAATACCAAGTTTTGGCAGCAATTTGGGAAAAAGGAAAATTTTACACAAAGCTGGTGGATGTTGAAACTAGTACAGCCATTCTGGAAAAAAATGAAAATAAAAATATGGCAGTTATTAATGAAGTTAAGTTATGTAATGGGTTATGCTCTACATGATCAGGCAACTCCACTCTTCTTAAGGACACATGTTTCGAAATGTTTCAGGCAACACTGTAGTAATGGGAGTTGAAGGCATTTAAGCTACAGACCAGGGAATGGAAAGGTAAAACACGGTAGGTAAATGTTATGGAACAGTATGCAGAAGTGAGAACAGCAACATTGATATAACTTACAAACACAGCACCAGGAGAAAGCTATAAGAAAAAGAAATGAGTTTTATAGCATAGAAACCTTTATGAAAATTAACCACACACACTTACAAACACCACCAAGAATTCTGCAAGGACTCCTGCACATCCAGGGACACATTCCAGGCACATCAGAAGTGTGTTTGGCTGCTGGTGAGGAGCAGGGCATGACAATGGGAAGAGGAGTGGATGTGGGGACTGAAGATAAAAGAAGTGAAATGAGTGAAAAAGGAGAGGAGCCTTCAGGTACCAGTAAGGGTGGAACTGAGGACTATGACGGACTCAACCACCTACATCAGAGGATCAAAAACACCACCACCACTCACCACCAAACCCTATGCCCCCAAAACAGAAAGACAGATAGAACTAGGATCAAGGAGAAAGAAACAGAAGTCAAGGATCTAGAACCAAAAGACAAGGATTCCACATCTGGCTCCCAAACATGGGATATAGAACCTAAAACAAGTTATTTTATCTTTCTACACCTCAGTTTCCTTATGTATAAAAAATGAAGATACAATAAACTCTTCTTAGAGTAACTGTGAGGATTAAACTAGAAAATATTCTATAAATAGGTTGCTTTTAAGCCTAGAAACTGGAAAACAGTCTAAATTTAAAGTGGCCCTTATCTGGCATCAGAAACACGGTACACATTGTGTGGGTCTCTCTAGGATATAGTGTACAGTGCCACAGACAGGCATTCTCATGGTTTGCCCATCTGCTGCCCATTAGTTAATTCTGAAAATTACATTTTTGAATCAATTGTTGTAAGTCTGGTTTTTTTTTTCTTTAAGTTTTCTACTAGTTTCACTCTTAAGAAGACTACTTCTACTAAAACTAAGTTTTCTGGGGCCGGCCTGGTGGCGCAAGCGGTTGGGTGTGCACGCTCCGCTGTGGCAGCCCAGGGTTCGCCGGTTCGGATCCCGGGCGCGCACCAATGCACCGCTCGTCAAGCCATGCTGTGGCAGCGTCCCATATAAAGTAAAGTAAGATGGGCACAGATGTTAACCCAGGGCCAGTCTTCCTCAGCAAAAAAAGAGGAGGATTGGCATTGGACGTTAGCTCAGGGCTGATCCTCCTCACAAAAAAATAAAAATAAAAATAAGTTTTCTGACACTCCATGGAAAGGAAATAACAATGGGTCTATTTATCAAAGCTGAGGATCAAGTTAATAGCCAAGGAAGCCGACTATCTACCCTGCCCAAGATCACACTCTACCATCTTGGCCAGATCATATCACACATAATTCAAAGTGAAAATTCTTCCCTGACACAAGTTTCTATTCCAGTTATCTGAGTTTCAAAGTCAATGCCACTTGGACATCACAGCCGTGAGTCAAGAATCAAGTAAAATCACACATAATCACCTCTAGACAAGGTCATTCCTCCTGGTGTCTGTCCTTTCTCCCATAACCAAGCTGAGAAGAAAAGCTAGAGGGCAACTGGCTTTCTCTCCTTTGCATATAATCTGCTCATTTCTACCTCATAAACTTCAAACTACCCCACTCCTTTGCTGCTGGGCCTTTCCTCATCATCTCTGCCAATCAATAGGCTAGCTTTCCCTCTAAAACCTTTGGTTTCTTCCTTGGCTGCCTTATACACTACGTCTGCCACAGCCATATCAACAATCATTAAGAAAGCCCATGTAGGAGGCTGGCCCGGTGGCATAGTGGTTAAGCTCGAGTGCTCTGTTTGGGCAGCCCAGAGTTCACAGTTTCGGATCCCAGGCATGGACTGATGCACGACTCATCAAGCCACGCTGGAGCGGCATTCCACATACAAAATAGAGGAAGATGGGCCCAGACGTTAGCTCAGGGCTAATCTTCCTCAGCAAAAAGAGGAAGATTGACAACAGATGTTAGCTCAGGGCCAATCTTCCTTACCAAAAAAAAAAAAAAAAAAAGTACACATATACTTACTAACTTACACCTAAACAGGAGAAAGCCATTGTATCAATCAGAAAACTTATCTAGAATTTTTTTTGCCATATATGTTTATAATGAGCATCTTCAGATACTTGCTATAATAAATGAAATACCTAAAATAATTAAGGATTATGTATCAAAGTACACTTATATAAGCTAATTATACTGAATACAATATTATAGATAAAAAACTTCATTTGTCATTTATGGTGAAAAACTGACTGTATTCTAAACATATTTTATTCATAATTAATACACATTCCTTGTAACAGATAGATCTCTCAACTTTCCATTAAACTATAAAAACCATGATGGCAAGAAATACTATCTACCACTATAAATCCTACTACTGCTAACAATAATAATGACGATGATGATGATAATAATAATAATCATGTGTCAGGCATTGTACTAAGTCCTTTCCATGTAGTAATTCATTTAATGCTCCCAACAACCCTATGACATAGAGTTAACATCTCTATTTCATAGATGAGGAAACTTAAATATAGAAAAGTTAAGACTACCCAAAGTCACACGTTAGGTAAGCAGTGGGAGGCTGGAGCTATTAACCATTCAACATAGTGCCCCTACTAGCTTCCATAATGGTCAGAACAATGTTTTATAAAAGGTGGAGGTTACATACCTGGATATTGGACTTCACACACAGCAGATGTTCAGTAAGTGTAGAATGAATGGTTGTAAGCTTAGATTATCACATGAATCTCTTTGGATTAGAAAATGTGCTAAAAATATTGCTTAAAATTGTATCAGTACACTGTTGAGAGGGAGCATGAGGTGGAGGAAAAGCAGAAAACCCTTCAGCACGTCTGCATTTTGGTCACAATGAAAGATAAAATGGGACCTAAAAACATATTCATTGAAAAACTGGAGATATGTTCACTGTGTGGGACTAGTGAGCACAGAATATTCCTATGAACATTTAAAGGCATAAGTCATAAGTAAGAAAAGTAATATGAGTAATTTTTTTTTTTTTTACAAAATTCCAATCCCAGTAAACTTTTCCATGTATTCCATCATATAAAATGTGATTAAGGTATGCTAAATTTGAAACTGCTCCTGAATATCTTCAACAGGTATTTCAGACTACTCACAGTACCAAAATTCTTAGATCAAAGGTAGTTAAAAACAACATATATATATAAAGTCCACTCCTAACTCCAAAGGCTGACAACCACCAGGCTAGTCCAAACAGCAAGAACAATCCTCACAAAAAGAAGTCAAAGCAACGGACTCAGAGTGATCATTTAAACTTCTAGGTGTTTTGGCCACAAATAATTTATACATGATACATAGTGGAAAAAAATCATTAAGGACCCTGTCGTCAGGAGCTGAAGTTTTTCATCAGCAACTGAAGCCCCACAAGAGTCAGCTCACTGAGGTCTGCATCCGCTCCCTTGCAGTAGCCAAGCCCAAGATTTGACACTGACAGGAAAGGCTGGCAAGCAAGGGCAGGGGAGTGGATACTTGGTTTTAAGATGACAACATGAGGGAACTTTGGGATTAGCAAGTTCAAAGGACTCATTTTACAAATGAGAAAACAGCTCATCACTTACTAAGGAGCACACAGCTAATGAGAAACAGCTTCAGGATAAGAGCCCAGGTACCCCTGCCGGGGCCATTCTCACACTGTGCTGCCTCCCAGGTCATGTAATTTTTGGTGTTCTTAACATGTCAGTGTGCCTATATAGTTTACTGACTCCATTACCATCAGAAGCTTTCACTCACTGGACAGCGTACTTTCCATTCTTGATAGAATTGCTTATTCCTCATTTTCCAAAATAAAAACAAAAGGAACATATTTATGATCTTATTAAGAAAAATGACTCATAAGCTTAAACATCTTCAATGTACATCTATCCTAATTTAAAATTAGTGAGCAAAGACTTAACATTGAAGAAAATAATAAAAGTTCCATAACTATATTGTACTTTGTATTTACACATGACAGTTATTCCACAACATGAGAGCAGAGCATCACGACAACTCGATGAAGGAACTGGGGAATAATTAAGACAACGAGAAGTTAAATTTCTTGCTCAAGAGCATCTAGTAGGATATGCCACAGTGAATAACACTTCTCAAGTCCCAGGACACCAGCCATTGACAACATTACTAAATATTTAATAGGCCTCAGAAAAATCTTCAGAAAAACTACCAAAGGAAAGTTAACTTGAAGTTTTACTAAGTCAAATTCTGCCCTTTACTCTCTCACCAAAATGCCTTGTAGTCTTAGCATCAAATAAGTTGGCAACTTATACTTCTATTTCTCAAATCCACTCCATTCACTTAAATGTCTTTAAAAAGCAAAACCTTGGCTGCAAAGCAATTTATTAGAAGAAAAAAAAAAAATGATGCTCGTGCTGATGAGCCACAATAACAAATCAACGCACGGCGTTTACTTTGCCATCAAAGTATCTGAGGATACTTGTAAATTGTATTTTCTTGATTCTTTACACGACGCAGCAGAAAGCAGCAAAGCTTGCCCCAGCAGGTCTGGTCTCCATATCACTGTGCACATATGATGCGCATCACCAGACCATTGAGACAAGTTGTAGGCACAATCAACTCCCCTTAACCTATTTCCCACGGTGATATTACAAGGCCCTCTGCCTTTGGTTGGTCTTAGCTTCTGTGCAGGCAGAGCTCACCGTGGCTCAGCCCATGAAACAGTCAAGATGTATCCACAGAAGATTTTGCATTTAACACAGGAGGGTATGGATAAGCAATGGTGACAGTTAGAAGAAAAACAAGAGCATCAATTGACCCAAAACCCAGTTGTTCCAGGCAGCAAGCCGCCAGTAAGCAATGGATACAAAGCACCAACCCTAGAACCAGGATAAATAGCTGCATGGTAAGGCCCAGGAACTAGTCCGAGGCACAGTTGGCAGAGCAGGCATGGATAACACAGCCTAAACAACTCCTCAAGCAACAGTGGATTGTACAGATGGGCAAGAAAGGCAGAGGAAACAGAGACAAGCAGTAAAGAGCATGAGCAGCGCCAAACCCCTTCGAAGGCTATTCTCAACCCAGTTCAGGGAAGATGGGTGTGCTTGGGATCACAAATACAGACAAATGCAACAGCTGCCTGAAGAGAGAAAAGGAAGAGATAAGAGTCAAGTGGTTCCCATCCAGAAAAGATGTTTCTAATAGGATTCAGGAGGCGTGGGAGGTACGGGGGAGGAAGGAAGAACCAGAGAGTGGAGGGAGAGATGGAGAAAAGAATGGAGCCCACACTGTGATTTGAAGTGAAAACCAAGGACCATATTGAGCGTACACACCACTGCATCAGTTATGCAACATACATGTAACCCAAATTTCACTGACTGTCACTTCTCTCTGAAGCATCTGTTAGGGGATTTTTTCCTGTATGTTTGTTGGTAGTTTTCTAAGGCCTGCTTTTATTGCTCACTTGTCATTCTACTTACAGTCAAGATTAATAACACTGCATATGGTGTGTGATGAATAAGAAATCCAACTGATATGGCACTAGATGTAAAATTATGCAGTATATCCCTTTGAGTGTATAAGAATCCTATTTAAAATAAAGAGTTTCCTACACAGAGGACAGAAGTGAAACTTATTCAAGTATTTCCCATGCTTTGGTCTACAAATAGCCTCAGAAAAGTAATCTGTGAAAATGAAAGTTGTGTTACCCAACTATCTTGTCAAACTAAAAAAATGTTATTTCAGAGTTACAGTAAACTCCAACTCATCTAAAACCTACTCAACCAAAAAGCCAAGATTACCATAATTTGTTTTGGCTTTAAGTCTACGCGTAAAAGAGGAGTGGAAAAATATTTAGAAGTCATATCTGCCTTGTTCGGGAGGGAAAAGGGGTGAAATTCAACTCAGTGGAAAAATAAATCTGCAGACTTCCCCCTCCGTTGTGGGGCCTAGTAAAGAAGGGGAAAAGAGAAGATCTGGAGTTAGAAAATATTAATGAATCTTCAGACGAGCAAAAGGAGGTACAGAACTGGGTCCGGGCATGAGGGCAGAGAAAAGTGGAGTGCTCTGCATAACTTAAGAGCTCACAATTATTTTTTTAAGTTGCTGGGAGCTGTTAATGAGAGAGAGAAAGAGGGTCATGGACCATGATGGGCTGCCAGGCACAAGTTGTTGGATCCTAATGAGGGAATTTTAAAAACACGCTCTAGTATTCAATTTCAAGCTTTTTCGTTTCTGAACTTATAACTTGCCAGTTTCTCTTATCTTCATAAGGTCAACTCACATGATCTTTATACTTTTTTTTTAAAAAAAGGAAAGGGGCAGCTTGCATGTGTGGGCAGGTCCAGAGTGCAGTGGGGACAGCCAGTTCAAGATGGTGAGACAGAAGCAGGGCCGAGGGGCCAGCTGCCCACAACCTCCAGCCCATCCCCAGAGACCAGGAGGAAACTCCAGCCTCCTCCCACAACTTCTGAAAAGGGTCTAATTAATTTCACTGAACTCCCAAAGAACAGGTTACAGCAGGTTTTGTACTCTGAGAAGACAGATTTAAAGCGATCAAAATGGTGGCTACTACGATACCTTTTAAAACCAGAGCACTCAGTGAGTGTAAGTTGAAATAATTTTCAAGATATATATCAATGAGTCATCTCCATATCCTAAATAAGAGTAACAAATTACTTTTCCCATAGTTAGTCGTGGACACACAGGGGAAGCAAATCGAATCACTGGCCACAAACTGCATCAATTCAACACTTTTAAAAGAAAAATATATCTGCTGTAAAAATTCAAAAATTATTAGAGACTGCAACTTCTTAAAAGTTATTTTTGTTATACATAAGGGAAGTGAGAAAAAATAAAGCAGGGGAATGGTAATACGCAAAGGGAGAAGAGAAAGATGGAGGATGTAAAAGAAAGGAGGCCAAGAAGGTACAGTGAGGGGAAGAATCAGATGGGGAGAGAGAGAGAGAGAGACACACAGGGAGAGAGAAGAACAAAAACTGAAATAAGAGTTCATCCAACCACTTTGTAACTATGTAATTTTTGGTAAGTTTCTCTGAGCCTCAGTTTCCTCATCTGTAAAACAGGTACAAAGAAATTGTCTCACAATTTTATCATCACTTAAATACTACATGCAAAAGGAACATATAAAAATGCATACCCATACACAGCTAAGAGTAAGAAACAGAAAAAGGAAAGAAGAGATCTTAACATATAAAATAATCATGAATGAAACCCACTACTCTGAACTTGGGATTGTTGTTCCTATTATCTACTCCCTGTCCATTGACCTCTATTTACAGGTTTTAACTTCTTGAACTTTATTCCTGATAGAGCATTTATTTCAGCCCACCAGAAGGAAAATTACTTTCCAGTATACAGGGGTGAGGTCAGTCAGCTAAATCTGGACCTTGGCCCCTGGATAACCTTTGTGGTCCAATACTTTGACACAAATGAAAATAGATCTTTCACATGAGGGCTTTGAGGTATTATACAACAAAATAACATTATTAGTCATCAGAACAACAGTCCACATTTATCTTGCTCTTTCTACATACCAGGCACCACACTAGGCATTTCCGATCTATTCTTTCAAAACATCACAACAATCCTTTTGGTAGGTTCTATTATTAAATTCATCTTACAAATGAGGAAACTGAGGCCCAAATATGTTAAGTCACTTGCCCAAGGTCCACAGCAATAAGCAGGGAGTTAGATTTCGAGCCCAGCTTTTAAAAACTACACCAACTTTCATGATTCTCAAGTACCTTCTAAGTATCAGAGGAAGAATAACTTATGTCCAGGAAAGCTTTAATATAAGCATATTTCAGTTTTTCATAATTTACCCCCAAAATGGCAAGTCTATTATTGGACATACAGTAACTCTCAATTAGATTAATGCAGCTAATTTCCATGATATTTCCCAGATTGTGAGATTTCAGGCAAGAAAGACACTTTCTTCATCTGTAAATGAAAATGTTCCAAATCACTCCCCAAATTCTATCAAATAATAAAAAATTACTCTGCAACCCCTCCCCCACCTTCTCAGTAATCACAAAGTGATTCTGATCTTTTTCCTGCTGATACATGGTATATATCTCTGAATACATGTCTTTTGGAGTAGTTTGAAGGACGTACCCACCTAAAGAAAGGTTATATTGCTTTGAATTTGCAAAGTACCGTAGAAATCAAGGCCATGCACTCCTTCATACCTTGACTTTATTAAGAGCTTTGTTACACTTTTAACTGTTACTGAATGATAAATGTAAGAGTTGTGCCTTTTTAATTAAAAATTTTAGGAAGTAAATGAGCTCTGTAAGCTTTAGTAATAAACTACCTATACTAAATACTTGGTGTTTTTTTTTTGTTTTTTGTTTTTTTTTTTGCACTAGGGCTTGCTATTCAGAATGAAAGCACCAGCAGAATCTTCCTCAGTTGTCTGAGACTGTGGTTACCCTACTTCTAATAAACAACGCAGCTTCCTGTCTCTGGCTTCCCATTGCTCAACCAGGGTTGAATCATGGCAGCATTCACAGTCATGACCCCTGAGTGCACTCATGCTAAAGAGTGTCTGCTTTGATTCACTCCCTATTGTAGGAAACTACTTATCAGAGAATACCTCTTGCTTTCTGAATTTACAAAACTTGCATCAGTGAAGCCGAAAAAGAGTTAATCTCTTAAACACTCAAAATTTAGTATCTCATTATCTCTAAATTTATCTCCATTTGTTTGACGTATCTGGACTTTTTCTAAGTCTCCGACGGGATGAAGTTCTGCGTACACTTTCAGATCGTTTCAGAAGTGGTTAAAACAGCATCCGGTAGACGATTCTCTAATCAAATATTCATTTATGCTTTTCTGAAAGATCTTTAGCGACAGAGCCCACAAGGCAGAGTTCATAATCGGAAAATTAAAATGCATTTCAGGTTACAAAAAAATTTTTACAAGTGACAGATCTTTTTCTTAAGGGTTTACAAAATGCAATTTAACAGTATTTTCTCCCTCTTTGGGGCTGTTCTGAGGTAATTTACTGTCCAGCACGGTATTCAATTTGTTTTCAATACACTGATATATTATATATGATGTATGTCCCACTTTCTTTACTTTGCTCAAAATCTCCTACAGGATTGTGTCAGCAAAAGGGCAGCTTTTGCATTTCTGACCTTTTAGAGTATTAAAAAAAAGAAAAGAAAAAGAATCCATCTTGCTCTATAAACAAAAGATTTCATCTCCAGCTTTCCTCTATCACTATTTTCCTTACCCATGGCAACCTATTCTGTTGGACAGTCTTGGCATCTTGATATTGAGACATCGCTTCAGACAACCTGTAAAGGCTAGAAATTCTCTTCACCCTTCTCTGCCTGGGCCATTACACAAGCCCTCATGCTTCCTGAAGATGTCCGAGTCCCAGCCTGTGTGAAATGGTGATGCTGTCAGTCAGCAGGGAAATTTTCCGCTTCTGAAAACCTCTCTCTCGGAGCTTCCTCTGTGCAGCACCTCCGGCTGCCTTGGAGCACCGTGTCAGTGTATTAAAATAGCTCTGGCCTGATGACTTCACTAGTTCTCACAAACAGGCCAGTTGGCAGAACTTGCATGCGGTCTGCTCCTGAGGGGAAGACATTTTTTTCTTTCCCTTTTACCCCCTAATATGAATATTTAGTTTCATTTTGACTCTGGAAGAAGATTCCTTTCTGAGGTTAGATTCAGCACAAACCTAATGCAAAAATTTCAAAATGCTGTAGGGAGGCCTGAACTAAAGGAGCTAATCTACAGCTGATGCCAAGCATCCAGAGCCTGTATTAGTATTTTTTATGCTAAACTTCAAGGACATCGAAACTGCTAGGTAAACCAACCTTATATAATATACTCTTATTTCATTCATTTTAGGGCCAAATATCTTCCTGAAGAATATCTGTGATACCTGACAGCCAAATTTTTTAAAAGTCATATTTCTCATATTTACTTCTTTTCTTCAAGAAGGCTGACCTAAGGTATTAAAGTAAGAATTAATTACCACTACACCAATCAGCCTAAGATGAGAGAGGGCCTTTAAAGGCATTTTTTGCCATCACAGCCAAGTTTTAGTGATTAATGCTCAAAGGATTTTGAAATTAAAAAAAAAAAAAATGTAGGCATTCATGCAATGGAAAAGGTGTTCTTCTGTATTAGATTACCAAATTTTCTTTCAATGTTTATAATTTTCCCTTAAAGAGTTTTTCACTTCCTTTTATAGTTATCACATGCTAGTAAGAGAATATTCTATGAGAAAAGTAGGACCTTCTGACGTTCCAGTATTATAACTCAGTGCTATGTCCACACTGCACTTTGATTCCAAAAGAGAGTATTTAGATTAACTGCTTCAGTGCCCTATGGACACAAGATTTATGCCCAGAGAAAAAGCTCCCATATGATTCTATGGACATAGAGCTAATGAAATAATTTGGTTCACTGGTTGAAGATGGTTCCTCTAAAAGGGATGCAATCACTATTCCCAAAAGAGAGAAAAGCACTAACATTTACCCCCACCCCCCCTCAATTCCTCTCACTATCTGTCACAGTTACAAACAACATCTAAATAGCACTGCCATCTTGCAACCATGATGGGGGGGATACCACCTCTCTCCACCAGTCCCAACCAAAACTTCACAAAGGAATCTTCAGAGAACAGATGGGCACACATATGACAGTGAGTCTTTAAAATGCCTTTTATCATACAATAATTGCTTCATTCCATAAATGTGTGCTGAGTAGCAAGCATGCGGCAAGTACTATCCATGAACTGCCTATAAAGATGAATCCTGCCTTCACACACTTCACGTAATCATTTTTAGTTAGGTATTACATAGCCATGTAGGCTTAAGATGAAACATAAATTGCTGCAATTTTTTATGTTAATCCAATGATTTAGAAATTTTTGGTTTTGACAGTATATCTAAGAAAGTATTGGATTCAAAACCCAGGGCCATTTGGGGCATAGTTCAGAGAAATAACCATGAAATTAAAGTTATCATGTCTCTGTCCTGCAGAGGCTAATAAACAAAGATACAATGGAGATTCCGAATGCTGAAAGGTCAGTTATAAATGTCATTATAGATATAAAAATTCACACAGTGATGGAATAGCTAAGTAGCTGTGATAGTGACACTAACCATCAAATTCCAGAATCATAAAGGACCTTGGTTAGACCTAGTAAAATCTCACATTTCACTAGTGGTGCCTAGAAGGCTGTATGATTTGTACAAAGTCACACAGGTGTTATCATTTAGGAATTAACACAAGTTTATTTACCCTGTGTTTTTCCAATTATGCGACTCTGATACACACAGGCATATACGCTACACTACGATGCATCTGAATCATACACAAACATACACATGCACATATACACATCATCCTTGGCTACCTCTGATTCATAAACATACACGTATACATATATATTACAGTACTGGGTCTGATTCACACACACATTATACTACTGTGTTTGATTTCATATGCATACATACACACATATATACACATATGTGCATCATGCTACTGTTTGATTCATACACACAACTTACTCATCTACGCATCATACTACTTTGCATCATCTATATATACACATACACACTTTATACTACTGTGTATCTGATTTATATACACATGCTTACCTACTGGCATATATATACATACACACTAAAATTTATAATAGTAAAACGTTCATATTCAAAATATATTTTTCCAAGTGAGAAATTCAAATGTGAAATAGACACTCATACAAGTATTTCAAAGTTATTAAAGTTTATATTATGTAGTAATTTGTCTGGACCCTCCTTTACCTGTATAGGAGTTCCCACGGACTTGAACGGAAAGGAGACATATCTAGGTATACATGATGATGTGGAAATTTGGTGAGCCCGTAAGTGTCCATATGCATGAAGACTTTTGTTTCTGGGCTCAAGGAAGAGGATGTTAGTACTTTTGTGTTGTACTGTTTTCCATAGTATGTGGTAAGAGAGGCACAGCAACCAGGGACGGAGAACAGTGTTATGTGTCCTTGCTTCAGGACAAATTCCCAGTTTCTGAGCCCACAAGACAGTAGGAGTGATGTAGAGGACGTGCATGAGCAACATGGCTTGGGACCCCAGCAACAGAGAGTGACCAGAAGGGACATTCTCCCTTCTCCTCAAGGGCTGACAATATAGAGAGCTCTGAATGATCTCTTTAGATACAAAAAATTAGGATTCTTATAGGAGTTGGAATTAGCAATGGCGAGGCCCTCTCAGGAGTTTTATGAAGAGGAGATAAGAGTAAGCAAGAGAAGTGGAGAAGATGCTTCAGAGTAACTAGCTGGTGGAATGACTTATCAGTACATAAGATGTCCCTGGGGACCCAGACATGAAGGACACGGGGAGACTTTAAAGGGGTGGGAAGACCTGCAGGATGCAGGTAGGTACATAAACAGAAAATGTGAGGGGCCGGCCCGGTGGCGCAAGCGGTTAAGTGTGCGTGCTCTGCTGTGGTGGCCCGGGGTTCGCCAGTTTGGATCCCGGGTGTGCACCGATGCACCGCTTGGCAAGCCATGCTGTGGAGGCGTCCCATATAAAGTAGAGAAGGATGGGCATGGATGTTAGCCCAGGGCCAGTCTTCCTCAGCAAAAAGAGGAGGATTGGCAGATGTTAGCTCAGGGCCGACCTTCCTCACAAAAAAAAAAAAAAAGAAGAAAATGGGAGTTGGTATGGACGATATCATCTATCCACAACCACAGTCTAGTAAGGGCTGTGGACCTAGAGGCGATACTGAGAAGATGAGACTTTGAAGAGGAAATGCAGATGCCAGTGTGTAGAGGTTTCAGACTGTACTATGTTATTCTCAAAGTCTACTGAAGCAGATGGTGAATATCTTGAACACTTGCTTTCTTAAGCTACTTGCTCTAATAGTCTGGTATGCTTTTCTTTATCCATAAATAATTTCCCTCTATTATTTATGAGATATAGCCATTACCAACTCATATATACATTATATTGAAAGAGCCTAGATAGTCAAACTATGAGGTATGGCTTTTATGATCATTTTAGGTAAGGGTTTCATAGTTTTAATGAAGATAATGAAAAGAAAACACCAAGAATAATGGTAATACAATACGAGTATTTACCTCTGGGTGTCAGGCAGGAGAGTTTCACCCAACATTGAAAAATCAAAGACAGCTGCCCACTGGGAAAGAGTCCTGCCAAACCAGAGAGCACCATCACTCCAGCCTTGGAAGACGGCTACAACAGGTCACTAGTCAACTCTTACAAATGGGGAATTATTTCTTAAACGGAAACACACAGCTTTAAAAAAATAAACCATAAGTACTTTGAAGACCATTTTAAAGACCTTATCCATAGCCCAAGATAAACATCTGCCAAGGATCAAATGTTTAGGCCCTGGGTAGAGGCTCAGGGGATAGGGAAAGGGTTGGAGGGGACATAAATAGCTAACTGCTTTTCAAAAACTGGAATGAGAGCCCTATCAAGGAATACAGGGAAACCTTCAAAGATTAGCAGGTCAAGGACAAGCTAATAATTAGGCCTGCCAAGAAAGATTCTGAGAGTAACCTTGAAAAGTGCTCCAAAGCCAATAAAAAATGCTGCCTAAAAAAGATAAAACCTCTAGAAATAAAGTAAGATTTTCTGTAAAACATGCACTTAAGAGACAGAGAGAGAGACTGAATAACTGTTTCTTTGGTCTTTATTAGGAAAAGTGTTAAGAATACTGCAAATACCAACTTATCTTTTGAAACAGATAGGTTGCAGGAACTAAATCAAAGAGTAATTTAAGAGAGAGTCTAAACCTAATTATTAAACTACGTGTAACACAAACCTGATTGGCATTATCACAGAGTTAAAGACTCAAGGTGGAATTTTTAAACTCTTGGCTCAAATGTAAAATTCTAATTATCATCAGCCACGATACAGAAAGATGCAGATGCTAACAGGGTGCCCAACCACAGAATTTTCAAAGTGAAGGCCTTTCGAATATTGAAGAAAATAACATATTGAGGGACAAAAACAAACAGGAATTAATGGTGGAATATGGTTGACCACTCACTCTACTTGATACCAATCAACAGACTGGAACAAACCAAAGACCAGTTTTAAAAATTACCATATTTTGCCATAGTTCAAGCAGTAGACGCCAGCCTTGGTGGTCTGGTGGTTAAGATTCAGCGCCCTCACCGCCGTGGCCCAGGTTTCTTTCTCGGTCAGGGAACCACAACACCGTCTGTCAGTTGTCATACTGTGGGGGCTGTGTGTTGCTGTGATACTGAAAGCTATGCCACAGGTATTTCAAATACCAGCAGGGTCACCCATGGTGGACAAGTTTCAGTGGAGCTTGCAGACTAAGACAGACTAGGAAGCAGGACCTGGCCACCTACTTCCGAAAAAACTGGCCATGAAAACCCTGTGAACAGCAGCGGAGCATTGTCTGATACAGCACCAGAAGGTGAGAGGATGGCACGAAAAGACCGGGCAGGGTTCTGCTCTGCTGTACACAGGGTTGCTAGGAGTCGGAATCCACTCGATGGCACTAACAACAACAAAGCAGTAGACAAATGACAGAGAAACAGACGTATAAGCACGAGGACTTCCAGGAGACAGGTGCTCAAAGTGGTCTTATTTAACACTTTTATAAATGATGTGGAGGAGAGAGTGCACAGGAAAGCAGGCAAGCTTGTATTAAGCTCTTTTAGTTACCAAAATGCCAGGTAACAGAGATAACCATCCTTTTAGCATCAATCTGACAAACACGGTAGAATGCTTTCAACCAATTTCCACTTAACCAACTGTCCAGATTAACCAATGATCTCCATTCCCTTTGTAAATCATACTGACTGATGCACCTGGAATGTTCCCAACCGGTAGGCTCCTTTCTGAGCAGACTGAGTGCCTCTGCTGCCATCAGCTGAGCCATATTTGTAGTAAGAGTAGTTTTGATCCAAAACCTGTTCATGCAGTTATACTTTATTATAATAATGATTTTATTAAATGATATATTACTTAAAGAAGTGAAATAGAAGTATGAAAAGAAGCAAAATATGTTTCTATGAAAAATAAATTGAAGGCTTTCAAAATTTTTAAAAATTAGTCCATAATAAAATAATAATTTTTTAAACTGCCATTTAGTAAGGTATGGGCATCATAATTGTATACCAATGGAAAAAATAAATCATAAATATCTTCAAAAGCGTTTCTAGGGGCTGGCCCAGCGGCGTATCGGTTAAGTTCGCACATTCCACTTCGGTGGCCTGGGGTTCTCCGGTTCGGATCCTGGGCGCAGACCTCTGCACCGCTCATCAAGCCATGTTGAGGTAGTGTCCCACATAGAGGAGCTAGAGAGACATACCACTAGGATACACAACCATGCACTGGGGCTTTGGGGGGAAAAACAACTTAAAAAGAAAATCAACTCCAATGCCACTTGCTTGATAAAGCCTCTGGGCACTTCCATGTGTTCCCTCTTTAAAAAAAGAGGGGGGTTTCTAAGTTTTTACTTCACTTTAAAGAAACAAATTAGAAATAAGAGACAATCCACTATGATTTTGGTAAGAAAGATAAGACTGAATCCCATCTGCCGATCCATACTGGAAGAAAAAGTCTTGGCCTTATATCAAACGTTTGCTAAAAAATGTATATTTATAAGTTTTATGTTTGAATAAAATATTTAAGATATGTATACATCATTTTTATGCTCCTCTGCTTTAATAACTCTTTTGACTAACTGACCAACTATTGATTCTTATTTCTTTTGTTGAGAGGGCTCCACTGTATTTATTAGTATGCCTACTATGTGCCAGGCGCTATGATAGGGACTGTGACTACAAAGAAAAAGAAGGTTTGGAGCGCCCCAAAAAGTCAAAATTTAATGGGACAGATGGATATGCCAGCAAATAATAGCTATCCATTATACTAAGCATCATAAGTAAATGTTAAATATCAAAAAGAAAATAACTAACTTGGCCTGGAGGGCAGTAGGGTGAGTTGATAGTGTCAGTGAGACTTTAGATGAGGCCTGAAGAGTGAGTTCAGGTGATGAGCATTAGGTGGGAAGGAACAATCTGACAGCACATGTGCAAAAACAGGGCAGCATTGAGTAGCGCCATGGGTCCCAGACACCAAAGTTCCCAAATTGTGAAGAGGCTGGAAAGGTAGGGCGGGAGCTGCCTAATGAGTAACAAAGTTATTTGAGCTTTAGACCACAAACTATGGGGAATCATTATATTTTAAACAAAAGAATGACACAATCATACTTGTATTTTAGAGTATCTTTCCAAACAGTTTAGAAAATGAATGGAGGTAATATAGGAAGGAGAGACCAGTTATGAGAATATGAAAATGGTCTACTAAAAAGTAAAATAATAGAAGAACAATACTGAGGAGGTAAAATCAGCCTAACTGATAAGAGATATAAGGGGTCAGGGATAACAATGAGTCAAGGATGATTCCCAGGTTGGAGGATTTAGCAACTGATGGTCAAAGATTCATTAACAAAAATAGGAAATGAAGGTGTTTTGAAGAAACAGATAAGGAACATAGTTGTGGACACAGAAGGAGATATTTAATAGGAAGTTGTCTATCTAGATCTAGCAATTGCGAGAAGGTGAAGATGTCTATTTAGGATTCAAGACTAGACCGGCAGAATTTTTTTTTTTTTTTTTTTTTTTTTTTTTTTTTTTTTTTTTTTCAAAGATTTTATTTATTTTTTGCCCCCAAAGCCCCAGTAGATAGTTGTATGTCACAGCTGCACATCCTTCTAGTTGCTGTATGTGGGACTCGGCCTCAGGCTGGACAGAGAAGTGGTGCCTTGATGCGCACCCGGGATCCGAACCCGGGCCGCCAGCATCGCAGCGCGTGCACTTAACCACCAAGCCACAGGGCCGGCCCTAGACCGGCAGAATTTGAAGATGCAAAACTAAATGGGCACACCAAGAGAGGGCAAATATAGAAAGGAGGGAGAAGATAAAACTCTTCCAAATACCAACATTAGGAGCAAGAAAGAAAGGAGAAACCCACACAGGAGACTAAGAAGTAACAGAAAGGAGGAAGCAGGCACATGGGACTGATATAGGAGCCAAGAGAAGTAAATTAAGGAAGGAATCAACCATGTCAAATACAAAAGCAAGGTCAAATAAAATCACTTATGAAACCACTAGTATTTAGCAGTTAAGAGACCTTTAGCAAAAGAAGTTTGAGCATGGTAGCAGATGCATAAGCTCCAATGCCTCGAGTTGGAGCGTGAACTGGAAGATGAAGTGGAAACGAGCTCTTTTAAAGGAGCTCTCTTTGACTGAAGGGAAAAAGAGAGTGAGGGTTATTTCCTAGAGCATGGAACAAAGTAAAGGAAGAAGTCTTTTTAAGATAATATAACTGTAGAGATTTTCACAAGCTGAAGAGAAGTCAGTGGAGACGGAAACAGGCATGGGAGACACGGTGAGGGCACTAACCTCAAAGAAGCCAGGAAAGGAACCAGATTCTAAGAGGACCAACATCAGGAGAAGCCCAATCCCAAGGAACTCGCCTGCCTCGGAGCGAGAAGGCAGGAGGGGGACAGAACTAGGGTGACAGACCCACAAATTGGTCAAGTGAGAAGCTGAGAAAGTTCTTGAATTACAGAGACCTACTGACTAGGTGACAGAGACATCAATCTGTGACAGTGAGAATGGCATTGCTCAGGCAGAAGGAATAAGAAAGGCAATGAAGTTTTAAAACTCCCCCTGTGGGCAATGCAGAGGACCTCAGACTCTGGGAGTAGGGACGTAACATTTCCCTTGTGGATAAGTAAAAGAGAATTCACTTCATGAGGGAAAAATATCAGCTTATATGTTTATAGAATCTTGGGTGGCAAGTTGTTAAATGTAGGAAACGGGCCCAAAAGTCACTATGAACAACCCATAAAAAATCTCTCTCTAATACATTCTTAACACACATAAAAATGTAAACAAAATATAAACATTACCCAAATAAAACTGAAAATAAAACACACATTACCTTTACAGAGTTGTGATGCTCTTCAAAGTATTAATCACCAGACCTTGCTAAATAATTTATGTTCAAGACTATGCCTACTTACGATTTAATGATCATGAGAATGCAGGAGGGCTATATAAAAATAACACAGAGTTTTGATCTAGAAACATAAGCCAAATAATCTATAGAATCATAATTGCCATGGATTTTATAACATAATTTGTTCATCTAATCCTGGCAGCAGTGCCCTCAGGAGTATCTCATTAAAACTTGAGAGAACTATAAATAAGATATAGAAAAGGAAAAATCACTATTTATATGGGAGGTAGAAAACCTACATAAAATAAGTCTTTAATCTGTGAGACTAAATTTTTTTTTCAAGTTCCATAAAGTTTAAAAAAATTAATGGATGGCAAACTAAAATGGATCCAAAAGAAACAAGTAGTAGTTTTTTGTTTTTTTTTTTTTATAATTTTATTTACTTATTTTTCTTCCCCCAAAGCCCCAGTAGATAGTTGTCTGTCATAGCTGCACATCCTTCTAGTTGCCGTATGTGGGACGCGGCCCCAGCATGGCCGGAGAAGCGGTGCGTCAGTGCGCGCCCGGGATCCGAACCCCGGGCCGCCAGCAGCGGAGCGCACGCACTTAACCGCTAAGCCACGGGGCCGGCCCCAAGTAGTAGTTTAAAGAAACTAAGATGTTAGTGGACTATTTTAAGGGACAACCACGTCAAGGCACTATCAGAAACAATATTTTCCTTGATTGGCCATGAGTCTGATCCGTATGGTTATTTTTATTATTTTAAATCAATGCCAATGGGAAAGAATGAGCAATCCTACATTTATTAACAGAAGAGTATAAAACACAACGTAATATAATAAATAGCATCTCCTAAATTTTCCTTCCCCTTGGAACAACTAGGCAATTGAACAATTGGGCAATCTACCACAGAAACTTAGATTAGAAGAATACAGAATGCAGGGGTAGTGTTCACACCTCCTTATGAACCCCCAAGTTCTCTCTACGAAAGACACTTTACCTCAAAATACAAATTTACCTGGAAATAAAACAGATGAAAGCAGATCTATGCCACTTACCTTCTCCCCAAATTATATTCCACCTTTATTATTACTTAAATGTTTGCATATTATGATGCATTTCTTTTGTACCCGTTAGCACTTAGAGTATCTGGTATAGGGTAAATGTTCATTAAAAAGAAAAATTTATGAAAGCATGATTATGATAAAAAATAATGAAAGCATGATTATTAAAAAGATGCATGAATGAATTCTTGCCAACTCCTGATCTCTACCATTTCCAAGATCTTTATAGAAGAAATATAAATTTATATAAAAGATTACTTCCCTTAACTATCAACAAGAAATGAAATAAGGCCATATGTAAAAATAGTACACAATCACTACAATGAAAGCTATCATTTTTGAAACTTTCTTGTTCTTAAATTAACCAGTATTTGTGTTACCTCACTCTTCTGACATTACTAACGATTATCTAGTAATAGCTGATATGACCACTATGTACTTAACTGGTTATTTCCTGGTTTTTTTCTTTTTCTTACAGATTCTGAGCATATATTTTTTTTAATACAAGATTTTAAAAAGGAGTCAATTACCATGGATTAGGGGGAGAGGAGAGGAATCACGTGCAGTACTGCTGACCTCTGCACTTCCGTAAACCTTTCTAAGACTTTATTTGACGCATAGGAAGTTTCAAATCCTGCTCAACATTGCTTAAGGAAATGCTTTGTTCAGGCTGTTTTTAGAGAAAACAGTCAATAACTATGCTTGTTCCCCTGAATTCAGCTGCACCAGCTGCTCACTTAATGACACTGAAATTAGGAAGCTTTGTTCTAATGGTGGCCACACAGACGCTCCTTTGGTATACTTCTAGTTCCCACACAAACAAAATTCTTTAAAAGGCACACACCAATCCACACATGTCCAGAGAATAAATTATCTGCAAAATGAATAAACAAGTCAAAGGTCCCAAATAAAAAGTATAAGAATTGAGGGGGGTAATTAGGCACATGTGTGTAGTGATGGATTGTAATTAGTATTTGGGTGGTGAACATGAGAACACGATGTAAGCCATGCAGAAATAGAAGTATAATGATGTACACCTGAAATTTATACAATGTTATAAACCAATGTTACCACAATAAACAAAAATTAAATATTAAAAAAAAGTGTCTACCCACAAAAAAGAATTGGGGGGGATGCAGTGGGAGGGAATAACCTCACGGACTAAACTTTAATTATTTCATTTACAAAGTAAAAGCAGAAATGTGTTTCTTAAAATATTTTCCTAAAAACATGGGGCATGCTATGACTCTGGATAATATAATCCACTATTGCATATATAAATTTAATAATGCCAATAGTGGCACCAAAGATTCAATCAGAAGGAATGCCTTGTTAAACCTCGAAATCTTTCTTTCTCCCCCCCATTTTATATTTCCCTTAGGAGCACCCCAGCAAGATAGAAAAGCCAGCGACACATATCCGTTTATCCTTATTCAGAAGGTATCTTCTATACGCTGAAAGACTGGAAAAGCTATAAATAACCAAGAAAAAAAAAATCACTGATTAAAGAATGAAACAAACTATTGCCCCTTCTGCTGTTTTCTCACTCTTAAATACGTGTGCGCGCGCTCACCTGTATGCACATGAACATTTTGCTACTTAGTTCTAAACACTCCTTTTTTTTTCAGTAAGTCAACTCTAAAATATCCACGCAACTACAGGGAAGCAGAGGAGAGGTGATCAAACAAATGCGAATTTATAAACTGCTACAGGATCACACCAGGCCTCCTCATTCCCTGCTTCCAGAGAAGAAAATGTGCCATGGAGCTGAAGGGAAGGCTGAGTTCTAAGTCCTGCACGGCAGGCTGTACAAGTTCTCCAGGAACAGCCTTCTCAGTCAGAGAGCCCCTTGTCTCGATCATCTAACTTGACTCTGAGCTCACTCAAAACTCAGTTGTTGGTGGCACCCAGGTAAGTTTGTGACACATGAAGAAGAGGAACTTAAATTACTAGTCCTGAACAACTTTATCCTGATGGCTTCAGCCTGGCTAGATTTGGGGTGTCCCTGAATATAAACAGGAAGGAGATAGACAAATGAGGAAGTGGCAGACAATGCTTGGAATGTTCCTGGATATCAAAAAAGCATAATTTCTACAAAGGATTTGAGGCACGGCACAGCAGTATGCCAAGAGGGCTCAGCTGTGATTCTATTCAATTCAACAAATATTTATTATGCATCTTTTGCCAACTCAAATGTAAGAAGTACTCCAAATTGTATTTATATCCTCAGGGTATAAAACAGTGCTGGAACAGGCAATAGGCAATCAATATATGTTGAAGGAAGGAAGGAAAGAAAGAAGAGGAAAGAAAGGAGAGGAAGGAAACTTCCACACAGCAGGCATTTGCTAAGTACCCAAGATACAAAGATGAATAATATGGCAAATGAGGTGCTGGCTAGTGATTTAATCAGGGTTCCCTCCCCCCATTTTCCAATCTAGCCTTGATTAAATCAGGTTGTTTTTTTTCCCCCTTGAGGCATCAGCAACACAAAAGGTAAGCTAGTTTAAAAAAATTTTTGACAGCAAGAACCTAAAACAGGTTTTTAATCCTGGCCACTGATGAGAATCATGTAGAAAACAAATCTGCCAGCTTCTGGCACCTGGGTCCCGTGCTGGATTAAATTATCAATTAAATTACAATCTCTGAGGAATAGGTAAAGGCACTAGTATTTTTAAATACTCATGTAATTCTAACCTGCATCAAATACTGAGAACCACTGATCAATAAATAATGCTACATAAAGTCTTCTGCCCAGGAGTCATTGTGAACTTGATAAGCTAAAACAGAAATCTAACCTACATTTAATAACCATGTGTATGTTTATAGCTCCTACAGTAATATATGAAACATTTGTTTAAGCAAACATCCACTTCACCTTCCTGAACAAAAACATAAAAACAGGAATGCAGAAACACTAAGACATTGATATAACAAAAAAAAAAGGGCTTTACATATAGTAAAGTTTTCCAGCTCAGCACACTGGCACAAAATGTCTCTAAATAGCTAAGAAATAATTACAATAATTAAAGGTTTCAAACACATGATTCTGACATTAATTTGAAGATTAATTATTTTGTTATAATTACCTATACTTTTTTTAAAGCAGCTCTATTCATTAACAGTCAAAAACCGAGAACAACCTGGATGCCCCGGAATACCTCTACTTTTAGAAGTAGGTTTTCTTATGTTCTAAAATTCATTGTGGTGATCATCGCACAACTCGGTGAATATACTAAAAACCACCGAATTGTATACTTTAGGTGAATTATATGGTATATGAATTATATCTTAGTAAAGCTGTTATATATATAAAAGAGATATTTTTTAAAAGTAGATTTATTTTTTTAACTATATTAAAATGAGTTTTTCATAACTGTATATGGATTATGGGTATTCCACAAAATATTAACATAAATCATTTTTTAATGTTAAATCTCATTTTCTTTTTCGTGTTCTCCTAAAATCAAGGGTAGATTCCGTACTGAAATAATTCTGGCTTCAACAGCTTTTTAAAAATCACAGCCTGCAGCAAAAATTTGAAACTATAAACATTGAGATACTGAAATTAATGATATCATAATTGGGAAGCGGGGGATGAAATGTGATTAAGTTATTAGTGAATCACTAAGTGTAATGTGGTGGAAATTGCGAAACGGGCCTAAGAATCACAAGTCCTGAATCCCTAGATCTGACCCTGTCATTTGTGAGGTGAGTATTCTTGGACAAATTACTCAAAATTGCTATAAAAATTATAAATTAGAAATTCATTGTAAGAAGATGCTGAAGCAATGTTTAAGAAACCACTTGAAAACTGGCTTGAAAAAAAGTGTTGAAATCATTCTGGCTTTGTTACAAAATGAGAGAGGAAAGAGTTCAGAGAAAGACTATGACTTTTTGCAAGAATCTCTGAAATTTTGTTCTCCACCCACTTTTCCCTGTACCATCACTTAGACTACTTAAATTTTTCTTGTCTAGGTATTTTCTCATCTATAAAAGAAAGGCATTGTCTTTTAAGAAGTTTTAAACTATAAATTAAGTCCGCTACTTTACGCTGGGAAATAAGCACAACTGATGAAACAAACTGGTGCCTGGCTTCCTTCATCGGCCTTTTGGACCTAGGAAGACACAGTGTGTTTTGATAATACTGCAATTATAGACTGCAAGTGGGTTTTGTTTATTAGTTCATTTTGTGGTTTTTTGACAAGAGTCCCAGCCAGCCAGGGGAAAGGGAAAGAGCCAGAAGGAACGTTACTGACGGGCATGGGAGTTCTGATAACTAGAAGACCACACTGACACAGTGGTTCTTATCAGGAAGGGTCCACATATAAAGGAAACGAACAAATCCAAAATTCCATGCATAGAACCATTAACTTTTTACAATAATTACTCTTCTCTTTCGGAAATCCCATCACAGTGAATCTCTGTAAATTAATTGATCCCATTTCAGAAAAACAGTTAACACTTTTCTCCAAAGCACGTAACTATTACCCCCAAAAAGATAAAAACCATATTATTAAAAATGCTTTCCCTTTAGAAACAGAAGACACAGGCATATGGAAATGTTTCTCTGAACTTTTTCAAGCATTACTTAAAAGTATTATAAGGCATAATTATAAATGGTCGTAAATTTAATACTATTATTTAATTGAATCTTCAACTCTTTTGTAAGGATTGATTATTTCTTACATTAAATTTCCCTCATTGTGTGACAATATGGAATATATGTACCCACACATGTGTGAGCTGCTCAACTGTAATTAATGATGCACTTTTATTCTCTATTATTGTATGGAAAACATTCTGACACAAAATAAATGAAGCATAATCATTCAGAGTAATGATTCCAATGTACTGATTAATGATACCAAATAGCTTTTCTGTTCTTTAGTTAAATGAAAACATTTACAGTCTGGGAATCCTAAGGGCATCCCTAAATGAATGTTTTACAGGTAATCATTTTCCCTTACAGAAATCACCTACCCTCCCATCATTGAAAATAAGTTCCCATCAATTGTAAAATGCACATTATTTTATGTGCAAGAAACAAAAACTCTGTCAATTAAACTATTATATAATGCTAAGTTGCCTTCAGAGATGTTAAAAAGAGTGTGAGACGGAAGATGGGGACAGAGTGTGCATTTAAGACCCAATGATAGACGGTATTCTACTCCCAGAGCACTCAGTAAATGTTAATTAAACATTTTAAAAATGTGGCAGAAAATATATTTTCAATTTTTTTATTTCAAATAAACCTGTCAGAAAAAACTGTATGATTTCACTTGTATGATACACAGATACTGTATGATTTCACTTACATGAAATACCTAGAGTCGTCAAATTTATAGGAAAAAAGTGGAATGGTAGTTGCCAGAGGCTGGGAGGAGTAGGAAATAGAGAATTATTGTTTATTGGGTACAGAGTGTCAGTTTTGCAAAACGGAAAAAAGTTCTGGAGATGGATGGTGGTGATGGCTGCACAAAATCTAAATGTACTTAATGCCACTGAACCCTACACTAAAAAATGGTTAAGATGGTAAACTTTATGTTATGTGTATTTCATTACAATTAAAAATAATAATAGGGCTGGCCCAGTGGTGTAGTGGTTAAATTCATGCACTCCGCTTCAGCAGCCCACAATTCGTAGGTTTGGATCCTGGGTGAGGACCTATGCACCACTCATCAAGCCATGCTGTGGCAGGTGTCCCACATATAAAATGGAGGAAGATGGACACGGATGTTAGCTCAGGGCCAATCTTCCTTAGGAAAAAGAGGAGGATTGGCAATAGAGGTTAGCTCAGGACTAATCTTCCTCACCAAAAATAAAATAAAATAACAATAATAATAATAAATATTTCCATAGGAAAAAAGCACTGTGCAAAATAGAATCACAAAACTATAAAAATCTTGAGCTAGAAAGAACCTAAATTGAACCCAACCAATTAGTTAACCCAACCAATTGTTAACTTGACAAGGTAACTTGTCCTTGGAAACCTCTATCTTTGAAGAAACACCAAGTCTTCTCTCAATGGACTAGTGAGAAAGGTCTACATTCTTTTACTGATTCCTGAAGCTGGCACTGTTGCAGTCTCTGACATACAAAGATTTGCTGAGAGAATGGTTCACACACCTGGCCTACCATCAGAATCACGAGCTTTTTAAAAGACCCATCCACTGTGTTGGCTACTATCCAAAAAATCAGAAAACAAGTTTTGGCAAGGATGTGGGGAAACTGGAACCCTGTGCACTGTTAGTGGGAATGTAAAATGGTGCAAGTGCTATGGAAAACAGTATGGCATTTCCTCAAAATATCAAAAATAGAACTACTAGAGCCGACCCCATGGCCTAGCAGTTAAGTTTGGTGCACTCTGCTCTGGCAGCCTGGGTTTGGTCCCTCGGCACGAACCTATACCACTCATCAGCAGCCACGCAGTGGCAGCAACCCACATACAAAACAGAGGGAGACTGGCACAGATGTTGGCTCAGGGTGAATCCTCTTCAAGCAAAAAGAGGAAGACTGGCAACAAATGTTAGCTCAGGGTGACTCTTTCTCAGCAAAAAAAAAAAAAAAAAAAAATTGAACTACCATACGATCCAGCAATCCTACTTCTGGGTATATATCTAAAAGAACTGAAAGCAGGGTCTTGAAGAGAGATTTGTATACCCATGTTCACAGCAGCACTATTCACAACAGCCAAGAGGTAGAAGCAACCCAAATGTCCACTGATGGATGAATAAACACACAACACGTGGTATATACATGCAATGGAATATTAAAAAGAAAAGAAATCCTATCACATGCGACAACATGGATGAACCCTGAAGACATCACGCTAAGTGAAATAAGCCAATGGGGAAAAGACAAACTCTATAATTTCACTTTTTAAAAAGTATCTAAAACAGGCAACCTCATACAAACAGAAAAGAGAATGCGGGTTACCAGGGGGTCGGAGGAGGGAGAAACGAGAAGTTGTTTACTGAGTATAGATTTTCAGTTTTGCAAGATGAAAAAGTTCTGGATATCTACTGCACAACAATGTGAATATATACTACTGAACTGTATGTTTATAAATGGTTATACAGTAAAAAATATACATATGTGTGTGTGTGTGTAAATAAATAAATACATAAATAAAAAGATTTCCTGAGTCCCAGTGCAAACCTACTGACTTAGAATTTCTGGAGATTGGGCTAAGATACTAATATTTGTAAAATCTCCCCAGGTGCTGGACCTGGAACCAGCAGAGATCTACCAATTATGTTTCCAAATTGAAGTAACTCAAACACAATGGCAGCCATGTTTAACACTTCAATTTGTTTTTAACTATTTATAGATGTATGTAAAATATTTCCTACAATGGAAATTTACCAGCTTAAAAATATTACTAAAAAATGAGTGGATTTTAATATTGATACTGACGAGGGCAGAGACAAAGGAAAGCCCCTTAAAGTCTCGCTACAATATTTTCTCTTCTCATCACTGAACTGATACGAAGGGGTGGAGCCCAGGTCCGCTGACAGCAGTATCTGCATTACACTTCTGGTTTAGGAAGAGCTCCAAGTCTTCTATTGAGTCTGCAGGTATGGAGAGAGCCTCTGGTACCCAATACCATTCTGGGCCAATCCTGGTCCAGACAGCTCTAGAAAACTGGAAAAGCAATTATATAGCAAAGCAGTAAAAGAGGCCGACAGAATAGGTCTCATAACCTAGCTCTTCCCCTTAAAACTGCTAGGTGATCTTGAGAAAGATATGGAACCTCGTTTATCTCGTGAATTAACAGGGGTAACAATCACAGACGTCATGAAGATTCACTGAAATAATATATGTAAAACAGCACAATAAATGGTGCAAAGTAGGTATTCAATAATTAGAAAATGACATTATCACTATTGCTGCTTCTTTTCTCTCTCTCCTTTTTTATTGAAAAATTACTTTAAGTACTATAGATTTCAGTACACTAATCATTCTCTACCAATATGCACTGATTTTTGTCTCTACTTCTAATTTACAACCTCAAGGACCATGTTTATGTTTTTTCTATGTTCCTCAGGGCTCATCACACGGAATTAAGCAACTAGTATTTTATTTATCAAGTCACCCATTCACTCAACTGCTAATAATTATGGATTTGTCGTGTGCAAGGCACTGTCCTAGGCAAAGGGATACAGTGATCTCTACCCCTGAGGTTATAATCTATGCTCTACAAGATATAGCCTGTTTTACTGAATTATTCACTGGAACAGCAGAAACACATATATATCATTACATACAAGCACAGAAAGCCTCCTTCCATAGATTTACAATAACCTGTTCCCTTACTCCACTCCTGCCAGACACTGTCAGAAAATAAGTCACCTTATTTAATTATTAAAACCACCAATTTCAACTGTATAGACTATAAAGTCTCATGTTCCAGCACCCTCAACCAGTGGAGTCTAAAAATAAAAAATGTCTATATAAGCCTCACAGCCTGTAAAAGAGCCAATCAGAATTTTTACCTAATTAAAAATATTATATTGCAAAACTGTTGATTCAAGAACAAAAGAAATTCACAAAAAACATATTTATACATGATGCTGTAAAATATTTCAGTATAGTCACAGATTTATCTTTCACTGCAATTCCAAAATCTCCTTTACTCATGTAAAATAAGTGAGCTAAAAAGCATGTCTTGAGGAAATTATACTGTATTGTAAGTAGCTAAGAAAGAGAATATATGGTATTGATCTAAAGAATCTGTCCATAAAGAGCACAATTTTCTCCATTCGTTCAACATCATACTTTGTCCCCCTCTAATCCTACCTCATCCCCCCGACACCTCAGATTCCACACTATAGGCTGACTTAGACTTCTACTCCTCTAAGAATGACCAAATAACAAGATGTTTTTAGTGAGGATGAACATGCACATATTTTTGTACAAGATGAGTATCTAGTTTGCTATTTCTGGCAAAGAACAGGGAATGTCCAAGGTTGTCAGTACAACTTTTATCTCCCGTGATTTAACTGGACCTTTAGCAAGCACAGAACTTAACTTCAAAAGAAGGAAAGGATTTTTTTTTTCCCACAATTAAACAAAGAAAGCCAGGCAGCATTTTCCGGGGCGGGGGGACACTGACAGACCTTCAGCCAAGAGTTAGGTTGGTAAAAAATTTTGAGAGAGGAAAGTTAGAAAATTAAAGAATTATTACTTTTGCTTTAAGTAAAGCAAAATAAGACAAGTACAGGCAAAGTAAAAAAAAATTTTTCAACAAAGGCAATACAGTATAGAACTAAAATATAAGGAACAGTGACTTCGAGACGAAGAACTTAACTTTAGGTATCTGACAATATTTGAAATGGGTGGGCAAAGTACACCAAATTACACAGTGGACTCAAATATCCTGGCTTTATTTTATTTTTTTATAATTTTTATTTATTTATTTATTTTCCCCCAAAGCCACAGTAGGTAGTTGTACATCATAGTTTCACATCCTTCTAGTTGCTGTACGTGGGACGCCGCCTCAGCATGGCCGGAGAAGTGGTGCGATGGTGCGCGCCCGGGATCCGAACCCAGGCTGCCAGCAGCAGAACGAGCGCACTTAACCGTTAAGCCACGGGGCCGGCCCCCTCAAATATCCTGGCTTTAAAAGGGTATGACCCACAGAACAGGCATCATTTCTAGATCATCAATTATTAGCGGTCTTACAAAGAGTAATGGTAATTTAGACAATCCAATTGATCTCATTTCAACAAACATTTCTTTTTTTGTTTTTTTAATTTTTTGTTTATCGCAGTAACATTGGTTTATAACATTGTAAAAATTTCAGGTGTACATCATTGTACTTCTATTTCTGCATAGATTACATCATGTTCACCACCAAAATACTAATTACAACCCATCACCACACACATGTACCGAATTATCCCTTTCACCCTCCTCCCTCCCCCCTTCCCCTCTGGTAACCACCAATCCAATCTCTGTCCCTATGTGTTTGTTTATTGTTGTTATTATCTACTACTTAATGAAGGAAATCATACGGTATTTGACCTTCTCCCTCTGACTTATTTCACTTTGCATTATACCCTCAATGTCCATCCATGTTGTCACAAATGGCTGGATTTCATCGTTTCTTATGGCTGAGTAGTATTCCATTGTGTATATATACCACAGCTTCTTTAACAAACATTTCTTGAATACATTTGTCATGTACAAAACTCTAGGTTGGAGAGATACATAAATCCAAGTGCAAATGTGTTTTAACTAACTCAGACCATAGTTTATTTTCAAAAGTTTGTGCAGTTAATGTTGAAGTAAGTATTAGGTTCAACTATATGAACCTGACATATTTTGTAGCTCAAAAATAGCTGAATAATGGTAATTTCATATGGTTGACTTGATATATAATAACCTATCACTGAAAGCTAATGAAATAACCAGGAAATAGAAGTCTAGGCAAAATGTCTCTAAACATACAGAAATTAAAATGCAAAAAAACAAATTCATTCATTTTGACTTTGGAAAGCAGGACAGCTTCTTGGAGCAGATGGCATATGAACTAGGAATCAGGTTTTGCGAGCTGGAATAGTTGGAAGAGGGAAGGTAGTGGGGAGGAAGTGGCAGATGGGAATTTTAGACTGGGTTGAAAAGCAAGAACATAAGTACCGGATCATAAAGTGTAACAGAATAATTCAAATGGAAAAATCATCTATTTTAATGTCACAGAACGAGTTTGTGAGGATCATTATTAAAAAATAATTTAAATTCAATTCAGCAGGTGAATTTGATGTTATGTCTCATAATCCAATAAAAATCTAGGATAATGAAACAAATATAAAGGTTTTCTGATAAACAATAAAAGGAAAATAAGAGCATCAAATCAACCATTCCCTAAAAAAGGGCTACAAACATTCTCAAGTTGATAGAAGTCGCAATATAAAATAATACACTAGGGGCCGGCCGGTGGCGCAAGCAGTTAAGTGTTTGCACTCTGCTGCAGCAGCCCAGGGTTCGCCGGTTCAGACACCAGACGCGCACCAACGCACCACTTGGCAAGCCATGCTGTGGCGGTGTCACACATAAAGTGGAGGAAGATGGGCACGGATGTTAGCCCAGGGCCAGTCTTCCTCAGCAAAAAAAAAAAAAAAAAGAGGATTGGCAGATGTTAGCTCAGGGCTGATCTTCCTCACCAAAAATAAATAAATAAATAAAAATAATACACTAAAATCTCCTCACTCTGCTACAGATGCATCAAAACCATGCATTAGATACTGTTCTGATGGGTAATGGCAATAGATTTCCCCTTGACTACCGTCCCTATGGATGCTTCTGTCACTGCCCCAACCATCAGGGTTTTAGAAAGTCCCCACTGGATTTAAAGGTCAAGTTCTTCCTACCACTCCATTTACAAATCACTATAAGTAACCATTATGTACCATGGTACTGGCAAAATTTAATGATCACTAGAACTTATTGAGTGCTTTGTGGGAACGCTGCCTTTCGCACGGTTATGAAGATGGTAATGAAGTCGAATCTACTGCTCCATTACACATATTATTCTTAGCCACAATAACAGTGTTCCGTTTAAGGTTTAGGACTGTATTTAAATAGATGGTTTAGGAAACAATAAAGCCTAAAAGAATACTGTAGGTGTATTCCAAATTTAGAGTGAGTAAGAAACATCAGGGGAATTTTATCTACTCCATCAAACAATAAAACACTCTGAGCCAGCAAACCAAAGAGGCTAAGAAAACAGGGGATGGGAACTTTTTTTTTCCTCCTTATTGGAGAGTCATTGAGCTAATAAAAATATTAATCAAAGGGCAAATAAAAAGACTTTTAATTATTGTTTGGCAGGAAGTTTTTTTTTTTTTTTAAAGAGAAATGTTAAATGCTATTTATACAGTGCTAGTTATACTGCATAAACATTGGACTACATATCATGACCAGTTCAAGGAGCAAGACAGGGGGAAGAATGGAGAGGGCCAAGTGAAGACGGAATGAGACACACATGCAGAGAAAGACACAAGACACCAAAGAAGAAAGAAATACGCAAAGAAAAGCACCTACAATCAAACCCACATGAACACAGAAGAGCATTCTAATTGCTTGATCTCTCAAAACATTTTCACTGAAGATTATTATATGTCTATTGTAGTTTCATGAATATATGCAAAAATGGGGATACCTCATCACTTGCCCCCAGGGCCATATAAAATTACATTAAGGGCTGAATATAAAACCCAGAGTCCAGAGCTTCTTTCCCAACTAAAGCCCACGACAATGTCAGAGCCTTATGCAAGAGCCTTATGCAAGAAGGATATAACTAGTATTTTTGGTAAAATGAAATATTCCTATTAAGTGTTGGAAAATACCAAAATGTTATAATCATTGCTTATAAGCTTGAGCATGATACAAAGATTGCTGATGGAAGTTCTAGGAGGTGACCTTAATTTGTGAAATATAACCATAAATTTCAACAATCATATCTCCATTTAGAGTTTTAGAGGATTAGATTGTGATTATTTACAAGATCCTTCCACAATTTTATGTCAATTTTGTTGTTTTCTGGTCTGATAGTTGAGTTTGGTTTTGGTTTTTAATTTAGAGGTGTGGTAGGAGATGAACAATAATGCGTTCACAGAATTCAATTTGAATTCGAACTTAGCAGTAAGGAAGCCCACCAGGGCATATGACTGTGTTTTGTCTACATGTTCTCTATATACTATTTCTCTTTCCCATGTTATCATTTGTGGGGACTATAACACCAGAGTCCTGAGAGCCTCCAAAGCATTCATGCAGCTGACTTCCCAGATGCTAAAATGGTACAGGACCCTACCACTGATTTTTAGGGGGAGTGAGAAGGCAGTGACAGAAAGGTACAGTGAAGGGCTGGGCCTTCTTAAAGACCTGAAGGAGCAGGTGTGGTAGGGGCAGTGGAGCCAGGAGCAGGAAACTGACCACTGTTACCAGCACTCTTTTATTATCAACACCTGACTGGCTCTGTACCATGGATAAACACGGATGAAGCTTTGACCAAAATTCACATTAGTATAGAGCAGGATCAGCAAACTTTTTCTGTTGAGGGCCAGAAAGTAAATATTGTTGGCTTTGTGGGTCACAGCGTCCAAAGCAGCCACCAACAATACTGAAACAAATGGGGTAGGCTGTGCGCCAATAAAACTTTATTTATAAAAACAAACTGTGGGCCCTAGTTTGTCAACATCTGGCACTGATGTCATAACTCTTGGAAGTTATGTTTCTGGTAACACTCTCATCCTTGTTTCGAGGGGATTATGAGTTGTAGAGGCTATTATAGTTTTTGGATACAATGATAATAGTAGCAACAAACATCACTGTGACTGCCCCTATTACTAACAGCATTTCGTGAGCACTTGCTATATATCAGATGCTGCACTAATTATGTAGTTTACATAGCTACTGTTATCATCATCCCTATTTCCAGATACAAACACCAAAGCAGCCTTCAATGGTGGAGGGACTAAATCCAAGATCTCTGTGACTTGGATCCTTAGCTGCTATCTACTAGCCCTTGGGCATCTAACTTTCGAGTTCGCCACAGTCAACTGGGAGCTTGTTTAAAGGCCAATTCTTGGGCCCCACTTTCTAAGGTTCTGATTTAGTCATCAAGGGTTAGGCCCAGGACTCTGCATTTCAACACATACTTCTGGTAAATCTGGTACAAATTATCAGTGGAACAAACACTGAGAAATACTACAGTACCATGCAGCATCCAAGCTGTACTGGATGTAGTATCTATACTGGAATAGGGATTGCTGATGCCTGATAAAACCATAATTTGAGCAAATTATTATCCTCAATGAGGAAAAGCTGCAACAGATTTTAAGATAAATTTTACTTTCAGCCTGCTTTATACTTTTATGCATTAAAAATTGTGAAAGCTATACTGAGTTTTTAATATTTTATATAAATACAAAAGTGGTTTACATTTTAAAACCAATTTTTGTTAAAAAAAATTAGCTAAAGAGATCACTGATATTTTAAGCATGGGGACAGGCGGATGATCCCCTACTAGCATTTTTGCTTTAAAGACGTAAATCTATTATACCTCTTTCCTTGTATCTTCCAAAATATATACTGTCTAGAACATTCTACATATGTGTCACTGAGCATGCTGGAGAAGAACTAAGACACTGTTTGGCAATAATTTCATTTGGAGTTACTTCTGACAACACAACTTGTTGAACAGGGAGTAGAAAGTGTGGCCCAAGAGGTGAGTTCAGATATTAAACAGCAGCTACATGAATTCTGCCATAAGAAGCACATGGGACCAGAAGTGCCACCAGCAAGAGCACATGATGTGAATGTTGACAGGTCCTCTGACAAGTTATGTAGGTCAGAGACAGTGGAATGGTTTAAAAAAAAACCTTGGGAGGATTTTCTCACCTCTGAAAGTAGCTGATGTCCCTGGGCCCTAAGAAGAGAGCCTCAGGTCCCCTGTAAGAGATCAGAATCTTCTGCATAATCTGCAATCTCACATTAGTAGAGTTGGGGTCAGCCACACGGAACAGAGGAGGGGCTCAACATTCATTCAACATGTGCCTAGGTTCCAGCTATGGGCCAAGCTACATGCTAAGTGCTGGGCTAAACCGGTGATTAAAGTGTACTCTCTGTTCTCAAGGAGCTTCTAATCTGATACAACGGAGGTTTCTGGCCGGTTTGAGCCAGGTTCTAGTCATGTCATTAAAGTTCCTGAGCCTTGGGGGTTTTTTAATTTGTAAATTAGAGATAAATTCTTCAATTAGCATCAAACGAGAATCTCTGTAAAGTGTAAGGTACTAGCAAATAATTAATTGTTGCTTCTCTGTGCATTGTGGAGAGGAAGCCAGAATTGGGCTGTCTAGGAAGCCCCAATGAATGCACCAATAATTAATGAACAGAAAAGAAGGAACTGCCAGTTACCACACCCAGGTGCATGCTTAAGGAGGAGAGTACTAATGAGGGTATGCTCCAGGGTAGTTTTACCAAAATACTCTGATTCACAGGGATGAGTGATTGGAGGAGGGAGTGGTATCCTACAGACTGGGGACAAAACCACAGTCCTGCTCTCTCTCAACATCATGGGACCCTAAAAGGTAAGAGTCTGCTAAAAACTCCATGAAAGACGGTGAGCTCAGGCCCAAAGACCCAAGAACTCTTTCGACTCAGCAAACCTTCTGTTCGGAAATTTCACTAAAGATAAATACCATCCTTCAGAGGAATTTAATCCACCACAGAAGCTACTGCTATCTTTCTACTCTAAAATACCTAAGGACAAAAAGAAAAAGACTAGGGCCATTCAGAAATCAGAAGATGGTCATTAGATGGTACTTTTATGGACAAAATTTGATTTACCAGAAAGAGCACAGGGCTGAAATTCTAAACATCTAGGTTACTATCTTTCCAATTCCACTATAGTATAGATCTGCAACCTTAAGGTCTTTCAACAACTCAAGTTGTTTGTCTGACAAATTAAGATTATAATATTAACTCTACCATTTTTTTCAAGGCTTTGATGATGACCAGATAGGATAACAAATGTGAAAGCACTCTGAAGTGTTAAAATCATTCATAAGAAATTAGGATTAAAGATACAAACTTCAATTGTATGCATCTGGGGATGTTTCAAGATAGCCTGTAATTTTCTGGATTGTACTATGAATTCTATCTTCCAAGCTCTTAAAAAAATAAGAAACCTGTGCAATAAAGTATTCTACCCCTAGTGGAACTGTACAATTATCATTTGTAGAATTCTCATGTTCTAATCATCAAAAAAAAATAATAAAACCCTAAATACAAATCCAAGTTTAATCTCCATAAAATTCATTTTACTTTATTCATACTATAATATATTTATTGATTTTCAGGTAAATGATGGGGTAAATGAGTCGTACAAACATACACACATACAGACACACAAGTCAGGAAACACTTCCACACACACACACAAAGTCAGAAAACATTTCTACCAAAAATAAGGTGAAGAGCAGAAAACACACCAGGTTCATGAATAAATAGATTCTGTCCAATGTAAAAATAGTTGTTACTGTGTTCTCTTTCTAATCCTAAAAAAAAAAAAAAAAATCTTCAAAATATGATGGTAGAGACTGTTAATTCCTATGCCATTTTATTTAATAAGTGTGTACTTAGATAAGCCCATAAAGAAATATTACATTACTCATCAATAACATGTCAAAAATTCCAGTTAATCTAAACATCTAGGCATTTAAAAATGAATTATTTGTAACAAAGACATCACAAGAAAACTACAGACCATTATCTCTTATGAATATGGATACAAAAATCCTCAACAAAATGTCAGTGAACCAAGTCCAGCAACATATAAAAAGAATTACATACCATGACCAAGTGGGATTTATCTCAGGTATGCAAGGTTGGTTTAACATCAAAATCAATTTATGTAATACATTATTATCAACAGACTAAAAAACAAAAAACACATGATCATATAAAAGATGCAATAAAACCATCTGACAAAATCCAACCCCCTTTCATGATAAAAACACTCAACAAACTAAGAACAGAAGGGAACTTCAACACAATAAACATCATCTACAAAAACACCATAGATTACATCACACTTAATGGTGAAAGACTAAAAGCTTTCCCCCTGAGATCAAGAAGACAAGACTATCTGCTCTCACCACTCTTACTTAACATTGTACTGAAAGCTCTAACCAGGGCAATTAGGCAAGAAAAAGAAATAAAGCCATTCAGATGGCAAAGGAAGAAGTAAAACTAACTCTATTCACAGATGACACGATCCTGTATATAGGAATTCATTTTAAAAATTAGAACTAATAAATGAGTTCAGCAAGGTTGCAGGATACAAGGTTGCAGGATACACAAATCCATTATGTTTCTGTAAACTTGCATTAACAATCCAAAAATGAAATTAAGAAAACAATTCTATTTACAATAGCATTGAAAATAATAAAATATTTAAGAATATATTTAACAAAAGAAATACAAAACTTATACTCTGAAACTACAAAATATTGTTGAAAGAAATTAAAGAAGATCTGAATGAATGAAAAAACATCCCATGGCCATGGTAATTTACGGCATCTTTGTCACTAGTGGCATCTGAGAAAGACCCTTACCTTCTTAGAGAGCTGCCAGAGCCAACTTCTCATTCTACAAATGGAAAAACCAGATAACTTCCTTCTCACTCTTGCACACTTGAGGAGCCAGACTGAAGTTAAAGCTAACACAGAGAGAGAGAAGGAAACTGGATCCATTCTTGACAATACTGTTGAGATGTTAAACCAAATTAATCCTGAAAACCTACCTACCTCTGGACTTTTTATTATCAGGTAACCAAAGTCCCCTTTATTATTAAAGCCAGTTTGAGTTCATTTTCTTTACTCATAATCAAACACATCTTAACTGACTGAATCATATAGTTAGGAAATTCTAGTGGATAAGGGGAGGAAATATAATCTTGGAGGCAAGTGTTGAAATAGCTATTTTTGAAGAAAGGCCAAACTACATTTCTCCTTAGCATATTGAATCTTGTCTCAAAGCTTCACCCAGAACTTTATGCTCAAATCTTTTTCCAGCTCAAAGTTCTTAGCTGAGCTCCAGTTCCATAATGCTAATGATGTGAGCACACACCCACTAAGAAGCCCCACTATCAGCTCATACATAATATGACCGATACTGAGCTCAGAATCTAACCCAAATCAACTCTCCCGCAATGTTCCTTTATGAATAACATCACCACTCTCCTAATCACCCAGCCCTGAAACTTCAGAATCCACTTTCTCTCTCTCCCTCTTTCTCTTTATTTATATTCTCAGGAGTCAAAACACTCTTCATGAAATGCTCTTAATTCTACCTATTTCTTGTATTCCAAAACCTTCTTATTTTAGACATAGACCAGAATTTTGACTTTCTACCTAGTGTCCTTGACTCTAGTTTCTCTCCATTAAACCCAACCTGGGGCCGGCCCCGTGGCTTAGCGGTTAAGTGCGTGCGCTCCGCTGCTGGCGGCCCGGGTTCGGATCCCAGGCGCGCACCGATGCACCGTTTCTCTGGCCATGCTGAGGCCGCGTCCCACACACAGCAACTAGAAGGATGTGCAACTATGATGTACAACGATCTACTGGGGCTTTGGGGGAAAAAAATAAAATTAAATAAAATTAAACCCAATCTGTAAGCTGCTCAGATTAAGCTTCTCATATTAATATTTTCACCATGTTGCTGCCATACTCAAAAAGTTCCACTGATCCCTCCCAAGATCCCCCACTGACTACAAAATAGTGCTCCATAATCTACCATCACCTGCAGAAGTTAAATGCCTGCTAAAGATTAAACTGGATCATGGTAGCAGCGGTTGCGATGGTTTCATTTGCTCTAGTGAGACACTAAAAGGTCACCACGGGCATCTTTAGGAAGTTAAATCATCTTTTTGGGACGGACTGGGGGCAGTGTACCCAAAACTTGGGAAAGAAAGGTGACTTCTGGGTTACACATCTTGTCTCCTACTTTTTCTTTAACAGAAAACATGCAGGTTTTTTTGCTCATTTTTTCCATGCTTGTGCTCCTCCCTCATCAAAAACAAGTCTCCTCTTCCCTCCACCACCTACATGAAGAAATCATACCCAGTGTCGCTTAGTTCTCACAATTACTTCCCATTGATTAATCAGTATATTTGACATGGACACTTACAAGAATCTAAAAAGTCTCCCAGATCCCATGAAGATTCCATTGCTCCTTTTTTAGTTGCCTTTGTTGACATTAATGTCCAAAATAATATGACACAAAGAATAAAGAAATTAAAATACAGAGGCCATAGATTTGGGCAAAGCTGGAGTTCCATTTAATGAAAAATAACTTTGTAAACTATAAATAACCATCCTATACACCATAACCAAAGTATAAAAAACCACAATATAGTCATTATAATTTGCATGTAAATAACTTGAAGGAGTTAGACTAAATTAATTTCTAAAGAACATACCAGTTCTAATCCTAAGGTTTTCCAAAATATATCATCATATGGAAAAAAAATATATAGTCAAGAATTGACTCTAAAAATTATATATAGTGAGAGAGTCTATAATCAACACATTATATAAACCTCAGGTCATTTTTTCTAGGTAAAATTTTAAAAAATACAAACTAATGTAAATGAGCATAACTTTGGCTTAAATAGCAATCCACTATTTATACCACTCTGATTTCAACATAAGTTACTAACTAAAAACATGCAAGTCATTCCTTCCTTAAGGACTAGTTTTCCCAAATATTTCAGTGCTCAGTAGATGTATTAGTGAAAAACAATGAAAAAAAATAGCTAGAAAATACTTCATATTTAAGTCACACAAATAAGTATTCAAGACTTTATAAATCAGTATATCTTTACAGATTCTGGTGTAAATAATTTTATACATTTTAAATACATCTGTCTTTTATATATGTATACTATACTCACAATTATGTGTCATACACACACAGAAATACAGATGGTCCCTGACTTAGGATGGTTCGACTTAACGATTTTTTTACTTCACAGTGGTGTGAAAGCAATATGCATTCAGTAGAAACTGTACTTCGAATTTTGAATTTTGATCTTTTCCTGGGCTGGTGATATGCAGTATGATACTCTCTCATGATGCTGGGTAGGAGCAGTGAACCACAGCTCCCAGTCAGCCATGCCGATCACAAGAGTAAACAACTGATACATTTACAACCATTCTGTACCCAGACAACCATTCTGTTTTTTACTTTCAGTACAGTATTCAATAAATTACATGAGATATTTAACACTTTATTATAAAATAGGCTCTGTGTTAGATGATTTTGCCCAACTGTAGGCTCATGTAAGCCTTCTGAGCACGTCTAAGGGAGGCTAGGCTAGGCTAAGCTATGATGTTCAGTAGGCTAGGTGTATTAAACGTATTTTCGACTTAACAATATTTTCAACTTACAAAGAGTTTATCGGGATGTAACCCCATCGTAAGTTGAGGAAGATCTGTACATGCATATACAGCAGAAAAAGTTTAAAATCTTGTTCATTCAAATTATCTATACTTTAATCCCTTGGCAGCTGAGAAAGCAAAGGATAGTGTTTTTTATTATTGATAACTATAAAATATACTTTCTGCAGGTATTTAGAAAACTATAGCTCCCGGCTTTAAAAAGCATATGCACATGCCTTCACGAAAGGCAAGAAATGATCTTAAGCACAATGGGCTTCCACTGCACTGTGCACTTTCCTTTACATATCACATATGTATCACAAACATATCACAGGGTGTCTCCTCTCACCAGACTGTGCATTTCTAAGGGGAAAGGACCAGGCCAGGAATGCCTAGAATGAAGCACATTGCCAGGCACATAGGAGAGACTCAGTAAATGTTTATTTCCACAACTAGCAAAGCTTTTAGATCTCTTCTTCTATTGCTTTAGCAACATTTTTAAAACATTTTTGAAGCTATGTATTTTCAGGATAAAACACCTCATTTAAGTAATATATTCTACAATTATTCTACTCACTGTATACAATATTATTTCCTTTCACTTGTTTTATACTTAATATCTTTCAGATTTCACAAGTAAATTCATTTCTAATACAGATTTCTGAGATTTGATCAATCAAGTCTGCATTTTATAGACTCTGATCATATACCCTCCAGCCTGAAAAGTTCACATTTTTCAAATCTCCAGGCAGAACAAAGATCAGTTCATTTCCCTTTTTTCAGATCCATATCTCAAGATGTGATTGAAAACCCCACATGAGATTTCAGATTAGAAATGTCAGAGGTTTATGACAATAAAATTGTATTCAGTGAAACCTCAATTATCTGTAATCCTCAAGGAATAAGTCTTCTGAGATGGTTTAACTTTTGTTACAGTGAATACTTTCAGTGCCCTATTTTTTACTCTAATTTTTAAAGGAAATGTTTATAAATTGCATTACATATTTCCAATTCCTTACAAAGAATATACTGAAAACAATTTAAACTATTCTTAGTGACTTGGGGTTACCATTTTGAACACTGGGTACATTGAGAGCGACCTCTGCCAAGCCACACATCTAATTCCAGAATAGCACTGGGCGTGTTGGGTTGTCCTCAGCATGGTATTGTGCTAGCACCAAGGACACACAGTTACACACACACAGAAACACACCCTGTATCTCTTACACCTTCACGGAATTCTCTAATGAAGGTAATAGTTCCCCCACCCAGATTCCTACCATCTTCCATCATGTCACGAGTAGCTCTTCTGATAAAAAGAGGCTCAACTTTTACAAACATTCTGAGCAGTTCCTTTCAGTTTTGTTAATTTGCTGACAAGTGCTCAGAGGCTGTTTCTAGAGGTTCTCTTCTTCCCCTTTTAGTTATAAAACTCAGAAAGCTTTCATCCGTATTGGTGATACTGAGAAGTACCAAGTTCAAACAGCTCCAAAAGTTTCCCATAAAATGGACTACAAGAGTTGATCATTCTAACTAAACTCTAAGCTGCATCTTAAAATATGTTTACCTTCTTTTGTAACCACTGTCCCTTTCACTGGCATTCAGCACAGTGCCAGGAAAAATCCAAAGGTGACTGACTAGACTACACCCAGTTACAGGATAAAAAGGTCTTCCATTTCTCCAGTATAAATAATCAAGAGACAGGCACCAAATATTACAATCATAATGAATCTCAATCCAAATTTCACAGAATCACCTAATATGCAAGATGTATTCTAAATAAAATGTGATCATTCAAGATTCAATTGTTTAACTTGATCCCTTCAGAGAAACTATTTTAAAAGCAGAAACAATGGCCTATGATTTCCTTCAAGCTTTTGCAAATCAATATTTGTAAATTACGTCTCTGTTTCCTAGGAAACTAAGTAGGTTATACCTACAACAAAAAAACTCTACCAGCATCATTTTTCCTTTTATCCTGGGCTCACATATGTGCTTACTGCTTATTAGATAAAAAAAATTCCTTCCAGTATCATTGAAAATCACAATGAAATGAGAAGGGAGTGAGAATACCACTTTCTCAGCCTGCTTCTTCTGAGGTGTGATGGAAAAGTAAACACAATAAAGGCCTGCCCAGAGAGCTCCAAAAAGCTGGAAAGCGGTTTATGATCTAACTCAGTAAGTGCCCAACACAGTTTGTGGTATTTAGCTTAATTCATTATAGGAAAGGTGAGAGAGAGAGTTAAAAACCTGGATTTATTAGAAACACCAGGTCACACATTCCTAAGTTCAAATTCCAAATCTCTTTCCCTGGGTAAGTTATTTCACTTCTCTGAACCACATTTTCTCTTTTAAAAAAGGGAAAATACCTAGGCTCATATTGTGATATGAATTCAGTGAAAAAGAGAATAGAGAGGCCAGCCCCGTGGCCTAGTAGTTAAGTTTGGCGCACTCCGCTTCAGCGGCCCAGGTTCAGTTCCCAGGAATGGACCTACACCACTTGTCAGCAGCCATGCTGTGGTGGTGATCTACACACAAAATGGAAGAAGATTGGCATGGATGTTAGCTCAGGGCAAATGTTCCTCAAGGAACAATAGGAAGATTGGCAACAGATCTTAGCTCAGGACAAATCTTCCTCAGAAAAAAAAAAAAGTGAACATAAAATACCAAGTTCAGAAACAATTTTGTCTCTAAAGAGTCTCCAAAGATGGCAAAACAGGTAGTTTCTCAAGGACTTTATGACTAGTGTAAAATAAGGTTTTTGGGGTTGTTGTTTTTTTTTAGCTCTCATTTTAGAGGGTTACATGGAGACACAGCATTTTCAGAAAGTACAATGGAGTATCACTTCTACAAATGTCTGCGAATGAACTTTTAACTCTGAGGATATGATTAGTACGGACTGTACATCTTTGCTGGCTCCAGAGTACCGAAACTTGCTCTGCCTTATTTTTTTAATCAACAACCAACTACAGGAGGAAAACTGAGACAAATCACAACATGAGTTGTAAGTGTGACTGTAGAGTTTGTTTAAACAGTTTCAAATTTCTAAAAACCATTATTAAATCACAGTAACTTGTCAGGCATCACAACCCTGGCCCAAAGATCCAAAAGCTACATATGCTGCAGAGATTTGCTGTTTAACAAGACTCAGAACTACGTCCCAACATTTTTAACACATTTTTAAGTTTTAAGTATTTTCCCAAACATTTAACCACACAGCATACTTTAAAATGTTATACATATATTCATGTGCTTTTACGATTTAAATGTCTGCAATTGCAAAGCAACTTTTTTTTAAAGGAGCAACTCAGTATTTTTCCATAATATAGGCCCCCAACTCTACAAACTGCTCCTCCAAAGACTTTTTTTGAAATATTCCTCTTGACTTAGTGCATCTATTGGCCCACCACACAGACAGGCAGAATTCAACTTTCTATTCTCTCCCCTTTGTAATGTATCTAAATCCAAAACAGAAAGAAACTAAGAAACGGAAACAATCAACTAGCTAAACTAAGTTTTTATAGACCACAGTTAGTCTCTATTATCAAATGATATTTAGACACTGCAGCTCTGAATTTCTCTCTGTACCTCCTCACAGAATCCCAGAACTCCTGATCCCAGGAATGTAACCATTTTAGCCATAATACTAAAGGCAATTCAGATTTTCAGTTTATCATACACAGCTAACGCTGAACTCACTGCTCAGAATCCTGAAACTACATATTGATGAGAGGACACTGCGCCCATTTTAATTAAGTGCTAAAAACAGTCCAGCTAATTACTAACAATCAGTATTGCTTACTTCTTGGTAAAAGCTTGGTGCTATAAACCACTAAGCTATTCAAATAATAATAACAATAAAAATAATAAATAAAAATAAATTTAAAATAATTAAATAATAAAAAAATATTATTATTATTACCACTACCACCACCAACAAATCCAGAAGCACTAAGACCTTGAGTATAGATTTTCACTTAGAGCCCTGAGAGCTAAATTCCTGTCTGGGCCCCTGGCTGTATTGCATTCAAGTTCTATAACCTAGTACAAGTCACTTTACCTGTACCTACAGAAGAAAGATGATTTCTAAAGCTCCTTCAAGCTTCCAAGACTCTTGAGGCCTAATGCACTAGAAGTCTGTTCACTGAATAACGAATGGCTGTATCAAACCTCATACATGGGTTTTGCCACAAGGCAGGAATGTAAACTTCCCAGATATTTAGTCAATACCACAGGAAAGAACCATTATATAAATCAAACCTTGGTAACCTTTGTTTTTGAATTTTTATGCAGGAGTTTTCATCACAGGCTTAACGTTTTTTAGAAAATATTTTGCTAGGTAGTTTATGTAGCATTGAGCTATTACTAAACAACTATGTTCAAAATGTAAAAAGGTTTATATTTAAGCAAACAATACACAAATTCACATGGAACACTTAGTATTTTCAAATCCTTAAAGTGATGATATGTTATATGCCATAGGCCTTGTTTTAGAACACAAATGAGTGGATTTTCATTAACATGTGTTTACTTTCTGAAGGTTAAGAAAGGCTAGTTTTAGAACTCATTTTTTGCTATTGGACTTATATTTCTAATTATCATTCTATAAATGGTTTGAGAGAAATCCCCTTGACCTATCAACCACCATGAGCATATAAATCCTTGATGAGCTAGCACCCTCTGACCAAGAGGAAGACTATGTGAGATCATCAGAGCAAAGTATTGGTCTTATACTCAGATCTTGCAACTCTCAGAGGCATTCCTTGAGCCTGGCCACATATGTATACCGACACCACAAATACCAAATAATTCATTCAGGAAATCTTAGAGGACAAAGAAGACACGAAGTACAGGGGACTAGGGAAGCACTTCCAAGGTACTTCCATAACATTCATTCTTCTCTTTTTGTAAAATTCACCTATGTAATTCAGCTGTTTCACCTCCTAGTCGTGGTTCCATATGGGTGGAGACTGTGTCTATCTTCTTCACTTCTGTAGTATACCTAGCACGATGTCTCACACAGAGTAAGCACTCACTGGGGGGAAAACAGTGTGGACTTAAAATGAAAATCACACATTCTAATAACAGTGCTAAACGCATAAAATGGTACAAATTCAACCATAAAATATTTTTGTATTTTGTGCCCAGCAGCATCGGAGGACATGGAGTGCCATGGGGGGAAGGAGGGTGGCAGATGCAGGTAAGCATGCCCGCTGGTACCAAGCACCTGGAGTGCCGAGAGTGGGGAGCAGCGTAGAGGCATGTGGGCAGCTGACCACTGGAGACCAAGGACACGGGGCCCTGGGGGTGGATGGTAAGGAGACAGCAGGCAATGAGACACAGAGAGGATAGGGAAAATAAGTAAAACGATGGAGCAAATAAAAACATACGCTGAGGCTACCAAGCCAAGGCTTCTCACTGCTGGAGCAGGTCTTTACAAACATAGAAAGGGTGAAGGCTAGAAAGAACTCTGAAGTACTGGGTTGGAATGGGGAGTATAATTATGAACTCAGAGTTTTAAAAAATATATACCTTTTATAGGTATTTTAAATATAAATATACACATATATAGATACAAGCATACATATTTTACAGATATATGTATATATACATATAGATACACATAGATAAAGGCATAGATGTATAGATGTGGTATAAATACTACTACAGGTGTGTGTGTGTAAAAATGTGTGCATACAAACATATACATACACATATTTCCTAGTATCTGCTGAGCAGACCCAGATCTTAGTTGCTAAATACCATTCTCCACTAAACAAAAAAAACAAGGTTACCTGAAGAGATACAGCTTATTGCAAGGATGGGGCAAGGAATGTACAAGATGAGCCTGGAACTGCTTACTGTGCCATGAACTAAGGAAGTGCCCAAAGATTGATGAGGATGTGCCAAAAGACACATGGGCTACTTTGAAGAGGCTCCCATTTGCCAAATTTGGGGTAATATGAGCATCAAAATACATAAAAAGACAGTAACATATTGTAACCCACTGAATAAACTAGAAATCGGTGATATAATATATGAAAAAAATAAATAAATGAGGGAGAAGGCAAAGTTGTTCCATAAAGTAGATTACCAGTAGAAGAAATGACAGAAAATGAAAATCACCATTTGGCAACTATCACTGCAGTGGCTGATTCAGGCAGAGTAGTCAATGGAGAATAAGCCTGGTGGATGGAGCTTTGATGAGGGAAAGGATGCTTGGTGTAATCTTTGATGACCGCCCTGACAGCACTAATGAATTACAGAAGGGGAAACGGTGCCTTTATGGAAGGGAAATCTGTCAGACATTAACATGACCAGATGATCAAAATTAACATCACCACTGACTGGCTCAGGATCATCCTACAGAACGTAAGGCCTGTACTCTATAAAACTGTCAAGGACACGAGAGACAGGGAGTGACTGAGCAAATGTTCCCAACTGGAGGAGTGTGAAGAGGCATGTCCACTGATTGCAACGTATATTCCTGGAGGGGTTTCTCACCAGAAGGAAAGAGAGACAGCAACAGGACAGCTGGTGAAATCTGAATGAGGTCTGTGGATTGGAGTGCTGTATGATATCAATGTGGACTTCCCGAAGTATCACCAACACTGCAGCATGGAAAACGCCTGTTCAGAGGTACTCTAGATCTACAATAGCAGAGTGCAAAGGGAGCAGGGATACGCTGGCTGTTAGCGGCCACTAACAAGCAATCTCCTAAGTGGCCTAAGTACACCCCACAGAGAATTCTGAGAAACAAAGTCCACACCTTCAATTAAAGGTATCTGGCTAAGTTATAATGTGCTATTTGTATTTGACTTTACAGATCTTTTTGAGGGAAAGTCAGAAATAATCAAAATTAAGGAAATGTTTCATTTTCCTTGAAATGATCCAAAATGAAAAACTACTTCAAAATCACTATGAATATGTATTGATGAGCCATAATTCAATTCTGCCTAATTTCAAAAGGCTTGATCTACTAGGACACTATCAAAGGATAATGATTACACAAATACCTCATCATCACAACATGAGACCTACTTTATCATAGCAACACACTTTACATACTGATTTAGAGATAAATAATAGAAGTTCTGTTAGAAGCAGATGGAGCTAGCTAAAACATGACACCGTAATAGATCCTAAAGTGAATTAAATACAAGAAAGGTGAGAATAATTTTCCCAGTGGAATAATTGCCTTTCCAAAACTGGGTTATAAAATTTATTTTATCCTGTTATTAAAATATACACACAGACACACCATACAAATATAGAGAACGATTTACAGATAAGGAAATTTCTCAGATGAGGTGCTTTTTGGGATTGTGAGTCATCACAGTTGAACATATTTTTAGTACATTATTTCAATGATTTGTACATTTTATTTCTAGACAGTTTTGAGTACTGCATCATTATTCCTCTGTGGACAGGTAGAGACATCCAGTGAATGATTAAATTCGTGCTCTTTGTTATCCAATATTTATTCAACCATAACTTCACAGCCTGACATTTTTGCACATTCACATAAATTGAGATTCATAAAGATGAATAAGGAACCAAAATTTCTTGACTTGCATTTCCTCTGAATCATTAAAGATTAAATGCTATTCAATATCATATGCTATCAGTGAATCAATGTACCTGAAGTTTTGAATGACCAGAACTCCACTTTCTCGGTGAAATCAGATATGGTTTGTACTATATTTGCCTCCAGCTCCCCTGTTTCTCTCAGCTTTCTTATTTCTGTTCATGGCACCACCATTTTCCCAGTCTCACAGAGTGAAAATATAATATAGCTATGAGCTAGTATACAACTTCAGGTGTCAATAATGTTCTATCAAGAAAACATTTTCCGGACCGGCCTGGTGGCGCAAGCGGTTAAGTGTGCGCGATCCGCTGCAGCGGCCCGGGGTTCGCCAGTTCGGATCCCGGGCGCGCACCGATGCACCGCTTGTCAAGCCATGCTGTGGCGGCGTCCCATATAAAGTGGAGGACGATGGGCATGGATGTTAGCCTAGGGCCAGTCTTCCTCAGAAAAAAAAAAGGAGAAGGATTGGCAGATGTTAGCACAGGGCCGATTTTCCTCACCAAAAAAAAAGAAAAGAAAACATTTTCCTAGTTTAGTATATAATTTCACGAACATATATTGTGTTACTGATTAAATCTATTAACTTCTAAATTCATTAGATTTATTTTAAGAAGCAACAGACTAGCAATATAAAATAGAATAGCCAAAGGAAATCAAAAGATAGTAGTGACTATGAGATAAAATATGGACTGGATAGGATCTTATATTTTAAACTTGACTAGTAAACAAACATTACTGAAATACGTTAGGTCCCCCTTTATGTTCTGTATAGGTTTCACAATAGCACTGTATACTTTTATTCTATAGCCCTTTACCCACTTCCATTAATTTAATTAATTTCTGAAATTATTTGTCGGATGTCTGGCTCTTCTTTTAGACCGTAAGCTGCACAGTTCACAGTAGGCTGGGTCACCATTATATTCAGCACATCATCAGGGCCAAATACAGCATAAGTCAATAATTGTTTCAGTGCTGATGAGAGAGATCTGTTCTTTTACTAAATAAATACAAGGTTTACTGGATGGCTGTACTTATAAATCTCTTAAGAAAGTTGGAGACACAATTATACAGTTCTGATGATCTGTAAGACAGGTCAGGAGATATACTATCAAAGGAAACAGTGACTTATTTAGCCATTTCACAATTCTTAAAATGCAAGTATTTTCTAAAAACACAACTACATGAGTTTTATATCCCCAAACAGAATCGTTTTTGTCACTAATTATCTCTAACTTTATCACAGACTATTTGTTTAAATTCTTAAAAATGATTAATGAAGGGAAAATGGGAAACAAAGCTAAAACCAATAAAATCACAAAATTCTCATATGTAAAATGGTCTAATTAGAAGTATCATACAGGGCCGGCCCCGTGGCTTAGCGGTTAAGTGCGTGCGTTCCGCTGCTGGCGGCCCGGGTTCGGATCCCGGGCGCACACCGACGCACCGCTTCTCCGGCCATGCTGAGGCCGCGTCCCACATACAGCAACTAGAAGGATGTGCAGCTATGACATACAACTATCTACTGGGGCTTTGGGGGAAAAAAATAAATAAATCAAAAAAAAAAAAAAAGCAGTATCATACAATACATAGTAGAATAATTTGACATTATTGTAGGTTTACCTACAAAGCAAAAAAAAAAAAAAAATTACTGAAGCCAAGCAAGGGAAAGGAAAGGCAGAGAAGAGTGGTCAAAGAGTACCTTCATAAATTCATACGGAATGGAATGCACAGGCTGAATTCTTGGCTTCTCTGACCAAGTGTACAAGTGGAAGAGAAAGTGTTACTTGGCTTTCCAACTTGAACATGTCAACAGAAATAGAGCTTCTGAAGGAGGACCTTTTCTATGCTAAGATGAAGTGCTTTCTCAAATAATTCAGTACTCAAGCACTGAAAATAAAAGGATAAAAACTAATACACACTGTGCCTAATTATCTCAAAAGAGGAAGAGGAGAAAGCTTTTGTAAAGTGAGAGGGAAAAAAATATCTTTCATACTCGGTGCAAGGACAGAGTGTGCAGAGGGGGAAAAAAAGAAGAGAAACTCAAGCCCAGATAGTGATGCTCTCAGCATCACCACTTATTGTAATACAGTTAAGGTAGTTATAAGATGGCAATTTCTTGTCAGCCTTAAAAAGAAATGGTGTAATTGAATTTCACACACTTGATTGAGCCCCTACTCTATTCAGCTTGTACCACAATAACTAGGAATTCAAGACTATTTTCAAAGCATGATCCCTGTCCTCAAGGCACTCACAGTCAATTATATTTCATAATCACGTTTGGTGCTTACCAGCTATTAAAGGCTACATCTATGCTCTATCTGTAGACACGAAATGCCTGCAGAGCCTTAAACAAGTATCTATCTAAACTGATATTTGAGACTGTTTTGATACTAAAGGTATTTCAACAGCTATCTGTATCCATTTTTTAAACTGGACATCTTAGACAGTAAAATTGCGTTCAAATATTTAACATAAAATTTTCATTTAATTATCTGGAAAGTTCATTTATTATTTCAAATATTGGTGAAATCATGATGAATATACTTCACTACAAGAGGAAATTAATGGTTTCTAATATAATAAATTGAGACTAATTTAGAGCACTTTATAACTGAATTCCCATTTCTTCTACTCAACAATACATTTGAAAGATATAAACTGTTTAATTTTCAAATGTTCAAAAAATTTTTAAATGTTCATCTTATTGATTAGCAATAATGACATTTTCTGGAGATAAAGTCAATGCATACTTACAAAACTGCTCATAGGAATTCTCCATTTTTCACTGGGTTATCAAGGCCATAAATTAAATCATATTCAACAAAATATAACTGCCTAGAAAACAGACGATTGCATTATGCTAAACACATGATTAGCAGACACCTGCTCTAATACAAGTGTTGTTAGGTATTTTTCTCTATCTGTAAAGACTAAGTAAGGAGTTGAAAAACTCAAATCTCTCTCTTCACTGACCATATAATACAGCCAAGCTAAACAATTCAGGAAAGACTTGCTTCTTCTTCCTCTGTATTATAACAGTAAAGGGAGTCAGTTCCAATTCAAAACTGCTCAAAAGAAAAAAGGGTAAAGATGCCTCTACGGGACACACGTGTATTCAGAATTCAATTTCTTAGAGCAAATATTCTGGGTAGAGTCCCTGTGCAATTCTTCTCAAAACTTTCCAATCAACATTTGTAATTGCAATATCACTAAGCTAAAATAAAGAAATAAATTGAATTTCAAGATAATATCTCTACAGAAATAAGAGTAAAAAGGAATGTTAACTGATCACCTTATGTTCTACTTGTTTAAGCACGAGGTCTCTGGGTATACATATCAATTTAAAGAATAAAAAGCAGCCTAGAGAAATAAACCACATATCAGAAACTAGAAATTGGGGAAAGCCAAGCAAAACCATTAAGACCTGCCGCCATGTACCTGAAGGATGGTACACCTAAGCTTGGTCAGAGCATGAGATGATGAGGAGCAGAGACGGAATCAAAGAGGAAATGTCCACACATGAGCCTTTAGATTCTAGAGGAAACAAATGGTGGAGACAAATGCACTTTACAAAGTTTCGGGAGAAAGAAGCAACTGTTAAGGCAAAAAATATTTAGTCATGAGATATGTTTAACAATTTGTCTTGGTAACAAAGTTTAGGCTTATACACTGCCCATACGGTCCTTTAATTTCCATTCCATAAAAATGCTAGCTAAATCTTCAATGTACTATTAGGTCACTTGTTTCTTTTAATGCTTCACTTCTTCACTTATGGCAGTATTCATCTAAGAAACTAAATGTATCATAAACGCTTAACACTCAACAGAGACCATAAAAAGGCTGTTCCAAAATTATTTTAAAGTTATGTCCCTCATCTCCTTGAATATATACTCATGTTTTCTGCAATAGCAACAATAATAATTTATCCATGTCTAAGTCATTCCGGTTTTCTTAGAATCTCTCTGGATGAACTTTTTAAAACTATTAGGAAATGAGATCGGCCAGTGAATTCCTACTGACTCCAATTGCTTTACAACTCTTTGAGAAATTCTAAATGTTCATTTACCTACTATTTTCCCTCAGGAAGCTAAGTAGAACTCTTTAAGAGCAAAAGACAAAAGTAACACATTTATATCAAATTTTATACTATGAGTAAATACTCTTCCAAATGCAAAATTGCAATTCCAAAATGCAAAAATCAGATTCTCTAACTAAAAATGAATAACTAAATGTAAAATCCAATCACTTTGAAATAATCAATTAAAAAATGCAACAGAAAACAGAAAGAAGTACTTAACTTGAATATTTTTTAAATGACAAATAATAAATTATTTTTAAAGATATGAAATACACAAGTCATGAAATTAAGAATTGCTTGTAACCACCAAATGGAAATCTTTTAAATATATTATGTTTAAATTTATGGTACTAAATATGAAAATAGCCACAAAATTATTTTGGAGGTAACTGTCAATATCAATCAATACTGATTTAAAAGAAGTAGGAAATCTGACTGGATCAATCACTACAGAACAGATTTGATGGGGTGCAAAGGGGAAAAAAATCACAAATAATTAATTATAAAAACATGACAGATACAAACAACAAATTTCCCAACATTTAAAGAATAGATAATATATTTTATAATAACTTTTAAAAGAACAGATTATTCTGATACTATAGGAACTATTCTGGAGCACAGAAAAACATGGGAAACTTACTAATTCATTATCAAAAAGCAACATACTATGACCCAAGCCATCAATATGTCAAAGAGGAAAATCATAATATAAGATGCCCAAAAGCATTTGATAAAATTCGAAATCTATTCTTGATTAAAATTCTTAGTGAGAAAAGAAAAAGATGCTTTCTTAACATAAAAATATCAATCCAAGCCAATGGAGATTTGCTACAAGAAGACACCAACAATGACTAGTTAGAAAATATAGAGTCAAGGGAGTTATTCACAATAGCAACTACAAGTAGAAAATATCTATAGAACTCAAATCATGAAAGCTGCTAAATTTTACTGAAAAACAACATAAAGTTTGAATAAACTGTAAATACATACCATATTTCTAGGGAAATAAAATGATTATAAAAGTCATATGGAAGAATAAAGTGGCAATAATAGCCAAGACATTTTTGGAAAAAAAAAAAAAGGAAGATTTGAACTAAACTGTATCAAAATGTCTAAAATGTAGTAATTAAAATAATGTGGGACTAAGGAATCGTGGTAAGCTTCAATCAATGGTTGGTTGTAAGATCTTCAAATTTTTCAAAAGAAATTGGAAATTTAGATTTTTTTAAGTGAAGTCTCTCACGTTACTCTGTTGGCTTAAATCTGTGAAAGCACTGTATATTTCCAAAGAAAGCATTTCTGTGGGCTAAACTGGCCACAGTGGACCTCGGCCCTATACACACCCAGCACTTCCTGCCTCACCCTGAGCTCAAGCTGCTTCCTGTGTCTGGAAGCCCTTTCCTCTCTCTCCACCCATTCAAAAGCAACCCACCCATCAAGGTGTGGTTCAGAGGCCATCCCTCTACCGAGCATTCTTAGAACCTCTAGGAGGAATTACCGTTACTTTCCCTCTACTACAAGGATTACAGTTGTTATCACAGCTTAACTTTAGAAGTGATCCAATGTGTTCTGTCTCTTCCTCCAGATTGAAGAGAAGGAACAGTGTTGAATAATAACACCTGCACTATTGGCCGCACTCTGTGCCGAGCACTGTGATGATGCACACACAGCTTCTGTAATTCTCTCAACAAACGCAAAATAGATATTATCCCCATTTTATAGATGTAGTGGGGTTAAGTAACTAAACAGGCCCTGGAAGAAACAAGATTCTCATTATTTTTGCCAGACTTCACCAACCATATCACAGTTGGTCTGAATTGAACTGAAGTGACTCGGGATTTTCCTCTGAAAGGCGATCAGTGGGGTGAGAAATACAGCTAAAAGGAGCAGGAGGAGACTGAGGGTAAAGACTTGGTGAGGCTTGTCATCCAGCAGCAGGATATGAATACCACACGAAGCACAAGAGACTAACTACTAAGCATTCTAATTCTGTATTTGAGATTGACTTCTATAACATAATTTGTATCCAGAATTACCTTTTACCTTAGCAAATTTTATTGATTCACTGGAACTCCACGTACTGAGGGGGGGGAAAAAAGAACAGATGGCAACTGTACTATAGTCTGAAAGAAAGTCTGAGATGTAAGACATCTTCTGAAACATCTTTAATATTCTTTTTCATTTTAAGCTCAGTATAAAGTTTTTATAATATCTAACTTGTAACTGTTTTGTTGGAACTAAAAATAAGTCATCTTTGAGATACTTAGTTTACCTTAAAAGAATTTAAAATAATCTGACACTTTCTAAAGCTACAAGTCCTTTATTTGGGATGTTTCAGGAGCTGTGAGTGAAAAAAGAGAAGACAATCTAATAACAAAGCTCTTTCACGAGATAATCTGAAATGTCCAATTAATCATTCACCCTAAAGAACACAGTTTTGTTGAAGTGTCTTTAAACATACAACATCTCTCATCGGTGCCAACGAAAAAGAAATAGTCTTTTAAAAGTATTGTGAGTTACTAAACTAGAAGTGTAGTCTTTTACAGTGGTATTATTAGAGAACAGTCAACATGGCATGCTTCCTCTTTCTTTTTGGATCTTTAAAATACACATTTTTTAAGTTCCATTTATAAAAAAGGCAAAGATATTAAAGAAAACTTAAGCATGTTTTGGCCATTTCTAAACTTGTTCAATATTTGTTTTAAGGTTAGAAAGCCATAAATTTCAATCCATCATACCTTGGCTCAGATTTTAAATTGTTCATATTTAAGTTCTGCTCTTTAGAGCAGAAATACTTGACTCTCCTTGCAAAAGAAAAAGGGACGCCTAATTTAATACATTATCATAGAACAGGGGTCAGCAGACTACGGCCTATAGACCAAACAGAGTCCTGCTCTCCAAGAATAGTTTTTACATTTTTAAAGGGTTATAAGGTATACATATTTTGCAGGGTTAAAAACATATATAAATACACACACACACACACCCCGGGAGACCTCATGTGGCCGCCAAAGTCTAAAATATCTACTGTCTGGCCCTTTACACAAGTTTGCTGACCCCCATTCCCATCATAGAGTATAAAGAGTCCTTTATAGTCGTGGCCTTATGTGTAGGCCACTGACTTCCTACTATACTCGCAAGTTGCCAGAGACCGAGCCAGAAGAATAAGTGACAAAGCATGGATGGAGGGTAATTTTTTAAACATCTTTTATATTTATCACAGAGACAGACTACTCGAGTCTGAGAAATGGCAGATTCAAGTTGACAATGTGACTTCAAGATACTGCTCTACCCTCAATATTTGAAAATACTGGGATTTTAGAAGGGGTGCTCATCTCACAAGTGGGAGTTAAAGGAGTAGGACATGCTATTTCATACACATTTTTCCCCTCCAACCCTTCTAATCCCCTTTCTTCAGGCAGACTCTTACTCCTCATTCAAACCCAGATCAAAAGTTTCTTCTTCAACTAAACCTCCAAACCCTCCAAATTAAAGTTAGTTGCACCCTTCAATGCTTTCAGAACATTCTGTATGAACTTTTATTACACAATTTATTGTAATATTGTTTACTTTTCAAAACAATCTTTTGAATTTCTGGTAGCAAGGACCCTGTCTGGCCCAACTCTGCACCCTTAGCATTTAGCAGAATGACTTCCCCATAGCGGGTGGGGATTAGTTTCCTGTGGCTGACCTAACAAATTACTACAAACTTGGTGGCTAACAAGAGAAATTATTCTCTCACAGTTCTGGAGGCCAGAAGTCCAAAATCAAGGTGATGGCAGGGCCACACTCCCTCAGAAGACTCTAGGAGAGAATCCATTCCTTGCCTCTTCCAGCTTCTCGTAGCTTCTGGCATTCCTTGGTGTTCCTTGACTTGTAGCTACATCACCCCAATCTCTCCTTCTATCTTCATATAGCCTTCTCCTCTTCCAGCACTTATAAGGACACTTGTCATTGGATTTAGAGCCCACCCATGTAATCCAGGATGATCTCATCTTAAGATCCTTAACTACATCTGCAAAGACCCTTTTTCCAAACAAGGTAACATTCACATGTTGGAGGGATTTCGACATGGACATATCCTTTTGAGAGCCACCATTCAACCCACTACATTGTGCAGTAAACATGTGTTCATTTTTCTTGCCTTATATCCAAATGAAATAAACTTATCCTCTAGATAAACCCCAAAAGGAGGGAAAATGGAGAAAGAAAAGCCTTTATTTCCTTCCCTTCTTTGCTAACGTGCTGTTTGAAAGGCAGAGCCAGAAGCTCAACCAGTATTTTCTTGCTGAGCCCTAAGAATTAGTCTACACAGTGCCCAACGACCTATCTTTGGAGACCATTTCTTTACTCCTAGGAAAAAAAGCCCATAGTTATATATCCTTGCTCACAAACCAACAGTCACATTCACATGGTAATTTTGCAAAGACCTCTGGATGAAGTTGCAATCTCTTTAAATTCTTTGTATGTGTCCATGAATGCTTTACAGTCAACGTAATTTCACTTGAGTGGTAGAAGTCAAACTATTAAGAACTCCCTCTTATACGAAACCTAACCAGAAGTTAAAGCTATATTTTTCAAGAATTTAGCCTTTGGACCTCTTATGGACTGAATGTTTGCATCCACCCAAAATGTATATGTTGAAGGCCTAACTCCCAATGTTATTTGGAGATAGGGCCTGTGAAGCAGTGACAAAGGTTAAATGAGGTCATAAGGGTGGGGCTCTATTCCAATAAAGCTGGTACCCTTATAAAAAGAAGGGACACCAGAGCTCACAAGCTCCCTAGTTCTCTCTCTCTCTCCGTCTCTATCTCTGCCATGTGAGGACACAGGGAGAAGGCAGCCATCCGCAAGCCAGAAGAAAGACTTCACCAGGAACTAACCCTGCTGGACCTTGATCTGGGACTTCCAGTCTCCAGAACTGTGAGAAAATAAATTTCTGTTGTTTAAGCCACCTAGTCTGTGGCAATTTGTTATGGCAACCCGAGCAAACTAAGGATCTAAACACAACCCTAAGCACATTATACATACTCAATGAGAATGCGCTCCTTTCCATGACTGTGAGTGTTCCCAGTTCTCAGTTTAAGATTTCACAGCAAGGCTTTTCAGAACACATTTTAACCATACGGAGATCAAAATTGCTGTGATTTTCAAATTAGAGTTAGAAACTGGGATAATTTCAAAACTTCTTTAAACTATAATTAGGGCTGAAGTAATTTTTCTGTCCAAGGTTTGCATTAACTGAAGAGAACAATGAACTACCATCAATACAGAAACCGCTAGCAAATTATTAAATAGTGCTAGTAGTACAATATATTCATAGACACATATTCTTAGAATAAAATATCCCTAGTACCTCACCATACCAGGTCATCAGGATAATGAAGACTCACAAAGGAGAGAATGTAAGAAAAATGGCAGTCCCCTGCTATAAGACGTAGTGAAAAACCTATTTTCCCTACTATTATCACAGCAAGCTATATCCAACCAAGTGTATCACATCTGAGAGAGAGCCCTTCACATTGTAGACATCAGAGATTTGTTTATCTGTTACTAAAACGTTCTGGTGATGGCAATATATTACAACAATTTTTTTGTCAAACAGAGTTGTCTTAAGGACATGGTGCATTTTCTTTCTCACACATCAGTACTATATGAGCTAATGGTGACTATAAACATGAAGCTCAGGAAAGAATACTGACCATTAGTCAAACGAAATAGTGCAGTGTACCTTCCAAATTGACGGGGGTCACATAGAAAATAAACATCAGGGCCGGCCCAGTGGCTTAGCGGTTAAGTGCGCGAGCTCCGCTACTGGTGGCCCAGGTTCGGATCCCAGGCGCACACCGACACACTGCTTCTGCAGCCATGCTGAGGCCGCATCCCACATACAGCAACTAGAAGGATGTGCAACTATGACATACAACTATCTACTGGGGCTTTGGGGGAAAAAAAAGAAGGAGGAGGACTGGCAATAGATGTTAGCTCACAGCCGGTCTTCCTCAGCAAAAAGAGGAGGATTAGCATGGATGTTAGCTCAGGGCTGATCTTCCTCACGAAAAAAAGAAAAGAAAAGAAACATCAATTTGATTAAATTCACAGAAGTAAGAAAAAGTATGAATAAGAAATAAAACATAATTAAGAAAAATATAGCTCAGTTATTATGTTAAATGTGACTATTAAAAAGCAGAGGGGTTAAAAGAAAAACCTAGATATTGAAAAAAACGTACTACCGTATATTAAAAAAAACAAAACAGGGGCCGGCCCGGTGGCGCAAGTGGTTGGGTGCGCGCGCTCTGCTGCGGTGGCCCGGGGTTCGCTGGTTCGGATCCCGGGCGCGCACCGACGCACAGCTTTGGCAAGCCATGCTGTGGCGGCGTCCCATATAAAGTGGAGGAGGATGGGCACGGATGTTAGCCCAGGGCCGTCTTCCTCGGCAAAAAAAGAGGAGGATTGGCGGATGTTAGCACAGGGCTGATCTCCTCACAAAAAAAAAAAAAAAAAAAAAACAAATTAAAAAGGAAAAGCAAATGACAGAATAAGTAGATTGGTATAGTAAAATTAGGTACCTTCAAATTCTTCCTGAAAAAGAAAATATAGGAATGGCAATATTAATACCAGTCTAGTTGAATTTAACTTTAAAGGTAATCAATACAGGGCTGGCCCCGTGGCTTAGCAGTTAAGTGCGCACGCTCCGCTGCTGGCGGCCCGGGGTTCGGATCCCGGGCACACACCAACGCACGGCTTCTCCGGCCATGCTGAGGCCAAGTCCCACATACAGCAACTAGAAGGATGTGCAGCTATGACATACAACTATCTACTGGGGCTTTGGGGGAAAAAATAAATAAATAAATAAAATTAAAGGCAATCATCACAAAAAAGATGGATAATTTTAAAGAGTCATGGAGTTATATGTACCAAACAATATATAGGTAAATATACAAGCAAAGCTATCCAAAATTTAATGAAGACATAAAACAATAAAACTTTTAAACAAAACATAAGAGAAAAGCTTCATCATAATGGATTTGGCAATGATTTCTTGGATGTGACACCAAAATAAGAGGCAACAAAAGAAAAAATAGATAAACCAGACTAAAGCAAAATTAAAAGCTTCTGTGCATCAAAGGATACTATCAAGAGAGTGAAAAGGCAACGCATGGAATGGGAGAAAAATATTTGCAAATCATGATATCTGATAAGGGATTAATATGCAGAATATACAAACAACTCAACAACAACAACAAAAATCCAACTAAGACATGGGCAAACGGGGCCAGCCCAGTGGTGTAGTGATTAAGTTCATGCGCTCCGCTTCGGGGCCTGGGGTTCGTGGGTTCGGATCCCAGGCGTGGACATGCTCACCGCTTATCAAGCCATGCTTCAGCAGGCGTCCCACGTATAAAGTGGAGGAAGACAGACACGCATGTTAGCTGAGGGCCAATCTTCCTCAGCTAAAAGAGGAGGACTGGCAATACATGTTAGCTCAGAGCTAATCTTCCTCACCAAAAGAAAAAAAAAAGAAATAAAAATAAATTTTAAAAATTTAATAAAGATATAAAAATGTGATTAGAATGTGGAACTCAATACACAACTTTTTGTATTAATCAAACTTAGAAAAATAAGTTACAACATGAAATAATTTAAAACAAGTCAATAAACTCAATTTAACAGATGAAAAATGGACCATGACATTCCTCAATAGAGAAGATACCTTTATTAAAATCTCTATAGAACATTTATAAAAATAAATTATATATTTAAATATAAAGAAAATCATAGTGATTTTAAAATGAGAATGTTTTACAAGTTACAGTCTGAATATAAATCAAAATTTAAATGTAAATACAAAATTGAAGACCTAAAAATAGTTAACACTCAGAAACTTAAGGATTCCTAGAAATCCTTGACTCAGAAAGAAATAATAAAATTATAAACTAAATTACAATAATAAAATTACAAACTAAAATTATAAAAATTAGAAACAATGAAAAGGAGAATAATTCCTCCACAAAAACATATAGAATATAGCAAAGGACATATTCAGAACAATATTTCTAACTTCAATGCCTTCACAGTTAAAGGAGTTTTTCTTTTTAAAAAAAAAAAAACCTAAGCAAAAAAAAGGAAAGAGAATTAAGAAAATATAAGCTAAGTCATGAAAGAGAAAATAAGGAAAAAAGAATGGAAATGATAAAAAAATTCAAAAGCTTTTTTATAAAAAATAACAAAGCAGTAAAGCAACTTGTGGAACATTTAAGAAAAAACAGTAAAAAAATCGACAATATGAAAAATAAGAAAGAAGTTATACATGTGTTACAGTAGAAATATAATTACATATTAAGGAATACTACGTTATCCTGAGGCAACAAATTTAAAAGCCTATAAAGCAAATGGGTACACATAGAGATATAAGGATACAGAGAACACAGGTACAGGTAACAAATTGGCATTTGCCAGAGGGTGAGTGTGGGAAGTGGGCGAAATGGGTGAAGGGGGTCAAAAAGTACAAACTTCCAGTTATAAGATAGGTCCTGGGGATGTAATGTACAGCATGATGACTACAGTTAATAATAATGTATTCTATATTTGAAAGTTACTAAGAGAGTAAATCTTAGAAGTTCTTATCGCAAGAAAAAAACAATTGTAACTATGAGTGGTGATGATGTTAACTAAACTTATTGTGGTAATCATTTTGCAGTATACACATATATCAAATCATTATGTTGTACATTTAAAACTACAACAATGTTGTATGTCAATTATATCTCAGTAAAAAAATATATAAAATTTTTTTTAAAAAAGCAAATGGGCAATTTCCTAGCCAAAACTAGATCCAAAAAAAAGCTGAAAACTTTAATGGACAAATACACAGAAGAAATTGGAAAAAAGATCACATATCTACCACCAAGACAAAAAACAAAACCATGATCCAATGGTTCACACCTGAGTATTAGCCTTTAAGGGATAGTTCCATTACAGCTCATGGAAAGACATGACTATTTTCTAAATTAATTTATGTATCCACCAAAATGTTTATACAAAAATTTGATTCAGCATCAAAAAAAATATTATAGACCAATCCCACTTGTGAATACAGATGTATATATTCTAAATATCATTCCAATTTATCAAATAGAATCAAGCAAAGTTATACAAAAATAATAAATTAGGAAAAACAGGGTTTGTTCCCCAATGCAAGGATAGTTCAACATTAACAAATCCTCCAACACAATGCTTTGTAACAGTCAACTAAAGGAGGAAAAAAAGGTGCTTTATCAGTAGATGATTAAAAAAACAAAAACTCATATAAAATTCAACAGGTATTCCAAAAAAAAGAAAAAAGAAATCTAAGCACATTTAAGCTAAATGGCTATAGAAAGAAAATACTTAGGTAAGATGAATATCCTACAAAATCATGTTTTTGAGACAAAAGAGTTGAAGTCACAAGGCAACCAGGTGAACTAGGTTCCAGTGGGTAACAAGCCCCTTCACAAAGAAACAGGACATTGCCTTTGGCCATGATAATGGAAAAAGAGGGAACAGTCACAAAAGCAGATAAGAAACAGAAAGCAGAATGGTGGCTGCCAGGGGCTCAGAGGAGGGGGAAATGCAAAGCTGTTGTTCAATGGATATAGAGTTTCAGTTTTGCAAGATGAAAAAGTTCAAGATCTATTGCACAACAATGCAAATATAGTTGACATTACTGAGCTGTAGGTTTAAAAACAGTTAAGATGGTGAATTTTTTGTTAGGTGTTTTTTATTGCAATTTTTTTTTTAATTTTTAAGTAGATTAAAAAAACACTAAAATTTTAACAAATTCTTAAAAGCTTAAGGTGGGCTAGCAAAGTTACTTAGTATCCCAGGAAGCCCCTGATGCAAGGACACTCCACAGCCACTCACCTGCTCTTTTGCACAAGCCTCCAACAGGTGCTAAGACAAAAGACCGGGAAAAGAAGAGGAGACCAAAGAGAGCCCCCCTTGGAAGTGCTGGCATGCAGGTAGGGATCAACTACCACCGGGGCACAAGCATAACAACTGGCCTCTTTCCAGACTCTACTGTCAAATGGAGCAAAAGCCATCTGCCACAGGGACAAGGACAGGAAATACTCCTGCTCCCTCCAGGCAAAGGTGAATGGCTGCTAGAGGAGGAGAAGAAAATACCTGCCACTGGGAGAGAGAGACCCTCCGCCTGTCCCTCTCCCCAGGTTCAAAAAATAGCAGCCAATGAGTAAGAGACAGAAATCACACACCCCTGCCCTGGCACTGAACGCTAGGTAAAACTCATCTGCTCCTGTGGTAAGGCAGGAAACTCACTCAGGCTCAGAATTCTGCAGTGATACCAAAAAAGAGGTGGATCATACTGATGGAGTAATAGGAAACTCACTGGCACAAAAGTCTGCCATTGTTACAAGGCATTGTTTGGCTACCACAAGAAGAAGGGACAGTCACGCTGACAAAGTCCCAACTCAGGCTTTCGTACACCAGGCCCACCTAATATTGCAGCTGCTGTAGGAAAACTGAGACCCCACCCACTCACCCATCCACAACTCCACGCAGACTACTGCTGGGATAGAGGCAAAAGCACAGAAAGAGGTCCCTTTTGTCACTGGAGATCAGGGCTAGCTGAAAGTTGAGGGTATAGCAGGAACACTGAGAAGAAAAACTCTGTGGCACTCTAGTTCTCACAGAAGTCTCAAGGAAAAAGCAATGCATTCCTGGAAGAACTTGAAGTCTCTGGTGATGTGACAGTTCAATAGCAACAACAAAGCAATAACAGTACATCCACTGAACAAACTGATTCATCTCCCCCCTCCACAGACACTAACACCTTGCAGAATAAGAGACATATCCATCCCTTAGCATAATAATTATTTACCTCAGTCCCTATTGTTCTTTTTTCTGTGCGTGTGTGAGGAAGATCACCCCTCAGCTAACATCCGATGCCAATCCTCCTCTTTTTGCTGAGGAAGACTGGCCCTGCGGTAACATCTGTGCCCATCTTCCTCTACTTTATATGGGACGCCACCACAGCATGGCTTGACAAGCGGTGCATCCATGTGCACCCGGGATCCGAACCGGCGAACCCTGGGCCGCCACAGTGGAGCGCACACATTTAACCGCTACGCCACCAGGCCAGCGCCCCCCATACTGTTCTTTTACACATAACATCACGCAGTTGATCAAAAATTACAAGACACAGGGGCCAGCCCGGTGGCGCAAGTGGTTAGGTGCGCACGTTCCGCTGCAGCGGCCCAGGGTTCGCCGGTTCGGATCCCGGGTGCGCACCGACGCACCGCTTGTTAAGCCATGCTGTGGCGGCGTCCCATATAAAGTAGAGGAAGATGGGCATGGATGTTAGCCCAGGGCCAGTCTTCCTCAGCAAAAAAGAGGAGGATTGGCATTGGATGTTAGCTCAGGGCTGGTCCTCCTCACAAAAAAAAAAAAAAAAATTACAAGACACAAAAACAAAGCAAGAGAAGTTACCCATTGTCAAGAGATAAAGCTATCAACATAATCAGACTCCAAGACAGCAGAGATGTTGAACTATCAAACTATCAGATAGAGACGTTAAAATAACTGTGATTAAAATGTAAATGAATCTAAAGAAAAAGACAGACAACAAGCATAAACAGAGAATTTCAGCAGAGATGGACATTTTAAGTGATATGAAAATGCCAGACAAATAACTTTATATCAAAGATGAAGAATTTTTTCACTCAGCTTACAAAAGACTGGACACAATAGAAAGAATTAGTAAACTTGAGGATATATCAACAGAAATTATTCAAACTAAAAATTGAACAGAAGAAGAGGGGATGCAAAGGATCCAAGACCTATGGGACAATATAAGGCAGACTAATGTACTTGTCAAAACAGTCCAGAAGGAAAAGAGAGAGAAAAGGGAGCCAAAGAAATATTCAAAACTATAATAGATGAAAAATTAGAAAGGACCATAACTATAGATCAAAGAAATTTAGAGAATTCCAAGCAGGATAATTACAAATGATAATACACTTATGCACATCATAGCCAAATTACTGAAAACCAAAGTTAAAGAAAAAATTTTGACGGCAGCCAGAGAAAAAAAGAAACACTACATACAGAGGAAGAAATATCAGAATGTCTGACAAAGACATCTCTTCAGAAACTATGCAAGCTAGAGGATAAGCAACATCTTGAAAGTAATAGGGAGAAAACTGTCAACCCAGAATTCAAAACTCAGCTAAAATACTTCAGAAACAAAGACAAACAGACTTTCAGAGAAGCACGAGCCAAGAAAAGTCACTGCCAGCAGACCCGCACTATAAGATATATTAAGAAATTCCCTTAGGCAAAAGTCATACAGTAGATAGAAATTCAGAACAAAGAAATAAAGAACCTGGAACTAGAAAAAACTCAGTAAATACAAAAAGGACTTTTTTTTCCTGATTTGTAATCCCTATTAAAGGTAACTGACTCTTTAAAGCAAAAACAGTAACTAGGAAATGTATGGTTTATAACATATATAAGTAAAATATATTAAGAAAACAACATAAATAATGGGAGAGAAAAAATGGCAGTATACTGTTGTAAGATTCTGACATATAGGAAGTGGTATGATACCATTTGAAGACAGACTGTGATAAGTTAATGATGTATATTGTAAACCCTAGAGTAACCACTAAAAATATAAAACAAAGAGATGTAATTAATAAGCCAATAGTGAAGATAAAACAGAATATTAAAAAATAATCAAGCCCAAAGAAGGAAAGAAAGGGGGAAAAAAGAGCAAAGAACAGGTGAGACAAACAGAACACAAATAGCAAGTCAGTAGATAGAAACCCAATCATATAAAAATAATGTTTAATGTAAATGATCAAATCATTCCAAATGCAAGTTGGAAACAGTAAGATTAGATTAAAAACAGTAACACTCCATTATATGTTGTCTACAAGGGGAGAAGAGGGATATTACATGATGATCAAGGCATCAATTCACCAAGAAAACACAATCTAAACTTGTATGCATCTAATACAGAGCTTCAAAATACATAAAGCAAAAACTGATAGAACTGAAAAGAGAATTAAACTAATTCACAATTGTATTCAAATACTTAAACCCTCCTCTCCCAAAATCTGTCAGAAGACGACCAAAAAAAACAGTTAACATTAAGACTTGAAGAACATTAACTTAACTTGCCAAATTGACATTTATAGAATGCTGCAACGGTAGAATACATTGTTTTCAATTGCACATGTAACGTTCACCAATATAGACCATATTGTGAGCCATAAAACAAATCTCAGCAAATTATTAAACAATCAACAACACAAACTAATTTGGTTATTTGGAGACATGAACATCATTGTTTTGTTCTGAAGGGAAGTTCTTGATGGTGTTTCTTTCTCAAAAAGTGACTTAGATACTAAAATTTGGTGCTTATAAGAAAGAGTTAAAAAAATGAATAGCAATGCTTTGATTAAAATTACAAATGAGAAAAAAAACACAAACTAAGTCCGTACAACATTCAAATATCAAGCAATGCAATTAATTCACTGTACCACAGACTAAAAAAGAATATATTATCTCAGTAGATATAAAATAGCCAAAAATATACCTGTACTTAGAACTAAATCTAAAGAGAAAACAACCATTACAAATAAAATATTAAAATCTATTTGAAGTATAAAAAATAAGATATGAACAAAGAGAAAGACATCCACATTCTTGAATCGGGATGACATAATGCACTAAAAATAACATTAAAATGTTAACTGTCCCCAGATTAAAAGTAATTTAATGCAACTCCAATTAGATTGACAACAGGGTTTTTGTGTATTTTTTGCCCAGGGGAAGTGGGATGACAGATAAAATATTCCTTAGATATGAACATTAGTTACATGTCTGACAATATCTAAGAAAGTTATTTTAAAAAGAAAAGAATCTGGTACTATCATAGGATATATGAAAACACAAAATTTGACAATTTTTATTTACTGGGAAAAGTATACATTACCTTAAAAACAGTGCTGATACAACAGACTGGATATTCATCTGAAAGTAAAAGTGGACCCCCCTCCCCCCCTTACACCATATACAACTAAAAATTCCAAATGGACTAAAGACCAAATGGAAAGAAAAATTAAATCTAAGTGTAGATTACATGTCTATTTTATCGAGAAATTCCTTAAAAAAAAAAAAGAAAACCGGAAACCAGACAAAGAATTACATAAAAATTTTAAATACTATATATCAAAAGAAACTTCTTGAACAGACAAGAGACAAGAGATCAGTTTTTGAAAAAGTTATTTGCAATGCAGATGTCGGACAAAGGGTCTCACAAAAGGCCAATAACCAAATAGAAAAATGGACAAAGAATATGCAAGGGTAATTCTTAGAACAATTCCAATTTATGTACAAACATAGGAAAAGATGTTCAGGGTCACTAGCAGTCAGGAAATACCAATTCAAACTAACAGTGAGATCCCACTACACAACTTTCAGACTGGAAAAGGGTCAACTACTGCTGATGAAGTTTCAGGGAAAGGGTATTTGCCTGCATTGCTGGTAAAACTGTAACAGCCTTTTTTTTCAAAGCAATACAGCAACATTATGAATCAGTAATCCCACCTGGGAAACTATCTTATAGGTCTGTCAGGCTGTAGACATAAAGATATTTATTACAATATTGGTTTCAATGGCAAAAACTTGAAACAAAGTACTGCCCATCAGTAAGTTAATGACTATGAAATAACCTTACCTTGGAATATTATGCAATAGTTTTTGTTTGTTTGTTTGTTTAACGGATTAGAGCGGTAGCGGCCAAGTGGAAGGATTTCCCTTAGGCAGTGCTGAATTAAAGAAGCAAGCTGAAAAAGAGTTTCTAAAAAATAATCCTGATTTTTGTAAGCAGTGATCAAAAACCCTGTGGGTATGTGATTATAACACGGATATGAAGAAAAATATAAAAGAACACATAATAGTTCTGACGGCATGGGTTATAGAGGAATGGAATGCTACTGTTGACTAGAGGATGAAGGGGAGCTAAGTGAAAAAGAGAGAAAGGAGTTCACTAAGAAATGAAGTTTAAAGTCTCCCCACACACACACGTGTACCTACTTTTATCGGAGAGAGATATTTGTAAACACTGCCCAAGGAGTGAGTTTCTGCAAAACAAAGCCTATTTCCTACGAACCTTAAGTTGTGTTCCTTTGAAAAACTAAGTCATAAAAGTAATAGTCAATTCACATTTAAATACCATAAATACCCAGGTTAGAGTTGGCTGTCAACATTAAATGAGAGAATGCCTTTAAAACGTATCATACACAATCTATGTACAATAAATGTGTGATGTACTCTTTTTGAAAGAGAAGAAAACAGAAAATCACATGCTTAAATGGAAAAAGCTTTTCTGATAAGATTAAAAGTACTTAAAAAAGACTAAAACACAAATGTAAAAATATCTAGGGTATTACTTTTAGGCACATTAAAGATCTAAATGAAGAAAATAAACTAAAGCAGAATACACGAGTGTGGCCCTTCCTTTCGGCTTAGCTGTGCTGCTGCTTCCGCAATCTGCCTATAAGTTAGGATAAAGCCCATGTGTTATTCACCTTTGTATTCTCAGCACCTAGCACAAGCCTTGGTACGTGTTAAGTGTTGAACCATCTCCCTAATTTTCTTCAAAGAATACGAATGCCTCTAATTGCACAGTCTCTTCTAGGATTCATTAGGGTGATCTCTCTGAGCTGGTATATATAAGGTTTCTTACGCCCTTTTAAGCACAAAAATTTTGGAAGGAGACAATTCATCCAATAATATTCACAGAACATCCCATAAGAGGTAGACACTAGACGGTAGCACCTCTTTTGTGCAATGTGGACTTGCAAATTTTCAGTTTATTAAGACTGAATGAAAGTTAGGAAGACAGTAGTGGAATGAAATGGAAAAAATTATTTTACCCGTGTTGGAAATCGAGGTTCTCATTTTGACTTGGCCACCTTCTAGCTATTTTACCTTCAGCTGACTTTAATATCCTCATCAATAAAAGGGTAACATGTATCCAATCTACCTTATAGGATTGTCAGACCAAACTAAAACCACTCTGTAAACCACCAGGAATTAAGCAATTTTTTTGCCAGCCCATACTTCTCAAGTATTCTAAACAGTCTTAATTACCAAGCTATTTATAAATAAAACACAACTGCTTCAGCCTAGCACCTTGGTATAGTCCCGATATACTCAACAGAGAGCCCAGTGTACAATAAGAATTCCATCAATGCTCTTGATAGACTCCTCAAGAGTTCACTTCTTTCTGGTTATACAATCTCTCAAAATGAAATATTTTGTGTCTGCTTAAGTGTCCCATATTTATACCTAAAGTAGAAAAGCTACTGCACATTTCAGAGGATGCCACTCTTTAAATATCCAACCACATTAATGTAAAGTTTCTAAATATCCCTTCAAGCAACACTTCTGATAAATTACAATGGACTCTGACCGTCTGTGAAATTGATCGCTTTTCAAGTTTTTCCATTGTTCTCATGTAAAAAAAATTCTTATTTCTATACTCGAAAGTTTTTGGTCAAGGCTAAAATTCCCACCATTTATAAATATCATACATCAAATCTCTTCAGCAATATGAAATAAATTTCATTAGCTTCACATAAAGTATATTTTTAAAATTTTATTAACCAATCATCACTATTATTTTTGTTTTGCCCAAATAAATCTTCTCTAAACTCATTATAACACTGCATGCCCTACTGGTGAAGAACATCCCAGGATCTATTTCTGGAAAAGAAAATTTTCTGGTGATACGGCAAATGATATGTTTGCCAAAATACCATAAAGCCATCAGCTCCAAAACATAACAGAAAAGGAGGTGTGAGATCACCACAGTTGCCAAAATACCTGTTTTTAATTTGCTTTCATCTCCTGGCAGGTTTGCTTTTTCTTTTCCATAAAAAGTAAACTTTTGGGCTGGCCCGGTGGCGTAGTGGTTAAGTTTGCACACTCCACTTCTGGCGGCCTGGGGTTCGAGGGTTCGGATCCCTGGCGCGGAACGACGCACTGCTCATCAAGCCATGCTGTGGCGGCGTCCCATATAAAGTGGAGGAAGATGGGCACAGATGTTAGCCCAGGACCAATCCTTCTCAGCAAAAAAGAGGAGGATTAGCAACTGGTGTTAGCTCAGGGCTAATCTTCCTCAAAAAAAAAAAAAGAAAGAAAGAAAAAGTAAACTTTTTCCATGAGGTGTTGTGTGTTTTTTGCCACATATCCGCTGAAACCCTGAAAGCTCTGATTTCCCAGATAGAAGCAATTTTTCTCCCATGCATTTTGTTTAAGAAACTTATAGCACGTGTTCCATTTATCACAAATTGCTTTGTATTATCATTTGGTATATAGGTCTTACCTCCTCTACTTGATTTGCAGCTCATTAATGATAATGTCCTATCCATTTTCATATGATTCCAGATACACAGTAAGAGCTAAATGAGTATAGGTCAAATGGATAAGTAGGCATTTTTTATATAGATAACATGTTTTTTATTACTATTATTATGCTTCTGACTTTAATAGCTTTATCCAGTAACAGAATGCATATTGGCCAGAATTTATTGGTCCACTATTACCATTATGGAACATCCTGCAGCAGCTGCCTTCTAAAATAATTTTTGGACTCGGTCTCATAATTTGTTTCAGTACATATATCAGCAAACACAGAATTTGCTTCTGAATTTAAGTAAATATTCTAGTAAATGAATTCTAGTAAATGTAGTTTGTCAATATAATCTACAAATAAAATAATACAGCCTCTAAACACAATATTTATTTGTATAATACTCTCATTTTTTGCTCTACTCTACAATAAGATTAACTCTGGAATATCATATTTAATGCTGAAGGGAGGTAAGAGTCACACAGGGGAAAGTTCAAAGGCTTTCTAGTGTTCAAATCTCTGCTTTAAACTAGCTGTGGACCAGGATGGCATTACTTTGGTGAAAATTAGTTTCCACAGCTATAAAACAGAAACCATAATATCATATATATGCACTCAATGAATATGTATTTAATAAAATAATCTCAAATTTTTTATATATAATGCACCCCTGAAAACTTGTAAAAACTCAAATATGTCTAAGTCAAGGCACCAGACTTAATTTTAGAGCAGACTCATTCCCAGAGACAAAAGAAAAATTGCAAATCTGCAATTAACACAATCTATTAAATACTGTCATTAAAAACAGATGTATAGTGGGGCCAGCCCCGGTGGCACAAGCGGTTAAGTGCACTCGCTCCACTGTGGCAGCCCCGATTTCGCTGGTTCAGATCCCAGACGCGCACCAACCCACCGCTTGGCAAGCCATGCTGTGGTGGCGTCCCATATAAAGTGGAGAAAGAGAGGCATGGATGTTAGCCCAGGGCCAGTCTTCCTCAGCAAAAACAGAGGAGGATTGGCAGATGTTAGCACAGGGCTGATACTCCTCACAAAAAATAAATAAATAAAACAGAAGTATAGCATTTTGTGTGTTCTATGATCTTCTTATTTTTCACACTTTATCAGTTTAACTCCATTAAGCACTTTTAATAAATAAAGATTCACTACTTTTCAGCACACCTAATGATTTCTTTGTCTAAACTGTATATCAAGATAATAAACCCTGTTTCTCACATAACTACAAGCAGCACTTTAATTTTCCCCTTTTTTCCTATTCATTTTGTTAATGAAAGGCAAAAAGCAGTAAAATTTTCAAATAATTTCTGAAATTATTATCAAAAGTGGCGAAGTTGGGGGGGGTGACTGTTACTTGGCAGACAGACAGCACTATCACACAATAGCTACAAAAATGCATTCATGAAGTGATACTCGTAAGTCAAAATCCAGTGTATAAAAGGTACTTTAGGGGTCTCCACATACACGACTCAAAGTGTCAATTATCTGAAATTCAACTATACATACCTGTTTACGAAAAAGTACACATTAAATAACTAACACATGAAAAGTCCAGTGCCTAACTTCCGTATTATAGTAGCTACACAATAAACAGTAGCTATTTTTTTGGTTTTTTGTGAGGAAGATCAGCCCCTGAGCTAACATCTGCCAATCCTCCTCTTTTTGCTGAGGAAGACTGGCCCTGGGCTAACATCCATGTCCATCTTCCTCCACTTTATATGGGACGCTGCCACAGCATGGCTCGACAAGCAGAGCGTCGGTGCGTGCCCAGGATCCGAACCAGGGAACCCGGGCCACCATGGCAGAGCTCTCGCACTTAACTGCTTGTGCCGCTGGGCCGGCCCCAGGAGTAGCTATTTTATTTTGTTGCTACTACTTATTCTGAATGGTTGTTTTTAAAAGAGACATCAATATAGCGGGGCAGACTAATATTTATCAAGTACTAAATACATACAAGATTCTATATACTGGATGCTTTAAGCACATTACCACACAATATTAATCCTCAAAAACATTCTGCCGGGCCAGTCCTGTGGCTTAGCAGTTACGTGGGCACGCTCTGCTACTGGCGGCCTGGGGTTCCGATCCCGGGCGCGCACCAACGCACCGCTTCTCTGGCCATGCTGAGGCCGCGTCCCACATACAGCAACTAGAAGGATGTGCAACTATGACATACAACTATCTACTGGGGCTTTGGGGAGGGGGAAAAAAAAAAAAAAGGAGGAGAATTGGCAATAGATGTTAGCTCAGAGCCGGCCTTCCTCAGCAAAAAAGAGGAGGATTCAGTATGGATGTTAGCTCAGGGCTGATCTCCCTCACAAAGAAAAAAAAAAATTCTGCCATGTTGACATTATTTGTTCTTGTTTTTGTTTTTAATTTACCAATGAGTAAAGTGAGACTTGGAGAATTAACTTGCCCAGTTAGCTAAAAACTGGATAGTTTGAGGTGTCAAACCCAGAACAATCTGACCCCACTACAAGGCTTCATTTTGCAAGGAAAAAAAAAAAATTCCAGGAAAATGTAGTGAATTGTGGAATGGCTAATAGACTTGAATATACCTAGCTAGAGACGAAAAGACTTAAGTGGGAAACGACCGTGATAGTGGCATTTAGCTACTGAAAGGACAGTCATGTGGACTGCACTCCTCGATCTGTTCTTTCAGTATTTTAGCACTATACGATCAGTCTCTATGTTAGGTACTATGTCAGAAGCGAGTAAAGTAACCACGAAGATTCACTTCCTGCTCTCAAGGGACTTATTGGGTGGGGACAAGGCAAATCAACAAGCAGTTACACCAGAAGGAATATCATGTGCCATGGGGCCACAGAATACAGACTGGAAACCAGTGTATTCTTAAAGCAAAGGACGACAAATAAGAGTCCTACGGAAAGTGATGTTTACAGTGAGAGTTGTAACATGAAGAGGAGTTAGGCAAGGTGAACGTGTGACATGGAAAGACTCTAAAATGAGTTATATTGATGAGCTAGTTTAAATCTGTTTCCTTGCTCTCGAAAGAATCGAGTGGTTAAGCAGAGTGTGAAAAAAATTTTTTGTGTTGTTTCTGAACTGGAGAAAATGTAGCTGGAGACAAATTAATATTCTTAATTTTCTCAAATTTGTGTGTGTACAGAAATATACATGGCAGAAAAATGTGTGATAAAAATGAAATACGTGTTCAATAAATTTCCAAATACCCACTTAGGATCTCCATCATCCACCTTTCCCTACTGAGCACATGTTGTGTGGCAACAATGGCTAAGTCTAATAACCAAGAGACTTGAAGCCATAAATCAGACACAGTTTAATCCACAGAATCTTGGCTTAACTAGGGATTTGCAGTTCAACATACTGTTCTAAATTATAGGACAACACCACAAATTTAATGATTCTATAAAAAAAAATTAATGACCAGTTGATAGAAGTTTCAGTTGACTCGTTAAAGAAGTAGCCTGGAGGTTTACAATCTCTAAATAATCATTGTTGATCTTTATTTTCCATTTTCTGTAAATGATCACGGGAACTGTAGTGTCACATATTTTCTTTCGCAAAGCTCAGATACTTCACCTGCATTATATAAATGTTAATAGTAACTTTTATACCAGCTACATAGAAACTTTTTAAGAGTGACTTTCTCAAGGTCATAGAGCAAATCTCTGGTGAGACAGGAATGGAATTCATGACCTTTGACTGCCAGAAGTTTTCTACCCACACTCGGAAATTCCTTCTCCATAAGTGTAATTTATATGCTCACTTTGAGAGGCTGGAAAGTTCATCCCTTTTCGGGCAGGGGGTGGAGAGTGGGGAGGGAGTGGTTTTCCTGTCAAATCAGTTGCCACACCAGTACCTTATAGTTTTACAATGTGATTTTTACCCACATTATCTCATTTTATCCTCTCCACAGCCCTGTAAACTACATATTACTTTTCCCATTTTACAGACTCACTTAATCACGTAAATCAGTTCTGATTCTAGGATGTATAATCTTAGCAAACACCTGACTATGAACTGAATGAAGGTTTTCCTTGTAGTTGTTTATTTCATTTTTTACAATAATTCATCTTGGTTGCCATTTAGGTTTGCTGGTTTGTTTTCTTTGGGGCAGGGTTGTTTTCATGTTTTGTTATGAGTTTGCTTATTAATCTCAAAAATAAAGTGAAAATAGTATTACCAAACATAGAATCTGAAAAAACAGACTCTGTATTTTTCCCGTTTTTACACAAGGGAGGGCTTTTTTACTATAATTCTTGGTCGTAATGTATATGGTGTAGGGGATATATGCCAATATAGATATAGAATATAAAAATACATTCATAAATATATTTTATAGATATATATACACACACATATATACATATGTAAAATAGTGAATACATACACACCATGCCAGGAATTATTGTGAAAAGCCATATATACTGATAAGCATGGAGAATGTAGCACTTGGAACACAATTCCTGGCTCTCTAGGCCAGCAAGCAGTAACAGTAGCAGCGTCTGTAGGGGTAAGAAAACTATTCCAAAGCTCTCCCATTTTTTTCCCTCTCATCTTCCACGCAGCAATATAAGCAAGGGCTTTCTGCTACTCCATCTGTACCTAAAAAGCCATATTGTTTGGACCAGTCCAATTATCATACTAATAAATATTTAAAAATATATACCATGAAATTAGCAACAAAATACAAGTATGACTTTAAGTTGAAAAAAAAGACAGGAAAAAAGACCATCCCAGAGCAGCATTCTTTGGGTGAAGATCCTACAATCTACTGCCAGACCAAAACAAATTTTTATAGAGCAATACGACTACTCAAGTAGCCACTTTTATGAGAATAAACACCCAAAACCGAAAAATCCTTTTGTAACATAATTACTGAGAATATATAGAGAAAGTAACCATTTAATCCACAGCATGTGTTCTCCACCACAAGAACTCAAAAGCTGACATCAGATGGGGTGTGGCTGGTCTAGGCCCTGAAAATGAATTCTGGTCGGTTGAAGTCAGACAGTTCTCTGGACAGGCTTGGGATCTAGCAACCAAGGTCTCACAGAGCCTAAGGCTGTTGACCTTCTGGGCACAGGGCAAGGCCCATCTGTTTACTTGCATTTTGATTTTGGGAGGGGTGACTGTGGCGGATGAGTTAAGGCTGTGGTTATAGGGTGTTGCCAGTGATTTAATTTTAATATTTTTACCCTTACATTTTGTACATACCTAAGACCAAAAAGCTGTGCAAAACTTACAGGCTGAAAAATACATATTAATTTAAAAACAAAATAAACGAACACTGAGCAAAAATATAGATATTTCTACTCTACTATCATATGGCAGTTTCAAAATGTAAATGATAAAGTTAAGCAACTGCAACCTATTTTCGGAATTGTTTACAAAACTGAAACTTGTTTTCTAAAAGAAAAAGATAATCATGGTGTCAATTCTGAATAAAACTGTTTTGGGATTTTTAGCTCTTGTTCATTAACCAACATGGATGCACAAGTGAGGAAACTTATTTATCCAGAAAAAGAATAACTTTTCAAATAAGTTTGTGCCATTTCTAGTTTTGTAGAATTCGACTATTTTGTATTAATACACAAATCACCTACAGGTAAGTTTATGAAGTTGACACTCTAAGATTGTTTCTCTCACATTATAAAGAAAACAAACCATTTGACACCAATTTAATTTGATTATTCTAATGGAATTTAATTCCCATAAATATGAAATTCCACACTTTCCATTTTGTATGATGGAGAAAATGTCCAGGACCTTTATATATTCAACTATTTAACAATATCACCTCACTAGTAAGGTTACTCAATACTTTAGATTAACCAACACCGGCTTAAGTTCAAAATGCCCTCAGTATAGCCTAGGGGCCTAAGCATTTACGTAGACTTTGTGTGGAGATAAGAAACACACCTATATTTAAGACCAAATTATTTCATTAAATTGATAACAGCCTGCTTCATGATATAACATCTAAAACTCACTGGAGGCTGCTAAAGTGCATGTTTACCTTTCACAGGAGGCCAGGATGTAATCCCCGAGAAACTTACATATTTTCAAATGACCAGAACACTATTGCTATTATACGCCTGATGCGTGCTCTTCGGAATGACTAGCAAGCATCCTGATTTGTTTTCCCTTGGCCTGGGGAGCATGAGCACCCCATGTTTGCAGTCCCTCCCTTTCTGTACACACATAGGCTGCAGCTGGAGTAAACAACCACCAGCCAAGAGTTGCTAAGGTCAAGGTCTCAAATGCTATCCCCGCTCCAGTTTTCTCCCAAATGACATTCATTTCTTGAAAAGGAACTTTCTGGAGAAAAAAATATTAAAAGATTATTAGCACAACAATTTTCATTCAATAAATAGTAATACAAAGCATTCCAAAACAAAGTTTAGCTAACCGAAGTTTCTTTTAAATATGCATTACTCTAAGTAATAGATAAATAACTGAAGCACTTCAAAAATAAACAGAAACCCCTCAAGAATCTTTTGTTGATCTGACACAGCTATGTTACACGAGTGCCAGAGTTTTAGTTCACAAATTATGAAAATTTTATGTGAACACATTCCAAATTTTACCAGCTTAAGTATATTTCATAATAGTTATGAATTCATGAAGGTAGAATAATAAACTTCTTTCCTAAATATATTATAAATTTCTGCCAATTCCTGTATGCTCAAATTGTTCTCTCCTCAACTCAAAGGAGCTTAATATACTCAAGCTAGCCTCCCGATTGACCAGGCTGCAGGGATAAAGATAGAAATTATGCAACTAAAATGTTGTCCTTCAACATCCTATTTCTACAAAGCTTCTACAATTTAATATTTTCTAGGCTAAAAGTATAATCCTTCATCATAACCAATTTCTGTGGTTTTAAAAAATGTAAACAAAATGTGAATGAGGTCTGCAAATAGTACAACCAGGCATGGGGTGGGAGGGGGGCACTGTTTATATTAAATGCTATTTCCAAACAACATTTCTTAGAAGATGGTATACACCCACTCTTCAAAGTGACCACTCCTATTCCCATCACAAGCTGCTGCCTGTAAAAAGCCACCCAATTTATTTCAAAGCATTTACTTATCTAAACAACTCTATCCTCCAGTAAGAAAAGGGCATGGAGGCGTCTAGGTGGACTTGCAGAATGACGTGTACTTGATTGGCAGATGTCTACCGAAGCCACGAGATGCACATGCACTAAATGTAAATAGAGCTGCTCGCCTCCCTGGTGTTACAGGAAAACTGAGAATATTAAAGCTGATTTAAAATAAAATATCCCAGTGCTCGGCCGAGAATTCCATAAGCCGGTGGAATTGCTTAAAACAATCCATATAGAACGATACTTAAACCATCTGTACAGTTAAATTAGAGAGCTGACAATATTAACCACACGAACTGTTTATCCAGATTACACATTCCGTTGTACTAATACTCTTTAACTCAACACAGTCAGCTTTTATCAGCTAAATTAAGGGTATTACTATTAAAGTATGCAAAACTCGAAGAGCAGGGTGAAGGGGGCTGGGAGGCTGCAGGGCATATAACAAAGGAATCGGTACTTTTTCCAAGCATTTGCCTCAAATGCACTTCGAAACAGAACTGTTGAGTGCACCCCACCCTTTTCCCCAAAGATAAAAGTTTTCAAAGTTCTAATAGGCAGTTCTCTACCCAACAAAAGCAGGATTGAGTCTCCCCGTAGGGGAGCATCTAACATGAACACCAACTAATGTCGCGGAGGTCAAGTACGAGTCCTCGGAGCGAGCTTCTAAGGCAAGACGTGGCTCCCAAGCCGGCTCGGCGGGCTTCCCGGCCCGGTGGACATGCCAAGTTGCCCCTTGTCAACTCTAGCCGGGTCCCCCGTGATTGAAAATAACAGTCACGGACCAGCCCCTGGCTACTTCCATGGACCACGCACTGTAGCAAGTGACAGTTACACATCATTACGACCACAGACAATAATGAATGTAGCACCAGGACCACTATTCATGCCAGCAGTGTCATCTCCGCCTTAACCCCTTCTCCTCCACTCTGTCCAGCGCACACCCACAGCCCACACAGCCCCGGTGAGGCAGCTATTCAACGAACTCGCTCTATCCCTGGGGGCAAACTACTTCCACAACCCCCCCCCCCACCTCAGCTCTGATGTTTTATTTCTCATCCTTGGCAACTGTCAGGCAAACACTAAAACCAACAACCCACTAGGGGTAGAAAAACAGTTGCTTAATTCACGTTACTTGATAAGTTCTTTTTGACAAAAAATTGGGGGGGGGGGAGAAACCTCCTTCTTTCTTCTCCACGAATCCGACCGACGCTACTTGCTTTGCAATAACATCGCCCTCCCTCGGTCCCCTCCCGCTTCCCAACACTTTCCCCCTTTAAGAACACAGACCAACCAAAATGATTTAACTTGAGCAGATGACAGAAGGAAAATAAAACATGTTAAGAGAATACGGTCTGATTTGGGATGGCAACAAAAAAAAGAGGAGGGGGTTGTTTATTTTGATAAGAAACGGAATCGGCACAGACCTGAACAGAAGCTGCAGAGCAGGAGAAATTGTTTTCTTTCCCTCAGAGTCCCCCTCTCTCCCTTTCTCTCTCTCTCTCACACACGCGCGCGCGCGCACACACACTCACTCTCGCACACACACGGCGTCACCCGCGCACACTCACACGCACACTCGCACACGCACAGGCAGACCCTCTCAGCTGCTCTCTGCAGTTCTCAGGAAATGAATGGGGGGCAACCCAGGGAACTGTTGTACTTGCAAATGACTTACCCGGATCACATGATGCGCTAAATGTAGGGTGGGCCGGTGGGTGGAGGCTGCTGAGACGCGAGCCCCGGTCTAGCGTGGGGAGCCTCGCCAGGCCCGCATCGAATTACCCCGGGGCCCAGCCGAGGGGGTTGCAAGACGCCGCTTCTCCTCCCTTGCAGCCCGCAGCTCAGGAAACCGGAGAGGCACGGGGGGTGGGGTGGGGTGGGGTAGGGTAAGGTAGGGGGGTGAAAACACCAAACCCCCAAACAAAAGAGCTCCGGGTCCTCCTCCCCAGAAACAAAGCCCCGCCGCTGCGGGCGAGCCCCGGGGTGGGGCCGAGGGCGGGGGCGGCGGCGGGGAGGGGCTCGCTCAGCAGGCGCAAAGTCGTTTTATTGCCATAAAATGGGGCCCCCGAGCCGCTCCGCCCGAGGATTAGGAGGCGGGCTCTGAGTGTGATGGTTGAAATCCCCTGTGGGAAACTAACCCCTCCCCGCTCGCAGAGGTAGAAGGCAACACCCACTGCCCAGCCCTCGCCTCGCCGCCCGGGCCGCCGGGCTGGGGGGTGGGTCCGCGGAGCCTCCACCCCGCCCCACCCCGCCCCACCCCTGCCTCCGCCCCCGGCCTCCGGCCGCGGCCGCGCTTCCCTTTCACCTGCACCACCTTGCTGCGGCACCCTAAATAACCTACACATGGCCCACAGAGCTTTGGGAGCCGCCGGCCCAGGGGGGCCCGCCGGGCCTCGCGGAAGGAGGAACCCCCGAATTTCAACTCGCCCGGGGAGGACTCGCGCTGAGCCGCGAGAAAGTCCCCTCTTTTGTGTCAGAGCGCGCAAGGCAGCCTTAGGAGGAGAATTCGGAGACAAATAAAGCGCCGAGCCCGCTCGGCCTCCTGCCCCCCTGCCGGCTCCCGCCCGGGCGGGGGCGTGCAGGGAGGGGGCCGGGCGCCCGAGCCGTCCCCGCGGCTCGCCCGCCAGCTAACTTGGAAAGGTGTGGGCGGAGCCGGCTCCGGCGGCCGGCCCGGGCTGCGGGCGGGCAGGCGGGCGGCGCGGCCGCTCTGGGGACCGCCCGCGGGCACCAGGCATCGCCCGCGCCGGGCAACAATGGGGTCCGGACAGGAGCAGCCTGGGCGGGCGATGCCCTCGGCGCGGGGGTGGGGAGGCGGAGGGCTGGGCGAGGAAGGAAGGGCAATCATTGTTTGGATGCGGGAGCCACGCACTTTGCGGGCGAGGCGGGGGCGCGCTCCCTCCCCGCGCTTCACCTTGACCGGATGAATGGGGGCGAGGCGGAGACGCGTGCCTCGCTTCGGAACCCCGGGACAAGGGGCGCCCGCCCGCGCTAGTTATGTAGGAAAGCAGGCGAACTTGCAGGAGAGGAAGGAAGCGGGAGCTGCAGACCCCTGCCAGGGCACCGGGGCTGTGGGAGCAGCGAGGGAGGAGAGTCCAGCCCCCCACCCTGCGCCCCCAGAACGGAGCCCGGAGAAGCGGGTGGCCAGGAGGCGAGTCCTTGACGCCTTCCCTGGCGGCCCCTCCTGCCCCGCCTCCGCGCCCGGGAGCGGATCCGCGGGCTTCTGGGGCGGGAGGAGAGGAGGCAGCCGGCGCGGCCCTGCCGTTCCCGCGGCGGCCGGGAGGGCGCGGGGTCAGCGCCGCGCCAGAGGGTCGGCGGGGGCGGGGAGGAGACGGGCGGAAGCGGACGGGCGGGGTGGGGAGTGGGCCGGCGGGCGCGGCGGTGCTCGGTGGACAGTGCGTGCGCCACTTGCGTGCCAACCTAGGTGAGCGCGCCGCCCGGACACCCCTGCGCTGTGGCCCTGAGCCCGCCCCGCGTGGGAAACCGCCCCAGCCATGGGAAGGCCGCGAAGGGGAACTTTATGTTACGAGAGAAAGATTTGCAGTAATGTGGCTCGAAGTGGGGTGGGAAGAGAAACAAGGGAGAGGCCGAGAAACAGGAAATGAGAGCGAAGGAACGAATTCTAGCCAGGAAAAGCCATGTTCTACATTTTGTGTGGCATTTTCCAAACACTTGTAAAGGCCCGGTGTGCGTTATTAATGAAAACAAAGGCAGTGCACTGCCTGGGGCGTTCTCTGCCTCCTGCCACATTCTGCATGTGAGAAAGATGGGAGAGGTGGTCCAGCCTAGAGGATGATTCCACAGCCCACTCTAGTCCAGACAGGATGAATCAGTCCTGCGTATTAGAAATAAGAATTGAGAGGAGGGGTCTGTCTTGGTCTTAGAACAAATGAGGTAAGTGTTAAAGTGTCTGAAAATTATGGACCACTCCTTTAACGAAGTATCCTTAGAGGAAGAAAGCAGCGGGAGCGGGAAGGCGTTGGAGGCCCACATCTGGAGGCGTAGGTGGGTGCAGCAAGGGAATCAGGAACTCCGAAGGAATATGGAACCTGCCGGCTGAGGGGTCCGTCGCTGGGGTGGGGTTTCGCTTCCGGGGAAAGCAGCTCCAGACCCCACCCCCTGGTCTGATCCTGGGCACAGAGTAAAGAGCCCTTTACACTCTGCTACAGCTGGATAGACACAACATGAAAAGACAAGTTTGAAAAATGTTAGAATATCACCAAAGAACAGTATTTCAACGAAAAACTTGCCCCTACCAGAAACACTGTAAACTTTCCCTCTAGGTGGGGCAGGGAGGGGCAGGGAGTGAAGAAAGTGAGTTTCACTGTAAGACTGGAGGGATACTAGAAGAAATTATGTCATCGTGGCAGTTATTGTACTAACAGCTCTTTCTCAGAGACAGCTGAGTGGCGGAGTGGCCATAAATATATTCTATAGCAAGTGCTTCTGCACGTGGAAAAGCATTCCAAATTACACTCCCTTCCTATGGCAGCAGTCGCGGGTGTGTAAATAGAATGATGCAAGATAGAAAATAAAGTACAAGAATCCATTCCAGAGGGATAAGGAAATGAGGGGTAGGTCAGGGTTAATATCTAGAATCTGGGTAGTATGGTTAAGAGAAGGAAACACATCAAGTACAGTATTAGATAAAAATACTTGCAGATTAAAAATTGTTGACAAAGAATAGAAATGTTAAATTAAGGCAGCTCCCCAGATATAAAGAGGAAAAGGAGAAACAAGAAAGATGCAGGTTGAAAAGGGAGAATTACTTCGTTGTGTGAACTGGGGATGGGTGGGGAAAAGCAAAAACAATGAAAGAATAAAGAAGCATGGATATTGTGGGAGTTAGGATACTGGAGAAAATTATGTGTGAATATGTGTTTGTGTGTGCAGGCATACGTTTCCAATTCTGTTCATATAATTCTATCTCTATAGAACTTAGATTTAAACTAAGGTGTGAGCAGAAGGGGAGAAGATAGGAAAAAAGTACACATAGTCTAGCAAAAATATGTGCATATCTATGTTGTCCTTTTTCCTCTACTATATGCATGCAGGGATGTGAAAAATCAGAAAAATGTTAAGATGGCAGAATTGTTTTACCAAGAGTGTATAATTCTGATGGCATAAAAGAACGTGTTGAAATTACAGAATCATAAAATTTCAGTGTTGAATGTATCTGTCATCCAATTCTATAGCATACTTCAATTCTGCTTAAAACCAAGATGATTTGGGTCAAAGATGATGATCCGTTTCCCTAACTTTATGTACTTCATTTCCTTAGTCTTTATTATTGCAGATATCAAAAGAGTAAATTTTTTTTACTTTTTTCTTTATCCTCCAAAAGAGGATGAAGTTTGGTATTCTGAATTTCTTATACATGGTACATACATTGGATTTCTTTTACCTAACGTATTGTCCAGAAAAAAGAAGAGCTTACACAAGCACACCCAAAGCAGATAATATGTCTCATTCAATGTAAGTGATACAACAAAATTTACAACTAGAGATTTTTAAGTTGTTAATGTGAAAGTAAATGTTACCTATCCAAAAACTGTTTACCAGATCTTCTTATAGTTCGCCAGTGGTGATACTCTTTTTGAAAAATTGGTGTCAAAGGTAGAAAAATCTTTTATAGTGTTAAGAATATACCTGTACCACACCTTAATTTCTCTAAGGTAAAGACTCTCTTCAATATCTATGTACATTTAAAGTTCTTAAGCCTTTGGATTACTGATGCCAAAGATCGAATGGATGATTTAACACTATTATAATTCTGCGTGGGGTTGGGAGGAAATGGAGTCCATTCTCAGAAGAAAACGCTGTGTTGAAAGATTAGAACTAACTAGAAGTGAAAATAAAGGTGATTCCCAGAGTTTTAAATAAATTTAAAAATATAATCCTGACTTTTCCTGGGGCCAGAAGTGAATATGTTCTATTGGGTTTTCAATGCCTATTTTTCTCATGAGTCATATTTTGGCAATAATGTGCAGCAAAGGGGAATTTTCCTGTTTAAGTATGAGAAAGGCATGTAAAAGCCTTACTACAAATGCAAACAGCTGGTAGTATTTTGTGATTACATGCTAAACAACATGTTTTGATTTGAGTGAGGAGCTGTCTGGAAATTAGAGAAAATGACATTTCATAACTGTGTTTTCTTGCAATCAATATAGTTTTTGGTCCTTCTAGCTTAAGTATCTTCATCACATTCTCAGATGTGTCTCTTCTTTTCCAAGTTTGTGCATAGTCACTTTCATTCCAGTCTCCCCCTGCCTCCACTACCACATCCCCTCCCCATCCCCCAGCTCTGAACCTCTGTCCCCTCCTTCTCTCAGATCCATTCCACCTCTCCTACAGCAAAACTTTAATTGTAACATACCTATATTTAAAAACCTGAAGTGGCACAAATTGGTTTCAATACAATACCATGACATTTAAAGGCTCCACTTAGATTTTCCTATCACATACTTCCCCTTCCAGCCCACGTGGTCACCTTGCCATACCTCATCCATCCTGGAGGCCTTTACTTGATGGTCCCCCTCTGTTTCCTCCTGAGGAATCCTCCCAGAGTGACCCCATAACACACCCCACACAAATGTATACGTGTCCCATCCCCTCACCAAAAAATCATCTTTGCCCTCTTGGTGCTTCTTTTGGTGTAATGGAAAGAGGGCCTCAGCCACTGAGCAGCTGGTTTTTCATCTTTTTTCTGATTCTCAACTTTTTCTGCCTATTTAAATAATATTTCCCTCACATTGAAGGACTAACAGTTATTGGATGCTTACATGGGCCGATGTGAGATATATTGGCCCATGTAGGCATCCAGCAAATGTTAATTCCCTCACTTATTCTTAAGGTACTTAGACCTTCCTACTTTCATTACATATTGTTGGCTCCCCTATCACAGGTAACCCTTTGAGAGCACGAGCTGCAGGTAACCATTTATTTAGCCTTCCTTTTACCCCTCACACTACTTTGCACATAGTAGGTGATTAATGAATGCTTGTTGAATCTATTAAACAATTGTATAAAATGAGAATGACATACATTAAAACACAATTTAGCAGAAAACTTGAGTTTCCATTTGGGTGCATATATTGAAAATAACAAACAAAACTCTGGTATGTGTCAATAAATACCTTTTGAACATTAATTCTGGCAATATTCCTCAAGCAACTTCTTTTTAAATTAGAAGTTTTTACATATAGGAATATATCAGATTTGGAGCATTTTTGCTTAACTTCATTATCCCTATCATATTTAATCATTTAAAAATTATTCAATCAATTATACTACTTTTCATTCTTTTCAAAATTAGAATTAGAATTGTATTAAATAAAAAATCAATTTTTCAATACCAGAGGGAAAATTCATTGCAAATTTGTTTTTAAAAGTACCACTTTGCAAGTTTTTAGATTGCAAACATCAGAGCTATAATGTAATAAGTAAAGATAATCTGCATTTTTAGTTATAACAAATCGAGGCATATCAGATTTTAACTGTAGGTATCCTTGCCTTTTTTGATTTTGCAAATGAAAATCATGCCTCCTTGGAAATAATTTAATTTGGCCAAAGTATATGTATTTTACAGAATACCACTTTAATTTCATGCTATATACAAGGCACTAGCCTTGGCATTATAAGCATGTGAAGATGAGCTTAGATAAAACTAATGAATAACTATAACATGAAGTACAATTAAAATATTCTGAATGAAATTGTATCTGGAAACATTAAGAAAGACTTTGTGGAGAAGGTTGCACTTAAAACGTTCTTCAAAAGATGGATAAGATTTTTATTTTTTAATAGTATGAAATGTCGTGCATGTAAAATAACATATATATCATGTGTATGTTAAGGTATTCTCCTGTGGCCTTTCACTAGCTTAAGAAATAGAATTTTTCCAGTACTCTCTAAGCCCCCAACTGTGGTCATCCCATGGGCATCACTCTCCGGTCCCTACAGGGGTAACTGCTTTCTGACTTGGGGTTTATCATGTCATTGCAATTTTTTGTTAATATTTTTGATCTTGACATAAAGTCTTCATAATCCTTATTTTTCCTAATAGTGAATTGCTCTTATTTAACTTATTGTCCCTACCACATTAGAATTTTCCCGAAGTTTTGTAATTGTATTTACAGTAAACATCTTAGCTTCTTTCCTTTAAAAAATATTTCTTTTAGATAGTTTCCCCTAAGTTATGTTACTGAAATAAAGATTATGAATTTGTTTTTACTATTCTAGAAACACACTGCCAGATTATTTTTCAACGTATTTTACTGGTTTACCATCATATATGAGAGTGCCATTTTCTTTGTGTTCTTGCTAAGGTTGGGTGGTGCTTTGCAATAAAAAACTTTAAATTGGTAAACAAGAATGGCTTGAATTTTAATTCTTTGATTCTTAGAGATTGAACCCTACTGTAGGACTATAAATATGACATTGGTGGGTAGATGCTTGGGTTGAGTCAAACTGCTCTTGCCACTGCCTGGCTGAGAGGACAAGAGTCTGGCTACAATAGGAAATGAGCGTTGGAACAGCTGTGAAAGACATTACAAATTCAGACTCTGAAATTCAACAACTTGTTATTCTGGGGAAGGGGAACAAGGGAAAGAAAATGGGAAACTCTTTGTCTCATATTTCAAGCCTTGGTAATAAGAGAAAAGGGTCTTAAAATGTGGAATTCAGGCATACCAGCTTGTTTTTACTTTTGATAAATTTGGAAGTCATCTAAATAGATAGTTCAGCCATATTGGAAGCTAAAATAACAAAATAGATGGCTGATAGAGAAGAATAAAGAGAAAAAATTAAAACTTAGAAACTTGGGAATAAAATAACATGAAATGAGAGTAGGGGGACCCTCATTGTTTTGTCCCCAGGGGAAAAAAAAAAAGTAAAGGAAGAGAGAGGGAAGGGAGGGAGGAAGGTCACTGTATTCATTAATATTCCTTTGCTTTCATCTGCAAACAACAGAAAATCTGACTAATGCCTGCTTAAGATACATATTTTTTGTACACTGCCCCCTTCCCCTTGCAATGAAACAAGGAGTCCAAAGGCAGATAGCCACAATTCAAGACTGCAGCTGCTGTCTGCTGCCCTAAGGCCCCAAGCCCATTTTCTTATTCTGCTCCCCCTCTTAAAGTGTAACTTTAGGTTTTTCCTCCACAGAAGAAGAAGGAAAAAGGCTCAAGGTAAAGGACAAGTTTATTCCTTTTAGAAAGGTGTCCAGAAGCCTCACCCTATCATCTGCTTATATCTCAGTGGCCAGAATTGGGTCACATGGCTTCCTGGAGACCAATTACAGGAAAGCAAACGTGGAGAAGGATATCTTACATGGAATTTGGGACAGCCAACTGACAGTCTCTCCCTGTCTGGTATATAGTTTTGCCTAATGTTTTAGTCTTAAATTGCAAATCATCATATTTTTGAGGCTCTGTATTGAATTCTTGCTGGCAGACCGCTGGAAAAACAAAAACATACCATTGGCGTGGTAGTTATTGACACCATCATTGTAAGGACAAGAATTCATAAACTACAAAAAAAAAAAAGATTTTATGATTATTTTAACATGTACTTTTCTGCACAATGTGGTAAAAAAAAAAACTCGTTAAAGTACACAAACCATAGTGTAGTCAATTTTAGATTAATCCGTGTGTGATTTACGTAAGGCAAAATGCGTACCCAGCTTAGCTTCACCCAGTTACATAGCCTGGTTTTGGCTCATTTTTCCACTCCATCAGTTTACATGTCTTTGAGAAATGAACGTTAATTTTTAAAAGTTGGATAAGCAAGTCACAATCAGAAAGGTAAATATAAACTGCATTTGTATTTCATATTCAAATATTAGTGAGTCAGCAGTGTAAGAGCTTGCAACTGTGAACCTAAAAGTCCCAAACTGACTCTGGGTTTCATCACTTGATTGAGTGGTGTTTGACAGCTTGCTTAATTTTTCTTAGTTTCAGTTTTCCTCCCTGTATGACTGAGATGGCACTTGTTTAGGAGAATGTGAAGAACTAATGAGATCCTCCTACATACTCTGCCTTACGAGACTGTCAATACATTTTAACCTTATATGTATTCTAACTTGGAAGATGGGTCAGTTAAAACAGATGCATGCCAAATCTAGGAAAATACTAATCTTTACTAATTGAAGTAACTCGGTCTCGATATTTTATTGAACTAACCTATAGAAATCTGAGACTTGGCAAGAGTTGTGTCTAACTGCTTCTCAGTTATCCCACCAATGCCTAACAGCGCCCAACACTCAACCAGTCCTCAAAACTTTTTGATGGTAAAATGAAGGTAACTTCCAAATTGCCTAGCACATTGTGGGTACCCTATAATTATTTATTTTCCTTTGGTATTAGCTGGAACCATTAGCTCTTTTAATACAAATAATTTATTATTTGTTTACTATTAAAATATACCTAAATATAGTCACCTACTAGAATAATAGAACTGTTTGTCACAGAAAATAATCTAAAGGAATATATAAGATTTCTATAGATTAGTTCAATAAAATGTTGAGACCCAGTTAATTCAACTAGTAGAGATTAGTATTTGCCTAGATTTGGCATGCATCTGTTTTTTTAACTGACCCATCTTCCAAGTTAGAATACATATAAAGTTAAAATAATTTAAATTATATCTATGACTTAAAACAATTACTTAAAATAGTCTTTTTTTTTTTATAATTTTATTTATTTATTTTTTCCCCCAAAGCCCCAGTAGATAGTTGTCTGTCACAGCTGCACAACCTTCTAGTTGCTGTATGTGGGACGCGGCCTCAGCATGGCCAGAGAAGCGGTGCGTCGGTGCGCGCCCAGGATCCGAACCCGGGCCGCCAGCAGCGGAGCGCACGCACTTAACTGCTAAGCCACAGGGCCGGCCCTAAAATAGTCTTTTAATAAAGAACTTTTCCATCCTTCCTTCCTTCCTTCCTTGTTCCTTCCGCCCTCCCTCCCTTTCTCCCTCCCTCCCTCCCTTCCTCCCTCCCTTCCTTTCCCTCTCCTCTTCCTCATTCTTCTCTCTCTCTCTCTCTCATTTTAAGACAGGGAAAAATTGTGGATAATTTATGAATGAAGACTTAGGTCTCCCAGTTCTTTATTTTTATCCAGCTCACAAATTAGCTTTTTGAACCTTTTATGGGAAATTCAAATACAATTCCATTCTCAATTCCAAGTAAAAATGGCCATGGCTAATAAAGGAAAGTTGTGGCAGAGCAAACAGAAACCTTTCTCAAAACAATCTAAATGTCACACCCTCTTTTATAAACTGACATTTATTAACCCTTTACTATGTGCCACACACTGTTCAAAGCATTCTGCATATAATTCATTTAATCTTCACAAGAATCCTATGAATCTATACTATTGTTTTCACCTCCTCAGGGTGCTTCTCGACAAACTGTAGCAAGTTGCAAGCCCCACAAGCACTGCTGTGGCTCCTTCCCTTTCATCTTTCTCTATGCAACACTTACCACCATCTAATATACTGTATATTTTGCTTTTTGTTGTTGCTTAGTGTCTGTCTATCCCTCTGCAGCCCACCTGCACTAGAGTAGAATTTCCACAAGGATAAGATTTTCCTCTCATTTCACTGCTTCAGGCCATTGTGTAGCAAAGTGCCAAGCATGTAGTAGGCACTCAGTAAATATTTGGGAATGAGCACAATTCCCATCGCATAGACGAGGACACTGAGGCATCTGATGCTTTAATATCACTTTATCTTCAAAACTACAATTATAAGGATTTTGTACAATGTATCATGAATTGTTGATGTAAATCATTTCCATATAGCTCTTGTTAGTGAGAAAGAGCATGATAACCTCAACAGACCCAGCAGATGAGTATAGGTCTAAGGAACTCAACTGGTTATCGCAAGATTATGACTAGAGGGACAGTTTCTTTGAAAATGAGAATGAAATCAGTACCAGAAAAATCGAATACATGGCCATTAGCTATCGCTACTATATCTGCGTATTTGTATATTATTTGTATTTAAATAAACTACTGACTCATTTTTGAATTAAAATACAGTGTCACACCTTCATATTTCTTTCACCCCAATCACTACATATTTGTGGTACATAAGGCATTCTTTAGTCTCAGGAACTAAGCAGTGTAACATAGGGGAATAAATGTATAGCTGAACACTGTCTATATTTTAAGTCACTGAGAAAGAAAAATTAGATAGAATCATAATATTTTCATCCTCATATTATGCCTGGTACTTTTATGCCTAAGTATTAAGATGATAGGTGCTATAGAAAGGGTAAATAAATACAACAGAGGAAGTCTATTTAGTTATTTTAGAGCTGTTGTATTGATATACTGTCTTGTTTACAATTTCAACTCCACAAATCCTCATCAATTATTAAATATTTTTCTCATTGAATTAAGCAGGGTGACTGTATTTTCTCAGGAGAAAACATCAGGTGAAACATAAGTCTTACTTTTAACATATAAGAATTTTCATATGTGAATAAGAAATTCTATAGCTTTATTATACTACCCACCCCACCCCCAGACTAAGCAGAAAGTATACATTTCATTTATTACATAAAAGGAAAATATTTAAATCTCGTTCTTTAATTCTTTGCAGCTGGAAGCAGTTCTTTCCTACTGCAATGCAAAATAAAATATTTCATAGAATTTAACCACTGTGTATCAGGCATCATGCTTGGTCCTGTCCTGGCTGACTGTAGAAAGGTTTCAATGTAAATAAGTATAGACAAAAGTTAGGGAGAGGATGTGACTGTCACCTCTTACAGCGCAAAATGCTATGTGATCCTTCACCATCAAACATTTGATTATTTTTTCAATGAGATGATTATCTTAATATATCATTTATTCATTTATCAAAATTACTCATTAAAAAAGTTTGAATAGTGTTCTATAATGATACGATTTGCTATTAGCATGCCTCTTTGTTTCATTATGAGTTATGCTCATTGTTTATATGGTTTCTTGCTTGCTAGGACTGTTATCCACGTGCATGAGTTTGCTGGGCAGCCGCCTAGACAAGAAACATATGGTTGGGTCTGCTGCGAAAATCTAGACACACACCATGTGTAATTCTATCTCTTTTTGTGCGTGTGTATTGACTTGCGTCCATTCATGCACATCTACATTTGGGATCTGTATCTCTTACAATCATATGCTAATAAAAATGTTTATACAATTTAACCCTAACAATACTTATAAATATCACATTTATTTAGTAACATATAATCAAGCAGCAAAGAAATATTTTGCCATTTTATCTAGAAGCATCAAAGTTAGAAAGGAGATATGTAATTCTCTGTGGATTTGGCAATAAACCCTAGACTTCAGGTTTTTGGCTCCTACTTCTGAGCCTGGTCTTGGGTCACGTTCCAAGGTTAACAGCAGACATATTCAAATATATTTTAAACTTATATGCAAAATGTAGTGTATTTCTTATTCTTAGCATCACAAAATCTAAGAATCATCATCTTCTTACGACAAGCAAGCAAACCTAATTCTTCGAAATTTCAAATCTAAAAGGAGATATTATTTTTTAACCTGAACATGTTTTTAAAAAACAATTGCTGTAATTATCCTGGAATTTTGTCGAAGTAAAACTCTTTGAATATTGGTAGGTCCAGATCTTAAAGTGAGCACAAAGCAAATACTTAAAGGACGTTAATAGCTAGCAAAGCACGTCTGAGTTAAAGGGGGAAAGGTTTAAATGGTCAGAGACCTTTGAATAAAAAAGAACATTAAACGAACATCTTAACCATAGAGTTATAAATATGTCAGAAATACAGATTTTCCAGCTGCTCTATGAGCAGAATGATTGTCCCATGTTGTTGACCTTCACTAAGTCAGTTAACCCTTCTGTAACCTTTATTTTCCCATCAGGAGCAATACCTATTTGTAAAGAAAATGCTAGACCACAGATCTAAAATAATATTATTTTATTAGTATTATTATCCCCAACAGAAAAGCCATTCCTTTCTGCAATAATGCAGTACAAGTTTGACAAACCTCTGATGTAGACTGTTGTCAAAATAGTGGAGAGAAAACAGATTAGGAATATTGGTGATGGGTTAGCTTCATACTTTTAAGGGAGCCGGCTCTGTGGCGTAGCGGTTAAGTGCGCGTGCTCCACTGCAGTGGCCCGGGGTTCGCTGGTTTGGATCCCAGGGGCACACCCACGCACTGCTTGTCAAGCCATGCTGTGGCAGCGTCCCATATAAAGTGGAGGAAGATGGGCACAGATGTTAGCCCAGGGCCAGTCTTCCTCAGCAAAAAAAAAAAAAAAAAAAGAGGAGGATTGGCATGGATGTTAGCTCAGGGCTGACCTTCCTCACCAAAAAAAAAAAAAAAAAAAAAAGAACCAAATCTATCTGTGTTATACATTTTCTTTTCAAAAACATTCTTAATTTTTTTTAAACACATTTTATTTATTTATTTTTTTATAATTTTATTTATTTATTTATTTATTTTCCCCAAAGCCCCCGTAGATAGTTGTATGTCATAGCTGCACATCCTTCTAGTTGCTGTACGTGGGACTCGGCCTCAGCACAGCCGGAGAAGCGGTGCGTCCGTGCACGCCCGGGATCCGAACCCGGGCCGCCAGCAGCAGAGTGTGCGCACTTAACCGCTAAGCCACAGGGCCGGCCCAAAAAAAATTCTTTTTTTTTTTTTTAAAGATTTTATTTATTTATTTTTCCCCCAAAGCCCCAGTACATAGTTGTCTGTCATAGCTGCACATCCTTCTAGTTGCTGTATGTGGGACGCGGCCTCAGCATGGCTGGAGGAGTGGTGCCTCGGTGCGCACCCGGGATCCGAACCCGGGCCGCCAGCAGCGGGGCGCAGGCACTTAACCGCTAAGCCACGGGGCCGGCCCCCAAAAAAAATTCTTAATTTAATTTCCTTGCCACACTGTTAATAAAGAGCTAATGCTGCTTTACCATTTCATAGGACTTTTAATTTAGAAAAGTGCTCCCTATCAGTTATTGCATTCTCTTATTACAATATATGTGTAAAAATCAATGTGCTAAGTGTTTGAAGTGTTTTTTCTCATTTAGTCCTCGCAATAACCAGTGAGGTAGGTGATATCTTCTTCTCCGTTCTGCAAAGATGAAAACTGAGATCCGTGGACATTAACTTGTTTCCAAGGTGACACAGCTAGTAAGAGATGGAGCTGAGATTTGCTCCTAGGTTGACAGATTTGAGACGAGTACTCGTAATCACTGTGTATTCTGAACCCACAACTGGTGGAGGAAACTTGTCAGTGAATATGTAGATGATACTTAAGTGCTGCAGACTTGCCAAGATCAGCCGGCCTGTGCATGTCAGGTGTGAATTCCTGGGTCTCAGGATATTGTTCTTCTCATTAGACTGAATTGTCATTGAAGGCTTTTTATGCTCCCATTATGGTTCATGAATGAGAAACTTAGAAAGAGACTAGTGGGCTCTTCCCTAATTGTTTACCTAGAGTCTCAAGTTTTGCATCTAGTTCAGATGTTGCCCTTTGTAGATAGAATAGTGGAGATTGCAGAACCTCTCTTGGGGACTGGTGAACACCTTTGGTAATGCTGTAGTTGTGGCAGTGATTTCCCAAACTGGAGTCTATGGAACATTGATCTGGAGGATGCTAGTAATTAGGTAATGCTACACAAAGAGTTCTGTGCTCTCAAACATTTGGAAAAAAGTTGGTTACACGTTGTTAAACATCTTTCTTTGAAGAAGATGCTCTTGGAGCTGTTAATCTGTTAACTGACATTGTGACTCTCGAAGACAGGGCCAACAGAGTAAACAATGGTTCCTCAAAATATTTAATCACCCGGTTTTTCAAACACACTTTTTAATACTCTGGGAATATTTTCCCAAACAACCTTAATTCCAAAATACTCCTTTGGGATGTAAGTACTGCCCAACAATCCTACATTTCCTGGCCCATTGACTGTTTTATACCTCCTCTCTTACCTCATACTTCCACCACCTCATCTCCCATCCTCACTCTCCACTGATAGACTTGCTTCCTATTTCCCTGAGAAAATAGAAGCCCACAGGAGTGAATTTTCACATATATGCTTTCACATCCGAGGTACCCATTTTCTTACAGCTCTACCTTCCCTTCTGATACCACTGATAGACCACCAACTCCTCCACCTTAGGCATTAAATTCCTTATCTTCTCACTCACTCATGTATACTGCTCCAGTAATTGCTTCCTCACCTCTGCATCACCAGTTTTTCCTCCACTGAATCATTCCCTTCCCGTGAATTAACATGCTCTAATTTACCCAGTCATAGAAAATTTTAAAACCATTCTCCTGATCACACAGTCTCCTCCAGCTCCTACCTCATTTCTCTATTCTTTGTTATAACCAAAGTCTGCTAAGAAATGCTCTATTTTTTTTTCTGTACTCAATTTCTCTTCTCTCATCCTCTCTTGAAACCAATTCAATACGACTTTTATCCCCACCACTTTACCCAGAGTGCATTTGTTAAGGTCAACAATGTTTAAATCTAGTGGTAAATATTCAGTCTTCATCTTCTTGACCTATAAGCAATACTTGGCACAGATAAGTCAAAAAGTTGAAGTTGAAAACTAACACTGACTGATAGTTAAAGAGATAGTTTAACACTCTCTCCTCCTTGAAACATTTTCTTCCCTTGCCTTCCACAACACCACTTTCTCTTATTCTTTTTTTTTTTTTCATGATTTTTCTGATGCTGGAGTGCCCATGTTCACTGTTGGATCTCTTAACTGTCTCTGCCCATTCCTTTAGCTATCTCATCCAGTCCTGGTGACTTTAAATTCCATTTGTATGCTGATAACACTCAAATGTGTATCTTAAGGCACACTTAACTCCAGATTTATATATTCTACTGCCTAATCTATAGCTACACTCATAGGTGTAATGGGCACCTAAAATTAACTTGTCTAAAACTAAACTCCAGATCTTACTCACTCTCATCATGATCCTAAATCTGTTTCTTATAGTCTTCTTCATCTCAGTAAATAGCAATTCCTTCTTTTCCTCCATTGTTTGGGTAAAAACCTGAGTATCATCCTTGACTCATTGTTTCATAGTTCACATATGATCAGTCAGCAAATCCTATTGACTCTACTTTCAAATTGTATCCAGAATTTGATATTCTCTTACCACCTCTGTTGCTACTACCCTTCATCTTTCACCTGGATTATTGCAGAAGCCTCTTAAATTGACTCCTTACTTCCCTCCTTTCTTCCTTATAGACACTTCTCAGGATACTCTCTAGAGGGAACCTCTTAAAATATAAATGAGATCTAATCTAATCACTTCTTGGCTCAAAACCCTCACAATGGTGTCTCTTCTCACTCTTTATAAGCAAAGTCCTTACAAAGACTTCCAAAGCAGTTCTGTCAGGGCTACCTTCTACCTCCCCAAATCCCATCTCCCACTTTCCTCCCTCACAGTTTTCTACCCACTCAGGCCTCCTTGTTCCCAAGCATGCCAGGCCATCCTGCCCCAGGGTGTGCACCTGCTCCTCCCTCTGCCGGGTACACTCTGTCCCTAGATCTCTGCCTGCTGCTTTTCCTCACCTTCTGGTGTCAGCTTACCCCATCAGTGAGGCCTTCCCACATAACTTTTTGAAAAACAACAATCTCTTCTCCACGTCATCCCAGCTCCCTTCCTACCTTTATTTTTCTCTGTATATCAACATCAACAGTAAACATAATTTGTCTATATTTAATTTCCCATCTTCCTCCGCTAAATTGTAATCTCAGTAAGAACAGATATTTGTGTCTATTTTGTTCACCAATGTATTCACATCACCTAGAAGAGAGCCTGGAATACAGTTGGCACTCACTAACTATGTACTGAATTAATTATTGAATGAATTAATGAATACCTGTTTAATATATGTTGAAGGAATTCTTCCCACCCAAATATCATCATACATGAAAAGGCTAACACCCAAACATGGAGCATTAGTATCGTAAATAAGAGGGCTTTGTTTCCATGAATTAAAAAACAAAACTCCTGTTATCACTGTTAATCAGTTATAATATAATAAAATAGCAGTGCTCAGTCCCTGATGACTAAAACTTAAACAGCTGATGAGTTTATTTACAATTAGTTTTATAAGTACAAACTCATTTAGGTAATTACACCTGTGGATAAAGAATTTGTTTTAGGGTCTGAGAGAAGACTGATGACTGAAAAGTAATAGTTCTAAAAGATGGGTCTTGAGAAAGCATGAAAAAAAGTGCCATTTGAGGGAGCATTTTCATATCACTATTTACATTTAAAATTATAATTTGAACTGGATAAAAATAAAATGTAATTAGGCATTTACAGTCAATAGACAAAGCTGTAGAAGCTCCCAACTAAGACGAATCCCCAAATCTAGGAGAAAGTCAAGGGAAACAGTAAGAAATTCTAACTAGGAAATGATTGAAGCTTAAAATACGTGAATCAGGAAGTAGACTTGACAGAAGTCACCTACCTCCAGTGTGATTTAGAGTCATTACAGTAATTACATGAAGAATCAAGATAACTCCTTATATGTTGATAAAAGTAACCACCCAAAAGTATTGGGAATAAAAAGTAATCTGTAATTACTTTGCAATGTGTTAAAAATGCATATTGAAAAGAAAAGGATGAGGTGAACACATACAAACTAAAGAGTGGTGGCACTCCTAGAGAATAAAAAGAGGCAATTAATAATGGAAGAATGTTTCACTTTTGGCAGTATTTTCCAAGAAAGAGGGTGGCCTGACTTTGGAATATAAATAGATACTCTGGTACAGTCCTTTAATGGAGAGAAAAGCAGTCCACTGGGCTCCTATAATGCGATGAAAATAGCCTGCAAGACCACCCAACACATTTACTCTGATCCCAGATTTACCAAGCCATTTTTAAAAATTTGGTTTCTCAATACAGGCTGGTTGGCAGGAATGTTAAGCTAAGTTTCTCATTATTAATTATTTAAATGTCATCCTGGTACAAACAATTTGTGTGTGACTTGAGAGCCAGATGAACTTGTTTTCCTTTCCAGGCAAAATTATGAACTAGATAAATTTTTCTAGAATGCTCCCCTCTCAAACATTAGTCTTTACCTTCAGCCTTTTACTCTACCACATTCCCATAATTATATTACTTCCCTAAAAACCAAAGATTATATTTGCGAGTACTTTTGTGTCACCTGGTAAACTAACAGGACTAACAGTTTTAAAGATATTTGGAAATTTTTACAATGTTTTAAACCAATGTTACTGCAATAAACAAAAAATTAAAAAAATAAAAATAAAAATAAAATAAAGATATTTGCTTTTATGGAGGGCTCTTAAGACTTAAAAGTTGATGGAACCAAAGCATAAAGTTCAGATAAAAGTGGAAAGATATAATAATACTTAATAGCAATAATTTATTAAATGTTTGCTATGTACCTGTCACTCTTAACTTATATATTGAGTTTAATTCTCACATAGTTCCAAAATCTGGATGTTAAAAATGAAAATGCTTTTTCTTTCCCCCCATTATAACAGAAACTACTTAGACTTAAGAATTTGCAGTCTTTCTGATGGGAATTTTTGTATTGCCAATTCAAGTTTATTCTGTAATTTCCTAAGTTCAATGCAGTCAATTTAAGGTTTCAAATCAGTCAGTTATGATTCTCCCTCAATATTTTTGAAGCCAGGGATTGAACTAAGACCTGGGTCAGAAAGAGGTTGAGGGAGGGACTGGCAGCCATATTGTCTGGGCCTAGGGATGGATCATATGATCCAGGTGTTATCTTCTGTGCTTGTTTGATCCAGTAAGTTGCAGCTGGTCCTGCCTGGACTTGAACATCTGGTGCATCCACTGTTGAGTCCATACCCCTCCAATGGCCTCCAGTTGTCAGACTATGCTTTCTTCATTTTCCTTGTTCCAAATACGAGGTCTCCTTTGGTCCTCCTGTTCTCTCAGTGCAAGCCCCCTGTGGCTTTCCCCACACCACGCTCAGGTCAGGCACCTCAAAAGTCCAAGAGCCCAGAGACTTACTCAGCCATTGTTGGTTAACAGCATTTGGTTCTGTGTTGAATTTAAACTTTCTGTACAACATTCACAGTGCTGTGGGCTTTACCTGGGGAAGCCAAGCTATTGCTCTTCTGCTCCAGGATCCCCTTGAACCTATTGCCCACCATCCTGACCTTTGTGAATTGACCTTTCTGCTTGCCTGCTCTGGATTTTTAAACTCCTACTTTCAAACTTAAAATGAAATGATGACTTTTTGTTCTAAATTGGATCTGGCCCCCTCCTGAGGCAATGAATACTATTTATTCAGTAAATAGAGTCTTGAAACCATTAAGAACTTAAGAATGACTGCAAACATAAATGGCATTAGTTAAATTTTCAAAATTATTTTCTTTCTTTTATCCCTCTAATAAATATTTGCATCCCTAGGGGAAAAAATATTTTGCCAAGAGTATCATACCTAGGTCCATGTTCAAATTTGGTTTATCCATAATTTACTTCCCAGAATCTCTGAGATTATAGAGTTACACATGGATCATGGGTGAAGTTGTCACTTGTTTCTACTATAGGATCATCACTGCTTTCCCAAGAATTTCTTTTTGCTTGATTTCCTCTCCTAGGTAGTCCATGCTACAGAAGAGGCATCCCTGAAGCCGGGATAACTAAGAGTAGGCAGGTGTCTTTTCTTTTCTTTTTTATTTTTATTTTTTGTGAGGAAGATCAGCCCTGAGCTAACATCCATGCCAATCCTCCTCTTTTTGCTGAGGAAGACCGGCTCTGAGCTAACATCTATTGCCAATCCTCCTCCTTTTTTTTCCCCAAAGCCCCAGTAGATAGTTGTATGTCATAGTTGCACATCCTTCTAGTTGCTGTGTGTGGGACACGACCTCAGCATGGCGGGAGAAGTGGTGCGTTGGTGCGCGCCAGGGATCCGAACCCCAGGCCGCCAGTAGCGGAGCGCGAGCACTTAACTGCTAAGCCACGGGGCCGGCCCGGCAGGTGTCTTTTCTTAGCATTGTAGGAAATGATGTATAGGACCCCAATGTAAATCTCCTGGGATGTCCATTGGTTCCCAGGAATAGTGACAGTCCCATCACTGTGTCCTAGCAGTCTGGCTAAAAAGCTGATAGATTCTGACCAATCTGGCATCGTCATGGTGTCTTTACTCTTTGGAGTCTCAAGGCCCCTCTAGTCTATTTAGCTTCTAAATCACTAGCTGTGGATTCTCCTCACAGCTTGAACATGGGATCTTGTTTCTTCTTCCAAAGTCAGACTTTTCACAAATACTGCCATCACCATATTTGTGGCCTAGGCTGGAACTCCTAGAATCAGCCTTCCCTCTATGAGTAGGAGATTTATTTCCTTGGCATTTCAGAGTCAGAGCTGATGGCCTTAAATATAACAACTGTCTATGCCTCTCCCTTTCTTTCCTCAATGAAATTAATATCAAAGTTTGGGGTTCCAGTCTTTGGCTATCTACATACAGTCCTCTCACAGCATCTTGGTTTTGACTTGCTCCAGTTGCTGCCCAAGGTTTGAATTAGTTCATGGTGCAAGTATGCCTTGCATGAATGCTCCTGGGAATTTCAGGCAAGCCCCCACATGTAGCAGATTTAAAATTTTACAGTCACTAAGCTTCACGTGTAAAATTCTAATACTGTTTATTTTTCTGCAAGTGAAATTAACTCAGTTCCATAGCTCCCATTTTGAAGATGGCAGAAAGATAATCTGAGCAATTCAAGATGACTCAGTCATTTACAACTGTGTGTGGTCAAATCAAGTTAAAATATTCATTTGGCTAAATATTTCCTTCCTCTCCTTCCTTCTCTTCTGGGATAATCTGTGTTGGGAGGAATCCTGTTGCTTTTGCATCATCCTGGCGAAGGGGAAGGGTGTTTGGTCCAAGCGATGTCTTCTGAACTTGCTGGCCTCCAAGGAGGTGTAGCTCACCTGACTGATCCCTGTTGCAGTGCTCTGGCATCTGTTACTGATGCCAGTGGTTCCTTCATGGCCTCTAGTCTCAGAGGCTACACATTCTTGCTTCTCTCTTGGTTGTACCACTTCTATGTCCATGGGTACTTTTTGCATAGACAAATGCCTCTTTCCCACTCTTCATGTGCTATGTTGGAGACTTGCTCCAAAACACACCTTCCCAAGTTATATCTTGGGAAGCTAAGCCATAGTCCTTTCTGCTCTGAGAATTTCCCCCAAATATAGAGTTTATACTGCTATCCCTATTCATAATTTAGATTCCAAATTGGGACAGAGTTCTGGGCACTTCTCAAAGGCCTCTGTATGATCTAATCGTGTTTCCTCCAAATCAATTCATTCCAGCCAACTGATTCTTCTCTTATCTCCTTCGGGTTGAGGGAAACTGCCCTGTAATCATCATATAGGATTTTCTATGGTACAGTTTATAGTACAAAATCTATGCTCTGAGTGAAGCAAACTCTGGATCTCTGGAACCCACCAATCCTTTTCTTTTTCATTAGTTCTAGTTCTTGCAAACCAAAAACGTTTTGAAATATTTGACATGAAAAGGGTTGTATAAGTCAGCTTTCTGCCCCTTCCTCTAGGAAAAAGGCAAAAGCTTAATGAATAAAAAATAGACCTTGCAAACTTTATTTTTCATGAAATTATATGTATAAGCTACTATAATTTACTGTCATCAAAATCATATAAAAATGGCCAGAAGCCACAGGAGAAGGTGGAGAGAAGAAGCCCAGAGAATGCCAGAGCTCAGATTGAGCCACCTCCTGAGGATAAGGGGCTCTCCCTAAAGTGCAAACACTACATCTCTTATTTACAAGAATGCATCAGAAACTGGGGTGAGCAGGACTGTAGCAGAGGCCTTCTAGATCCATTTGGTTCAGATAAGCAGAAGAGGGAGGGCTAAACAAAGAATCACACAGATGAGCCCTGCAGAAAATTGTCTACCTCTGTATTAAACAGGAGGAGAAATGTTCCTTCTGGAAGGATCCCCCAGGGTAGCCTTCCAGACTTCATGACCTCCAGCCAAAAGCTCAACTGCTACAGCATCATGAAGAGATCCTCTAAGAAAGAAAACTATGTAAAAGAACAGCACATTTTCCCAGCAGATAAAGAGCGTGCACCAAATTGTCAATATTTTGAACACTTATACAATACTCCTAGAGGGAAGTGTGAGCCAAAGATTAAATATCCAGAGAAACTATCCTTCAAATATAGACCAAAGTCTGTCCAGGCTGTTTTTGAACATGCAGGAACACAGGGAATATTGTCCCAATTAACTCTTTTTAATGAAATTCCTGGAGATGACTTCAGAAACTTTGGCTGATGCAAGGAGCACTGAATCTGTTTAACTATAGGCAAAGATGAAACCATATGTGAGGGAACGTGGTGACAGAACAGATATATGTGTTGTATGTCCTAACAATTTAGAAAGTGTATAACGATGAAAATTTGGAGGCGAAGAGGGAAAATGGGAGTTAGAGTAAGTTTGCTGATTGCTTCATCTGTAATACTTGAAAGTCAGGAGATATTGTTTAAAATTGACAGATCAAGTAACAGAAATATTAGCATATGTAACCACACTATTAAACATTGAAAAAGACAATAGAAGTGGAGAAGGAGCGAGAAGAAGAAACAGGAAACATGCTAATTTTATCATTGCTTATAGTAGAAAGTTAATAGCTACTGTCTAAAGAAATGGAAAATTAAGGATATTATATTGTTATAATTATAAAGGTTCCACTAGTATAGAAATACAAAATTTCTAAATAGAAGAACTGCACAAACACCTAGACACAAAGAATATAAACCATAGGGTTAAAGGCTTAAATAAATAAGCGATAAAACCGAAAACGTAATATTATGTTTAGTTTGTCTCCTTCTCCCATTAGATTGCAAGCCACACAGATGTAGAAATACAGAAGTGATGATGAAAGATAGATAGATAGATAGATACATAGAGATAGCCACCTCCTTCACTCATATTTCTGGTGCCTGGAATTGTGCCTCTGTCTGTCTGTCTGTCTTTCTATCTATCTATCTATCTATCAATCAATCATCTATGTATCTATGTACCTATCTTTCTATCTATCACTTCGGTATTTCCAGCTCCTATAATTCCTGGAATAGAAAACACTCAATAAATGTTAATTGACTGAATAAATGATAGAACTAAGATATGTCTCAATGGATATGAACAGGTTTCACTCTCTATGAAAGGAGAAAGATTTCAGACTGATCTCAAAAAAAAATCCAAAACTATGCTACCACTGAGACATACCTAAAACATTCTGATTTTAAAAGTTTGTAAATAAAAGGATGGGCAACCTTACAAAAAACAAACAAAAATTAAAGAAAGCAGGGTTTATGATCTTAGTATCAGATATAGGGGGTTTCAGGCAAAAAAGCATTATTATTTAATGTTTTATTAACTGAGAAGGTTTATAATTCACAGCGGAGATATAGGTATGGATATTTGTGCTCCCCCTAAAACAAGAGCAAAATCATAATAAAGCAGAAATTTCAAAAATTACAAAAAGAAATAGGCAGAAACATACTAGCAGAAGTCCTAAAGTCACCTTTCTCACAGATCAGAACTAAGTGTCTAGAGGACTTGAATATTATAATTAGCAGGGTAGATCTGATAGATGTATATATCAAATATTGTATCTTGAAAATAGCAAATGCACATTCGAGTGCTCAAGTTGCATTCACAAAAATTGATTCACCTAGTATGCTACCCAGAAAAACTGAATGAATTTTGAAAAGTAGAAATAACATAAATATTCTCTTATTCTAATGTGATGAAATCAGAAACTAACACCAAAATCTAAAATGTGTTGTATTTCTTTTTTAAATTATTATTATTATTTTTTTAAAGATTTTATTTATTTATTTTTTCCCCCCAAAGCCCCAGTAGATAGTTGTATGTCATAGCTGCACATCCCTCTAGTTGCTGTATGCGGGACGCGGCCTCAGCATGGCCGGAGAAGCGGTGGGTCGGTGTGCGCCCGGGATCCGAACCCGGGCCGCCAGCAGCGGAGTGCATGCACTTAACCGCTAAGCCACAGGGCCGGCCCTTTTTTAAATTATTTTTAAAATGAAGTGTTATTGTTTTGTTTTACTTATTTTTGAGCACTAAGAAAATGATATTTTAGGGGCCAGCCCAGTGGTGCAAGTGGTTAAGAGCGGGCACTCCGCTTCAGAGGCCTGGGTTCGCAGGTTGGGATCGCTTGGTAAGCCATGCTGTGGCGGCGTCCCATATAAAGTAGAGGAAGATGGGCACGGATGTTAGCTCAGGGCCACTCTTCCTCAAGAGAAAAGGGGAGGATTGGCATGGGATGTTAGCTCAGGGCTAGTCCTCCTCACAAAAAAATTAAAAAAAGAAAAGAAAATGATATTTTACAGTAAGAAATTTTCTGGGACTTGTTTTTTGTTTTCACCCAATGTCATTGTTCCTGTCGTCTGTCCTTGTGTTATGCACCACTCCAAAACTCAAAGGCTTAAAACAACAACCCTCATTTATAATTGATGGACATAAATGGATATTTCATGGTGTTTCTGGAATCTGGAATTCGAGAGGAGCATGGTTGGGAGGTTCTGGCTCAGGGTCTCTTATATGTTTGGAGTCATATGATTTCTAGAGCTGGAGTCAACTCTGAGTCATCTTCACTCACATTTCTGGTGCCTGGGCTGGTGAGACTAGAGCTCCTGGGGAATGGAGCAAGCAGAGCTTCTCGGGGTCTCTCTCTCTATCTCTACGTGTTCTTTCCATCGGGTCTCTCCACCTTGGTGGCTTTAGGATCATCAGACTCTTTACAAGGCAGCTCAGGGCTCCAAAGGCCAGGCAGAAACTATACTGCCTTTTATGACCAGCCATCAGCTGGTCATAGCTTCTGTCCTGTGTGGGTTGAGGCAGTCACAAGGACCCACCCAAATCCAAAGGGAGGAAATATAGACTCCACCGCTTGGTATGGGAGGTTCTGGGGAGATTGGTGGTAAGGTTCTGGGAGAACATTTAGGACTGGAAATTTGTGGCCATTTTTGGAAAATACCACCTGCCATAATGATCTTTCAAAGATTTATCCATAATATTGCATGCAGTGTAGTTTGTTTTCATCATTGTATGAAAACACTTCACTTTATTAATCCATTCTTCTGCTCATGAATATTTGGGTTGCCTTCAATTTTTTTCTCTTGTGAACATCTCTGCTGCAGACATTCTTGTGTGAGTTTCCTGACACATATGTGTGAGTTATGTCTCTTGGGAATGCACCTAGGAGTTGGATTGCTGTGTCATAGAGTACCCAGATATTCAATCTTGTAGCATAATATCAACTTATCTTCCACAAGAGTTGAATCAGTTTAGAAGCAGCCACCAGCAATAGATTAATTCCATTTATTTCATATCCTCTCCACTCTATACCTCACCCTCTATGAATGTATGTATCTTAAGAATGTATTGCCTTGGGGATGGCCCGGTGGCATAGTGGTTAATTTCGTGCACTCTGCTTCAGTGGCCCAGGGTTTGCAGGTTCCGATCCTGGGCACAGACCTACACACTACTCATCGAGCCATGCTATGGTGGCATCCCACAAACAAAATAGAGGAAGATGGGCACAGATGTTAGTTCAGGGCCAATCTCCCTCACCAAAAAAAAAGAGAAGGTATTGCCAATTTTACAAAGTAAATTTTAAAAATTAAGTAAGAATTTTTGTATGTTTTTCTCAATGCTACCTTGCCACTGCCTAGAAAAATGCCTGGAAAAGAATATTTGTTGAATGAATGAATGAAGTGTTGTGTCCTATGACAATTAATTGAACTTGGTTTATTTGGAGATTTGTCTGGAAGTTTGAGGTTCAACTATTCCCTTCTCAAATTAAAGGTAGTTTATTTCAAGAGTAATACTTATAACATGAAAACATTAAAAAAGCATTAAAGGAAATTTTTTTTGTGTGTGTGAGGAAGATCAGCCCTGAGCTAACATCCATGCCAATCCTCCTCTTTTTGCTGAGGAAGACCGGCCTTGAGCTAATATCTATTGCCAATCCTCTTCCTTTTTTTTTTTTTTGTGAGGGAGATCAGCCCTGAGCTAACATCTGTGCTAATCCTCCTCTCTTTTTTTGCTGAGGAAGACCAGCTCTGAGCTAACATCTATGGCCAATCCTCTTCCTTATTTTCCTTCCCCAAAGCCCCAGTAGATAATAGTTGTATGTCATAGTTGCACATCCTTCTAGTTGCTGTATGTGGGACGCGGCCTCAGCATGGCCAGAGAAGCGGTGTGTTGGTGCACGCCTGGGGTCTGAACCCGGGCCGCCAGCAGCGGAACGCACGCACCTAACCGCTAAGCCACGGGGCCAGCCCCTAAAGGAAATTTTTTAAGTGGTACTTTGGTTTTCAAATCTTTCATCTCTTCTAAAAATTTCAATAATTCATTTTAGAACTCAAAGACAAAAATGTAACTGCTGATTCTACTATATTTTTCTCAATATTTTCTTCTATGTCCCCTTTTTCCCGAGACGATAAGCCTCAGCTTTCCTCATCTAGTCTTAGTAGTGGAAGGGCTCTAGCACAAAAAAGGAGTTAAAAGAAAGATACATTGGATAATATTTCAAAACATTTTGCCACTGCTGTCTCACATTGTCCTGAAGCACCCCTTGTGGTAGGTAAGGAATAACTATATGGATGAAGTACTTGAGGCTCAGCATGGTTAAATGATGAGCCCAGGGTCACACAACTAGTAAGTGAGAGGATTTGAACCTTCCTCTGTCTGATTTTTTCTTTTTTTTATAATTTTATTTGTTTATTTTTCCCCCAAAGCCCCAGTAGATAGTTGTATGTCACAGCTGCACATCCTTCTAGTTGCTATATGTGGGACGTGGCCTCTGCATGGCCAGAGAAGCGGTGCGTTGGTGCGCACCCGGATCCGAATCCAGGCCGCCAGCAGCGGAGCGCACACACTTAACCGCTAAGCCACGGGGCCGGCCCTACCTCTGTCTGATTCTAAAGCCGTACACTTTTCCTTTTCCTATCCTCAAAATAAAGATAGCTAATTAAGTTTTTTCCCCAATACTAAAAAACTATTTGTTTTACTGTAGAAAATTCAAAGAATACAGAAAAGTAGAAATAAAAAACTTGAAATCACCTAAAATTCCACTTAGCAGATTTGACAGGGAGTGTTCCATGTTTGGTTAACGTGTTTCTGTGTCCGTGTGTGTGTAGGCCAGTATAAACTTAACATAAATGGGATCAGACGTTGTTTTTTGACTTTCTTTTTGCATTTAACAAAGAATCGCAGGGGCCTTTCTTTCTCAATGAATAAAGGTATACACTTATAATGACTGCCTAGTGTCCTATTATATGTAGGCGCAATAATTTATTTTATGAATCCTTTGATATTTGTTTTTTTCATCAAATTTTGCAAATATATGAAATGCTGTAATAAACACTCTTGTACATGTATCTTTATTTTTTTCCCCAATTATCTCTTTATGACAAATTTCTAAACTTGCAGAGCTCGTATCGTCACACACTGGTTTACCTGACCCTACAGCCAAGAACCCCATAGCAGGACTGAAGGCATCTGTAAAATCAAATTATTCTACTGCTCAGGAGCTGCTTACATAGAGAAACAATTGTTATATTTTTGAAAACATGTTTTTCTATGGCCGTGATTTAACTTTTGGGGGGGGCATGGAGCTCGGCTGAGCTCACCCACCCTAAGATAGAGCAGCAGCTCATGACATGGTGGAGATAAATACTAGTGCAGAGCAAAAGAAGAGGAGCTCAAAGCGGTCACTGGAGTTAGTCAACTTAGGGCCATATTTTGCCTGATCCCTTAGGCTTCCTGATCCATTACAAAATCCTGAACAGTACCCCAGACCTGTCATTAATCCTCATCCTGCTCCCAAAATATTGCACAGAGAATGTCTACGTGCTAGTGTGGGCCAATTGTTTGGATCAGAGAAAACTGTTCAGCACCGGAATTTAGTGATCTGGGATTTTGGTTTTCTTGGGTCCCTGGTTGTGACCAGGGAAGATACCTACTGAGTCTGTAGACATTCTGCTGTCTCAGATGGCACTCATCAGGTAGACTCACAACCAACACCCCTCCCTGCGATGGTTGCAGCCCCCTTTTAGTTTCCTGTGCCTCTCTCCTCTTCATTATTGTATTCCTTACTGTGTGAGTTGCTGCTGCTTCTCCTGCACTTTGTTGGTTTGTTCTTATTCAAATTTAAATTGTTATGACATTGAAAATCATGTTTCTCTTTCAAATTTCCCTCCTAATGACATTGGTGGAAATAAGTGGAGCACAGATTGTGCACGTTCGGGCATGACCTAGAGATGGGAGAGCAAGGGAGGCATGTTTAGGGCTTCAGCGGAGGACCCTGTGGGTGGTCTGGGGAGGTCCGTGTGAGGGCAGCGACCTGTAAAGGCTGCGGGGGCTGGAGTATGAGTGAAGACACATGTGTGGCTGCAGGATGTTTGGCTGGATTCCTTCCCGGCCACCCTGTGGGGGATTTGCAGCGGGGTGTAAGATGGAGGAGATCTGGGAGTTGCTCTGAGTTCTTGGAGCAATCTACCACTAGGAGAAAGAAGCCAGTGACCTTCCAGTGTTGCAGATGTGAGCAATTCACGTTCCAAGATTAGCTAAGTGGAAGGCCACTGGGATCCCTCACTCAGACTCTTGCTTTCCTCTTACAATCTGCTTTTCCTGAACTTCTGAACTTGGATTACAAAGCAGTAGGCAGGCTGTTGACAAAAAAGAGTTTAAAACAAGTGAGTCCCAGAGAGAAATAAATCTTGGGGCAATAATGGGAAAGGGAAACATGTAGAGAAGGAGTTGGCTGTAAAGAGAGATTATTAGATTATTAGAATAAAAAGAAGGTCATACGTGGATATAGAGCAGGGAAAGAAAGATATAGAATATGAGGAAAAAACGTGAAATTATTAATTTCTATAAGTTCTTTATGGTCAGGGACCTTGCCTGACACATAGGCAGTTTGCAGTGAATGTTCACTGAATGAATAAATGGAAATCTACTATTAGAGAAAAAACAAATTTGTGAAAAGTCATTCACCAATCTGGATTTTAATTCACCAAGATTTTGTATAAATTTTTAGAGTTACAAGAATTATTAGAGATGATTCGTTGATTCAACAACATGAGTACCTACTATGTGCTAGTCAGAGGGACTGGAAAACGGGCTACCCCAGTTCTCTATTCTAAGTGTGAGGAAACAGGCATGAATTTCCTACACCTCAGGTACCTTGAGGTGGAGCTGAGACCAGAACCCAGATATCCTGATTTTCAGTCCTTTGCATGTCCCACTCAGCCATGTTCCTTCTAGGAATTAAGTACTCTGGAGACCACTGTCTACATGTGTCCCTGAGACCTTATGTGGTAAATACACAGGACTGCACATTCCAAAAGTGGTGTACCCTTCAGTCTGACTGAAATAACAATTCACACAAATGAATGAGCGTAGCCTTTTGGAAAGGGTATTTTTCCAAAAATGTAACATCACACCGAGATGAGTCATATGAGTGTGTCACAGGTAAGATAACAATACCTTCCTAAATTCCCATCAGGAATCTAAAAACGTACTAAACTCAAGGAAAGAGGTATGCAATAATGTCAAAAATTCTGACACTAAGTACAATTTTAGTCACAGAAAATTTTGTATAATAATGAAGAACATTGAAAATTTAGAGTGGATAATGCACATATTTCATCATTACTTTAACCCACTCTGGAGCAACTGAGAAATATTTTGATCTGCGTGGCACCTGTAACCCCACCAAGGTAGAGAAGTTTCTATATGACTTAAGGTCCTTCAATTTCTTTTACTCTCATTCAATAATCACAAGATATCCTCTAATTTAGATTTTATTTCTCAAGGAGACATCTATTGAGAAGGTACTATTCCAACTAGTCAAAGTGAACATAGTCCACCTGGCAGTTATGTTTTTCAGTGTAAATTAATAAATTGGCATATTGGTTCATCAATGCTTTAAAATTTAATGTAAATTTTGGTTAATGTAAATTAGCTCCCCAGAGAGAACTGAAAATCCAATTTCAGAATTTAAAAATGTAAAGAATATAATGTGCTCTTTGGTATAGGACCATGGCAGTGTATGTTCCCACACTCTTCGCATGTATGGTATTTCTCTTCCATGTACTGATGGCAAAATTCTGGACCCACGGAGACCTCACTGCTACACCAACACCTAATGGAACTCAATCTACAGTGGTCATCTAGTAGGTCCCTCACACACCTCTCATTTACACCGCCTTGTAACTAGACGCTCCCTAAACATAAAAAGTGGGATATATTCTTGTACATTCTTTGTTGTGGAGAGAAGGGAACTAGGAAACTTATCTGCAGTGAAGTTTCTGTGTTTTTTATGGAAGGTCTCAGCCTAATCTGTGTACATATCCAGGCATTTCCAGAGGGCAGAGAGCATAGAACCAATAAAATGTCTTTATGAAAGTGCCAAATGAGCCTGAGGGAAATAAAAAATGATAAGGGGACACTTAGGGTTTTGGCTCCTTCTCTGTAGCCCCACCTTTAGAAATGAGGATACAGGGTTCACTCCTTAGAGTCTTAGAAGCATATGTACTGGAAAGGGAAGAAACTTAATGAGGTTGGGGGAGACTGATAGTGGGGACACACTGAATGAGGTCAATGGGGAAGAATAATTCTGAGTAGTTGACTTAAGAGAACTTTTGACCCAGAATGCTTGAATTTGAGTCAGGTTTTGGTCTGCTCTAATTAACTTAAAGAGCAAGTACACAGGGCTCGCTGTTAGTGGAAATGTAAAAAGTTCTGATAGGCATGAGGAAGGAATAGCTCCTTCTAACCCTCTTTGCCAAGGCATCCATTAGAGCAGAGTAAAGGAGCAGCCTTGATTGGAACCATGGCTGATGTTATAACCAGGAGGCCATGCCATCCATGTGGGAGATGTCTGTAGGACAGAGCGTGGGTGTCAGTTTGTGACATTCAGGAGTATTTAGATGCATCCTGGTGACATGTCATTAAACTGGACTAGCAGGATTTGGGAAAGGTGGTTGTGTGAGAGTTTTTGCAAATTTGTTAGTCTGTGCTGAGCCATATTTTAAAAATTGTCGTTATAGCCTGTAGTGGGTTGTATAGTGTTTCCACCAAATTCACATACATCCAGAACCTCAGAATGTGACCTTATTTGGAAATAGGATCTTTCCGGATGTAATTAGTTAAGCTTCTAAGGTAAAATCATCCTGGATTTAGGGTGGGCCCTAACTCCGATAACTGGTGTCTTTATAAGAGACAGGAGAGGGAGATTTAGACACACACAGAGACACAGGGGAAGAAGGTCATGTGAAGATATAGAAAGAGATTGGAATGAAACAGCTACAAGCCAAAGAATACCAAGAGTTGCCAGGAGCCACTAGAAGCTGGAAGAGTGGCATGGAACAGACACTCCCTCAGAGACTCTAGAAGGAACCAACCCTGCCAACACCTTTATTTCAGACTTCTGGCCTCCAGAAGTAGCATCCCTAGGAAACTAACACATAACCCATGTTCCTCAATTTTATATCCAGTCAAGGGTGGCCCATGGAAAAATGCACTGCGTATTTATTTATTTAGCTATCGAATAGAGATAATTTTTATTCCTCCTCATCTCTTCCCTCCTCAAGCACTCCAGATACATAAGCAAATCACACACTAAAAAGCACTCACGGATAAGGACTCAAGGGTCAGGAGTCACAAGCAATATTCAAAATAGTTCTTTTTATTCTCTGATTAATCTAGAGACAGGATATTTAAATTACTCTATTTTAAACCAATATGTTTTTATCTCTATTATTTTAGTAACTTCTTTTATAAGAAAATATTTTGGCTATTGGGTAGAGTTCATTTTAATAAAGTATACAAATTCCTTGGTGGGGTGGAACACTAGATACGTGGCAGCAACACACATTGCTTCCATTTCCAAAAGCGAGAGATTTCTACTACAGAATCACAAATCAACAAAACCTGTAATCACAACAAAGTTAGGACCACTGGACCTTTCTTGTAAAGGATGTGAAGTTATGTGTTCAAGTCAGCTGTCAATCGCATAAACATAATATTCTTTTTCCCTGTTGTTTGTCCAATGTCCTCCTCCTCCTCCAACAGAGTGGATGAATGACACTACAAACGAACCCTCTTGTTTGGCAACACAAGTTGATCAAACATTGAAGAGACCTTGACCCACGTTTCTTTTATCTTTAACCTTTAACTCAGGTTCTTTCAGCCCTAGCACTGGCCTCTTCAGGTTTTGTTCTTAAAGTAAGCCAGGCGCTTTTAATTTTGGGTTTCCCTGTGCCTCCCTCCAGTAGTCAATCCTAACATCCCAGAAGCTTGCCCATTGTCCTCTATCTGCGTGTGTGAAATAACATGGTTCTGAAATAGGAGGATACAATGCTGTTTTTTTCCTCTTTTCTTTTATTTCTGTCCTTTGTTGCTCTCTTGTGCTTTTGGATACCGCTTGCTTATCCTCACCCCCCTCCTCAGCATTTGCATACTCTTTATTTTTCTTCCCTGACAGAAGTCTGCTGGCCAACTGTGGAATGCAGTGGCATTGGCAAAAGTTCCAGGCCCAGGTCCTTACGACTTGCACTGCTCTACTAACCTTGGAAAATGGCAGGATATGTTGAATAAAATAATAAATACAAAGCTAAAGTATGTTTTTAAAAAGAGCATGTATAAGAGAAGGGATTAAAAATGAAAATAGAGGGCCGGCCCTGTGGCTTAGCGGTTAAGTGCGCACGCTCCGCTGCTGGCGGCCCAGGTTCGGAACCCCGGGCGCGCACCGACGCACTGCTTGTCCGGCCATGCTGAGGCCGCGTCCCACATACAGCAACTAGAAGGATGTGCAACTATGACATACAACTATCTACTGGGGCTTTGGGGAAAAAAAGGAGGAGGATTGGCAATAGATGTTAGCTCAGAGCCGGTCTTCCACAGCAAAAAGAGGAGGATTGGCATGGATGTTAGCTCAGGGCTGATCTTCCTCACAAAAAAAAAAAAAAAAAAAAAGAAAATAGGTTGTATCAAAGAAAACACAGGCAAAAATAATAAGAAAAAGAACTAGTGAAAGTAAATGCATTGCTCAAGCCCTATGAGTTTATATTCAGACGAGAAAATGGATGAGTGGATAGGTGACTTGAAGCTAGGATTTGGTGGAAGAATAGAGATAAGAGTAAGAAGTAAGTAAAATAAGAATCGGAAATCAGAAGACGACAGAACGGAAAGTTTAGGTAATCAGAAAGAGGAAACAAATGAAATAGTGAGAAAATAATAAAGAAAAATGAAAAAAGAAGAAATATCAGTATGAGGCATAAGAAAAAGAACAAGAAATAACAGGGAGAGCCAGCCGTGAGGGTCTAGTGGTTAAAGTTCAGCGCTCTCACCACTTTAGCAGCCTGGGTTCGTTTCCTGGTCATGGAACCACACCACCTGTCTGTCAGTTGCCATGCTGTGGCAAGGGCTCACATAGAAGAACTAGAAGGACTTAGAACTAGGATATACAACCATGCACTGGGGCTGTGAGGAGAAAAAAAAAAGAGAAAGAGAAAGATCAGCAACAGATGTTAGCTCAGGGCGAATCTTTCCCTGCAAAAAAAAAAAAAAAAAAAAAAAGAAATAACAAGGATAGAATTGAAGGTAACAAAGAGGTACATTTCAGGAAAGGCCACATCTGGCCACTGCTTTCTAGTGAGCAGATTTCAAAAATTATGCCAGCATGTCTTTATCTCCTTTTGAAAGGCAGTATGACTGAGTGGAAAAGCTTTGGCCTGAAAGAAGGATTATACTCTAGTCCTGTTTGTTACTTTCTTGTTGAATGATCACTGATAGGTCACTTAACCCTTCTATTTTGTTCCCAAGGTAAAATAAAAGCATATTTATGGCCTTTTTGCTCTCTAAGAAGCTATGACTTTATGTATTCTTAAATAAATTTTAGTCAAAATTATTAATCAGGAGTCAACATGGGAATGTTGATTTTAAATATCTGTATTTATTCACATACTTAGGTTTTACTGCAATTTACTCATACTTTAATTTTCTTGTCTATTCCTTTTTATATCCCCAGTGGAAGGTGATAACACATGAAAATAGGTACAACAACTTGTCGTGCTTAAGCTATCTGGATCTGTGACAATAAGAGAATGTGCTAAATTATTTTTAAAAATGTTAGTTTGAGATGGCTCATTTCAATAGTTCCTTGAACTACTGAACAAATGTGTTCTTTTAAGGCCTAAAACACACAGTGAAGGTTATAGGTTGATTGCCCAGTCCAGATACGATTGAGAGACCAAGTGCTTTTGTAATTTTTATTTATTTATTTATTTTTCCACCAAAGCCCCAGTAGATAGTTGTATGTCATAGCTGCACATCCTTCTATTTGCTGTATGTGGGACACGGCCTCAGCATGGCCGAAGAAGCCGTGCGTTGGTGCGCGCCCGGGATCCGAACCCGGGCCGATAGCAGCGGATCGCATGCACTTAACCGCTAAGCCACAGGGCCGGCCCCCAAGTGCTTTTGGAATCAAGCAACAGAAAATCCAGTTAAATAGTGGCTTACACATGTAACATGTATGGTAGTTGACAGTTGCTGAAATAGCCTCAGCTATAAAATGGGATCATCCAGGAGCCTGACTGTTTTTTATCCTTCAGCTTTGCCATCCTTTTGTACTTGTTGCCTCATGGTTGCAAGATAGCTGCCACATCTCCGGGCATTATGTCTTTACGTCAGTATCACAGGCAGGAAGGGATAAGCTCGTGTATGCTCCTTTTGAGGCTAAAAGGGAAATGCCAGGTTTCCCTTGATGTCTCATTGACCAGAACTGGTTCACATGCCACTTCTGGACCAAATCACAAAAGGAAGGGAATGAGATCATTATGAGTGACCTAGACCAATCATGACTCACTCCCTGGGGCTAAGTCAGGATCCTACATGGCCTGAAATCAAAAGATGTCTGTCCACTGCAAAATCATGTTTTTCTTAGCAGGGAGGAAAGGGATAATGAGCACTGGGTGGGCAACTAACAGGCAGACTTGTGATAGCTAAGAGACCTATATGGGCAAAATCTAGAGAAGTTGTTTAATTGGTGGTTGGTAGTTCAAGAAATATCAATTGGATAGGATTTTGAACTAATGTAAGCACACACTTTCTCTTTAAAAACTCAAAGACACCCTAAAAGATAACAAATTCAATGCTCCATCTGAGAACGATTATGAGACTAAAAGCTCCTGGTAAAATCTTGTGTAAGACTGCAACTAACAAACAATTGCTAGAAAGAGATTCCAAAGGGGCGATGATCAGTCCTACTTAAGTAGCTCACTCCTTTTAGAAAATAATAAAGTCCTCCTTATACCACTTTTTATATATTTTCCCCTCTCTACATTTATTTCCATTATTTGTTTTATTTTTAATTCTATTTCTGCACAGATTTTTCCCCCATTTTCTTTGTCTACTAATTACCTTTCAGTTTGGTTTCATTCTTTAGACTCTGACTCACTGTCTACTTTGTTCTAATGTTAAATACGCAGCACTGCACATCTGATGCTTACAACAGTTCATTGGATTTTTCCACCTCTTTCAGATATGTGCTCAAGTTGGCTCTTCTACCAAAGCCAGGTTATCTCACTGATTTATATCACCCAGGCGTCTTCGCCCAACACACACTTTGATTCTCCCCATTCTTTCTCTTCATAGATATTTGTGGCCAACACGGTGCCCTTGTCATTATCCAGAAGCAAGTGTAGGCAAACAAAACCATATTTTTTTCTTTTGCTGAACTAGAACTATGTATGGATCCTTCTCTTCTCACCTTGATCCCTTTCATTCTAATAAATTCCAGTCTCTTCTTCCACATTTACACACTCTAACCCTTTACCTTGTTTATTCTTTTCTTTTTATTCTTTGCCTCTTCCTCTGGCCAGCTACCAGATAGGGGTGCTCAAGCAAAGAATGCATTCGAGCATAAATGAATTGGCTTCCTTGCCCACAGCATGTCCTGTGGGGAGAGGCAAGCCTTGGAACATCTGGTGTACCTCCCTCCTTTGCTTACAGAGGCCAGAAGGGAGAGAGAAGACTAGAGGTTTAGTATTAGGCACGTTGGAACCAGTATAGGGTCAAGTGGAAATAGCTCCTTTTCCCAGAGGCTGAGTCTAACTGGAGTTAGGGAAATAATAAAATAAACTGGAACCTCACAGATTCCAAAGAAAATTATTTCTTTACCTACTCTCCCACTTCTCCACATCATAAAAACAAGATTGGTAGGATTGAACATGAAATGAAAAGTTAGCAAAAATCTGGTGAGTCTGAGGCATGTGAAATATCAACCAAGTCAATTCGGTAATGAAAATGAATTTCTCATTTCTCTAAAAGGAACTAGTATTAACCAAGTAGCTAACATATGCCAGGTACTTTGATTTTATACTTAATCTCGTGTTTAATTTAATCCTCTATTGAATTTAATTCTCTATTGTACTTCATTGTTCCTGATGTCTACATGATAAAATCATAACAGATCTTTTCTTTATTATCATCAAAACAGCAATGCCTCATTAAAAGGGAGCAAACACAGGGTATTTGTTAATTTACTTAATCAGTTTATATAGTTTGTAAAAGTATTCATTAAAGAGTGCAAGACACAAAATATGCATTTAATGAATCGTCTATAAAGTTATCATGAGCATGTTTTAAAAATATGAAATTAAAGTGAAAGAATGTTTAGACAAATTGACTAAACATCCTTAAATGGTTCAAAACTAGTAAATTGTTAAAGGAAATCTATTAGAATTCAAAGTTTTCCAAAACTGGTTGGAATGGCTATATCAAAAATGAAATGCATATTTCATTTCATATACAAATAGGTAACTTTATCATTGAATGAACTGGCCTTAAGCCAATGAGTTTTAGGTGTGTGTACCTGATAACATAGCAAGGCTTTGAAATGGTAGGTGTTCAAATGCTTTGCCTCCTGAGTCATCTCTGCTGTGAGTGGCGTCTGTGAGACAATGTGTGCCCCTGTATGTGACACACTCTACTCTCAGGTGGTCCAACACGAACAGCTTCAGCAAGGGGATGACAGTTTTAGCAGCTCTGTAGCCTGTGCCTGTCCTCTGACCCCTGACTGGACTCTGGCTCCGTATCTTATCTTGCTCCCTGTATTACAACTTTCTTTTGGCACAGGCGTGCTTGGCTCTTAGTGTTTTACTTGTGTACACCTATCCTTGACTCTGAGTTGTAGCTCCTGCCCAGTCCTCATGCCAACCTGGGTACAACAACTTGTGAAATAGTGCCACTGGTGATATTTGACACAGACACCATGTGCTTCTCAGTGAAAAGATCAAAGCACTCCTCACGTCTGACCAAGTGCTGGCTGAAAAGGATGGGCTATATCAGAAACACAGTGACCAGTTTGTGCACGTTCTCAAGGCTGTGGCTGGCAATTTAAAATGAGGTGTGCTATTGGAAATAACTAGTGACAAAGACTCAGCACATTAAGGGGGCTGCTGAAAAATGTTTGTGGCTTGTTTACAAATAAATCACCTTTAAACAATTTACCAAGCTGCAGAAGCTGGGCTATTGTGGCAATTCTAACCCAAAAGGCACCTAGACAATAATCCGATACCTCTGGGATAAATCAAATAAGAAAAGGTTTTGTGCACTAATGGTCGGGGTTCCTATAGTATGAAAATATTAGATTAAGATTCATAGTCCTGGAATATTGTAGCTGCCTTGCATTTACTGACTGAGTATGAAGCACACACCAACCATGGCTGGAGACAGAAATGCTTCTCACTGATTTAATCCCCTTCTGACAGCTTCATAGAAAGAGTCCTAGAAGATTTTACGGTTTATTCTGGGGAAATACGTTTGTGTTTGGGGACTCTCTCTTTTTTTTTTTTTTTTTTTCTTTTGGTAAGGAAGATTAGCCCTGAGCTAAGATCTGTTGCCAATCCTCCTCTTTTTGCTGAGGAAGATTGGCCCTGGGCTAACATCTGTGCCCATCTTCCTCTACTTGATATGTGGGACACCTGCCAGAGCATGGCTTGATAAGCAGTGCATAGGTCTGCACACAGGATCTGAACCTGTGGACCCTGAGATACTGAAGCAGAGTGTGCAAACTTAACTATTACGCCACTGGGCAGGCCCCAGGGGGACTCTTTTTTTTTTAAACCAATGTTATCCACTAATTCAAATTGTGGATCAAAATATTATTAAGAAAATAATATTACCTGAGAAAAGATTTTAATAGAACATGACTGTGACTTTCAATGATACTGTAACATTTTAATATGCAATTTATAATTTTTTTGCAGCTGCAAGAGTTCTGTTCAGGTTACATCGTCATCATCATCATCATCGTAATAATCACCATTATTAAGTACCTACCTATGTCTGAGACTCTGAAGGTGCTTCACAGATATTAACTCATTCAGTCTTTACCACAAGCCCAAAATGTAGGCATTTCATTCCTATTTTATAGGTGATAACATTGATTCATAAAAATATGAAATAGTTTCGCTGAGATCCCATAACTAACAAGGAGCAGAGGCAGGATTCAAGTCCAGATATGTCTTACTCTATCTGCAAAATGGAGAAAATAATAACTAACACACAGAGTAATTGTGAGAATTAAATGAAACTTAATCCTCACAATTCTTCCTTATGTATAAGGAAATATTCTGTGAGCTTTTAAGCGGATATGTAACTGCTAGGTGTTGTTAATATTGTTGAAGAGCTTTGGAATAAACTAGACCCTTTGCCGTTGGACAACTTCTTAAAGTTTTGAGGTATGGTCCTTCTACATACGGCATCCTCAAACTGAGAAAATGACCAAAGAGGAGCTATAGGGTAACAAGAAGACACCCCTGGCCCATTGAGCTGTGATGCAGAAACAAAGAATAATGCTTTGAATGGTCTTGAGGAGGAAGAGATACAGTGACCGCAGAGTTGATCTGAGGGGTGAGAAAATCACTTGCGAGAAGGCTGCTTGCTTCAACTTCTGGTTCACTAATCAGTTTAACAGAAAAGCAGCTGTGTTCCACTGCCCAAGGGTCAACAGCTGCACATTTTTCACTCCACCTTTATGAGGGTCAAATTGTTTAACAGCAAACAAATATTGGTGATTTTTTTCCTAGAAAGCAAGTGTCAGACTCATTGGTGTGGTCTTTTCCATTCATCCCTATAGGCCACATAATTTTTTTCACGTCTACATTTACAGCTATAGATACTGCAAACCACAACCATTAATATTCATAATGATGAACTCTCAAATCCTTTCTGAAGTGATATTATGCCCTGTGTGACCTGCCCACGAAGACAGGAAATCAGAGTATATTATAGAAACGCTTTCCACTGAAAAGAATTAAGATGTTAAAATTCTGCCCTCCACTTTCAACTTCAGTCTCTAGAAATATGTTTAATTAATATTTATATATTAATTAGTGTTAAATAATAGTTTGCTATTTATAAAGCCTTTTTATATATACTGAATGCACTTAACCCTTATAAGTTTTCAATTTCTTTGAGAATATGGTGCCAGGAAAATGCTATATGTCCTCAGAGAAACTGGTATTCACTCTCCTTAATGAAAACTAAATATATGTAACCTCATTTTTCCCTTCATGCCCTGGCTTCTAGGAACCTCAGATTCTAATGTGATGAATATTTATGGCTATTATATCATGCTTTATAGTTAGCATGCTTTCTCTCTTCTCTTTGTTCTGACTTTCTGTTTCATCAGACTCAGGTGATTACGTATATAATTTTTCATAATCTGCTTCAAATGTTTTGAAAGAGGGTACATATGAGAAAATAAAGAAATGAATGGATGAATAATTTGGCTATTATTGTCTTAATTTCAGAGATAGGTGAAGCTACCTGAGCAAAGCTATAAAGCTCATAAGTGGCAGAGCTGGGGCTTCATCTCAGCTCTCGTGATTCCAAATCCCATGTTGTTTCCAGAATGATCCATCCCTGGAGAATAAGGTGAGCTAAGATTTTACTCATTGCCTTGCCTCAAGGAGTAAAACTATTATCTATACTGTTGCCTTCACTGTCTTCTTGAGAATGCTTAAATTCTTGAGAAAGAAGGAAAAAGAAAGGAATACTTCTCTTGGCATTCCTAGATGTTCCAAACATTCAGTTTGGATATTGTCCATGTTCAAAAATGGGAATTGAGCTGGATTGTGGGACATCAATATGGCTGCTAGACCTATTGCCTCCCATCTCATCCTAAATAGGAGGAAAAGCTGCTTCTTTCCGAACAGTCCACACATCTTTGTCTATTGAGATAGTGCAGCAGCTGCCACCGGTTCTCCCTGCAGCTCAGCATGAATTTTTCTCTTTGTTGGAAAGAAGATATAAAAAGTCAATGCATTATTTATAGTAGTTATTTTCATCATTACATATTCACAATAATTGAAAGGTGGAAGAAGAGTATAATAGAATGGGAAGAAAATGATCTGCAGCAACTTCAGAAACATTCATAGGAAATGTTCAGCTGCTAAAAAAAACGCTAAAAACAAACACTGGATCTTAAAATACCATGTAAGCCACCCACATCTGCAAAGTTTTATTTCTGCTATTTATTTGTCCAAAGCAATCGAATTAGTGTGAAATAGAACCTGAAGGAGAATTCTCAATTCCCTACGTGTTAGAAGGCCTGTAATGAGGTTGTTGACTCACAGAGTGAGCGTAACTTCTGATGATTAGCCCATCATCCTAATGAGGAGGCCAAGACAGTGTATTCTGCTCTGACACAACTTTAATCCATTTCATAACTAAGCACTATACCATCGATCCCAGCCAACTGGCTATCAAATATATGTTCTCAGTTACATAGATGACGTAGATGGATCAATCTAAATTTATAACCCTCATGAAATACACACACCTCACCCCCCACATTCTTTACTGATGTGTGTTCCCATTACTACCTTCATCTACAAAGGGTAGTGTACACTAATCCGATATAAACAATGTATTTTCTACGACAAGGCACTAAACCTTAGGTTCCCATGTGTGATATGAGTTTGGACTGGATAGCACAAAGGATCTTTGTCCATTAGGAGGCTTTCAGCTAAACCTAACAGAAACTTTGACTCAAAATGTCATAAACCCTAATAAAAATGTGTTATCCTACGTGAGAAGAAGTCTGGAGGCTCTTACTAGGTGGCTCCAAGGCCAGTTAGTTTAGCGGCTTAATGACATTATGGTTGTAGCTGAGGTTCTTTCCATCTTTGGCTCTGTTATGCTCCTGTTGACTTAGCCTCTGTCCATCTCCTTTCATGGTCACACATGTTGGCACAGTTCCAGATATAGTACATATGCACAAGAAGGTCAAGTGGAAAAAGAGATTATTTTTCCTCATGAGTCTTTTTTTATTAGTAATGACGTCTTTTTCTGAACCCTCCAGCAGACTTCCCCTAATGTTTCACTGGCCAGAATTGCATCACCCTCCCTTCCTTATACCGCAAGCAGAGGGAATGAGATGACTATAGCTGACTCAACGATGTTAAGAAGAGAATGGGCTACCTGAGCAGAATTTTAGTTCTCTTAAAATGGAGGAAGCAGAAGAATTGATGTTGGGCTAGCAATCAAAAATGTCTCCTCAACTCCACACTTTGCCCAACCAACATCTAAATATATACCCTTTGTCCCATTCACACTTGGTAAAAAGTGCTTACATATACATAAAATATACCCACTACCTCCCTAAAGGGAGATAGCCCAAAGCCTCATCAGTCAACACATCAAGTCTACATTCAGGACTTCTTGGCTTTTGTTTTTAGCTTCTTCCATCACGGTCTGTGGACATACGGCTAAAAACAAATTTTCATCACTAGCAGATCTAATGTAAAATAGGATAAATTCTACCTTTATCTTACCAAAAAATCAACTCCAATTCTGAAAAGGAGACAATGGGAAACAGCTGACAACAGTCACTGGTCCATAACATTTACTTTCTGTTGGATGAGAGTAGCGAGGACTTCCCATCCTGGCAGAAGAGAGAGATACTTGGTCACCCAATTGTACAGCCCCAGTTCTACTTTCAGGGATGCTTTCTTTTCTTTGTTGTGGCAGAGAGGGTTAGCTGCTCTCTAGTACTGGTTTCATCTTCCTCCTGGGCACACAGCCAGGCCACCTTTCTCAGCCTTCCTTGCACGTACTTGTAGCCATGTAGACTGAGTTCTAGTCCACAGAATATTAGTGGCAGTGCCATGTGTCACTTCCAGGCTGGGCTCCTAAAACCACCAGTATGTATGCTTGTATGTTCTTTTTTCCCTCCTTCCAGCTCGCTGAAGTGGAGATACCTGATAGGATTAACCTAAAACACGGTGTTTAATATGGTAGAACCTCTTTCAGTGTGGATCCTTGAATTACTGCATGGATAAACACTGTGCCAACCACTCTTCACTTGCTCAGTCCTGTTATGTGAATAAGAAATAAAATTTCTGCTGTGTTTGAGACATTTAAATATTGAGTTTATTTGTTATGGCAGTCACCCTATCCAGACTAATATAATTCTCCTTTACGGCAACATTGGAGATGAAGATTGGGGAAAATGCTCTTTCTGGGGGCTGCACAGCTTTAGTATTCTATACCCTGTAGGTGGGAGTTTAGGAACTCAGGGAATTGCCTTAGTGACTGAGTAGTTACAGCCCATTGTTTATTAACCTTGGGCTTTCTTTGGTAATACAATTCCTGTAAGAACTCGGTCGGCTTCAGGTGCTTCCAGTCAACTCCATGGGCTAATAACACAGCCAAAGATCTTTTCTAGAAATAGACCGTGAGCCTGAGAATTCCTGACTCTATGCCATGGACTTCTACATGATGCCGGTCCTCCTAGACCTCAGATTAATGACCTCTGCCTTGAGGCAATTTAAAACAATAACCTTGGGTAGGAAGGCAATACCCATAATCCAATCTTGGCCATCTGGGTTTTTCTCCGTGTCAGGCAGAAACAACTTTACAAAAATTGTTTAAGATGGGCCTGGAAGATTAAGCTTGTCTTTTGGCTTAAATTTATCTGCTGCCGCTAAATCTCCTGCTTCCCTCTTTTTTTTTTTTTTTTAAAGATTTTATTTATTTAATTTTTTCCCCCCAAAGCCCCAGTAGATAGTTGTATGTCATAGCTGCACATCCTTCTAGTTGCTGTATGTGGGACTCGGCCTCAGGATGGACGGAGAAGTGGTGCCTCTATGCGCACCCGGGATCCGAACCCGGGCCACCAGCATTGCAGTGCGTGCACTTAACCACCAAGCCACAGGGCCGGCCCTCCTGCTTCCCTCTTTAACATGATCCATCCTTAGTCTTGTTTCTTTCCCACGGAATCTCACTGAAAGGCATCTGTTGATGTTCCTACCGTTTCCCCTAATACCAAAGCCTCCCTAGGCCCATGATCTGTGTTTAAGAGCCACAGATAGTTTAACCTATTGCTTCACAACTACATAAAAAAGAGTCACTAACTTCCCAGTCAGTTTCTTCACTGATAAGTACAGCACCTCCTCCATTTACCCTATTCCTTATTTTAGGTTCTGTTACTTTCAGCATCTCACTTCTGGATCAAATATCTGTATCAGTAGGTAATTTAGTTGCCAGAATAAAAAACCAAATCTATCTGATTTAAGGAGGAATTGAATTTACTGAAAAGATAATGGGTAGGAATTACGTGGGGATGAAAAACTGGACCAGAGGATGTGTAGTCAGGAACAATGGCACAAATTACATGCAGAACTGGCTGGATGAGAACACAACTTCTACTGTCACTAAGTACAGCATTCCGCAGCTCACACTGCTGATGCCACCAGCAAGGAGCACTGGGTGCTGCCATTGCCACAGCTACTGACACTGCTCTGAGAAATCAATCTTGCTGCCATAGCCCTGCTGCAAGAAATATTTCTTTGCCATTCCACATTCCAGATCCCAGCGTAAAGTGTGGAAATTGCATCTCGTTGGCTGAGCCTAGGTCTCGTGCATGCTCTTGACCTGCAAGGGAGACTGGAAAAATGAGGAGGAGCTGGCATTAGTTTCTACCTCTAACTCATAAAATGGGAACTCCCTCAAGTGAGGGAGTTGTGGCTCAGATATGGGGCAGCCATAAAGAAGGACAAGTATGTCCTATAGTCCTTTTAAGCTATTTGAAAATGTGCTATCAAAGCTTCTCTTTTCTAACAGAAAGTTAAAACTTACAATTCATATTAATTCATTCAACAAATACTTTTTTGTGTTTCCCGTGTGTCAGACACAATGATTAGTTGCTTTTCTGACCTTTTTATGTCTTTGAGAGTGAGAGTCTCCTTTCCTGGAACTCACCTCTGATTGATGCTGCCAGGGGCATCCCCAAGATGAGACCCAATTTAGGCCATAGCATATTCCTCCAAAATCTACAGTCATCCTCCTCATTGGGGGGTTTCCACTAGGAGGTAAGTATCTGGAGACTATGTAATTTTAGTTCCAATTCACTTGGGTTAGAATTTCTTTAGAGACAACACAACAACTTCTCAATAATGTTCACATATGAACCCAGAACAAAGGCCATGAAAGGCTTACCCTACCTGTGCTAGGACATTTGTGAAGCTCAGCCTGAGCCAGCTACCAAGCACTTGTCTCCAGTGTTTCCTTAAAATCTTGATGCCGGCTAATTCACAGTGCCTCATAACCCATCATCTTTGTAAAAAAGGAAATGCCTTGGGCTATCTATTCTCTTCGTATGAAGAAAAATTCCATCATCTTAATCATCATCCTAGAAGACTTATTACACCATCTTGATTGGCTTTAAACCTGGTTTTCTCCCAAGGATACAATTTCCCCTAGCCCTTTCAACTAAAACTAACCATTCCTCTTCCTTTTCAGCATTAGGCTTGGGTACATGTGTATGAGTGATCTAGAGTGGGAGCCAATCCCCAGTACTGCTCCAAAGCATTGTTCTCCCATCATTGTGTAAATACCCCTTGTCCTAAGAGGGTTAAACTATTCAGCTTGAGTACCCTCTACGCTTCCCTCTAGACAGCCTTCTACAAATACATAGAGTCTTTCATCTGACTTACATTCGTCGTCTTCACTCCTCATCCAGCCACTATTCTAGATGACTTGTCTGTCCGTGTGGACACGCCCAACGTTCTAACCTCATGTGACTTGTCCTTCTCATCTCAATGACTGGCAATCTCATTCTACTCCTTACCCATGACTGCTCAGGGAATGTTCTCATCCCCAGGGACTGCTTCAGCACTGAAACCTTCAACTCAGATTTCCCATTTGCTAATCACAGTCTCCTCTTCTTTTAGCATTTTCACCTATTAGCTCCACTGATTCTTTGACTGCATGGAGATATTCGGTTGCTTAATCTCTTGATTTTTCTCCCAATTTTGTCAGTCTCTTTGGGTTGTCCTTCTCTTCCATATCTAATCTAAACTCGGGAATCTGATAATTTTTTCTCCTATCTATACTCTCTATTCTCTTGCCTCATTTACTTATACCTTTTCTTCCCTCCCGACTCCCCAGGAAAACTCCTGCTTTATATCAATCTGTCTACTTTGTCAGCAACTCCACCTAGGTCCACACATTAGGTGCTTACTAAATGTTGAATTAATTAAATTAGTTGCACTTTCCACATTAGATGTTACCAATGCCTCAGACCATTGTAGAGCTGAACATTTTAGCTGCCTTTGGGTTGCTGGGAATCTGTTACAATCAACTTACCACTATAGCCAGTTCTGAAGAATCTTCCTTGATCTCTCTCTAGCACTACACTAATACCAGTGGTCAGTTACGAGAAACCTAATTGATTTGAAGTGAATTAAGAGCACTTATGAGTAATTCTTTTCAACATTTTTAGTGACTTTTCTGTTCTAGGATGTAGAAGGGAACCCAGGAAACCACTCCAACTGCGGTGGATGGTGCATGTGAGGAGGAAGAGCAATCTCATTTTTGCTGATGGGAACTCACAAGGAGAGAAATGTTCTTGGCATTCTCACACTGGAGCAAGTGATAAATTTCCTTACAGAAACCAAGATATTGCTTCCACAAAACATTAATAGACATTACGTGGAGAAGCATGAGAAATGGGCATGTGTCAGATAAGTTTAGAACTAACTGCTTGGTTAAACGGTTAAAGACATGAAACATTTTTTTCATGTAATTTCTGTATAATACTTTATTATTATTATTATTTTTGTATAATACTTTAATACATATGACAAGCCTCCTTAGGAGCAGGTATGGGGGACACTGAATGCAGTAATTCCCCAACTGTTATGACCACTAACTCTTTTTCTAGGAGCATCATGTGAGACTAATATTTCTTGGAACGCACTTTGGAAAATGCTGCCCTTGACCAAACCATTTTTAACTCAAGCCTCAAGCGTGCAATGGGCTCTTAACTTCGGTCTCTTTCTTTTTGTGCCTACCATAGCCATGTTAAAGTTCTTTTGTACAATGATTTGTTGAATAGCACTGGTTTACTGAGCCAGCCCCGGTGGTCTAGTGGTTAAGATTCGGCGCTCTCACTGCCATGGTCCAGGTTTGTTTCCGGGTCAGGGAACCACACCACCCATCTGTTGGTTGTCATATTGTGGTGCCTGCGTGTTGCTGAAAGACATGCCACAGGTATTTCAAATACCAGCAGGGTCACCCATGGTGGACAGGTTTCAGCAGAGCTTCCAGACTAAGACAGACTAGGAAGAAGGACCTGGCCACTCACTTCTGAAAAAACTGGCCATGAAAACCCTATGAATAGCAGCCAAACACTGTCTGATACAGCGCCGGAAGGCGAGACGATGGCACGAAAACTCCTGGCAGGCTTCCACTCTGCTGTACACAGGGCTGCTAGCAGTCGGAATTAACTCCACGGCACTAACAACCACAACCTGACTTATTGAGTGTCTACTATGTGCCTACTCTCTGCTTGGCGCTGGAGCTACAAAGATGAACAAGGCATATGGTTCCTGCCCTCAAAAAGTTCATACTCTACCAGAGGAACCAGACACAACGGAAATGATTAGGTTAAATGTTCAAAAGCCATATGAACATGGCATTCGGCAATAATGGCACAAAGAAGAGTGACAATGAGTCCTGGGGGGGGGGCATCCTCTGAGCAAGCTGTAGCTGCCACTTACTGACTGCCTAACTGATACCCATTCCCCACCTCACAACAGTCCCCTTATTTCTGCTTGGAAAATTCTTGTGTTTCCTGGGAAGCTGATTCTACCAGTGCTAATCTAGTCAGCACTTCCATCCCTCTGAGCAAGGACAAACTCAGGAGCAGCAGATGCCCTGAGCAGCTCCAATTAGAATGAATCCCAGGAATTATGCCTGGAATGTTGTGACCCTGAATTTTTGCCTCTTGATATACTGCAGCCATTTCTGGTACTCTGAGAAAAACCAGACTGGAACAAAGTAGGATACAGAGGAGGGCGGAGCTGGGAGACGCACAAGGAGATGAGCCAAAGACCTTTGGATCAGGTGCATTAAAGCTTACCCTACCTCTGCACTTTTCAGTTCTCTGAGTAACACATTCCAAATTGCAAAGCCAATTTGTCTTTAGTTTTCTGTTTCTTGCATTTGAAATATCGTAAGTGATATAATTGTGTGCCCATGCCTTTGCCTGGTCATTCTCTCCAACTAAAGTAGCCACCTGTCCTGACCTGGGTCCTACTCAAGTTCTACCATCACCTTGTATCCCTCCCGGGTCAGCTGAGTTCATAGTGCTCTCTCCCTCCTTTACCACTTATTTGCACCATGTTCATTTAGTACTTAAATATTCCTGTGTTAACATGCACACACACGCGCACATACACACACACTTATATATATGTCTTGTCTCCTAGACTAAACTATAAACTTTTTGAAAATAGAGATAACTTATTACATTACATGGAATAAAGTACTCTATAAACATTTGTTGAATAAATATTAAACTTTTACAGTATACCCCATTTCCTGCAGTTCTTAGCACGATGCCTAACTTATAGCAGAATCCTAATAGTCATCCACATTTTACTTCTCAGCTGTCACGTTATCTTGGCATCACCCTTGGTTCTTCCCAAGTAGGAGTAATCACTCCCTTTCCTGTGCACCCATAGTATCATCACAGCTATTACATTGCTGCTGTCACTTATTTCCCAAGCTCTTCCTCTGCTAGACTGTAGAGACAGAGACCATATTTTTCCATCTTGTTTCCCCAACACCATATCAGGTACATAGTAGATACTCAATACATCTTATTAAATATAAGAGAGAGAACTAGTTTATTTCTAGTTCTTCCACTGGTACCTATAATCTATACAGTTTCAACTGATATAATAATTCTTCCATTTTGTTCAAACATATCATAGACATATATAGCAGGCTAAGTGTTAAAATGGGCTTCAGCAGTATGTTTCTTTCATTCATTCACAGACAAAGCATATTAGTTCAAGAATAATCTTAGAAAATCCTCTGTGTCAAAGTTCAGTGCTCAATAGTAATTATTTCCATGTCTGGGTGACAACCTATACTAACACCACTTTCCTTACTGTGATAAAATGAATTGTATGAAATCAAACAATCTGTACACAAAGTAGAAGAGAAGCAGGTACTGCAAAATTCTTTTAAAGCACCATGACCCTTTGATACGTATTGAGTGTACCCAGTGTGATAGCTGGAATATCAAATGCCTTGGGTGATTGGCTGTAACAGATAAAATTTCATTAAAGGAACACAGTAGCAAAAAGGCTCAGCCTTCTGGCAAGCCCTTATCTTTTCTCCATTCCCTAGCCTTCTTGACTTGTCAGAGATTTGCATCTATCCAGACCCTACGCTCTGTGCCTCTTCATCTTTGATGTTGCCCTCACATCTCTGCCACTTTGCTGAGATTGTCTAATAGACTTTTTTCCTAAATTCTGCCATCCTCACCAGCCATGTTACTCCGCACGGATTTCCTTTGACCCTCACTCAGAAGCATCCTCCATGTTCTTTCCTGAATCACAAAACAATTTTTTCTTCTTATGAGAACACCATCATGACCACTAAACTATGCCCCAATTCCCCATTTCAGGATAATTTTAAATAAAGAAAGAAAAAAATTCCACTAATGATATATTTGGAAAAACTGTCAAAGACTTTAAGAGCATTTATACTGCATTCTAATAAAGTTACAGCAGCAGCAGATATAAATATAGGCCATGCTATTTAAGGTTGTGATCCATGGACCATCAGCCTCAGCATCACCTGGGAGCTTGATAGAAATACAGAACCTCAGGCCTTGCCGTTGTCTTTCTGACTCAGAATCCACGTTTAACGTGATCCCTGGGTGACTCATATGCACAGCAATGTTTGGAAAGCACTAAACATAAGTGTAAAAAGGCTTTTAAACATCAAGATTCTTTTAGTGATAGGGTTGACAGATTTTTATTCATGTTGCACTTTTTAAGCTTTCTGCCAAGAAAATCCTTAATAAATAGTGTTTCAAAAGATAATTAAAATAGAGTCTCAGTCAGCTTAGAGCTCACAAACTTGTAGGGATGACAAACTTCTATGAAAGGCCAAAAATGGGCATGGCTAACTCAACATGGCAAACCAGGAGGGGCTTTAGTTTTCCCAAACTATAAAAAAAAAAAGAATATAATATTCTCACTTGACTGCCTCCCAAAGACGCTGCAATATTTAACACTGTTATTTATGGAACACAGTAATATGCATTGAGAAAGAACTGTGTAAGCAACATTCTCGCAAATAATGTTTTGATGAGAATTTCCTCCAGCAAATATTTTCTCTATTATAAAATGTTCAAAAGTATGCAGAGATAAACCATAATTACTGGAGACTTTGTAATTATGCATGCAAACTTAGTGCAACTCGCAGTAGGCTAAGGGTTGCATTCACAGAAGGCCACAACAATTCACTGGAGCTGAGAGACGCTGCTCCGTAGCACAATAGCCGATAGAATTCTACTGACCCGTGGGCCTAACCTGAAATAAAAATATTTTTATTGGTTCTGTTTTTAGACAATAGACTATAACAACAGACTATAACAAAATGTTTAACTTTGTAATCAGTTTTAAAGTAAGAAAAACTGCAGTCTTTGTCTAAAAGTGTAGAGTAATTTTTTACTTTACTAAATGTATTACAGATTGGACATTTTGCTATTGAAGTGCAAAGTTGGCACTAATTTTACACAGCGATTTGATGTAAACTCTTCACCACTATAAAGGTATGTCTTAAGCGCCTCTTTAATTAGGTACTAGTGATGTAGATCAATATGGCCCTACCCACTAAGAACATATCTATTCTATAATGTTTGTCTTTACCATTCTAGTCTAGGTCAAGCAAGATGGAGTTAACTTTCCCAATAGTGTCTATATGTGTGCCAATATTTTCTTTAAGCTATGTTGAGAAACAAACTATAACAAAATAATATGTATTTTGTTATAAACTGTATTAAATTAAATTCTGTTATAAACTATATTAAATTATTACACAATGTACATTTTGTTATAAACTATAACAGACTATAACAAAATAAATATTTGTTCCTGTTCCATCAATAATATACTAAGAAATTCCTTATTGAGGTTCTTCTCTCTCATTGCCAAATGCTCTTAATTCATCTCAGAATTAACAGCAATAAACTTTAGAAATCACAGAGGCCGCAGGAACAATAAACGAGACCAACGACAGCGAGGCTGGCATATATAGTAACTAGTTCACCAGTAAACATATCAGTCAGTCAGCAATATTAAAGATTTTTTATTCATTCAGTTTTTTTTCCCCCCAAAGCCCCAGTAGATAGTTGCATGTCATAGGTTCACATCCTTCTGGTTAGTCAGCAATATTTACGTCTGACTTGATCAACAACAACTTGGAGCATGGTTCCAACTTCATTGGCAGCTTATAATGCATTGTGAGTTGGCAGGCTTAGTTTAGGGCCAAAGAAGTTTGGGCTGTTGCAAAGAACAGTGGGAAGAGGCAGAAAGGGTCAAGTAACAGCCTTGGAACTTTTAGCTCAGAATGGTGCTAACATTGGCCAGACTAATGACTTTGACTCCTAGGACCTCTTAACTTCGCTGTAGGTCATCTGGAGTTCTGTAATCAGAACAGTGATGAGCTAAGATTGTTGCTACGACAAATGATTAATGAAGTACTTTAAAGAGGTGAGGTTGTTATACATACTAGTTGATATTGTATCCTTTAAATGTGCAATCATAGAGCAATCACCAGACTCTTACAGAAGAAGAACAAAACAAATAACTTAGAAACACAATCCTAATGATCATCTTTTTAAATAGTTTTTTTCTCAGGATAAATATAGGAAACCACAATGCTTTAAGATTGGTAACAGCTTCCTTTGCTGGTATATGCTCATTGTAATCTATCACAATTGTAACATATTTTATTTAAAACTTAGTCGGCTCAATTCTTCTTACTTTGCCAGCTTTTACTTCCCAGACGTTTATATGAGGCCGTGAAGACCTAACCAAAGCCCTGTTTTCAGATATGATAAAATGAACAGGTGGGCCCTGGGCCAGAGTCCTCCCCAGAAAACCAAGCAGTAGCCATGGCTCCTGAGACATCTTAGGGCAAAGTGGTTGAAAATTCTCAGAAGGTGATGGTGGAGGGTGCATTTGATGGATACCCAAAGTGTCCTGAGGTTCAGAGACACCTCATCTAGGTGATGTCGGGAGTTGAGGATATTGACTACACAACATTCCCTGGTGGGGTGTGGGCAGAGGAGTTATCTGTCTGCTTTCCTCCAACCCTTTCATTTCCCTCCATGATTTTTTTTTAAATACCTTTAGTTGTTTATTTAAACTACATTTTACCTAACAAAAAGAATAAAGACAAATAACACGTACTATGTGCCAGCCATGGTCTAAGTGTTTTGTTTATATATTAACTCATTTAATAATACTGATTCTATAAGGTATGTATTTTCCCCTTTTACAGATGAAGAAACTGAGGCACAGAGAGGTGAAATAAGTTGCTTAAGGACATAGCCAGTAAGTGGCAGGGGTGGGATTTGAAACTAGGAGTTTAGCTAACAGGTTTTGTGCTCTTAATTCTTGCTTTCTACTGCTTCATTATGGAACTTCATTAAATTAGATATTATACAAAAAATATAAAACACAGGACCTGTGCAGAGAAGATGCTCAACAAATTTTAGCTCCCCTCATGTAAAAATGTTGATGTATATGCTTACTTCTAGGGAGGGCAGAGTCCTTTATTGCTCAGAGGTTAAGACTGTAGGCTTAGCAATTAGCCAACCTGCGTTCAAAATCCTGCCATTCCTTACGTGCTGTGTGGCCACGGGCAAGCTTCATAACCTGTGTGTGCCTTAGTGTACTCACTTGTAAAATGTGATAACAAGAGTAGTGATCTCAGAGGATTGCTGTGAGGTTGAATGAGATATCATGTAAGGTTCTTGCACAATTTTTGGTATGCAGTAACCACTCACAAAATATTGTTGTTATTAGGGAGCCTACAAGGAGTGATTTAATACCCAGCATTCCATTGGGAACATAGACAGTGAGTAAATATTTAATGAATGACTGAATGGACGTATGACTTAATTAATTTTCCCAAGTTTGATTTGCCCCAGGGATGACTAGGGGCCAGAGAGGTTGTATAATATTTTCCTGCTCCCTGAAGGATGCCAGGATGACTCAGCAAATCCTCATTCTGACATTTGTCAGTGATATGCTAAGCTGCTTGGGCACTGTCTGACTTTGACATGATCTCAACTCTGACACATTTCATGATTTTAGACACTGACAAACCCAAGCCAGGTCAGTCCCAAGGTGCTGAGAGTTGCTGCAGATTGGGGCGTAGCCGGAAGAAAATACAGTTATTCAACATTGCTCACTAAATGCAATGCATGTGTCTTTCTAATGACCTTACTAAATGACAATTATTCCTTTTTTTAAAATGTCTATATAACAAACATAATATTTACAATGCCATCCCTTTGAAGGAGCATGGGTCTGGGATTATTTTTGGAAAAACAAAAATAAGAAGAGAAAAAGTGATTTAGTATAGTTTTGGTGTTTTGTCCACTTAATTCTTAGATGATTAGTCTATTGCTAAGCACATTAGTTAGTGTATTCTATTCATGCTGTCATTTATTCATCTAACAAATACTTATTAACTACCTACTATACGCCAGGCACTGTTCTAGGAGTTGAGGATATACCAATGAACAAAACAGATCAAAATTATATCAATCAACCAGGCTGTACAACAGAAAATTTACATTAGAATTACATTACTTCAATGCAATATTTTCTTGAAAATATGAGGAAGTTGATAATCAAATTCAATAACTGGAAGTTCTATGGCTCTAGGACCCATAAGCTTTACTAAGTGGTAAATATAATTGAAACATACTATTGTTTCTTTTAAAAAATATATCTATGAAATTGTGGCTCAATTATTATGCTGGGCAAAACACGACGGTAAAATCCAGAAAGTTGACAGGGGCCAGTTCCTCTAAACTAGCATTTTGAGTATTATTTTCCGTGGACTGATAATAGCTAAAAGCAAGAAGTGATTTTCTTACATCAATAACTTTGGAAATACGTCTGTGTCTCATGAATATTCAAGCATGAAGAAGGATATTTGGAGTTTCCCAACCCTTTTTGGTGGCAGAACCCTCTTTCTAGTGGATCTTTTTGTTGGTCAATTGCTTTACTGAACACATTTTGGGAAAAAATATGTGCTGATCCTCCTCTGTAATTTATTTTCAGGGCATAAAGGAATTATATACAACGGTAGGCTCATAAGAAAAAAAATCGAAGAACCAATTTTTCGTCTTGTTTAGTAAGATGAAAAACAGGACAATAAAAATGCACCCTAGATCAATAGCTTTTCTTCATAAACAATGTCTATATCTGGCACGTTTTCTTCTTCACGGTTTTGAGGCAGCAGAGTTGCCTCACTCTTTCTGTTGATGGCAACCACAAATCTACACCTCCCTTACTTCGCGTATCTAACCTCGTATGTGGAACTGCCCCCACTCAACATCCTTCATTCAACGTCCTCCATGGTCAGTCATCCTCCTTTTCTAGGCCTTGTTCACACTGCAAACTATGGGAACAAAAAGTTGTTTTTGTTTTGGGATAGGTGATACATTCGTATGGTTCAAAATTCAAGAGGTTCAAAAGCGTGAAAAATCTCTCTTCCACCTCAGTTCTCCAACTACCTAGTACAGCCAAAGTGTTGCCAATTTCTGGTATATCCTTCCAGTAATATTTTATATATATACCAACAACATAGGCATCTATATTTTCTCTATCCACCAATGTATAGTATACATGCTTTTCACACCTTTTTTTCCCCTTAACATGTTATGAAAATTATTTTTGACCATTCCTTGGGGAGTTTCCACATTCTTTTTTGCTTAATGTATGCAAAGTATTCCATTAAATAAATGTTCCATAAGTTAATTAATAGTGTACCGGTTAAGTGCCATAAGTTATTTAACCAGCACACTATTGATTAACAATATTATTTCCAATATTTTGGTATTACAAAGATTTTTACAAAGGGTAACCTTGTCTCATATCCATCAATTCACACGCTTGAGAGTATATTTGTAGTATGCATTCCTGAAGTATACTCTTCAGTCAAAAGTATGTGCATTAGTAATTTCATAGATATTGTCAAATTACCTTCTACAGGAGTTGTACCAAAATACACTCCCACTAACACGTAAAAATGCTTCTTTTGTCTCCACTCATGACAACAGTATCGAATTTTTTGATCTTTGCAAATCTAATAGGTGAAAAAGATATCTGAGTATAGTTTAAATTTGGAGTTTAACCCTTGAAAAAGCAAGATTTTTTTTTTTGGTGAGGAAGATTGTCCCTGAGCTAATATCTGTGTCAATCTTCCTCTATTTTGTATGTGGGACGCCCCCATCGCATGGCTGATGAGCAGTGCATAGGTCTGTGCCTGGAATCCGAACCCGTGAACCCTGGGCCACTGAAGCGAAGCATGTGAACTTAACCACTACACCACTGGGCCAGCCCCAATACTTTTTTTTTAATTGAAAAAACTTTCATAGAAATCAATCAAGAATATATTGCATATTTCCCTTGCCCTCTTGTACAGCTTTTATTCAAGTTAATCCTTCTAATCTTTCTTTGACATTTAGCTGTCATCATTATGGACATCAATTCTGTGCTCTAATGCCGTGATACCTTAAGTGGTAGTGATGACTAGGGGCTTTTTGCCAGGAGTGGGGACAGGGTTCTGAATACTATGTCTTTATTGTTTTTTTTTGGCTACTTAATTTCTTTCAGCTGTTGCTTTTTATGTACATGAATATCCTCTTGGCTTCTAATCTGTTTCCTTAATTAATATTTTATCATCTGAAGGAGGGAATGAAAGAGGTTTGTACTCTTCAAAATAATACTTGTAATAGATACCATTTATTAAATGTCTTTTATGTTTCGGGTAGATGTTTATATGCATTATCTTGTTAAACCTTCCTAGAGACCTTATATGGTAGATATTATTATTTTCATCTTCCTGATAAATTTTACTGATAGTCAGGCTATTGACAGCTTATAAATGAGAGAGCTGGGATCCAATGTTCCAACGGCCATATCAACTCTTTCCTCCCTCCAGAAGAAAGTGTATGAGGTTTGTGACAATAGTTTTCCTCCGCGTTCTAAAATCCTTTTCTCCACTTGCGTTTGGATGCCCAGATGTGTTCCTGGGGCCTGGGGTTACTCTACAAGCGACCTCTGGAAGCACAGGGCATTACTGCACATTACTTTATGCTCAATATGTTTTTGAAGTCAGAAGCAGGAGTATTTTAATGTGAACCAAAATAACTAAAAAGCTAAGTCAACAATCATTTTAGCAATAAATGTCTGCTTCATTATATTGTGAATGCTCCCTCTAATGAATTTCCTTTTCAAAGGATTTTATGTGAAGCATGTGACAAGCAGTATATTCTGTTTTTGAATTAGCAAGGAGATACAAAGAGCTTGGCATCTATGGCATAGGTGACTGATTTATCATTTCCTATCTGGCTATACCACCTTTGAAGTTCCTTTATTGTTGCTCTATCACAAGATAGGACTTTCCTTCTTCTTGACCGCTGTGGTGGTCTCTCACTGTGACGCTCTCATTGCCACAGAATATAAATGCCCAAAGCTCTGAAAAACTTTTTATTTTGTTGGGTTAAATTCATTTTCTTTCCACTTATATTTAACAAACTAGCAACAAAAGCATTCTGATATAATCCTAGGAGGGGCTGATTTCCCCTCTTGCTTCTTAGTCTCCAATGCCTGTCTCATGAAAAGCCAGATTCCTCTCAGGTTAAGGGGAGTCACATGGTTTAGCATCCTGGATTCAGAAGGTCTCTTGCTACAAGGAAATAAGTGGTCTTGGAGTTTTCTTGGGATTGCCCTGAAGAAATTCTCACTGGGTGGCTGCACAGCTCTAGTATACAGGCCTGTTTAGAAGACAGGTTAGGAGTATAGAGCCCCTGACTCGCACAAGTGGGTCATTCCTTAGAGACACCTCTGAGACAAAACTTCTTAGAGTGTCAGACTGGCCAGTTCAGGGGGAGATATTTGGTATAGGTAAGCTGTAAAATGTTACCTCCCCGCCCACACTCAATAATTATTTTTACCTTCACCAGTTCCACCTTAAAAGCTGGAATGATTTAAATTCTGTCTTTCAAATTTTTATGATTACAATTTTTGAAAGAAATTTTTAAGGGTTGGGCTATTCTCCTTTCAGTTCAAATCACTTGTGTTGACTGTACATCATGGCTTTTCAGTTCATTGTCCATTTTAAAATCTGAACAGACCCACTCAAGCTTAAGATAACTAAACCTTGTAAATAAAAGGCAGCAAACTGATGAGCACTAGAGCCATTTGTCCTTCCCCAAAGAGCAGAAGAACAAATCAAGAAGTATCTTGAATATTGACTACATTTTAATCCTTTCTTTTTTAAAAAGGAAAATAGAAGCATGTTACCAATACTGGAACTACAATAAAAGCAAACCAAGCAATATGTTAGTGCGTATCCTTCCCCCTCCCCAAAATACTGCCTATAACTGGTTGTTCAAGTTCAATTCCTTTTGCAAACTACATCATGTATTTAAAAAGCCACAGTATGTTAAACTCCTAGGAGTAGAAGTAACATTTTAAACTAGTCTAGGATCCCTGAGCTTCCCTTTCCAGTATTACACTACAGCCCCTAGTTTTACTTTTAAAAAATCACTTTCCAGAAGTCTAAAAACACCCCTTGGATTTGTTAAAAAGATATTATGAATTTGTAAGGTGTCGAGGCTCTGTAATATGATTTATGAATGTTTATTACGCTTTGGCGTCACATAGTGTGAGATGTGATGACAAAGTAATGAAACAAGTTTTTGTACGTGGCATGAAAAATCAGTTTCATTACTTTGTATTTCTATAGTTTGACACACATAAAATGGGTCTAAATTGCCAATTCAATGGCAAGGCATTTGGATCCGCAAATCTCAAGTCTGCATTTGGATGCCTTACGCTAAAAAAGAGGCAGAGCTGAGATTATTTTCGTGCCACGGACACTTTGGGCAGCTAGTGAAATCTATGGGCTCCTTCTCCGTATAATTTTTAAAATTCTTAAGATAAATAGATTTTCAAAGAAAATCAATTATGTTGACATAGGGTGTATTCTTATTTCCCAATGCTTGCTGTCACCGCTCAATGGTTTGTTACCACAGACCCAGATACAACATAGGTAGGCTTCTAGGTTATAATCATCTTGAAAACTCTCTTTTAAGGAACTTTCCTTCTTTTTTTTTGTGAGGAAGATTAGCCCTGAGCTAACATCCGTTGCCAATCCTCCTCTTTTTGCTGAGGAAGACTGGCCCTGGGCTAACATCCGTGCCCATCTTCCTCTACTTTACATGTGTGACACCTGCCACAGCATGGTTTGATAAGTGGTGTGTAGGTCTGCGCCTGGGATCTGAACCTGTGAACCCTGGGCTGCAGCCGCGGAGTGCTCCCACTTAACCACGCCGCCACCAGCCGGCCCCAGGAACTTTCCTTCTTAAAGAGCTAGTAAAGATGTGGAAGAAGCCAGGATTATAAACCTAGCCCTTGCTGCCAACTGCAGCTACTTCCTGCTTTACTCCACATCCCTCAGGATTCCTATTCTCTGTCTTTCTTCTGGACCCTTCTGTCAGGAGGAAAATCCTGGTGATTACTAATGCATCCTTATCGAATAATTTAACAGCCTACTCGTATTTGTAACAGAAACGTATGTTTGTGTTCTTAGCTTGGTTCTTCCTCTTTTGTTATTGTCTTCTGAGGACAGTGGATGTCATTAAGTGGATGGTGATCTTTTGCTTTGCTGAACATTTTCATGGGTTTGGATATATATGTTTGTTGTAAGGGAGTGACTTCATTTCTTTTTTTCTGGAAGGGAACACAATTTGGAGAACTGGGGGCAATCTGGGAAGGAAGGATGAGAGAAGGGAGGACAGAAGAACAGAGAACAGAAGACAAGATGTGAGAAAGGTGCATGATATATGATATAAATCCTTATTGTGCCCACAAATTTCCAATAAAGGTGTGGGTTGGTTTTGGAGCCAGGTGGCGAAAACAGGTGAAGGAGGTGATATTTCTATGTAGAGCAGAGCATGCATGAATTCAGAAACCAAAATAGAATAAACAAAGCAGAATTTTACAGAAAATTTGGCCAATCATCTCTTGAAGAATTAAAGGAGATGACACCAAGTATATATTGTGCTCCAAGGGCCAAAAGGGGCCTAGATGACATCTAAGTTTCTCATTTAAAGATGCTCAAAGAGAGGAGAAGACAAAAGAAAGGAACTCGGATGTTTTCAGTTTGAGGTACCTGTCATTCCCAGAAGTAACTTCTTTTTTTACTACTTACATTGAAAAACAATCTGATTCCTTTATTCCTTTTTCATAGACATAGTTGGATTTATAAAAGCCTCTCAACTGATAATTATTTGCTTGCCTGTCTCTCTCTAAAGCACCTCTTTCAGGATCCCCTTCTTTTAAGGAGTCTGTTGTTGACTCTGTAGGTGAATTAGCTGGCAGATGGGACAGAGAGGTCATTGCTGGGAGTGGATTTCTGTGGTCAGCCCTCCAGCCACTTATAAATTGTGTGATCTTAACTTTTCCAATCTCAAGTTTCCCTTATTGGCAACATCTCATAAAATTGTATAAAATATTGTTGAAAAATGTATCACCCAGATTTTTTAAAAACATTTACAAACAACAGAACTTAATTTAGCTAATTTTACTGCGAAAAGAAAGTTATTAATGACAGTTTGCAGAATCTTTTGGAGGGCTAGAAAATCAAACACAGTGACCTCACAGCCAAAAATATATTGAATACACACCCTCACTGGGCATGGGCACTGCTGTCTACACTGCAGGGCTGAGCAAGGGACACTTCCTGCTATGAACCTTGTCACTCTAGTCGCGTGCCAGGAAAAGGGAGTCCTTGTGCAGTTGCCTTCCTTCCTCGCTCTCTTGCAAACCCAGCCTTGTTTGGGTGACTCTGGTCGGCTTAACCTAGGCTATGTGCCCGAGGTCGGGGTCTCTACCCTGGGATGCAAGACTCACAAAGATGGAAACTCCATAAATTTAAGGAGGTTTTTCATGGCTGGTGGCCACAAAGCATGACATACCCACCACAATCTGAAAATGTGGGGTACCTGGCAATAATGAAAACTCAAAAAAATATCACAAAGTATTATGAAAAGAAAATAAGGCAAATTATGTTACTCTTGATATGCATGCATATATCCCCTCGTTAGCTCTTTCATACTTTCTAAGCACACATCCAGTGCAAGATATTTTAAATGGCACACATGCAACCATGTGTCCTCTTAAAGTGTACATTACAAGACAACACATTGAGTGGGTTAGATGCCTTGTGTTTTTCCCTCAACCTTCTCTTTCTATTCTCCTCCACCCTACTCTGGAAACAAGGACTCTGATTGACAGCAGTGGCTTCCTTAGCCTTTGATTTCTGGTTGAGTCTGCCAATCGGGGACATCAGCAGGAGATCAGAGGAGCAAGGAGAGTAAAGATAGGATATTTATTCCTCAGGCTCTTTTCTTGTAGAGTATAGGGATCAGTTTGGGTTGGCTGCATCCCTTGACCCAAAGTCATATAGTGTTTATAATATTATCAATGAGAGGTGATAGTAAGTAGTGGGAAAGAAGAATAAACTTTATGTCATTTAAAATGCTACTTGACTTTGTAACAGAAATATATGTTTGTGTTCTTAGCTTGGTTTCTTTATTTTTTGTACAGCCTTCTGAGGATGGCGAGTTATTAAGCTTTCTCCATCTCAGGGTTCTGCTCTACTGGCTTCTTTTTGCCTGAGGATGATAACAATGCCCCTGGTAACCAGCCCCATGGTATTGTACTATTTTTTGTGGTTTCCCTACGTTCAGATCACATCCTCAAAAGTAATCCTTTAATTAAATTCTCCCCAAATATACAATTTGACTATGCCATTTCTTTCCTACCTAGAGTCTGGCAAATACCCTGAGAATGCATTGTTGAAAGATACTGTAGATATATATGGCAATATTTGTTTAGAATTAAAAAAAATTGTGTGTTTCCTATACCTTTTTTATTAAGTTAGTTTAATTTAAAATGTGCACACATGCAGGGATAGTGTGCCTAATAGAAGTTAGGGGAAGGTGAGATTTCACTTCAATAATTAATTAATTTGGTGAACATTTATTTGGTTTCTTCACTATTTCAGGCCCTGAGCAAAAATTTCAAATAGTATAATGAATATGACCCATGTTCAGCTCTAAGTCTTAAAAAGATAAGGTCTCAGAAAACTAGAATTTATTTTTTACAGCAACTTGCAAGTGTATAATAGCTATTGAAATAGAAATAATGACTAGAATTATTCATGTGGTCATAATAAATAATTGATAACAGGAAGAGAAAGTGTACAAACACTGTCTAGATTTTCTAGTTCCTTTTGATGGTTATTTTGATTTCTATGAAGTAACTTTGCAGGCATCTTTACAAAATTGTAATTTTTGAAAAAAAAATATTGAGAAGGAACCATCCAATTTTCTCTGGGCAACTCAATTTTCATAAGTGTAAAGCTGAGGTTAATTTGTATGTGAAGTTAAAATTTCAAGAATGCATAAAGATCACTCAGATAAAAATCCTCTGTCCAATTGTTTACACACACACACACACACACACACACACACACACACAATGAGTAACTCTTACAATTTTAACTTTATTTTATACTAGTGCTATTATTTTTGGTTTCATACATAGAAAGATATGTACCATGGAAATTCTTCTTTTCTCATTGTGAGATGAATGTATACTAAAGGAATATGTAAATGTTTCCATCTAAAGCATCATTTTATGCAATTATCAAGCAAATATAATTTAATAGTGATGAAGGGTTTTTAAATCCTTCATGATTCCTCCTTTTTGTATCCCCCAGATGTGAGTGTAATAGGTGTTTTATGAAATATTTTCATATCCTCTACATTTTTTTTGCCTCTGAGGCTTCCTACCCATTTTGTCAATGGCAGTTGTCCTTCCAGAAGGAGGGCGGGTACCCTCTGGAACAAAGAGGGCATTGATCAGCTTTGAGTTCCAAAGTCAACTTAAAAAAAATTCCAGCAAGAGAGTTGAGACTTTTAGAGAGTGAAAAGAGTTTTCTAAAATGCCAAAAGGAAAAAAAAGAGAGAAAGAGAAAGAAAAAAGAAAAAAGCAAAAGGAAAAAATCCCTCTTGTTTACATATCAAAAGTAAAGAGAGTTTTATCTATCAACCCCAAGTAGAGGGAAAATGAGGGGAGAGGAGAAAGTGGAGAGGCTCCTGGCCAGAGAGGCAGACACTGAGAGAGAGCAAGACAGAAAAAGAAGGGTGTTCTGGCTTTACCCCTGAGGGGACAACCCTGGGGTGTGGTGACAGCAAATATAGTTGGGTGTGGCCTTTGAAGGCTATTTGAAAAAATGTAAAAGGGAAACTGTGCAGAATTCCAGAGTAGTGGAACTTGTTCTTCCTCTCCCTGGGCACTGCCTGGGAAGATTGAGGGCCACCTTGGAGAAGTGCTCTGCCCAACATGGCACATTCCAGGCCAGCACTACTCAAAGTGTGGTCCTGAGAAGGTATTGGCCTGCAATCCTTTGTTATGGCCTGCAAACCATACCAAGATAAGTTCTGAAATGGGGAGTAAGCATTTAGAAACTTTTATAGCAATTTGATAGACTAGTGTTATGAACTGAATATTTGTCTCTCTCCCAAATTCATATGTTAAAACCGTACCCCTCAATGTGGTGGTATTAGGAGGTGGGACCTTTGGGAAGTAATGAAGATTAGACCAAGTCATGAGGGTAGAGAGCTCATGGATGAGATTAGTGCCCTTATAAGAGTCACAAGAGAGCTTGCTTCCACTCTCCTTTCCCCCATGTGAGGATACCGTCTGCAACCTGGAAGAGGGCTCTCACCAGAACTTGACCACGCTGCCACCCCCATCTTGCACTTCCAGCCTCCAAAACTGTGAGAAATATATTTCTGTTGTTTATAAGCCATATAGTCTATGGTATTTTTGTTATAGGAGCTCAAACTAAGAACACTAATTTTACGCATGTTGAATCAAATAATTTTTAAAACCTGTATTATGTACTTCTTTATTGTTTATTTTTCTAGTAATTAATTTTTATTGTATTTTACAAAAATATTGATCTGCATTGGATTGAGGGGGAACTCACTGTAGTTTCAGAAACATTATCCTAAGGGATGAGCGAGGAGTCAAATAGAGGGCTGGAAGTCAGACTCTCCACTTCTCCTCCAACTCTCTCCACATGCTTGAGTGTCCTGTGCCAATGGAAGGAATCCAGAAGGAAGTAAGTGTGTCTGACCAGTAGGAGACACAGAAAGTACCTGGATGGAGAATCTACGAGCCAGCCGTGAGAACAAGTGCAAAGTGACATCACTGTACGGGCTGCAGGGTAGATGGCCTAAATCAGAGCTAGAAGAAGGACTGGGCTGATACTCAGACAGGCCCACAAGGCCAGGGAGAGCCAAGGTGTTCTCATGGAACCAGTATGAGAACAACCCATGCGTCCATCAGACCCCGACTTAAGCACCGTGGGCCTACGGGATATTCAGATAGAACATTACCAGAGAGGTCAATGAGGACCCGAAGGTCATCCTGTCCTGGGATCTCTGGACATGATGTCTTCTATCCCAGTAACTCATGGTTTTGAAAGACCCCATACATCCAGGAACCATCTTGGGAGTGGGGGTGGATAAGAACAGAAGGACCGAGGATTTACTCCAAAGTGACTGTCCAAAAGAGATCATATGCTATCATTCAACAGTCATGTTTTCTCCTATTACCCAGCAGTGTGATAGCTTGAGAGCAAAATTAAATTAGATGTAGAAAATAAACTACATTTCTTTCATACCTGACTTGTAGTGCATAATTTATCGACCCTGCCACACACCCAATAAATTGTGACAACAAAAATCATGCCTGGCATATAGTACACTCTTTCTTTTTTTTTTTTTTTGGGAGGAAGATCAGCCCTGAGCTAACATCCGTGCTAATCCTCCTCTTTTTGCTGAGGAAGACCGGCTCTGAGCTAACATCTATTGCCAATCCTCCTCCTTTTTTTCCCCAAAGCCCCAGTAGATAGTTGTAGGTCATAGTTGCACATCCTTCTAGTTGCTGTGTGTGGGACGCCGCCTCAGCATGGCCGGAGAAGCAGTGTGTCCGTGTGCGCCCAGATCCGAACCTGGGCCACCAGTAGTGGAGCACGTGCACTTAACCGCTAAGCCACGGGGCTGGCCCGATAGTACACTCTTAATAAAGGCTTGCTGAGATGTTAAGGGGAACTGTTAAGAATGTTCCAATTCAAAAATAGACACATAAGCAGAATTCGGATGTTATAGGACCGACAGAGTCACTCTGTATTATAGGGTGGCTCAAGCACTTCACTTCCATTACCCAGTATATTAGATGAAGTAAATGAATTATAAAGAGTCATGACAATGTTGATTGACAATAAAGTCCTGAGTACACAGTCAGATAGGAAGTTTTCCAACTCATGGGTATATGCGTTGGAGGAGGAGAGTCACATTTAATTTATTTTTTAAAGAATTGCTAAGCTTCTCAAAAGGATGGGATACAACAGGTTGGCAGGGGATGGGGGTGGGGGTGGGGGTAGGGTGGTGACTTATCCCTTAACTCTACACAGAGACTTCATTTTAGCAACTCCAAGCCCTCTTTTGGGTATTGACTGTGACTTTTGGCGACCTCTAGTAGGTAATGATCACTAGCCATTCTTTCAATAAATGTTATAGCATCATGGTAACTTTGCCAGGTCCTGGGGATTTAAAGATATATAAAGAGGATTTACAGATTTAAAGAGATTCTTCTCACTCTTAAGGAGATCACATTCCAGTGGGAGAAACAGGTATGTAAACGGAGACACAACAATGTAATTAGTGCCATAAGCAGGAGCGAAGGGAGCTACAGAAGAACAGAGGTAGGGAAACGTCTTTTTCGAGCCTAGTCAGTGAAGAGTTCCCTAAGAAGGCAATGAATTTTGGGGCTGAGTCTGCTTAATTCAGTGTGCATCAAGGGTGGTTGGTAGAATCAGGCAGGCCAGGGGAAGAAAGCAATGAGTAGACAACAAGCTATGTCTAAGTTTACCAAGGCAATAGAGTTGATGCGCTTGAGGGACTTGAGATGGTCCTGTGACTGGAGCAAAGAGCATCTGTGGGGGGTTTGTGAAGAGCAAGAATGGAAAAGGGTTGCAGGATCACACTCAGTGTCATAGACAGGTTTGAAGGCTATAGATGGGTCAGAATAAACTGACAGGATTTTGTTTTAGAAATATTATCCTAGAAGTTACATGGTAGGTAGAGTGGAGTGGGACAAGACCAAAGATAAAAGAACATAAGACCAGGGGCTGGCCTGGTGGCGAAGCGGTTAAGTCCTTCCTTTCTCATCCCAAGCTTGGAATGAATTTGGCTAGATATTCTCAAGTTATGTTTTTACTCCTTGGTTAAGCAAATGTAAAATTCATGTCTACATATTCTCATGAAGCTCTTCCCCATACTCCTGAGACAACTCCTGTAATTTCTTTTTGATGGTATTCTTTTCTTCCCCATCCTCTGTTTGTGCACATCACTGGATCTAATGCTGTGTTTGAATCTTTATGACTACCTTGCACCCCATTCCACTCTTGGGGGAAGCAGATGAATGCAGACACGTAATTCAAAGGGACCCAGGGGTCAGGAAATCCAGACTGCTCTGACTCCTCTCAGATGGTTCCAGTTGCTAGTATGACAGTCTTTGCCAAGCAGGGCATTAATTTTAACCATAGAAACCTGGCAAGTCAGACAATTCAGCTTGACATTGCAATTCAGCAGTGGGAACTATTAGTTTTGGATCTGATTTTAAGTGGTCTCAGAATACCGGTTACAAACAGAAAGGGTTTCCTGAAGCCAAGTCATATGGTGGCCCTGTGTTTCCTTATCTGCTTTCAGCCAGGCAACCTGGGACCAGAGCATGTGCTTCCCCAACGCAACCGTCTCATCGTATGAGAGGCAGTCATCCAGCTCTGGTGTTCTTGAATTTCATTTTCTTTTTTTTGTCTTTTCATTTTTGCTTTCTTCTTTCTTTTATTCCCAAACCAGTGTATATACATTGTTGGGAGAAAAAAAACAAACAAATAATTGGAAATATCTTACCAGTCTCTCATATTTTCACCATCCAAAAGTCATCACTTTTACCAACTTGGTGCCTATTCTTCTAGAAGGGGCAGCACGGGGAGAAGGATGTAGAGGGAGGGAGAATTTTGCTTGCATTTCCTATTTCCTTGGAATTTCGCCAAAGCAAAATCACCAAAGCCTTACTTTGGCTAGGACAGTATCCACCTTATCTTTGCCACACATGGGTGGCTTGTTCCGCCATCCCAGAAGGGGTTGTCCAATCTTCCACAATCCTACAAACAAAAATTTGCACCCCCTCTAAGGGCCCTGGTTGTAAGGCATAGAGGTTAATTTCCTCAATAAAAATGAGTGTTCATGTACGTGCACTTGTGCACCAGATTTCCAATTGTCAATCTGTCTACGATTCAGCACGTCTAAGGACCAACTTCTCCCTCTGTTTTTCTAGCACAAAATTCTTGGCTTCACTCAGCATGTCTGCTCTGCTCTCCTCTTTCTGCGGATGGGTCAATCCCTCCCATATTCCACATCCAAATTATGGCAGGAACGAATCTGCTAGATGCTGCTGCCTCTCTTGAACAGAATGTTCTGAGTTAAGTGACCTCATTAATCACTGGCTAGACTCTTGGCACAGGTGTGTCTGCTCTGGTCCATTTATTGTCAGCCCTTGTTCAAAAAACAGACTCATACTTCTTTCATAAAAGAGGCAAAGTGGGAAAGGTCTGGGTGGGTGTGGCAGGCAGTATGACTAGTATGTTCAGTAATGGGGTTGCCAGCAAAGGAAGTGGCAGGAGAGGTAGGAAAGGGTTTAATTGAAAGCTATTTAGGAGGTGGAAATGACAGGATAGATCTTAGTGATAGACTATTAAACTCTTAGATTTCTAGTTTACAGGAATGGGTTAGATGGGGTTCTATTAAGGGAGACCAGGAATATAAAAGAGGTAGAGTCATGCATTACTTAAAGACGGTGATACGTTCTGAGAAATACGTTGTTAGACGATTTTGTTGTTGTGTGAACATCGTAGAGTGTACTTACACAAACCTAGGTGGTATAGCCTACTACACACCTAGGCTATATGGTACTAATCTTATGTGACCACCGTCATATATGTGGTCCGTCGTTGACTGAAATGTCATTCATTATTCTGCACATGACTGTAGTTGGTTTTGGAATTTATTTCTAAGTATATTTAGTTTGAAGAATGTGTGGGGCATCTAGGAGATGTTATCTCTTTGCAAATACTAATACAAATCTAGAGCTGAGGGTAGAGATCAGGCTGGAGATAATTGACTCGGGAGTCATGGCACATTGATTGCAGATTTTCATTTATTTATTTATTTATTTATTTATTTATTTATTTATTTATTTATTTATTTCCCCCAAAGCCCCAGTAGATAGTTGTATGTCATAGTTGCACAGCCTTCTAGTTGCTGTATGTGGGACGCGGCCTCAGCATGGCTGGAGAAGATGTGCATCGGTGCGTGCCCAGGATCCGAACCCGGGCCGCCAGCAGCGGAGTGCGCGCACTTAACTGCTAAGCCACGGGCCGGCCCTCGATTGCAGATTTTAATCTATTGCTTGGAAACCTCTGCTCTCTCCACCCTGGAATAAGACCAGATGCAAAAAGATGGCGGCAAATTGAGTTTCAGAGGGAACACTACTGCTTTTTAAAGATATGTCCTCCCATTGGATTTATAAATTAATAGCACCAATAGTAAAAATCAAGCATTAATTCACCCAAAAAAGTTTTTTAAGGCCAATATCATTCACTATGATTCTTGATAGGATCTAAGACAATCTGGCTATTAGGATAAAGTGATTAGAGGTAATGCCGATGAATTGCAGCTGCCATTGAGATGTATAAACGTGAAAAACAGGAAATGTCCTGACTCTATGCAATGTAAAAATCTGTATTCAGCTTGGTGGAGTATAAGCAGGAAGTGACTCTTCTTGGCAAAGAAAGTTTAAAATGCCCTCTTCCTAGCCACAGGACACAGGAAATTAATTATGGCAGGGAAACAGAGCTACATAGGCAGGGAGACTACATAGGCATAATGGTTGCTCAAAAGCTTAAGGGAAAAACTCCAGAAAAGCATGGAGATATTATAGGAAGTAAATGGAGATTTTGAAATGCCTCCCCCCTACTTCCACCAGCTCTACCATCATCACTGCTGTAGGATTGGCTTTGAAATGATACAACTCTGGTTTTAAATTCTAGTTTTATTATTTACAAGTGTATGACTTGGGGCAAGTTTTTAAACTTCATGTGTAGAATATGGATGTTGCTTAGCATTGTTGTAAAAACCGAGATAATGTAAGCAAAGCGCCTGGCACACAGAAAGTATTGAAATGTTTGCTCTTATTATTTAAAAAAACTTTCTTAGTAAATATAAAAATATTTGTAAGAACTTTTCTAGATTCCTTTATAAAATTACTCTTCTCAACTCATTTTCCCTTAAGTTTGACAGTCTGTCAATCACAGAATCTTTCCTCCTAAAATCATTTGGATTTTTAGGAATCTCACCCTACCATTTGAGGAGAGTTCACTGAAGTTTTGAGGGGCAAATTGAATGACTTTTATTTTTCTCTAAATCTTAAGCAACTTTCAGATTTAAAAATATGTCAAAGATTCTATTTTGTGTATGAATCTGGCTTTTACTTGGATGATTCAGAACCCCAGGTTTCTGCGTGGCATCTGGAAGGGCTTCAGGAATTTGTGGTTGGGAGGATGATTGCACCACCATTGCTACATGTTTGGGATATTTGGGCTGCTTTGAGTTGTGTAGCATCTTGCTAGCAACTTCTTTGAAGTTTATTACCGCTATTGCAAACTTCAAGAGGTCTTCCCAGCCCCTTGACTGTTGGGCTGGTCAGAGCCAGTCTAAAATAAATCACTAGGCATATGCTGATGACAGAAAATGACCATGGAGTTATCTTCTCATTTACGCTTTATTGTTATATTTAGAAAATGAACTTCCCTTGACCTTGACATAGCTGCCCTATATTTTTTTGGTCCTTCGTTATATTTTGCTGTGTAAATATTCTAAAAGTTGTTTTCCTAGTGGTCATCTACACTAGCTAAAGGGTAAATTCCTGAGAGGCATAGACTGACAGCAAATTCGCTCAGAGTGGAAAGAAAAGAAATCACTAAATACATTTTTTCAAATTAAACCAAATTAATGAATTTATAATTAAAACAATCAACAGAGTTTTATTGCATCAGACAATGTTGTCAGATGAAGTTCTTTATGACCAAATCTGGGATGAAATGAAAAGTAACTCACTCTCGCCAGCAACTGGAATCCTTACTCCTGAGATTTACTAGGCTTTCAGGGAAGCTAACATGTAGATTGAGGTCTTCGAGAGGTCCAGCCAGGCATGTGGGCACTGAAGTTACGTGACCTTCCTAACCAAGTGCGTGGAGTGAAGAAAAAAATTGCTTAAAAAATGATGTTGACTGGCTCTGACTCAGCAAACACATTCTTGGACCCATGCAAATGCATAAAGCTTTGGTAACCACGTGTCATTAAGGATTAACTTTCCTGACCCTTATATAGACAGAGAGAAAGGACTTGGCTCCTTCTATATATCATTTATAACAAAACTGAACAGTCAACTGAAACAAAAGCATCTGGAGACTGAACCTCACTGCTGGGTAGAGAAAGTGAGGACATGCTTAGCTGAGTTTGAAGCCTACACCAAAGGTGAAGGGCCAGGGCCACTTGTAAGAGGATGAATCTTTCCTCCAGATTGTAGAGATTTTAGGATTATAGTAGTGGGAGAGAACTGTCAAATATTAACTCTGTCACTGGTAATTAATAGCTTTCAAATGCGGTAAACTGGGCTTCCAGTTGTCTCATAGGTAATGTGTGATATTGAGGTATCATGAGATGCAAGTTTATTCATGTGACATCTGAATTAAATAGTCATACTGAAGAGATCATTTTTCTCTCTCTCTTTTCATTCTATTCTTGGTTGTGATCCATTTAATTAACCAGAACTTCAAGTTTATACCGTGGTACCCAACCACGATAAAAATCTAAGGATCTAGATGTCAAGAAAGAATGTCTCCTCTGTTTTCATTACCCATTATAGGCCCCCGCCTATTTTAGAATACGTTTAAAAATTTGCAATAGGTGGTTTACACAACATACCTTATAACACTAACTCTAATATTATATTTGAAGTGTTTTTAGGAGGAGTTATGGCTTGTACTACTCTGGTTATCTTGCTTATAAAAACATTGACTTTTCTTAGAGGTTATGGACTTTTCAAATATTTTTAAATAGTATTAAACAATTGACTCATTCAGTTTCAAACAATTACCTCAGGTTTTCATTCCCTACATTCCAGGCAACCACTTTTGAGTGGCCCATTTGTCTCTGGCCACTCTGGTATTTTCCTTCCCTATTCTTCCCTCCTTTCTGTGTTCCAATTCACCCACAGGAAATTGGGTAATCTGTACAAATTATCTCTTCCCTCATCCACTGATCCTAGGGATATGAGCCGCATTGCTAATTTTCTAACAAGGAAAATGTAAAGTGTTGATTCTAGAATGAGAACGAATGAGCCTGTGGTAAGAAGTGGTGATTTAAGCTATACTTTGTTTTTCTCGTGAGGCAGCGGGCTCACTATGCATAGGATTATGGAAAACAAATCAGAGTACAACACAACACATGGGCAGTTCGTTTAACCCTGTGCACTAGAACAAAACCCAGAACAGTTAAGAATCTAAAGCCAGTCTTCAAGAGTTTCTAAACATTTGGCATCTGCCTCTTTGCCAATGATAATATACTCATTAACACTTTTATTCTGCTTTACAAACATGTAAGTTATACAGAGCACACAGTTTGGGACAGGGAAGCACAATAGTCCTTATTCCTTAGGACAGGCCATGCAGGAAGTGGTAGAAAGAGAATTTCCATCCTCAAATCAAGTGACAGCCTGTTCACTATTCAAACCACGAGGGCATAAGCTCATAACTATTCCCTTCTTATCTTATGAGGATCTCTTCTTAATTCAGGGCAAATTACTTTACCAGCTGAGCCTATGATGAAAAATAGACAATATAATTCCTGCTATGCTATTCTGTTGCCCTACAAGTGATTAAGTGAATTGTAAGTATCTTTGTAGGAAGTATTTCACAGATCTTAACTCATCATTAAATTAGACATTTCCCCCCCAGTTTTACTGAGATATAATTGACATATAAGATTGTATTAGTTTAAGGTGTACAACATAATAATTTGATATATGTATATTTTGTGAAATGGTCACCACAATAAGTTCAGTTAACATCCACCACCTACATAGTTACAATTTTTTTTCTTGTGATGAGAACTTTTAAGATCTACTCTCTTAGCAACATTCAAATATACAATATAGTATTTTAACTATAGTCACCATGCTGTACATTACATCCCCAGAACTTATTTATCTTATAACTGGATGTTTGTACCTTCGACCCTTCACTCATTTCCCCCACTTCCACCCTGCTACATTAAATATTTTTAAAGCTTATTCTTAATGAACCAAAAACACAAGATGAAGAATTTACAGACTAAAGAAAAAGAAAAAAAAAATATGGTTATTAGTTTAAGTTTAAAGAAGTTAATTTTATTTTTGAAATTATGAATGTTCACATTCAAGACCCTCATTGGCTAGGTCAAAAGGTATGAAACATTAAAAACATACTTTTTTAATGATAATAATGTGATTCAATTATTAGAATCAAACACATTAAAGAGATTGTCTCTTCTCTGTAAAATCCATCTAAAGTATATCTTTGGAATTGCCATAGAGAAAGGACTCTCAAACCTTGTAGCACAATCTTGCAAACAGAGGCAATTCAGAGAGCTGCAGCATGATATGCCAAGGATTTGAACTCTTGGTGGCCAATCTATCACCAATTATGTGTAATTAGCAAGGAAAGGAAAATCTAGTACTACAAAATTAAATGTATATTTTAAAAAACAGATGCATATTTTGTCTGAGAATTTTGCTAACATTAATATTTTTGGTAGTGATATTATAATATTAAAGAGATTATATATCATTTTGTCGAAAGGCAGAATCTCTAAATTCAAAACATAATCTTTTAAACTTCTACTTTCCTAACAAAATGGGTGGTCAGAAAATCTTTTGGATTAATAATTCTCAGTGCAATGGGGAGGTCCTGTTAGAATCCAGGAAAAGGGTCATATACAAAAATGTGTGAAACACTTCCTCTAGAATGAGAAAAGGGCCTGAGCTTTATTTGGCATTGGGAATCAGAATTGTGGGCTAACTGTAGCTTGGCTATCTTTGCAGCGGTCTAAGTGCTGTGAAAGAAAGAAAGATGAGAAATTTCCCAAGTATTTCATGAAAAAGCACTAAATACTGATAAGAGATCCTATCTCAATTCAATTAAACACAATCTTGAGTGACACAACAGTGCACCAGGCTTTGTGGCAGTGTAGAGGTATACAAAGAGTCTCAACACTTGAGGAACTTACAATCTTATCACACAGACAAATATATTAAAAATGTGTCCCACAGCCAAGGATAATGACACAAACCCTGTTTGTATTCAATAGATATTGGATTCTGTTCTTCACAACGTTCAAGTTACTCTCTGTGAAGTGCAGTGAGAGCCACTTAATTTCCTTCCTGCAACATCTGAATTTCCTAGGCTAACTTTGAGGGCCAAACATCCAGTTCTCTTTATTTTTTTTCCAATTAAAAAGTCATCATTTTACTTGGAAAATATGTAATAGCCACCAAAAGCTTCTGAGCACTGGGATTGATTTTGAGCCATTTCTGACTCTTATTGAATGCCCTGTACATTGCTCAGTAGACATCTGTAAGAGGAAAACAAATTGTATAAAGAAATGAAGGAGAGAACATTTTAGTATCTTACACACACACACGCACGTGCGCGCGCACACACACACACACACTGTAATACAACTTAAAAATTTGAGACCTCCATTAAAAATCCCAGCTCCACCTCTTACTAACTGTGTAATCTTGGGCAAGTTACTTAACCTAAGTGGATCTCAGTTTTTTCCTTTGCATGATGGTAAATATGAGAGTGCATAATTGAGAATACTATGAAAAGCTATTTGCCAAGAAATTGGATAATCTAGAAGAAATAGATAAATTCTTAGAATCATACAACTTTCCAATCTTGAATCAAGAAGAAGTAGAGAATTTGAATAGACCAATCACCAATAGGAGATTGAAACAGTAATCAAAACCTCCCCAAAAATACAAGTCCAAGACCAGACGGCTTTCCTGGTGAATTCTACCAAACATTCAAGGAAGACTTAATACCTGTCCTTCTCAAACCCTTCCAAAAAGTTGAAGAGAAAGGGAAGAGTCCTAACTCATTCTACAAGGCCACCATTAGCCTGATAACAAAACCAGACAAGGACAACACACAAAAAGAAAATTATCACTGATGAACATCGCCAATATCACTGATGAACATTGATGCAAAAATCCTCAACAAAATACTAGCAAATTGAATACAGCAATACATTAAAAAGAGCCTACACCATGAATAAGTGGGATCTATTCCAGGGATGCAGGGATGGTTCAACATCCACAAATCAATCAACACGATACACCACACTAACAAATTGAAGAATAAAAATCACATAATCATCTCAATAGACGCAGAGAAAGCATTCAACAAGATATAGCATCCATTTATGAGAAAAACTCTGAATAAAATGGCTATAGAAGGAAAGTACCTCAACATAGTGAAGCCCATATATGACAAACCCACAGGTAACGTCATACTCAATGGAGAAAAACTGAAAGCTATCCGTTTAAGAACAGGAACCAGAGAAGGATGCCCACTTTCACCACTCTTATTTAACATAATATTGGAAGTCCTAGCCAGAGCAGTCAGGCAAGAAAAAGAAATAAAAGGGATCCAGATTGGAAAGGAAGAAGTGAAACTGTCACTTTTTGCAGATGACATGATTTTATATATAGAAAACCCTAAAGAATCCACCAAAAAACTTTTAGAAATAATAAATGAGTACAGTAAAGTTGAAGAATACAAAATCAACATAAAAAAATCAGTTGCATTTCTATACACTAACAATGAAGCAGCAGAAAGAGAAATTAAGAATACAATCCCATTTACAATTGCAACAAAAAGAATAAAATACGTAGAAATAAATTTAACCAAAGAGGTGAAAGACCGGTACACTGAAAACTATAAAACATTGTTGAAAGAAATTGAAGAAGACACAAAGAAATGGAAAGATATTCTGTGCTCTTGGATTGGAAGAACTAACATAGTTAAAATGTCCATACTTCCTAAAGCAATCTACAGATTCAATGCAGTCCCTTTCAAAGTTCCAACAACATTCCTCACAGAAATAGAACAAAGAATCTTCAAATTTATGTGGAACAAAAGACCCTCAACAGCCAAAGCAATTCTGAGAAAAAGAACAAAGCTGAGGTATCACACCCCCTGATTTCAAAATATACCACAAAGCTATAGTAATCAAAACAGCATGGTATTGGCACAAAATCAGACACACAGATCAATGGAACAGAATCAAGAGCCCAGAAATAAACCCACACATCTATGGACAGCTAATTTTCAACAAAGGAGCCAAGAACATACAATGGAGAAAGGAAAGTCTCTTCAATAAATGATGTTGGGAAAACTGGACAGCCACATGCAAAAGAAGGAAAGTAGACCCCTCTTACACCATGTGCAAAAATTAACTCAAAATGGATTAAAGACTTGAATGTAACACCTGAAACCATGAAACTTCTAGAACAAAACATACGCAGTACACTCTTAGACATCGGTCTTAGCAGCATATTTTCAAGTACCGTGTCTGACCAGGCGAGGGGAACAATAGAAAAAACAAACAAATGGGACTACGTCAAACTAAAAATCTTCTGTACAGCAAAGGAAACCATCAATAAAATGAAAAGACAATCTAACAATTGGGAGAAGATATTTGCAAACCATATATGTGATAAGGGGTTAATATCCAAAATATATAAAGAACTCATGCATCTCAACAACAAAAAAACAAAAAACCCAATTAAAAAATGGGCATAAGATCTGAATAGATATTTTTCCAAAGAAGATACACAGATGGCCAACAGGCACATGAAAAGATGTTCAACATTACTAATTAATCGGGAAATACAAATCAAAACTACAGTGAGATATCATCTCACACCCATCAGAATGGCTATAATTAACGAGATAAGAAATAACAAGTATTTGAGAGGATGTGGAGAAAATGGAACTCTCATACACTGCTTGTGGGAACGCAAACTGGTGCAGCCACTGTGGAAAACAGTATGGAGATTCCTCAAAAAATTAAGACTAGAACTACCATATGATCCAGCTATTCCACTGCTGGGTATTTATTCAAAGAACATGAAAACACAAATGTGTAAAGATATATGCACGCCTATGTTCATTGCAGCATTATTCACAATGGCCAAGACTTGGAAACAACCTCAGTGCCCATAAAGGGAGGAATAGATAAAGAAGATGTGGTATATATACACAATGAAATACTACTCATCTATAAAAAAGGATGAAATCTTGCCAATTGTGACAACATGGGTGGACCTTGAGGGTATTATGCTAAGTGAAATAAGTCAGACAGAGAAAGTCAAATACTTTATGATCTCACTCATACACAGAAGATAAAAACAACAAGAACAATTACAAACAAAATCACAGATACAGAGATTAGATTGGTGGTTACCAGAGGGGATGGGAGGAGGGAGGAGGGTGAACGGGGTGACTGGGCACATGTGTATGGTAATGGATGGTAATTAGTCTTTGGCTGGTGAACATGATGTAGTCTACATAGAAATCAAAATATAGTGACGTATACCTGAAATTTATATCATGTTATAAACCAATGTTACCTCAATAAAAAATAAACAAACAAATAAATAAATGAAGAGTGCATATTTGATGGAATTTTGTGTAGATTAGATTTAATAATGTGAATAAAGTATCCAGCATAACTTCTTACACATAATAAGTACTCAATAATTATTAATGACTGTATTATTATCTGCCACCTGCCTATGTTTAAAAAGATTTGAGGCAACTAACACTAAAAAAACAGATATAATAAAAATAAGAAAAAAAGAACCAGGCTATTGAGTTGACACTTAACTTTTCCCACTTCTTTAATCAAATAAGTGAAATTGATTTGTAGCTCTTGAAAAAATGCCCCAAAGCAGGTAGTATTTTACGGAAGAGAAAGACAGATTTTTCTGCATATGTAAGAATTGTGTTAAAACTTATTATTTACAAAATTACTTGAGGAACATGACAATATTCTAAAATAGAGAACGTAAAAAATTCAAAACACCAATGCAACAAATTTAGACAGACTGATTTTAGGTCCTTAATTAATGGCTAATCAATTAATGGCTAAGTTTTTAACTTAGGTTTTTATCAAGTCATAGGAAACTACATTCTCTAGGAATCCAGATGCATAGTCCTAAAACATGCTGACTTGGTAACTGACAAATTTTTCTTAATTATTATGGTGAATGAAGGAGATTCTGGAGAGGTGCTCAGCTCAACAGAATTATACTTCCCTACACTCCACTGCCTACCACTGAAACCTGTTCAAAGATTCTAAAACTTGTATTTTAAAATCTATTTTAGGAGACTGGCCAGTTAATCTCTATGTTACCTATGCTACAAAATATCATCAGCCCAGTTTCTAAGTTAAAGTATTTTGAACTGTGAAGCTATATTATTTTCCCCATCTACGTCTCTTCCAAGGTTATAATATCCGGCTGGACTGATACCCTACATGCAAGTTATGATCCAACCATTTCCTGAGCGTTTTCTAATGCAAGAAGTATCTATAGCTTCAATGCCTCCCTTCTAGTTCCCCATTCTTCCTGGTTTAAAATTAAGCACTACTCCACACATGGGACCTGGTGATCCAGTTGGTTTCTTAGGCTATCATGGTAAATTGTTATTTCTGTTGGTCTGGAGACCTGAGATCCAGCGTTCCCTTGGGATCCACTATGAGCTTATGTTACCTCCAAGTTCTGGCTGTCTGCCACCTCACAGACATGTTTAGCTTATTTTGATCTGGCTTTTTTATTGCCCTCTACACACCAAAGTTGGCCTGGTAACTGTGCCCAACAAGGTTGGGAGGAGAGAGGTCACACTGATTGCACAGTTCTGTAGCCTGCACAGGGTCGGAGTTCATGTTGGCGTCTGGGAGCAACTCAAGGACGATAGCCTTCCACCCAGATTCATGATTGTGCTCCTTAGCCTGTTATTGCCTTTTCTGTGCTCTGGGCTTTTTGGAAGTCTTGGGCTGGCTCTTGACTGAAACGATTTAACTATCACACTGTCAGGAGCTGTATCTCAGCTGCTCAGTGGCATTTCTGAATTTCTGCCTTTAGCTCTGAGCCAAGTCAGTTTCCTCAGTCCGATGTTTGGGTCTTCTTTAGCCAGTCTTAAAATTTTCCACAGGAGCTGACTTATCATAACTTGTGCTTCAATACCAAAATATGAAAATAGCCAACCACCAGGTCAGTGTGAGGGAGTCAGGGAAATCGTTTCAGAGGGGGAACACTGAACACTGAATGACTGTCTCGAGGAGGGTTATGGTTGGATAGGATATTGAAATTGGTGAGAGGGCATTCTGAGTAGAACCACATGAGGAGAAGCAGATAAATAGTGTTTTTTTTTTTTTTTTTAAGGAAGTCAATCAAAAAAATTTGCCTAGGGACTTCAATTTAGATTTATGGAGTTTAATGAAAATTTCATGGGAAATTTAGGATGTAAAAATAAAGAGTTTGACAGTATATTATTTATCTGAGGAGGATCCATTGAACGTTTTTATGAGGCAAATATTTATTAAGGGCCTCACTTCGTTGGTGCTGGAGAACAAAGAATAACAAGACCAATATATGATATTTTCTTTCAAGGAGCTCACATTCCAGCAGGGGAGGCAGATACACAAAGAAATGATTTTTATGTTCAGTTGGGGCTCTTTTATCAATGCGATGGTCCAGAAATTGCTTTATTAACCAAATAAAAATTTGGTTATAGGAGGGAATTTAAAAATACTTTTTAATATTTTAATTTAAAACAAAATTGTACATTCTTTCACTGATCTTTTGATATAAATTAAGGCCTTTTCTTTGCATTATGTTTGTTACATAAACCATGTACACAACTCATGGTGTGTGGTTTAATGTTTGTGGTTTTTAAAGTGGAGTGAAAAACTAAATAAACTTGCAAAGTAATGAGGCAGATCCTCCTAGAGGTGTACCAGTTTTATAAACTAAGATTTTAGTTATCATGCCAACACTTAATTCAAAAATATTATTTTTTAGCAACTCAACTTTATCTAGTCTTTTAAAAATACTCACATGTTTTCACAGAAACAACTCTTTTTTTTTTTTTTTTCTGTGAGGAAGATTAGCCCTGAGCTAACATCCAACGCCAATCCTCCTCTTTTTGCTGAGGAAGATTGGCCCTGGGCCAACATCTGTGCCCATCTTCCTCTATTTCATATGGGACGCTGCCGCAGCATGGCTTAGAACAAGTGGTGCATTGGCTCACCCTGGAATCCAAACCTGGGAACCCCGGGGCCGCCAAAGCGGAGTGTGCTCACTTAACTGCTATGCCACCCGCCGGTCCTGAAACAACTCTCTTTTCACATAGTATTTCATTAGTTCCAACGTGAAATTTAATTATGTAATTAAAAAAGCAAAGACAACTGGTTTGGGAGGAAATGTTACCAGCCTTTCAGTAAGCAGACAACTCAATAGGCAGGAACAGAAGTTCATGGTTATACTGGAGAACAGCTGAAAGCTGGGAGATTTTAGCATGCTTTGGGTATCAACCATTATATTTTACAAAGGGAATAGACAATGTTAATAATTTAGTTTAGGTATATTAATTGGAGTTCCATTAAGAAAACTTCTACAAAAGAAGATGTGGTATATATACACAATGGAATACTACTCAGCCATAAGAAACGATGAAATCCAGGCATTTATGACAACATGGATGGACATTGAGGGTATAATGCAAAGTAAAATAAGTCAGAGGGAGAAGGTCAAATACCGTATGATTTCCTTCATTAAGTAGTAGATAATAACAACAATAAACAAACACATAGAGACAGAGATTGGATTGGTGGTTACCAGAGGGGAAGGGGGGAGGGAGGAGGGTGAAAAGGATAATTCGGTACATGTGTGTGGTGATGGGTTGTAATTAGTATTTTGGTGGTGAACATGATGTAATCTATGCAGAAATAGAAGTATAGTGATGTACATCTGAAATTTTTACAATGTTATAAACCAATGTTACTGCAATAAACAAAAAATTAAAAAAAAAAAAGACAAAAAAAAAAAAGAAAGAAAACTTCTACAGTACTAAAACTAAGGCATGCCCGAGATGTTGTGGGCTCACAGTCTAAGAGCAATTGAGTATTTATTAGATTAAGCAGGGCCCGGGTCAGAGCCTTGGGAAGCATCAATTTTGGGATGAAACATTTAAAAAACCATCCTGAGTATAAACAATAAAAAACTTAATGAAAAATCAAATCATAATAGCTTTAGTGGAATTGGTTTTTCATAGTTAGGATGAATGACAAAATAGTAGAGAGTACAAAAAAACCCTGGAAAACTGAAATGGAGGTAGGATAGGCAAAAAGGGAGTCAGGGAGCCATTGAAAACACATCTCTTTAACTTCAGTTTTTCCGGAGATCAATCTTTCTCCCAAGTGCAGAACAATACAAGGAAGTGATGTAAGAAGAAATATTTTAATTCAATTTTTTTGTAACAATTGTAAGTTGTTTGTAAACAAACATAGGAAGAAGAGAGAAAAGGAGATGCATTATAAGAATATGTTTTTCAGGAAAGTAATAAAAATAAGAAAGTTTCTCTAATCAAAATGAGAGTAGTACTAATCAAAAAATGTGTATGAATAAAATATAATTTTTATGTGTAGCACACAGTAGAAAATTTAGAAAATCCTGCAATAATAGAAAAATTTATACTTATATCAGCAAATAAAAGCTAGAAGTCACCTATAATTCTGCCCAGAGATAACCTATGTTAAATTTTGTTTTATATCTCTTTTTAGTATTATGTGCATATACACAAACACATACATACCCACACACACATATATATAAATGGGAGCATACTAAAGCCTTTTTTTTCATTTAACAATATAGTATGGCCATTTCTTTTTTTAAAATTTTATTTATTTTTTGTTTGTTTTGTTTTCTTGAGGTAACATTGGTTTACAACGTTATACAAATTTCAGGTGCACGTCACTTAGCATAATACCCTCAAGGTCCATCCCTGTTGTCACGAATGCCAAGATTTCATCTTTTTTGTAGCTGAGTAGTATTCCATTGTGTATATATACCACATCTTCTTTATCCATTCATCCCTTGATAGGCACTTAGGTTGTTTCCAAGTCTTGGCTGTTGTGAATAATGCTGCAATGAACAGAGGGGTGCATATATCTTCATGCATTCGTGTTTTCTTGTTCTTTGGATAAATACCCAGAAGTGGAATAGCGGGATCATGCGTATTCTAGTCTTAATTTTTTGAGGAATCTCCATACTGTTTTCAATAGTGGCTGCACCAGGTTGCATTCCCACCAGCAGTGTATGAGAGTTCCCTTTGTCTCATGACAACAGATTTATTTATTTTTTTTGTCTGTGGCAATGGTTATGATCATGAGTACGTTGCTGAATTTTGACATTGAGAGCAACTATTCTTGTTCTCACCTTGTTTGTCATTTTAATATCATAGTGGTTGCTGTAGGTTTCTGGAAGCTATTTTGTTATGAGACTTCTTTCTTTCATTTATATCAGCAATGAGTATGGAATTTTATCAAAAATTTTTTCAGCATCTATAGAATTGACCATACATATTATCTCTTTTAACTGCATTATGTAATGAAATACATGAATGGAATCTTCCTTCTAAGTATAATTCATTTCTATTTTACTTGAAATATTATTTTTATTTTTCCCAAGTAATATATGTACACACTTAAACAGTAAAATACTTTTACAAGACTGATATTGAAAAATAGCTCTCCAAGCCCCAAATTACCTATGCCTATGTTCTCTTTCACAAGCTCTCTTGGCTATCTCTTTTGCCATTTACTTTCTTATATTTTATAGTACCATTTCGTAACTTGTCAATTTTAGTTATTAAATATTTTTCCTTATGAAATGAGGATTTAGCATTGTTACCTCCTCTCATGTTTCCTCTCTATCTATTGTCTCAATATAGTCTTATCAATCAGTTTTGCTGAATTCATGATCAGTATTTATCTCACTATGACTGTGTTGTTTAGAGCTGAGCCAAATATTATAATTATATTTTCCATCTTGTTCAGTTTTTGTTTTTCCTAGAGTTAGTAATTCCTTTGTTTTTATTTTTTATTTTTATTTGCCTAGCTTTATATATCACAATCATTCTGTCACATTCTCCAACCGATCAATAAGACCCTTTGAATTCTAGTTTCCATATGGTCAAACACATCTGGTGCTATATCAGTTCTTCCCTCCAGCCCTTGGAAGCTTTCATTCTGGAGCCCTCCACCCTCCTGCTCCCGTACAGACTAGTTTCTCTTTAGAGATATCAACCTAGAATTTCTCCTCTCTCCTGTTCTGGGTCTCTTATTTTGAAGAGTCAGTGTCTTCCTCTACTTTAGTTTATGTCCTCATTGTCTAGTAACTTCTTGAGGTGATGTGCGTGGGAGATAATTTTTTTCGGGCTTGCAAGTCTGAAAATGTTTTAACATACCATCACATTTGATTGATAGTTTGACGTAGATCGATTTCTAGTTTGGTTGAAAACAGAATTTTAGGTTGAATAAAAATTTCCTTCAGAAATTTGAAGGCATTCCTTCATCGTCTTTTAGCTTCAAATGTGGTTGTAGAGTTGTCTGCTGATATTCTGATTTCAGATCCTTTTTTCAAAATCTATTTATTTCTCTCTGAAAGCATTTATAATATTTTGCTTATCCCTAGTCTCCGAAATTTCATGGAGATGTGCATTAAAATGGGTGTTTTTCACTTATTTTGTAGAAATTTCTTTTGTAAACTTATATTCTTCAATTTTGGAAAAATTTTCTTGAAATAATTTTTGATAATATCCTTCCATTGTTTTTCCCTAGTTTATTCTCTTTCTTGAACTCTGATTTGTTGGATATTTTATCTCCTGAACTGATCTTCTAATTACCTTATTTTTCCCCTCCAACATTTCATATTTTTGTCTTTTTATTGTGCTTTCTGGGCCTCCAGTTTATCTTCTTACACGTCTATTGACTTTTTTTCCTTTAGAAATCTTATTTTTATTTTCCAATAAAAATAAAATTGTTCTCTGATTATTTCCTTTTTGTACCCTGTAAATATTTTATGGATGCAACATCTTCCCTCAAACCTCTGAGGATAATAATTTTAGGATTTTTTAACGTTTTTGTGTTGTTGTTTTTGAGGAAGATTTGCCCTGAGCTAACATCTGTTGCCAGTCTTCCTCTTTTTTTTTTTTTTGCTTGAGGAAGATTCGCCCTGAGCTAACATCTGTGCTGGTCTTCCTCTATTTTGTACGTGGGTTGCTGCCAGAGCATGGCCACTGATGAGTGGTGTAGGTCTGTGCCCAGGAACAGAACCTGGGCTGCTGAAGTGGAGTATGCTGAAATTAACCACTAGGCCACGAGACTGGCCCCACTTTTTTAACCTTTTTTTAAAAACTCTATCATATCTTTGTTTCCTTTGAGTTCCTTTTCTTCTGTTTGTTTGTTTGGGTCTATGCTTTTTATGAAATTGGATGCTTTCCTCAAATTTCTGATGATTTTTAAAACTCTATATTTAAGAGAAAGCCCCTGAACAAGTATGTGTGGTTGGACCCTGCCATCCGATGGGCTAGCTCTTGGAGACCTGGCCATTTGTTGCACTCTCTCTTTCTCTCTAACATCTCTTTCCTACTATTAACTCCTTGTCATTCTCTCTTTTATGTATCTGTGGATTTATACCTAAAAAATCCATTTAATGTTTTTTCAGTGGTGTTGGGTGCTAAAAAAAAACATGTGTTCCATTGGCCATGTCTAACTGGAAGTAAAAAAATATGTAGTCAAATATATTAACCTTTTTCTTTATGGTTTCTGCCTTTGATGTGTGTGTGTGTGATGTGATGTTTAGAAGTTCATGTATTCTAAATTGCAAATTCAGAAACATCCATGACAATTTTTTTTAAGAACATTGTATATTACATTATATGGACATCTTAACACTATTTTACACATATATACTGTGCTAGAAAGAGCATACCATAGTTAAACTTGCTTGCTGCACTATATATATAGAGGTATGTTACCCAGATTTTCTCATACAGAGAAATTCAGTCAACATTCAATGTGTATTTAGTGTAATGTTGTACCTAAGCAACTGATTACAAAATATCAGCAGATTGGAGAAACATAATTCATGTACACAGTGTTAGTTTGCACTGAAAATTAGAATTAAAAATGGCCAAATACAAACACCAGACTTTTTCATGTGACATCAGATTCTACCAGTAATATGACATTTGAAAAGGCTTTTTTATTTGGGAAATGGAATTGTTAAAAAGAGATAATATATTCTGTTCATATAAGATTGAATTGAGGATTGGGGCACAGTAGCACATATGAGAAAGAAGAAAAAGATATAGAGTTAAGAGTTGTTTAATTTAGCTAAATCCATCTAATACACGTTTCCTGTATCAAGATAGTTACAAGAAAAGGAGTGGAGGCCACTGTCCATACAGATTATAATGTGAATGGCTTCCCTGAGAATTGGGCCACATGGTAGCCTTGGCTGGGGCCTTAGCAGATGCCCTGGGTGAAGGACCAGGGTGGATAAGGATAGTGCGTCTGCAATCTTCATTTATCCTCATTTTCTCATAGAAGTGTACATCAAGAGACGTAACGAGGAGAAAGATGTGAAAAGGAGTTATCAACCTATTAAAATGAGAGTGATCATATAATTCTTGTTTCAAACTTTTGAAAGTGAAAAGAGACACTATCAGTAGTTAAGCCAACCAGGTCTCCTCTTCCAGAAACCAGAATGTGCGTTCACCCTAATTAAAATCCTCTGTAGCCAGAAGTCTTACCCAACCTTGACAGGAAGGAGAGTTTAAAAAATAAGGATGATTGATTGACAATGAATTCCCTCTCAGCACTTTTATCTCTGAAGTAGTTTTCTATGGAAATTTATGGCTTTATATTAATTATCTAGCCAACAGTCAGCATTATCTGAAAGAAAAATCTTGAGAATTATCTTATTTATCACATATATTTCTTACATAGTCCCCAGAAGAAAATATTCGGGAAATAACTAGGGATTTCTAAAAGGAGAACCCAAGTCATAAATTTCTGGGAACTTATTTGTTTTTCTTTTTGGTTATCAGAATATTAAATGTCAGAAAAAAGAATTTTTTGTGAGGAAAAATTCACCTACAAACACTGCTGGTAGTTCAACTATCATAAAAGTGTAAAATGCCTTTCACAAAACAAAGACAACTGAAACATTATTAGTTATTAACACAAAGATCCAGGACATGTTGCAAAAGAAACAGGGAGAATCCTGTAACATCTCATTTCTCCTTATGATGTATTCAAATGCGATATTCTTTCCAGTGAAAAAACCAATACCCAGAATTCTGAAATGACTTGTTTAGAATTGTACCTAGTACATCATTTACAGTGATGTGCTGGAATGTATAACCCCAACTCTTCCATATATTCAACATAAACAATGCAATAAGCTGCCGAAATTCCTTCCATGATTCCAGTTATAAATTGACAGTGATATATTCAGACTGGAATGAAGCTGTAGGCTTATATGGCAGGCTCCATCTTAGACAAGTCTCCAAAAAATGTCACGAGGCTTTACTTGTTGCAAAGTTGAGGGGTAAAACTACAGGGCTGAAAACTGTGAGATTAGAATCCCAAAACTGTTGGTGCTCCTCACATAACCAAAAAATTAGAATTCCTGGGCCGGCCCCGTGGCTTAGCAGTTAAGTGCACGTTCCACTGCTGGCAGCCCGGGTTCGGATCCTGGGCGCACACCGACGCACCGCTTCTCCGGCCATGCTGAGGCCGCGTCCCATGTACAGCAACTGGAAGGATGTGCAGCTATGACCTACAACTATCTACTGGGGCTTTGGGGGGAAAAACAAATAAATAAAATCTTAAAAAAAAAATTAGAATTCCTTTTTGTGTCAATAGATAGTAGTTAGGTCAGCCTCTGTTTCTTGAGGTCATTTCTTGTGAGAATGAGTATGGGAAAAAAAGAGGAAATCTTCTTAAGCAGAGACAGTGGGAGAAAGCAATAAGGCAGATAAAAAGGGAGCGCTAAGAAATGAGAGTTTCTGGCTTAATCCAGTTTTGTTTTGACTTGACTTATTGTAACCTGGGAAATGTGGTGGCCTGGGAATATCAAAGGTAGGTTTTTCAAAGAGAATAAGATATGAGTCTTTCTTTGTAGGTGAAAGTGATACTAACTGCCCCCACCCTCTGAGTTCACATGGCTTGAGTTGTTTTTTCCATTTTCTATGCTCTGCAACATCCACACCATGTCTCTTGCCATGTGATTCAGGTAAAGACTTGAAAGCCTGGGTCTTTGGGCTGATAGATAATGCACAAAACAGTCGTTTTGTTCTCTGTGCAGAGCTAATTGACCTACACGGGAAACAAAACTTCACGGTAGACCTCATTAACACCATGGCCTACCCAAATGAGTTAACAAGTCTAGATCTAAAACATCATGATGCTAGCTGCATAAATATAGCAAAGGTCTCGATAAATATGGGATATTCCTGAAAAGCTCTTGTTTTTTGTTTTTCCAAATGAAAATGATGATGGTAAAGAATGCAAATAAAACAGAAAATGTGAAAATTTTCCCTCATTCCACACCCCAGGAGTAATAACTCTACATATATCCTTTTTGGCTTTTCTGGGCATGTAAACTTATAACAAATAGAGATTTATAATTTTAACATATATCAAATCATATGAAACATACTGCTCCATAGCATGCTTTTTACGATGTCTTTTTTCTTTTTATCATAATATTGAGACTGTATTTCCACGTGAGTATGCAAAAATCTGTATAATCTTCTTAATGCAAATTATGGATGCATCATATTTTATTTCAATAATTCCCTATTGATGTACATTTCACTTGTTTCCAAATCTTTGACAAAATGAGCAAACCTTAACAATAAAGGCCTTATAAATACATCTTTTCATGCTTGTCCTATTATTTCTTTGTGATAAATTCCTAAGATTGGAATTAGAGAAACTCCAGGTGAGTACATTTTATGTAAAAACTTGAAAAAGAAATTTCTTTAATGTAGGTTTTCTCTCTGAAAATGTCTTTATTTCAGTCTTATTCTGAATGACATTTCTGCTGTGTGTAGAATTCAGATTAGTCTGTTGAGGAAAACATTCCACAGTCTTCTGAGTGAGATTGTTGTTGAGAAGTCAGCTCTCAGTGTAACTGTTGTTCTTTGAAGGTAATCTATTTTTGTTGGCTACTTTTAAGAATTCTTCGTCCTTGGTTTTCTACAGTTGCACTCCAATTTGTTCAAGTGTGGATTTCTTTTCTTTTCTTTCTTAACTTGATCTTTAAATCTTATGTGCTTCATCAGTTCTGGAAATTTGTAAGTCATTATCTCTTCAAATACTGCATCTGTCTCAACTCTCTACTCTTCTGGAAACTTCTCACTGTAACTTTTATATCTTTTTCCAACTTTTTGTCTCTTGGTGCATTGTTCTTGTAATTCCTTTTGATGAAACTTCCAGGCTAGGAAATTTTTCTTTAATTGTGTCTCAGCTGCCGTTAAACACATGCTTTAAGTTATTAATTTTGATTATAGTATAGAAAAATGATTTGCGTGCTTTCCTTACTTCTCTGGATTCTCACATTCTAGATTTTTGTCTAGAAAATAAGTCATTATTCTGTTATCTCCCCAATGCTGTTGAGAAGATTCTTTAAAATATTTTGTATCAGATTATCAGTTCTGATTTGTCTAGCCTGCCATCATTGAAAGCTTATTCAACACATTTAGTCTTCTTTTTTTTTTAAGTACGGTTATATTTTTTGTTTTTAATGCTTCCTTTGTTTTCTTTTTCTGGTATTTGGTCTATGTATTTCTTTTTTTCTTTTTAGTTTTCCTCCCACTTTTGATCACCTGGAAGTTCTATAGCCTATATTTAATCCTTTAATGTTACTTCTATAAAACTAAATAATTTCCTTAAAGCTAATTTCCTTGACATATAAGCTTTAGAGGGCATCATTAATTCTCTAACATAAAAATGAGGAAATAGTACAATTATGCTTTCTTACACATTTGTATTCCTCTATTTTTTGTTTCTTTTCTTATTTTTACATTCTTATGGTTTGTAAGACTTACATTCTATTTTGTAACAGGTTGGTCGGCCCAGTTTGTATGACTTGGTTCTACATTTAAATGAGGTCGATATTAGATTTGAAAAGAGGCAGTTTTATCAGCCGATAATATTAACTTAGGGGAGAATGATCTTCGGAAACTGGCAGTTTCAACTTGGGTTTGTTGTTTCAGAACAATTTCCTGCCCAGGTCTACTCTGTCCGAGAGCCCATTGCTGCTGAGCTTCAGGAGCTCACATCTCGGGATGGGCAGGTCACACTGGTAGTAAGGTTCACTGTGCAGACCCATAGCTCACAGGTCGTTTGCTCGGTGACTTATCTCTGCTCAGTTAATTCTACTTACTAGCTCCCATCTCCCCTTTTCCTCACCACACCTGAAAGCTGTTTCTCCAGTTTCAGAATTAGTTGGGTGGGGGGAGAGAGATAATAAATATGGGTGTCTTCGTAGGTATTTCAGTTATCTTCTTACATCTCCCGCCGTTTGGCAGTGTAGAATTTGACCCTCACACTCTCCCTTCCCCACCTATGATCCCAATTCTTATAGCTAAAATGTTTAACAAGTTGGTTAGCCCCTTGGGACATTCTAATTTTCTTTATTATTATTAGTTTTTATGGAGATATAATTGACATATAATATTATATTAGTTTCAGGTGTACAACATAGTGATTTGATATTTGTATATATTGGGAAATGATCACCACAATAAGTCTAGTTAATATCCATCACCACACATAGTTACAAATTTTTTTTCTTGTGATGAGAATTTTTAAGCTCTAGTCTCTTAGTGATTTTATTATTTGTTATCTACTCTCTTAGCAACAGTATTATTAACTATAATCATCATGCTTTACATTACATCCCATGACTTATTTTATAACTGGAAGTTTGCACCTTTTGACTACCTTTGCCCATTTCCTCCTACCCCACCCCTCAGTCTGGCAGTCACCAATCTGTTCTCTATATCTATGAATTTAGTTTTTTGTTGTTGTTGTTTAGATTCCATGTAAGTGAGATCATATGGTATTTGTCTTTCTCTGTTTGACTTCTTTTACTTAGCATAATGCTCTCAAGGTCCTTCCATGTTTTCCCAAATGGCAAGATTTCATTCTTTTTTATGTCCAAATAATATTCCATTGTGTATATATATCACATTTTCTTTATTCATTCATCCATTGATGGACACTTAGGTTGCTTTCATGTCTTGGCTGTTGTAAATAATGCTGCAATGAACATGGTGGTGCATATATCTTTTTGAGTTAATGTTTTTGTTTCTTTCAGATGAAAACCCAGAAGTAAAATTGCTAGATCATATGGTAGTTCTATTTTTAAGTTTTTGAGGAAACTATACTGTTTTCCATAGTGGCTGCACAAGTTTACATTCCTATCAACTGTGCACCAGGGTTCTCTTTTCTCCACATCCTTACCAAAACTTGTTATTTCTTGTCTTTTTGATAATAGGCATTCTAATAGGTGTAAGGTGATATCTCATTGTGGCTTTCATTTGCATTTTCCTGATTTTTAGTGACGTTGAGCATCTTTTCATATACCTGTTGGCCACCTGTATGTCTTTTTTGGAAAAATGTCTATACAGATACTTTGCCTATTTTTTAACGGATTGTTTGTTTTTTTGTTATTGAGTAGTATGAGTTCTCTCTATATTTTGGGTATTAACTCCTCATCAGATATTTGATTTGCAAATATTTTCTCCCATTCACTAGGTTGCCATTTCATTTTGTTGATGATTTCTTTTGCTGTGCCGAAGCTTTTTAGTTTGATGTAGTCTAATTTTCTTGCAGAAAAATTTATGCTTTCACCAAGATCTGGAGGGCAGTGAGTTAACTTTTGAAATTCTCTTTGGTTTTGGAGCAAATTTCTCTGTATTTTCATGGTTTTTTTAAAAAAAGTAGTTTATGGTTTTGATTTTCAGATGTTTTGGAAAGTTTCATGGGAACAGAGTAAACATCTGAATTCCACTATCTTTTACAAAAAGTGCAAGAGCCCATTTCTGGAATCTTTATTCCTATATGTTGATCTAGTCATCGGGGCCTGAACCACTACCACCCTCCTTTCATTCCTGGAACTTTGTGTTGTATTTTGACATCTGGAGGGCAAGTCTACTCCCATTATTCTACTTGCAAAATACCTTAGTTAGTTGCCAGCACTTATGCTTCCAAAAAAGCTTTGCAATCAATTCACAATTCTGAACCAGTGATATTGAAATTTTGATATAAGTTCATTAAATTTTCAGATAAACTTGGAGAGATTTGACATTCACTCAAGTAGAAAATTGATTGACTAAATAAAATAATAATGTCTGAATTTTGCACTCTTTAAGAAGAAGTAAAATTTATTTGTAACTAAATAAAAAGGAAAACGTGTTATTTCATGAGAACAGTGATCATGTTAATCTTGTTTCTTAAAATATTCCCAGAACCTAACACAGTGCCTGGCACAGACTCAGAACTCAACAATAGCAGAATGAATCAACAATTGAATTTAATAAAAGTGAATTTGTTTTGTAGAAATAGCATTCTTGGTCTATTAGACTTACAAAAGAAACTGCTAACCCTAGTTGATTTAACAAACAAAAAAAGTACTCTGAATCAAATAATCCAAGAAAAGAAGGAAACAAGCACATAATACTCCACCCTTTTCCCTTTTGTAAACATCTCGATCTTTTTTGTGGCGCTTTGCAAATTTGAAAATGGCTTAATTTAATTGGCTAGGATGTTCTTTGTGGAAAAGGGAGAGGAAGGGCAGCTTATCTTATGCGTGAACAAATGTATTGTAAGTAGCTCTGTTCCTTACATTATGGTTTAAACACCACAGTCAGGTTTTTCTATTATAGAGCATGACTTTTTATGGAGTTGATGGAACCACACATGCTGTAAATAATACCTGGGAGTTTACGGGTAGAACTATCAAAATCTACTGAGAACCCCTACCTAATCCTTTAGGCTCTTGTGACAGTTTATGTCACCCAGCAGAGTTAATAGGATTTTGTATTCATTTACTCTGGAGTCTGCTGGGAACTCCTCTCTAGATCTTGCCCAACACAACAAGACAGTTTCCAAATGATGGTGAGGGATACTCTGCTACGTTAAGGGCTAAAGATCTTTCCCTTGAAGTGTCTCTGCGATCCAGTAAGGCTTTCTCAGGTATATGACCTCAATGGACTAGAAACGGAAAAAGGACTTCCCTATGGTCCAAAAAGCTCAGGGCAGTCATTTCCCACCACTTTTGTGTTGGGCGATCAATGCTGACCTGCATCAATGTCAAGATATCCCCAAATAGATCAACCTTAATCAGTTTTCTCTGCTCTCCTTTCAGCTTTGGAGTTTTGCCTCCATGTTACTGACCCTGCTGCAATGGGTCCAGCTGAGGATGATTGTTTTGCAGGCCTCCATAGCCACATGAGTTTGACCAGCAGTCACCAATGCACATGCACACATTTCTTTTGTTTTAATTTTCCTATGTTTGCCATGTGTGGAGTTAGGAAACATCAAACCTATAATGTCTTGTCTCTCAGGCAAGCCCATTCATTTACCAGAAGAGGACATCACATAATGAGGAACTGAAATGTTAGCTGCACACACCTGGCTGCTCCTCCTATTGCGTATTTCCCCTAAGAGGTGAAATCTTCCTCACTATCTTTGTCCTTTCAGCCAAGATAAGGAATCCCTCGTAGATGTGGTACCATGTTCCCATAAATGTTCTCATCCTACCTCATGCAACTCTGAATAATTCAGAATGTATATGCACCAATGAATTGATGAATAAGACAATGTAATCAACATTTCTATTGATCATTTGCAGAAACATAAAAGGGGCTTGACCATTTATGTATTCATTCCAAAAAAAAATCTATTGCAGGCCCTGGGCTACCTACTGGGAATAAAGGAAGGAACAATACAAATATGTCTCCTAGACCCTAGAATCTCTGATCCCAGAATTTCTGACACCAAGCTAGTAAGATCTATAAAAATCAGGATCTTCTAAGTTTCTATATGGCAAAAACCAACACACTATTAAGCCAACCAGCCAACCAATCAACCATTCATACTACACAATGTGATTAATTGATGCTAAATGATGGAGATAAAAAGAGGAAATCTTCTTTCTTTCTTTTCCCTGGTATTTGAGCTCTTCCCAAGTTTAATTAGAGGTAAGACCCACAGCACTTTGTAGCACATAACTTCTTGGAACTGTTTTAAATCTCCATTAGGTAATTGAGAATACAACGCGTGAAAAGATCGACTGGAGTGAAAGTTCTTTGCCTTTTTGAGATTCTGGTATTTTTTTCTCTCAAACTATCTTATAACCAGTTATTCATAACTAGTACAATGAATAAATATTATGAGGAACACATTGAATTTAAGATGAATATTGTTGTAATTTTACCAAGGATGCCAAGATGTCAGTTTAACTTCATCAGGAAAACCATTTCAAGAATTGGCATGTAATTGGAATCTGCATTATTACATGCTTAAGTGAATGGGAAAAGAAGAGAGTGCATAAAACAGGAAAGGCAGAGTATTTTGATGTTGTCTCCAACTTTATCTTTTATATGAACAAAATACTCAGAAAAACTGGGGCTTTTAATCAGCTGAAAGCATTCTTACTCTTAAATGGCTTTCTTCTTGATTGCCTACAAATTAGAGAATATCAATCCAATAACATAACAGAATTAAACGGGAACTAAAACATAGCACTACAACCATATTCAGAAACAGAAATGTTTTGACTGTGGCATCTTCAGGAAGAATTTGAATATCAACATGGATTATGTATGTATTCTTCTCTCCCTACACCTGATCCCTTGATATCCTCATCCTATTCCAACGTTTTAATTACCACGTCTACAAAGAAGACACTCAGGACTAGAATGAGTATCCTTGGTTTCTCTTCCACAATCACCATCTTGATTTCACTCTACCTTAAGGATATTAGTTGATTCTTTGCTATCAAAGCCATGTTGTTAACAAGGATATAGGTATGTTTCCTTCAAAACATTCCTTGCAGATGAATCTCTAAATCTCAGTGAGATTTATTTCCTACCTCTTCTCCATGAAGTATTGTTTGTAGTCCTGGTCTACATTGTGATTATTCCTAATGGGTAATTAGTTATTTGTACAGTATTCAACAGTGATAGTGATAATCAGTCATTCATTCAACAAACATTTATTGAACATGTGCCATTTACCGGGTTCATTTGAGACATGGGAGATTAAAGTGCAATGAAATCTAGCTCATACCCTTGAGAATTTTGTTGTCTATTGGATGAGCTCTGACATATAAACAGGTAAAGTTACAGTAATATGAGAATAAACGCAAGAATAAAGGTAGAAACAATGTACTCTATGGATATAGGGAGAAACTAATTTTGTCAGGCAGTGTTAGGGAAGAAACACTGATTTTTTAATTTTATTTATTTATTTATTTTTTCCCCCAAAGCCCCAGTAGATAGTTGTATGTCATAGCTGCACATCCTTCTAGTTGCTGTATGTGGGACGCTGCCTCAGCATGGCTGGACAAGTGGTGCGTCAGTGCGCTCCAAGGATCCAAACCCTGGGCCGCCAGCAGCGGAGCGTGCACACTTAACCGCTAAGCCACGGGGCTGGCCCAGAAACACTGATTTTTGATATGGTTCTTGCAGGATGAAAAGATGTCCAGGTTTAGAAGAGAAAAAGGGGGCATTTGAGGGGTAGCAAATAGCATGTGCGGTGGCCATGGAAGGATAATCATCTATTGTGGCAATTCATCAAAGATGGTGATAAGTTCAATGTGGCTGGAGTTTGGAGTATGTGGAATAGTTGTTGGAAAGTTGTATTCTGGTCACATTTAAAGCGTCCTTTCATGCCATACTCAGGAGCTTGAGTTTTGTTTTTCAGGCATATGTAAATATCTGGAATTTTAAGCAGTTGAATGATGGGAAGGGATTTTTTTTAAAGGAAGATACATTTGGGAGCTGGGTGGAGGATGGCTTTGAGGAGGAGACTGTAATAAGATCAGGTATAAAACCAATGTAATAACCAGGTGAGAGTTGATGGAGCTCTGAAGCAAGGAAAGGCAGTAGCTTGGCAAGGAGAGGAAGGGGACAGTCTCAAGAGAAGTTTCTAAGCAAGAATTGGCAGGACTTGCTAATGGTTTGGATATAGAGTTCTAGAGTGAAAAAGAAAGAGTAGATATCTTTGGAATTTTTGGCTTGGGAGACTGAGCGAATCATGAAAGACAGTAGGAGAAACGGGTTAGCAGAGAGGAAGGTGAGTTTGATCTTGGATGTGTCCATTTAACAAGTTTGTGAAACAACAACGTGGACATATCCGTTAGGCAGTGTGAAATACGAGTTTTGCTGGGCAGAAAGACCAGGGATGGAGTTTTATGAATCATTAGCAAATTGATCATGATAAAAGCCAGGGGCTTCAATTAAAAAAAAACTCAACCCATCCCTCCAACTAGACTGAGGAATGGACCCTAACTTTCATTCCTGGATATTCTGTCTCTGATACTATACCTGACACAAAGAAGATTCTCTTTTCTCCTGGGCTGGTAGGGATTGAGAAGCAATAATATGCACTTGTTTATTACTCACAATTCCAGTGATATAACCTCCTAACAGATCTCCTTGCCTTCATTCCAAAGCTTTCTGCATATTGCTTTCAGATTATTTGTCCTAATTAAGTACTGGTCTAATCATGTCTCATCATCCATTTGCTCAAAAATCTTTTAAGCCACTTCTCATTTCATGTAGTAGAAAGCCCTTCCTTTTCAATGGTACTCTTTCCTTAACTTTTTTCTTTCCCATGCATCCTACATAGCATCAATTGCCGTTCCTCAAACATGGCTTTCTTCATAGCCTGTCATGGTGCTTTTGTTCCTTCTCCATGGAATACCCTTCCCATTTGTCCATACTTGTCACAATCCTCTTGATCTCAAGGGTGGCTCAAATATCAGCAATCTGTACTTCTACAGAGTGTTGTACCTCTATCATAGCACTAAACCACATTATGACTTAAATTAGTGTGTTTGTGGTTTAGATCACATAAACTGAAAAAAGGTTGCCTTGTTCATTTTTGTATTACCCTGGATTGAACCATGCTGCCTCTTACAGGGTGGCTGTGCAATAATGGTGGATATTGTCTATACTCTCTCATATTTTGTCTCTTTAACATTGTAAAGGCATATATGATAACTCATTTTCACCTGGTATATTCATTTTGATTCCCTGATCAAAGTTTTTCCATTTTTAGTCAAAGTAACTCCTGCTTAAGGTTTTTTCCCCTTTATCTCCATCCACAGCCAAGGCTAATAATAGATAAGAACTCTAGCGGTTATAGAATCCCCTCGCCACAACCCAGCCTTCTCATTTTAGAGTGGAAAATATCAAGAGAAAGGGGATAACCCACAGAAATTTACAGTCTATCCTGATAATGAAATATAATTTCATATTTAGGAAAATAACTCCTTTAGAAGTTCCCAATTTCTTTTGGAAAAGGAACAAATAAAAATACAGTCCAACAAAATGAGATTTGGTCTGATATATCAGGATAATAGAGAATCTAACCTTTAAAAAAATATGTCCAATTTTTTAGTTTTCCTCTCTGGTAGAAGGAAATGTAGTCAATTTTCATGGACCTTAGACAGAATCAAAGATCAGTATGTTGAAGTTAATCAGTAACTTGAAATGCCTTTTTCATGTGTTTGGAAGAAAGAAAAGGAGACAGATTGCTGTGGAAGTGTAAGATGTTATTTCTGCAAAAATACTTGTATCTCTACCAATTTTAAATGTCAGTTTTCTTCTCTCTAAGTGTATTTTACCTGTCTACTTGGATGAGATTCATAACTATCCAAGTCTGAAGGATATTATCTTTCTCTTATACATTTTGCTGTAGAGCATTTTGTCATACTTTGTACACTGTATGTTCAAAATTCTGAAACTATATTATATAGCAGAAACAATTCAAGACTTAACTTGAAAAAAAGTCACAAACTGGACTGGAATGAAAAATAATATATTTTGGAAAAGCAAACTAGTAAAACTGGACATGTTATGTTCTAAAATAATGGGTTACTTTTCTTTAACCCTTGGAATAGTATTTATGTATTATTTTCCCATAAAACATAACATATAGATAATATTTTAGAATAGGATGGGATGTTGGAAGTCATCTAGACCAATTGTATCTCTTCATGCATAAGGAAATATTAAGCTTAGAAATGTTAAGTCCTCTTTCCAAGGTCACACAGAAATCAGCAGTAGAGCTTAAATGAGAATTTAACTTGTCTGATTTCAGATCTATGTCTCTTTCCTCATACTATGGTGTCCACATTGTCTGAATTCAAAACTAGGATGTATGTTATTACAATCTGATTTGACTTACATGGAAACAATGGGGCAGAGTATTTGAAATCAAAACTGTCCCTCAAATCTGGACACTTGATGACTAACACACAAGTTTATTTGTGTCTTAGTTTATTTGTGCCCCACAGTTTATTTTTTTCAATGTGAAGGTTATATTTTTGTGCTTTATCAACTTTCATGGTCTTCTTTAAACTAGCCAAACAGAAAAATAAAGGAAACTAAACTCTGGCACTCCATACTTAGTGAATAATTTTAATACCATCTGATTCTCCATCATCAAATATTAAGAATCCTCAGTACATGAAGCCATTCAAAGTTAAATACAGTGGATCCTTGTGATCTTGGATTTACATGCTAAAAAATGTAATAATGCAGAGTATCTTAAAAAATAAAACAAACAAGGAAACAAATAAGGCCCTTGTTAGTTGGGATGTCACTATGTATTGAGCAAAATAAGTTGCCATATTCCTAGCTTCTTGAATTCTTGCAGCTCATCATCAAAGTTATATCACCCTTGTGTGAAATTATAAGGGGGATAGCCCTTCAGTAACAAAAGCTTTGAACCAAGGTAAAAATATATAATAAGCAATATGTCCCTAAACATTCTGAAGAATACACTTTTTTTTTTTTTTTTGGCTGAAGAAGATTCACCCTGAGCTAAAATCTGTTGCCAATCTTCCTCTTTTTTTGCTTAAGGAAGATTAGTCCTGAGCTAACATCTGTGCCAATCCTCCTTTATTTTGTATGTAGGTTGCTGCCACAACATGGCTGATGAGTGGTGTAGGTTTGCACCTGGGATCTGAACCCACGAACTGGGGCCGCCACAGCAGAGTGTGCTGAACTCAACAACTACGCCACGGGGCTGGCCCCAACGATACATTTTTGAAGAGTAAAATCCTGGCCGAAAAAAAAGACCTCTGAGTCTGGATTTATTTTTCATGGTTTTGAATAGTCAGGGTTCACAGCTCCAACCTGTACTTGGCAATAATTCTGTTTTCCTGAGCCCCATGGTGTGCACAGCTGCTTGTAAAAGTAAGGAAGTACTGATGAAGGTGACACATGGTAACGACTTTTTTATTCCTGTCAGATTTGAAAGGGTGAGAATTTGGAAGAGGTAAGAGTCTAGGATGATAGTCTTAATTAAAGAAAATTATTCACTCATACTAACACTTGGAAAGCCATCTAAAATAATAACTTCTTTTAGATTCAAAAACTTAGAAGGTAACTTTTACTTTGCAATTTTTTCATAGGTCCCTGAGAGCAGCCTGGGAGCCACTACCAACCAATGGCTGAACCTGAGTAAGCTACAATGATTGGTTTCGAAGGCTGAAAACCTCAGCTGACCCCAGTTCAGTTCTGTTTCTTATGCAGACTATTTTAGTCCTGTCTCCTCAGTGTTCTTGATGTTCTATTTCCAACTAATCCTAACTCTTCACCTTCTAAAAGGAGATGTGTCTCCATGGCCCTTCAGATCATAATGGAAAGAGAGAGAGAGTCGAATCCTGGTTTTGCCACTTACTGTCTATGTAAAGATAGGTAGATGAGTATGTTATTTAATTTCTCTGAGCTACGCTTTCTCATCTTTAGAATGGGATGATAACACCTATCTCCTAGGTTTTTGTCGTGAGGGTTAGATATGGCAGACACAGAGTAGATACTCAATAAATAATAGGTATAAGTGTATATATTTCACCTCCTCAACTACCAGGCAAAGACTCTGTTCAAGGGCCTGGGTTATCTTACTCCAGTTCAGACCTCTCCAGTTCTGCTATGTTTATCTTAGTCCCCCAGCCAAACGCATAGCAGCTGGTTTTGCGTGAAAGTGAGTAACAGTGAAGACAGAGATTTTCTCCCCTACCTTCCTGGGATGAGTTCTATTCGGAGGCACCATATCCCCATTGATCTAACCTTATGGCCATTCCATGTATTCATGCCTGTCAGGCCTTTATCCATTGCACCCAAAGCAAGCCTTGCTAAACCTGGTGCTTTTTTCCCTCTTACTCTTCTTTTTCCCGTTGACTTCCCTTCCAAATCTTTCCAACGTGCTCTGTGGAATTTTCATTCTCTGTAAGTAAGCCTCTCTTGGTCCCCTTGCTTTGATTGAACTTTATCTCTGCCACAAAGATACCAATTCTTTTTTTGTCACGCTAAATCTAAGACTCAGTCATCAGTCCACATCTTAGTTGAATGCTCACCACTTCCACTGCTACCTTCCTTGTCAAGGCACCATCATTTCTTGCCTGAAATGATACAATGGTCTACAAACCCGATATCTCTGCTTCTACCTTTACCTCCCTATCATGCATTCTTAACACAGCAGCCAGAGGGATCCTTTTAAACCAAAGTCAGATCATGTCACTTCATTACCAGTTCAGGGCAGGGACCATATCACTTAATCTGTGACTCTCTAGTGCTTATCTTTGGAAATTAGCAGACACTCAATAAATATTTTGATGAGCACTTAAATACTAAGAGAAGAAAGAGGAGGAAGAAATATGCCAATCACCTGCCACATCCTTTCTTAATCTCTTGAATAGCTGTAACAACGCCTTATTTTGTCCTTAACTTCACATCATTTTATTTGATAAACAAAACCATCATCTAGAGAAGTAAGCCAGTTGTATAAACTGAGACCCAGAATGGTTAAGGGATGTGCCCAAGGTCACAATCTTTTTCTCCAAATAGCATGCTTTTTCTGTCATGCCATATTTCACATACAAGTTTGGGGGTTTCCAGGCTTGCTTATCCCAAGGTGTGGTTGTACAATATACGTCATCTTTGGAAACATCTCTTGTGAAGGCCAAAGTTTGCCATTACGGGAAACTGTTAGGTGGACATGGAAGCTTGGCAGCCAGCTTGGACCCTCCTAACTAAGAAACTCTTTCCTGCATACCGTCTTCAGAGTATACATCATTCAATATAGAACCTCGAAACAGGAATTATTATTATATGCTTGCAAATCATCTCAACCAAAATTTTAAATCTGTGAATGAAAATGGTCTACTGTCTAGGAAATATAATTTTATTATTGGTTTTCATTATTACATTAGGTCTGTATACTCAGGAGAAAAATTGGCAGAAAACATTTAACTAATTAAAATCAGATATTCAAAAGAAATTTAATTTTTTTGTCTCAATTGATGATATAAGGTAGTGAAGTTAAAATTCTAGAAGCTGTGTTCACTAGATGAATTCATAGTGTGACAAGATCTGGAAGCACCATAAACTAATTTACCTTACGTTGTAAATAATCATCTTCCTTCAGAACAATGTTAATGTTGGAAGAGGTTGTGGGGCAGTGTGGGAAGGAGGAGAGAGTCAGAGTTAATTTCATTATGTGCTTCCTAGAGAACGTGTTACCAAAGAACAAAAAACAACAGTGACAACAGCAACAAGAAAACTCTACCTTTCCAAAGTGTACAGAAGATTAAGATGATATTTAAATAAATTTGTGGACAGCTTTTCTTTTTCCAAGTTGATAATCGTGGTCAAGTAGACTTTCACGATTCTTTGTAACCAACTCAGTCATGTACCCACTTGGTGGTTTCAAGTTTTGCCACATAAAAGTGACCTTGATAGTTTATTCCTTCATATATGTTTGTCCTATCACTTGAACTAGACTGTGATAAGAAACTGTCTTGTTCATGTTATGTCTTCATACACATTCAACCTCCCATATCTCTAAATAATTCCCTGAATCTAAAAGATGCTCAATAAATATTTTTGAGAAATTTATTTTACATTCCCAGAAGAGTGTCCTGTCTAAATCTGAAGATTTCTAACCTCTGAAAATTAAACCCACATAAACAAAAGTATCTTTATACACTGTTTCAAAAATTTTTTCTTTTTAAGTGATAGGCATCCATTGTATGACTTCAGAACTTTTTATTTGTACCATTCCAGGTAGGTTGACAACAATTGCAATAGAATCATGTTTTCCCTTCCAGGAGCAGATCTAAACGACAGAGTACACAGTCTCATCAAGATCATTGTCAAAAACAATGGGGCTCCTCTGCTTAGCATTAGGGAGCTTTGATTCCCCAGTTCTTGTCTGGACCACTGTGAACCTGGCTCATAGACAAGGGATCGCTCATTAAACAAAGCAAATGGACAAATCCCAGACTCACACTCTGACGAAGCTGCTTCTTTGGTATTCACAGGTTTTACATAAACAGATACAGCCATCAGTGGGACAAGACCTTCTTGCACAAGACACCGCAGCCTGTTCAGGGCTCCTCCCATCATTCCAATCCCATGGCCTGGCAGCCCTGACCTGCTCCATCCACTACATACCCTGAAAAGTACTCTTGCAGTGGACAATGGTCCCTGCAGAAGCCTATTTCACATCTCCACAGCAGGAAGAAAATGAGAGTGCCTTGGGGAGAGTATTCTGTAAGCAGTGGGGAAAGGTGTTATTGTTACTAGTTTTTCTGGAAGTATATTTGCCCATGCAGATTTATTATCCGTAATAATTAAATGCAGTTCTTTTGTTTCTGACTATGTATTGTAGTTTGGAAAAGTGTGATAATATTCAATTAAAAATAACTTTCAAAATATATACAGAGATCATTCAGCTGGCTAAATATTCTATTTGAAGACAGATGAATAAAATAATTTTAATAACAAATCTAGAATACACTTTTTTAAAGTAAAGAACAGAGAATCTCTTATAATAAGGTAGCTTGTCACCTTATGGGCATTTTCAGATCATCATATGATAAGGGTGTATTATAATATTAAAAAATGTCATCCTATTAAGTGGTTATAGCAAAGTTGCAAGACAGAAGGCTAACATACAAAAATCAATTGCTTTCTTATATACTAGCAATGAACAATTGGAATTTGAAATTAAAAACACAATATCATTCACATTAGCAACAGCAACAAAAGAAATAATTAGGTATAAATCTAACAAAATATGTACAATGTCTATGTGAGGAAGACTACAAAACTCTGAGGAAAGTATCAATATTGGCTCATCAATTGTAACCAGTATACCACACTCATTCAGGATGTTAATAGTAGGGAACACTTGGGTGGTGGGTGGTGAGAAGGCATATGAGAACTCTCTGTACTTTTCATTCAGTTTTTCAGTAGACCTAAAACTGCTTAAAAAAATAAAGTCTATTAAAAATAAGTGCCATCCAAGAAATATATATGTAAAAAATGCTGGTGTGTTAAATGAAACCCATAGATAAAAATGCATCTCAAGAAGCAGTACAGCATATTGAGATGATTCTCTGAGAAGTAGCAAAACACAATGTGTAAGACTCAGATTTTAGAATCAGAAAGATCTGGGTTCAAATCTAAACTCTGCAAATTATAAAAGTTGTGTGAATCTAAGCAAGTGGCTTTTTTTTCCCCCTAAGCCTTACTTTCATCATCTGTAAAGCATGGATAAGAACAATTACCTCATTTAAATGAGAGTTTGTTGGCAAACCACACAAAACACTGCGTGGCACACTGGAAATGTCCAGTAACTAATACCGCCCAATCCTTAATGTATGAAGCTACATTTAAAAGCTGTCCGAATTTCAAAAGCTAACAGGATTATGCCAGAGATAAGAAAGATTATTGGAGGAAAGGACAAGTCATTACAGAAGAAAGGAAAAGTCATTAATTTGTTTAGCTATAGTTATATTATAAGCCATTCAGTAGATCTACTTTCCTAAGCTTTGTAGGTTTTGTCAATCATTCACAATTCTGAAATATGCTTCAGAGATCTCTTCCCAAAATCTCTTTTCCCTGCTCAAAACCATCATACGTACATATATACATATATCTCAATACCTTATGTTTTGGATTTCAATTGAAATGTCTTTCTCTTTTATTTAGAGTTTGTGAAAAGACTTACATTTTATGGTATGTAACATTGGAGACTTAGAGGTAGTTCTCAAGTCCTCTTCTGAGTATTACAGAGTGTGTGTGGGTATATGTATATATGTGTATATATATATGTTAAATCTTAAAATGTGACATAATATAATCTAGATGCAAGAAACTAAAATGGATTCAATGACCCATTTCTTCCTCGAATTTTAATGAGCCAGTTACCAGGGGTGTTTCCTAAACTCATGAAGGCAGATGCATCTCAGAGCTTTGAGGGCCATAGAGGATATTTTAACCCCATTGATTAAACCAAAAATTGGGCTTTCATTCTTTTTGTTTTGATACTTGCTATAAATCACCGAGGTATTAAATTTATGTTACAAAGCACATGCAGCTATTTGCAGTAGGTGCTTGTAAGGAAAACCAGAATATATTGTTTATATTAAATGAGATAACACAAATAAAGAGTTTATCTCAAGTTATTCTGCATAGCAAGTATTCGATAAATGTTATAGATATTATAATTCATTTTCTTCCTTTCCTTATGTTCATTTTAAATAAGTTTACTAGTTAAGACTTAGATTTATGACTTGAAGTGACATAATATCCCAGTTGCCTCAAGTACAAGACGGAGGAGAAATAGAGGAAAATGGTTAGAAAACATCCTTGACTAAAAAACATACATCTGTTATAATGGACCTCGCTACCTCTCTCTCCATACATATATGGGAAGTAGTACAGAAAAATGAGACAAGATCTTGATCTATTAATAATAACTAATTTCTATTTACATTTGCTTTTTATAATTAAAAAGGTTATCCTTTTTGTGGGAAGTATTTCTCTCCTTTGGAGTAGATAGGGCATATCCACAGAAGTAAAGAAAAAAAATCAGGCAAACTTAATTTCATCTCCTTAAATATTATTATCCTGGCATTTTATCTTAAATAAAAATCCCTTAATAGCATATATGAAAACAGCTTAATAGAGAGTTACCAGGGAAATTTGGATCCACACATCCAATTTGATTCTCAGCTACCAAATCTCTAAAGTAGGAATATTAAAAACTCTTCTGCCCACGTCACAGAACGTTACTGGAGAATTAAATTTAAAAACTTAAAATTGTACATTTGCATGATTATTACTTATTTTCTCCTCAAATATAAAATGTTTGTAAATGACATTACGACTTATAGGAAATATATATCAGTTGAACAGTTAGATTTTACAGAAGGTACATTTCATCTTGTAAGATAGACATTTATTTTGAAATGAGTTTACGTATCCTTGCCTTTTCTTTGACACATATATGTATATATGAGGTGTAACAAAGTAGTGAGGCTGGTTTCTTTATAGGTTTTAATTCTCTAACGGACTCATTCAACAAACGAATATGTCTACTATGTGCCAGGCCTTGGGCAGGATGCTGGGGATACAAAGGGAAAGAAGGTGTGGCCTTACTCTCAAGGAGCTCATGGTCTAAAGGGGGAGATGGACATGCAGAAATATATTACAGAGAGGTGAGGCCACCAAGGCCACGTGTACACAGAACTTCTGGGCACACAGAGATGGAGGCTCCTGACACAACTGCAGTGGGTGGTCGTGGCGTTCTTTAAGGAGCTATCTTTTGACCTGGGTTTTGAAACACAGTGAAGGGTTCCAGAACTGGAATAGAGTCTGGGGTGACAGGGCACCCTAATCAACAGGAACAGAATGTACATGTGATGCCATAAAGGCCTGAAACTGGTATACATGTGCTTTGTGATCTCTCTTACGGTTTTTAATTTATACTTGTTGGAGTTAGAAAAGCTCAACGTGCTGTCACTAACACGGGTATCTGAAACATCTACTACAGGATGTTTACCAAATGAATCATTTTCACAGTTCCTGTTGTGGTTGAATTTTTTGTTTTTAACCTCAAACCTCTAGTGTGAAAAGTGTCACTTTTATTCCCACGGGTCAACTCTTCAGTGATTGTTAAGAGCTTCGTCTCTTCCCTGGACCATTGTCTGGAATCTCCACTCCAGTCTTTGACCCATACATCATGTTTACCACCAGAGGGATTGTAATGTAGCTTAGAGCTTTTATTTCTAAAAGACAGATGTTCCTGTCATTCCTCTACTTAAACATTCAGGGGCTCCCCATTGCCTACAAGATTAAGTCTTACTGTGGGAGACAATACTCTTCACAAGCTGGCCCCAATAAATCTTCCCTTCCTTTTTCCAAAATCATTTCTTTCTACTCCTGGCCAGGTCCCCTAAGCTTACAGCACCATGAGTTACTCATTGTTCCCCCATATTCTATACCCTTGTCTAACTCATTCCTTTGTGCATAAAATGACACAGCATGTTGGCATAAAGGCAACTTGCTATGGTTGGATCACTGGGTGGGAGGGGAGCAGGGAAGAAGATGAAGCTGTTGAGGTGATCGGTGTGGACCAGATGACAGAGAATTGCAAATGCTGGGTAAGAAGTCCTGGCTCTATTCTGCATTCATAGTACTTCTCAAACATTTCGTCTGTTCCAAAGTATCCCAAAGAGGAAAGAAGACTATCCCACCCTCCACAGTGGGTTTTGGGTGCTTAGCCTGAAGCGGGCCACCACAAGTGAAAAATTTATTTGAAGTCTCCTTTCACATTTTTGCATTCTACTGTGTATTATCCTACTAGTTTCAATACCAAAATAATGTTTTAAACTTCTTGCCATTCAGTAAAATTGAATTTCTAACAGATGTTTTCCTGGGGTTTTTAATTCCCCCAGTACATTGTTGGGACCACATTAAGAAGCACACCTGGGTGATGGGGAGCTATTGGTGGATTTTAAGATGGTGGTGGCAGCAACCAACTTGTGGTTAAATGTTTAAACTTAGAAAGGGAATGAATTAATATCATTGGAATTTGGAAAGATCACTCTGATGGTGGCCAAGAAGGTGGATTGGAGGCATGAGAATGTAAGAGGAAGAATGGACCATTTAGGGTATCAATTGGATGGGGATATAAGCTATTGAGGAAAATTCTCAGTTTTTGGTTTCAGTATTTGAGTAGATAGTATTATTATTTATTGAGATAGATACAAAAATAGAAGAAGATTTTCAATTTTTCACGTGAAAGTTTGAGATGAATTTGGGACATACAGGTGGAGACATTCAGTAGAAAGTTGAATATTAGGTTTGGAAATGAGGAGGTAAGTCTGTCTATCTATCTATCTATCTATCCATATATCAATCATCTATCTATCTATCTATCTATTTATCTATCAATCAACTATCTATCTATCTATCTATGTATCTATCTAACTATATATCTACCTACTTTTGGGAATCATAAGTCTATAAGTGGAAATTAAAGCCACGGGAATAGATGAAATTGCCCAAGGAGGTAACATAGGGTCAGAAGGAGAAAGTGTTGCATAGAAGAAGAAGAACAACAAAAGAAGTCCGTAAAGGAAGCAGAGCTAGGCCCGGGTTCGGATCCCGGGCGTGCACTGATGCACCGCTTCTCTGGCCATGCTGAGGCCACGTCCCACATACAGCAACTAGAAGGATGTGCAACTATGACCTACAACTATCTACTGGGGCTTTGGGGGGGAAAAAAAAGGAGGAGGATTGGCAATAGATGTTAGCTCAGAGCCGGTCTTCCTCAGCAAAAAGAGGAGGATTAGCACAGACCCTAGCTCAGGGCTGATCTTCCTCACCAAAAAAAAGAAAGCAGAGCTAGTACGGGAGAAGAAAGAAGGACTGATGAAGGAATGTTAACATTGTAAACAGATTTAGACACCTCCTAACATATTTTCTGATTCGATAGATTAAGAAGTCAAGGCTTAAAAATAGCAAATGATTGCCCTAATAACTTTGTTTTATTTTCTCATTGCTGGTTGAGCTTTCTCACAATATTTTAAAAATCTTGTTTTATCAATAAAATTTGTAGTGTTTTACTAATCTTGCACCTACCATGGCATATAGCAAAAAGTTTCACAAAGAGTAGTCACTCAATACAGTTTTTTTAAAGAAAGAAATGAATTAACAAATGACTTCTTGGAAATAAGAGTGGATAACAACTTCATTTAGGACAGATCAAATTAAAATGTAAGTTTAATAGTGGAATTTAAAAAAATCCTAGCAACAGGATATTAAAATATTGGTGGAAAAATAAATTAACTACCTAAGATCCATTGTAAAGGGAATTTTCAGTAACTTTTCCCCAGACACATTTTCTAAGTTAAGGGTTATTTTTGGCGGTTGTTCACCTCCCTTTGGAACTTCTCTCCTTGCTCCTAGAGTTCTCTTTCCCAGGCCCTCTTCCACGTCAGTGCCCCAACCCTCCTGCCTTACCACCACCACACCCAGGCCGGCCTTCTCCAAATGCCAGGCTTCAACATCACCCCTAGAACCCCAGTCGTAAATGTCAGAAGAAATAATCAACAATTCAGATCTGCTTCTGTTAAGTCAGCAGACACATCCAGCTTTAAATGCGTGACAACTGTGTAGTTTTCAAGGAAGGGCCACCTGGTACTAGGCTTTGGTCACATTCTCCTCGGGAGTCCCAGGATGAAAGTAGAAATAGCACATTCTTGTATGCAGAGTGTCAGAAGGTGGGTGGCTCCCCTGGAGGAGAGCCCATTTTCTACGCTACATTTCTGTTCTCTGGAAAAGAGAAGTTGAAGCATTTAGAATGCTGCCCAGGCTTCTTCTTTAAGCATAAAAAGCAGTGGGTTCGATTCTTTGCTATCATTCTGTAAGTAATGATTAGGTTAAATAAGGCAGCATTTGCCTTTTTTTAAAACACAGGGGAACCACTCTCTTGGCATCTGAGAAAACTGAACGCGGCCGCTTGCCAGAGATCTGTGCAGCTTACTGGCCTGGTGGGTGGAAAAAACAGCACAGACCAATGTGAGGGAAACATCGACTCCTCCCTCCAACGTGTGCCCATCATGCCTCCCCAGAAACGCTGGACAGATGGTGAGGATCACCTTGGCGGCATTTCCATCTGAAATCGGAGTCTGTGTGCGGGAAGCCTCCAATGAGAGGGGGGTCTCAGCAGAGCCACGCACATCGACATTGGAAGCCAGAGTGCTGCGGCTGAGTTTTGCATCTGTGTGTGGCAAGTGTGAGAAAGCACATCTGACACAACGCTAACGACGCTAGTTGACAGTGTCAAAAAGATGAGGGAGGGTCAGAGGAGTTAATTAGTTATGTTAAAAAATCCAAATGCTCAGAGGAATTAACGGGTTCTGTAATTAATTTAAAAAAAGACTATTTTAGTTGAAAAATATGATCTCATATAGACATCAGTAGTTAGAATTCCATCCATTGTGATTGCATTCTGTGAAAATTATCTTATTGTATTAATAATGAGTTTGGAAGCAGTAAGCTACCTTCTTTTGACCAGATTTCAAAGAAAATAAATTGAGGGTGCAGAAAAGACAAAGCAGAGAAAACAATACCTTTGATATCTTGCTTATTACACTGCAGTAAGATGAATATCAGAAATGCTCTTGATGATGAAGATGGTTTAGATTGCTCTGAATCAAAAAGATAATACAATATAAAATAGTTTTTTTGTTGTTACAGATTTTCTGCTGTACAGAGATGGGTTACATAATAACATGGGTTAAATAATAACATTTCTCTGTAATGATAACCTTTTGAAAAAATATCAGAGACGCATGGGCAATTTGGGGGGAACTTTGCTACCGTTAACTGAATGTTCCTCTGTAATCAGCTTCTGGCACATATCAAGATGCACCAGCCCTGTGCAGAGATGAAGAAGGGAGATTAAATACTATAAGCATCCTACCTGGTTTTTCTTATCTCCCAAAATAGACCTCTGGTCACACTTTCCTCCTACTTATTCTGGAATCCCCCACTGATGTTTCGTGGAGGCTGCAGAAAGGTATTCCCCCCAAAATTCATAAATAAGTGGCATACAATTGAACTCTGAGAATTTATCTATGAAACCAATGAATAAAAATCAGAGTTATATCAAATTAGCTTAAATAGGCAGAATGCTTTTCACATCTATGAGACTTAACAGTAACTGGATTGAATGAATTAATGTTATTCAAGAAAGATATTTCCATTATTATGGGGGAGGATCACAGAGGCCAATCCTGACAAGTATTCATCCAAGCACTGTGCCAAGGAGGAGGATGGGGGCCAACTGAGTACTTATATACTCAGTTAAGGTAACTTCTCTTCCTCTGATTATAAGCTCACCAGTCAAACTTCTGCTTATGATTTGACTTCCTATATAGAGGCAGAATAGTGGTTATATCAATTCCAATATTGGGGACTATGTGACAGGCCTATTTGTGATTGGGTTCTGGTGTTAGACATCTGTTTGCAAGTTTAGTTACTGTGAGTTTACACTGAGAGCTTGTATTTGCTCTTAGTCCCCGAAAACATTAGGTTTTTGAGCTTGAGAGGCGGAGGGTGAAAATGCTGTTGTTGTGAGAACACTTGGAGGCAGCCGGCCAGTTTTCCTCTGCTGACACTTGTGTGCAATGCCGTTGGCCAAGATAAAGACTGGTCACACTTCTATAATAGCCATTTGGGTTTCTCTTTTTGTTAATTCAGCAAAGGTGGGGACGTTGGTTCTAAGAGTAAGGTTCACATGTTACCAGGAAGAACAAAGAGAACTTAAGGAAAGTAGGAGAAATAGTCTTCGTCAATTAATACAATTTCAGCCAATGATTAATAATCTATGTGTAAGTTAGGCATGATCTTGGGGAGTTATAGAACTTATTTCACTCAGTTTTATATTCTAGCTAGTCTTTTTTTTTTTTTTTTGTGAGGAAGATTGGCCCTGAGCTAATACCTGTGCCAATCTTCCTCTATTTTGCATGTGGGATGCTGCCACAGCATGGCTTGATGAGCAGTGTGTAGGTCCGTGCCTGGGATCCGAACCTGCGAACCCTCGGCCGCTGAAGCAGAGTGCACAAACTTAACCACTACGCCACTGGGTCGGCCCCTCTAGCCATTCTTTTAAACACATATTGCAACAATCATATAAGTGCCCACCATTAAGGGCTGACCTGAAGTTTGTGGCTCACCAGAGACCAGTCCTCTTGGTTGTATGTTTCTTTCTAGCTGTGAGCAGCTGGGAGGAAGACAACACAGAGGAGGTGGAGCATTGGGTTTAATCAGGGTTGGGATTTTACCAAGTGAGCATGAAAAGGGAGCAAACCACAAAGGAACTGCAGGTGTGTGCCGAGGAATGTTTATGCTGATTGACCACAGACTTTAAGCTGGATAAGGAGGGGAGGAAGGACAAGAGAGGGGTAGGGGAGAGTGAAAAAGTGGTAGGATCAATGGATTGTCAGTGTTGGGGAGGCTGAAGGATTGATGGAGTATTGATACTAGAAGATGAATGGAAAGATGGAAAGTGGGTTGTTTGAAAAAACCCAGGGCCTCTGGAGCTAGGTGAACATGGGTCCAAAACAAAACCACTCTCTGACATTGCGATGTGATCAAGCAAGTTACATAGCCTCTCTCTGTCTCAGTTTTTCATTTTTTTTTATTCTAAAGTGGGAATAATAATATCTATTTTGTTAAAAAAAGCTACAAAAATTGTCATATCATGGATGTAAATAACCTAGCACAGTGAATAGTAAATATTTGATCCTTTAGTAAATGTCAACTCTTGCATTTCTACTACACAGCAAATGCTTTGAAAGCAGGAGCATCTCTCTCTCCCCCACCCCCCCTCTCTCACACACTGTCACACACACATACACACACCCAGTACAAAAAACGTTTGCTGAAAGAGAGAATAGAGCTAGGCCTTGATGTGTTGGGAGAAGGTGAGCGAGTCTGGATCATGAGGCTTCTCAGGGATTTCCCCCAACAGCTTGGTCCAGGGGTGGGTTTAGATGAGGGTGCGGGTGGGTGGGAGGAGCTTGAACACAGTAGATGAGAGTTGGGAAAACCAACGAGCTTTCTTACTTTTTAAATGTGGTTTTCAGCAACCATAATTATATCTGGGGAAAATATACGGAACCTGAAAGTTCTGATGAGTAGTTTTTTTAAAAAAAATACACAGGAAATACTTTTTAAAAGATTTATTCCCTGCTGCTCTTTAGAGGAGTACTTGATTGGGAAATGCTTCATGGGTTCCTTGGGGAATTTTTTCTGTGTGTGAGTATCATAAGGACGAGTTTCTTCAGTGATTCTCTGATTAGGCAGATGGAGTTGGTGGACATTTTCTGGAAGTTTACCATGCTTGATTACATCACTTAGAGGGGAGGCGGGGCACGGGCTCCCTGAGGCTGGGGAAGGGCGGAGGGTGGCTGTTCTGCCCTGTGCTGTAATTTCAAGTTCTCTCTTTGGTAATCAGGTCACGCAATAGTCTCCAAACTTTGTAACCACAATAGCCTTGCTGGAGGCACTCGATCTGGGGCTCAGTAATGAGACATATTTGAGATATTAATGACATATGTCTGAAGTCCTGAGGTAAGTTTGGAGAGAAGAAAGGTCATGACAAGACAAAGCACAAGCTAGTCAATGAATATGAAACCAATAAATAAATGGATGCATCAAACTTCCAGTTACAAAATAAATAAGTCCTGGGGATGTAACGTATAGCATGGTGACTATAGTTAATAATACTGTATTGTATATTGGAAAGTGGCTAAAAGAGTAGATCTTAAAAGTTCTCATCACACACACACACAATTTTGTAACTATGTGTGGTGATGGATGTTAACTAGACTTATTGTGATCGTTTTGCCATATACACAAATATTGAATCATTATGTTGTATACCTGAAACTAACATAATTATATGTTACATGTCAATTATATCTCAATAAAAAACAAATAGATGCATACATGGAAGAAGTCATGCTTTGAGAGAGAATGTTGACTAATTCAGGGTGGGACTAGCCCATGAGGGAATAACGGAGATAAGGACAAGGAATTCTACAAACACAGAGCTCTGTGATTGGAAAAAGAGCAGATCTGTCTTTTTTTCTGCTTTAGGTAGTAAGAAATTTTGATGACAGAAATGTCAAATTATTCCAGAGAGATCTTGGAATCATGCACAGAGATGTCTGCGAGGTCATGAGCAGATGGGATGCAGACGAGATTCAGCAAGTGAAAGGAAAAGGGTGTGCAAAAAGCGAACCCTGGAGGATTTAGGAGGAAAGGGAAGCTGAAGAAGACGGGTATAGAAAACGAAAAAGGTTAGAACCATGAGAGACTGCTAAAGGAAGCGCTGAAGGATGCGTTAGGGAAGAGGTGAGGCAAAGCAAGGCAGAGTCCGCTTCTCAGTGAAGGAGCATAACCCCCTTTCTGAGAACTGGAACTCGGGCAATTCAGTTATTGTGCTACATCTGTCAGGCACTCATTATGTCTAACACGCCAGTGACTGATGGTCTTATTATATCCAACTTCAAAAAATATCAAGGCTGCAATAAAAACTAACCCAGCATTGTGGAGTTTTATGTTTTTCTTCTAACCGTTACGTGCATTAGTCACCACACTGAAAAAGCAGTGAGAAGATAGATGTGCCAAAAGTCATAGAGAAAACATGTCAACATTCAAAGAATAATTAATGAAAAGTGTTGTTGTTTTAACACCACAAATGAAAGTCAGTCTCAGTCTTCCCCAGTTCTTCTCAAGAGAACCCAGGATCTCCATCCCCTGGATGCAGCCACACCTGCTTTCTGATCTGACGCTGCCCTAGGTACAAGTTTAAAGAAAGCTTCTTCATTATACCTGAGCCTGGTGTCTGACATGTCTGGATAAATCACTCAGGTATCCAAGTGCTCACTAAACTGAGGCTTTCTCTGCAATCTTCATCTTTGATTTTCTAATTTTTGCTTTTTGTGGTATGGGTTTTTACTTTCCAGACCTTCACTGTGACTGGGCCCCTGCCTGAAACCACAGTCTGCTTGGCTATGTTCCCAATGCATTGCTTCCCTCTTCCTGCCTCCTTCTCCTTGGGGATTAAAATTCTCCTATCCTCCCCCATCTTCCTTCTCTCCCCTGCCAGATGGGAGACGTCCATCTCCTGAGTTGGCTGGTGGTGTTCAGAATCAGGTTCCTGATTCCCCACCTTGAGGAAGACGCTCTCAAGAGAAACTAAGCGCTGCAAACTTGAACTGAAGGTTCAGTTAGACGGGCTGGCTGTGACTGTGAGGGTTAGTTAGGGAACCTGAAACGTAATATTCTTCCTGGCACAGAGGATTCTGTTGACCTCCAGGCTCTGTGACTTAAGAGAGCTATGGACAGTTTCCAGACCCCACTTGCAAGTGGGCTGGGGCAAAGCTTCTAATTCTGCTAGGCTGAGTCAGTCATGGGTGCCCAATGGGTGTGGGTGAGAACACAGATGGCAGGTAGTCATTAGGGGAGGTGGAGAAGGGGCTGGGACAGGCTGAAATTGACAGCTGTGGTTCTGGTGCACTTAGGCAGGCACCCCTTCCCCTAAGGACCATGCAAGCCACAACACCATGTGCTGTGTTTTGTGTGTGTTTATTTCCCCTTTGCTATACCTTAGTTGTTAATAAATCATATTGAAAAATAGCATTACTAATACTATTTTCCAGAGGCTTACGGATATTAACCCAAACTTTCTTCACCCTTGGATGATTCTTGTTGATAGGCTTCCCCCTCCAAAGGACCCCTCAGATGGGGCTATGAGGTGTCCTTGGATATGAAGACTCCTACAGAAGTGGAGGGCCTGCCACAAAACCATTGTTAACCCCTCACCCCAGGCTCTGTTTCAGACATACCTCCTTTCCTCACTGCTCTTAGGCTCAGCCAGGACACAACCATCACAACAAAAAACTGATCACATCACTGCCGCTAACCTCCTCTCTGACCTTCAGCAGATCACAGCGCCTAGATTCCATGTTCCTGATTTGGAAAATGAAGAGGGAGAGGTTGGCCACTATGGACCATGAAACTAAAGCTGCCGCCATTCTATGAGATCTAATTGTTACTTCCTATAGGTTTCAGTGGCTCTAAATCAAATTATTTGTTATAATCAACCATGATTGTATACAGCTAATTCTTCCTTTTAAACCATCTTAGTAAAATCCGAAATATGTCACTACAACTACCAGCTCTGTTCTCTCTTCTTTCCCATCCTCCCTTTCTTTCCCCTCTCTCTCTTCCTCTTTTTTCCCCTTCCCTTCTTCCTTTCTTTATTTCTAACTTTGAAATAAATAAGTTAGAAGTTTGAGTCATTTCCTTGCTGAGACAGATCATTCCAGCATAGAATTAGAAATCCTTAGTTTAGATTATCCCCATTCATAATTTATGTTTTTAAAACTCTTGGGATCTATCTGTCTATCTATCTATCTATCTATCTATCTATCTATCTATCTATCTATCATCTATCTATCTAATTATCTAATTTTCTATCTATCTATCTATCTAATTATCTAATTTTCTATCTATCCATCTATCATCATCTATCTATCTAGAGAAATATCTATGTTTTTAGAGTGTGATGAGAGATCAAAGTTTGTGATTAGATATCTTTTCTAAATAACGTTAATCTAAAGCAACGTTTAAAAAGTGTAGTGTCACATAACCTGCACAAAGTCACCTGAGATGCTTGCTAAAAGAGCAGGAATCTGTGTGCGGACTGAGAATGAATATTACTGACAAGACTGCCCCCCCCCCATTATTCTTTACATTATACTTCCAGAACTCTGCGTATGAAGACTGTAGACCACTGTGCATCACATAGTGTAACGTGCTGCTTTGGAGTGGTAGCTAAGTGGTTGTGAGGGGTAAACATTCGTCTGGTAGCCACTTCAAATCCCTTGGAGATATTAAAATTATGAGTGAATAAAAATAGAAGGATATAAATAAATGAATATGTAAAAAATATCTTTAAGTTGCTACATATTGGTTTATTTATTTTTCCTCTTAATAGGAATTGAAGGCTTTATCCTATTCATTCTTCAAAGAGATTAAATCTCTTTCTCATTAAAACTTGCCATCCTGTTAGAGCCCATAGAGCTATCCATCTTCTAGAATAATAATGCTCTTTTGAATTTACCCGTATTTCTCAATATTCCATAGAACACCAGTTTACGAACTATCTCTACCACCATAAAAAAAAATATGTGGCATATTTACGAAAGTCCAGCATACATAAATTAGAGAAATACTACAAATTATATACTCACGATTTAAGCTCCATAGTGCTCATTAGTTTATTACAGATTATGAGAAGTCTTGCAGTAATAAACTTCTTACCTTTTTTAAATCAGAGTTTCTGAAACTTATTTGACCAAAGAGCCTTTTTCAAAAGCATAACATTTATCGACACCTCTCGCTCTCTCTCTCTTTCTTGGGAACCTGGTCTATATATTTTGCATTTGTTAAGTAATCATGTGTAAGTAATGTAAGAGATAGCTCACAGTAACCTTGAGCTATCTCTTACATTAATTATTGTTTAACCCTTGGTGCATTTGTAACTGAATTATCTTCGCTCAGTATATGTCATGTAGGATTGTAAGTTTAGTGTATTTTATTGAGTGAATTACCCTGTTCACACCCTTTAGTAGGACAACTGCTAAGTGGGAGCATAGACTTTCTTGATGGGAGTGGACTTTCCTGGTGCCAATTAATTAGGATGAGGCAGGTCCTGAGACAGAAAATGAAAACTGAGACGTCAGGCTTTAGGTAAGTTGAGAGGGAACACCATTCACTCTGGGTCTTGCTCTCTTTCATGGCTTTTATTTTATTTTATTTTATTTTTTTGCTGAGGAAGATTGCCCTGAGCTAACATCTGTGCCAGTCTTCCTCTAGTTGTCTGTGGGTCACCACCACGGCATGGCCGCTGATGAATGGTGTAGGTTTACTCCCGGGAACTGAACCCAGGCCAGCAAAGGGGAGCAGGCAGAACTTAACCGTTAGGCCATGAGGCCAGCCCCTTTCATAGCTTTTAAATGATCATTATTATAATGATGATAACCTTAATTACCATGTATTGTGCACTTATGCTCTGCAGTGTGCCAACTACTTGTTATTTCCTTTAATTCTGAAAACAACCCAATGAGCATTATATATGCTATTTTCCAAAGGATAATAGATATTTACTGGTTTAAATCTACACAGATATGTAGCCAGTCAGGGATTTCAACTCATATCTATCTGACTTCAAAGCCCATGTTCATGATCATTCTGTCCATTGCCTGCTGAATCTAGAAGTCCTTGAGTGTGCTCCCCAGGTGATAAGTTTAAAGGTGGCCTCTTCTAGATAGAGTGAGACTAAGAGCTAAGCAGGGAGGCAACTCCCCAAGATGGAGATAAATACGTACACGTTCTAAGCCACATCACATTGTTCCATGGTTGGTTTGTGTATCTGTGTATGTGTGTTTTTCTTCAGTTCTCCCTTAGCTGCTAATAAACCACATTTAAATATTCAGACTTTACTTCAGTTATGCTCCGAGTAGTTAAGATAAGGTAAGATGGCCAATCATAATTGGATCACTGAGCTAAAGGGGGAATAGTTTCTCCACTCAGAATGGCAGCGACTGTGGTTATTAGCCAGAGGTTGCCAAGGAGAAGAATGTCCAGAGGAAAGATTGGTGCCTGCAAGAGTAGGCTGCTTTCACTTCTCTCAAGATGCTGTTTCTAACATCTAGAACTTATTTTTAGAAAGTTAGCATTTTTTAACCCATCTTTAACAAATGTGTAGTAAACTACTTTAAGGAAGTGACAATTTTTATTTTCTCTTTTAAGAACCCATAATGCTTAACATGGTAACTTGTTCCAAGTAGGTGCTCAATAAATACTGGTTAATAAGAGAGAGCAAGCCTTTCTCCAAGTTGATAAAGGGTGTTTGGTAACAAATAAAAAAAAAAACTTCCCTCAGCACATTGAATGTGCCAGAGTGTACTTTAAGATTAATAATAAGATAGCACGTCATTGTTTTTGAAGTATACCCATCTGCTTAAGGTATACAGACTAGTTGAGTTTTTAGTTGCTGATCAATTAGATGGCATTTAGCCTTTTATGTTGCATCATTTAGCAGCAGGCTACTAATCAGAATTTCATTTAACTTTCAATTGCGTGATGTAGTGAGACACAAAATGGATATAATTTCAGGAAGGTGTTTTGCCAAATTATTTTTGACCTGAGAAGGATATCCACAAAGCAGTTATTTGTAGCTTCTATTATACTGAATGGTTTCTACTTAATTAAAATTGTGTCTCTAGTCTAGAAATTATTTTCTAAGAAATGTTTTCTTGCTAAATAAGACTGTTATATATACAGGAAAACTAACTCTATCCACTGATTGCTGCTGTATACTGAGGAGAAAAATGTATTTCCATAGAAATCAAATAAAATTTTCTTAGGTTCCAATCTAATGCCATCATCTACTGAGATGATACCTAGTTCTCTTAAAGAAGTCAAGAATGAACAGTTTCAAGTTTAAAGTACACTTGGCTCAAGTCTTTGATAATGGCTAACACTGGACAGCATGGACCAGTGAGTAAAAACAAGAAGAAAAACAAACAAATAAAAACCCCCAAACACATGACTAGAATAAAGATACCTGAACTCCAGTCCCAGCTTTGCCACTATCTTGCTTTGTGGCTCTGGGTCCTGTACATTACAAATCAAGAGGCTGAAACTTGCCCTTCCCACCTTCGTTGTGAAGATGAAAAGTTGAGTACCATTGTGGATCTGGGTGGGACTGTCTTAAAGATTAGAGCAGTAAGTCAATCGTAATGAAATAATCAACAGAGGACCCTCAACCCCATAGGTAAATTACTGTGGGTGGCATGATGAGGTTCTTAGCCTAAGGAATTAGCGGGGTAGAGCCAGCACTTCCACTCATTGGTGGTGGTTGTGGGGTGGGTTGATCAGCATTAAGCTTTTCTTTTATTAGGGAAAGATTCTGAGTAGTGCTTCTCAGATTTTTGTAATCGTTGCCATGCTGTCTTGGAAATGGTCTAAGATTTGCAGAAAGATCCACTGTCGTTCATTGGTCTCAATTTTAATCACACTTTAAATCTTGTATTATGTGTGAAAAGGCAGAATAAGAATGAAATTTGTATCAGCGTCACTGGAGACATATTTTTATACATTAAGTGGTGATTAGTCTTCACTTTTTTGGTTGTTGTAGTTGTTATTCTGAGACGTTTTCTCTATTCAAGCAACTAATCCATGAGGCATCAAAGAACAGAGAGAAAAAAGAGGGAAATATTTGGCTTTTGGCATCTTCAAAAGTTAAGATCAAACTATAAGGCCAACTTTGGAAGAATCTTTAATCAGCCAGAGTTGGTTTCCCCAATTATAGAGTCTAGACTGGGGGAGGTATATGGCCTGGGGGAGCTGAGAGCGTTAGAGGTTGGCTTGTTCCCTGGAAACCCTTTTGCCTGTATTCTTTGGCTTGAGGCCCAGGACCTGGAAGAGGCTGGAAACCTGAAACGTAGTCGAGCGTGGTGCCACCTTTCCTGAGTAAGGCTTAGGAAAACAGCATGGCTCAGGAGCAGAAGAAATGTCATGAGCAGTGTCCAGGCAGGTGGACTTGCGTCACCTCCCCAAGGTCCCCACACTCCCCAGTGTGGCATGAGGAGAAGCAGACCATCTTCCCATGCTGCTGAGAGTGGTGCACACATGGCACAGAAAGCCAGCAGACCTCAAGTGGCTTGATAATCAGGGTGAGACAGAGGAAGCAGGAAAATGTGTGGACCGATCACCAAAGCTCACCCTTACCCACCTCCCACTGATGGCCAGGTACTTTGTCAGACCCCCTCAGGAAACTTAGATGCAACTCTGGCAGAAGGTCATAATTGGATGGAAATTAAGTTTTGTCACCTGGGGGACTGTGAGCTTGATATAGAAATCAATTTTGATTATAGATTAATAAACATAATGCACTTACACATCTGATTTTGTGTGCCCAAATTAGTTTCCACAGAACAACTACGTGAACAGCCACCAAACTCCAGTGGAACACTGGGAGCCTTGTTGCCTTTTTCTAGATGTGTCCAGCTGGAACCCGTCTTTCCCTTTTTGATCTTCATTTCTGAATTCTGGTGAGTAGCGCTTTGATAAGTAACTAACAGCTGCTCTCTGTAGGAGCTGAACAGTCTGGTTTGTATTAAATAACAAAGGTCACTCAGATACGCACCTTGTCACTCTCTGAGCTGCTTCTTTTCACATTAACTTCTATTATCTTTCAATCCAGGAAAAACCACACATGGCAAGAGGACAAGCTTTTATGAATTGTGATTTTTGTGTCTAAAACCTGATCTTTTGTTAGCCCTAAGAGCAACTGCCCTCAAAATGGTTTGTCTTAGTCTATCACCACGTATACGGCAAAACAACAGTTTCTCATTATTTTTGAAGGTTTTTTTCCCCTGCTGGCAGAGAGCTGTGAGGTAGGGCGCACTTGACAGAGAGACAGAGAATCCAGATCTTATTCGCAGGTCTCCACTCACCAGCCGTGTGACTTTGCTGAAGTCATTTCTCTTTGCCTCAGTTGCCTTACCTGTAAAATGGGTGTTCCAGCTGAGTGTCTTTTAGGTCCTTATTAATGTAGAGATGTCCTTGTTCCATGCGTGCCCATTCTCTGTGAGGTGGTAACGCAAACAAGCTGAGATCAGTAACTGGGACACAATTGCGTAAAGCACTAAACATTATATTGTTGTAAAGTTTTGTAAATTAAGGATCATGTCTCTTTGTCGCTGTCAGCATTGGTGATCCACAGCTCTACATTTAGTGGATAAACAGTGCCACTTAGAAGGTTCGTCTTTGTTACTAGGAGAAAATGGAGTTGGCCGTATATTACGGGGATGGGCAACTAATTCACAGGTTGGATACCCAATAAGGGACTATCTCTTTATCACCATCTCCAAACACTCCTATTCTTCCTCAGTTTCCTCTGTAACTAACTGCTTAGTTTGGGTTCCCCCAGAAGCAGACTGTGAGACAAGGATTTGGTACAAGCAACTTATTTGGAGGTGATCCCAGAAAGACAGATACGAGAGTAGGAAGGACCACAGAGAAGAGAAGAAAGCCGGTATGAGGCGCTTTGTGCTCCATCCTGCTGAGAACCTCTGGAAGACTGCCTAGAACATGCCCCATAGTTGTCCCCCTCTGCTGGGGCAAAAGAACTGGGGTACTAATGCACAAAATTTCTGTCCTTTCCTGGTTAAGGGCATTAACTCCCCGAAACGTCTGGCCTGCGTCCTGGATAGGCCAGGCATGCTCCTGTGGCCAGAGAAAGCCCTAGGGCAGAGAGTCGCAGATGCTTGTGGTAGGTAGCAGGTGGTGTGTATGGAAACATGATTGGTGATGCCAAAGAGATTTGGGCAGGGCACCAACAGCATCTGCCGCACTACCCTAATCCAGGCCATAATACTTACCTTCTTCCAAGGACTCCTCTTCTAGCCTCTAATTCTTCTTACTCTCATTCATTTTATATATATATATCTTCTAGAACATACTTCCTGAGTTAGTGAGGGTTCTGCCAACTTTCCTCATCTCTGTGCAACCTCATTTCACATCACGTGTCAGCTTCCCTTCTATGATAAGCCAATGCACACTTATAATTTTGCCTTCCATTCTTTGCTAAGCTGTTCCTTCCACTGTGAATATGGTCCTTGGTCATTTACATGAATCAATGCCCTTCCTTGCACACAGAATGTTTTATAGAGAATATAGCTGATGCTTAAAAAATTTGTTTTTAGGGGCTGGCCCCGTTGCGTAGTGGTTAAGTGCGCACACTCCACTGCTGGTGGCCTGGGTTCAGATCCTGGGTGCGCACCGACGCACTACTTGTCAGGCCATGTTGTGGCAGCATCCCATATAAAGTGGAGGAAGATGGGCATGGATGTTAGCCTAGGGCCAGTCTTCCTCAGCAAAAAGAGGAGGATTGGCATGGATGTTAGCTCAGGGCTGATCTTCCTCACAAAAAAAAAAAAAGAAGAAAAAAAATTGTTTTCAGATTGAATTACACACCATCTCAGAGTTTTCCCAAGGCCTTTCCCACACCAATTTAAGTGTTCCTTGAGTCAATACCCACTCAGTCCTTGTATTCTACTCCTTTCCCTTTGCCTATCCAATGTTATTAATCTTTTTAGTGTAAACATCATTAATCCAAGGAAGCATTTTCTGGGCTGGATGGTTAGATTAGATTTCCATGTTGCCTGCTCCAAGATCATTCACTGCTTGTCCTTTGTAGTGTAATTTCTGTTCACTATCAGCCTTCCAGAAGACACTTCAAAGACTATGAGGCCAATTACAATGAGTTTACTGCACTCCTAGAATCTGGCCCAGTGACTGGTATGTAGTAGGCATGGATTAAAATTTGTATGAATAAACTGTGAAATTTTGGGCTGATTAACATTTTATAGAGTGATTGATTTTACTTCTTCTGAGCATTTTTCTCACGAATTTATAAATATATTAAAAGTGAGGATTGTTTCTCTTGTAATCCCCTCTAGAGTGCTATATACAATGTAGTTCATACAGTAGGGGCTTCAAAATGTTTGTAAATAAATTAACTCAATAACTCTGAGGTCCTGCACTGCGTGCTTTGGTAGGAGATAACTTGGACCACTAAGGTACTCTGCTATCTCCAGGTGAAACATAACTACAATTCAACTCAAGTAAATTAATAGCAGGAGAGGGACTAAATAATAAAATTGGATTTCAAATAGAAAAACAGTGAAGAAATATATCCTGTGATTAGGAAGGAAAACAGACACTAATTCTAAATGTATAGAGAATGCTCGGAAAGATAAAAATATTGGGATATGTGTGCCAATTGGTCTTAATAAGACACACCAAAAAAAAACCAAACTAGTTTAAAGAATAAAAGTAAGCACAAGATTTGCAGTCATTAATTCTGGGGGGGAAAAAAAAAGTAGCTAATGGGAGAAAGGCAAACTAAATTTTAAAAATATAAAACAAGTTAATCAGTTTAGATCAATATACATTAAAATAGCAAAGACACTTTTGAAAAGACCTAGTGTTTAATAGAATAATATCAATAATCATTATACAAACAAAATTTCTCTGAAATGTGTTCTGTTTTTCTGGTAAAAATACAAAATTAGAGAATAAACAGAATAGAAGAATATTATTATCTTCACATCTATATATTTTATCCTTTTATGGACTCAATTTTCATAATATATATGCAGATATTCTCTAAACAGAGGTATAAAAATTAAAAAATATCTCAAGATAAAAAGTACTTTGGTTTAAGCATCAATAGAGTATGACAGGAGATTTTATTTGTTCATACTGCTCAAACAAGATTGGTAGAAGCTTGTTAGCTTTTTTTGCATGTTATCTAAAAAAAAAAATTTATATATAAAAGGAAGTGATAAAGGGGCAAAATTTCAACTAAGAGGCCATATATATTCTCCATCTTAATAAAGACAACATATTTTAACATATAGATATAACAGATGTACATGATTTAAAATTTAATGCCTTTTACGTGCTCTACCTTGGCAGCCCAGGTTAGATTCCCAGACATGGAACCACACCACTCGTCTGTCATAGCCATGCTGTGGCAGTGGCTCACATAGAAGAACTAGAAGAACTTACAACTAGAATATACAACTATGTACTGGGGCTTTAGGGAGGAAAAAAAAAAGAAAGAGAGAGGAAGATTGGGAACAGATGTTAGCTCAGCGCAAATCTTTTCCAGCAAAAAAAAAAAAAGAAAAAAAGAAAAAAAATTTAGTGCCTTTTAACATCTCCTACATTTACAAATTATATATGTATATGTACACACACACATATATCTCCACAGAAATTTAGCTGTACCCCATTTCATGTCTCTTTGTGCAGGATTGATTTGTTATAAAGCCATTTGTCTCTGAAATATCTTCCTGAAAAATGGGTACATGCAGACACAAACATACACGTTATATATAGGACACTGGTAAACTCTATGCTTGCTGAGTGTTCTTGTAAGCTCCTAGCCAATGAGGGCTACATGGCAGATGACACTGAAGGTAACTGGCCAATGTGAATTAATACCATGCTGCAAATTCTCACTGTCAGCAAGCACTGGACTGGGCTGTCCTGAGTTGAGTGTGTTCTGCAATGGGTGTTGCTCACTGCACTGGGACCTCTATTTTTTTTTACCATGTGTTTTGTGGTCTGGTCTACGGTTTGAACAACTGTGGCTTACAGCAAGTGTGTAAGTAATCAGCTTGCAAGGAAACACAGGGAGAGTAACATGGTTGATGCTAAAATGCATGTTTTATGTTGATGAAATATTTTCAAAGAAATGGTCAAGAAGTAGACTTTAACAAAGGATAGGCAATTAGGAGTTATTGTTCGTACTCTGACATTGTGAAAGGCATCACTGCTATTGCAGGTGTAGCTGAGGAGGATAGATCAATGTCGTGTGAATAGTGGCTGGAAGAACCTATGGCCTGAGACATATCATATGTTCATGGGATTTGAAGAGAACCGAAAGGCAATTGCCAATTTTAAGTGCTAAGAAAGTATTTCCACAGAAGGCCTGCATGATCCACGTTCAGTTAACACTCCCAACTCCAGGATGCATTCCCTCTAATAAGAATATCTATACCACAGGCTTCCAAATGTTATTGACAAATATTAGTTCATAATATATTTAAAAGATTGAAAATACAGCAGAAAATAAAATAAGATTCAGAATTAAAAAACAAACATCAGCCTCAGAGCCAAATACTTTCTAAGAGTCCCAAGACATAAAAGGAAAGGAAGGACCAAATTGATGAAGATTATCAAAGACAAGGACACTTCCATTTATAAAAGAGAATAGGCATCTAGGATAAGTTTTTTATGCTCTTAGCTAAAATACTCCTAATTTGTAACTCATAAAGTTACTTTAAATATAAATTAATTCTCCATGTACAGCTTTTTGCTCATACTAGCCATGAGAAAAATCAGATACAAGTTTAAGTAACTTGCTCAAACCGGACAAAATTCAGGGAAATTGAAGAAAATCATATTGAAAATTGTGTTCACATGTAAGTTGCTACTATGTACAGCAAGATATTTAAAAAAAGAACTACGAGATAAAGACTCTGACCTGCACGAGTACGCAGTCCAGTAGAAGAGCTAATAGAACTGGGTTTGGGATCACTGCTTTCTTAAATATGTATCAGATTACTTGTAGCCTATTTATACTCATCCCATGCAATGGTACTAATATTCACCTGTATCTAGCCTCCTCCATGCTTCTTGTAGAACACTGAGTTTAATTCTCTCTTCTCTTTCTAAGAAAGCTGATGGGGGTCGAGGATGAGCAAATGTTCCTCTAGACAGAGACCTGCTCCATCACCTCAGGTCTGCTCATATGACCCTATGCTCAGTTAGCAGGAAGCTGTACTGAATGGTGATCATGCTAAAGAAAGTTAAGATGCCATAAATGATTTGTCATAAGATACAGAAAGGACTCAAAAGACTAAATTTATAATATGAATCTTACCTACTTCTTAACCATGTTCCCTAAATAAGCGCAGAAAACCCTCTCCTCATTAAGCCTTTGAGAAATACTTCGAAGAGGGAACCACTGGCATCTTTTAAAAATGTGATTGTGGTTTTTCTTGTAGGTTGGGGATATTGTGGGGACACTAGTATGGAAGTGGTCTGCCTGATTACAGTTGAGATGGGAAGATCCTGTGGTGGAGGAGCACAGTGTTGAGGCCAGGTCCGGCACTTAACCTCCAGAGGCTAGATGGTTGTGCTTTCTCTAATAGAGACACATGGGTATTTCATATTAGTTTATTGATCATGAAGTCTATAGATCTGAAATGTATGGGCAACTCACAAAGTTACTAATAAATTTGTATAAAAATTCCATGTCTGTTGACAGATCTCCCCAAAAAGGAGACAGTCATTATCCCTATTTCCAGGCTTGTGGTCATTTTCTGGTGTAAATATATTCTGAGGAAAGGAACATAAGTAGATTTTTCACCTATTTTTGGATAATGGCTCCAAAATAACACATTCCTGACAAAGTAGGATGGTACTGTGGTTCAACGGTATTCCTGACAAAGCAGGATGGTCAGAGCAGAAGCTTATGGTGGTCAGGTGATCAATGGAGTCTTGATGCAAGTCTATCATACAGTAAGCACAGTGGGACCTGCAGACACGTTCTCTTCTTTCCCCCTTCATTTCTTCAGTGTATTCTGGGAAAAGATATTCTAAGCAACTCGCCAGATACTTACATTTGTTTCTTGCCTCATGAATAAGAGTTATTATAAGGCGAAGGATCAAAGATGGAGGTCCTGGATCTCACTTTCCTCACTAAAAGAGTAAACCAAGAGCAATAACACATTCTTGTGGAATCCCAGAGATTCGTGTTACCATCAATGGCTGGAAAGATAGGGAGTGGTCATTTCTATCACAGCTCCATTTAACTCTCCAATTAGGCTGATGGGAAAGACAGATGGGTCTTGGGGAATGAGAGTGGATTATCATAAGCTTAATTAGGTGATGCCTCCAAGTGCAGCTGCTGTTCCAGATGTTGTCTCCTTACTAACTCAGATCAATACAGCCCCTGGCAATCAGTCCAGGCTGCAGTGTAATCAGCTCTACCAGGCAGCCCATATGACCCAGCAGATCCAATGAAGCTTGAACAGTTTTTGGCAGATTGGGGTGCTTTATGGCGCCTCAATCGTAAATTCACAGTTAAGACCCCTAATACTGTTTTTGTAATAACAGCTATGACCTTTTCAGCAAGTAACTACTCCTATTTTGAGAAACAACTCTTGAATTGTTACTGGACCTTGGTAGAGACCAAATGCCTGACCTTGTGACCTGAGCTTCCCATTTGGTCATTAACTTATCCACCAAATCATAAGGTGATGCATACCCAGCAGTGCTTCATCAATTGGAATACACATACATACAGGAATGGATTCAAGTCAATCTTGAATGCACGAGTTAAATTGCACAAGGAGGATGCTTATCCTTCCCATATGCGTCTTCCTGCTGCACTGCTGCTCTCTCCCAATATCACAGGACTGGACTCATGGAGGAGTTTGCACGACTAAGCCAAATAGATATATGGATAGACAGATAGATTAGGTGTAGATGGATGATAGATAGGTAGATAAACAGATAGACAGATAGCCTGGTTTACAGATGCTTCTTCCTGATTTCCTGGGTCTAGCATTAGGTGGGCTTATTCTACCTTACTGCATCACTTAATTTCAGTGGTGGTCCTAAAAGAAAGGTATATCTTGTCTAATTTGTCTGGAAGAAGTCATGGATTGAGTTAAGTAAGAACACAAACCCTGAGGGTGGGGAAAATGTCAAAAGGTACAAACTTCCAGTTTTAAGGTAAATAACTTCTGGGGATGTAATGCATAATATGGTGACTACAGTTAACAATACTGAATTGTATATTTGAAAGCTGTTAAGCGAGTAGATCTTAAAAGTTTTCATCATACACACACAAAATTGTAACTATGTGAGGTGATGGATATTAACTAAACTTATTGTGGTAATCATTTCACAATATATACATATATCAAATCCTTATGTTGTACACTTTAATACAATGTTATACGTTAATTATATCTCAATAAAACTAGAAAAAAACATAAGGGGGAGAGGGCTGTGGAAATAAAGAGAACACAAACCAATGGGTAGTGGCTAATGGTTGGAGAAGATGGCCAGAAATTTGAAAGTAACAAGACTATTTTGGTAGAGATATGTGGATAAACCTCTTGGGTTGGACCAGAATGGGACAATATTAGTATATCATTTAAATGCTCATCAAGAGTCTCCTAAGGGTCAGGATAAATAAGACAACCCACTCTCTGGATGTCAGTCGGCTTCCTCTCCCATTCTCCTCCATGCTTGCTTAATGGTCTCATGAATGACATAGCAATGGTGACAGTAATGAAACCTATTATAGTGAGTTGAATGGTGTCCCCCAAAAGATATGTCCTTGTCCTAACCTGCTGAACCTGTGAATACGATCTTATTTGAGAAAGGGTCTTTGCAAATGTGATTAAGTTAAAAATCTCAAGATGAGATCACCCTGAATTATCTGAGTGGTCCCTAAATTAAGTGACAAGTGTCCTTATAAGAGCTAGAAGAGAAGACACAGACATAGAGAAAGCCACGTGCAGAGGGAGGGAGAGATTGGAGTTACGTGGCCACAAGCCAAGGAACACTTGGAGTAACCAGAAGCTGGAAGAGGCAAAGAAGGATTCTCCCCTAGAGACTTGGAAGGCATAGGCCTTACTGACACTTTGATTTCTGACTTCTGGCTTATGAACTACGAGAGATGAATTTCTGTTGCTTAAACCACCAAGTTTGTGGTAATTTGTTGCAGCAGTCACAGGAACTAATACACCAAGAATTGGGACTTCTCTACAATAGGCTTAATTTACTGTCACCATTGCTGAGGGCTCAATTTTCCAGTAGAACTAGTCCACCCTGAACAAAGGGGCTAGGACCTGGGTGGAACTCCTGGCAGGTTGATTGCTTTGGATGCTTTCCATCAAGTATTTGTGCCCACTGAAAAAAACATTCAGGATACGGATTTGCTTTTCCTGCCTATTGTACTGCAAGAAGAACCATTGATTGTGGACTTTACAGATACCTTTTACTTCATCAAAATATTTTATTCAGGGGCTGGCCTGGTGGCATAGTGGTTAAGTTTGCATGTTCCTCTTCAGCAGCCTGGGGGCTCACAGGTTAGGATCTCAGGTGCAGACTTACACACCGCTTATCAAACCATGCTGTGGCAGGCATCCCACATATAAACTAGAGGAAGATGGGCATGGATGTTAGCCCAGGGCCAATCTTCCTCAGCAAAAAGAGGAGGATTGGCAATGGATGTTAGCTCAGGGCTAATCTTCCTCACCAAAAAAAAAAAAATTTTTTTTGTTCAATATTTTTCTAGCCACACAACTGGTTTTTAGTGAACGAAATCAGGCAATGTGCTGCTGCTCATGGGATTATTGGTTTTATCACATAGCCTGTCATCCTAAAGAAGCTACTTATAGAATAGTTGGATGGCCTCTGGAAGGCTCCCTTTTAGTCCCAGCCAGGAGATCCCTCTTGTGAGATTGGAGTGCTTGTTCAGGAGACTAATATATGGAGCCATTTACCTCATAGACAGAATATATGAGTCTGGGGAAGAAGGGATAATAGAAGGTTGGTGTTTCTCAAGATTAGACCTCATAATGTACTCTAGAAAATTGTGCTAACTTCAAACACTTCTGGCTTAGAGGATTTGGTAAGCAAAAGAACAACAGTTCTTTTGAGTTGAAGCTGAGACAGCCGCTGGCCTTTAAAGTTCCTCACCACGAGTTGAATATATTAAAAAGAGGGATTATGTGCTGTCTGGGGTAATTAATCCCGACACTGAAGGAAAAATGGGGTTGTTGCTTCACAATGGAGACAGAAAGGAATATGGACAGAACCAGCTAAGCTGAGAGTGGGGGTGGAGATCTGTGTATCACCGTTTCTAGCAGTAAAAAGAAAAAAATAAAGGTGACTTCAATCTTACACAGCAGGACCATCTGGGACTGAGAACTCTTAGGAATAAAGGTTTGCATTTTCCCAGAGGTAAAGTGACTCAGCCAGTTTTTGTGCTGGCTAATGGCTAAGAGAACATGGACTAGATAGTGGAGAAGGCGCGTTTGCCTTCATGATTTTAGAGAAGGCTATGCACTAGAGGAGGGATGGACACTACCCGAAGACCTGAGCCATGTAGATGGATTTGTATATAATGGAACTTTGGATGGTCTTCTTGTTATGAGTAGAAAAGTGTGTTTTATTCATGCAAAAGATGGTATTATATTTTACAGAAGCAGACTTTTGGGAGAGGCAGAGTATGTATGGATTTTATTTAGTGAAAGAGGTGGAGTATAGGGATATTTGTCATATTTTTGCTGCCCAGGGATTCAAGTTCCTAGGTTAGGGTAATCCTCCATTATTTGAGGCAGTGTCCTTACTTCCACCTTAGAAGCCCACATGGGAGAAATGTTCCTATTTCTCTGTGAGCTAGGGTGTGTGCACATGAGCGAAATTTGGATAATGAAATGCTCATGTCAAGGAGTTTTGAATCTAGGAGAAGCGATGAAAACGAGGGAGACAATACCCAGTCATTGTGAGGTAGCATCTGTGCTCTTGGTGTCCGGTGTGCACAGTGTGGTTGTGGCAATGTCAGTGGAGGAAAGTCTATGTGGCAGTTGTGTTCTAAGACGGCCACTCCAGTGGTGAGGTCTTGACTGTGATCCTGGTTCCTACTGGTTTCCTGAGCCTGGTTCTTCAGTGTTGTGTAACAGAATTTGGCTGGTCTTTGTCCTGCTTACTAGGAGGGAACCTCTAAACCCTTGAAATTTCCCAAGTGATGGGAGAGTCTTTGTTATTCATGGTGGGCCCTTCAGACCACACTTGATTGTATATGCTAATGAGGAGACTCATGGCAGACCCCTAGATATGTTATGCTAATAAGACGGATAGGGCTGGCCATACTAGAAAGACCAACCACACGATTAGAGTGTTGGCACTTTGAGCCAAATGGTATCAGCCTAACCTCCACAGAAGTGAGAGAACTGGAGATTTAGTTCTATCATGTGGCCAATGATACAATCAATCATGCCTTTGGAATGGAACCCCCCACCCCCAAAAAAAACTCTGGACACCCAAAGCTCCGGTGAACTTCCCTGGTTGGTAATCATACATCCATGTGCTGGGAACATAAAGCCTCCTGAGGACATGAAAGCTTTGTGCTGGGATCCTCCCAGACCTTGGCATATACATCTCTTCATTTGGCTGATATTGATTTGTATCCTTTACAATAAAATCCTAAGTGTAATGCTTTCCTCAGTTCTATGAGTCGTTCTAGCAAATTATTAAACCCAAGGGGCTAGCGGGAGCCTCTGAATTTGTAGCCAGTTGAGAAGTGCAAGTGGCCTGGGAACCCCGGAGCTTGTGACTGGTGTCTGAAGTGAGGGGAGTCCTTTGGAGGACTGTAACCTTAGCTTGTGAAATTTGACTTAATTCTGGGTAGTTAGGATCAGAATTGCCTTGCATCCATCTTTCCTATCAATTCTATGAGCCACCTGATATCATTCCAGTAAATTCCTATTTTTCTTAGGTTAGTTAGAGCAATTTTCTGTTGCTTGCAATCAATAGAGAAACTGTACTAAAGCTTTAGTAGGAACTGAGGGTAAGCTTTGGATATTGATCTGAAGCCTCTAATTATTCCATTTTCTTTTCTTCCCTAAGCAAACTTATGACAAATAGATAGTAAAAAAGTAAAAAAATAGTGAGATCTTTTTATATTTTCATATCACAGAGAATAGATACCTGCGAAGCAGAATCTCTTTAAAAATAATTAATGGGTTGCATCTATAATAACAGTTTATCTTTTTACTCCAAATGAAAGTCACTGTGTCAATGATGAACATCACTTCCTGAAATATCTTTGTTTAAAATTTCATGTCAAACTTTTTATCATCTATATCTGTTAATAATGTGTTGAACTGCTAGCCATAAGAACCTAAAAAACAGGCATAACAATTTTTTGCCCCTCATGTGAGGGTTTAATTTCCCTTTCATGTGAAGGAAATCTGGAGGTAGGCAGGCCAAGTATGGTATACACAATGTCATCAGGGATCCAGGCTCCTTATAACTTTCCCCCAGAATATATGCTCTCTTCCTCATTATTGCAAGCTGATTCTTGGGCATGGCATCAGCCTCTGGCCAGGAAAAAGAGTGAAGGGCAAGGGGCACAGAACTCATGCCAGTGGAATCAGCTCCTTTAAAAAAGCTTTTCTAGAATACCCTCCAATGACTTCCATTTACATCTTATTGGCCAGAGCCATGTTCCTTGTTCAACCCTAGCTGCAGGAAAGTCTGAGAATATACTTTATTTTTTGCTGCATATATTGTCATCACAAATAAAAATCAGGGTTGTAAAGAAAGTTTGTGCATTGTTTTCTTTAACTTCCATGAGCCACTTATAATTACTCTTGTCAAATGAATTTCTATATAATCTGGGACTTATTTTATATTTCTACCAATTTAATAGCTGATTAATAGATAGATACTCAATTTAGTAAGTATTCATATAAGGGCTAAATCTTCATTTGGATAATGTGAAGACTCCCTTCATGTTCCTTTGGTGGAAATTCCTGCCGTTGGTCACTCTTTTGGGTTGTCATTGAAGAACAAAGTTAAAACATTTGGGAGGACAGTGTAGCAAATCTCAAAAATAATTGTATGGGCTGAGAATGTACAGTGCTACTGAGTCAAACTTAGATGTTATAAGTTGTATGTATGATCATTGTCATATGAAAGTATTTGAGAAGGGAATATGTCTACACATGAGGGCCTGAAGATAAAACTGCAGAGATCAGGAATGAAACTCTGGAAAGCAGGATCAGAGTCAGGCAGTAACCCTGACCTAGGAAGAGACATAGGCAGAATGCCGTGGAACATTTAGAGAATGTGAGAGTAAAGAGTTGAAGAAACAAGAATGAATTCTTCATCCTCAGGAGGCAGGAATAAAGAATATTTTGAAAAATACAATCATAAATATTTAGAATGAGGCTGTGTGTCCAGAAGGGAGAATGAATGATCCAAGGAATATTGTCAGGTTAGAGTTCAGGCAATTTGTGGAGAAAAATTTTTCTGAAGCCAAAAGAGGGGTCTGATTGGTCAACAAAAAAGACCTCGATTTGCCAGGTACCTGGATTTCTGAGCAAGATAAGCCAGGTTGTAGCCAAGGAATCAAAGTAAAAGTGAATTTTAAAGGTTAGGACTTAGGAAGAACTACATATTGCTTTAAAATAAATTCAGCAGACTGAGTCAAATGAGCCTGGGAAACCACTAATGTGGTCTTCTCCTTCTAAAAGGAGTGTGCTCTACTAGTATCCTTTCAAATAGTGCTCATATTTTTGTTTCTTTCTTTCCTGCTTGAAAAAATCTAAAGATAGAAATAATCGCTAGGTAGTCGTTACAGAATTCCTTATTTTGTGGATATGGCTATAATGCAACTGGAGAAATGATGCCAGATTTTGTTTGTTTGAAAAAGGAAAATATTTGAAGTTTATTAAATGTGAAAATATAATTCTTTAAACTGTAAATAATACAGTAATATCCCTTCTACTTTCCATATAAGCAATTCATATTCTTTTTTCTTTAGGCTCCTATTTTCCTTGGTAAGTGTATCTGCACTGCCTTGAAAAATGATTAGAATTGACTTAATGTTAATCTATTCCTATAATACAGTTTTTTTTTTTTTTTTGTGAGGAAGATCAGTCCTGAGATAACCTCCACGCCAATCCTCCTCTTTTTGTTGAGGAAGACCGGCCCTGAGCTAACATCTATTGCCAATCCTCCTCCTTTTTTCCCCTTTTTCTCCCCAAAGCCCCGGTAAATAGTTGTATGTCATAGCTGCATATCCTAGTTGCTGTATGTGGGATGCCACGTCAGCATGGCCGTACAAGTGGTGCGTCGGTGCGAGCCCGGGATCCAAACCCGGGCCACCAGTAGCAGAGCGCGCACACTTAACCGCTAAGCCACGGGGCCGGCCCCAATATAGTTTTGATATCCAGCTTTTTTCTTACGTACAAATCTTTTTTTCAGTATTTGTGAAATTTCCCGTTTATATCAGATCTTTGCAATGGCTATGCTCAATTCCATAATATTCTAATAGAATTGTGTCTAACATTTTTTATAATCTTAGTGATCAGTGCTCAGTAAGAATACTATAATAACAATAATAATAATAAAAAACCTGAATGAGTTATGTGAACTAGAAAACTTACTCCCACTGTAACTGAAAAATGAACTTGGAATATGTTCGGCCTTTTAGAGGGTTGATAAATTGATTTCAGACTCACAGTTTTCTGAAAAAAGCCAAAATCACTCAAAGGATTTCAAATATTACTGGGATTATGTAACACATGGCAGCTGGTGGGTTGAAGACAGAACCTGACTCGAATTCTCACTGAGAAACTTATTCTATTTGGGTAATAAAGAGTAATTCTAAGTATTATTTTAATGAGATGAGGCAACAGTTACTCTAATATGAACCCATACCACCCAACGCACAATGGACTGATCAAATATTAAAGTATCATTAAAAATAGAAGACCAAACATGAACTTAAACATCAAACCTGCTTCTTGTAGGCATGCGCTAAAAATCACCTTAATTTGGCAAAACTCTCTTCTGTGGTAAAGTCCTCCAGGGAACGTGATTATACTACTTCCTTCTTTACCCAATACCAATGTTTACAAATCTTCTTGTAAGGAAATATTTTCTTATATTTAACCCGAATCCCTGTGTGGAAGCTTAAGCCCACTACTTCCTCTTCCAGCTTTAGTGAAGATGCAATACAGCTGCCTCTTCCAGATGGTCCTTAAAGAAAAAAATTCTAAGGCTTATTTACATGTAATCAACTCAGATAGCCCCTTTCTCTACCTCCATCAACACGAAAAAAAAGATTGCGCTGCCTCCTTTTACATTCCTTATTCCCTCTAAGGTTGCACGTTACCATTTTATTACATCTTTGTAGTTAAATATTTCCACCTGTCCCTAATTACTTCCTTACGACCAATTTCCAGAAGTGGAATTCATGGGTCAAAAGGTAAGCACATTTCAAATATTTTTAGATTCATATTGCCAACTTGCTCTTGAGAGAGGTTGTATTTATTTATGCATCTTCTGGCAAGTAGAAACAAAAAGTCTCTTTCTTTTCACTCTTGCCAGTGTTGTATATTATCATTCTTTTTATCTTTGCCAATTTGGCATCTCATTTTAATTTTCACTTATTTTCTTATCAATGAAGTTGAGTATTTTTTCATGTATGTCGGTAATTTGTTTTCATGTGTGTGTAAGAATTTTCTTTTCTATTCCTTTGCCCATTTTCATATTGGCATTTTTCTTTTATGTGATAGTTTTTCATAGGAAAGAAACTAACCTTTGTTGGGTACATGTTGCTAATATATTTCTTCCACTTGTTGCTTGCTTTTTTTTTTTTTGAGGAAGATTAGCCCTGAGCTAATATTTATTGCCAATCCTCCTCTTTTTCGCTGAGGAAGATTGGCCTTGGGCTAACATCTGTGCCCATCTTCCTCTACTTTACATGGGATGCCACCACAGCATGGCTTTGATAAGCAGTGCATAGGTCTGCAAATGGGATCTGAACCTGCGAACCCTGAGCCACTGAAGCAGAGTGCGTGAACTTAACTGCTATGCCACAGGGCCGGCCCCATTACTTGCTTTTTTATCCTATCTGCCATATTTGGAAGACGCAGATATTTTTAATTTTTATACAGTAAAATTTATTAATCAGTAGTTTGTGAGTCTTGCTAAGGAGCCTATTCACACCCCAAGATTATGTAAATATTCATCTACATTTTCTTACTTAGAACTTATAATTTCAGAGAAATAAGGAAAGGCATCACTGAGAAGCTGACATTTTAGCAAAGATCTAACGAAGAGGAAGAGGGAGCCACATGCATATTTTGGGCAGAAGCAGTCCATGCAAAGAGAAACACAAATGCAAAAATCTTGTAATTGGAACCTTTTTGTATTGTTTGAGGACCAGCAAGGAGGCCAGTGTGTTTGAGGCAGAATGACTGAAGGGAGAGAGAAATAAGACATGAAGTCAGGGAGAAAATATAGGCCATGTTACGTAGGGCCCTCAAGGTCACTAGGAATCCTTCAATCTGGGAGAGATGTGAAACCAGCGGGGTGTTTTAAGCACAGAAGTCATGTGACTGGACTTTCATTTTTCATAGGATTACTCTATTCTTTTATAGTTTAATCAGTTGACTTCAAATTATTTATTGAATAATCTTATTTTTTTCTAGAGTTAGAAGCTTATGCTTTTTTTTTGATGCAACTTGTATAAATTATTGAATTCTTATGTATACTTGGAGTTACTATATCCTTGGAACTTTCATTTTGTTTGCTTTATTCTCTTGACTTTTTCTTGCATAAATACAATACTGTTTTAATTGCTGTGCCTTAAAATATATTTAAAATCTTGTTGGGCAGATTCTTTTTTATTACTCTTTTCTCAAATTTTTCTTGCCTCTTTTTTCAGATTCCTTTTTATTATTCTTTTCAGAAATTTTCTTGCCTCTCAAAATCCATTGACTTTGGATGTTTGACTTAACTACCCAGATTATCTTGAGCAAGACTTGAAATCTATGCAATACTGTCTTTCAGTAATTTAAGCCTCATTTAAAGTCCTTTAGTAAAGTTTTGTAATTTACCACATCTAGGTCTTGCACATCTCTTGTTATTTCTTAAGTTTATTCTATAGTATTAAGAATATCTCAATGTCAGTCTTAACCTGAATTTAGCATTATGAAAAATGTTTTTTTTCCTAATTAACCACTATATGGATGACTGGTGTTTTTCTATATACTTTGCTGCTTGCTCTTTGTACAAAAGACATCTTGATATTGTGGAAAAAGCAAAGTCTTTGATTTTGGACAGGTCTGAATATGAATCTTTGTTCTGCCACATATATTGCCTTGAAAAATTTACCTAACCTGTTTGAGTCTCCTCAATTGTATGATCATAACAATCTCTTACAGTGCTTTCATGGAGATTAAATGAGGTAAGTTATGTAGGATATAGCACAAAATAGTCATTCAGTACATTTTTATTTCTTGACTTTTCTAGTGATTTATGTTTTCCTCCTAGCCTTGCAGTTTATAGTTAATCTTCCTAGGGCAGATTCAATGCAACGTGAAAAGTAGATGACATTTCTACCTGGTGCCTAAAGTCTTGGGCTCTCCAGAACCTTCACACTTTGTTTTTTCCTCCATTTTCTCAGTCTTATATAAACTGGTTCTCTTTAAATCAGTCCAAAAGGAAAATTAATAATATCCTGAGAAATTATCATTTGTGACAGAAGGCAACTTCCAAAAAGAGGCATTCCAATCGTCTCTATCATGTCACTTCGTTGAAATAACTTTCGATTACCATCAACTGGGAGAATTGGGACATTTCCCTGAAAAGATTTCACCACTATGAAATAACAGCCTTGCCCTTCTCACGTTATCTGAAGCAGCATCCATATTAGTGAGACACAAGAGTCAACGACTTGAATGAACAAAAAAAAGTTTATAACAGAGTTAGGCAATTTGGGGTATCAACAAACTATATACAGAATAGATAACTACCAATCTTATTTAACGCAGTTGGTTTGGCACAGCCAAACCTATCTTTCCATTTCATTCTCTTCCAGTTGGCTTCTTCTTCATAGTTGAGCTGAGTCTTTTGTTCTCATGGTTTTACCTTTAAGTCCTGCTATCAGAATGAGTTAATTCTCTTTTGCTTGCAAAGTTGATGATTGGAGAAGCAAAGTCCTTTTATGTCCGGAAAATAAACCCGCTCTATAAACTTCAGATAGACCCTGCCCTCCTCACTGAACTTGACCCCTGATTTGGCAGCATCCTCTGGACGATGCATATAGCAGTGCCCTTGATGGGCCTCTGGTGTGTTTCCCAGTCTACTCTCCTTGAATAAGCTTCATCTGTTTGTTTCAGGACCTGCCAGCAGCCTGACGGACTCTTGTTCTCTGTTCTCATGTGCTATAAAATGATTATATGTTTTCACATTGCCATCTATAGTACGGGCACTTCTTTCAATTCTGGAGGTTAACTGTGTCTCTGCATCTCTACACTTTTTCTCCTGCAATTACATTTTTCTTGAATTCTGTTGGTCTAAATATGTACCTGGTGGAATGATATTAATCTTAAATGGCCTATGTCATATATGACCATGTCCATGAAGTCTTCTAGATCTATCCAACAGGACGCGGTTCCTCCCTCATTCACCCTCTTGTAATTCTCTTCACATCTTCCCAGGTAGTCAGGGTATTCTCCTTTGTATTACCCTGCAAGTACTTAGTGCTAACCATGTGTAGTTACTGGACTAGGTACTGAGAATACAAAAATGAACAAGACAGAGTAGCTGCCATCAGGGATACCAAAGTGGGCAGAGAGGCATGTAAAAATATTATATCGAAACAAAAAATATTATATTGAAACAAACATGGCTCAGGGGATGTAATCATAAAGCAACTGTGGATTATTTCCTGGAGCCCCTTAAAATGAGCCCTGTAAGGCCTGTCCCACTTCTTCTCCTGGACAAAAATCAAGCAAGAACCATGACGTTTAAAATTCACTCTTAGGGCACAAAACCCTCTCTCAGTTTAGTAATCAGAATGTTCTGTCCCATGGAATGTCACAACCTCAGTCTTGCTGTCAAGTTGAGGCATCTCCTACCACCTGAAATAGAGGGATAGAGAGTAGATGGCTTCTCCTTCCCTGCCTTGCGCATCTAGACTTCTGCCTCTCCCTATTGATGGAATTTTCTTTTCCCTTCAGAGTCAGAGCTGATGGGGGAGAAAGGTGGGAGGAGAGATAGGTCGAAGCAAGATATTCCTTCCATAGCTGTTACTGTTGTGGGCCACGTAGTGCTGTTCTGTTGGATGGTTCTGGTGGATGCTTAATGCTGGCACTTTCTATTACAGGTGCTTTTATGGGTTCTTTGGAGCCTCCTCCTCCCCCAACTTTCCAGCTTTCCCAGCATCCCTTCCCCTGCCTCAACCAATACCTGAGGATTTCTATTTTTATTGGGGCTTGTCATTTCCCACTCCCTCCGCCCTAGGAATTCTGTGATACTGCCAGTTTCTCTCTGGTGAGGTCTGTTCCTACTTTGGGTAGCTTTCTAGGTCAGGACCTAAGATGACCCCAGATAATTGCTCTTTCACTCATTTGGCTACATCTGGTCCAATGGAAACTTTCATGCATTCATTGCCTACTCCTTCCCCCATCCCTCCTACCACACCCCAGTAAATTCTGGGTCTACTTACTTATCTCAGTTGAAAAACAACTTTTTCTCTCTTCCACAAAGGAACCTGCCAGCCTACCTCTTACACTTTAGATTTCCAAGCAAGAGTCAGGCGCCAGTCCACTGCATCCCCCAAATAGCCAAGATACATATTGAATCCTTCCAGTTGTCCTTTTAAAACTCTGTCCTTTGACTTGAGGCAGAGGGTAAGCACCACATCCTCTCCCTATAGCTCTCTCCAAAAATCTTCCTCAACACCCACTCTCAGTTTTCTCAACTCTTCCTAACTTTTTAAAGGTGTGCTGTCATCTCAGGGGCTACAAAATTATTTTTTGCCATTATTATTTTTTCAAATCTCACTTTGAATTGTAGCATCTATTATTTTCATGCCTCAGCCAAAACAGAGAATCTCATTTTAATATCCAGTTACATAATTATATTATAATGTCATTGTTAAAAAGGAATGTTTATTCCCTGTTTCCTTTTATTTCCACGGTGGGGAGATAACTTCAGCTGCTTTCTCCAGGAAGGGGCAGTACAACTTTTCCCACTGCTACCCAAGGAGCTCTGATAGTATCAACACTGATTGGTGAAATTGGAGACAGCTCATATCCTTTGTACCACATCTCACATATTCGTGGGTCATGGTACTTTGCCTAAACAGGTTCCATGCTCATTCTTTTCCTCTTAGACACTCCTGTCCTTAAAATCTCCTAGGGGAGAGTCTCTTCCATCACAGCACTGGGATATTAAACCATAATGGGAGGTAGGAAGTCCCAGTGTGCTCTTTAATTTAGTTGCTACTTGACAACTCTATCTAAAGGTAATGCATTTGGCTCATTTCTTTGTGCTTAGACTCTTGGCTAGAACTCTGGATGGAAGAAATGTTAACTGACATCCTGAAACCAACTCTTTACATTGGTAAAATGTGGTCTAACTCTTGATGGTTAAGAAAAATTTCTTTTCTGCGTAATAATTCAGCATCTCTCACAAGGGATAATTCGGCACGTGTGTGGTGATGGGTTGTAATGAGTATTTGGGTGGCGAACATGATGTAATCTATGCAGAAATAGAAGTATAATGGTGTACATCTGAAATTTATACAATGTTATAAACCAATGTTACTGCAATAAACAAAAAATTAAAAAAAAAAGAAATTATTAAAATGTCTCTAGGCAGATGATTAAAATAATGACAATAAAAAATAGTTTGAAATAAATAGAAATTTTGTTGACAATTTCTTTAGTCATAAGTGCTCTTTGAGAAATATAATCAAAGTGCTAACAAGCACAGAGAGAGGAACGTCAGGTCTGTAACCAATGAACAAAAGGGTGGATGACATTACAATCTGAGAGTTTAGCTGGAACAAAAACACATAGCATAGGAAAATACATCAGAAGGATGTTCCATTGTGGGCTTGATAGAGTAAGAGCACAGAGTACATAACAAGCGTTAAGTGTTGTTAAGTTTGTTTGGTCTGAGATTTTTAAGGGCCCTTAAATTCCATGTTAAGAAGCTTGGACTTATTCTCATGGGCAAAGAGAATCTGAGGCTTGGGCAAACATGTGGCAGCAGATGAAAGTCTCTGAAAGCTGAGAGATGTATGAGGATGTTATCTTAAGCCCAGAACACTAGAAGTGTTGAATGCCGTCTGTGTGGACAATGGGACAAGGAATGGATTTTAGCAGTAATGTTTCTTGCTACCAGCCACTGTGGGATGCCCCTAGAGTTGAAAATGGGCGTGCAATTTTTCTTTTTAAAATTTATCCTCAGGCCAGCCCCAGTAGCCTAGTGGTTAAGTTCAGTGTGCTCCGCTTCACCTGCCTGGGTTTGGTTCCTGGGCACGGACCTACACCACTTGTCTGTCAGTGGCCATGCTGTGGCGGCAGCTCATGTACAAAAAAAGGAAGATTGGCAATGGATATTAGCTCAGGCAGATATTCCTCAGCAAAAAAAAATTTATCCTGGCTGGTTGGTGAGCATATTAGTAACTGTTACCTCTTAAATTCCTACTATGGGTCATATAAATAATTATTAATCCTCACAAAGCTGCAAGTCATTCTCTTGTTTCCTTTATAGATGAGGGAACAGGTGCTCAGAGCTGTTAACAAAGTTGTCCAAGTTTCCAAAACCATGACTGCAATCTGGTATGGTCTAATGATCTTTCTTGGTGGAGAGTCTGATGACCAGCCTCCTCCCTGCTATCCCCAATATTGAAGTCCCTGAAACAATTAGAGACAGGCTTAACTTAAATCTCTTCCTTAGATTGCTAATAAAAGCTGTGGTCAGGGAGTCAGCTTGCATTATTACTTGATTTACTCTTATGTACTATAAAAACACACACTGGAAGTTTACAAGTCTGTACACAGATTGTATCCCATGGTGGTGAGAACTGACTACTGCTATGGGTGTGGTAGGAAAGGCTAATGAAAGAGATATGGTGGGGAAGCAGATCTTGGGATCAAAACACGATCTCTGGTCACATTCCCTGGTTTTCTGCGAGTTGATGGTAGAAAGTGCCCTAATGAGTGGGGTCAGACCTAGCAGTGAAAGAGCAGCCAGTCTGTGAGAATCATAGGAAATGCTGTTTTGTGAACAAGTCTATCTACTCTTTTCCTTAATAGACTTTTGAAAACAGATCTAGCTGTGCATAGAAACCACACTGACATTTTCTTGCCAAATACTATACCATAAAAACTGAGAAAAAAGGAGAAAATAAATTCAAGTGCATATTAACGTTCTCTGAAGCCACAATCAGATAGGCACCACTTTTTGTCTGTCTGGTACTCTCTCTCATGACTAACTGACAATGAGGTAAAATCTATCTGTAATCCATTACTAATTGGTCATTATGTTCTCCTAGACTTCTACCTCCAACATTCTTGTATTTCTGTACTTTGCTGTATTTTATTTTTCTGCCTTTTTTTTTTGTTAAAAATTCTTCTTTTTAAGAATGATTTTTAAAACTCTCTTCTCTATTTTTTAAAAAGTATTATCTTGAGAAGTCCACACACAATTTCTCACCACACTTCAAGAGTTGTCTTGGTACAAATGTCACTGGCTGGGAATGCTATCTGCCCTCTAGGCTGGGATGCTGAAGTAGTTTTTGCAGTGACTGTCATCAGAGAAAAAAGTGAAAGGTTATTCTGGCCCCTCTTTCCCTCAAAACCTTGAGACAATAAGAATTAAGACATATGGAATATTAAAGAATTTTGGCATGACAAGTGGGGATGAAAGGCATTTAAAAAGTGGATATGAATATAGTTATTAGTCAAAGAAAATTATTTCTCTTAGATAAGTAGGAATAAAGTAAGTACTAGTATATATATTTTGCTGTAAAATACATCCAATTGTTTTTAACTATATAAAAACCATAAACATTTACAAAATTATCTAGACACGACGTTTAGAAGCAGATGAGCATTTTCTTCTGTCAAGATAATGGAATAAGGCTGTAAAATGAATAGTGTCAAAATACACACAACTCAATGGCTCACCTAAGTCAATTCTTGATCTATGTGCTTGGTTACAAGACATTCTCCGTTTTGGAAGATAGTTGCAATCTTCTTGGTGGGTATAGGAAAGGTTTTTCCTGCACAATAATTCAATATCTCTCACAACAGTTTGAAATAAATGGAAACTTTGTTGACATTTTCTTCAGGCAAGTGTAAAATTATTCTTACTAAACATTGCCAGCTTCTGCAACTGAGAGATTTCCTTGGAAATTCTTGTCAGTGAGGGCTCCCTTCTGCCTTCACAAACAATGTCCTTGCCATGCGTGCACCTTCAGGAGCGCAGCTCAGCCACTGAACACCCGAGACCATTTCAAAGTTCAGCCCAGTCAACCTTAGTAAGGTTAGTCAATTACTAGAGGGGGTTAGTGGAAGGTGGGGGTGGGACCTGCCATTTGACGCCGGCCCTGGCAAGTATGACTCAGTTTGTAATGGCAACAAGCTCAAAGCTCCTCTGTGGGGCAGCTTCATAATTACATGTTAAAATAAAAGTGCTTTTCCATGAAGGAGCACACTCTACTTCCCAAATCCTAGTTTAACATTCGTCTTCAGAGCTCGAAGCTTAGCAGAAAATTCAGCCTTAAGATTCTGCACACTTAAGCAGATGGTATGTGATTAAGATGCTGCCTTGGTTGCAAGACTTTTAAATCCAGTGCTCTTGTTTGCCACATAGATGGTTTATGAATCTGGGCAATTGGATCTCTGTATTCCCTCCATGTTAATACCACACATTATTGTCAGTGTTTTCTGTGGATTCACCTTGCAAGGATGGGGACTGAGAGAGTGAAGCATGCTGATGGTCTGGGGTTCCCTAGGGCTACAGGGTGACAATGTTAAGATCTTTGCACACCAGCCTGGCTTTAGTGTGATGGCGGTGCATCCCCTGAGAGGCAGTGTGATGGAAATCAAATCTATGGGTGACTGCACAACAGCATGTGCAGAAAAGGAAATATGGGAACAATAACTTCAGGGAAGAAGATAAAAAGTGAACCAAAGAATAGAAATGAACCAAAGAACCAAAAATAAACAGAAAGGGTAATCACATAGGGATGAGTCCCTGACGTTGGGGACCTTCATTATGGTTTCAGTTCTGTTCCTGAATGCTGTGTGACTTAGGGCAAGGCACTTAACTTCTATAGGTCTCAGTTTCTCTCCTGGGTGTGTTTTGACTATATGATTTGTGTGGTATTTTGTAATTCTAACATCCTAGTATTCTATTATCTTTACATCCACATTTTGATTTTCAATGTATTTATAGGTTTTATTATAGCAAAACATAAACTTGTCTTGATTCTTGGTGACATGTTATAATGATTAGTAAAAATTGTAGTTAAAAAATGGCCAAACAAAAAGACTTAAAATTCACAAAGTTCCTCTACCTTAAAAACTAACAATATGCACCTTAGTTCCCAACCTACCCAACTGGACATACCAGAGGAAATGTAGACCACGACCTGCACAGAAAAATCTTTCCTTTCTTTGTAAATCGTCTAAGCCAATTAGAAAGTGTCTTCCAAAAATTCAAGACTATATTGTTCCAATATTTACTATCTATTTTCAATGGTTAAGACATAAACAAGATGCTTTCCTTTGATTAATAAAATTACTAGGAAGATAATATTGGCATAATCTAAAACTTCTGTGAAAGCCTCATTGCTATTACCTGCTGAGCCATGGTTTGGAAAAAAGCAAAACAAGTAAAAATGCAAACAAGTCCGATAGAATAACCCAAGAGTTTTGCACTGATAAATCAGAAAAATCAATTTATCCAGACAAGGCATAAACTAAAGGTTCACACTACGTTTCCACGAAGACACTCCTTCACAGGTGTTTTGAGTTTTTACTAATTAATAAGAGAACATAAGTTAATGAGTAGACCAAGCATTAGGCTAAAAGTCAGGAGAATTTGTATTTTATTCCGGATTATTCCATTTTTTTACTCCATGACATTATCTACTCTCAAAGCCTCTGCCTCTGTTAAAATTGGGATAATGATATTTACCTGACTAATGTGAGATTAAATTATAGACTTTAAAAGAATGAAAGCCTATGAGTTTCTAGAAAAAATATATGATTATTGCTATTTCAATGAGACTGAGGCTTTTGGCAAAAATATAATCTATAAGCACATATAAAAGCCTTGTAAGTTTCTCAGAGCCCTTAACAATTTCCAGGTATGCCTATGAGTCTGTCATGATGGACTCACCCTTTATGCCCTCAGGTCATCCAGCTGACCTATGCCTTTTAATCCCACAATGAGGCTGAATGCAGGTAAAAAATCAGGGGTTGGCAAATCTTAAAACAGATTCAGAAAAAAAAAGTCTTAGAGTGGATGTGAGAGTGTTGTTATTCCAAATGTAACCTTCAGGCACTGTGGAATAAGCCCCCTTTCTCAGAGAACAAATGTAAAACAGTGCAATGATTCTTGTAGAACACAGGACTCCCAGTGTAGTAAGTTGGCCCACTCTGCTGAGGTGATCCCTTCGTTAGAATTCAGAACTTCATCCTCACCTTGAAGGTGATGGACCACAGTCCAGTCTTTTCCATTTATGGAATAGGAGAGTCAGAGGCCAAGGCTCTGCTCCTTCTGGCTGTGCTCAAATTGCTTCTAATTCACCCCTCATCAGTGGAGACAGAGTGATCCTATGTCTCCAAGCCTGTTGGCAATGGCAGCTTTGGAGGCTAGAGGACACCCTTTCAATGCGAATATCATTGAAGGGAGGACATGTGAAAGGAGTCTTTGCCCCACTCCCGTATTCTCAGTTCTCAAATATACTATGAAGTCCGTGAGAATTATGGGCTTCATAGTATGTCTAGAATATGTCATAGAATTATGACAACATTCCCACTTATCCAACATCCTGTATTCTATTTGAGAGTATAAATATATTTGCTTTCACTCATTATGAATATGATCTTTTAGGTAAGCATGAACTCCCTGAGATGTGAGGAATATGTTCATTCCATTGTCATCGTCATGAAATCAGAGGTTTATGAAGGTTCCTGTCAATTCATCAATTTTCTCTCCATATGGAGGAGGACAAGTTAGTGCATACATCAATCTTCATGGGGTTCATAGTTTTTCTTGTGGGCATGTGAAATCCACTTATGACCCCTTATAACACTTTCATAAGATCAAATGTGTGTAGCCAGCCCTACCTGATATTTTTCATACCATGGAGAATTTGGTTTCTTGTTAATTGCATCTGCAGTCTCAAAGCTCTTTATAGAATCTTTCCTAAGTGATATTAATAGTAATGGTGGTCCTTTATTAATAATGCATAATAACAATAGCTTTCATTAAAACAACATCAGTTAAGTGATTAGAGAAATGGTTAGAGTTGTGGTCAGAAAATGGGCCTGTAGACGTCAATACCACTAAAGTCATTTATTCTTTCTCTCGTAAAACAAGAAATAAATATAATGACCCTCTAAGATCTTAATGCAATTCTGCCACAGTTGCATAACTGCAGACTGGCATTTTCATTTGTGGGAGCATTTCCTTGGTGGTATTGTGTGATGGGGCATCCCCAGGAGACAGAACAGAAAACAAAGGATTATTTGCATGATGTCCCTGCATGCCCTGTGGTTTTCTTTCATTCTTCCCAGGCTAGAGTTACCATCAGTAGCAGAAATGTGAGCAAGGGGCTGGTTCCTGGATTCTGTTCCATAATGCCACGTGACTAAATGACAAAATCCCTGAGCCTCAGTTTCTCTCACTGGTGAGATGGGAAAGATTACATCTATTTGACAGAAATTTCATTTAGTTTGCAAGTAAAATTTTGCACCTAATGACGCTTTGTAAAGTGCTCTACAGGAACTATAAACACTCCCTGATAATTCTCAGCACATCCCTGAAGCAAGCGCACTTCTTTCATGCACTCAGACCTCTGCTTCCAGTTTCTCCTCTCCTACACCATTTTAGATGCCCAGAGTGCTTAAGTTGTCTGCTGAGGCACAAGGAAGCCTCTTGTGCACATACAAGCTTAGCCCATCCCAGACCACTATTCTAGCTCCCTCTTTCTACCTTCCAAAGGGTAACTGATGATAAATGTGATTAATGAGTTCATCATCAGATATTCAGTGTTGATAACAGGGTCATGTTACCTCTTCCTTTTCTTTCTCTCTCTCTTTTTCTCTCTCTTTTCCTTTCTTCTCCTGCTTCCCTACCTTCAAAGTGGGTTTGCCACAGCAAAATAGACATGAGGTAACACACACAGTAAAAAGTACAGATACGTTAAAACTGTAAAATGATTAAAACAAGGTAGAAAGCCATGGTTTAAATAATGTAAAATGGATGGAGGAGAAATTATACAAGAGAATCTAAGTTAGGGAAGCAACTGAAATGCATGGTGAAATTTGATATTGAGCCTCCAGGCAGACGAGACAAAAAGGGAAACAGCAAGAGTATTCAGGGGAGACAAGTTTTCCTTAATTTTAATTCTTAGAAAAAAATGATCATATGCACATTCCTAGGTGCCTACATTAGATGGTGAATAATATCTTCAATGCAGTTTTTTTTTTTTTTTAAAGTAGAGATAGTCTTCATATGGCTTTGTTAAAAAAAAATAACCATTGATAAAATACAAGCGGACCTCACTTATACACGGACTCCTGCGGCATTTGCATTTTTTACAGTGAACTCTGATCTTAACCCTGAGGTTACTTACAAAATCAACATTTGTGATGTTAGGACATGGAGGCCAATTTTGAAAGCGGAAATTCTACTATAATAATCATTTTCGGCACTTGCTTTGGCTTTGCGTGTGTATTTTCCCCATGGTGTTGGATTCAGTGTGCCCTCTGTGAGTTTTATGTCCATGTCTGGTTTTTAGAATGGGGACTCAGAAATAGAGATACAGCCTTGAAGAGAATGGCCTAGAAATCATTGAAACCAAGCTGTAGCTATCATTTTAACTTCCCTTGGCAGGAAAACTCCTTGGAATTATTTCACATACAACATCTCAAAAATATTTTAAAGTAAGCTTCCTTAATGACTATTTGGCTGTTTCCTAGGTCTTGTCCCAAAGGTCTGGTAAGCTTTAAATCCCTAGTGACACCTGCTGGGCAGACCTCAGCTCACTGCTGCTGGCTTTCCATCACCTACCTCTTCTTTAACATGCAAAGCTGCAGGCCACGAGGTAAGGGGCTGGCTGCCACCTCCTCAGCTCGCAGCCAGTCTGCTCATTTCTCACACAGGTGACCTCTGCCAGAACCACACTGCACCAGAGTCTCCCCAGCACCGCTCTGGGGGATTGATTTCCAACCTGTCCACCCTCCAGGAAACAAACAGGGATCTTTCCAAGTTAGAGAGAGAAAGAGAGAGGGAGAGAGGGAGAGAGGGAGAGATTCAACAGGATCCGCCCCCACTCCCAGCCCCAAGTTACTATAAGCTGCTTCTTTGTCTGAAAACTCGGAGGTGAAAGATGCTACTTGAGCCGTATGTTTTGTTCAGCACAAACCAAATTATGCTATACTTGCTTATATCTGAACATATTGGTTTATCTTACATAGAGTTTAATTGATGCAAACTTGAACTTCAGTATGTTAGCTTTTCAGAGAAAACACCATCCCTGTGATTTAGATTGCTGTGTTTTTCCTTGAACAAAGCAAAGAGGAGCAAGGCAATTACACCCCAGCTTCTGTTTATTTCTTCCGTATTCACCAACCATTACAAAAATAGCGTTCACCCTCTTGTAGTGTTACCTCTTGTGTCCTTTACTGTCCAATTGCAAAATTTCTTTCTGAGCCAACATCCGCATCCTTGGACAGATCAACTAGTGTGTAAAGTCCGTGTTAGCTGATCAAGCACGGCTTTGTTTGCACTTATTCACTGCGCATCCAGCACTGCCTAAGTGGTTTTGCATATTAACTAAGTGCACAGTAACCTTCCTTTACCTCCTCAAAGCTCCACCCCCTCCCACCCAGCCTCCTCGGGAAATCAACACTGTTACTCGCTGAGGAAGCTGCCAAGAGGTTGCCATGGCAACTGTTCTGCTTTCAGCAGCTACTTTTCTGATTTGAAGCGGGATGGGGGCGGGGGGTGGGAAATCTGAGGAGAACTAGGTGGCTTTCTGATCAGAGTTCAGATAAAGAGGGTCACAGTAATTTTTGGGCACTGCCTAAAATAACCCAATGGATTTGAGAGTTACAGCCAAAGAAGCGAACGAACAAAAAAGGTAAGTACAGTGGAAGGGCAGTAACGAAATTATTTGGTAGTGGTCTGAAGCTCAAGCATTTCAAATTGATACCAGCCCATCTCGTTGAGGATGCTCTTTTATGAGTCTTTTCATTTTTGTCCAGAGCCAAACAAAGATGATGAGCTTCGTGAGACTATAAACGGCAAAGGGGGTAAAACAGCACCAGAATGGAAAGCTAACATCTGAAAGTCCTTTTCCAAAACTTCATTCAGCGCGGGAACAATGCCGCATTCAGGCGTAACGAGCTGAGAAGGCGTGGTGCGCCAGGTCAAACCGGCAATCTCGGAGCTCCTCTCAACGGAGTGGTTTGGCAAGGTGGGCCAGGAAACAGTCTCATTTCAAAGGAAGGGCTGGGATTAGGCAAGGAAAGGTGCAAAAAGTCAAAAAATGGAAGGCTGGGCACAGAGACTGGTGGGTGTCAGCGACATACAGAGAGCTATAGTAAAAACTGCCCCAGACGCCTGGTTCCTGGGCTTTCAGCCGCTACCCGTGCAAGAGCTGAACAGTTCTGAGTGATTCCTGGCAGAGAGCTGGCAGGGCTCTGGCAGGGCCGGGTCGTGAGGGTGGCAGTGACTCCTTCCTGCCTCTGTTCTGTCGGTCGCCCAGCACACACCTGCTCCCTACTAACCACCGAGCTTCCCAGCGCTCCTCTGCATTCCACCTTCTCTTGTATTATTTATTCAGCAGTAATGAAAACGTAGTTCTGTAACCTTCCTCACACAAGCTACTATTTTCTGAATCTGTATAGTTTTGTGCAGAACCCAATAACAGCTACAACACCTAGATAAATTTAAAGGAATTGTAAGAGGCAAAACAAATACAGAGAGACCAAATGGGATTGTAACATGCTGTGTCATTCTGGCGACGTTGTCATTAGTGTTTGATGACAAGATTATTAATATTCTCAGTGGTGTAGCAAGGGAAGCACTAAGATCTCAGAGGTTAGCACCTCTTTAAGGATATGTAAGAGTGCAGCAAAGACGACTGAGTTTGGAGCAAAGAGAGCCAGCTCTGCACACAGCAACTTGTTTCTGACCTGAAATACAGCCATTTTAGCCTATGGTCTGAATGTGTCTGCCCTAAATTCATATGTGGAAATCCTAACCCCTAAAGATGATGGTATTAGGAGGTGGGGCCTTTGGGAGGTGCTTAAATCATAAGGGTGGAGCCCTGATCAACGGGATTAGTGCCTTATGAAAGAGACGCTACCGAGCTCCCTAGTCCCTTGCGCCACAATGAGGATGCAAGAAGTCTGCACCCAGAAGAGGGCCCTCACCCTGATCTCAGACTTCCAGCCTCCAGAACTGTGAGAAATAAATTTCTGTCGTTTATAAGCCACCCAGTCTGTGGAATTTTGTTTTAGCAGCCTGAATGGACTAAGGCACCCCATACTGAGGCAGAGATAATAGGTTTATTGTCAACTTTCTGTAGACTTTTGTTACTTGCATTTTTTATTTGTTCCTGCCAAGTAGAGACATTTTGAGGTAGGAAGAAAGAGGTGAAAAGGGAAGGGAAGAAAATAGAAATATGAGAAACAAGAAACGACTAAAGCAAATAGACTCTAAAGCAAGAGTCAGAATGTTACATGGTTTATATCCTGAAGGATCTTAGTAGATGACAAGAGAGAGTGAAATTGAAGTTTGAAGATGTAAAATAAAACAAGGCCAAAGACCTAAAGCATTTTCTCTAAGCAAAGTTGTGCAAAGCACTAGAAGCCAATCTAGAAGGGGAATAGATATATGGACCGCACCCTTCATCGGAGCTCTCCTAAGTTAAAGTGAAGTACTAAGAGTTCAAAACAGTGTGGGCTCTCCCGTGTATCATTGATGTATCATTGATGTAGCTGGAGGCTCTCTGTTATATAACAGTAACAAGATAGAGAATGACAGTTCCTCCCAGACTACAGTAAATGTGATTAAATTATCTCATCAGCTTTGTACTCCTGAGTGTTTCTGCAATGCCAGAAAACCATCCGTTAATCTGACCTGTCTGCTAGACCCTCAGACAGCACGGGGTAGAGGTATTAGTATTCAAAAAAAAATCCCTCCCTCAAATGGCTGATTGGAGGGATACCAAGTTTTATCTATGCAGCAATTGAGTCCAGGAATGAGACACAGAAAAATAATAAGGGGGGAAGGAATAAAACCAAAGAGGAAATTCAGAAATTTGTTTTAACTCTGCAACAGCTTCTATTTCATTCCTTTTCACTGACCTGATCTAATTCAAGCAGCTATTATCCCTGTGAAACACTGCCACAGCTGAATTTATTTTTATTTTGCCTGCTCAAAGGCAATGTAAAGCGAATTTGAGAGCACATCACCTTCAGGGAAAAGACTGCGGCGTATTACTCACCACTTCCCTCCTCCTCTTTGCGTGAAAAGGTTAATTTGAATAAGGCTGCTGCTTCCACAAATAGAACAGGAACCAGCACACAGAGGAACAGCCAATGAGAATGTTTTTCAGTGATGTCATACTTATACCTGCTCCTTATTATTTGCTGAGTCGTGACAATGTGTTCCTTGAATCTCACATTTTATTGGTTAAGAGCCCTGTCATTCTGAGTGCTTCTGGAGACTTTTAGACACTGCAGTTTCTTTACAAGCCCAGAATTTTTTCAGCTTCTGTACTTCAACAGACTGTTGGAGAATATAGAATATTTGAAACTGTCACCCTGAAAACAAATGAAAACCTTTTATAATTTATACCTGGTTTACATAGCCCCTGATAATAGATCCATTTGCAGTGCAAAAGCAGCACAAGAAAGACTGATTTTTGTTAAAAAAACCACAACACTTGAACTAAACTTTTATCGAAGTGTTCATAGAAAGATCATGCTTAGCTTAATATTGTCACCACTGGCAGAATGGAAAACAAAATTATTCCATTTAGTCTACGACAGCTTGTTGCCTCATGAGCTAAGTTCTAAAATTCTAAAATTTCCCAGATTGTAGAATAGATGGCATTGGAAGAAGGGAAACCTACCTGGTTTATTTTTGTCCTAAGTGGATTTTATGTTTTAAATCAATTAGGTTTCCATGTCATTAAAATGTGTGCCTCAGGTCACTCAGATTCGGAGGCTTTTCCCAAGAAACTCCTGCAAACAGCTTTGAAAACCATGCTGCCTTACAGTGAAGGTGCAAGTTAGATAAATCAGTTTTGCGAGTTAGGAATTATTCCGCTAACTGAAGGATTCAAAGAGATATTCTGGTTGGCAGGAGATACAAGTGTGGTTGCGGGGGTTCGGAAATAAATGTTGGGGCTCAAAAAGTCTCAGAATCTATGGTGACGAGTGGGCGAAGTCAGGTCCTCAGAGGCTGAGAAGACTAAGTCAAGCCATCCACAGTCACTTGGTGAAATAGAATGTATGTATCGAGGTTAATCTATTACACAGGCAGGGCAGTATATTAAATGCTCCAGCGAGGAGGGCGGGGCATGAAAGGAACAGGCAGATTTTAATGGGCAGAGAAGGACTGGAAAGGGTTCTTGTGTGGGAGATGAGATGAGAAAGGATGAGGCTGTATGGAACAGACCTCTTTGAGTGGATATAGGTATTGTGCGATAAATTTAGAAAAGCAGGTGCACAAATTAGCAAAGATGATGTAAATTAGGAAGAAGCAGAAAGTACCAAATATTTTGAACATCCATATCTCAAATTGAGTAGCTAATATCAAATATTTTAAAATGGAAATGTCTTTGCAGCTGTGTATCATGGTGTATTGTCTACTGAGTCTGATGAGGGGTTAACTAGATGTTAAAAAATTGGATTATTTTATACCTTAAATAAACGCTTGTACAAAATTATTGTGGACTTTGAACTTTCAATAATATCTTACTGTGTTAAGAGCATGAAAAATGTGAATAAAAATAAAATTTAATGGTGGTAAAGCCTAGAGAATATAATTCTACCTCTCTGTTATAGTTCAAAGGACCTACAGCCATATTTATTGCACTTGAACTTCATGGACTTTCCACCAATAAACTGCACAGACATTTTGATTCCAGACATCTGTCTATAGTGACAGCATCATGGAAAATATAATGGCCTCTGGTGTCAGACAGACTTGGGTTCAAATCCCAGTTCCAACACTTAGTAGCTGTGTGACCTTGGTCATGTTAATTAATGTCTCTAAGCCTCAGTTTTCTTGAGTGATCTTGATGACACCCATATATAGGATTATTGTGAGGATTAGACTGGGTAATGTATACATGTTTTATTAGTATTGTGCCTGTCTCAGTAAATGAAAGATTTTTGTTTGTTTGTTGTTTTAACCTTACTACCTTCAGGGCCCTTCAAGGACCTACGTGATCTGGCACCTGGCTGACCATTTCCTTTTACTCTTTCACTCTGCTCCAGCCATGTTGCCCTTCTTGCCACTTCCCAAACATGCCTAAAGTGCTTTGCCTTTGCTGTTCTCCTTGCCTGGAACTCTTCTCCTCCCAAGGTTAACCTCTTTGCTTTATTCAGGTCTCAGCTCATATATCAACTCCCTGGAGAAATCCAACTTAACACACTGTCTAAACCAGCATCTCTATTGCTCTCCTTTCCATTACACCATATCATGCTCTTTCCTGGTCACTTATAAATACTAGATGTTACTTTATGGTTGTAATTTTTATTTGTTCATTATCTGTTTTGCTCAATTGAATGTCAGGTCCATGTGAGCAATAGTGTTGTTCACCTCTGTGCTCCAGAGCCTAGAACAGTGCCAGAACATAGCAGGTTCTCAATGATCTTTGTTAACAAATAATGGTGGTGTGAAGACAGCAGTGGGAACCCTAAGTTCTTCAGGACAGTGCCGTCACAGGGATGGAGTGCACTGACCAGAGGGGGGATCTGAACACACCTGCCTCATGCCAAAGTTTAAGATGTATACAAGCTTTTCTTCTTGAGCCAAGAGGAACCATTTCAATTTGCCCATCACACCTAAAGGATTAAATTATAAGACAATGAGAATATATAGTTCTAGTATTCTTTACACAAAGGATGCTAATGCCCACCATGGTAGATGAGGTGGGGGGAAGCTGGTACAAATCACTGGGCCGGTGGTCCAGAAGAGTTTCCAGTGGAAATCCTGGATGAAGCTTTTGGTCTGGTGTACCCTTCCTGAGGTCTACCATTTTTTCCTCTACCAGGCTTTCCCAAACCTACTTGTGCTGGCTCTGATTCTCATGAATTGTTGGGTACAATCTAGGGACTTTGGATCAATAACACTTAGAATAGTAAATTTGGGGTGGTATTCAAGACATTCTCAACATTACGCACACTTACACACACATTAATACATATTATGTATTGAATGAACCAGCTGAAAGTTCAGAAAATATTTTAAGATCTTCTGCTTTGTTCCCCCTCAGTCAATCATGATGATAAAATAGACTCTCGTTTGGATTTCTATTTTCCTGGTACCTGAAGGACAATATAAGACAGCATAGAGCTTATGTAAGCATTACCCCTGCTGACATTCCAAATGAGCAGATCAAATGCTACCTAATCATTCAGTTACAGATTGGATTTGGCAGTCTTTTATAAAGTACTGAATTTGAAGGAGCATCTGCCTTTTACATCTTGGCTATGTCAGCACCTGTGGCTGTTTCTTCTTCTAGAAACTTCTTAATGTAATACAAGTAATATGACATAAAATCATTGCTAACCAGATGCTTTTGAAAGATTATAGACTCATGGTCAAAATTCAAGGTGTAGAGCCTATCTTTAAAGAAAATTGCCTCTCTTCTCTAACACCTTCCTCTTCCATTACTCTCGATTTTAGTTCTCTTAGATTAGTGCTTCTTTTACCTGGAGGTCTTGTTAAAATGCAGATTGTTTCAGAATGTCCTGAGTGGAGCATGAGATTTGGCATATCTAACAAAATGTCTAGGTGAAGTGATATGCTGGTCTTGGACCGCACTTTGAGTAGCACGGTTTAGATGGCGTAATACCACATGTTTTGTTCTGCTCTTCCAAATTAACATAACATTTTTAAATGAAGTAGTTCACTGTTCTCCCTCACCCACATTTTATCATACCTGGGTTCAGAGATTTTATTTTGAGGTGTATTCACATTCAATTGGTACCAAGCCTTTTTAGTCTCTCCAAGAAATGTTTCTCTCCTCTCCATCCACACAGGAGCTGGCTCGCTGAGACCTTCCTCATTTTTCTCCTGCAAAGCTACAATAACCTCTAACTTATCTCCCAATCAGCCTTATTTCCCTCAAATCAATCATCTTATATTCTGTCACCATACTTTCCTTTCAAAAAAACTGTGTTTGATGAAGTCGCTTCCTTGATTAAAGACCCCTGCTGGTTCCCCTTGCTTAAAATAGAGGTTGGCATGGGCTCTTTTGACCGACAAACCTGGGCTGGAATCCAAGTTCCTTCAGTGTCTTTTTATGTAACTTTGGGCAACTTGCTTAACTTCTGAAAGCCACACTTTCCTCATCTGCACAATGGAGATAATGCTACTTATCTCATGGTATTGTCAGATGATTTAGATGCAAAAGCATAGGTAAAGCATCTGGCATGATGTCAGCCATAGTAAATGTTCAATAACTTAATTACTCTTTTTTTCCTTTTCTTTCCAATCTGATCAGTTTTGGTTTTTTCAACCCCTTATATGGACACTCTTGAACCTCATTCTTCTTGTCGCCCCTTCAAGTCACACGCACGCGTTTCCTAGCCTCACTGAACATCTCATTTCCTGACACATCTGCTGAAAGACTCTTTCCACTGTCCTCCATCCAGCAAATCCCTTTGGTCTTTCAGGACACTGATCCTCTGCTTGCTTCCCCAAGAAGACAGAGCCTGCATCCTCGGGCAGAATTTGCCGTTTCCTTCTTGTCTTTCCAGACCACTGTAATCACACTTCTCCCATAATACACTTGGTTTGATGTGCTGTTAGGGTTGGTGTCGTGGCTGTTGCCCCGACTCAATTGTAACCTCTCAGGGCCAGGGCTTTCTCTTATTTCCTGATCCTTAGTGGTTTGAGCATTTGTTCAAGAAAGAAATGGAATCAATGTGGCATGTAGTTTAAAGAAATGGATGCCTCAATATTATATTGTAGAAACTATATAGAGAAAAATAATTCTGAGAGTTTTCCCAGACCAAAATAATAGCTTAGAGTAATAACCCCCATTTTCTAGACTATTTTACTATTTTCCAAGCCCTGTTTTAGATGCTTTATGTACACTATCTCAATGGATTCCCTTGACTATCTTTTGTTGTAGGTGCTATAATACCCATTTCACACATAGAGAAACTGACATTCAGAAAAGTTAAATAGCCTCCCATGTTTACACAGTTTATACTTGTTAGAGTAGGGATTTGGACCTACATCTGCCTCCAAAATTTATCTTCTATACGGTACTATCTTATGCAATTTGCTGCTATAGCCTGGTTTCAATTTCTTAAATATAGATGAAAAGCATGGATAGATATCTTTACTAGAGAAGAATTTGTGAAGCAGATAAAGGTACTCTCTGTGAGAGTCACATATTTAAGTGGTTTGGAGATGGTAGTTATTAGGTGGATAAAACATAACTCAGAACTGTAAAATTCTAACATCCGGACACCTTGTAAATCCTTCCCTGTTCACTTATTATTTGTTTTGAAAAAGCCGTTAAGCAGTCCTGTTCCTGAGGGAAAACTATTTTAATGATGCCTTTTTGACTTTTGAAGACACTTTTCATTTTTACCACACAGTAGTTTCACAAGCAGTCCCCACACAGATAATTTCTTTAACTAAATCGTGTAGGAGAGCTCATTCCTGTAGTCTCAAAGAAATCAAGCTAAAACTAAGGCAAATCACAAAAACTGCTGTGTGTTACCTGGTCCTTGGAACTGCTGTTTGTAACAGACCCTCCAGTATTTTCAGTAGAGGAAATCTTGTCTACAAGAGCCTGCTTATAGGAAATAATCATATAGCTAAGTGCATCTACAATTAATGATAAATTTGTAGCTTGATGAGCAACTGTGATCCCAAATATGTTTGAAGCCTCTTGGCAAAGCAACTATAAACTGTTAGAAAAGTTCTCAGTGGGGACTCTAGGAATACACAGTGGAAGATTATTTATTTATTTAATGGTCTTATCCGCCTCTTGGAAACCTCTCAATCCAGACATACCTGGCATTCTGTTAAATCTGTAGGGTTTCTGAATCTATTGAACCCATCTAGATCTAGATCCAGAATATTTGGAAACAGGAAGTGGATACTTAGAAATACCTTAATACCTAGACAGTATTTCTCTAAGTGTATTCCCTGGAACATTAGTTCCATAGGCTATTAAGAGATGTCAGGTGAGAAAGTAAAGTGTTCTAAGGTCAAATTCACAGAGAAACAGAGTTTAAAAAAAGCCAACAGGTTTCTTTGCTACTGAACTTCTCAGAATCTTTACCATGTCAATGTGTGTTATGACTCTCCTGGGATAATACAGTTGCTGTGTTTTTGATTTGTTTTGTTTGGGGAGCATCTCAAAAACAGTGATCTGCAGAGTAGGCACTGTGGAGCTGTGAGCATGTGTTTTTTCCCCCCTGGGCTTTCAACATATTTTGTCCTGCTGCGGCTAACGTCCTACTCACTGGTGGGCACCATTGTAGCAACTGTGTGCAGACTTGCTGTCTAGAGAGAAATAAAATAGAAGTCCTACATACAAATACAAAGAGACAAAGATAAATAAAACTTTGGTATGACCCATGACATAGAGGGATTTCTGTAATTATAAAGATTGAAAATTTAAGAATCAAATGAATCCTATATAGTATCATAAACACATTTTAAGTTGAGTGAATTCATTTGGATAAGCTTGAAATTTTATATTTTCTCCAGAGTATTACTGAGAACACTGTTAATTTTCAATTAATGTTAAAATATCACAGGTAATAATAATGCATTGACAAAAATAAGAAAATTTAAATTTTATGTAGTCAAGCGTTCGCGTAATACAGAAGTTGGGTTATCAAGGTCTCCACGTCACTTTCTCTTTCTATTCTGAATCTTACCATCTGGAAATCACGGCCTATAGGTACCTGTATAGCGTGGTCAAGAGGAATAAAATTAAGCATATTCTACTATTGCAGTGGCAGAGTCAATGTACAAGATTCTAAATCTTGTTAATGTGAAGTCCTGGTTTCATTTTATTATTGATAAACATGTACTCTCTCCTTACAAATACCTGAGAGTTGATTGTCAAAGTGGTTTTGCATTTTATTTTATTTTTCTAAGAAATTTGCCTGAAAAACATTGGGAGTAATAAAGTATGTGACCAAAAGATGATAAGGACATGGGGTTTGGAGGTAGATATAAATGCAGATTGTAAATTGGCGAAGTATCATCTGTTCTTTCCATGTTTAGTAGGAGAAATTTATCTTCATTAAAGATGCCCTTCTGGAAATTAAAAACTCAGTTCCTCAGTTGCACTAGTCGTGTTTCAAATGCTCAATGGCCACATGTGGCTAGTGGTTACTATATTGAACAGTGTAGATATAGAACATTTCCGTCATTGCAGAAAGTTCTATTGCACAGCACTGTTTATATATAGATTCAGACTCACGTAAGAGTTAGGAGTAGTGAAAAAGAAGAGAGACAAAAATGGCGGGATTTTACCAACAAGTGGTAGTTTGTGAAGTTATGGAAGATGGAAAAGTATAATGTCCTAAATTCTTTTAAAGTTTCAAGCTCTATAAAAAGAACTTTATACCAAGCTTATACGTGCAGAGAACAGGTTGTTGGTTGCCAGAAGAAGGGGGTTGGGGGTGGGAGAAATGAGTGGAGTCAAAAGGTACAAACTTCCATTATAAAATAAATGTCACGGGCATGTAATGTACAGCATGATGACTGTAGTTAATAATACTGTATTGCATATTTGAAAGTTGCTGAGAGAGTAAATCTTAAAAGTTTTCATCACCAGAAAAAAAGTTTTTTATGACTATGTAATGTCACAGATGTTAACTAGACTTATTGTGGTGATCGTTTTGCAATATATACAAATATTGAATCATCACATTGTACACTGAAACTAATATAATGTTCTGTCAATTACACCTCAATTAAAAAAATAACAAATAAAAAATAAAAAAACTAAAAAAGAATAAAACATTCAGAGGAAAGTAAATAGAAAAAAAGAGTTTTATGCTGAAGAGTAAAAATGCATAAAAATTCAGCAACAGGAAAAAAATATGTTAACCTTTAGCTCTGTATTTAACATATTTCTGCTTCTCAACTTATTACTATGAAGAAAGGGAACAAGCCAGCTTGTTTTGAAGCACATCTTGTACATGACTCATCCCAGTCAGGAGCTCCTTTGCTCAAACAGCTTCAGGAGAATTCAATTCCATGAGAGCTCCTAGTCCACTGTATTCGTCTAAACATTACAGTCGGAGCAACCCCAAAGAGCAGAGTTCCCAGTAGGGAAAGAAAAGGCAATGTACTGGGTAGGGGTAGGACCATGGCAGACAGAAATTAGAAAAATGAGTTGAGAGAGAACAGTTCATAGTTTCAAGGGCTTCAGAGACATGGATGGGAATGGGAAACACATTAAGAATGAAGTGAAGATGGAGGAGAGCTTTCTGTGCTGGAGCCAAATAAAACACAGATTGAAACCAATCAAGGAAATTATTGTGTGCGAGTTCACTGAAAAGACCAGTGAGCACCACTATTTTAGTTTCTAAGCAAGGAAATAAGAGAAAAGGCAGTATGTATAATAATGAAGGAACAAAGGAGGATTATATTTGAAAAAATGTCATTAACGTCAATATACAATCTTAAACGTCAAAAAAAACTCTGGGTATATTTTAACGTTAAATATGTCTAATTACAACTCCACTGATTTAAGATTCAGGAACGAAGATAAAAATGATTTTGCTGTGAAGACATAAAAATAAAAAGGTCTTAGATATATGAAATTATATTAGGATTTAGAAATTGGAAGTTCATTCATTCTTCATTCATTTCTTCAACAAGTATTTGCTGAGTCCCTTCTTTGTGCTGGGCATTGTTGTAGACACTGGGGAACAAAGCCAAGTCTGTGCCCTAGTGGAGCTTGCCTTCCAGTGGAGAAGACAGATAAATAAACAAATCAACAAATATACAGAATGTCAGATGTTTATATGTGCTCTTGAAAAAGTACAAAAGGGCAGAGGGGATCAAGGATACTGGAAGTAGCAAGTACTGTTGACTGATAGTGGAAGCTGCTATTTTACATAATGTGGTCAGGGAAAGTCTCACTGAAAGAATGGCATTTGAGCAGAGATCTGAAGGAAATGCAGGAGCTAGCACATGGCCATCTGGAGGAACGTTGTTCCAGGTGAAGGAATTAGTTTATGCAAAGGTCCTGAGGTTGACATATGTTTCAACCACTCAATAAACAGCAAGGAATTTAGTGTGGCTTGAATTGATTGTGTGAGAAGGAGAGGGGAGAAGTTGAGGTCAGGCAGGAAGGAGCAGAGTGCAGAAGGAAATCCAGGCTTTTGCAAGGGCATTGGGAAAGAGATGGGAAAGCCACTGGTAAGTTCTGAGCAGAAGAGTAATGTGATCTCAGTCAGGCTTTGCTGGTGATTTTTCTGTCCTTGCACCCCGTGTATACCTTTCACAATACCTTTTATTTGCTTGCCTCATAAATTGGAGGGGATATATGCAATGATGTCAATGTTATGGGGTTCTTTTCCAGCAAATTTTGAGCAAATATAATTAATGGTAGAATTTCCATTTTATTTTCTAAATAACATCAACTTGTCTTAGGTAACACAGAAATTATCAGCAAAAACAAATTGAATTTAGGTTTCTTTACATTGCCCAATACTTCCCCCTTTTTTTAAATAAACTCTCAGTTTTACATGCTAATAAGACATCTTTTGAAAGGAAATCTCAAAGAGAGTTTTGATGTAAAGCTTTCAGCATGTACATGCCAGGGAGAAAATTCAAAGCAGAGGGAGTGGAAATTAGAAATTGTCAGTAGTGTTTCTATTTTCTACTTCTTTAAAAAAATGTTTAAGCCTCAAGCAACTTGGGGCCAGGGGAGGGTCCGAGCAGCCACTCTGATCCCAAGCTTCTGGCTGCTTCTCTTCAGCTTCAACAGTTCAGGGGAGACTCAAGAAAGACAAAGTAACAAAGAGGAAGAGAGGCCACTACAAGTTCAGAAAGAGGTGAGAAATCCTGGAAAGTTCTTACTTCTTTCCCCAGCCTGGGAAGGAAACTCCCTAGAAGTAAAAAGTAACCCTAACGGAAAAAAAAAAAAAAAAAAGATTACCGTAAGAGGAAATCACCTTTAGTCCCATGAGAAGAGCTAACTGGGGATCTTTCAAAAATGCAAACAATGTCGGATAATTGAATGGATAAAATTATGCAGAAAAATAATTTAAACATTTTATTTCAGAATGAGAGGAAACTTTTGAAGAGGAGAGCAATGAAAATAAACAAATGGTATCATCCTTGATAATAATGACATGCTTATTTAATCAAATAGTCTACTGCATTGCCTGACTAGTAAATGTATCTTTATTTATTGTAGAGATTGTTCTTAAGTGTTGGCGTATGACTTTCTTTAGGTCTACACAGCAGCCATCAATTAATTCACAGCGACATGAATAAGAGTGGGATTCTCAAAGATGACCTCTAAAGTTTGAAGGTCAAAGGGACTATGTAGAACCTAGAATCGAGAGTAAAGATGTAAAATGAATGTTCAAGGGGAGGGCAGGGATGGACATATGGACTTGTTTCTTCATTTGTCTTTAAGATTCTTCTTGGACTGGTTTCATCTCAGAGAGAAAGGCAGCCATCATCTTGCCTTTGCTTCCTAAATACACTGTGAGTTTGAGGGGTGTATGGTATCATGCCCATACCTCAGTTCAAGTCATCGCATATTGTTTTTAATGTAAAATTCACTCTTGTAGTTTGAGATTCGTTTTTTGTTTCCATCTGATAATAACAGTGAATAAAATTGAACTGAAAAGATTTTAATAGTCTGCTCAGTAAAGAAAAGCAGTTTCCAGAATTAAAGGAAACTGGTTTTAAGAATGTGAACAGCTAGGTCTGGGTTTTTGGGATGGAGAAAACCGGGTAGGCTTTAAGCCTTGGCGAGCTCTCCCTGTTCGTGTCCATGCAGTGGCTCTTAGAGGAATGACGTTGACAGAGAGGGAACTTCCAGGGACAGCTTTTGGCTAAGGATGCTGATTAAACAAACATTTTCTCCATGAGAAAATTTCCTTCACATTTTGGTATGTTGAAGATTCTCTATTGTGTTTCTGGTTGTCTAGCTTCTTAAACAATAATTTGAAAATGAGTTAACTCTGCTGTGTTTTAAAAAACTTTTGGACTCACATATCTTTTATTGTTTTGTGGATTTCTACAGTGAGGAACAGCACAGCTAGAACACTATTCCAATCTAGCTCTTACCTGACTATCTCAGCTCTCACAGATCCTTGATTACTTTTGCAGCTAACAGTGCAAACCCAGAAAAATCCCTAAATGGAAATCCTCTTTCTTCCAATCACCAGCACTGCCCCCTGTACAATGAAGGCCACCCAAAATAAATCAATGCTACAATTTCCATGATGACAGTCCCCAACACAGCATTTTGTTATTGTTTCCTTCAAATCACTAGAATTCTTCCCATGTGCCGTCATGTCTCTAGATAACAGCCGCGTGGAGATTAAATGTGAGTTTAAATGAACTTTTACGTGCCTCTATATTTTCTTCTTGGATTTTATTATTTTTAGAGGCAAGCGATGAAAGATTATTCCCTGCAAGATTTAGCCAGTTAAACGTGCAGCATAAAAAACTGAAGCCCTGCAGTCAGGCACAGAAAGAGCAAAGGGGAAAATGTTCCATTGGGGCTGCAGCTTTTCAGAGTATGCAGGAATGATGTCATTTGTTTTTACAAAACCCGGTTTAAATTTGTTCCTGCCTTTGAAGAACTGCAGCAGGGTGCATCTGTGGAGACTTCCTGCATGCCACATTTCAGGACGTTAGAGTGGAGGCTGCATCAAAATCCAGCCAATCGCAGGGTGTAGTCTTGCCCTCCCCCATTTTCATTTGTTCCCCCTACCTGAAGCAAGGGTGTGCTGCCTGGATTAGATCACCGCTCAGCCCCCTCTAGCCGTGTTACAACTGCAGAGCCATCACTCCGTGCCTTGAATGGTTTAAAGGAGAACAATACAAAAATAAAAACTTACTTCTGGCCACCCACATGCATTCGTTTCATTGACAAACAACCTCCAAGAAAAAGTCTGTTTGTGAAGTATGTTTTGTTTGTTTTAAATTAAATCTTAGCTTTTTGTTTTTGCAGCCCCTATGTAGTACTGGAACCATCACAAGAGGTAAGGAGACAGAAATCCTGGGCTGTTGGACCCCAGCGGCAGAAGCAGGACCTTCAGATCCAGTACTAATAATTAACTTTTTACAAAGCAAACTCCATTTCTGTGTATATATTTGTACATGATGACTGAAAAATAAGCAATGAAGTAGATACAGCATTTTATGAACTATATTAAAGTGGTAGAGGGAGATTATGGCGTGAAGTTCACTTACAAAGAGAATGGTTAAGATACCGAGTGGAAAAGAAAAGTGCTAGCTGGTGAGTGTATCACCCCACTTTTCCTCTGTATATAAATACAGCATACTGACCACAATGGTATCAGTGCAGGGGTGGTCTCTGGTTGTGAGCAGCAGAAACCGAACTCTGGATAATTAAAACTGAAAAGATCCATATTGGAAGGCTCTGAGGAAACTTGCAGAATAAAAGGAAGGCTGAAGAGACTGACTCAGAGACGACAGGGGCCGTGGCGTTAGGTGGTCTCTGTAGCAGGAACTGCTTCTCAGGATTGTCAGTGCACTGCTGCCAGATTCAGTGATCTCCAAGCTTCTCTCGCTCTTCTCTCATCTCATCATTCTGCTCAAGGGGCAAAATTTCAGAATACAGTGTCCTATTGGCTCATTGGTCAAATGCCCCCCACTTGGCTTGGAGAAAGCAGAGAAACCTTAATTTAGTGACACACAAAGACATCTTGCAAAGGGAGAGGAGAAAGGAGGTGAGGGTGCAGTTTCTCAAAGAAGGGGAAAGGGACACTGCTCTTCTTCTCACCGTGACCACTGCCTTGAGTCAGGGCCTCAGAATTTCTTGCCCGGGTTAATGGTCCTCCTCTTTTAACTCATATTTTAAATTTCCTCATTTGTAAATGACAAGTCAGGGAGCTTCTGCAAATGAACAGCAGTGCTCTTGGTAATTATACCAGGACAAGAGGCATAAACTGAGACCATCTGGGGCAAACTGAGATGTATGGCCATCTTCCTTTTATGACACACTTCTACTTTCTGGGCTCGATGAATACCTATCCAATTCTTTAAGACTTAACAATTCATGGAAATGGAAAGCTCCTTAAGATTAGAAACTATGCCTTCTCCTTCTTTGTGTACTCAGCATCTCATCTCATGATTGGCACATGGTGCCCTGCGGACCTTCACTGTGGAGTTATAATTGAGTGTAACTATTAAAGTCCTATCCTTCTTCGTCCCATATGCTCCCACATCCAAATTTTCTATGCATTTAGTGAGTGCACTATCTCCCAATATTCACGTTGGGGAGACATAGCTAACTCCTTTTTTCCTTGCCTACTATCATTTTTTTCTTCGAACAGTGGCACCAATGTGCCTCTCTCTCCAACAAATAAATGGGTAGGATAAAAAACTAAATGAGCCTAGACGATTTCTATTTATGGAAGATGCTATTACTTAATGAAAAAATACTTTTTGGGTGAAATATTTTAAAAGATAGTTCTTAAAATTGAATGATACCTATTTTATTATATACAGTGGAATACTACAATAGATTTTTCCCAGCCAAAATTATTTTCTGGGTTACCAGACTTTGTGAACTTACAAATCCTCTAGGCTCTCTTTCAGATAGATATAACCTTCTGATTTCAGGAATACTAGAATTGGACTGTAACTTTCTGACCTTAACGAGTACAAAGAAATCCTCCCTGGATTGCCTTTCCCAAGCCTGCTCTTTCCTCAGGATGAATCACAAGGGTGTGTTTTTGGTCCCTATCAGTGCTCAGATCATGTTCTAAGGTCTTTCCTTAAGCAATGTCTTCCTTATAAAACAGTTTAAAAATTCCTGCATTTTTCTGCATAGTTACATCTCAGAGTGAGGATCAAAGAGGTTTCCTAGATCAAGCAGAACCCCAAGCAGATTCCTTCTAGGCCTCTCTAAAGGCCCACTTGACAGACTAACGAGTTGTGCTTTACTTCACATGGATGCCCTTTCTGCTTCCAGCTGGGTGCTGTGGGAATTAGGAATCCAAGCCTAATGAGCTATAGCATGCTGCACCAAAGCTCTGTGATAAAGGCCCAGGCTTCAACGTAGACCAAGACCCCAAAGCCAAATATATTCTGTATCAGAAACCAGGTCATCTTCTGTCATTCCCATTGTTCTGTACCTTATTCATACTGTTTCTATTTCTTGGAAATGTTTTTTCTTTCTATCAGTCATTCTAAAGTACCACTCACTCATTCACTCAATTCTAGAGCAGGACTTTGTATCCCTTCTTGTAACCGTGTTGGTTCCCTGCTCAGAACTTATGGTGCAAAAGCAAAGCATAGGATGCTATTGAAATATGGAATTTTGTCTAGTAAGTCCCGAGTGTCAGTACCAAGTATTGCACCAAAGCAATAATATGGAAAATTCTGGTTAAAAAATGGAAATGAGTCGTGTTTACATTATGCTGACTAATAAATTTCTCCATTTATGTAAGATTTACTTAATAATACCAACTATTTGGGATTTCAGTTATTAATTCGAGAGAAAAATGAATTAACTGTGGCACAAAAGAGAGGAGGATAATTTCATGTAAAGGGTGAGCATCTATTAACCACTCAGGAAGTGTGGTAGAGAGATGACCGAGTTCTTTGGAAGCCAAGTGAATGAAAATGCAGTGGAAAGTGATGTGTAATTGATCAACTCTGCTGAGGACAGAGCAGAACAGCTTTTAAGCTAGAAAGTTGAAAAGTTTTTAATAAAAGAAAACATGCACCAGTACCTATCAGACATCAAGTTCTACAAAACAAGAAAAAATATTTTTCCTGTTAGAAATTCTACAGCACTTAACATTTTCTGCCGTTCCTCTTTGCTGAAGATAATTCTTTTCCACACTTTTATTTTAGATGCTCTTCTCAGAGTCTGTGTCTATACCATCAAAGTTAAAGACGACTAATCACCTGGATAATTCAATCATTGTCACCAGTAATGCATTATTAAACTCCTCCCCTCCCTCCTGCCCCCTCCCCTGACTCATTCTCTTTTCCCCAGTAGCACTCTTGAATTTTTTTTCAAATCTTGAATTATCTGGATAATTATTTTCTCTAATTCACATTGCTTGAATATACACATATCTTATTGATATGTGTATTGATATCCATAAGAGTTCTTTAAACATCTCCACATCTGCAGAGGGTATCATGGAGAGAAAATAAAGAGCTACATATCCATTGATTGGGCTGGTTAACTGGTTCAAATTCTTAAAATACTCCAAATTTAAAAATGCTGCTTATATATAAAAGCATCTGCACATCCATGTATTGGAACTGACTTGTTTATTTATATTTAACTTTTCTCCACTTAACTTATATAACTCTTAGGCCACTAAATCTTTAGCTTTTTTTTTTTTTTCTTTTTAAATTGTTTTTAACTTAATTAAAAATTGGAAAAAATAATTAGCTTGCTGTCTCTCTCTCTCTCTTTCTTTTTAGGGTTGAAACTCTGTGGGGGCAGGACTTAGATATTCTCTACTTATAATAAACATTGAAACTTTACTCTCTGCTTACAGTTCAGTGGGACTCACTTAATAATATAAGTCAAATTCAGTGTGAATCCTTTAAAAGAAATCTTTCCATCTCCCTGAAAATATCTTTTTAGTAAAACCTGTTTGTTAAATGACTAGAACTCCCTTAAAAAATCCAACATAACCCAGTTTGCTGCTCTTTCCCTCTGAGGTGATGATAAATTGCTGAGGAGTAAAAGACTTCATACTAATAACAGAGGAAAATTGACTCTAAGATCCCATCATTTTGTTTACCAGCTGTCTTTACAATTCTGTAATAACCCTAGCCCACATTAGCAAAAATTGTTCAGAGATAGTAAAATAGACGAGAAACAAATTGTCTCTGCTGAAATTAGTTTAAGCAGGGGAACAGGCTGGAAAGAAAGATTTGATCCAGAAACTTACCTATATCTCAGGCATGATATCCGGTGACCACATACTCGGTGCTGAAACACAACTCAGGAGCATTACATCATCATGACAAACTTTCATTGGCTGCAGAAACCCGGATAAGACAGGCTTTTAAGGTGCTGTGTGAAAACTCCTGTTGGTTCCTTATCAGGCTATTGCCAAAATATTGAAAGACAGATCTTACATTAACAGTGTCATGGCTGAACTTACAAAACATTGTTAACCATTTCCTATGCATATTTATCTCCACTTTAGTCACTAGTTTTACATTTAACTCCAACCTGCTGGAAGATTTTTTTTTCTTTAAAAATTAAAAAAAAAAAATCTTTGTTTTTATTTAGCTTGTTTTTATGGAAGGTGCACAGTGTCGCTCTGTGACTGGCTCTTATTTCCCCTGTTACTCTTCAGATCATCTTTTTTTATTTTTAAACTACATTTGAATCAATAAATCCTCTTTCCTCTCTGTTGCTTATTCTGTCCTTATTCTCTCTAGGCAAAGAGGACCAGTCCCCACAGATTCAAGAAAGCACGAGTGTATTTATTTATTTTGAGCAGTCTAATTGGAACTAGTGCACAAAGCCCTTGCTTCCTCATTGTTCATTTTCATTGTTATTTTTTTTTTTTCTATTGAACTCTGTGAGTTTTTTATGTAGTGCTCATTACCATGGTGATTTACAAACCAAAACCATGTGCGTAATTTGAGGGCGTTAGGAGCTTTCAGTGACTGAATGAAAGTGACAGGGCGAAGTCTGGAGTCCCGGCACCACCTCTGCATCCATCTCTACTGCCTGAGGCAGAACTTCTGATGTGGGGGAAAGTGGTCTTGTTATAGAAAGGGGAACATTTGAACAATTAGATTGGTCATTCAGGGAATGACTATAATACCACATTACTAGTCAGTGTCAACCTCTCTCTGTCTTTCTCTGTCTGTCAGTTTGTCCATCCATCTGAGTCTCTCTTTCTATCTCTTTCTTCTAAATTTAGGAGTGCAGAGAAGGACCATGATGATGACAGGAGTGACTAAATCAGTGTCCTTTTAAGAATCTCATGCTCGCTCTCTCCTAAGAACTTGACTCTCAAGTTTTTTAAAGACAAGAAAATATACACACAAACTAATATCCTATAAAATTCCCAAGGCTAGGAACTGAGAAATATGTTTTGAGTGCATGTCTGGCCTGCTCAGCTCTGTTGTGAATGTTCTTCTATTCCTCTCAGACTCCTATGCTCAGCCATGTGCCTGGGAGGGAGCCAATCTATCTACTGCAAGAGAAGGAGTGGTTGTTGAGAATATGACCTCCAGAGAGAGCCTTTTACTATTATTCCTTAAACTCTGGCCTGGGAAGAATAGCTAGTGATCATTCTTCCCTTATGCGGAGTAACACTGAGGATTCAAGCCCTTAGATTAGAGTTTTGAGAAATGTTTAAGAACATTTCTAAGAGTGGTCAGAAAAAGAGAGAAAGGAGAGAGAACTCTTTCTAATTTTATCTCTGCTAAGAGAAGGGAAGAGATGTACCAGTCAAGCGCTCTCTGCTTTGTAGCTAAGATCAACAAAGTGAAATAAGTCATGTTCCCTGCCCCCAGGATGTTTCATACTAGGGGGCAGAAAACATTAATCCATAATTGCTACGAAAGTCTGATAAAAATGATAGGTATTTATACATTGGTGGGCATCTAAATGATACTGGAAGATCCTATAAGAGAAGGCATTTGAACTGAATTTTGAAGAAGTAGGAATTAGCTAGCTGAAGGGAGAGAGTAAAGAATTCCATTAAAAGAAAACAGAATGGGAAGGAAAGGAGAAATGAATAGCATGGTTTGTTTGAGCAAGAGCAAGTTGTTTTCAGTTTATGGAAGAAAAGAAAGTGGAAGATAAAGCTAGATCGATAGATATGATCAAATCACGGAGGGGTTTGTCAGCTAAGCTAAGGGATATGGACTTTAACTTGAAAGCCACTGTAGGTCATTGAGGAACTACAATCAGATTTGTGACTAAGCTGTATTAGTCTAGTGGTAGTATGGAATGGATGGGAATGGACTGGAACCAGGGATGAGTTAGCCTGTATTTCAGTTAGGGTCTTGGCAGGAAACAGATGGCACTTTCAAAGGGCTTAACTGTAGAGAGATTACCGAAGGACTATTTACAGGGGTGTGGACAGAGTTAAGGGAGTCAACAAAGAATGGCAAAGCACCAGGGAACCACAACAGTAGGAAACTGTTACCGCCTTACGCCTATTACTAGAAACTGAACCCAATGGGAAGCCACAGAGAAGGAAAGCTGGGAGTTGCAGTAAGTAGAGGTTAGCCTCTTGGGGCATAGAGAAAGGTAGAGAAATGTAGAGAAAGTATCTTGATGGGAAGGATGATGGGAAATAAAGAATAACTAGTATGGCTGGCTAGCATAGTAGTCCAGGACAGAAACAATCAAGACCTGAACTAAAGTAATAGGGCTGGAGAAAAGTAAACAGACATGAGAAAGTGAGAGAGAGAGAGAGAGAGAGAGAGAGAGAGAGAGAGAGAGAGAAAATGAAAACCTCTAGGTAGGAGAACATGTGGATTATTTTTTAGTCCTAACAAATGGATGAATAGTTGTTTGTTCACTGATGAAAAAGACTTCATGGATATATGCTAGCTTCAGTCTAGGAAAAGTTACATCTGAATGCTTCTGGAATATCTAGATGGAAATGTCTATTATATTTGTGTCTAAGGCTCAGAAGACAAATCGAGGATCAAAGATGGGCTGTACACTGGGGAGACATGAGTGTATGCATTGTCGTTGAGGCCGTGGATGTGGATGGGATCACTCAGTGAAAGAGTGCATAATGTGATGAGAAGGGAGCTGACGTGGGAGCCTGGGGAACACTGAGATTTAAGGGGCAGCTGTAGTAGAGAGGCCCAGAAAGGAAAACAGAGAAAAAAGTGTTCAGACAGGAGAAAAATAAAACAGGGAAGAGTAGTGTTACAAAATATGGGAAAGAGAAGAGCTTCCAGAAGAAAGAGTGGTCTAGAGGACAGTTCTGGAGAGAAGTAAAGTGAGGTAAGGATGGTCAAAATACCCGCTGGTTTGAATTTAACATGGAGATCATCAGTAATGCTGGAAGGAATAGGTTTACAGGGGTTCAAACACTGCCCACAGGCCAAATCTGGCCTGCTACCTGTTTTTGTATGGCCAATAAACTAAGAATGTTTTTGTATTTTTAAATGGTTGGAAAAAAAAATCAGAAGTACAATAATATTTTGCTATTCATGAATATTATATTAAATTCACATTTTAGTGTCCATAAAAAGTTTTACTGGAATACAGCTAATACCATTTTTTTTTGTTTTTGTATTGTCTATGTCTGTTTTCATGCTATAACCACAAAGCTGAGTAGTTGCAACCCAAACCATATGGTCTACAAAACCTAAAATATTTACTATCTGGACCTTTACAGAAAAAGTTTGCTGACCCCTGGTTAGTAGAATGGTAGTACTGATGCCAGGTTATAGTGGAAGGTGTCGTGACTATGTGATGAGGAACGGAAGAGATCAAGCATAGACGTCTTCGGCAGAACCTGGCTATAGGAAAGGCAAGAATTAGGATGGTTGCTGGAAGTAGTTGCAGGCTGAGGTGTTTGTTATTGTTTGGGTTTGCTTGTTTGTTTTATTAATAGGAAATAAAAACTCTTGTTTGGGACAGGATAAGATCAAGATATTTTAAAAGTTTGCAAGAAAGGAGAGAGAGGGAATAACTGAGAAAAATATCCTCTGGGATGCAGGAATGAATGGAGAAGTTGGCCCCTTCAGAGGTGATGGGAAAGGCAGACCCTGAAGCCCTGGAATTCTTGGTGAAGGTGGAGGCGAAGTCATTTGCTGAAGACTGAAGAGGGTGATAATGCATCATGGAGTTTGAAGAAGGAAGTGAAATGTTTGAAATTGAGGAAAGTGGGAAAGCAAATTGCACAGAAACATAGACAGCATGAACCTATGGAGATACCAAGTTAAACTTGCTTGATTTTCTTCAGCAGTGTTTGTTGGAATAGGTGTTAGAGTGGAGAAATGAAACAGTTCCATCAATACAGGTTTGGGGTCTCAGAAGGCAGGTGCAGCAGGAGTAAAACGTTAAGTGGGGTAATCAGTTAAGGAAAATGGTAAGAGATTTTTAGAAGACATGGGTCTTAGGTTCCTCTCTTATTTTCTGCTAGTGTGTGTTGTTAACTGTCACCTGGCAGATGCAGAAGCTTCTTACCGATGGGACCTACCTTATGAATAGCTGGACTAAAGTGAGAAGAAAATCAACCTTTGTGGATTGGAGTTCTCAATGAGCTTAGAGAGAATGGTATTGGGGGGTGAAAAAGTGGAAAGCTGGAAAGATAGACTGATGTGGTAAAAGAAGAGTTTGGACTTTATGGTTTTACAAAGGTCATGCTTAGTGTGTTAGTCTGCCAGGGCTACTGTAATATATACCACAGACTGGGTGGCTTAAACACAGAAATTTACTTCTCACAGTTCTGGAGGCTGGAGGTCCAAGATCAAGGTGCTGACAGGGTTAGTTTCACCTGAGGCCTGTCTCCTTGTCTTGCAGATGGTCACCTTCTCTCTGTGTCCTCACATGGCCTTTCCTTTGTGCACTGGCATCCCTTGGTGTCTCTTCCTCTTTTTATAAGGACCCCAGTCCTATTGGATTAAGGCTCCACTCTTATGACCTCATTTAACATTAATTACCTCCTTAAGGGCCCTGTCTCCAAATACAGTCACTTTGGGGGTTAAAGCTTCAACATATGAATTTTGGGGGAACACAATTTGGTCCCTAATACCTAGGCAGCGTGTGGGTTGGGGAGTGAGTTGCTGAAATGAAGAGTGAGTGAAGATCACCAAACTTGGGGCAACCTGACAACTATTACTCTCACAATAATGCGACCCAACATTTTGTGATTAATATTTTTGAATCATCATGTTTCAGTGGAGTTTTTACTAAATTTGCAAAATAAGGCTAGTAGAATAATGATAACCACCAGTAATGAAAATTAAATATAAATATCATATTTAGCTATAAACATGCAAGATGTTTATCTGTAAAACTTGGAGATTAGCTAAAATATTTCACATAGAAGAAAATTGTCCTACACTTTAGGTCAAGTTGAAGAGTTTTTCTTTCTCTATATGTAAGTAGGTGTGGGTATCCATATATAAACCTCACATATTTTTTCTTTTTTTTTTTTTTGCCTCTGGAGAATTTTGTTTGAAAGTGAATGTAATTGATATGGAAATTCACATGGAATAGTCTAGAATGAAAATTCCACAGAATTCACATAGCATAGTCTATTTTTTCCACATGGAATAATGAAATATGGAATAGTTTTATATGTACTAATCTAATTCTGTAAATGCTCAGCACATGCTTAGCTTGTGTTTTTATATGTTTATTTGTTTTATTATATTATATTTTCATAGCTGGTAAATGCCAGAAAAAAAACTGATCAGGTATTACTTGTTAGTGTCATTTCTTTAAAGAGGAATCTGAGGCTTGAGAACAATATATAATTAGCTAAAGATTAGAAAAACACTGGCAGGAAAGAGTTTTGCTACCCTTTACATTGGTAAATATTCAATTATTTCTTTCTCTAAATAAATCAAGTTGTTTTAAAGTTGACTCATTACACACATCTTCCTTAAGAGGCACAAAACTGTCATTTTAAACTAAAGAGGTTAAGGTACCATTTAGTTGACTAACGTTAGTCTTCAACTCAGAAACAGAGCAAGAAACGATATCCAAACACGTGGCTCCTGGTCCTATGAACTGGAGTCTAGACCTTGGGCATATCTCTTCACTGCTCAGGGTTCCGTATGCTTATCTGAAAGATGAGGGGTTTGGTACAGACGATCTCTTCTCACTCTGAACTTCTATGTGTCCATAACCTTTGCTTTCCAAGAATTCTAGGGATGTCCAGGGAGCCAACTCTGACACAGTTTTAATCCTTGCATCTAGAAGATGGTATGAAGACTACAGCATGGCTAGCACTGGAAACAGTAAATTCTGAAGACTGCTTTTGTATATGAGTATGCCTGGGTATGTCAAAAGGTACTGTGGAAAGTCTCAAAACAAGATTAATTGTATTTGACTTAATTCATACATATCATAGATAAGAAAGCAGTGGAATGCATTGATTAATCGAATATAGTCATTGTCAAAATTCAAAGGTGATTAGGGCTGGCCCTGTGGCTTAGCGGTTAAGTGCGTGAGCTCTGCTACTGGCGGCCCAGGTTCAGATCCCGGGCGTGCACCGACGCACTGCTTCTCTGGCCACGCTGAGGCTGCGTCCCACATACAGCAACTAGAAGGATGTGCAACTATGACATACAACTATCTACTAGGGCTTTGGGGAAAAAAAAAAGGAGGAGGATTTGCAATAAATGTTAGCTCAGAGCCTGTCTTCCTCAGCAAAAAAAAGAGGAGGATTAGCATGGATGTTAGCTCAGGGCTGATCTGCCTCACAAAAAAAAAAAAAAAAAAAATCAAAGGTGATTAGAAACCATTGGAATAAGTGTTATTACGAATAGACCAAAATAATCTATTTTTTTAAATGAGGAGGAAAAATTGAAGCTATAGAAATACTGTGTAAAAATAGAAAGAACAAATTTAATTATAAAAAAATAAAAAGAGTTCTAAAATTTAATAAATGCCAAAGGATCCTTAAAAGAAACCAAATAGAATTCAAGATTGCATCACTAGATCATATATCAAAGGTGGGGTAATGTGATATAAAAATAAAGTTCTCCAAAAATTCTTAAATTAGATTCTAGGAAACATGGTTATGAAAATCCTAGAACACTCACAAGACATTAGTAACTAGTGTTTCTTAGCTCCAACTGTAACAGATAGTGAGCAGTTCAAAGATAATTTCTGAGGCATGCAGTTTACGGCAATTTCTAAGGACAAACTTTCTTATTAGGCCAAGAACGTACATGCTTTAAAAGCCCTGAAAGAAAGAGATTGGAGAAAAGAATAAAATAGAAAGGGCAATATCAACTCAAGGGGATGTCTGGATTACAAAGATTCTATTAAATGGAAAAACAAAGCAAGGTAGGTTTTAAAACTGATGGCAGAGAATTAAGAGTACTATACAATTTCATTTAAAATTCTGAATCCAGAAGAAAAGTAAGGAAACAACCTTAGGACTGAAAAATTAGTCTCTAAAAACCCAACTTAAATATTTTTCCTATTGCTGCAAAAATTTTTTTTATTGAAAAGGAAAATTATTTTCTAAACATCATTAAATTTAATTCTTTTTTCTGGATGTTGAGTATGGCAATCTTACTTTCCATTTTATCTTCTGAATGAAGGTCCCAGGCTTGTAAAGAACAGTGGTACTGAGCCAGCCCTGATGGTCTAGCAGTTAAAGTTTGGCGAACTCTGCTTTGGCAGCCCAGGTTCAGTTCCCAGGCACGGAACCACATTGCTTGTTTGTCAGTAGCCGTGCTGTGGCGGCGCCTCACATAGAAGAACCAGAAGAACTTACGACTATACATGACTATATACTGGGGTTTTAGGGGTGAGGAAAGAAGAAAAAAGGAGGAAGATTGGTAACAGATGTTAGCTTAGGGCGAATCTTCCCCTGCAAAAAAAAAAAAAAGCCACCATTAGAGTACATTAGTGTGTTAAAAAAAGAAAAAAAGAACAGCGGTACGAATTGTTCAGCCACCTTCATTGCTTTCCTACACATATATGCATGTATGGGTGTGGGAGTGCTCACCTGCCTTTTCCACTACCCTTTCTTACCTCCTGTCCTATAGAAAACACGGTTTCGGAAAGTTTAAAAATATTATTATTACATTTTATCAAATTAGCTAAAACTTAATCTTAGAAGGCTCCAGGTGCTTTGGAATGTATTGGGAAAGTACTTGGGGAAAAGGAGCTTCCTTATTTGAAATCAAGGAAGGCTGGATCTTCAGACCCTTCACAGTTAATTTCCAAACATCTTCTGCCATTTCTCCAGCAATCTCCCCTCACCTTGGAATCAGATGCATGATTGTTGAATCTTCCTAGGATCATGCAGTGCATCAAGTTATTAATTCCACAGTAGGCAGTATTCAAAATTTACTCAAGAGGTTTCAAATTCTAAAACATTGCAATTTAAATTTGCTTTGTGAGTCTGGCTTGGCGTTCATGTTCTGTAGAAGAAGTCTTACGATGCTTAATTTTAGGGTGAATATTTCAAAGTAGGCATTCTTTACAGGCTAAATCCACAGTTTTCCCAGGAAAGTTTGCCCGCTTCCCTAACTGTGCCACACAATGTACAAGTTGTCGTTTTCAGATATGGTTAACTACACATGTATTTTATTTTCAGTTGTAGACCCAATGTACATGAGGGAAGCAAGCGTCCTCTGAGGTTTGAATTTCAGTAGCAGCAGGGATGCACATAAAATTGAGATTTGTTCTTACCCAGGGATTATCTCTCATTGGTGACTAATGGACACTTTTTGTCGTAGAGAAATCAAGGTAGTACTTATATGGTTTGGTCTGTCTATCTACTGCAGGTACATTCAGGGAGTCCATTTCTAATGTTCCCTTCTTTTGTCAGGAAGGAATTTCTGTCATTTATTTGAGAGTGCAGTACTTTCCTTACTCACCACACATCAGCCAAACACCACATCCTCGCTCACACAGCATCCATCAAACAACAGTCATCAAGGCAAGAGAGAGAGGAGGGGAAAAAAAAAGAAACCTCCCACATTACTGAAAGTCTGCTTAGACAAAGCTCATGCTGCATTAGACAGTTGTAGTAGAAGATGCTATTATAAACACTGGCAGGAAGGGTAGTGCTTACACTGTTTTTCCCTATTAATAACTAAAAATAGTCTATAATTTAAAACTGTATATTTAAATAGAATATGCCTCAGCTTGTTTATTGAACATAATAAATGGAGCCCTTGCTATACATATTATGAATAATTACATTAAAAAATGCTTGACCTAGAAGAAAACACGGCATATACATGATCTCAGAATCTACCAGGGGCATGTTAGCTCATTTTCCTAATAACTCCCTATGTGTTTATTTATTCATTCTCAAACACCAGTGAACAAAGTCATCTAGCATGATGGCTAATTTAGTGAGGTACAGATTAGACGTATGACATTTAGAAACCTGTACAATTATGACTTTATAATTACTGACTATGGGGAGTGCACTGAGTCCTATGAGAGCCAGAGAAATAGACTGGAAAGAGTTTGCTTTCTTGTTAGAACTATATCCTGTGGTTCTCTTTTTGGTAACTGCAGTTACACATTGGCTGCAATGGTCAACCAGTCATACTCAATTTTATTATACTAAGACTAATTTTATATTTGATTCAGTATTCTATACATGTATATGTGAGTGGTAACACAGATACTAGACTTTTTTCAGATTCCAATTATATCCTGTATAGTTTTAAACCATAGTGCAAAGCTGTGGTTTCTCCTTGCTAATTTAGTTCTATAAGAGTGACTAAGGTTCTGCAGTAGTTGCCTTAATGTTGGTGATGCAGGATAATGCATTTGACTTCCTACAAAGAGTACGTCTATTTGGAATGTATTTAGTGTGGGATTCCAAGAAGTTAAAGATGAGAAGGATTGTATGTCAAGTAATGAAAGATAATCTAATTATCAATAACAATTTAACCTAATTATTATAATAGTTTAATTATCAAACATAATTTAATTATCATAACAATTTAATGATATGATATACACAATAATATTTGCTTAGTTGGGGCTGAGTTATTTGAAAGCAAAACATCTATATGGAAAACACAAATCTTTACATGGTCCATGCTATATTAACATGTGTTTTACATGGTTTAGTTTACCTGGAAGGAAATAAGAAAACGAACATTTATTGAATACCTGCTATCATCTAGACATCATACCGGTGCTGTATATGCTTTAGCACAGTTAATGTTCTCTTCATCACTGGCAGGTAAAGAAGAAATGCAACTTCATGGTCAAAGAGACAGGATTTACTTAGGTCTCTTTTACAAAAGCTGCACGATATTTCTTCTCCATTTAAATACACCAAAAGCCACTTTAAAGATCATTAAATTGGTTAAAAGCTACAAGAAAAATGAATGCTTCTCTTTTTATTGTGTATTTTTTAATATTTTCGGTAGTAATGATTAGAAGCTGAAAACAGCTAAATGGTTGAACGTATGTAATTTTCTTTTTCTTACAGAGCATGTTTCATCTCATGACTTAACAAACTAATTACAATACTAAATTTATCTATTAATTTCCAAAAGAAAGTAAATACGGTTATGGTGAGAGTACATAAATACCAACTTACTTGGTCCTACAGGAGCTGGTCCCCAATATACAAAGCATTTAATATCCACTAGCAATTCAGAAGCCAGGAATTCTTCAAGCACTGACTCTCTAGACTGCTTTTAAGCTGTCTAGCAGATCCTCTAGACAACTCAGAGTCTTCTTTTCTCCCATGTTCACAAACCCTGTTTTGCTTTTTTCTAATGTTTCATGTCCAGTCATCTCTTTTCAGTTTCATAATCTCACAATTAACTCATTAGAACCACAACTCTAGATTTATTGTATGTTTGTTGATGGGTGTCTTTGCCTTTTTTATCTGCCTTTATTGATTGATTTCACTTATTCAACATACAACTATTGAGTGCTCACCATGTGTAAGGCTCTAATCTGAATGTTTTAGGAGAAATAAAGATGACTGTTAATTGAAGCCTGCTTTCAAGATGGTTAGTTATTATTATTATTTTTTTTTGTGAGGAAGATCGGCCCTGAGCTAACATCTGCCAATCCTCCTCTTTTTTTGCTGAGGAAGACTGGCCCTGGGCTAACATCCATGCCCATCTTCCTCTACTTTATATGGGTCCCTGCCACAGCATGGCTTGGAAAGCCGTGCGTCGGTGTGCGCCTGCGAACCGGCAAAACCCGGGCCGTCGCCGTGGAGCGCGCGCACTTAACTGCTTGCACCACCAGGCCAGCCCCAAGATGATTAGTTATTATCTAATGGGCAAGATAGACATAGGAGGAGCAAACTATAATTCAAATCAGAATTAGATTAAACTACATGTTATGGGAGGAAGGAGTGGTTAACTTTTCTTTGAGGGAGCAAACCATATCATTTCTTGGCTGAAAACCTTCAGTGGTTCCCCACTCTCCTTAGCCTTACACAGTTTGTATCCAATAAATCATTTATTCAATGATGGTTTAATTTTAAGCATTCCAACTGTATCTAACCATTAGCCTTCAATGCTCAATGTCCTCTACATACATTCTTCATAATCTTGCTAAAACCACCTCCTCCAAAAGGTATCCCTTGACCAGATCCCATCTACAATGCTTTCTTCCTCTTTGCAATCTGTACAATTAGTGTAGTTTAATTGTTTAATATATTGAATCGATAAATGCCTTTTTTCAAGGACCTGAGCGTGATTTGTTTCCCCATCAGATTTCAACTCTGCCTAAGAAAAGATCAAGTCTATGCTTCTTTGAGTTTTCTATAGTATTTCATGTTTTTTTTGATAAGGACCCAATAAGTATCTGTTGATTGATTGATCTCAGAGATCAGAGAGCATGTTTAATCAACTATTTTTACCTTTGCTCAGAGGCTCCCTACATATGTAGCTTCTGAGGATGATTACATTGCTGAAGTTAAAAATGCAGTAATATTATCTATTATAAAAGCTGTTCCTTTCTTATACTCTGTGAGAATTGTGATAAGATGGGGCCATGCAGATAAAAGCTTTATATCCATGAGCTTCCAAGAAGTTGAGCTTCCAAGCTCAAACATGAGCTTCCTCATGTTTGGAGGATTGTGGTGAAAGCTGATGTGGACATTAAAGATCAGGGTTTATTAGGTAGATAAGGAAAAATTTATAAGGTGGAGTGCTGTCTAACTTCTCTGTTGAAGTAGTTGCTTCCTGTCAGCTGGTTTGTAGTTGATAAATTACATTAAATTGTAATTTTATTCTGGAAAATTTGGGATCCTCAGTATAACCTTAATAGTATAATTACCTTTTCTTGCAACCAATTGTGTTAGAAGTAGATGCTCTGCAATGAATTTTGTGTTAGAAGTAGAGGCTCTGTAGTGACTTTTTTCTATGAGTAACAGTGGAAAACATAAACAGCAGTCACTATGTTTCTGTTCTAAAAATCTTTATATTTGTTAAATAATTTTATCTTCACAGGAAACACATAAGAATATGAGGCAAAGATACTTGGTAAAATCGCACAACCAGAGGGTAAGAAATCCCAAACACTCTCGGTCTAAAGTTCAAGCTCCTAGTACTAGATTATAATAATATAATAATTATAACAATAAACACCGTTCAGACACTTAGGAACATAATCTCATGCATGTGAGAAAATGAAGATTATTCTTTTCCACTAGAGCTTCAGTTTTAGAGGTGGAAGATAAAAATAAAGGAAGGAGGAATTTGAAAGAAAAATAAAGAGAAATATCTTGGAATTGAGTTGTCAGATAAGCAATGAGATGGTTTTTCCAAGAGCATAAAGCAAGTGTTGCAGCTGTGTTTTAAGTTGGTATTTTCACTAGAGTTTGGTCATATGTCTATATAAGAACAATGTCAAATAAAAGCTATAGAATCACACATTTTTACAAGGTGACTACTGTGTGTAAACACTTCTGCTGGATCTACGATTTATGCATCTTTCAATCACAGATAAATACAGAGGAGCTCTCAGTGTAGCTAAGAACTGTCTCTTAATGTGGCTTCCTGCCAAAACCCTCAGCTTCCCTACTCTGTCTGCTGTCCACACTGCAGCCCGCCCGTAGAGGGTATGAGGGCTTCAAGGCCTTTTGGTTCTCCTAGTGTAAAATTTCTACAGAGAGAAAGTTAGCAAAAGGTGGATGATTTGCAAATGGATGCCCTTCCATGCCAAAGGCCCTCAGGATTATAAAAAGAAGCAGACTCCTATGGTGTGAATCTGCTAGCTTTATACTATAAATGGAGATTGTTTTTAAAATCTAACAGAGTCGTAATGACTGAACATCAATACTGTTTGTCTTTATCCTTGATGAGAAAATGGTGAAAGGAAATGATTTCAAACCAGCCAAGGAATGATTTAAAAAAGCTCTAGGCAGCATCAAAGGGCACCACAGAAAGAAACACCATAATCTAATTGCTGAGAATGGAAAATCCATTGACATTTTTGTAAGAATATGTGTGTCTCTGTGTGTGTATTCCCTGACATAATTAAGGAAGAGTCCATTTATAATATGATGAAAGACAAAATTTTCCTTTTATTCAACATGAGTAATTGTGGTTATGTCTGTCTGTTTAAAAGATCATCTAAGAATGGTCAATATTGTTTTTTATTCTTTTTTTTTGGCTGGGTTCAGGGAAGATTTATATTGTAATAATATGAATCTGTTCTGATTAAGAGATGAAAGATCTGAAATTATCCTGATGTGATTGATTCAATGACTGCTTATAAATATCCCACATAACTCCACTTGTCTTTTTAGGCAGAAGAGGCCTTCAAGTGATCCTGAGTGTCTTGAAGGAGCTAGCAATACACACATTCTATGATATTTTATTATTATTCTCACTTAAGATTATGCAGGTTGAAGCCAATATGATTTTTCCTTCTAAAACTATCCTTGCATGGGGTTACATTCAATTAGGTTAATGAAATACAACATACATAAAACATGACATAGCTTTAGGAGATACTATTTGAATGTAATTTTTGTAATTTATTATAATTGCTAGGATGGATATAGTGTTAACCTCATTTTAGGTGATTTATTTAGATAACTTGTATGTAGACTGGGTCCTTAAATTTTCTTCGTTTTCTATATATTGTTAAAAATATAAGTAAACTTGATACATTCTTGTGTCAGTTGGGTTAAACTAGGTTCTGCTGTGGTAACAAACAACCCTGAGATATTATTGGCTTTCAGTCATGAAGGGTTATTTCTTATTCATACGAGTTGCCCATCAGTGGTTGACTAGAGACCCTGGTTCATGTGCCTTTTTCCAGGACCCGTGCTGATGGAGCAGACCCCATCTTGAAGGTGGTTGCTGCCAATGCAGGTAGAAAGAAACTGTAGTGAATTCTGCACTAATTCCTAAAGCTTCCACCTGGAGGTGACACCATCACTTCCACAACAGATCACGTGAGGAGAAAGCAAGCCCAGTCCTACCACATACTCTGAAGGAGAACCAGAAATATTTGGGGAACAGCACTAATGATTACTACAATCTTCAGTCTCTCAAGACAGTAAAAACTGATAAAGCAAGTCCAGTATGTAAATCAGCATGTCAGAGTGGAAAACTATCGAGGGGGCAAACAGAACATCATCAAAAGTTTTCGCAGCTCCCCTTTGCAGCAAACCTCCTCATAAGCTAGCTACACTCACTTTCTTCGACTGATCCCTTCTCATTCTCTTGGCAATCTATTCTTATCCTATTCTTTTCTTTTTGTTCACTCTGCTGGAACCACAGCGGCCTCCTTTTTTACCTCCATGAACATGTTGGGTGCAGTTCCATCTTAGGACTTCCCCGTGACCCCCACACCTGACATATCCACTGATTTACGTGGAGGCTGAGGGCCTATCTGAAAACAATCCCACTTCATCATTGAATTCTGATATTTGGACAGATGCAATTTTGGCTCATGGGTAGGGGTGGACCTGGTGAAAGTGCAATTGCAGGGAGAAAAAATGGAGAGCTACAAGAGTAAAATGAAGATGGCATTAAAGGAGTAAAGTAGACTGAACAACAAAACCTGAGTGCTGGAGAGAAGATTGGGTATTGCAAAGCAGGTGATTGGGAAGTTCATTCCAATCCAGACATCAGGATGTATACGTGCATCCTGAGAGAAAGGTGTGTGTGTCTGTGTGTGTGTGTGTAAATAAAAACCTATAACATGTGAAGGCTGAAGCAAACATATTGTGGAAGTCTTGCAATGGCATAAAAGTAGTGCTGCAGTTCACTGACATTGGGTCCCATTGGCACCTGGATGACAGTACTGGAAATGGAAGAAGAATTTTTGTCTTAGAGTAACACCTCTGGGTGCTCTCAAGCCTGAGGTTGCAGAGTCCTGGCTGAGCCAGCAATGGTGGGGAGGGGATAAACAGCAATGCTAACTACTACAACATTTTGAGCTTTAAGAAATATATTTCAAGAGGATCCCACCTGGGAACAATGCATGAGTAACTGAGAGTAAATGAGTCGTGGATCTCTGGGGTGGAGTTGTGGCACTATCTGGGCACAGCAGCGTTGCAACTCGTCTGGTAGTAGTAGCCATCAGGATCCAACATGGTCACTGCTTCCTTGAGAACCTGGAGGTCTTTCGTGATCCTTCCCAAGGCCTCAGCTTTTTGTGATCAGCCCCTCGGCACCCAGGTGCCATACTATTTCATCAGAGTTTCTTAATTTTTGGGTAGGCTCTTGCCACTTGTGGAACCACACTCTCCTGCCTTACCCACGTCTAGTCCCAGGAAAGCTAACTCTCTTTTCCTCTGGAATCACTCCCCATGTATCCACTGTGTACTTAGAAACATAAGCTTTATTTTCATTCAGCATGACCTTTTAGAACCCACAGGAGAACCCTCAATGACCTAAATCATTCTGTTCTGTCCCTTTTAGAGACTGTATGAATGGCATTGACACTTTGGGTACTAAAGATGGAAATCATCTCTAAGAGGAGCCAATATTATTATAAACAGTTTGATAATGGGTAATATAGATACAGAGTGATACTGCAGCTTGAAAAGTCTTTGTAGCAATTCTTACAAAGAAAACCATCTCAGTATATTTTTTAAAAGTATATAAGATTGCCTTTAGTTTACTTGATACAACTACCTAAATTCTTCCTCCCTCTCTTCCCCTCCTTCTCCTTCCTTTCCATTCAACTTCTTTTCCTTTTCTCCCTTCCTTGTCTGTACTTTCCTTCTTCTCTGCATTTCTTTCCAAACTTCTGACTCTGGAATTCCAGGAGACAAACTTTCTTGGACTATTTCTTATAAGCTTGTACAGTGATTTAAAATACCCCTTAGTATCTTGGATAATTTTACTTTTCCCTTTAAGTGCTTCTGTTCTATTCCTTCTTATTCTTTGTTGACTTTTGACTTTGAGATTCGCATACAATCTCTTCCATTTTTAGTTGTTTTGCACTTGCTGGTTTGTTAGTTTTGTCCTTTTGGTTCAACAAAATAGTACATTTTTTACCTTTTTCATCATATTTAGGGACTCAAGAATGTATTTTAATGAATATTTCACTTAAAAAGTTTTGGTTAAATAGAAATAAGTGTGCAAAAGTGACAACAGTCTTCCGAGTTCTGGCAAAGACTATTCTTTTACAGCAAGGAAAGAGCTCTCATTTCTAGAGCATGTAAGATACTAGTCTATGGTAGCTGAAGATTATTGTGTCCACTGGGGTATGTTGTTGAGAATCTTAAATACTCCCATCTCTCTAGCTTATTCTTGTATGTAGACTCAGACACCTTTAAAGAATAACAGTGTTTCCTCTTTTAGGACAAAGGCAATCAGCCTGATTTGACACTTGGTTTTACATGATCATTAGATCAACCAGAACAAAAACAAGTGTAATCAAGTTCATAGCTCTCAGTACATGGGTCTTTGTGAGTCTTTGATTAGATCCACCTGAAGACAAATACATTTTGAGCATTGTTTGAAATGTACAATGTAGAACAAAATTAAATAGACGTAAATCTCATTGAGTCCCAAAAATCCTGATTTAGCAAACTCCATGGAAAGCTGGCTACTCACAAAAGACCGAATGAAAGTTAGCTCTTTGTACTTTTGATCTTTGACATGGGTGTCCAATTTATGAAAACAGAGTCAACCTGTGGATTCATTGATTTATTTGTTCTATAAATACTAAGCCACTATATTAGTTTTGTATTGCTGCTATAAAAAATTGCCACAAACTTAGTGGCTTAAAAACAATATGAATATATGATCTTATGGTTCTATGGGTCAGAAGTTCAACACAAGTCACGCTGAGCTAACATCAAGGTGTTGCAAGACTGTGCTCCTTTCTGGAGGGTCTAGGGGAGGATATATTTCCTAGCCTTTTCCAGTTTCTTGAGGCCACTGCTTTCCCTGGCTTTTGATCCCTCCTTCCTCCACATTCAAAGCCAGAAATGTTGCATCTCTCTTTAATCTTTCTTTTTTCTTCACATCTTTCCCTCTGACCAAATCCTGGAAAGGTTCTCCCTTTTTGAGTGATTAGATTGGATCCACCTGGATATTCCAGGATGGTCTTCCCATCTCAAGATCGATACCCTTAATCACATCTGCACAGTCCCTTTCTCCACGTTAAGGTAACATATTGGCAGGTTCTGGGGATTAGAGTGTGGACAACTTTGGGGAACATCATTCCACCTACCACAGCTATTGGCATGTTTCATGCCTTGATCTAGGCACTAGGGATATAAAGCAACAAAACAAGGTTTTTACTTCCAGGAGCTTTTATTATTAGAAGGTGAATGATAGGCCAAGATCTTGATACATCTGTGAGGAATGTATAGCAATCATTTAGGTAACATACCAATCAACGGCCAGGTTAAATTGAGCAGTGTAAATAAAGACCATGGTTGGGAGGCAGAAACACCTGGGTTCCAATTCTGGCTCTGTTAATTAACTAAGAAAAATATGGGATCTACCTAATCTTGTTGAACCCCAGTTTCTTTTACTGTAAAATAGGGGATAATAATACCCATTGAACAGGACTGTTATTAGGAATTAAATGAAATTGCATATGCAAAACTCACAGTACACAGGTAGAGTTAGGGCTCAAGAAATATTATTTCTCTACTCTAAAGAGTATCTTTATATGAAATTTGGAAACATAACCCTAAGGTCAAATGACAGGACTGATTTCAGTTGGTGTTATTTAGAGGCATAAAGAAAATCTCCCTGTCTCTAACTTGTCTTTTATCATATTTCCTGGAACTTCAGAACTAGAAATATATTCTTTTGGCTTATATGGTTTGCTTTCCTTGTGTGCTCATTAAATATATAGTTGTTATCAAGAAGGATAAAGCATGAAGCTTTTATAAGTAATTGCCGCTGTAATGTGAATTTGTTTGTCAATGGAGGCTGATTGAGAAAAAGTTAGAGGTCGTTTTTTTTGTTTGTTTCTTTTGAGTGAAACAAAGAAGACAAAATAAGTTTATGTGATAGTACAACTCCCAGGGAGGGCAAACCTGATTGAGGTGCCAAAGCTGGCAGCCTGTGGACTTTTCTTTTGTGGAGAGGGAACATAATGGAAGACGAAAGTGAAAAATAAAAACCAGAGGGATTTGAGTTCATGTTTCCTCAATGCTCTAGGTATCTAAGGATGTCCTTGCTGGCTTGATTCATTAGACATCATTTATTTGGGTGACACTAAAGGATGCTAAAACATAACTTTAATTATATTACAGCTTTGGGTGCAAACTCGTACTTCCATTCGAGAATAATATTTCTGCTGAATGAATATTGAGTTCGAAAGTATCATCCATATGGATTTTGGAGCCAGACAGATTTCTGAAAGTTTATTTCTTGGGGTAGGGGGCACTGGGGGTGGGAGGGTGGGTGGTGAGTAAACCGTGCCGGACTTGACCAAGGACTTCCTTCTCTATGAGGATGGAAGCTGAGTGAGCAGAGGAGCAGAACCAACCTGGCTGGGCCCTGGGGAGATGGGGCACTAAGAACCAGGCAATGCCACTGGGGTCCATTGCGGGAGATGGACATGAGGATGTGAGTCCAGAAGATTGGATTAAGACCTGGAGCTTAGTTCTGAGCATGGGACAGACAGGTTGCTTGCCCCATGACAAAGGACAAAGTCAAATGCAGATATTAGAGTTTCATTTCAACTAGTGAAGAAAAGGCTAAATCAAATTTCTAGGACTGAGATCATGTTTGATAATGGTTTCTCTATTGTCAGAAGATAAGCATTTTACAAGGGAAGATGGTGAGCAAGGGTAACACAAAAACTACTTGTTACATTAAGATAATGAGTAAATGAATGAGCTTACATTAACTAGTTACAGTAGCAGGTTTTGAAAACTTGCCACTGGGGGTTTAGATATAGCCCATGACACAGGAGATAATGTCCCATGGAGAGGAATTATTTTGGGGAAGAGGCTTAAAATAATAGAGAGGCAGTATTAAGGAAAGCTAAATGTGGGGGCTCTAGGTGAATGCCCCAGGGATCTCAGCTCCTCAGCTGCAATATGGACATAAAATGATAGCCACCTCATAGGTTTGTGATGAAGTTAAAATGAGATAATGCTTGCAAAGCGCCTAGTGCAGTGATGACACGTAGTAAACACTCAGCACATTTTAGGTTTCATTTATTTTAATGATTCTGAGCCACAGAGCTCTTTCTCTACTTCCTCTAGGGGCTGAGACCTGAGGTTGCTGAGTGTTGGTATTAAGGCCTTCCAGCATCTGAGGGAAGTACAAAGGGCAGCTTACAACCCCTCTTTCTCTTATTGATTTTCTCCTATTGGAGATTAAAATTTAAGTTGGAGTATGATCATTTCACTTGGATAGTACTTTCTTCCAAATATTATCATAGAAAGGTATCTTCTTTCTTGCTCCTTCATGAAATTAACATCGTAAGTCCATCAAGTACTTAAGGAGCACATACATATTTGGTATTAGCCTATATTCAGGGGAAGCAAGAGTAAACAAAAGTTGACATGCTGTAAAAGAGTTTGCAATGGAGAAATAGTCTAGGAAATGATAACTCTTAAAAGTTGTAACACCTATTCCAGATATTTTAATAAATATTGTCAAGATAGCTTATTTTCTTCCTAATACTATCATGGAGTATATTTTTATATCAGATTTTCATAGAGTAGCATACTGTTTCTATCAAGAATAATGACAAATTCCATATCACTTCCATTCACATGTTTGTCACTGTATATAATCACTATTAAAATCACAGGCTTGAGTGGAAACAGAAAAATATGTGAATGGCAAATCATACAGAGAAATCAAATTGGTTCAGCACATAAATATATTCCTTTTTCAAATGCCTTGCAATATAAATGAAATAGATTGAGTAGTGCTATTTTTGAGGTTGTCCCTTACTCAGCATTTATGATGAACTCTCTTGAAATAAGAGAGAACATTCAATCTTCATTGAAGTGTTTCTGGTGCTTCTTAAGGAGATGACTTTCAGGCACTTTTTACAAATACACATCAGAGAAATCTATGTCAGGACTATTATCATGATTAGGTAAATCTTAAATGTTGAAGAGTTTAAATTAGAGTCTTGATTTTTAAAAATGTGCTAAGGGGCTGTAGGTTATTAGTAAATTTCTCTTTGGGAGAAGTTCAGCAATTTTCACATTTAAATAAGTATATTCCATGTTAAGAAACTTGATCCAGTATTTCTAGCCCCATGTTGATATCTGACCACTCTAAATCCATTAATAAGTGAATAGATGTTTATTGAGCCCTTGCTACATGATCAATTCTGTGGCAGGTGCTATGAAGTTTAAGATACAAATCAATTATAAATTATAATCCTTGTCCTATAGGAGCTTTTAATCAAGTTGGGAAAACAAACATGGAAGAGTATGTATAATAAAATCTTGCATGGTGAAGATCAAACTATATGAGCAATAGGGTTAAGAAATGAAGCGCTCAGGAGCCAGTCTGGTGGTGTACTGGTTAAGTTCGGTGTGCTCCGCTTCAGTGGCCCAGGTTTGCAGGTTTGGATCCTAGGTGTGGACCTCCACCACTCATCACACCATGCTGTGGGGCCAACCCACATACAAAATAGGGGGAAGATTGGCACAGATGTTAGCTCAGGGCCAACCTTCCTCAAGCAAAAAGAGGAGGATTGGCAACAGGTGTTAGCTCAGGGGCAATCTTCTTCACCAAAAAAAAAAAAAAAAAGAAATGAGGAGGTCACTGTGATTCCTGTTGTTCCGGGGAGACTTCTTGAAGGAGGTTGTACTTGAGCTGAAAAAGAGGTGTTGGTTTTGAATGAGGGGCAGTGATATTCTAGACCTGAAAGAGGCAAGCAGGGTTTTGAATGTGGTACCAAAGAAGGAGAGTGAGAAGAGAAGACTGACCAGAACAAAGGACACAATGGGAAACAGTCTGGGTTTGTAGGATAGAACCAGAATATGGAGGGCCTAGAAATGCAAGTTGAAAAGCAGTAAGAAGCAAGGTGCATTCCAAGATTCAATCTGTCCTAGCCCAGGTGGTCTGGTCATCTAAAATAGCTACCATTATTCCTGCAGATCTTGAACTTGGGTACTGCCAAATGAAGGTGATAGACTTAAATGTTTTCTTTTTTTTTTTTTTCCTTTGTTATCATGTAAGTAAGCCATGTGAATTACTTATTTTTAAATCTTTTCACACTGAAATATATACAGATAAAATGATATGATGTCTATTACTTCAAAATTATCTGACAGTGGGAGAGGGAAGTAGGTGAGGATAGAGATGAAACAAAATGGGCCCTGAGTTGGTTAACTGTTGAAATCAAATCATGGGCACGTGGAATTTGTTATGTGATTCTATATATTTTTTGGATGTTTGAAATTTTCCATAATAAAAGACTTTTTAAAAACATCCTCCTACTTTATCTGTATGATGCATCGTCCTTATGAAATTGGTGTCTATCTCTCCTACCAAATTTTATGACTCCCCACAAGTGTATAAATCCAGAAAAGCAACATAACGGGAAAGTAAATACACACACACACACACACACACACACATCCTTAAAGAATGAGAACATGAAAAACATCTCTACAACCAACTATTACAATAATTTCATTTCTAATTCCTGTTAGCTTTAAAGAGAGTAGGGCCTCAGCTTTACTGATTTGTAATCTTGTGGGTATAGTCTACTTTAATGCTTTGTGTGAGGGAATGCATGAATATTCTTTAATCTTATGGTTTTGTTGAGCAAGTATCCACGTAGGACACTTATTCTGTCTTGAACTGTGTTCCTTGCCAAGTGTTGGAATCAGTATTCACATCTTCATGTTACCACTCATTTAATGGCTTTCTAGTTAAATCCTTTTTTTGGTAATAATGATCAGTTATGTATCAATTATTAAAAAATTGTTTACAGTATGGTGGAGCTGACACTGATTCACTTGCTAAAATTTCCAAAAGAGCTATGAACAGTTTGCTAATTTGGAGGGCTCTTGGGGATATAGATTTGGCTTGGATTAGAATCCCAACTCTTCCTCTTATGAGCACGTTAGGCAAATTGTTTAATATGTTTGCACTTCAGTTTCATCTATAAATGGATTAAAACCACTTATCTAGCAGAGTTGTTTAGAAGATTAAATTAGACCTGCCTTTGCCAAATTCTCTTCTCCCATTCTCTCTTGAACCCATTTCAATCAAATTTTCACCTCTACCGTTCTGCTGAAAGGCCACAATGACCTCTGTGCTGGTAAATCTAAAAGACTTTTCTCAGTTCTTATCTTACCTGTCCTATCATTTGTCCCCCTACCCCCACCCCAGATAGAGGCATAGCCGTTGCTTTCACTTTATTTAGGTCTTTACTCGAGTTCCTCTTCTCAGTAAGATCTGCTATGCCCATCCAATTAAAAAATTCAACCCTCTGCTCCTATATTTCGTATTTATGTTTCCTGATAATCTTCTCAGCGGTTAGTACTATTTAATGTATTTTACTAATTTTCCTTATTTACTTTCTGTCTCATCCCTTCCCTGCCACCCTCCTATCCCACACCCCCCATATTAGTTCCACAAAGGCAGGGATTGTTATCTTTTTTTGTTGTTTTTACCTTGTATCTCTGTTGTCTAAAACAGTTGCTGGCACATAGTAGGCACTCTGTAAGTATTTATTGAGTGAATGAATGGATGAGACTATATGTTTGGCTAGAAAAATGTCCACACATAATAGATGATGAACTAAAAGTAACTTACTTTTTCTTCTTTTACAAGTCAGAACATTAAAATAATTATTTTAGTTAATGTTGACAATCATTCTGGATAAATTAGACCCCTAAACTAGTACCCCTACAATTCAATGATGTGGCATTAAATATTGTCACAGATACGTTGATATTTTTTAACTTATTGACTTACATTTTCAATACACATTTATTGAGGGTACATCATATACCAGGCCTTGAGTTAGGCATTTCTATATAAAGAGGAATAAAATGCATTGCTGCCTCCAAGGAGATCCCAGCCTAGTGGGAAGGCAGACATAAAAAGAAACCAACACATTGTAGTAAATGTAATCGGGAAATATGCAGAGGAGTGGGTATGCAACACATACTTGAGGGGCCCAGAAAGATCTCTGGGGGAGATAATAGCTGAACTGAGTGTTAAAAATGATTATGAGCCACCTTGGGGAAGAGAGGACCCAAAGGCAAGCCACATAGGCAAGCTTGTTTGAGCAAAGAACTAGGTGAGAAATGGCTTGGTATACATGTGTGTGTGTGGTTAGTGGGGAAGATTGCCAAACCTCCTCTTTTCCTGAGGATGATTGGCTCTGAGCTAACATCTGTGCTCATCTTCCTCTATTTTATATGTGGGACACTGCCACAGCGTGGCTTAAGGAGCATAGGTCCATGCCTGGGATCTGAACTATAAGCCCTGGGCCAGTGAAGCAGAGCGAGCAAACTTAACCACTATGCCACTGGGCCGGCCCCCACTGATAGATTTTTAAGTGTGATGTGCCTGGATGCCTATTTTTGTTATTTCTCCCTTCTCATACTTGCCCTTTCTTTGTGGCTAATGTATAGGTACAGTAATATGTAGGTTCTATGTTTCTTGTACAGTCATAAACACTGCCTTTGTATTTTCTTATACCTTAAAATACTCTTTCTGTGGGATCAGGACTGTTTAGAATACATAATCATTACGTGAGAAGACAATATTTTGCAGTTATAATTATCACTTAAGACACGTAGAGATGACTTGGGGAGGTTAAATATTCAGGTTGAAAAAAAAACTGTGTTGGAGAAAAAATTCTTCTTGTTTAGTTCTTCCAGAAACTGTGTTATAAAGGAGACAGTTTGTTCAATATGACATTTTGCATGTAGAGAAAGAATTTTGCTTGTACTGCCTGTAACAAGCCAAATGAGACTTGTAAAAACAAGAGCATCATAGTTTGGTAAATCACAATTAGGTACAATTTGGGAAATTAAGAACTTGAAAATTAAAAGTCATGAATATTCAAAAAGAGAATTTCTTACAGTTTTATTAAAAAGGAAGAGTGTTAACATTTTTATTTTCTAGAGAAAAATAATCTTGTATTGGTCAAAAAGGAAAATTGCGATACTTATATAATGACTTTGTGCAACTCTCAAATGAGAGGCAGCCTATGACACTCAAGAGAGCAATACTGAAAAACACCATCCTCTGATTATTCATCACGTAAACCTCATAAGGCAAACACAGGAAAATCCATATTAATTCCATTTTGTGAGTGAGCAAACACATGCATTTCAAAGGAGACTCACATTGCATTAGGAGTGTGATGCAATGATCCAGATCATCAGAGAGCTGCTGTAATTTGAAGTTGATTTGTCATCTTAATCAGGAACTCTGATAAACTGTTTTATTACTACAGCAGGTTACTAGTTGTTCCCATAATTTGTTTCTTTCTTTGTTCTGGGCTCATGCTGTACAGCTAGCAGCCGGATTTCATTGCTTCCTTGCGGCTATGTGGACCTCGTCACTATGTTTGAGCCAATGGGATATGAGTAGAAGTTATTGCCCTGAACTTGGACTCTTTCCTCCTTCCTGTTTTCTGGAAAACAAACACGTCCCTGGCCTGTTTTACCCAAGGAGGCAAGGATAACACATTAGGGATGACACAGTTGGAAGACAGAAAGAACTTGGGTCTGTGAATGCCTTTGTGGAACCGAGCTGCCCTGTCAGGTTGTACAGGCCAATCTGCTGTGTGAAAAATAAACTTCTGCCTTACTTTGGTTATTGTATTACTGGCTTCCTTGTTATACCTACTTAGTTTTTACCTTAATTAATACAGTTATTAAATATATTTCTTTGTGACTGATTATTAGAAGGTTCAGACAATTGATGAAGTAAGAAAACTAAGAGCAAGTTATTGAAGTCAATATGTCTGAAAGCAACGCTAAATTAATAACATACGAAGATAATTAATGTCCTCCTTTGTTTGTAGTTTGTTTGTAATTAATTCATCAGTAACTTTTATTTATTTATTTATTTATTTTTTATTTTAATTTTTGTTTATTGCAGTAACATTGGTTTATAACTGTATAAATTTCAGGTGTACATCATTATACATCTATTTCTGCATAGATTACATCATGTTCACCACTCAAATACCAATTACAATGCATCACCACACACATGTGCCAAATTATCCCTTTCGCCCTCCTCCATCCCCCCTTCCCCTCTGGTAATCACGAATCCAATCTCTGTCCCTATGTGTTTGTTTATTGTTATTATCTACTACTTAATGAAGGAAATCATATGGTATTTGACCTTCTCCCTCTGACTTATTTCACTTTGCATAATACCCTCAATGCCCATCCATGTTGTCACAAATGGCTGGATTTCATCGTTTCTTATGGCTGAGTAGTATTCCATTCTGTATATATACCACATCTTCTTTATCCATTCGTCCCTTGATGGGCACTTAGGTTGCTTCCAAGTCTTGGCTATTGTGAATAACGCTGCAATGAACACAGGGGTGCATGTATCTTTACGTATTGGTGTTTTCAAGTTCTTTGGATAAACACCCAGCAGTGGACTAGCTGGATCATATGGTAGTTCTATCCTTGATTTTTTGAGGAATCTCCATACCGTTTTCCATAGTGGCTGCACCAGTTTGCAATCCCACCAGGAGTGTATGAGAGTTCCCTTCTCTCCACATCCTCTCCAACACATGTTGTTTCCTGTCTTGTTAATTATAGCCGTTCTGACGGGCGTGAGGTGATATCTCATTGTAGTTTTGATTTGCATTTCCCTGATAGTTAATGATTTTGAACATCTTTTCATGTGTCTGTTGCCCATCTGTATATCTTCTTTGGAGAAATGTCTGTTTGGATCTTTTGCCCATTTTTTAATTGGGTTGTTAGTTTTTTTGTTGTTGAGATGCATGAGTTCTTTATATATTTTGGAGATTAAGCCCTTATCAGAAGTATGGTTTGCAAATATCTTCTCCCAATTGTTAGGTTGTCTTTTCGTTTTGTTGATGGTTTCCTTTGCTGTGCAGAAGCTTTTTAGTTTGATGTAGTCCCATTTGTTTATTTTTTCTATTGTTTCTCTTGCCCGGTCAGACATGGTGCTTGAAAATATGTTGCCAAGACCGATGTCGAAGAGCGTACTGCCTATGTTTTCTTCTAGAAGTTTCATAGTTTCAGGTCTTACATTCAAGTCTTTAATCCATTTGGAGTTAATTTTTGTGTATGGTGTAAGGTAAGGGTCTACTTTCATTTTTTTGCATGTGGCTATCCAGTTTTCCCAACACCATTTGTTGAAGAGACTTTCTTTTCTCCATTGTATGTTCTTGGCTCCTTTGTTGAAGATTAGCTGTCCATAGATGTGTGGGTTTATTTCTGGGCTTTCGATTCTATTGCATTGATCTGTGTGTCTGTTTTTGTGCCAGTACCATGCTGTTTTGGTTACTATAGCTTTGTAGTATATTTTGAAATCAGGGAGCGTGATACCTCCAGCTTTGTTCTTTTTTCTCAGGATACCGTTAGCTATTCGGGGTCTTTTGTTGTTCCTTATAAATTTTAGAATTCTTTGTTCTATTTCTGTGAAAAATGTTGTTGGAACTTTGATAGGGATTGCATTGAATCTATAGATTGCTTTAGGAAGTATGGACATCTTAACTATGTTAATTCTTCCAATCCAAGAGCATGGAATATCTTTCCATTTCTTTGTGTCTTCTTCAATTTCTTTCAGCAATGTTTTATAGTTTTCAGTGTACAGATCTTTCACCTCTTTGGTTAAATTTATTCCTAGGTATTTTATTCTTTTTGTTGTAATTGTAAATGGGCTTGTATTCTTAATTTCTCTTTCTGCTACTTCGTTGTTAGTGTATAGAAATGCAATTGATTTTTGTATGTTGATTTTGTATCCTGCAACTTTACTGTATTCATTTATTACTTCTAAAAGTTTTCTCATGGATTCTTTAGGGTTTTCTATATATAAAATCATGTCATCTGCAAATAGTGACAGTTTCACTTCTTCCTTTCCAATTTGGATCATTTTATTTCTTTTTCTTGCCTGATTGCTCTGGCTAGGACTTCCAGTACTATGTTAAATAGGAGTGGTGACAGTGGGCATCCTTGTCTGGTTCCTGTTCTTAGAGGGATAGCTTTCAGTTTTTCACCATTGAGGATGATATTAGCGGTGGGTTTCTCATATATGGCCTTTATTATGTTGAGGTACTTTCCTTCTATACCCATTTTATTCAGAGTTTTTATCATAAATGGATGCTGTATCTTGTCAAATGCTTTCTCTGCATCTATTGAGATGATCATGTGATTTTTATTCTTCATTTTATTAATGTGGTGTATTACATTGATTGATTTGCAAATGTTGAACCATCCCTGCATACCTGGAATAAATCCCACTTGATCATGGTGTATAATCTTTTTAATGTATTGTTGTATGCGATTTGCTAGTATTTTGTTGAGGATTTTTGCATCAATATTCATCAGTGACATTGGCCTGTAATTTTCTTTTTTTGTGTTGTCCTTGTCTGTTTTGGTATCAGGGTAATGTCAGCTTCGTAGAATGAGTCAGGGAGCTTCCCCCGCTCCTCAATTTTTTGGAAGAGTTTGAGAAGGATAGGTATTAAGTCTTCTTTGAATGTTTGATAGAATTCACCAGGGAAGCCATCTGGTCCTGGACTTTTATTTTTGGGGAGGTTTTTGATTACTGTTTTGAACTCCTTACTGGTGATTGGTCTATTCAAATTCTCTACTTCTTCTTGATCCAGTTTTGGAAGGTGGTATGATTCTAAGAATTTATCCATTTCTTCCAGATTGTCGAATTGGTTGGCATATAGCTTTTCATAGTATTCCCTTATAATCTTTGTATTTCTGAGGTGTCTGTTGTAACCTCTCCTCTTTCATTTCTGATTTTACTTATTTGTGCCTTCTCTCTTTTTTTCTTGGTGAGTCTAGCTAAAGGTTTGTCAATTTTGTTTATCTTTTCAAAGAACCAGCTCTTGGTTTTATTAATTTTTTCTATTATTTTTTTAGTCTCTATTTCATTTATTTCTGCTCTGATTTTTATTATTTCTCTTCTTCTACTGATTTTGGGCTTTGTTTGTTCTTCTTTTTCTAGTTCCTTTAGGTGCATTGTTAGATTGTTTATTTGAGATTTTTCTTGTTTGTTGAGATAGGCCTGTATTGCTATAAACTTCCCTCTCAGAACAGGGAAGTATCCCACAAATTCTGGCATGTTGTATTTTCATTTTCATTTGTCTCCAGGTATTTTTTCATTTCTTCTTTGATTTCTTCGTTGACCTAGTCGTTGTTCAGTAGCATTTTGTTTAATCGCCAGGTATTTGTGGCTTTTCTGATTTTCTTCCTATAGTTGATTTCCAGTTTCATACTGTTGTGGTCAGAAAAGATGCTTGGTATTATTTCAATCTTCTTAAATTTATGGAGACTTGTTTTGTGGCCTAATATGTGATCAATCCTGGAGAATGTTCCATGTGCATTTGAAAAGAAAGTGTATTCTCCGGTTTTTGGATGGAACGCTCTGTATATATCTACTAGGTCCATCTGTTCTAGTGTGTCATTTAAGGCTAATGTTTCCTTATTGATCTTCTGTTTGGATGATCTATCTGTTGGTGTAAGTGGAGTGTTAAAGTCCCCTACTATTATTGTGTTACTGTCTATTTCTCTTTTTATGTCCGTTAATAATTGCTTTATATATTTAGGTGCACCTACATTGGTTGCATAGATATTTACAAGTGTTATATCCTCTTGTTGGATTGTTCCCTTGATCATTATGTAATGCCCTTCTTTGTCTCTTTTTACAGTTTTTGTTTTAAAGTCTATTTTGTCTGATATGAGTACTGCTACCCCAGCTTTCTTTTCATTGCCATTTGTGTGGAGTATCTTTTTCCATCCCTTCACTTTCAGTTTGTGAGTGTCTTTAGGTCTGAAGTGTGTCTCTTGTATGCAGCATATATATGGGTCTTGTTTTTTTATCCAGTCAGCCACCCTATGCCTTTTAATTGGAGCATTTAGTCCATTGACGTTTAAAGTAGCTACTGATAAGTATGTACTTACTGCCATTTTTTAACTTTTTTTTCCTCAGTGTTTTAGTAGTCCTTCTCTGTTCCTTTCTCCTTCTATACAGAATTGATGGTCTCTTTAGTTTGACCTCTCTCTGAAAGCTCTACTCTTTAACTCCCCTCCTCCCTCATTTTATGTTTTTAATACATATCTAACCTCTTTTTTGTGCATTTGTATCCATTACTCTCTTATCATGGAAATAGATAATTTTTCCTATTTGTGGTCTTCTCTTTTCCCTTTAAATCAGTCCCTTTAACATTTCTTGTAGCACTGGTTTCTTGGTGACAAACTCCTTTAATTTTTGCTTGTCTGGGAAATTTTTGATCTCTCCTTCCATTTTGAATGATAACCTTGCTGGGTAGAGTATTCTTGGCTGTAAGATTTTTCCTTTTAGCACTGTAAATATATCATGCCACTCTCTTCTAGCCTGTAAGGTTTCTGCTGAGAATTCAGCTGATAGCCTTATGGGGCTTCCTTTGTATATAACTTGTCTTTCTCTTTTGGCTTTTAGGATTCTCTCTTTATCTTTAATACCGGACATTTTGATTATGATGTGTCTTGGTGTGGGCCTCTTTGGGTTTATCTTGTTTGGGGCTCTCTGTGCTTCCTCTACCTGGATGTCTGTTTCCTTCCTTAGGTTAGGGAAGTTTTCAGCTATTATTTCTTGAAATGGATTCTCTGCCTCTTTGTCTCACTCTTCTCCTTCCGGGACACCTAAGTGCGCTTGATGTTGTCCCAGAGGTCCCTTAGACTGTCCTCACTCTTTTTAATTCTTTTCTCTTTTACCTGTTCAGCTTGGGTAATTTCTTCTAGTCTTTCGTCCAGCTCACAGATCCGTTCTTCTGTATCCTCTACTCTGCTTTTGAGTCCCTCTAGTGAATTTTTCATTTCCAGTATTGTATTCTTCATTTCTGATTGGTTCTTTTTTATATCTTCCATTTCTTTGTTGACATTCTCACTGAGTTCATCTATTCTTCTCCCCAGACCAGTGAGCATCCTTAACACTCAGTTTGAACTCTCTGTCAGGTAGGTTGCTCATTTCTGTTTCACTTAGTTCCTTTTCTGGGGTTTTGTCCTGTTCCCTTACTTGGAATGTATTCCTTTGCCTCCTCATTTTGCCTCTTTCCCTGTGCTTGTGTCTATGTGTTAGGTAGGTCAGCTACGTCTCCTGTTCTTGGATAGGTGACCTTATGCAAGTGATGGCTTAGGAGGCCTGCCGTGTGCTTCCCTCAGTTCTCAATGTTCCAGGGGTGACCCCTATGTGGACTACGTGTGTCTTTCTGTTGTGGTGTGTTTGCTCTCCCTGTAGGCGCCCAGGGAGGCCGAGTTATGCTCCTGGTCAGCTGTTGTAATGCTTAGCTGTTTGTAGTTGTTGTGGGCCCTTCAGTCTCTTTATCAGGTGTGGGGAGCCCCAGCACAGTTGGCTCAAGTTCTAATACCACATTTGTGTTGCAGTATTTCTTTTAAGTGAGTAGGCCCCCAGCGTGGCAGGTTGTTAGGCTCAGGGGCTTACAATTGCTATAAGCCTCCAGCCTTTAGGTCTCTTGTCAGCTCTCTGAGGATTGCAGCTGGGTGGGGCTGGCCTCAGGCATGGGAGCACCCAATTGTTTCAGGCTTTGGAAGGTGGGGCAAACCCCCTATGTGGGTCTTTGAGAAGCACAAGTCTTCTGCAGCTGACAAGCCCTGCCGCCCACAGGTCCACACACAGTCAACACAGTCATGCCCCGTGTGCGCGCCCCGACCTCTTGAAGTGGACCCAGTCTCTCCACGGCAGGAGCCCCACACACTCCACCACCGGCTCACACTCTCCACCCACTCCTTGTGCATGCCCTGCCCCACTGAAGTGGGCTCAGTTTCCAGGCTGCAGAGTATCCAGTCACCAATCTATGCAGGCCCACAAGTTGCCTGAGGGCTTGTTGTTGGGTGGGGCCAGTCTCTAGGGTGGGCTGCCTGCCCTGGCTGAGCTGGATTAAATTGGTGCTCTAGTGGGTTGGGCAGACCTGGGCTAGCAGGCCCCAGGGAGAACTCCAATGGCGTCTGTGTCAGCACGCCCACACTGGGCCACAACAATGGCCGCCGCCAATGTCCCAGTCCCTGGAGAGGTCTCACCTCTTACCGAGATGCACTCAGGGCCTATCAGGTGAGTCTCTTTTCACCGAAGCACTATGCACCTTTCTTTCTGGTGATTTTAGCTTGCTTTCCGAAATGGGTGAGTTTGCGCGTGGGCCCTTTAAGAGCTGAGTAACTTTTAAAACAAATATTTGAACAGTTTCTGTGGCTAGATATTATTCATAGGAAAGATTTACTTCTTAATATAATTTTATTGACATTTTCCTGATCTCAAGGGACATATATTCTAGGACAGAGAGAAGACAATAAATAGGTAAATTAACAATATGCAATAAGATTTTGGATTTTGAAAGACACACTTTAAGCTGACTCCTATTTAGGCCTGCCCTTGTATAATCTCCTTTTGAGTGGGGTAGGCTTGCGTTAAGCCATCAAATATGGCAAAGGAGATGGGATGTTGCTTTCATGATTATGTTACAGTACGGTAGACTTCGTTTCAGCAATTGCAGAGAAAGATTCTCCTGCTGGCCTTGAAGAAGCAAGCATCTATGTTATAAGCTATCTATGGAGGATCACATGGGTGGGATCTGTGGTGACCTCTAGGATTTAAGTGTGGCTTCCAGCTGACAGCTAGTAAGAAGTAGGTCCTCAGTCATACAGCTGCAAGGACGTGAATTCTGCCAACAACCAAGATGAGTTTGGAAGTTAATTCTTCCCCAGTCAAGCCTCCGAATGAGAACACATCCAGGCCAACACCTTGATTGCAGCCTTGTGAAACTCTGAGCTAGGCCAAGCCTGGACTCATAACCCACAGAAATTGTGAGACAATAAATGTGTTTTAAGCTGCTAAGATTGTTGTAGCTTTTTACACAGCAGTAGGAAACTAATACACTGATAGTGAAATATTTTATGGGGGGAAAAAAAAGCAACCAACAACCCCATACCAATCTAAAATACTAGATAACTACTTCAATTTTGGATCTGTGTGGATGAAATTCTCACTCACTCCTCTCAAGTTATTTTCCTAAAGCTTCAGGATTTAAGATGATAGAATAATTAAATTATATAGCAACAATGATAGCAAAACAGCTAATCTTATGTTACATCTCCATCTGGATTGCCATTTCTAATAGATGAAATTTCTTTCTAATTTGCTCTTCTTTGTTTCTTCAAAATAGTCATCTGTACAACAAATTACATGATCTATTTTTGCTTGTTTTTTATAAGCTATTGCAATTTGACTCAGCAAATTGTAATAAGGACAGACAGAAAAATAAACGCTTGTAGTCTGAGGAAATTCTGTTCTAACAATTTTTAGAAATTACTTATATTTCTTATACTTAGAAATCATGTGAAAAAGGACATTTTTCTTAAGAAAGTATAAACAAAATATTTATAATTAGATATAATTAAAATTACTTTGAAAATATTCTGTTAAATTAACAACCTGTGGTTTGGAGGTTCGAACATTATTAATTCATGAATATTAAGAAAAATTTTGTTTCCCTTGGTAAATATCAAAACTCATTATTCTCTAAGGGCATGTCTACATAACAAATTTTTGTTTCAGTAAAAATGCAAATGGAAACATACATGAGTGCAAATTTCTTAACAAGAAAGCTGTTGATTTATATGGAAGATTTTATTTCTTAGTTTCTCAAACTCAATCCTTATCACCAGAAATTCTGATTCCACAGGTCTGAGCAAAGACATGGGTTCAGAAATGGGGATGGAGGGAAGTGGAATGCCTGTACATCTGAGTTTTCATTGTCTCCCTGAAAATTCTGATATACTCTTGAGTTTGTGATCTGCTTGTTTATTTAGTCTCAGCTCAGTAGGTCTGCTGTGAAAGGCAACAGTCTCAGTAATGCTGTATCACAAGAACCAATTGCCTGTCACCATCTTTCCAATAAAATTTGCTGCTTCAAGTTCCAAAAATTCTCAATAATTGATATAAATGATGTCCCTGATTAGTGGATCTCCTCCGTCAATAAATTTAAATTTCTATAAAATAAGAGAAGTAAGAGAACGGGAAGGAAAGATTATGTGTGTATGTCTGTGTGTGTGTGTGTGTGTGTGTGTAAAAACATTGATGGTTGAGTGGACGACAGTATGAGAAAAAATAGTTATATACTGTAACTGAAACACCTTGCCTAGTTGTCTAACTTGTGCTCAATCTCCAAGGCTCATTTTAGTTATCACCTCCCCTATGAAGTATCCTGCATTCCTCAGGCAAAACCAAGCTCCACTTCGTCTCTCTGTCCATAGCATGCTATAAATAACTCTTCTACATGTATCATGATATTTCATAACTGTGTTTCACCACTGGTAGGGATTTCACCTTGTCTGCCTCTGGTATCCAGAGTCCCTAACACAGTATGTTGGGTGGAGTAAGTTCTCAACACATGAAAGAAATGGGACTTGAAAAGTGCCAGAAAAGGGTGAAAATAGGAAAATATGTAGAAAAGATGTTGAGGCTTGGTAGTGATCCACTTTGAAAAGCACAAGATGGAAAGATACTGACCTAGGAGGAGGCAGAAATGGTCTAAGGTTTAGGGTCCAAAGGACGTGGTAAGATCAAGGAAAAGGAAAGGGCATATTGGATAATATTAACCTTGCTAACTTTTTTGGACTTCTTATTCATTTAGAGTTTGTTGTTTAAGGCTCTCTTTTATCTCATTCATTTTTCCACATTCCTCTCATTTACTTGTCATCCTACCATCCTGATATTTAAGGTTTTAAAACTGATGAAATAGTTATTAATAGTTTTCTTAATGTTGGTAGAATTATCTGAAGTATAAGCACCATTAGAATTTTCCTCTTTAGTCCTCTATTCAGTAGTAAAATTAGATGTAATCACTATTGTAATGTGAGCATGGATATATGAAAGAATAAATTCTTTTAAGAGGGCAAAAATCCCTGACATTTACTGACCATTTATTATACCCCAGGCACTGTGTTGGACACTTGTACTTAGATTATTTCATGTAATCCTGCTATCAACAAAAGAGAAAACAGTGTTAGAGAGGTTACAGAAATGGCCCAAGTTCTCACAGCTGGTGAATAAAGGAGCCAAAATTCAAATGTAGATCTATCCTACCAAGTTCTTGTGCCTTGAACCCTCAATAGCCTGGCTAAATTTATGTGTCAGGGGTACAGTGGCCCCTGCAGAGCCAACTGTGCATTTTAACATATCAGAGAGGATGCACCTGCTGTGGGAAGGTCTTGTCTAACTCATCTATTTTGCTTTAAATACTTTGAATATTTTAGCACCTTCTAATTTTCATACCAGCCACCACCCTACACCCAAACCATAATCTCCAAATTCTTGGCCATTGAATGTCTCCCATACCTAAAGACGCCCCCATTTCTACTCTAAGGACATTATAACTTTATTTTAGAAAATGTATTAATATATTTAGGTTTCAGTGTTCCATCTTGACGCTAATTTGAATTAATATGCAAGATTTCCATACATGTGAAGAATTAGCTTATGTACAGTCATCTATATTTACATCACATTAATCATTTCAATCTAATCTCTGAAATAAACATTACATTCCAAACAGAACTACTTTCCATTCACGAAAAACATTTCTATATCCTTGCTCACCCCTATTTCTGAAACATCTTTAAATATATATCTAACAAAATACTGTCCATCTTTCAAGGACCCACTAGAAAGTGCTCATTCCTCTGCATTGAGTAAACAGTGGAAAGAAAAAGATGTTGAGGCTTGGTAGTGATCCACTTTGAAAAGCACAAGATGGAAAGATACTGACCTAGGAGGAGGCAGAAATGGTCTAAGGTTTAGGGTCCAAAGGACGTGGTAAGATCAAGTATGGTTTAGACAAGGTGCAGGAAGTCCCACCCAGATTCCAGGTGACTTCCAACCTTGAAGTCTTATGAGATTACAATGGATTTGGGGGGATATTTGAAATAGAGCAAGCCCACTTGCTAAAGGTATGGGAATACAGAGAATACCACTCAACCCTCTGAAAGAATGGCTGCTAAAAATTAGTTGGCTTTCAGATCCTAGTCACCAGCTGGGTTTTAGAGTAGGATCCTGGTCCTATAAAGGAACTGAACCACCAGATGGGGTAACTGGGCAAATGACACAGTGAAGACACAAGGTAGAAGTCTACTCCTAGGTACAGGGACAAGAAAGAGATGGGTAGGGAATGCTGTGACCAACAGATCACTCCAGCTCTGCACCTCATAGCCTACAAAGGAGTGGGGGATAGGAGGTGCATGTCAGAAGCTAGGCAAGGGTGGTGGTTGTTGTTTTCCTGGGAGATTTGCTCAACATAGCAGAGCCCTTTGTTGGAGATTTTGTTACAGAAAAAAGGAAATAATAAGAGCTAGGCAGGGTATTTGAACCCCATCCAAACTATGCAGATTTGAAGGGTCAAGACCCTGATTTTAAAGAATAATGCTGGATGATGATGATTTTTGCATGCCTTTAGAACGTATCTCTCTCTGCCCCATGCCCACTTCACTGTTTTGAGACTGGATTCTGAGTAGGGAAAGCAGGCAGTCCACAGAATTAAATTAAGGTAAAAGAATGCTGGTGGTGTTACTTGGAGCCTATGTACACACCGAGTTTTCCTCCTGGTATATGTATCCAGGCTCTATTTGGTTTTAAAGGGCCCTTGGGACAACCTGAGTTGAACACACATGGCCTTGCTCCTGCTTAGCTCTATCCTCTCTCCAAACACTCTGCTTCTTGCTCATCCAAGTGCAGCCTCAAAACAGGCCAAACATGTTTCCATCAAGGCCTTTGCCCTTACTATGACCCTGGCCTGGAATGCTCTTCCTGCAAATGTCCACACAGTTTATTCCCTCCCTTTGTTCAAGACTCTACTCCAATTTCATCTTATTGGAGAAGACTTCACTCTCTTTCCCCTCATTCTCTTTGTTTTTCTCCGCGGCCCTTTTTACGATCTGTCACACTATGTATTTCTTTGTTCATTTTCTGTCTCCCCATACCCAGGTGCAATGTCTACGAGGGCAAGGGCTTTGCTTTGCTCACTGCTATGTTCTCAGGGCCCAGAACTGTGCTTGGCACATAGCAGATGCTCAGTAAATATTAGATGAATATGTGCCTGACCACCAAAATTTAGATGTAAGATGCAAATGATCACCAGGACTTACCAAGAAGTGGGGCCAAGGTGCTGTCATCTTATGAGTTTTAAGTTTATTTTAGGAAACTTAGTAGACTTGAGGCTGCTTTGTGGGGTTGTTAATAGACACATCCATGAGTAACTGTGGCAGACAGATACAGGAGAAACAAGGCAGGAGTGACATGTTGCATCATTTCTGATGGTATATAAGCAGAGTTGATCATTATACTCCTATTATAAGCTCCTTGGCAGTGCTTATGTCATACTGAAGTATCCTTAATAGCAACTAGCCCAAGGCTGTACATATATGCATACTCAATAACATTTATTGAATGAATGAATAATTTGGTATTGAAATTACAAAGCTGCATAGCTGAGAATTATTTAAAGTAAGAATATCTGTAAAATGACTTCCTCAAAATTACAATTTGGGTTCAGATTTATAATAGAATGAACTATTATCAGACCATTTCAGAAATGAGAAAGTCTTAGTATTAACCTGAAGCATAAGCTAACATAATATTCAATCAGATAAATGGAATGATCTGACCATCACAGGACTGTGAGAATTAGAGTTACCGCATGGGATGTGTTTAAAACAGCTGGACACATAGTAAGATCCCAGTGATGAGAAGCAATTATTATTATTAGTAGTAGTAGTGTGCTGTCGGGTGTGTGTGCGTGTATGTGTGTGTGTGTGTTGTCTTCTCAAGTAGAGAGTAGACAGAGGGACAAGGGCAGTTCTACTGTCACTTCCTCAACATACTTCTTCCTTCCTCTGATATTTTATGGAGTTAAGAACACTGACAATAAAACAGGTTAAATCAGCAGGTAGTTCTCCTTCATTCATTTGGAAATATATCATGTTCTGTTTTGGGACCACTCCTGAATTCTTGTCTCCTGTTATTATGAAGAATTTCACTTGTTTGGCTTGTAACCCACAAATCTGGTTATGAGTTTGTGGGGAGAGCATGTCTCTGATTGTGTTCACGTCCCAGCTGCGTCAGTGATTATTCTTTATATTGGTCATCCTGGTACTGTAAAAGTGTGCATGATTGAAACCTAGGCTGCAAGTTCTAAATTTAGGTCCCAGTCTCCCTACTCCCATCAGCGGTAGACCCACAGACAGGTCTCTAAGCCCTCTGCAAAGCCATTTCCTCATGTGTAAAATGAACACAATAATCCTAGCACTCGCAAAGGCCTGTTGTGAGATGAAAATGGGTTAATGTACGTATAAGTGCTTCGTAAGCTGTCAAGTGTTGCATAATTATAAGGTAATATCTAACTAATAAATCAACAATGATTTATTGATTGATGCCAGAGTGAGAGACTAATTTCATCATTGCCTAAGCCATTTCACACGTTATATTTGTGTAGTATTTTCACAATTGCAAGTACCTGAATTAGAATGTATCGAAAAAAATGATTAATTTGGGAAAACTATCTCAAGGATACCTTATGTTCCCTTATGTTAAGTCTCACACTTAGATTTCATTTTTTGGTTATTCATCATCTTTGCAATTTCTGCATATTTCATGTTAACTTTAAGGGAAATAACTAGTTTGTGGCTTAGCTGTATCTCCTACTTGAGGGTTGTGAGAGAATGTTTACTACTCAGATGGTTGAGACATACCAAAAAATGCATTTTGGTCCTTTATGAAAAACACAATAAAGAAAAATTCGGCAGCATTTTACCTGTAATAATTTCAAAGGTGCTAGAATGTTGCCTCAAACTGAATACCTCAAGTAGTAGACAAATGAGATGTAGTTAAATACTTTTGTTACTCAGTTTTTAAAAGTTGTTATTTAGCTAGTAAAATTGGTCATTTTTCTCTTGCCTCTAAATCTGTAACTAATGTAATGACCAAACCCTTGGCTATAACAAAATGAGAATCAAGACAATGTTGATTTAGTAATTATAGGAGTAACTATGTTGATGCATTTTTAAGGCCTGCATAGTTTTTTGTATCCTTTGTTTTACCATTAATAATTCCTACTGTAGTTCTCTGTCCTTAGTGAGGGTCAACATATGCTGAGAATAAGATTTCTTAAAACACTATTTCAGAGCAGAGTGTTGTATACTACTGAAACAAGAAAAAAGTCCCGAAAGCTAAGATCCTTGAAAATATCAGCATCTGCTTTTCTAAATATGAAATTTAAAACATCAAACTATATAATAAGAAAAAACATTTTCTTTTTTTTTTGCATGAATAATTTTAAGCGTATGCAAAAGATGGAAGTATAATGAACTTCAATGTAGCTGTTACCCAGATTCCAAAACTATCAAGATTTTGCCATTTGGGCTTCCTCTGTTCTTTCTGTCTCTCCCTTTTCCCTTTCCTTCTCTTTCCTTCCCTTCCCTCCCCTCCTCTCCCTCCCTCCCTTCCTCCTTCCCTTCTTTCCTTCCTTTACTCTGCTGAAGAGGTTTAAAGCAAATCTCAGGTATGCTATTCCACCCTTACATACTTCAGTATGCACCTCTACAAAATGTGAACCTTTTTCTCTGTAACCACAGTGCCATTATCGCATATAATCAACTTTAAAATAATATTTTCTTAGAATCCTTTAGTAATCAGTCCATACAAAATTTCCCACACTTTCTCAAAAATGTCTTTTTGAGTGCCAGCCCAGTGGTGTAGTGGTTAAGTTCACGCACTCTGCTTTGGTGGCCTGGGGTTCACAGGTTCGAATCCCGGGTATGGACATACCCACCGCTCCTCAAGCCTTGCTGTGGTGGCGTCCCACATACAAAATAGAGGAAGATGGGCACAGATTTTAGCTCAGGGCCAATCTTCCTCAGCGAAAAGAGGAAGATTGGCAAAGGCTGTTAGCTAAGGTCCAATCTTCCTCAGCAACAACAACAAAAATGTCTTTTTGCCTTTGATTAGTTTGAATTAAAATCCAAACGATCTCCACAAATCACATTTGATTGTTTTAGCTCCTCACCTATCTCTCAATCCTTTCCCCCCCTTTTATTCCCCATGTAATTGACTTATCAGTGACACTGGATTTATTGCTATATTGTAGAATTTCTTACATTTTTGGTTTGTCCATTTGCTTTCTTGTGTTGTCATTTAATTTGCTCCTCTATCTTCCATAATTTCTATAAATGGAAGTCAGCACTAGAATATTGAATAGAGTTAGGTATACAATTTTTTGGCTGGTACTCAATTGAAGATGCTGTGGGCCTCGTGTTACATCATATTAGGCAGAACCACATTTCTGGTGTTCTATTTTCAGTGGGATGGCCAGAATCCTCCAGTGGAAGGTTCCAATCAATTTTTGATCTAATGGTTTCATCTGCTGATGATTGTTGCTGGAATCAATGATTTCATCAAGGGTTGCACAATGTAGTTTCTAATTCTACCATTCCTATCATATGTGTTAGCTGCAATTCATCTTGAAGAATAACATTCTCACATCATTTAGGGCTATTTTGTTACCATGAAATATAGTTTGTATAGAAAAGCAAGATAAATGACTATTTCTTTTTCTTCTAATTGCCAGTTTTCAGAGCAGTAACTAGTGCTGCCAAATGCACTGAGTCTATCTTTTCCCTCCATTTCCACTGCCACAGCCTGTTCTGGCCCTCATCACCCTTCAGTTGTATTATTGCTGTGACTTCAATGGTTTCTTTCCCTAAGTTGTTTTTCTTTCTCCCTCTATTTGTCTTTTACTACCAAAATGCTGCTTCTAAAACCTGCAATGGATTCTTATTGCTTTCAGAATAAAGGCCACCATCCTTTGGCAAGACATTTAGAACTCTGTGATGTCCATCAACCTACCTTTCTACTTTCAACAGCCACCACACTCCATGAGCATAAGGAAGCTCAACAAACACTCCTGTGTTTTCCCTCAAGCTCCTTGCATGATTCCTTCAGACGGCAATTCTATTCTACCTTTTATTTTCTTCCTAAGTCCTACTGCTCTCTCAAGACCCAGCTTTTTGGCTACTTCCCCAGGGAAGCCCTATTTGAACCAATCTCCTACCACCTCTAAACATGAAGTGATAACTTCTTCCTCTGAACTACCTTAGCATTTCTAAGAACCTTGATTTTGACAACTATTACTGTATCTGTCCTTCCTGCACTTGATTGCGCATGTGAATGTTCTTTACGAAACCGTACATTCTTAAGAAGCTTCATTTGTGTAACCTTCATATCCCTGTCGCCATCCCTTATATACAGTGATGCTCAGAATATCATTATGGAATAATTTGTACATGATCCCTTGTGATTTGTTGCCTACAGATCAAGAATGTACAATTAGCATAATGAAAAATAGTTCAATGTTGATAATCATGATCAAACATTTTAACAAAATGTGTTGAGTACTTAGGAGTCAGGCATTATACCCAATGGTTTACAGGCCTCACCTTGCTTATTCATCATAACTACCCTATGAGGAACGTTCTGCTATTATCTCCATTTCATCAAAGAGGAAACTAAGAGTTAGAGAAATTACTTAAATTGCCAACATCATAAACCAATAAAAGGAAGTATGAAGATTCAAATCCAGCTATTTCTGAAAAAAGCCTATGCCTTCAACATCACATTAAATGCTTCCCTCCTCCAAGATTGTTGAATGGAAGAACCTATGTGAGGTATGAGTTCAGAAAGTCATTACTACAACTATGATACACAACTATGTACTGGGGCTTTGGGAAGAAAAAGAGGAAGAAAGGCAACAGATGTTAGCACAAGGCCAATCTTCCTCAAATAAAAAAGAAAGTCATTACATGTCAATAATTTGGTACGAGCTCCATAAGTTCAAAACAAAGTTTTGTGCACTTGAAATCTTACTAAGACAATAATTCCTGTAATGGACATGTTAAGGGTAAGTCTAGGAATACCATAAAATGATAAAGAAGTAAAATTTGGAAGAAAAGACAATTTATTTATAAAGAAATATTCTGAATTTATTAGAGATTTTCCATCACTTTTAAAATTTAGATATTCCAAGATACTGATAATATGCTACTTAAAGAAGATGAAGTAGTAGTTTTAAGAGAGAAACTATACAAACTTTAAAATTTTGGCCATTTATTCAATAAATATAATAATGAATATTTATTTTGTGCTAGACGTTGTGAGAAGATACAAAGTTGTATAAAATATCTACACATTGCTTATTATAATCTAATAGAGGGGATAAGAAATATGCTTGGCAGTGGACAAAAGCTAGCAATAACCACCTACAGGTTCCAGTTCCAGCCATAACTTCCATGGAAATTCTGTGGAAGGAGAGAAAATTACTTCCGTGCTATTAGATGCATAGTAAATGGATTTTTGCTAAAGAAAACAACTGGTGGCAAAGTTAAAGAAATACACAGTTTTCCTAGGATCAAACTTATATTTTAAGTAGTTACTTTAAAGGATTTGAAAAAAAAATCCCTTTTGTGCAATTCAGGCTAGTTAGTTAAATAATCAATATGCCTAGTTTGGTTGGAATTGTATAAAAAAGTCATACATTTTTAAAACTTCTCCACTATTCTAATAAAATTACAAATGATGAGGTCTGTCCAATGAAGAGCTTCTTATTATGTTCAAAATAAAAACCTTAACTTTGATCTGGTTTGCAGGTGCTCTAGGAGGTAGTATGGAAACTGCCTCATGTTTAATGAGGGGACCCATACTATTATGCTGGATGGGGGCAGTTCTGGATTCTGCCTTGTACTCTGCCAAGAATTAGCTGTTCTTGAGATTTTGCACAAGTCACTCAATCTCTGTCATTTAAACTGAGTAGCTAGATTATCTCTAAAGTCTCCTCTGTCAGTTGTTATGTGATTTAATATCATCTCATTGCAGCACACGCTAATGATGGAGAAGATAGCAGAGAGTTCTCTATTTACTGCAAGTCTATAAAAAGGTTTGTTCTTGTGCGGCAAAAAGAAATACAATGTTCCTATTCTTAAAGCCAGACCATACTTTCCTGCTGCTAATTTGGGCTTTGGGAAATCATGTTAAAAATTATATATTTTCTCTCAGAAACGAATATATAGAACAGAATTCATTTATCTAACAAGTATGCATTTATTGAGCACCTACTGTGTATCAGGCACTATGTTGGGCGCTGAGGAACACGATTGTACACAAACAGGCAAGGTCTCTGCCCTCCTGGAGCTTCCAGTATGTGGGTGGGGAGAGGTGTAAAATAGTGTAGAACATGTGGCAATGGGGCTCTTTCTGTCCTTGTTTCCTCTTTCAAAGATGAGAACGACACAAGGACTGCCACATAATTCCATATTCTTAAGGAAGGGAGAGACCACACATGCCACAGGTACCAGGGGAAAGACATTTCCGCCAGCACCAACCCCAGCTACTGTTAAAGAAAAAAATATTCCATGATACTTGTTGAAATGCTAAGGCAGATTGTATTCAGGACCATCATGAAGGGTATAGGGACCACTACAATGGGATTTTACACTGGGGGAGACAGATTGGGCTCAACTCCAAATAAAAAATGGGTGAGTGGGAATTTATAGTCAAGAAGGGTGGAGGGTCAGCGGATGGGAAATTACTAAGAGGAAACATCAGGAGTAAGGGGGATTCTGGCTAAATCAACCTAACAAGATTCTTTGCTGAAGACAGGCCAGGGTGACCAGGCATCAACTGCGGGATGGTGGAGGATGAGGAACCCGGTCAGATATCGAGGGTTCTGGTTAAACTGACTTAGCAGGGTTCTTTCTAAAACTAGATTTTATAAGGACGTGCACAGATGGGCTTAGGAGAAGTTTCAGGAGCTTGATTAAAGTTTGGTCAAGTAAAGAGTCTTTTGTCATTACCACTCACCTCTAGCCTGGAAAACAATGGAAATTCGAGAGAGAGCAAGAGTGAGAATGATGATGAGAGAGAGAGGGAGAAGGAGAATTCCCTAGGAAAGAGCTGTCAGGAGCCTTAAAAGAGCCGTCTGGAGGGCTTGATATAGGTGCCCTGGAAGTGGGGATGCCGTCTCACTCCTGCCAAGAGACTATATATAGGGGTGCCCCTGTCTGGGAAAGAGAAAAATGACTGTGCTGGGAGAAGGTTCACTTCTACCAATGTGCTGAATAAGGAAGAGTGAGTTTTCTTGTGAGTTCAGTGGCTACATGAGACAACTCATGCACCCTGCCTGGAAGAACAGAGGGATCTCCAAAAGAAATGAGTGAGGCAGATCACTGGATGCCCCCACGGGCTGAGGGAGAGGCATCTAAAGTCAGTTGAAAGAATGGTATGATCTCCCTCATAGAGATGGTGCAGGGGTATGCTTCCTCCTCCCCCTTAAAAAGAAAACCCACAAGGGTGCTCCATGAAAGCGAGGGGTGATTTTACAGTGGACCCCATCTAGAAGGAACAAATGACATATCACTCCTGCATCTGCACTCTATGAGTGTGCTGTTTCCCCAAAGCCCCTCTCCTGCTTGGTTTGATGCTGGCGAGTGAGGGTCAGGGAGCTGGGGTTAGGAGATAGGGGGCAAGATGAACATGCCAGGCTCTGCTACTGAAGGATTCCGTGCCTGAATCAGACCTGAGGCGCAGGGAGAAAGCTTTAACTTGAAGGATGTTAAAAATTGTCCTCATTTCATTAATCTGCTTCTTTTCCTATCTAAGATGAGACTTTTCTAGTGACTGAGAGGGACTCGAAAAGCTGTGGGACCTGCCTGAGATTTCATCTAGGAAGGAAAAAAAAAAAAATTCGGAGGGAGGGTTTAGAGGGACCATCTGAGAAAGGATAGAATTGCTTCATGATCATAAATCCTATACATTTAACAAGGAGGTTTCACACCAATCACACAAATATATTTATTATAAATTCCCAAAAAGCAGTGTAATGAAAATGTAATAATATATGAAAACGGGGATTTAGACTGGGACGCACAGGCCACTTCTTTCAGAAACTGAGTATAGCAAAGACACTGAGCACTGCTTTTCTTTCTCCTTCCCTCCCCCATCACTTCCTGTCCTCCATCTCCTCATTCATTTCAATCATTTCCGGCACTTGGGGACGTTTCTAGTTTAGTTTGGTTGTTTTAGATTCAGTCCCGCAGTGGGGCTGTATAGAGATAAATATATCTATAAATCAGAAATATCACAAACTACCAAGACAAATCATCAGATTGCCTTATCATGTAGCTCTCAGTCGGAAAGAAGTGTCTCAAAGCTGGAGAGAATTATTCTTAATAGGCAATTCTCTTCCAGGGACAGTATTTGATGTTAGATCTTTGGTAATGCTGTTTTATGGGAAGGGATCTTTTTCTTGTATGTCACCTTTGAAACAGAATTAAATAAGAATGGGAAAGTTAAAGAAAAGTGAATGTAAAAGGTTCCCTTTTCAGTAATGTTAAGTAGGAAATGATACTGGATAGATATCAGTGTGTTTTCTTATGGGGTTTGCACATTTTAAAGTCTTGTGATGAGCATTTGATTGCCAAAATATGTAAAACTTTGATGTTTAACAATTATTGTGGTTATAATTTCACTGGACTCTTAAAGTGTCCCTCAGACTTATCTACTTGTGTATCTATTCATCCTTTCTCACTTCCTTCATCCTTTCACAGTCATAGAAAGAGGTGTTTATTCTTGTGATCAAGGTCACAACCTCCCCCTCTGCCTTAGGATCTCCTCCACGACCTTTGCTCCATGACTGATTCCTTCTCTATTCTACACTCATTCTGTCTCTAATGGCTTCTTCTGCTCAGCCTGTAAAACATGATTAAATCTCCTTCTGGTCCTAATATTAGAACAAAAACCTTCCTCGACTATGCATCTCTGTGTAGCTACTATCCAATCATTCCATCCGATCATTCTCAACCATTTCCTAGTCAAATTCAACGGACAAATTTTCAGTTCTTATTGTACTTATGATAACACTAGTTGTAATAACGAATACCTCCCCCACAATTTCAGAATCTTAACAGAAGTTTATTTCTTGCTCACATCCTAGTCTGATGTAGGTGTTTTAGTTGAGAGTGGCTTTCCTCCATGTAGCAATTCGGGGACTGTGGCTCCTTCCCTATTGTTGCTCTGCCATCAGCCAGTGCCTTGGAGCCCTCTGGTTCTAGCTCTTGGAAGTGGAATGACAGGATGGAGACGGCATTTCTCTTTTTTAATTGCTGTGGCACCCACATTCTATTGATGAAAACTAGTGAAATGGCACCACCAAAATTCACTTGAGGCTGGGAAATATAGTCCTGGCGAGGTGACGAGTATGACTTTCTACTAAGGAAGTGGGAGCACAAATTTTCAATGAAGAGTTAGTTTGGCCACAGTGTTATTGCCACTTCCTGTTTCTTGAAACTATCTATGCTTTTAGATAGTTTTTCAGTAATTTTTCCTGCCTCTGCTTCCACATCTCTGACAATTATTCTTGATTTCCTCTTTCCTCTCTACACTGCCGTCTCCACTGAACTCTTAGAGATTCAACTAAAATCTATATACTGGCAGTTTACAAATTTGTATCTCCCACCAACCTCTCCTTAGAACTTCAGACTATATATTAAATAACTTTTGGAAACTGGAAGACCAATAGTCTCCTAGAATTTGATATGTCTGAAACTAAACTTATTTTCTTCCCTCACTATAATCGTCAAACTGAATCCTGCTCCTCAATTAGCCAGTTAATAATGTTACCATACACTTAGTCAACCAACATGGAAACCTGGGAGTCATACTAAAGTACTTTTGGTTTCTCACCATTCTCTTCCTTCCTATATTCCTTTCCCACCCCATTAAAAATCAACCTCTAAATGTTTGTGATATACCAACTGTATTTTGATTATGTCACCTCTTCTTCAACCCTGCTATCACTACCAAGTAATAACACCTATGTCACCTGTTCGAAAGCCCAGGAATACTCTAATCAACATCAACTCCTAAATACTCCAGCCTCCGTGTTTGCCACTCTCAAATTTACCAGCCATACTGCTACTAGCATGGTCTATCTAAAAGGAATATTAACTAAACTGCTACTCCACTCAAAATTTACCAGTCATTCTCCATATTTTATCAGATAGCATTCAATTTCTTTGGTGTATTATATGAAGTCAGCAATTAGCTGGATACTACTTTTATTTTTATATCAACTGATGTTCACATCTGAAGTCCAAAGATACTGAATGAGCTCCTCAAATAGTACATGTTATTTTATTCCTTGGTGGTCTTGTGTATGCTCTTTCTGCTCTGTGAAATAACCTCTATTCCCCTCTTCCTATCTTCACCTGGTACTCAAGATTTAGTTCAGGTACTGCATCCTCCAGGAAGGATTTCCAAGCCTTTTTAGGCAACCCAAGTCCCTCTGTGCTTCCTTAGTGTCCTGAAAACATCATTATCATTGGCCTTACCATGGTATATTTAAATTATGTGTTTGTTTCCCATGTTGACATAGGCAGTGAGTTCCTAAGGCCATTATCATCCCTATATGCTCAGGGCCCAGTACAGTGCCACCCAAAAGGGTAGAAACACAGTAAATGTTTGTTGAACTGAAATTAAACATTACTTCATTATATTTCAATCATTTCACTTCAAACATTTTTTTGTATCCAACTTTCTTACAGTAAGAGGAAGGATAGCACCTCTCTAATTTCTTATTTGGCAGGGATAGACAGTTTCTCTTTTAACATTTTATTTTCAAACTCCATCTAATGTTTTGTCTTTTAAAATGCTTTTAAACAAAATGTATTTGTATCTGCTTTTGCATCATAAGGAGGAGTATAATAGATAACCATTTTTATTCATATAAAATAAGCTTATCGAAACAATGGGTGAAATATCAAGTTTGTGAAATATTTTGAAAGATTGCTATGAAATTCTCAGTTTTTCACTAAAATAGTTGTATTAGTCTGGGTTTTCCAGAGAAAAAGAACCACAAGCTCATTTATTATAAGGATTTGGCTCCCATGGTTATGGAGACTGAGAAGTCCCATGATTAGCAGTTGGCAAGCTGGAGACCCACAAGAGCTGATGGTGTAAGTTCCAGTCCAAGGCTGAGTCTGTCTTGAAGACAAGAGAAGACCAGTGTCTCGCCTAAAAGGCAGTTATACAGAGAGAGCAAATTTTCATTTACTCTACATTTTTGTTCTATTCAGGCCTGCAATGGGTTGAGGCCCACCCACATTGGGGAGGGCAATCTACTTTACTCAGTCTACCGATTCAAATGTTAATCTCACCTAGAAACATCCTCACAGACTCACCTAGAATAGTGTTTGATCAAATATCTGAGTAGCCCATGGGCTAGTCAAATTGATACACAACGTTAACCATCACAATAGTATATCATGAATATTTCCTATATCATTAAATATTTACTAAAGCCATGATTTTATAACCTGCATAATCTTAAATCTTAGGGATGTGTGATTAATCATTATTAAATTTTTCTGTTGCTGGATATGAAATTGCTATGAATTTTCACCAATTTAAGTAATAATGTAATGGACATATTTGTATAAATATCTTTGGTTACATATCTGTCATTTTGTAGAGATACGTTGTTGAGTTGTCTGAGTTGTTGAGTTGTCTGTCCGCCCATCTTTGCTTCCTTTTAGGAACTACCCCTCCCCTACTCAAGGTGAAGCTGCTGGGGCTATTCAGCCTACCATCCCCCAAACCCTAACCACCACCATCACAGTGGTGGAAACCAAATTAAACTGGCCAAAGTACCCCATTAAACCAGATCAAATTAGCCAATCAGAATAACCCATGCTCATGGCTCAGGGCGGGTTCAGAGACGGGCATGGGACTTGGAGTTCTCCCTGACACTTTGTTGCTAAAACTGTCAGAGGAGATTTATTATGTTAGGATTGCAGAACTGTGAGGATGTGATCTGGATTCTTGGTGGCCATCTCTCTGGCCTTGTGGATAGAATGTCTCTACAGATCAGGGTCAACACACAGAGGGAGGAAAGATTAACAGATGCAGAGAAAGACAGACAGACTTCAAATTTTATTAATCCCTTATGCAGTGTTGCCGATAGCAAATTTTCCAGGAATTTGCAGTTACTTAGACTAATAAGTCCCTGTCTAGTACATACATTATTTTGAATTGCAGACCTCTCATTTTCTACCTAAGGGGACAAATTTGTAGAAATAAGATTATTAGACACAGGTAATGAATACTGACTAAATAATTTTACCAGATTACTTTTCAAAAAGATTGTATTACTTCATATTTTTATCAGCAATTCATTAGAGATAATAATAGAAGAAAAATATAAAAATAATAGAAATATAATAATAGCATTAGCAATAAATATTTAATTGAGTACTACTGTATACCAGTCATTAAACCTAGGCTTATATTTGCCATGGAGTTAATTGTACATATATTTTCTTTCCATCTACACATAGACTCATTGAAATGGATGTCAACAAAATGGGTCCAGGTTCTTAAATATATATAATAAACCAAATAAACTGCAATTTATTGTGTATGTTTTTGTTTTTCATTTAAACTTTTAAAATAAAAATAGTCTGCTTAGCTATTATATGCTAAAGAAAATAAACTGTATAAAACAAACATAACTCAATGTTTTAGTTAAGGCAATGCTATTTGTCATAATATATAAATCTCTGTGGTCTAATACAACCGAGACCATGTTTATTATTCAAACTGGAGCTTTTGAGAATGAAAGGGGGAGGTTTTGGTAAATATACTGGGACAAGAAGTGTAAACTGGGACTGTTCTTGGCCTAGTGGGACATAGAGTCACATTAATTCATATAATAAATGTCTATTTCTTATTTAAATAAAGAGGTGCTGGTGTAGTGTTTTTGAGTTTTGCCCCACGCAATTATTTGTGGGTCTAGGCTCTCAGAGACGCTTTTATCTTCAACATGTGGCTTCTAAGGGTACACTGGGTGTTACCATCCAGGAGGATTTATGGACCTTGCCTGGAAATGAGGGAATCGTGTTCACCCACATTTCATTGGCAAGCAGTCAGTCATTTGGCCAAGTCTAAATACAATGGTGGCTTCAAATTGTAGCCCAGTTAAGTACTCAGGAGGAAAGGAGAAATGGTTCAGCAACAGCCAGCAAGTTTACTTCTACAGCTCAAAATAGAACGTTTAAAATAATATTTATATGTTTATAGAAGCGTTAAAATTTTTGGCCTTGGAGAAATAAAACTATAGATTTTGACATTATATTTTATCTCTTGAACATTCTGTTATTCTAGTATTTCTTTTTTTTTTTTTAATTTTATTTATTTATTTTTTCCCCCAAAGCCCCAGTAGATAGTTGTATGTCATAGCTGCACATCCTTCTAGTTGCTGCATGTGGGACGCGGCCTCAGCATGGCCGGAGAAGCGGTGCGTCGGTGCATGCCCGGGATCCGAACCCAGGCCGCCAGCAGCGGAGCACGCGCACTTAACCGCTAAGCCACGGGGCCGGCCCTATTCTAGTATTTCTAAACTACTCTAAAAGAGACTCAATTAAAATACGTTAGACAAACTTTATCTCCTATTGGATTCCACCCTTCAAAAATTCCATCGTGTATTATTTTTATCGGAAGCCATGTGCCTAATCCCACTTTATTTAGACAGCCTTCTGTAATAAAAAGAGCATAGGCTTCAGGGTCATAAAGACCTGAATCACAGTACTGATTACTATTTACTAGATGCAAGATCTTCAGCAAGCTACTTAACCTTTCTGAGCTTTCAGTTTCCTGTCCTATAAAATGGAGGCAAATAACTATCTCACAGGGTAGTCGTGAGAATTAATTAAGACGAATGTTTAATGCGCCAAGTTTAGTGTTTGACCCTTAGCAGATGCTCAATAACGTTGATCCCCTTCTCTTAGAGTACTTAATGCCTGTCGAATATACTCAATTAATTGCTACTCCAGACAGTCATTCCCTCGATCTAATTAATAAAGCACTACAACTAGAAATAAAAAACTTAAATCTCGAAATACAGAAATTGTAGTTGCTAAGTGTTGGCAAATTTGTGTTTCTCAAATAAAACAAAAAATATAATTTAATGCAACAAATCCTAGTTCTCCCCACATCCTTAGTTTTGTATAGATGGCATCACACAATGAGTTCACTGTTCAAAAGATTTCAGAGATGTTGTGTGAGTGCAGGAAGGCGGATACTAGTCTTCACGGTGAAGGGCAGCAGAATTTGCCACCTGAAAATATGCCACTTTGGCATAAGGATTATTTTGAGCTGATGGCAACTGAGAAGAAGCAGACTTAAAAAAAAACAACAACAAAAAAACAAAACTCTCTGCCCTCCTCCTATTTGCCTAAAAGCAGGACATAAATTTACAAAGGCGTCCTTCCTCCTAGAATGGACACAAGTTAATCACTGGAGACAACCTTTATCAGCCTGAAGACTTTACTAACTAGCCTTTATCTACCATTAGTTTCCCATATATTTGCCTTCCCACAATTTGCTGCCCCAAGAGACTCAAGGTTCTCTTTCTTTTTATGGTCACTTCTCTAAAAATTTATTGTTCCTTTGCTAAGATGCTTTATAAACCCAAGCTCTAGCCACCCTTTTGTTACTCACCCCTGAAATTCTCCCATGTGTATGTAAGATATCCTTGTTAATAAACTTCTGTTTGTTTTTCTCTTGTTAATCTGTCTTTTGTCACAGAGCCCTGGTTGAAAATCTAATATGGGAGAGGAATATTTTTCCTTCCCTAGAATGGCAAGCTAAATTTAATTTTTCATCAAAGGAACGAAGAGAATTTTGTTAGAGATTGCAATGCCTTAAAATATAGATGGAAAAAGTGAAGAATTATGTAGGAAAAAAGATAAACTCTTAGGAATTGAGGACATCTCCCTGGAGATTACGTTCTCTCATGCTGTAACAATCAGTGTTTGTCATAACCTGGTTTATTCTTCAAGAAGCTAAAAATGAAATATAATACTTGCAGTCTTCATAACTAAGTAGGCTCCATGGCAATATCTTTATTTTGGAGCACTGATAACTTGTACAACCTACTTGAGTTTTAAGGCTGCTTTCTACCAATGTCTCAAAACCAATTGAAAACCTAACAGAATTGAAAGTAGCTCAAATTTCAGCTATTGAAATCAGGAAACGTTGTCACAAAGTTCACAATTTTTTCTAAAAATTAGGAACATTTTCGTTTTCCGAAACGTGGCATGGGACGACATGAGTGCAGGTCTAAGCAATTTTCAAAAACACAGTCTTCACTTAAATCTTGTCTTTAAAGGAATACAAGTGGTACCAAAATCTAACATTTCCACTTAGGGGATTTAAAATAATATTAAAGGAATAATTTCATTCTAGGTTACTCTTAGTTTCTTAATAACTTTAGAGAAGAAAAGAATCTACTTGGGGCTAAGAAAATATGGACAATTCTGTGAAGGTGTATTTGGTTCAATTCCTCCTTCCTGATTATCTCCTCCACTTTCAACCACCAGCACTATCACCCCAAATATGTCGTTTAACCACCACTCTCATTGTGTCTCTTTTCACAATGACTTTTTCTTTTCAGGGGAAGATCCGCCCTGAGCTAACATCTATTGCCAATCTTCCTCTCTCTCTTTTTTTCCATCCCCCAAACCCCAGTGCGTGGTTGTATATCCTAGTTGTAAGTCCTTCTAGTTCTTCTGTGTGAGCTGCCACCGCAGCATGGCAACTGACCGATGGGTGGTGTGGTTCTGCAACCAGGAAATGAACCTGGGCCCCCGAAGCAGTGAGAACCCCAAACTTTAACCACTGGGCCATCAGGGCTGGCTCATGACGTTTCTTCCCATGAGTTTGTAACTGCAACATTCTCCATCTTCATTGTATCTCATTTGTTCAGGATTCAAGATGCAAACTATATATTCTGATAAATGAATCTGGGCCAAAGTGTTAATGAGTGAGGGCCAGAAAGCTGATTTTTGGTGATATATACATTTTAGCTGAGACTTTTAGATGAATTTACTCCACGCTTGTTTTCTAAAACATAAATGGCTGGCATTTTAGGCTCACACAAGAGCTGTGATTCTAATGACACTCAAATTATACTTCCTGATGGCTGCAGACCTTATACAGCATAGGATGGACCATGATTATCAACTCTGTGTTCCTTTGTGGTAAGAGAAAAGGTTGAACCAATTGATTAGTCTAGTGGTTCTATATTAATATTTTTGGAAGGAATATCTGTAAAAGAAATTGTGGTATAGTACCATGTGCCTACAGGGATATCTAACACCTTTTTAGTCCTTGTTAAATTCTAAATGATGCTTAAATTATAGCAAAGTTATGACAGACTGACCAAGGTTTAACAGCAAACTTTCATTTTCTGCTTCAAGCATTTGCTGAATACAGTACTAGGAATTTAAATATGGCCTTCTCTGGAGATGAGCAGTTCTCATGGACAGACTAAGATATTGCCTGTAGGCCTTCAGAGAGTTCACTTGAAGGTCTCCTTTCACTGGGACAGATGACTTGGGAGGAGTGATGGGCTGCAGAAATTTTGCCTTTTCCAATTTCACACTTTCCTTTTCTCAGTCTTCATAGCTAGTATAGTTCTAATTTTCCCTCCTTTCTCATGTCATTTTTCATAACTTGACTCAGGGCATCTCCCATATTTCTGCTCAGATCAAAGGCAGAGCTAGGCAAATCAAGGCAGAATTAGCCTTAGCTAAATGCCTATGCCATTTTTTCAAATTTACAGCTTGCATGGAACACTCCAAGTGGTCACAGAAAAAATCATTTTTCTTTCTTACTTAAATTATTTTAATTTAGTCTAACAAACTGAGGGTCAAATGTTATCAAACCTATTCTATGGTTCATAATTTTCTAAAATAAAATAGAAATTGATCCCAGAAGAAAGGGCTAGAAGGCATTCCAATGTTTTCAAAATGGAAGATAAAAACAATCTGTTATTCTTATCAAATAAAATATTCCTTTTGAGAAGAACAATACGATAAGGGCAGATTCCATGGCCAGATGGGTGGCCTTGTGTAGACAAAATAGTGGAACATCTGACTACATTTTGTACTTTGGTGTTAGGTAGACACAACAAATATAGATGACAGCTGATACTACAAGAGACTCCTCACTGTTTCCAGGTTCATATGGTCAGCTCACTTGTGAAAATTTAAGGGATTATAACTGTTTTTAAATAACAATAAACAAAATATGAAATTGATACTGAATCTCTTAATCTCAAGTTTGTGTGTCTGATGCCCAACAAGCCAAACATTGAGACATCAGTGCTTGGAGATGGAGAAAGATTTATTCAAATTGGCCAAAACGAGTAGGCAGGAGTCTGAGTTCACTCAAATCCACCTCCCCAAGCACAGAAAGCAGGGGCTTTTATAGAGCTAAGGGGCTTGGCAGGAGGAGCTTCAGGGAAACAAAAGGGGTCACTCCTGATAAGCCCTTGGGCAGTCTGACTTTTGGGCTTCAATGGCTGCTCAGGGCCAGCCATTGGTGATCAGTGATCACAACTTCCCCGAAGGCATGCTCTTTCTTCTGCAAAACAAGCTCACATATCCTCTAGAAAACAAGCTCACAAATCCTCGAGACCCCTGAGTCACCCCTCAAGTTAAACAGGAAAAACAGCAAATTGGTTTAATATCTACGGTACTCCTCAGGTACCGGGCTTCAATATGCTCAATAGTAGAATCATAAATAAAAGACTTAAAGTTCATGTTTTTGAATATCTCCATGAGTTTGTGCCATGATATAGCAGATTCACAATGATTGAAGCCTCAATAGTATTCAAATGTGATATTTACAAAAACTAGATCTCTGCAATTATATTGATGTGATCTGCACACATGATATATATTCAATTAACTAATTTTAAGAAAGGCTTAAAAATTTCTCCAGGTAGTCTAGAATCTAGGTTTTATTTTCTACATTACTGATTTGGGTGATAATATTATTGTCATCCCAGTAAAATCAGCACTAGTTTTTCCATACATTCTTGAGTGTATGTAAGTGTGTGTACGTGTGTGTGTTTTAAGCACTGACCAAGGGTAGCAGCTGATGTAGATAGATGACAAGCTTTTTGGTTTTGCCAAAATAGACCATAGGTTGTATGATTTTTAGAACAACCGATTTCGAACATTCCATAATTTCTATTGTCCTGGAGAGAGGCTGAAGGCTTACCATCTCTTAAAAGTTCATTACAAAAGAGCTTTCCTGATCTTCCTCTTTAGCCAAAATGTTCTAATTCTCTTTCTTTGCAGGCCCCTAGGCTCTTGTTTTCTGAGATAAATCACTCTCTTTCCTCCCAAAGCAAAATGAAAGGGGCAATTATACCCTTGGTGATTCTTAATTGTGCCAATTAACTAAGTCAGTTTCTGGAGTCTGAGCTGAAAATGAAGCTGAGAATGTGCCTTCAATACATGGAATTTGTTAAGTCAACTTGAGCCTTTTTTTACCCCCCAGGAAAAGCCAGGTATTTGAATAGTGAACTGCGGATACTTTACTGGTGTCCTCAATTTGGGTTTAGAGTAAAAGTAATGTGCTCTCTCCCTACACCCTTAGTTAAATTAAAGGGAACAACAACAACAAAAATTCAATACTGAGTATCTCTTACACAGATTTTATTTTAAGCAATAAGTTTTCATCAGCATTTAATTTTTTTCTTGTATTCATGCCAGTTTGTTTGTCAGTGAGTATCAATTTATCAAACAAGTTTTACTGAGTACTGGCATAAAAGGTCCAATAGAGAAATTAAAACTTGGGTTACGTAACCTAGATGTGCTCTTCTCTTACATATGGGAAGATTGGAAAGATTCGTTCATTAGTGATTCTGATAATTAGAGAAATTTGTTTAAAAATGTTTTGGAAAAAATTAAAGATTATCACTAGGGTAATTGAAATGAAAACTATATGTTTCAAGTCACTGGATCAGAAGAAAGCAAATACAATATCCATTTATCCAAGTCAAAAAAGGAATGATATCATCAAGATGGTGACATAGGTCATTCCTGACTTCAGTCCCCCTCACAAGAAGACCAACTAGCAACTATCCATAGACAAGACACCATTGTAGAAGTCCCAGAACCCGGGGGTGAGGCTGAAGCAACCCCCTGGACAACAGAGACTGGGAAGAACTACTTTAGAAGAGCAAGAGGAATGGCTACACTGTGACCACATTTCCTCTCCCGGAGGTCGGCACAGTGCTATACCGTGAGGACCTTCCAGGCAGGGCCTACCGCTACTCCAGTGAGAAAAAGAGAGGCCCAGGTTGACACCCAGCTTCCTCAGCCTAGCAGGACACTACCTTGGAGGCTTACTCAGGTCTCACCTCACAGGAAGTACCCAAGCAGAGAGAGCCCAGCCAGTGGCTCTGCCCATCTGCAAAGCTCAGCTGGTAGCCCTGTCTGGCCAGGGAGCTTGGTACACAGTTCTGCCTGACTTGGGTCCAGAGCTAATGAACCAACTGTTCATTGGCCTTGGAGCCCGTTTTACAGCCCCACCTGGGCAAGGAAGCAAATTTGCAACCTTGCCTACTGCTAAAGATAGCCTTCAGTTCCGCCTGACCAGGAAGCTTATCAGAACACCTAGGAAGCTATATAGCTCATCATATAGCCCTGTTTACAGAAGCCCCTGAGCAGAGAGCTCAGCCAGTGGCTTTCTCCATTTGCAGATCCAGGCTGGTGTCCTTGTGTAGCAAGGAGCTCAGTGGGCAGATATACCTGTTTTGAGTCCCCAGCCAATGAGTCTTACTGGCCTTGGAAACTGCCAGGACAGGGAACCAAATTTGAAGCCCTGTATACTGCCGAACATAGCCCCCAGCCCTGCCTGACCAGGAAACCTAACCAGAGCACTTGAGAAGCTGCATACCCCATCCTGCAGCACCACTTATAACAGCATTCAAGCAGAGAGCCCAGCTAATGGCTCTGTCCATTTGCAGATCCAAGCCAGTGGCCTTGTCCAGCCAGGGAACTTGGTGGGCAGATCTTCCGGATTCAAATCCCGAACCAACAAGCTGCGCTGGCCTTTGAGCCTGTCCTGCCATAACCCTCACTCCTGCGTGATCATGAAGCCTAATCAGAGCACCTGGGAGACTGTGTGGCCCACCCTGCAGCCCTGTTTGCAGCGGTGCCTGAGCAGAGAGCCTAGCTAGTGACTCTGCCCATCAACAGTCAAGCTGGTGCCTGTGTCTGGCCAGAGAGCTTGGTGGATTGTTCTGCCTGATTTGGGTCCCCAACCAACAAGCCATACCAGCTGTGGAGTCTGTTCTAGGGCCCTGCCTGGGCTGGGAAGCAAATTTGAAGTGCTGCCAATGGCTGAATATAGGCTCCAGCCCTGCCTGATCAGGATCCAAAGAATAGATCAAAGAAGAAATCAAAAGAGAAATAAACAAATCTTAAAATAAGCAAAAATCGAAACACAACACACCAAAACTTATGCGATGCAGCAAAAGCAAAAGCAAAAACTAAGATGGAAGTTTTTAGCATTAAATGCATATATCAAGAAAAAAGAAAGATCTCAAATAAACAATCTAACTTTAAACCTCAAGGAACTAGAAAAAGAAGAACAAACTAAGCCCAAAGTTAGCAGAAGGAAGAAAATAATAAAGGTTAGAGAGGAAATAAATGAAATACGTATAGAGAACAGGAAAACAATAGAAAAGATCAACAAAACTAAGAGTTTGTTCTTTGAAAAGATAAACAAAATTGACAAAGCTTTAGTTAGACTAACAAGATAAAAACAGAGGCCCCAAATAAATAAAATTATAAAAGTAAAAGGAGATATTATAATTCATACTACTGAAATACAAAGGATCATAAGAGACTACTATCAACCACAATATGCCAACAAATTGGACAGACTAGAAAAATGGATACATCTCTAGAAACATACAAGCTACTGAGACTGAATCATGAAGAAACAGAAAATTTGAACAGACCAATAAAAAGTAAGGAGATTGAATCAGTAATCAAAAATATCCCAACAAAAAAAAAGCCCAGGACCAGATGGTTTTACTGATTAATTTTACCAAAGGGTCAGTAGAGAATTAACACCAATCCTTCTCAAGCAGTTCCAAAAAATCAGAGAGAAAGGAACACTCCCAAATTCATTTTACAAGGGCAGCATTACTCTGATACCAAAGCCAGATAAGGACATTATAAGAAAAGAAAACTACAAGTCAATATCCCTGATGAATATACATTCAAAAATTCTCAACAAAATACTAGCACACTGAATTCAACAGCACATTAAAAGGATCATACATCATGTTGAAGTGGGAGTCATCCCTGGGATGCAAGGATCTTTCAGCAGACACAAGTCAATAAAAGTGATACATCAGATTAATAGAATGAAAGATAAAAACTATATGATCATCTCAATAGATGCAGAAAAAGCATTTGACAAAATTCAGCATCAATTTGTGATAAAAACTCTCAACAAATTGGGTAATGAAGGAATGTAACTCAGCATAATAAAAGCCATATGTAACAAGCCCCCAGCTAATATCATATTCATTGGTGAAAGGTTGAAAGCTTTTCTTCTAAGATCAAAAACAACACAAGGGTGCCTACTCTTCCCACTCCTACTCAACACAGTAATGGAAACCCTAGCCAGAGTAGTCAGGCAAGAAAAAGAAATAAAGGACATCCAAATCAGAATGGAAGAAGCAAAATTTTGTATGTTTGCACAACATGGTTTTATATATAGAAAATCCTAAAGATTCCACCAAAAAACTGTTAGATATAATCAATGAATTCAGTAAAGTTGCAGGATAAAAAATCAGTAGTGTTTCTAGACACTAACAATGAATTATCTGAAAAAGAAATAAAGAAAATAATCCCACTTGCAATAGCATCAAAAACAATAAAATACTTAGGAATAAATTTACCTGAGGAGGTGAAATATCTTTACACTGAAAATTACAAAACACTGATGAAAGATACTGAAGAAAATACAAATAAATGGAAAGATATCCTATGTTCATAGAATGGAAAAGCTAATATTGTTAAAAAGTCTATACTATCTAAAGCAATCTATAGATTCAATGCAATCCTTATCAAGAAAAAAAAATTCCAATGGTATTTTTCACAGAAATAGAAAAAACAATACTAAAATTTCTTTGGAACCAGAAAAGTCCCCAAATAACCAAGGCAATCTTGAGAAAGAAGAGCAAAACTGGAGGCATCATGCTTCCCGATTTCAAACTGTATTACAAAGCTATAGTAATCAAAAACATATGGTACTGGCATAAAAACACATACATAGACCAATGGAATAGAATTGAGAGCCCAGAAATAAACCCATCCATATACCTTCAACTAATATTTGACAAAGGAGCCAAGAATACTCAATGGAGAAAAGACGGTCTCTTCAATAAATGGTGCTGGGAAAATTGGATATTCACGTGCAAGTGAATGAAACTAGACTCTTATCTTATACCATCCACAAAAATTAACTCAACATGGATTAAAGACATAAATGTAAAACCTGAAACCGTAGAAGTCCTGGAATAAAACATACGGAAAATTTCCTTGACATTGGTCTTGGTAGTGATTTTTTGGATATGACACCTAAAGTGCAAGCAACAAAGCAAAAATAAACAAGTGGGACTATGTCAAACTAAAAAGCTTCTGCACAGCGAAAGAAATGATCAGCAAAATAAAAAGATAATCTACGGAATGAGAGAAAATATTTGCAAACCATATATCTGATAAGGAATTTATATCTGAAATATATAAGGGACTCATACAACTCAATAGCAAAAAATAAATAAATAAATAAATAAATCCAATTAAAAAAATGGACAAATGACCTGAATAGACATTTTTCCAAAGCAGACATTCAAACAGCCAACAGGTACATGAAAGGTACGTGAGGTGCACAACATCACTAAGCATCATGGAAATGCAAATCAAAACCACAAAAAAATGTCACCTCATACCTGTTAGAATGGCTGTCATCAAAAAGACAAGAGATAACAGGTGCTGGTGAGGTTATGGAGAAAAGGGAACCCTTGTACACTGTTGATGGGAATACAAATTGGTATAGCCACTATAAAAAACAGTATGGAGGTTCCTCAAAATATTAAAAATAGAACTACCACATGATCCAATAATTCCATTTCTGGGTATATATCTGAAGGAAATGAAATCAGTATCTCGAATTGATATCTCCACCCGTGTGTTCATTGCAGCATTATTTACAATAGCTACTTGTAATAGCTCAGACATGGAAACAACCTAAGTGTCCATCAATGGATAAAAGGATAACGAAATTGTGATACATATATACATTATATAGATATCCATTATATACTTTGCATAATATTATTCATTATTATTCAGCCATACAAAAAGGAAATCTTGCCATTTGCAACAACATAGATGAACCTGGAGGCATTATGCTAAGTGAAATATCAGACAGAAAAAGATAAATACTGTATAATATCATTTATACGTGGAATCTAAAAAACTGAATCATGGAAAGAGAGAACAGATTGGTGGTTGCCAGAGGTGGGAGATGGGGGTGTGGGAGGAAATGGGTGAATGTGGTCAAAAGGTACAAACTTCCAGTTATAAGATAAATAAGTTCTGGGGATTTATTGTGCAGCATGGTGACTATAGTTAACAATATTGTATACTTTAAGGTTGCCAAGAGAATAAATCTTAAAAGTTGTCATCATGAGAAAAAAAATTATGACTGTGAAGTGATGGGTGTGTTAATCAAACTTACTGTGATCATTTCGCAATATATGCATATATCAAATCACCATGTCCTACTCCTTAAACTTATATAATAAGTCAATTAAATATCAATAAACTGGAAAAAATAGAAAAAAATCTAAGAAGAAAATAAAACAAACAGCAAGAAAATACAAATAAAACAAGATATAGATAAACAAATATGTATGGGTTATCACAATAAATATAAATAGTTTATACTCTTTTTATGCTACTAAAAGGCAAAGACTCTTAAAAAGATTTAAAATCCAACTGTGTGCTGTTTTACAAGGGACATACCTAAACCCAAATGATACAGAAAAGTTTAATATAAAAGGGCAAGAAAGCATTTTTTACACAAATCTAAACAGAAAAGGCAAGCATAATGTTCTTTGTTTCAGGGAATAAACATTAAATGCGACAAAAGACACCATTTTATATTGTTAAATGGAACAATTCTCACTGTAGCTCTTTGAGTCATGATACTTTAAGAAAAAATGATACAGATTTATAATACTTGAAAAAAAAATTTAGAAATACAAGGGAAAATGAAGAGAAACACAGTTATGGGACAATTAAGGCAATGTCTCCAGGGTTAATCAGAAAGATGCATATATGTACTATTTTCTTGTGCAGGTTTTAGGGAACATGACCCATCCAGTTCTTGGATGGGTTTAGAGTGAGCAAGCTCAGACTTTATGTCAGGTTAGGTTACATTCTGCCCTAAAAATATTATCTGTATTAACAACTACTGTAGAGTTACTAACATCTATAGAATGGAATTCATTATTTTTCCCTCCAAAACCAATTCTGTCTTGAGTACTATAAGCCATTTAATTGTAATACAATTCACTCAAGCTGCCAAGCTATAAAGCGGCCATCCTTGACTCCCCTCATCTCTAAAAATCTATCTATTGAATCTGGCTCTTCTCGCTGTCACTATTGCTGCCTTATTTTACGCTTCCTTTGGCCTAAGCAATTCTCTCCCTGGCACTGGACTCTTATTAACCTGATCACACCACTTTCTTTAGAAAGCTCTGTTGGTTTCTTTTGCCCAAACCATAGGATCAAAATCCAACTCCTTACACTGTTGTAACATCCTTAGCAATCTGCTCTTCTCCCCACGGCTTTTCAGATTTATCTGTCACTGTTCTTCCTCTAATCTTCCAGGCATTAAAATGTATGTTATTGCTTTGCTAAAATTTTTATAATTAACCAAAACACCAGACCCACTTATGACTGTCCTTTCAACTGCTGTTCTTTCCTTTTGGAATAGCCTTCTCTGACTCTTTTTTATTATTTATTCTTTAAGACGCAGACTCAAATGTTACTTAGTCTCAGAAACATTCTCCAACTTTCCTGGAAAAATTCAGTTCTGTGCTATTCATAGTCACTTTAACATCACTTAATCAGCAAACATATATATAATTTTATACAGCTAGTAATCTGCCTCCCTCACTAGTAGTGAAACTCTAGTAGTCAGAAGTGCCTTATTTATCTCTGAATTCTTAGGTACTGGCTGTCAATGAATATTTTTAAATGAATGATAAGGAGTATAGAAATTTAAAAAGTCAAGGGAGGTAGCAGACCATAAACTTGCAAATCCTGACCTTCTGTATTTGTGAGCTAAACTCTGTGGACTGAAAAAGCCCACACCACCAATTGTTTACAGACAGAGTGATCATAAGTCCTGGCTTGCCTGGGATAGTCACAATTTTATATCTATAGTTTTGGCATAATTGTTAGTAGCACCTCCTTTCATTCTCAGAAGTGTCCCAGTTTAAACAATGTTCACCCTATTTATACACAAAATGAATTTTTAATGACAATAATTTTATAGCTTTAATTTTTTTGATCCAACTGATAATATCTCCCTCTTAGAGACAATTTCTGTCTATTAGTTCATTTACATTTAACGTAATCTTTGAAATGATTGGGTTTAAGTTTCCCATCTTGCTATTTGATTTTTATATACCCCATTTGTTCCTTGTCTCAGTTCCTCCAATTCTACGTTCTTTTGAGTGAATTGTATACTTTTTAGTATTTCACTTTATCTTAAGTCATGATATTCAAGTTAAATCTCTGTGCGTGAGTGTGTGTGTATGTAGGTGTGAGTGTGTGTGTTTGATGGTTGCTCTAGAATTGATGTGGTTATTACAATAAGCTGCCATGATCCAGAAACTTCATGTTTGTATTCAGGATAGCATCAATCAATCAATCATCGATCAATCATTTATTAGGAAATGTTGTTCCCTCTTCATCCTCACCACCCCATTCCCATGTCCCCCTTCTTTCCAATCTTTCTCACCCACCCTCTGTAGGTAATGAATCTCTTTAGTTTATGATTTATCCTTCCGATATGTATTTCGCATAAATGAGCAGATACATGTATATTTTCTTATGTCCTCTTCTTTCTTTCTTTCTTGTTTTAATATAACAGCTTTATTGACACACAATTCACATACCATAAAATTCACTCATTTAAAGTGTACATGTTATTGATTTTTAGTATATTCACAGAGTTGTGCAACCATCACCACAACCCATTTTAGACCATCTTCATCACCCCCAAAAGAAACCCTGTACCCATTATCAGTTACTCTTCATCCTTCCCCACCCCCAGCCCTAGAAAACCACTAGTCTGTGTGATCTTTGGTAACTAGCTTCTTGCACATAGCATCATATTTTCAAAACTCTTCCATGTTGTAGCATTGATTGGTACTTCATTTCTTTGTATGGCTGAATAATATTCCATTGTATGGACATACCACATTTCATTTATCCATTCACCAGTTGATGGACATCTGTGTTGTTTCCACTTTTGGGCTATTATAAATAATGTTGCTATATTTGTGTACAAATTTTGTGTGGACATATGTTTTCATTCGTCTTGGATACATGACTAGGAGTCGAATTGCTGAGTCATTTGCTGACTCTATGTTTAACATTTTGAGGAACTGCCAGACTGTTTTTTCCGAAGTGGCTGTACCATTTTACGTTCTCACTAGCAGTGTGTGAAGATTCCAATTTCTCCACATTCCTGCCAACTTGTCATTATCTGTCTTTTTAAATTATAACCATCCTGGTATTTCCTTCTTTCTTACATAAAGTGTAGAATACTATAGGTACTCCTTTGCACTTTGCTTTTCTCACTTAATATATTCTGGAAATAACTCCAAATCATTTTAGAGGGATCTTCCTCATTCTTTTGTAGCTGCAGTGTATTCCATATGTAAATGTATCATGATTTATTCATCCACTCTCCTATGTATGGACATTGGGTTTATTTTCAATATTTTTTAAATACAAACAATGCTGCAATAAATAACCTTATGCATATGTATTTTCATATTGTTAGAAGAGTATCTTCCCAATAGATTACTAGAAGTGGGATGGCTGAGTCAAAAGGTAAGTGCATGTGTAGTTTTGTTAAATATTGCCAAATTTTTCTCCAGAAGAAATATACCAATTTTCATTCCCATAAGCAATGTATGAGGAAGTCTGTTTCCCCATAGTCTTGCCAGCAAAATGCATCATCCTGCTTTTTAACTTTTGCCAGTCTGATAGATGAGAAATGATATCTTAGTGTTGTTCCTATTTCAATTTCTCTAATTTGAGTGAGATTGAATATTTTTCACGTTTGAACATCATTTTCAGATCATTTTTTGTGAATTTTCTGTTCACTCCTTAATTATCTTTTTAAAGATATTAATAAATAACAAAAAATGTCTTTCATATTTATTCACACATTTACCATTTCTAGCACTCAGCTTTACTTTCTACAGATCTGAGTTTCCATCTGGTAGAATTTTCTTTCAGCTTGAAGAACTACCTTGCACTTTTCTCTTAGCATGGGTCTGCTGGCAACACATTTCGTCAGCATTTTTTTTTTTTTTTTTAAAGTCTTTACTTTGCCTTCACTTTTTTTTTGGTGAGGAAGATTAGCCCTGAGCTAACATCCATTGCCAATCCTCCTCTTTTTGCTGAAGAAGATTGGCCTTGTGCTAACATCCCTGCCCATCTTCCTCTTCTTTACATGGGATGCTGCCACAGCATGGCTTGACAAGTGGTATGCCAGTCTGCATCTGAGATCTAAATCTGAAAACTTAACTACTACACCACTAGGCTGGCCCCTGCCTTCGTCTTTTGACAGATATTTTTGCTAGATATAGAAATCTAGGTTGCTGGTTATTTTCTTCCTGTACTCTCTGTTGTTCTGTTGTCCTCTGGCTTATACCTTCTCTGACAAGAAGTCTGCAGTCGTTCTGATCATGCTCCCCTGCCTGCCCCAGTTAGTGGTGTACAAACCCTGAGCACTCAGCAAGGATCTCTGGGAAGGAGTTTTCAGGTGGATGTAGTCCTGGATTGTGTCCGTACTTCCCTTGAGGTTTTATCTGTCATGCTTGCCCATACCTTGCCATTAAATTTTTATGAATGGTTTGGCAGGTTACCTTATCATCCTGCTATTTTTCTAGACATGACAGTAGCTTCAGGTCTTTTCTTCCATGTGAAAATTTGTTACTTTCTGGAATTTTGTTCATTCATATTTTTTTGTGTACTCAATTTTGTGGTGAGTCAAAAAAAATAAAAGACCATGATTTTGCAGCTTCTCCAGCTTGTTAGTGTGAGAGCAATGTTCTCTTGTGACCTGGACCTAATGGAGCATAAGTTCATGGCTTTCAATGAGAATGTTTGTAGTGACTCTATTTAGCTCATTTGTATACACAGTGTTTGCTTACTTCACATCTCTCATTAAGGCCCCTGTTAAGATATAATCACCCTTTATTTTACTATAGGACATGTGAGTTTTAGTGAGAAGATCCAAAGTTTAATTGTTAAACCTAGAAATAATTCAATCTGTGGTCTCCTATTGGTAATCAAAGAGTGACTGACTTGTTTTCAAAGCTTAGTATCGTCAAAGGGATTCAAACAGTATCATGGTTAAAGCTACTAAATTAAATATTAATAAAATATTTGTAGATCACAAGGCTCTATAACCTCCAATAAATTGAAGTTTTGCTTTTCTTTTGAATTTCTTTTGAGCTGACATTCTTCTTGCACAGACATCTGCTCCAATTCAGGTCTCTACTAGAAAATGTAATTTTGGGGAATGGGTGCAGATTTCTAGTTTGCATAATTTCTTCTCTCTTTTATTATATACCAAATAAGAAATTCCATCAGTTTCACTGCTAAGATCATGTCACCTCCACAAAAGTTTTAATGGTTAAGAAAAGTTTAGACTATACTTTCAACTTGTATTTGAGTGTATATTTATCTACATTATTTTATTATATTTGATTCAAGATGTAATCACTTGCATGAATGAGTTAAATATTTCATTTCTAGGAGTGCATAACATCTCTAACACTTCTTTAGTTTTCTGAAAAAGTAACAATTCAAAAGGGATTATGTTACTTTTCATTTGAATAAATGTCAGATATCAGGAAATGAAATGAAATGCCTTTACATTTAATTGCATCACAGCTGATTTTGGAATAGTTTGGTATTTTCATTGTTTCAAAAATATTAGTGTGCTGTAAAATCAATGTTTTTTCTATTATTCTTTCCAAGGTGGATATTCTAAATTTATTCGTTTTTATTTAGGGATTGATAATTCAATAGTATAAGACTATTCATAGCTGGTTTAGAAAAGGATCTGAATATTCTGCTCTCTTGGTGTTTACAAATCACGTTAAACATTTTGATGTTTGGGCAGTGTTTGTATGAGGTAAGTGACTTTTGTTCAAGGCATGCTTTCCTCATGTTTTTTTTCTATCCATTGCTTGAAATGAAATGGAATGAAGTGTATAGCGGAAAAAGTTGCTTTCTCTTCTCCAGACCTCAATTCCTACCTTTGCCTGTAGAAAAAGGGTAGCCATCAGCTACCAACACTTTGGCCTTTGAGGAAAGTCCTATGTGTGTGGCAGGGGTAGGATAAGGTGTGCAGAGTGAGAAACTATCTTCTCTCTCTTTTCCTCTACTAAATCCTGTGTTCATATGGAGGGATTTACCTGAGTTCTTTATCATCGTTTCTGTGACAGCATTACTAGATAGCAGGGCAGTGTGGGAGGGAGAAGGTACAGGGTTAAACTAGCAAAAAATGCCCTGAGCATTTTGTGTTGCAGTTTTATTCTGCCTCGACCAGATGAGAAGGGAGATGTAGACTGTGTGACTTTCATCTTCCATCACCTGTTGGGCGGCTCTAGAAGTGCACTAACCTTTCCCCACTGACAACTAGGTAGAGGAGAAGATAAAAATGCTTTCAGTTTGCTTAGGGCTTTATCATTTATCTTATTATCTTTATCTTTACAATTTTCTCTTTATAAAATTCTAAGGTAAGCAGAACCCAGACTGCTAATTTGACTTTACCTGTCAGGTAACTAAGCTGAGAGAATAATTAACCAAACTCATACAGTCTGCAAATGGCAGAAGCAAATGCAAACCCAGGGTGCAGACCTCAAATTCTTCTATTCCTGGATAGTTTTGCCTTTTCCCCTTTGCGACCGTCAATTCACTTACTCAGGTGATCACAGATTCGAATTTCTAGGGGGGCTCAGCCCTTCAATGACATCTATGTGTACTGTTCTAATATTTTTTTTTAACTCAATGTATTAGCAAAATTGCTAATAGCAGAGAGTTTTAGGTAAAGGAGAAAAGCTGTATTGGATAGATTGAGAAAAAATGCCAAGAGAAATTAAAAGAGCAATGAATTCCCAACTACTCTGAATGATCTTGCTTGTACATTTTTCTCTGGTCTCTTTTTAGATCTCAACTCTGTTCCTGTTTTGCCTTTCCTGAAGTCAAACAAATGTTCAAGAGCCACATGGATATTTAGCTTGTTGTCTGTTTATTCGTGTATTCAGCATTTATTGAAGTCCAGCTATATACTAATCATTGCATTTGGCCTAGGAATTAAAAAGTAATTAAAAAGCATTTCCTGCTTCAAGGAGCAGGTTGCATAGTGAACAAGACACAAAATTTATGGTCTTTCTATTGATTACAAAATAATGATCACATGCATTAATTTCTCCCTCCCTCTGCCGCTGTCCTTTCCCATTGCTTTCCTCAAGAAAATAGAATTCTGCTCTTTTATATACCTACTGATTCTGAATGGGCTCTGCAAATGCTCAGGTTTCTATCTACCTATTTTATAAACTCAGAAAGGGTGTGGCTGGTCAGTCAGAGAGCTTCTCCAAACATGCTATTTCTCCCCTTTAGAAAAGATTCCACATCCATCTCGGTGCAACCATTGTCCAGTATTATTTTGTAGAACAATGCATTTTGCTATTGTGATAGAGTGGAGTTTCTCCAAGTATGGTCCATGGAAGCCTGGGGCTCCCTAGGACCCATTTAGGAGTCTGTGAAGTCAAGCCATTTCATGATTAAAGGAAAATACTTTCTCTACTCATGATACTTCTGACACCACATGTATGGTTTTTTTTTCTGTACCAACAATCAATTCTCCAACTCCTCAGACATTAGCTGGGTGTCCAATGATTCAATTCAGTTCTGACACTACCTGGAGTTAGCCTCAGACCCCACAGGTTAGGGGCTCAGTCCCACAAGACTGCCCCTACTTCAATTACAATCACAAGCCTAGGTCCCCTGTACTTCTGACTGACAAGCTACAAATTGGGGGTTCCCTGATCCTCTCATCAGGTTTGATAATTTGCTAGAACAGCTCACAGAACTTAGGAACTGTTTGCTTACTATTACTGGTTTATTATAAAGGATACAACTCAGAAACAGCCAAATGGAAGAGATGCATAGGGCAAGGTAGGGGGAAGGGGCATGGAGCTTCCATGCCCTCTCTGGGTGAGCCACCCTCCCAGCACCTTGATGTGTTCACCAACCCAGAAGCTCTCTGAACCCTTTTGTTCAGGGTTTTTATGGAGGTTTCATGACGTAGGCATGATTGATTAAATCATTAGCCATTGATATTTAACTCAATCTCCAGCCCCTCTTCCTTCCCCAAAGGGAATTTATCTTTTGTTAAGGTTTATATTTATAAAATAATATACTCATAGTCTTTTTAGCATATGAAAAATTGACATCTTAAAATAAAAAGACCGCTTAAACAGACCAACGTGTCATGGTAAATACTCAAGAAAAAAGAGGGTGGTTATTATGTCATCCTGAAAAAATGAAACTATGCATTATGTAATAAGTTATGTATGCTGTCTTAGTGTGACCAAGAATGAATCAAGGTTTAATTTTGATTGGTATGATTTTTCAGACAAAATAATATGAAAACAGATTATCTTCTCCATTCCATGTTTGCATGTTGTAACCATGAAGAGAGTCATTCTTTCTGAAGATCATTTGTGCTAAATGTCTGTTTTAATCCTTTTTTAGTCATCATTCTTGCCTCTTCCTATCTTCTTTCCGTTTTCTTTAGATTGATTGTTGACCAGTCTAATCTTGCTAGATATTAATTTATTAAACACTTTATGTATGTTTTAAGCAATCTTCTAACTTCAATTTCTGTTTGTGACATGCATAGTATTATCAGATGTCCCCAAATCAATGAAAACCCCTTGCTCACAGATATCACTAGACACTAGAGTCACTTGGGGAAGGATGTCAGTTCATTTGTGAATGTTTTCAGATTAGGATGACTTTTGCTTCTGTATGCAACCTCAGAACAGAAGGCACTAATAAAATTAATACCAAGTTCAAGTTTATGGCTAAGTATCATAAAAACTCCCAAGTATACTTAGTTCCACATTTACAGTTTCTTTTAGGCATTTCCAGAGCTCTGTTTTCTTGGGCAGAGAGACACACCATTTGTGTTGAGACAGATTGAATTGATGGATGCTCTTCTAACATTTCAGAGCATTTTGCTACTCTGCTTAGTTGTGGCTTAGGGAGGATGCTCATTATTAAAAACAAATAAGTAAATCAGTATGTATCTTATAAAAAAGTAGAAAGAAAAAATTAGAAGAGAGAAAACTTTAGGAAAGTAACTATAAATACAAGTAGAAAATACAAATATAATCTTATTTTTCATTTTCCATAAAGAAACAAATGTGTACATGCCCATAATTATTTACTTATGTCTTTTAAGATCAGGAACACTTTTTTTTTCCATTTAGGAGCACACTGATTTCATGATACTGTTTTAACTTACTATTTTAAAAAATGTCTATGACAAGCCTCTTTTTTTGTTTGTTTTTATGAAGGTTCTCATTTGTATTTTAATTGACATACTGACATAAGTCATGTATCATATAATATTGTCATTTTTGTGATCATCTGCTTGGTTTTCTACTTAAAAACATTACTTTTGTATCAAAAAGAAAACAAGAATATAGAATTTTTTTTCGTGAGGAAGATTAGCCCTGAGCTAACATCTGTTTCCAATCTTCCTTTTTATTGCTTTAGGAAGATGGTCTCTGAGCTAACATCTGTGCCAATCTTCCTCTACTTTACATATGGGATGCCACCACAGCATGGCTGGATGAATGGTGCATAAGTCCGTGTCTGGGATCCGAACCTGCGAACCACAGGCCGCCAAAATGGAGCGCGTGAATTTAACCACTACACCACTGCGCCGGCCCCAAGAATATAGAACTTTTTTTTAAAGAACTTCTTTTTATTTTAAAATGATGGTAATATTTCACTATGAAAGTGGAACATACCCAGTAACAGAAAATGTAAAGAATGCAGGAAAGTAGGAACAACACACCAGAACAGCTACTATTTCCTTTCAGTTTTTTCCTATGCTATACAAATTTTACATATTTCAAATTAAACTGCCGATGATATTTTGTTTTCCTTTTTTCTCTTTATTGTAAGAAGGAAGCTTTAAAAACTCTTGAATGGGGTCTTGCACATCCTAAGCCACCTTCTCCATCTTCTTTGTCAAAGGAGAACAGTATGGCTTAGTTCATTGTGGTCAGCTTTATATTATGGTCAAGATATTTTGAGTCTAACTGTTTACATACATCATCTAATTCAGTTTCCTCAATAACCCTATGAGACAATTGTTATTACTATCGCCATTGTACAGGCAAGAAAACTGAGGCTCTTAGAAATTAGGCAACTTGCCCAAAAATCCTATTGATAGTAAGTGCTTGGGATTGGAACCCAGGTTTCATTGGACTGCAAAGCCTTCAATTTTAACCCCACACTTTATAGCCAGCCATGTCAAAATGGTTGATTAATATTTAAAGTGAAAAGTAAAACAGGTTAGATGGCTTAGTGGTCATCACAGTCATGGAGACCATCTTTCCAGATTTGAGCTCTCCTGATTGAGTGATCCATTCTCCTTTGGACGGGAAGGGCTGAGTTTATCTTACTGAGCTGATGCTTTCTCCATACGATGTGGGAAAATTGAGAACATCACTGCTCCAAAGACCCAGGGAGTGCACTGGTTGTGGCAGGCGACCCCCTACAGGAGGACTAGCGGGGTGCACAGTGACAGCCTGCACAAGGGCATGTGGTTCCTGGTCTGCAGCGGTGCCCTGGTGAACGAGCAAACCACAATGGTGGCTGCCTGCTGAGTAACCAACCTGGGGAAGGTCACTGTGATCAAGACAGTAGACCTCAAAGTCATCTTGGGAAAATATGACCAAGATGACCACCCAGATGAGAAGACCATCCAGAGCTTGCAGATTTCTGTTATCGTTCTGTAACCCAACTATGACCCCCATTCTGCTTGATACTGACATCACCATTCTGAAAGTCCCGGACATGGCTCGCATCAGCATCCCATCCAGCCCATCTTCCTGGTGGCCACTTGGGACTTCAGCACCTCCTTCCAGATGTCCTGCATCACCGTAGCCTGCTGGAAGGTTCTAGCAGACCTGAGGAGCACTGGTTTCAAGAATGATACACTGCATTTGTGGGTGGTCGGGGTGGTGGACTGGATGCTGCGTGAGGAGCAGCATGAAGACCACAGCATCCCAGTTAGTGTCATGAACAGCATGTTCTGTGCCAGCTGGGACCCCACCATCCCTTCTGACATCTGTACGCAGAAACAGCGTGTGCGTGTGTGTGGTACCTTTACCTATCCATTCATCCATCATCCACCCATCCATGAATGTGCTGCACAAGGCAGTGTGGACCTGAAGTGTGATTCTGCCCATGAATTTGGCTGTGCCAGAGAGAGGCTTCTGATTTTAGGGACAAAACTCAGTGGAGAATGAGTAGAACTCAGATCCTAGTAGGCCACTGCCTCCCTGACTGCTTGGACAACTATTTGGAAGACACAAGTGCTCGCAAAAATGTTTCTTCAAAAAAACCCAGACCGTATGAATAGCAAAGAAAATCTCCCCATTCAACCAACCTGGTGGCCTTCTCTACTCTTCATTGGTGTGAATGTCACGGTCAGCTCTGGTTGAGAGAGAGAGAACTGGGGAGTTCTGGGCTTCAAGAGGCCTCTTCCGAAGCTCCAGCCAAACCAAGTTCCAAAGAGCCACCTGCAGGACAGCGCAGGGCAGCGGAACATGGATGTGGCACACGCTTTTGCATATGGTGCCACAGTACAGTGTGGTCCTCTTCTTCCTAATCCCCTGCATGCACGTTAATAAAACAATGGCTGGTTTCTGACCTACGAAACAAACAAACAAACAAACAAACAAAAAAGTACCCGAGCCAACCAACCAACCAACCAAACAAAACAAAACGAACAAAAAACCCTGGCGTGGAGTGACTGGTGGGTGTTTACAGACCATTGAATGCACGGAATAGAAACAAGAGATAGAACCTGAGTCTGACGAATGAACACAAGGGGAAATGCCCTCAGGAAGTCAGAGGGAAAAAGGTTTTCTGGAGGAAGTAGAATGGAGGAGCTGGCTACAGATCTCACGGATCACAGGCAGAAGGGAAGGAACAGAAAGACCGTAAAGTGACTGAGACAAAAACTGAAGTAAAATGGCTCAAGGCTTTTTGAGATCCAGTTCCTGGCAGGGGAATCAACTGTTTCCTCTGAAGTTTGGGGTTTCCTCTGAAGTTCAGGGGATGGGAGATGCATGAAAGACTCTCCAGGGACAGAGTGGATAGTGAAGAATCAGTGCTGTAGATGCCATGTACACAGGCAAATTCTGTCATGAGTGCTTTCTAATATCAAGTTCAACTGGCACTGAAGATATATACAAAAAGCAGGTAAATTATTTCTGTGTGTGGTTATAGTTTTATTTCATCTGTTTTCTCATTTGATGAGGCTAGTTGCTTTTGTCTCAGTGTATTGTAGCAGATGCAGTATCTTTACTTATAGACATTAAAAGGTATATCTTACTTTAAATATATTAAAACAAACCCTGATTATACAATTTAAGATTTTAAAGATCAGCCTTTGGCTGAATCTCTTTGCTTAATGTTTTCTGGAGGTCACAAAAATGATTAACTGTTTAAGTGTATTGCAGAGAAAGTTACTGTTAACTCTAAATGTAGGTTTTTCAGAGACTGTTCCTGGCAATTGCTACAGTTGGCTTTTTCAAACTTAAATGGGAATCAAGATTCAGAACCAGTTTTGGTGGACCAGTGGGAAAAGTCTGGAGAATAGGCCACTGGTCAAGATGAATCTGGCCCAGATACTTTGAAGCCTTATGGGTACTTTTGGAAGATGATAATTTTGGACTAATAAAAATCTTAATGTTGTTTCTCCATAAGCCGATTCATAGTGAACTTTGTTATTCTTTTTTTCCTGAAACATCTTAAAAATATGCCTTCTTTAAGGAAAAGTTTATGTCATATCTATGTTTTGACTTATTTTATAAATGCCCATGCAATGTTTAACAAAGAATTTTTCTCAAGTGCTTACTATTTTGTATTATCACTGTGTTTTGTAAATCACTGTTATTAGATGCTATCTTTAATTTCTTTCTCAATATGCTCCATTTTGAAACTTCTACTATTAAACATTTTGGTGTTATTTCCAATGTCACTCATTTTCTCACGTAATAAATTTGATACCAAATATTGATTTTTGAGGTGTTACATTTTATATCTGTGTGCCCACACAGAATTTGGTTGAGTATTGCATGTACTCAATGAATGTTCTTTGTCCTTAGCTCTTCTTCGCCCAGAGTATTTGCAAGAATATTTTGGTGAATGATTTAATCCATGGAAAACATATATCCTAATAAAAAAATTATTGAATGGGCAAAAAATATATATATTTAATACGTTTTGGACTGATTACCAGTGCATTTAAAAAAGTGGAGAACCAAGAATGGGACTATAACAATATATTTTTTTGTTCTTACTAAAATTTATATCAAAGGAGGGAAAATACAGTAGCTCACAGTGCCCAATAGTGTGAGTATATTTTCAACATTTAAGAACTACTAGTTGAAACACATCATGTGGGATGATATCTCTAGAATTGGATTTTTGGAGATAATTTAAAAATAAGCAGTATCAAAGGCCTCATTTGATCTCATGGAGAACAGTAAACAGAAGTTCTACTTTTTCCCCAGGGCCTTTCTCATGATTAAACAGGAATTGTTCATCCAGAGCTCCTGAAATAAGACATCCAATTAGAGTACCTGCTAACTCATCATGAAACTGACAGAGGAGAGTTGAGCATACAGGTTAAACATTACCTAAGATCACTGGAAAATCTTCTAGGCATTCATTTTCAAAGCAGATAATGTAAACTATGATAATCACTAACAGCACTATTCTAGGTTTAATTCCTTCAATATTTTGCAGTTATCAGATTTTGAACAAGTGTAAAATATAGTGTATAAGGAAATTTACTTGACTAAACTGTGTTAGGGAATGCAAATGAATGGGCTATTCTTCCTTCAGTGTAACATTTTGAAGCCAACAAATATTTTACTAAAGTATAGAGTACTGATTCATTATTACTCTGTGTCTTACATTTATGATGTTAAAAATAAATCAAAGTGGTTGGCTGCCTAGGTGTCCATTCAAAATTTTGCTCATTTAAGCTGTACATTATAAAGGAAGTTTTGAGCATTTCAATAATTCCTAGGAGAGTCACTTTCTAGTTAAGGTACAAGTAATTTAGATTCTAATATGAGTCAAATCATTGGGGGAAATCCTCTCTGAAAGTCAAGCTTGACCATGAGCACTGCTTTTAAGGCCTTATTAGAGGTAGGCCTGCGTTGTTTAAACCTGTCCTATATATACCTTGAATGCAAATTTATTTTTTAGGTATTCAAAGGAATTTTTAAAAATTTTCATGAAAGCAAACTTGGAGAACTTTGGAAAATATTTATAACTGAGTCCAAGTTTGTGAAATTCTTCTTGCTTTAAGCCTCATTTATGCACTTCTAACTCAACATTAATGGCCACCTTGAGAGATGGGGTGTTGGAAGAGTGAATTTTTGAGTCCGATGTTGGGCATCACTTCCTGCTTTTAGCCCGATCCTCAAGAAGAGGCTTTCAAATCTCATGCTTGCAAATTAGAAACATCACCAACCAGGCTAAATAACAAACAAGATTTTCAAGAAATATTTTCTAAACAGACGGCCAAATTCACTGACGGATTAAAAAAATGGTGGCTATGCTTTTCTCTTTCATTATTTGATCAACTTATCCAGATATATTATTCAGTACTCTCAGTAGTAAAATTCTTGAAGCATCTTTTTAGCTGCTAATATTTTGTATTTTCTTGCATTTTTTAATCTATGATTAATGAACAAAGCATGTACACACAATTCCTTTAAAATAAATAAAGTGTGTACGGGAGTTTTAGAGACTCCAGAGATTTTCATGTAATTGAGCTTTGAAAAGAGCGCTTTAGAAGTCAAACCTTGGACTCAGTTTGTAGCGAGGGGACTATAAGCTCTCTAGTAAAGAGATAAAAATGGAAAAAAAGAAAATCCTTTTTATATAAAGAGGACTCAAGTCAGTCCAAAAAGTGATATTTCTTTCTTGAATCGAGTAACTCAATATTCATAAGAGACATATCTCCTTCCACCCCCGTGACCCTCATACATATATCCTGCTTTTTAGCCCTAGCAGTGAACTCTACTATAATTAACTCTTTTTATGTCTGTGTGAAATTAGTCAATTCTGAAATGGACTCCAGGCCTCTGGGTCCTCACCTCTCTTCCACGGAATTACTGAGGGACTATGCACTACTATGCCATGAAGGAAGAATCTAAAGGCCAATTTATTAACCTGTGTCTACATATATCTTGTTATTCTTTGCAAGTCTTAATGCTAACCAGTCGCTTCAAGTTTTATATGATGTAATATGGTACATGTAAATAAAGCAGGGTTCTTGAAACAAAATCATAAAAGTAGCATATTGCAATCAAAGAGCAGATGTTTTGTGATGTCAAGCTGAATATTTATGGTCTTGCTTTAAGCCAATCACTGAAACTGACAACTTATCACAAATTACTTGACTATCTAAAGAAAGCAATTTCATTAGAAAGATGTTGAAAACTTTGATTGCAAACAAACAAATAAATAGTAAACAGGTTTTTATTCTAAAGAAAAGGAAAGAAACCCAATACAAGACTGAGGTAGAAAAACTCTACAAATATATTCAAGAGTTTCTGATTAGTAATGACTAGTGACCCGTAGCAACTAGCTTAGACATCTAGGTTGTGCTAAGTACTTCAATTTACCTGAAAGTTGAAAAAATTACTCAATTTGGTTCTTGCTAATTTAAATTCTCAATCAAAATAACTTCAGTGATTAAATTTGATATATTAAAAAAAAGTTTAATGAACATCTTATTTGTTAGTTGTTTTTGGAAGTATTTCCAGTTTATTCTGGCTCTTTTATAGAAGAGCTCAGAAAGGAACTTGAGAATTTTTTTTATGTTAGAAAAATACATCACTCTTGCTGTTTTTAAAATGAGGCAGAAGAGATACTATTGTTCACCATGTTTCTCTTATTTTAAGCTTTAGAAGTTCATAATTGAGTAGAACCATAAACAAGGTCACTTAAGTGAAACTTGAGCCCCCTATACAACTCCCCTAACATGTTATTCTGTCTCTATTAGAGTATTCCAGTAACCTGTTAGCCTGATTCATCTTTAGAGAGTTGTATCATTCACAAGTTCATTCACTTAGATTTTTAATTGAGTGCCTACTATATGACATACATAGTCCTAAGAAATAGAGATACATATTGAACCAAACAAACACAATCCCTGTCCATGTGGAATGTATAGACTGTTTTTTTAATATGATGTCAAATTCTACCTCTTTCTAACATCTATCTTTTGTTATCAGTTTTCATCATATCCACCTTCTACTCCTATCATCTGCAAACTTAACCAGGCCTTCTTTTGTAAAGTGATTTATAAACTGATCATCTTTACATCAAATCTGATAAAATAAAAACAGTGTTGAAGGTGAAAATTTGAGCTAGCAGTGGTATAGGTTACCTATAAAACATTTCAGCTAAAACATGCAGGATTCTGAATCATTAAAACAGATGCACTGAAAGTTTTACCATTTCCTTCCTCAGGCCCCTGTCTCTGAGCTTGCTTCATTAAAGCTCAGCGAGTAAAACTGACTGACAAATAAAGCAATGTAAATGCAAATACCTGAATCTGCAATCGGGCAGCTCCTTCAGAAGCAAAGTGATGGCTCTGTAAATATAATACTAAATAAATACTTGCTCATGTTTTGAGAATTACCTACAAAAAAACCCATTATTTTGTCTTTAGAAATATTTTATTGTAGCTTTATAGTCACCAACGTTATTTTTTAAAAAGGACATAAAACAGACATCAATTATCTGTAGGTTAGATATGAGAAGGAATTCAGCATACAATCTCATGCACCAGAAGACCAACTATTCTTTGAACCAAACCTTCCACCACCAATAATGGAACGCCAGCCATATTTTCTTAATTGGCTCATGAATATGTTAAAGAGACTAGAGTTACGATCCTTTGCATATTTATTAATTCTATGTTTTTCTATTTATCTAGAAAGATTAACTTTGACACAGAAAGAACTTATATTGACGACTTTTTTTTAATATACAAAAAACCATGTTTTATGTCTCAATTTACCCTCTTCATGGTGTATAAAGAATAATTAATGATTTTAACATTCCAAAAAATGGTAGATGGGTTATTTCCAGACCTGCTCTTTATTTCATATTAATGCAAAATCTCCTTTTCAATATTTCTAAATGTTACTCTACCTTGTCAAGGAGATCCAAATGTAACAGCCATTATACAAAATATTCTCTGTCATTGTTTTCATCATAAATGAAAGCATCCGTTTTATTAGCATAATCCTCTATCAACACTCTGGTGCTAAATATCTTCTAGTTGATAAGTATTGGCAAAAGGCATCATCTGAATAGGAGGAGGAGAATGTTGTCTGAAATCTCTTTATTTCTGTTACAATGACCATCTTATTGGTTTCTGACCAGGAAGAGCCAGAATAGGTATGGTAACACTTGCTATCCTGAAACAGAAGGGCAGGCCCAAATCATGAGGACAATTTAGTTAGTGATGGAAGAAAAAGCAAAAACGAGAGAAAAATTTCCATGCATGACCAGACCTAAGTGGGGAATTGTGTCAACCAAGGAATTCTTTGCTCTGTGATTATTCTTCACTCCCAAGCACTGTTGCCATGGCCAGCTATCAGAATTAAAGGACTGTTTCTTGAGGTATAGTCCTACTTATCCTACTTAGTATGAATCATTGGGAAACTGGCCTGTTCCTATATTAGAATCACATTTTTCGCTACTAGTAAGTGAGACATGGAAATCATCTGTCACTACTGTGCACCAGCACAGTGCTTCTCAACCTTTATTCCAGTCATGGGCATTCTTGAAAATCAGACAAAAAATATAAACCTTCTTCTTAGAAAAGTACACATGCATGCACACACACACACACATACGAATTTTTGTAAACAATTTGAAAGGATTCACACACTTCCTGACACCCAGCCATGATTCTCTCTGGGGCCATAGATTCCGGGTTAAGAATCTCCTACACTAGAGAAGAGGGAAGTAGCTTTTGTCAGTGTACTCCGTGTGTCAGATATTATAATAGACACTTTATATGCACTGTATAACAATAACCCCATGAGTTAGCTTTATTGTCCCCATTTTTTAAATGAGTTGGTAAGCATCAAAGGCTTGTCCATGGTTAAGCAACACATAACTGAAGACCTCAGAACACTAGATAGTCTGTTCATAGGTACTTATTGCCACATTCTCTCGTTCTCCTTTTTGTTTTCCACTCTGTGTAGCTAATATTCCAAACTGTGTTGAGTACAGATTCCTGGCTCCCAGCTCCCTAGAGTATTATTTGGTTTCCCTTTGTCCTAACCCAGGCCAATATTTACTCATCTTCTTCTTCCCAGTGGGAGCTCCTATTATGCTTCATGGCTGGCCTTCTGTGCCATTCTATCTCTACTTTCCCCAGCTGCTCAGAAGCTGAATCTTCTGACATACAACATCCAAACCCTCAGTTACCCTCCCCCCACCAATAACCCCTACAGGTTTAGTCTCACATCTGTTCCTGAGCCAATACTAATTGAGGCAGGGAGTAGACCTTGGTGTAGTGAGTCTTGGAATTAAATTACTTTAACAAGATCTACTGATCTAGCCTCCAACAGCTAGGCCCCAAGTGTCTATTTCTGTCAACCAGATGAGAAATCCAATGTGTCTAGTGTATGTCTTTGTGTGCCTCTGTAGTTTTCATTTCATGGTATTCCATTTGACAGCGTTTGAGGACTTTTACTATATTGGAAATTAAATAAAAGAGAATATGGCTTGAGAGTTAAAATGTTAGGTAGTAAGCCAGAGTAGAGATAACCAAAGTCATGGTAAAGGTAAAGAATGGTTCCATGCTAACAGGATTTGATTGTAACTTGGTTGTCCATATAAATTTATTTAAATAAAGAGTGTGTCTATCAAAGTAAGGATAGAAATATAGAAAAAGGAGAGTTGCAGAAGATAAATTTTGACAATGCTAATCCAAGAATAGTCAAGGGAATGTATGCCCCTAAATACCCCTTTGAAACTCAAATGATTCCTTCACAAGAAAGCATCCTTCTCATGAAGAGAGATGCAAGGAACTGTAGGCAGTGAACACAGCATGTTCTGGATCCATTCAAAAAAGAATATTTTTATGGTGAAGTGGATGTGTTTTATGTTATCTTAGCCTAATGTCATTAAACAATTTATATATCAAATCACCCCTGTACTGATTCCATGCTTACCCAGTTACCATCTACTTATGATTCGATTTTCCATTTAGTCCTTTCTACAGGCAAACATTAATTGCTCATATAGATGATAAATATCATTGGGGTCTAGGGCAGTGATTTTTCAAGATCACTTAATAAAGTGATCTTTGAATATTATTTGATTTTTCTTAAAGCCAGACTGTAGCTGAACACTTGCTAATGCAAGTGGTCTGCTCAGAGTGGCAGTTAGATTTCTCTCTGAATATTTTCAAGCCAGGATTTACATGTCTTCCCTGGTCTTGGGTGCGTTTTAGTTAGGGTCTTTCAGTCTCTCATCACCTGTTTGTCTAACCACCATTAAGAAGGGGAGATTGCACGTTTATTGCAGAGGACAGATCCTCTGAGGTGATTTACCTAATTGAGGCAGTTCCCAGGAAGGCCTACCCAACACCAGGCGGCCCTCCCTTTATGGCACCAATTTCATCCTTCTGAATAGATTCTTAGTGTCTGCTCTAAGATAGGGCTAGGTTTCTCTTTGCTCCCAACTCTTTAGTCAGTCTAGTTCCATGGCTTATTATGTATCCAATCCTTCGCTCTGCCACAAACTCTAGCCATTTGGATGATATCCAGGTGCCTAGAAACAAAGCTTTGGCTTGACTGTGAATGGATGATAAAACTGCCTAGTGTCTGGCTCATGGACTGTGCTATAGCCTGTCCCCCTCTTCTTGGACGGACTCCTGGCTGAGGGCCGTTAATATAGAGAAAAAACTGCACATGTTGCCTCCTGGCCACCTAGTGTTTGATGACCACCTGGATCTGTCCCTCTGGTGTCCAATGTTACTAGGGAGGTGAGCAGACACTAATACTGACCTCTTCTATGCCTGAAATTTCTATATCTTCTGAAAATTTTCCTTTGACTGTTCTCATCAAAGCCAGAACCTATGGTTAGATTAGTTTTTCCAACTTTCTTCTTTTGGTTCCAGTTTTTTTTTCTTTTCTGATGGTCTTAAAGGTTAGGCTGAAAAATAGGTACTTAAGTTGTGTCATGTGGGCAGAGGAGGCTATGACCTCCAAAGATTAATAGTCTAGAGAGCACAGAATGAATTGAAAAGGGATTTTTAGATGGGGACCAGATAGTCTAAAACAGATATCTGATTCTTGCTTGTTTTATAAATAAAGTTTAATTGGGACACATCCACGCTAATTCATTTATGTATTTTCTATGGGGACTTTTGCTCTACCACAGAGGAGTTGAGCAGTTGTGACAGAGACCAGATAGTATGCAAAGCATGAACTATTTACTATCTGGCCCTTTACAGAAAAATTATGCAGACCCCCGTCTCGATGATGATTATGGAGACCTGGACTAATTAAGGGGTTAGCAATAAGAATGTAAGATGTACTTATGAGAGACATTGAAGAATTTTTATTGCAAGTTCCTGATAAATGCCTAAGAGGGTTTTATGTCCAAGTCTACCCGAGTATTACATTCAACTTTTTGAGTAATTTTGCCAGTATGAGCTACAGGCACCACCCCGCCCCCCAAAAAAAGAAAAAGAGAAACCTATGCTGATGCTCTACTTTGTTAGCAAATGGCAACTTATTACCTTTGAAATAATACCTATCTTTCATCTGAAACTCTATAATTTTGGGAATAAACAAGGTACCCAATACACTCAATGGTAAGTAAAGTGGAATGACGTGAAATGGTATGGCCAAAGAAATGTTTTATGTGTTTGCTGAAGTACAGCTTCAAGAAAAGTGGAAAAACTGTAGAATTCTGAGAAATAAGAGCAATGGATATGTCTGAATTCTCTAGAGCAAAAAATAAAAGCTAGAAGCATAGATAAACAGATAAGTAGGCATGTGGATAAATAGATAGATAGATAAGTAGATAGAATTTTATTATGTTAACTGAAGTTCTTCTCTATGCAATACAATCTATTTCTCTTTTTCCTGTAACCTTTCCTCTATTAATTCATTAAGATGCAGTGTCTCGGGGGAAAGATTACATTGAATATAGGGGACAAAATGTCAATACTTTGGCTTCTGAGTTCCAAAATAGACTCTTGAGACTCATAGCAGAGACATATTCTTGAAAGCCAGGGCTTTTGACCTGTAAGGGTCAGGATATTGTATTTCTAAAAGGCTAAGCCAGAGGACATCTAGTTGCTCCTATAACTGATAGTTCGGAAATGTAATAGGAACCTATCCCTGAACGCTAGGTAAGGGTTGCCCAAGCTGGGGGAGGGAGGAGAACTGAAGAGGATGTGACTTTATTTTAAAAACTTGTGTTGAGAAGCTGTCACGCCCCTAAGGTAACCTAGAACTGAGCTGCAAGTAGGTAGAGCTCTAGAACCTCCAACTATGCTTGGGGCAGGGAGGTGCCAGATATAGAAGGTACCTATGTCTGTTGTTTCAGAGAGTGACTGGAGAGTTGGTAAGCCTTGTAGAGAAGCCCTGTGTCCTGCGTGATCCCTACGACATCAACTAGCAATGGCCACAGAGTTACCTGTGCAGATAGGTTTCAGGCAACACCACAGAGTTTTAGGAGAGTAGCCAGATGTCTTCCATATGCCTCAAACAGCATGTGGATATAACTGAGAGGGAGCTGGAGAATCAACAGCCCTTGTTGTTAGAAAGAGGAGGATGTAGAAGGCGTGGTCTAATGGAGGGAGAATAGACGGCGTATAGGATGTCTCGTTAAAGCCCAACAAGAATAAATGCAAAGACGAATGTAGTTGAAGAAATGATATGGGAGAGGACCCAGATCCCCCTCAGGGTGGTACTGCTTGAGCTGAACCAAAACTTGGATACAATTCTAGAGATAAAGGAGAAGGGAGAAAACCAAATTGACTGAAAAATTATAATTTGTCTGAGAAAATACTGCATTGACTCTAAAAACGCTGACTGGAATAAGTTTACACTGAATTGAATAAGATGAAGTTCTTGCCAGTAGACAAAATTATTATCTTAATATGAGAAATAATATTTTATAAATATATAGCAGAGATTTTTATACTCAATATTTGTACTCACCATTTTTATATCAAGAGAATTTTCAAAAGTTGTTTGCCTTCATAATTTCAAAAAAATTATGATCATTTTCTTTTTTGTATATATTGTGTTACACTTAATACATTTTTACAATAGACACTTATTATTTTAATAAATATGAGCACTGATATGTTTCAGAAGAAATGGGTAGGCTTTAAAGACCCCCCCCCCAAAAAAAAGTGTGCACAGATTGTACAAAGGGAATTTTGGTCACGTCTATACACATAAACACTACTCTCATTTGTGGCTACATTCTGGAAAAGGAATAGTGTCTCTCTTTCTTTGAGTGTACACACATGAAAGTGTCTCTTTCAATCCAGCAGGATAATGGGGATACCCTGAGAGAGCACGTACAGCAACCTGGAGAAAGAAAGCTGGTATAACAAAAGTGTGTTTGTTATTGCTACTATTTGGTCATCCAAGGTGATTAATGAGATACAGAGAGAGAGGGAGAGAGAGAAGGTGGGGGTATAACACAATCAGCTTGAGAGGTAAATTGCACAAGTTCTCCCCGCTCCCCCGAGTGCTCTTGCTGTCACAGAGGACACCTTGACACACCAAATAAATTGTCCTGATGAATCATCTCATTGCCTGTTTTTTAGTGTCAAAAACAACTATGAACAAAACCAAAATCTCACTTTAACATTTTGCAGAAGAGTCATACCTTTAATATTCTCATGAAAAAAAGAAAAGAACCTTGAAACTGAGCTAGAGTCTCTTTTATGGCTCAATAGGGAACTGTTTTCCCAATAAGCATAAAATGCCTTTATCAATATTATCAATATTAATTTTCTAGGTTATTGATGATGACGTGAAAAATTTTTTATTACAATGAGTAAAAATATTTTAAGGACAAATTTTTTTGGGGCTGAAGTGAAACTGTTCATATAGAACACTCGGCAGCACATTCAGAGTGCTGTTTGCTAAAATCTAATTTTGCTCTTTTTAAGTTGATTTAATAATACATTTATTAGAATAATTTAGTGACAAATAGTGACATATAACATGTGTTTTATGCTAATTTATTAAAAATCAAAATCAAGTGTGTGTCTGTGTGGGGGGGCACTAGATAATTCATTGGCATATATTTGTAAATATCCTGGGAGGTAGAGAGGTTTATTCTTGTTGAAAAATAGGAGACCCAAGAAATGCATATATCAGTTATCATAAAACTAAATGAAAAGAAGCTGGAATTGAGATGTTTTTCTTCCTTCTACTCAGATGCATATTTCAGGTATAATTATTACCCAAAGGGGCTACATTACATGGCTGATTTAGGATAGCTAAGCTAAAAGAATTTTATACTTCTAAGTTCAATAGGAATAGGCAATGACAATTTATGTCTTTACTGCCAAAGAAACAAGGAGCTTTAGGAAGAGGATTAAATGTAATGATGGTTTAAAATTTTTCAGTATTACTAATAAAATTGTTGAAATTGAAAACTAAGACTATATATAAAGGAACTTGCCTAAATTTTAGAAGTAAAATGCATAAAACTGGAGTTGGTAATTTATTTCTACCTTAACAAATTCATTGCTTGTCTTTTAATCAAACTATTTTTCCCTTTTCTTTTCCCTTATATTGCTAGACTTTCTATCTAATTTCCCATAGGTTGAAACTTATTGACAGGTGTGTATACGAATACAAATACCAGTGACATCCCACTAAATAAACGCTTTGGAAGTGCAATATTTGGCTATGCATATCAATAGTGTTTATTGAACAGTTCTGTACTTAACGTTTTGCTGTGTGTTATGAAATAAGTTTTTACATTTTCAATAACTAATCACTTGATCCTCAAAATAGCTCTGTCAGTTAGGGAGTTGGGTGTTATTGCCATTTGATAGATGAGGAAACTGGGGCCCAGAGTTTTACACCTAGCTGATGTTAGAGCCAGGGCAAGGGGTTATATTGTCTTTCAGGGAGAGAAGAAATTTAAGAGAGAGACTGATGCTTACTAAAAGCTGAAGAACAAATTATAAAACCACATCCTGGTAATGTCTAGAGGTGGAAGAGTAAAATTATTCTGGGTGCCTTTCAGACAACTGTATCATTAAAATAGATTTCCAGACATTCTTATTTCGTCAAAATGGTGGATGAGTGGAGAAGATTTGCCAGGGTAGGTTCTGAGTATTTGAAAAATTCTAAGCTTGAAAAGCTGCTCCATTTGTCATCTTTAAGTATATAGACAGATCTCACCCCTGCTTAAAAAAAAAAATCTTGGCCCTGGAAAAAAATAATTTATTATATTTGAGTGTTTCCTTTAAGATACAATTCAAGTGCTATTTCAAGGGCATCTACTTTCTCATTCATCAAGGATTTGTTAAGCATCTATAATACACCTACAATAGACCAGAAATTGTCAGAACCTTGGGATAGAGCACAGCCCAATAGAAAAGCAATCAATGCCTTCATAGTACTTAAAAGTGGGGAAGATCAATATTATGCAAATAAATTATTGAATTAATACATAATTAGAAAGTATAACCTTAATTGAAGAAAATGAAAGAGTGGGATGATTTAGGCAGCTGACTTAGATTCAGGATCAGTAACGGTCCCCTGAGAAAGTGATATTAAATTTAAGACCTGAAGGAAAGTTAGGAATTAGGCTAAGTGGGGAAAAGAATTCCCGGATAGAGCATGAGATGAGGCTGGAGATAGAGGCAGCACGAAATCTCTGACAAATTTGATCTTTCTTCCTTGGGAAAGTGGAGAAGAATTTTAAATGGGCAGTTGCAAGGTTAAATTAGCATTTGTAGTTAATTTAACTGCTGGAAGGAAAATGAATTGAAGGAAAATAAAAGAAGATGCATGGAGTCTGAATCAGAGATTATGCTGAGTTGGACTGAGCCATGGTTGGTGAGCATGAACATATTTGACATACATCTATCTATCCAAAAAATGAGCACTGCATGGACAAATACTAATTATCATTATTTGGCCAAGCTTATGTTCTTGTTAATTTGTAGCAGTATTTTAGACTAAAATCTATAATCTGAAGTATTAGTAGAATACTATTGTTCCTATAACTTTGCAGATCTGTTGCCAAAGTTAAGGAAAGTAGTCAAAAAGAAAATGCCAAGAAGCATGAACTTTTCAAAAACTCTGGGTGTCTGGCCTAGTGTTCAAAAGAAGTGTGTCCCAGATTTGCTCAGTTTTAAAGGCCCACAATAATTAGGTACCGAAAAACAACAGTTTTTCGGCCCCATCCTGCCGGAGTTCAGGAAGTCCAGTCTTTTACCAGTTTTATTCCCCAGGTGTTTTCTGAGTATCCCCTGGGAAAACTGACACATTTCTCAAATCTGTCCTGGTGGCTACTTGCCACTTTAACCAACCAAGGGTCTCTAGTCCACAGCATGGCTTTTGTGCCTGTCACCACGTGTGGTCTTGAGACTGGATTCTCTCAATAGGCTATAACTCCTTTCCCATCGCCTCCCTGCAGATTACATTCCGTGGCCTCAGATTCCCCAGGGTGATAAGTGAGTCTATAATCCTTAAGAAGATTTTTCTAAAGGTTTGGGGATAACAGAAGGGATTTGCAATTCAGAGAGAACAAAGATGGAAACTATAAATAGCCCTTCTCAGTCTACAACTCAAGCTTCCCCAGCAGGGACCACCCTTTCTCTCCAGCCTGTCGTCTGCAGCCTGGGTACCTGAAGGTACAGAAGTCTTTTTATTACTCCCTCACCAGGAGTCCACTTCCAGCCACCAGAGAGAAATGCATGCTTCTTTTTTTTTAAACGGTTTTATTTTTTATTTATTTATTTTTTTTGAGCAATGTTGGCCCTGAGCTAACATCTATTAATAGCCAATCTTCCTCTTTTTCTTTTTTCTCCCCAAAACCCCAGTACATAGTTGTATTTCCTAGTTGTAGGTCCTTTTAGCATGGCTTGATGAGCCGTGAATAGGTCTGTGCTCAGGATCCAAACCTATGAACTCCAGGCCACTGGAACGAAAGGTGCAAACTTAACCGCTATGCCCCAGGCCGGCCTGAGTTTCTTAGTGAAATATACCTGCAGGCCTATAACTTCATCCCCAGAGAAGGCCATCTTACTCTTATTTTGCAGAGGATTTTAGCCTCTTGATCTTGGGTCTGTCCATCACAGGGTAGGATTTGTGCTTTACATTTGCCAAGGCAAAAAAATCATAAAGTGATTACTCCCTGAACAAAACAATAATTGCCCACCAGCATAGTTTCAACCTTTAGAGAAACAGACACCTGGTCACAGTGTCAAAAATGTTTGGGTCTCTGTTAGATTCCTAGGGGTGCCGTAACAAAGTACCACAAACTGAGTGTCTTAAATAACACAAGTTGATTGTGTCACAATTCTGGAGACAATAAATGAAATTCTAGAAGTCTGAGATGGAGGTGTCAGCAGGGTTGGTTCCTTCTGAGGGCTGTGAGGAAGAATCTGTTCCATTCCTCTCCCCATGCTTCTGGTGCTTTGTGGGCAATCTTTGGCTTTCCTTGGTTGTAGAAACATCACCCCATCTCTGTCTTCATCTTCATATGGTGTTCTTCATGAATGTCTTCACGTCGTCTTCCCTCTATGCTTGTCTCTGTGTCTAAATTTCCCCTTTTTATAAAGACACCAATCATAGTGGATTAGGGGCCCACCCTTTTCTAGTAAGGGCCTCATCCTAGTTCAACTAATTACATCTGCAACTATCTTATTTTAGACAAGTTCACATTCTGAGGTACTAGAGGTTAGGACATAAAATTATGTATTTTAGGGGGGAACAAAATTCAAACCATAACAGATTCTTACCTCAATTGGAGTGCCTAGAGGAGGAGATATTTTGAATCATATCACTTTACACATTGATTTGATCAACAAATCACTAGGAACCAAGCCTTTAGTGTACTTGGACTGGAGGGAAGGGGAAGCTGGGCGAAGCTGCCTGCCCCTTCCATAAAGAAGTCAGCAAAGTAGTCCTTGCAGTTGAGGAGGAGGGTTATCAGCCATACTCGGTGGAGTTATCCCAAGTTTAGTCCTTTTTTTCCATCTAATAACCTCATTGTTTTATTTTGGACCATGAAAGCCTTATGCAATTGTTACCACACAAAGGGCACGCTCTGCTCGCTGCGAGACAAAAGCCAATCGTCAAGAGGCAAAATGGTGGAAAAGAAGGCGCAGTTCATTACAGCTTGCTAGCAAGGGGGAAGATGGCTGACTAATGTCTCAAAGAACCATCTTAAGGGGGCACAAAATCTTACAGCAGTTATATAGGCCATTGGGTTATAGGGGAGGGGGTTAGGAACATTGACCTTCTAGTGTTATGGACCGGGAGTGCCACACCAGATCTTGCAGTTTTCACTGATGATGGCTATCAGCATAGACTCTCTGTCTGGGGGTCATCACATTCCTAAGGAACTCAAAAGAACAAAGTTATCATCTTATCACAGCTGGGAGGTACATGCACAAGCAGGGGTCGTAAAATCTACAGAGCAGTTAGATCTCCTGGAGGGTGCATATCCAGCTGGGTTAGTTTGTCAGAGGTCATTCAAAGTTACAATAGGGCTTCTTTTTAATAGTATGGCTTCCCTCATGTCAACCTTGTCTTGAGCTGGTATCACAATCATTGTAGAATATGTAGAAAATATAGGTAATTGTAGAGGAGGAAAAAGAAAAGCCATAACCCCAATACCTAAATACCCATTAAAAATTGAATCATCTTGTTTATTAAAAATTGAAATTATCTTATACAAAAAGTTTTATATTTAAAATTATAATTATAATTTAAAATATAATTATAATTATATAAACTATAATATAATTATAATTTAAAAATATAATATTTTTCAATACTATTTTTTTTAATGACTGCATGGTATTTTGTTAATGGATACATTATAATTTATTTAGCCATTCTTCTCTGATTGGTTATTTAGATGATTTCTGTATTAATATTAAACATAATATGGCAATGAATATTTTTGTATGCATATCTTGTGTACATCTCTAATTATTTCTCTGTGTAGATTCCTAGAAGTAGAGTTACAGGTCTACTAAAAATTGAAATTACCCTGTATCAACAGTTTTATATTCTGCTTTTTTGTCTTAACATTATATTATGAACATTTAAAAATATAATATTTTTCAATACTATTTTTTTAGCCTTAGATTTGTACTGCAGATATAACCACCCAAAAGTGTGATTTATGTGTTGTACTATGTCAAAAAATACTCATTTTGCTGATACCTTGTCAACATTGGACAGAGAGTAACATGAATTCCAAATTGAGGGGTAAAATATCTCGTTTTATTTGCTTCTTTTCCTTTTTATGATGATGTCGAACTTTATTTTTGGACATTCACATTTCTGTTTGTGTGAACTGCCTTTTCGTGTTTTTTGTCTGTTTTTCATTCAGGATTTTTATTATTGTTTTTTTTTTTTCTACTGATTTGTGAAAGCTCTGTTTCAGTCATATATGACTCAACGTATTTTTTCCCAGGATAAAAAAACAATTTTTATGCTGTTGACTATGCCAGTCCTTTCCTTTGTGGTTTCTATCTTTGATTTTATGCCTTGAAATTGCTCTCTCAACCCAATAGCATATAAAAATTCATCTATATTTTCTTGTTTTAGGTTTGTTTTTTTAAAATTTTTACACATTTGATTCTTTAGGGTGTCTGGAATTCATTTTTGTGCGTGGAACAAGGAAAGGACCACATCTATTTCTTTTACATATGTTTATACAGTTGCCCCAACACGTAATTCTCCTTCTCCCTACAACTTGAAATGCCATTTTTATCATATACCAAATTCTTAATCTCTCAGAGTTGGGTTTTGGGTTCTGGATTCTATTCCATGGAGTGATTTTTCAAGGTGTCTCATTTTTTATTTTATTTTTATATCTTAATATAGATATAAATATTTGAAAAAAGCATTTCCCTGTTTCTCGCAGCAACCTTGATATGAAAGACTAACTTAGACTAAGTTCTCTGGTGTTTGCTTATTCCCGAGGAAGCTCTGACACTGGGCTGCCTTTCAGCTTTTAGAAGGTTGAGGTAATGGAGTGGGCAGCCTGAGTGCAGGCAATGAGGGTGCACATTGACCGTAGAGAATCTACAAACAAAAAAATAACTGATAAACTTTGATCTGCTTTTTATTATCCCCATGTACCAGAAAGTTTAAACGATGTTAATGATAAAATATGCCTCTCCTAAAAATCTTTTGTGGGTTTATGTTCTAAACAATTGCCAAGGTTATGGTTGAGTTTTAATAACATATGTGTGGCTTCAAATTAGTACATTTTAAAATTACTTATCACTGAATAAATATTATATTCCCTATGGAATTCAGAGAACTCCAAATTATACAGTTGGCTCCTAAGACAGAGATTGGCTATATGAGCTTGTTTGAAGAATAAACTTGTAAAGGTTCCCAATCACTTGAGCTTGCTTGGGGAGCCGTTTTCCAACTCCTGAGGAACTAGATATTCCTGCATTTAAGTACATAGTAGATACGAAATGAACAAGAGAGCACAGTGATCGTAAATTGGAAGAAACAGAACGTGATGAATTTTCTAGTGAACCTATTTTAGTGGAAATTTTTTGACTGTAGAGAGATTTGAGAGCTACTAGAATCAATTCTGAAGGAAAAAAGACAAGGGCGGTATTGCAAGTTCTGGAATTTATTGTAAAATGAGATTTTTATAAATATCTGCAAAACTTAGCTGTACGTTTAAGATTTCCCCTATATGTATATCTGTTCCTTCCTTTGAAAAAATGTTTTGAAATTAAAATTAATATAAATAGATTTGATTAACCATGAACATCTATAGGTTAACAAGGCTGTGCTCTCTATGAATGTGATTATGTGATGAAAAAATGGTTTTGAAGATGTCGTTTACTAATTTGTAGATGTTAAGGTCTGTTACTGCTTTTACTCATTACTGATACAGATCAATATGTAGGTTTATGTTTTATTTCCATTTATAAATGTTACTCCATTACTTATTTTCCTTTTTGGTGTTATAATATTTATTTGATTTTAATTAATTAGTTTATTTTTTCTGGGAACATTTATATGGCAAAGTTAATACAGGGAAATTTTCAATATCTGATTTTTTCCTAGTCATTATTGTAATTTGCATCATATCATGATTATTACTAAAAATAATTTTGTTGCATAGAAGAGAGGATATTAAAAAGTACTCTGCTCCAAGTTTTAAATATGCTGGGTGCAACTGTCCCTAGGTAGCAGTCCTTTCTGGAGGAAACTCTTTCCCATTGTCCGTGTGTCTGGCCATCATCTCAGAGAGGAGCCTCTACTGCTTCTATATGATTTGTACCTGCACTGTGGCCTGCCCTCACCCCCTGGTTTAGAGGATGTGGAGATATTCTGCAGTGTCTCTTCTACTAACTTCCCAGGTGTGTTAGTTGGCCAATGATGCCTCCTTCAAGTCATCCTAAACATATCAAAGTTTCTGGTATATAGATGGCATTCTTCCTAGTTGCCACGCTATTGTACATTTCTACCACCCTTCTCCCAATTTTACATTTTGAAGGTTGGTCCCATGGCATTACCTTTCCAGTGTCTTATCTGAACGTCAAGCACTGACCATTAACAACAGAAAAGAGGGAACAGAGGGGATAGCAAGAGACCATTTCCAATGTAAGATGTGACCAGGTAACTCAATGTGCTTTTCTTGGACACAGGTGGGTGGGCGAAGAGGGAGTGCCCTTCCGAGGGGTAAAGAGAAGGTAGCTCATCCTCTGCAATGATGCTTAAGACTCCTGTGTTATTTCTATCTCTGGTAATAAGAATTCTGGCTTTGAAACGAGTGGTTGGAATGCATTTTCTTTGATGAAATAAGCACAGAATTTTAGAGCTAAAGCTTGCAGTCTAAGCTCTTCATTTTAAAGATGAAAAAATTAAGTCCCAGAGGAACCAAGTCACTTGAGTTAATTCCTCAAAGTAGTTAGTGGCAGGATTGGAATCAGAGCTCAGATCTACTGACTCCCAATTAACCATATTTTCTAATAGAGATATTGTTGTGCTGGTTTTGACATCACTCTTAACCTTTCTCCACAATTCCTGCCTCCCAGTTGTTGTGAGGATTAGATACGATAATATATGTTAAAAATGTGCCTGAAGCTTTTAAAGCCCTAAAAAACCCTGCAGCCTTACTGTTATTCTAATAAATGCTCCAAATGATAGAGGTTTTAAAAAGGATGTAAATCGTGCCTTTTTGTTCCCTTCTGTATGGAATACAGGCTTTTTTTCTTTTAGAGCGATATTGACATACTTCTGCTCCAATGAACCAATGTTCCTACTCAAATGACTTCTTTGGCAGGAACAAAAATTAACATGTTAATGCAAAAAAAGACATGAGAAGAGATTGACACGGGGAACGGCAGCATGTCTTAAAAGTTATCAAGAGTCAAATGCCAGTGCCTCATTTTTATTTTAGAAGAAAGCATTGAGCGTGTATATAATAAACTTAAATATACAGGCAATTGCTCATGATCACAAGCATAACCTCTCCCCTTCTTCCTTTTACTTATCTACTTGGTGATTTGCTAGTCTTTTCATTAGTTTCTGCTTTATTCATTCATTCCTTCCCTCAAATAAATATTTATTGAAACAGTATTATGTGCCTACTCTGTGGCTACAACAATGAAATGTGTGTAAGCACAGTCTAGAGAGAGAAATAGAGGCAATTTAACTAAATTATGAAAAGAATTAGGTCAGAAGAACTAAGGTGTTAGAGAAGCAAGGAAAATAAAATTTAGTAAAACTTGGTACATTCAGATCTGCTGAAAAGTAGCAATTCTGTTAAAAGTATTTGTTGAGGGATTCAAGTGAAACTGAAAGTTTAAAAATCATTTTTGAAGTCTAGCAACTCAAAGTTTTTAGTCTATCCTGACTGAGCATAATTGAGAAATGGCTACTTTTTTGAACTCATTTGAAATTTCTTCTCTCAGTGATTCTTCACTTTGTGAATGTGATTCCCGTTTCTTTGATTTGAGATATAATGAATAAAGAGCTGGATTCTAAATATATTAGGATTTGAGGGTTCATAAAACATTTTCCACTACTAAAATCTTATCTACTGAAACTGAGAGGCTTGGGTTGGAGTCTTTGGATGTACCAGCAATATGATCAGTGGTCAACAGTGACATGAGAGGCAAAGACCGTCAACAGGTAGGGATTTGGAAATAAGGGAACTATGAATGCATTGGAGATAGGCAGAGTAGAGACAGGTGGTAGAAAGCATTTTTATAAGGACTCGTTTTATTAAAATGTGATTTTGACCGATATGCTAAACTGGTTCATTGTTCCTGGAGTTAGTATATAAAATATCTTTCCAGCTGGTTAAGAAATAAGAAAAAGCAAATAATAAGTGTTATTATTCTCAATTGTAAGAATGAGGACCAGAGGGGAATTATTGTGTAATACTCAATTATGAACTCATAAAAAGGGAATAATTTGGTGATGAACACATAATTCCTTTCTGTGGGTGAACTCCAGTAATAAATTCTGAGGACATACAACCTTAATGTAGATGAATAAGAAATGGCAAAAAGTAACCGAGAATAAAAATTAACAGGGAAGAATTAGAAATGCAACAGAATAAAGGCAGGAGAGGGAGGAATGAGTGAAATTAAGGAAAGAGAAATAAAAGTGCTCAAAAGCTGTCAGATGGTCCCATCATGTACAATATATATGAACAAAGTCAGCAGTGAAGACAATATGAACACTGAGAGACTGGAGAATATTTTATTTCCTGTGGACAAGGAAAATATAATGAATATGTTACTCATTTTTTAAAGATTCAACTGATATAACTACAGACTCCTGGAAATTAGTAAGACTTTCCCTAAATGAAAATGAAAATTTTGAAGTAAATTGAATAATGTTAATATATATTCAAGGATTTAGGCTACAGATTGAATCCTTGAGTCTGTCATAAGCCAAAGTAATATAGCAGAAGATAAGTGAGATTGAATTTACCATAGAACCTCAAATCTTATTATTTTGAGCTCTGTATGCAGACATAAGAAATAAAATTTGTTTGCCTGTTAAGGAGGCCTACTTCTTACATACTTGAAGAGCTTTATCATTTACTTTGTTGCTTCCTTGGTGATGGATGGAGAAGTTCAGAGAGACAGTGAGGAGAGTGTTTTCCATGCTCTTGACAGTCTGATTGTCTCTGATTTTCACCTGCCCACTTCCAATACACATAAACACACACAAGTCTATAAACTTCATTTTTCTCTTCCTGCAGATCTATATAGCTCTATCACTTTGCTAGATATAAAATAAAGATTATCATTCTAATAGATTTTGCACACAAATATTTAAAAGTATAGAGAATATATGAAAATAAGAACTACAGGTGACAATATATGCCAGTCACTTCCAAGTCCATGTATGTGTATTAAATTATGTCATTTTCACAACAATCTGTGAAGAAGGTGCTATTTTCAGATGAAGAAAGGGAAACAAAGAGAGGGAGGAGCTTGTTAAATGTCACACAACTGGCCTGATGTGGGACCAGATGCAAAACTAAGCCGTCTGATTTCAAATCATGTCACCATAATGCCTGTCTGATGTGGGTAAAAACTGATTGATGTATTTTTTCCCAGTTTTATTGAGATGTAATTGACATATAACATTTTATTAGTCTGAGGTGTACAACATAATGATTTGATACATGTATATATTCCGAGATGATTATATAAGTTTAGTTAACATCCATCACCCCACAAAGTTATAGTTTTTTTCTTGTGATGAGAACTTTTAAGATCTACTCTCTTAGCAACATTCAAATATACAATATAGTATTGTTAACTATAGTCACCATGCTGTACATTACATCCCCAGAACTTATTTATCTTATAACCAGAAGTTAGTATCTTTTGACCACCTTCACCTATTTTCCTTACCTCCCATCCCCTACCTCTGTCAACCACCAATCTGTTCTCTGTAACTATGAGTTCAGTTTTTTTAGATTCCACATACAAGTGAGATCATAGAGCATTTGTCTTTCTCTATCTGAGTTATTTCACTTATCATAATGACCTCAAGGTCCATCAATGTTGTTGCAAATGGCAGGATTTCCTTCTTTTATATGGCTGAATAATACTGAATGAAATATTGAAGAAAATATTTTTACATATATTTATCCATTAGTTTCAAATATGGAACAATGTAGAATCCTGTTTAATTTTGTTATTTGAAAAGAACTTAATTCTCTCTGCTAATTCAGTGCCTAGCTTTTTTTCCCCTATCTCTTATATCATTTCTTTATCTCTTTCAAAACCTGAAAATTTCTAATCTATTTTAGACATTCACCAAAGAGAGTTCATGAAAAATGTCTAATCTGGGGGCAGCCAGTCTGTATCACCTGGAACCAGGTTGCTTAGTTAGAATTATTGAAGTGGTGTCACACACAGTGTTTATTCTTTCATGTAAACAACAACAACAAAGTTCAAAGGAGATAGTCTGGAGAAAGCACAGAATCATTAGAGACCTAGCATCCTTCTATCTGTCTGCTCTCCTTTACTTTCATCTACAAGATAATTGTGCTGTATAAGATTGCTGCAGGAATACCATCTGCATCACTAGGGTAGAAAAAAGGAGAGAGAGAGAGAGAGAAAAGAAGAAGAAGGAGAAGGAGAAGCTTTATTTCCCATTTAAAGAACTTCCCTAGATAATCCACAGGGCACTTCCCCTTCTCATTCGACCAGAAATTAGTCACACGGCCACATCTAATTGCAAACAGTCTGGGAAATGTAGTCTTTTAACCGGAGACATCGCCACCCTGAATAAGACTGGAGTTTTGTTACTAAGGTGGATGATGAGAATGAAGTTGGTAGAAAGAACTAATAGCCTCTGCCATTGCGTTATAAAGAAATTATGGGACACCAGCATGCAATGAAAGAGGGCTGGGAATCAAAGCCCTGTTCGGAAATCCACTCTAAACGTAGAAGAGTAATGGGAGGCAACCCTGGGCTAGGGGACTGGATTGGGTTTATTTGGACTCATTTACAATGGATTAACTTGTTTAATTGTTGGGAGTCAACTTCTACCTAACGGGGCTTCTTATAGGTTGGATTTACACAGCAATAGCTACTTTAAAATTCTTTTAGGGATAAAAGAAAGCCCCACCTTAATTTTTCTAAGTCTGCTTTCTCTGAAATCAATCAGACATGGACTCAGCCCTCCCCTCTCTTCTCCTTAGAATATAACACAATGGCTTAGAGGCAAGGGAAGAACCTCCCTTCCTTTCTTTTTCCTTTGTCTTAAACCACCATCTCTGAGTTCCAAGGTACAGTAGAGATACAGCGCCAAAGAAATCTTTAGGTAATTACATTCCATTCTTTTCCTCTCACTTCAAACTATAGAAATGAAACTACCACCAGATAAGGACATTTTCATAAACACTTTACGTCTGTGTTCCAAGAGATGTTGATGAGAGAACATACGTACGCACAGCCATATTCACAAACATTTATAACCTCCAGCGACTATAAAGTCTCATCTGTTCTATAAAGAAAGGCTCTGTTCCCAGTGCCATTTGCCAGCGGACGCTGATCACTTGACAGTTACATTTAAAGGCAGCAGGCTCTTGACTCTGAATCCTATGCACTAAACACCTGTTCCCTGTCAGACACTGCAGCTGACATTTTTCCAGGAGACCTTGTAATTTTGTTTGGACAGTTCCTTGCTCCATGAACCACATAAAGAATAGTCACTGGATTGCCTGAGATTTCAACAGGCTCTAAGTTGAAAGCAGAGCCCTGCAAGGCTCTTGACATGTGAAAAGAGTCACAGGAAGGTCCAAGTTTACCAACAGATAAAGCATCTTTAGCTGAGTCACCCCTAGGCCTTCTGCCATGGTAGATCAGCACCCTCTAGTACTATTGTTGGCACATTATTGTGACATTGCATCCGTCTTTCAGATTCTTTTAAAAAACAACATTAAACATCTGGTTATACAAGTTATCCATATTTATTATAGTAAGATAGAAATGCATGAAAAAATCGCAAATTAAAAAATATACATTATCAGGAAGCACAAGCTGTAAAGGTAGCCTGCCACAGTTTTATAGATGCTGGTAGAAGACATGAGACTCCTAGGTCGGAAATAAAGGACGGTTTATTACAGCAATAGAGGATCAGCATGTTTTGAACCAGTTCCTGAGCCCTAATTCCCACAGGGTGACACAGAGAGCCCGATGGCACCTGTATACATAGTGGGTTGTGTTACAGGAGAGGAATGCTGAGCTTACGGGACTCAAATCTTTTCTTATGAGCAATAGCCTGCCTGAACTTTGCCTTGGAGGGAGACATTATCTTTATTAAACTGGACAGTAAAACAATATACTTTTTGCTCCAGAGGGAGACACTATCTCTATCTTCCCAGGCTGTTCACAATACAAACATTCTTCTAAGACAATCTGGAAGAAGGAGCAGTCAGTTCCTCTACTTGCAAAATAAGCAGAAATCTGAAAGATCCATGAAAAACTGTCTCCCAACATACATAAACGAACTCCTCAGAGAAAAACAACATTGGCATCTTGAAGCATATTTATAGACAAACACATATTTATTTTAAAAAGTTAAACCCTTTACTAATACTATGTTAAAACCTCAGTTTAAGAATGTATTGTGTCTTTTGCTCTATAATTTTATAGGAAATAGCGTTCCAAAATGTAGATTTATTATTTAAAAAAACAAAAAAAACCTCCTATTGTTGGGCATTTTTAAAAAATTTTTTAAATAATTTTATTTATTTCTTTTTCCCCCAAAGCCCCAGTAGATAGTTGTATGTCATAGCTGCACATCCTTCTAGTTGCTGTATGTGGGACGCGGCCTCAGCATGGCCGGAGAAGTGGTGCGTTGGTGCGTACCCGGGATCCGAACCCAGGCCGCCAGCAGTGGAGCGCACGCATTTAACCACTAAGCCACGGGGCCGGCCCCTGTTGGGCATTTTAAAAGTTTCTAAATTTTACTATTAAAAGAAATACCTAAAAATTTTTTTGTACATAAATTTTTGTGCACAGACATGATGGTTTCCTTAACATAAATTCTAAAAGTGGTGTTTCTGTGTAAATGTAATGGTTATTTTTGAGGCTTTTGATAAATATTGCTAAATTATTCTAAGAACAGGTTTTATCAATTTACACTCCCACCAACAATGTAGAAAGGAATTTTCCATTTTTGATAAGACATTTTAATTTGAAAAATCAAGCTAATATTAAAATATTAAAGTAGTATTTGTATGGGCTGGCCCCCTGGCATAGTGGTTGAGTTTGGTGCACTCCACTTCAGTGGCGCAGGTTTGCGGGTTTGAATCCTGGTCATGGACCTACACCACTTGTCAGCCATGCTGTGATGGCAACTCACATACAAAATAGAGGAAGATTGGCAGCAGATGTTAGCTCAGGGCAAATCTTTGTCAACAACAACAATAAAAAAGTAGTATTTGTGATTTCAATCATTAAATAAATGATTTAGGTTCATAAATAAACACAATTGAGTGCTAGTTTCCTTCCTTTCCTGAGTGTCCTGTCAAGATTCCCTTTGAATTAGTATTCAGAGTTCAGAATAACCAACTTCCTGCATCCAGCAAGCACTCAATTAGGAGAGGGCTAGGGATGCTGCTCCAAATCATCACCATGTTTATTTTAGCAAATAAAAGTAAATGCCAAGCTAGATCTTAAGCATAAGAAAACCAAAAGGAATAGGTCTCCTTCTCTACAGAATTTTGCAAGCTGGGGCTTACTGTGCATAAAACAAACTAAAAATAAACCTTGATGTACTGTTATACATTGTAATCTGAAAATGTACTTTGTGTACGGAATTAGTCAAAATAAAATATATTTACACACAGACACAAAATACAAAACATGCACACACACTCACAGGAAACAATCCAGTAAATGTTAGATTGCTTCATTTAAATCAGCATGTCTATAAAATTTTTCTAACAAATAACAAGCATTCATTTATTTGTCCATCAGTTTATTCACCCATTCAACAAGTATTTTTCAACTTTCCTTTCTTCTCTCTTCTCTTCCTCCCTTGTTTCCTTCCTTCCTTTCTCAATTCTAGTTGTTTCTATCAAGCCCTTGTTCCTCTAACTGAGATTTCTCAGGGAGCTTAATAGAGAACAGTTCTTTCCTAGCCCTTCAAGTTTAGAACCAATGGAGAGATAACCATAAGAGTCAGGCAAATGAGCATCAAGTTACACACTTCATTACTTATAAAGATCTCTGAAGAATGTGGCTTGAGATATGCTCACACTTTACCCTCAGAGTTACGTTTACTCACTCACTCAGTCTGTGCCAGAAAACCATAGGCTTTTCCAGCAGAGGTCTGCCCTAGAAAACTTAAGGCATAGAAGAGTGGAGAAAGGATGCTTCCTGGGGTCAAGCTGATGCTCAACGGGGTTGAGCTTGTAAACTCATTAATCAGAAGAGATATGTGGGCGAGGCCTGGAATGATCCTTTTTGGAAGTTCTTCCATGTGGATACGCAAGAGGAGGGAGCTGAGTGTTCTACCCTGATGCCCATGAGATATGAAAGCAGGGAAGGATTTGAGAGATCTCTTTAACCAATCTTCTCACTCACTGGAATAGAAAAAGAGGGAGAACAAATTGCCCAAGAACTCACAGTGAGGAAGAGTTAAAACCAGGATTAGATGCCAATTTTTGTGGCTGTCAGTACAATGATATTCTATTAAGTATCTGGCAACCTGGTAAAAATGAATCTGTATTTTAAAAGAATAGTCAAAATTCAGGCTTAGCAAAATGTTTGTTCCTTTTATTTCCCACCACTCAGGTGGGTTTTGTTGTTGTTGTTTATTAATAACGACTATTTTTTACACTTATGATTTACATTTAAGTATTTACATTTAAAGTGTGAATAATGTTTTTTTTTTTTTAATTCCTATCCAGTTTTTCAGAGAAGAAATTTATTTTACAAGGAACTTACGTGTGTATTATTTCGGAATACAATGCTTTAGGATTAATATAGATGAAACTTGGCCTGAGAAGGGAGAATGCAGGGTGAATCTCCAAGGCTAAATTCTACAGCTACGATCATTTTGATGAACTGACTCACTATTGTTTATACTTCGGTGGAGGAAGCTTAGAATAGGGAGAAGTATGCAGGCAGCATCCTTGGATAACAGCTTTGAAGAATTCACAGTGTAGCGGAGAAATTGGCTAAACCACCCTATAATTTTTATTTAATGATTTTGCTCTGCGCTAGGAGGAGAAAGGCAGTTTCTCAAAAGTTCTTTGTTAGGAGAGGAGGAGGGTGTGGTGCAGTAAAAAAATGGCAGAGGGAATGCTTATTTTTTATGGTTGCTTGTTATCTCATAGGTTTCCTACGCACACTTGCACACGCACGTGCATGCGAAAAATGGGAAAAGAAAGGGAAGAGCAAGTGATCATCTTGGGATTATCCTGTAAAACAGACACTGGATCAGAGAAGAAAATGACTGGCAATCAAACCCCTGAGTGACTCTACATTGCCTTTAATTCTCCTCTAATCAAAGGGCAGCACGCGGTTCGGAGAGATGGCCAGAGCAGGGAGAGATTATGCAGAGTGACTTCATTCCGAGAAATCTTGGCATAATTCCTAACCTCTCAGCCTGAGGGAGCATTTCTAAATTTTATTTGTGCTCTTCACCTGAGAGAACTGATGCCTTCAAGAGCGCACAAGACAGAGGCTAAACAGACATGCAATAAAATTATCCTCCTTGGACCGGTCAGGAGCTGCCTGATAACATAGCCTACGCCTACATCCATCTGGGAGCAGCAGGGAGCATGCGCAGTCAAGGACAGCGGAAGGTGGCAGGGCTTACAGTGGCCGGTCTTCTTAAACAAAGATGCGGAAGGCAGACTTTCAAAAAACAAGCCAGATATGGAACTATTAATAATGACGTCTGCTCATTATTCTGTATTGTTTGCAACATTCACAACAAGCATGTGTTGTTTTCTTAAATAAAACACAAAGAATAAACTAATAAAGATATGGGGTCAGTTTTCGCTGACTACCCTCAGAGGAAGCCATGTTTTGCCTGTGCTTTTGCAAAGATCACAAGTGGATTTCTTTTTTCTTTTTCTTTTTTTTTCAAAAGAGTTCATTCAGGTTGATCAGTGAGTTCATGCATCTGGGTAAATAGAAAAGCAGATATTAAATTCAGTGTTACTATTTTCACTATTACTCCTTTTAGAAATTCAGGTTTATAAAATGTATTAGAGCAGTCTTAAGGAAATCAGGCTATCTCGTGGTCGTCAGAATTTATGGAACTCTGTCCAATACCCTCTACTAGATTAGATTTTAGCTCTGCAAACAGTCTTATCTCTTAAGAGCTAGGACCTGAAATTAAATTATAAATTGATACTATCAATAGCAGAAATGTTATCTTGAGCCTGGAAGGCCAGAAGGCTGATTGAATCTCATTCATCACAGATGCACTTTGCTAGTGATGGCTGTGCTTGGGTATAAGGGTGTGTTTACGTGTTATAACCAGTGGGCTGGTTAGCTGAGCTGGTTAGCACACAGTGCTAATAGGAGCAGCAGGAAAGCTCTATGACTCCATAAACCAGTTAACTCTGCTTTGTTTAGTGATGATTGATGGTGATTCAGATCCTATATGGCAGTCTCATATCCTACTGATGATCCCAATAATAGAACCAACTTTATGCATGAAAAGTTAAGCAATTTTTTTCTTTTTAGATTCAAGAAGGCACAAAAAGTCAAATGGATAAGCTATGGAATGTGCTTATAGCCCTTTTTTGAGAATTCACAGAGGACTTGCCATGCCCACTGTCACCTTCTTGGGGATTTACACACATAGGATGTATAGAATCTATGCCTTGTTCCATTTGACCCAGAGATACTGGCATTCTTGAACTAGACCTGGAATGAATGTCAACTAAACCCAACCATTTATAGACGAGTCAGTGGTCTTAATGTGAGAGCTGGACCTAAGAATTAAGTAGCAAATCTGATAAGATCCTCTCTTTTAGGAGGTTTTAAGAATAAAATACACAGAGAGGGACACAAACACATGAGTGATGCAGAAATGGAGCTTGATGCAAAGAGAAGATAGTAAGGAGAAGTGATAATCCAGTAGAAATTATGAGGTAGCAGATGCTGTGAGCTAGCAAGAATTGTGTGGCAGATTGCAGAGCAGAGAATATTTCATCAGGAGCAGTCAGAGCACAGGAAGTAGCTACAGAGAGTAGCAGAATATCCATGCTAAGCAGTGCATAAAGGAAGCCTTTCTTTCGCTGGGGGCATAAAATGATAGCAAGGTCTTTACAGCCACGTCATATACTGAACGGCATCTTTTTTCTGCATGAGGCCCAACTTTGTTATTATGGAAGGATTCTGAAAGTTATTCTAGTCTCTTGGAAGCCTGGCTATGCAGCTCTTTCTAATCTCTCTTACTTCCTTGTGCATCCTTTATAAAAAAGCTCTATTAATTGAGCTAATCTGAGGGTGGCTTGGCACTTGCTACCTGAAAGGTTTTAGTATGCAAACATTATTTGCATTAATGAAGATATTTTATTGCTTTGGGAATTAAGTTTTAAATCCCTGATTCTTATTAAATTTCTACCGGTCTACAAGTGTCACTACCCTCCACCCCCATTTGGGGTGCTATTCAATCATTGAGAAACAACAAACTCGTCAAAGTCCTCAAATAAATTCAAAATATTATTGAAAAAAAATTCCATTCAAATTGTTATACATATTAAGTGAAAGCCTTTCATTGTATTCGTAGGCATTCAGAAATCATTCCTCCTGGCTTTGAAATCTTACATAACCAATAATATTTTGATAGTGGCTCTAAAGGTGGTACTGGGAAAGATTTCGTAAAAAAATGAGGCACACGTTCAAATTGTGCTGGGACAGCCCATGTGTAGAAATCCCTGAGCTACAGATTGCTACCTAGTTTACTGGTTATGACCCTCTATTTCTCCATTGGAAAGGTATTGGAAACCAAAGTAAGTTATTGTGTCAATCTGTGGTCATGAGGTTGATCAAATCTTCCTCCAACTGTGCTTATCATTTGAAGGCTAAATTTTATTCTATAGGGACACATGTACATTATATATAATGGAAATCAATTAAAACAAACTTGGTTTTATAGGCAGATCCATTTTGCATACCATCCCTTTATGTACTTTGATTCTGCATAGAAAGGTTAGAATTGGGCGTTAATTCAGGATATAAGAATAGGGACACATAAAATAATGTGTTAAAAAACACTTATCACTAATAATCATAAGATGAAGGAGAATAAAAAATAACTTTCTAACTTAAAAAACTAAACAAGTTTCTTTTTACAAGATAAAAAATTAACAAATAATTGTGTTAATTTGAAATTAACATTTCTTTTGTTAATTGCTGTTTCAATTAAAACCTGAGGCATAGAATAAATAGTTATTTGTCTTAGACAGTGTCTTAGTCTGTTCGGCTGCTCTAACAAAATACCAGAGACTGAGTGGCTTCAACAACAAACATTTATTTTCCATAGTTCTGGAGGCTGGGAAGTCCAAGATCAAGGTGATTTGATCAGACAGCATATTTGGTGTCTGGTGAGAATTCGCTTCCTGGTTCATAGATGGCCATTGTCTTGCTATGTCTTCACATGGTGGAAGTGGTGATAAAGCTCTCTGGGGTCTCTTTTATAAGGTCACTAATCCCATTCATGGAGGTTCCACCCTCATGACCTAATCACCTCCCAAAGAACCAACCTCCAAATACCATCACATTAGGGGTTAGGATTTCAACATCTGAATTTTGGAAACAAACATTCAGTCCATAACAGTGGGTTTAGCCATGCATGGAGCTCTGCAGGGTCAGCTAAGGTACCCAGACGTGGAGAGCAATGGTGTCGGCATACCAGTTAGAAAACAACACCACTCTCCCCTCTTGCTTTTTCTTTCTTTCTATTCTGAACATTCTTTTAAACTTTTTATTTTGAAATATTTTAGACTTAGAAAAAAAGTTGTAAAAATAATACTGTAGTTCTTGTACACGTCTCCCTAAATGTCAACATCTTATATAGTCAGAGTATAGTTATCCAAACCAGTAATTTAACATTGATACAATACCATTAACTAATTTACATACCTTATTGGAATTTTGACAATTGTCCCACTAGTGTCTTTTTCATGGTTCAGGATCCAACCCAGGATCACACATTGCATTTAGGTGGCATGTTTCTTTAGACTCCAATCTGGTGACGTCAATGACTCTTTTTCTTTGTGTTTCATGAACTTGACAACTTTGAAGACTACTGGCTAGTTATTTTGTAAAATTTGACTAGAATTGAATTTATACATTCTTGGCAAGAATATCATGACAGTGATTCTGTGCCTTTTCCAATATACCACACAAGATGGTACATGATTTCAACACACCTTATTACTGGTGATATTAACTTCAATGACTTGGTTGAGGTGTTAGCTGGTGTTCTCCACCGTAAATTTAAAATTTTCCACTTGTAATTAATAAGTACCTTGTGGGAAGATAATTTAAGACTCTACAAATATCCTGTTCATCATCATAATTTTGCTATCTAGTTTTAGCATCCAAAGATGGTTCTTACTTGCAATAATGATTTGTGAATGATGTTTGATACATGGTGGTTTTTCTATTTCCATTATGACTCTATTTTTATTAATTGGAATACTATTATAAGAAAGAATTATCCTTTCCTCCCATTTATTTATATATATGGATTTGCTCTTATTTCCAGCTCAAACTCTCCCTCCATCCAAATAATCACCTTCCGTTGGTAATGTCACTTTTTTTTCACTGGGGCCCCAGAGTTGGTCATGAACATAAGAGTGTACTGGTCTTCCACATGTTACTCCATTCTCCCAGCTGATTTGGTCTTAGGTTGTGTCTTCACTGATTGGCCTGACCCATTGCCTTTGGTTTCTAGGCTAATTCACCCAACCTGACATGTAATTCTTATCTTTCATTAACTCTGCTGGTCCTGGTTTTCAGTAACATTCTCGACTGTCCACTGCCTAAGGGCAGTGGACTTTAAGCCTGACTTTTGCCAGAAAGTTCCTCTTACTGTTAGAAAAGTAATTTTATTTAATTCAACAAATGGGAGAGTGTGTTGCTATTACTCTTGATAGTGGGTATTTTATTTGCTGGCTTCTATTCCTTTTTATTTTAGTAATGATTTCCTTTAAGGGGTGACCTTGTCCCATTGTGTGTGGGCTTGGTATCTGAAAAAGGTAGAGGTGGGGCTGCCCAGACACTCTCTTCCAGGACTCCAAACTCTGAGTGGGGTGAGGCAAAGACAGAGAAACTGAACGGAACAGAAGCCGTTTCTGAAATTCGCCCAATAAATACATGTTGTGCATCTTAGCTAGAGTCATTTTCTGTAGCTTGGGGGAAAGCACCCCCCACCCACATTCACTCTCATAACAGAAGTACAGGAAAGATTACTGTTTTTCTGAAGCTAAAGACTTCAAGAAGGCAATACTAGGTACTCCGTTGATGGGAACAGGATTAGTAGCAAGGTTAGGAGGCTGATCTTTCTTCACAGGCATTTGCTGATGGTCCCAGGCCATGGGGCGTTTATACCGTTACACATGGCAGACTTGGAAAAACAAGCAGTAAAGACTTAAATGCCTCAGCCATCCAAAGATCAGCGCGTCTCTCTCCTGATTTCTGGTTTCCCTCACTTTGCTCCCGAGTCCCTTTGCGTGTCTGCTGAACTTGGCTTGCCCTTTCCCCTCCTAGCCTTCCACACTCAGCCAGGGCAAGTTTCAGCTGCTCTTCCCTCCCCAGTGCCCCTCCCGGGGACTCCACCCCACATTCGAGTTACCTCTGTTCCTCAGATTGTAACCATAAGCTCTGTACAGATAGTGGAATGGAAGATAAAGGCACTAGCCTGGTATTCTCTTCCATCTTTATTACATCTGGAAGAAAGAGAGGATGTTCTTAACAAATTTTGTAGTGACAGGAGAAAACTGTGATCACTTTAGTAAAGTTGTCTTCATACCCCTGAAAAAGAGGCCTTACGCTGCAGACTGAGCCTCTGTTCTCCCTTTGTATACCATGCCCCTCACTCTCAGGACTAGAATGTATCTCATCTTCTAGGCAAATTTACCATTCCTTATAACAGGACACTGGACAAGGGACAGAGAGCATCACCGTGTGATAAAGACACAGTGGGTAAAATATTTTAATATTTTGAGGAGATTATGGGGTTCAAGAATAAAAGGCAAACTTTACACAGGCATATGTGGTTGGAACCTATGCAGATTCCTGCAGTATGCATACACTAGAGTTCTCCAAACAAAGATGTTGAAATGAATGAAATAATTTTATGACTCAATATTGAGAAAACATGTTATGCTCACATCATTTTCAAAATATTTTCTAAATGCCAAGGGAGAAAATTGTGTCAGGATGGGGTCAAAGTAATGAAATAATTACTGTAATATTCATGTTCTCAAATGTCCTAATGTTTTATTTTGTAAAACTCTGAAGCTGACCTAGAGGAAGGGACAAGCAAAGGGGGCATGCTCCTTTGTACATCTTCTTTCAGAAGTGAGACACTTTCTCTCCCTCTCAAAAGAATGTGTATGGCCAGTCACTTAAACATTTCTGGAGTGGACATGGCCAGGACTGCTCAGAAGTAGGGTAAATAAGATGATGATAGTATACTAAATGGATATCTTACTTTGATTTGAACTCGTATAATACCAGTTACTTCCTTAAACAGGAAGTACAGTAGAAGCCCTGAGGAGGCTTTTTAAAGTGATGAGGTCCAAAGACACACTCTACCTAACTTGACTGAAATCCTGCCCTGTGTGTCAGGGCCAGAAACATGTGCAGAAAACTGCCCTCCAAACAGAGAAGGGAAGCTTGTCTCTGTGAGGTGTTCTCCTCCCTAAACCCACAAGCTGAGCACCTCCTCAAGCCTCCTCTGTGTTACCCTAGAGGCTTACGTTACTGCTATTAGCACTGTTCATATGGTATTGTAATTGTTTGTTTACGCACTTTTATTCCCTGCTAATCTGTGAATTCCTTAAACACAAATGGTGGCGTTTTCAACTTTCTATCCTAAGCAAAGATTGGCCTCATGCAAGATGATTAATAAACAGATTAAAAATAACTTTCTGACTTCTGACCTTATATTATCCTTACTTTTCTGTACTGTCTCATGCTGTTACTTTTATTTTCTGTGCACAAATTCTTCAAAAAGTCTATGTCCACTGCGAAAATTTGAAGTTTTTAATTTTAGCTAGAATAGGTAACTTTAAAAACAGAACTCCTCCCATAGTGTTTTATTTCAGATTCTGTAAAAAAAAGAAAATGACTGCCGTAGAATCGAAGTTTATATTCACTGTGAGAAAAAATTTCAATGCTTGTTTCTAAGAATGCTACAGATTATTTCTCTCATTACAATATGAAGGACAAACCAGCATAAGAAGAAACTAACTCCCCCAGCTTGCCCTGTCTGCCCTCCCTGGATGCCCATAGCACGTCTGTCCCTCTTTGCTTCTGGAATTTTCCATAGGCTATCACCACAGTCAGTTTTGGGCTGATGATCACCTGACTGGAATGAGGAAAATATCTTTTCTGCTTAATTCAGCAGACATAAGATCATAATTCTTAACAATAAACTTATATTAGAAACTAAGAATAAATAAAACAGAAATGAGCAAATGCACAGAGAGAGCTCCTAGAAGTTGCCTTTTATTGTGGTTTAAGCAACACTGTATCACTGGGTGCCTAGACCCCATCTCATACCTTTTCTAGCCTTCTGTGGTTTCCCTCCCATTTTCCCCAGGGATATATTCTTTTATCCTACATTATAGGGGCAATAAAGCTACTGCTATTTGACTATGAGAATCAGTGATAGTGAAAGCACTTTCAGAATGGTGGAGTAAGAACCTCTCAAAGCCACTTCTCCATAAAAACAGTGAGGACTCTGGCAAAAATTGTCAAAATCAACTTTTTAAGAACTCTAGAAATAAACAGCAAGAAAAGCCCAGCCTAGCTAATTTCACTAGTGAATTCTACCAAATGTTTAAAGAAGAATTAACCCAATCTGTCACAAATTCTTCTAAGGAATATAACAGGAGAGAACATTTCTTAAATCATTCTCTGACGTCAGTATTAGCCTAATACCAAAGCCAGACAATTACATCAAAAGAAAGGAAAACTGCAGACAGTATGCATTATGAATATAGATGTGAAAAGCCTCAACAAAATTCTATTGAACGGAGTCCAGCAACATATAAAAAGGATTATGCACCATGACAAAGTGGGATTTATCCCAGGAATGCAAGGCTGGTTCAATGTATGAAAATCAATTAATATAACATATCATATTTATAAAATAAGGGACAAAAATCACAAGATCACCTCAATAGATGCAAAAAAAGTATTTGACAAAATACATCACCCTTTAATGATAAAAACACTTAAAACTAGCAATAGGAGGGAACTTCCTCAACCTGATAAAGAGAATTTACGAAAAACCCACAGTTAATATGATATTTAATGTTGAAAGTCTTCTCTTCCTCCTCCCCCTCCTTCTTCTTTCTCTCATCACATATCAAACTCGAAGCTATGGAGCAAATGAATCTACATACAGACTTTCATCTAGAACTTTCTTCTAGTTAACCAAACTAATTCTTAATTCTTTTAAGAACTAATTTGTGAGCTTCCACTTCTTATGTGTTCTATAAGCAACCTGTATATAATTCTATCTTATTACTTACATACAATATTGTCATATATTATTGAAATAATTTATTTAATATTCTATCACCCTCACTAGACTTTAAACTTCTCAGGATTGGAGACACATGAATATATTCCTGACAGTTAGTAAATATTCAACAAATGTCCATAGAATGTCACTAGAATCTTAGAAACTTAGTTTCTTATTTAGTAGATTCTCATTTTACCTCCACTTACAATCTAGGTAATAAAAATCTACCAAGTACTAAAGACTTCATGAAATCTCGATTAGATAGACTAACTGCTTGGCGGAGGAACTGTGCCCTATTTCTTTGCTTCCTCCATGATAGATAGTATGTGCTCCATCAACATTTGTGGATTTTCCAAAGCTGATGAGAAGCCCATCAGTAATTCTGGAATACTGGTAGTTAGACACACTAGCAAGATCTCAATTGTTTGTTTGATGTAGATGATTTACTTGTAATAAAATTCCTTCTTACAGAAAAACAAATTTATGTCTTGCTGATCGTGCTTTTGTGATCATAACCTTGGAGATCATATTTTTTGAAATTCCTGTGTTCAAATACCAGCTCTCACTCTTCCTAGCAGTGTGACCTTGGGCGAAGTAAACGCTCTATGCCTCAGTTTCCCCATGTATAAAGTGGGGATGATAATAGTACTTACCTTGGAGGATTGTTGGGAGGCTTAAATGCATTAATACACATTGATGTGTCTGGTACATAGTAAGAGCCCAACAATTGTTTACTATCATTATTACAGTTAAGGAATCTTATTCATGCAATGCCTTGTGTGAATACTGAATTTGGAACGCCTATGGAGAAATGTTATATAAGGGGCATGAGGCGCTTATACCACATTGTCTGTAATCACAGAGCTTTACACACTTTATCTCATGATTCTCCCAGCAACTCTAGGAGGTAGACCAGGCAGGAATTATTGATTAGTATACTCATTTTATAGATGTGGAAATCAACCTAAGTTGACTGACCCCATAGCTCTTCAGGAACTAGCTAATTAGTTTATTTGAACTACATCCTGAGAAAAAACAAATGCTGATAAAAATCACCTGTTTTGTTTTTATTTGGTAGAAGTTCTTACAGTGAGTTTGAAACCCTCTTGTCATGGTTTAGGGTATGAGGTTTCAGTTTGCTTTATCTCATTTTAGTCATTTATATTCTTGAATCTCCAATTGTTTTTTCTTCTCTCAGTTAAAGAAAAAAAGTGAGAGAAACTATATGCTTCTCAGCTTCAGGAATCACTGGCTTCTAGATATCTCCAGGCACAGCACCTTAGTTAATAAGCATCATTTAACTGTTCTGTGCCTCAGTTTCCTCATCTGTAAAATGGGAATAGTACCCATCTCCTCTGGGTTCATGAGTGCTAAGTGAATGAATACAAAGTGCCTGGAAGAGTGGTTAGCATATGGTGAGTGCTCAGACAGCATTGGCTCGAATGTTTAAGCCCAGCACTCTTCAGATAGGCGCTCTTCAGATTGGCTTCAGGAACTCATTCAGGCCATCCTCCCTTTTCTATCTGCTCCCTACTTGATGCTCCTTCTCTATGTCAATGAAAATTACAAATTACCCAGGGCTTGAGGCAAAGAGTAAAAGAAGAAAGCAGTTAAAGAGAAACCAAGTGAGGAGAAAAAGGAATGAGGCTGACATGCCTTGGTGGAAGAACAGAAAGGATAGAGGGGGCCTTTGAGGGACTCCAGGGAAGTCTTAGGAAGAAACTAGTTAGGATCACTATGGGATGATTTGAATTTAAAACATATTTTTCCTCTCTTTTCTTTTCCCCTTAACATTTTAATAAGTAATATGTGGAGTTTTGGTAATACCTCATTTTTGCTACAAAATTAGGAATGTGCATATGTGTATGCAAGGTCAGAATTGTTCCATTTTTTAAGGTCAATTATCCTTAGCCAAGGAAAGATTCAAATATGAAACATACCCAGGGATATGGACTACAACAAAGATTTGGATTCACAAGAGTAAGAAAATTAAGCCTCTGGGGAAAATTAGCATACTGAGCCACTGTTTTATCCCACTTTGCCTTATGAAAGTATTTTTCATCCCTATGATGTACCAGGCTACTGTTTAGAATCCTTAAATACTTTCAAATGGTTACTGTTTAATATTAAGACAACAGTGCTTCCAATAAATCCTTCCTCTTCCTTCTTAGCTTCTAAAACAAGTTTCTCTTTCACAGAAATACTTTATGCCTATAAGTCTGGTAAAATTTTCCTATTTTCAGGGAATGACTAAAACAAAACTTTTGAGACACTAGAAAATGATGATTATACATTTTATTCTAAAAAATGTTCCCATGTGCTTTTACATTATTTAAGTACTGTAAATTCTCAGAACTCTAAACTTGGCTGGGCACTGATAATGACCTCCTTTTGCCTCTTCAGAGTCGGTATCCTGCCTTCTATGTCTTTCTCGAACTAAGTATAACTTAATGTGTTCTTCCCCCTAACTCGAGGGAGACTGTGTGAAGTAGTTTGTAGGGAGACAAAGGAAGTACACAGAGATGGATTCATAATACAACATTTAAATATGTAAGGTCTAGAGCCAGGACTCATTAAACCTACTGTAGGTAAGTGAACATCTTTAGCAAAGGGAATGGAGAATTTAAAATGTATCCATACCTTCGAGACAAGGGTAAGATCTTACTTCTAGATCTTTCAGTTGAAAATAAACATAGCTTAAAATTTGAAGCTTTATTGGTTACATCTGCGCCCAATACTTTCATTTAACTATATTAGATATGTGGCAACACACAGAAGTTACTCTTTATTCTCTATAGTTATCAAAAATTGCAGTGTGTCTATTAACGGAAAATTAAGTTCAAGTTTATCATATTGATATATGTGTGATGTATTTATAATTAAATACTATGGATAACTGTGAGCTCTGTGTTTTTATAAATAAAATACTAAAATTCACTAGGCAACCTGAGTTTTGTACCAGCTGTAATTCAGTATTTGCTGTTTTTCCAGTTGCTTTGATATACCCACAATGTGCATGTGCCTGCAAAGGAGGTGGAAGCTTTTTTTGTACCCATGGTGTTATTTTTAGGGTAAACAATGCAAGAACGTGGGGTTCGGTGAATAGAGATCTTTTGGAGTTTTACAGTAAGGGCTTGATGGGAGAATTTGATGCTGTTTTGTCTGTCAGTCAACGACCATGTTCTTGTCTCTAAGTGAGGAAAGTTTGCTCCCACAAAAGAAATGAGTGTATATTTAAGAATGACTTACATAGGCAAAAACTGATTAGAGTACCATTTTTGTGTAAAGAATGCCCTTGAATATCAGTCCAAAATTGATAAATTCAAAGTTTTAGTAGCCACAGTGAAACACTCAGTGTATCTGCAATAGAGATGGAGGAAGGGGGCGGGAGGTAGAGAAGGGGGCCATCACTGAATAAAATGCTGGCAGGATGGGGTTTCTGGCCCTTGTCCTCTATTGCATCTCTTGCGCTAATTCCTCTGGTCTGGTTCCCAGGGAGGTTTCAGCTCACGGGTTTCTGTTCCAGTAAGTTGTGATTCTCTATATTTGCCTGTTGGTGTCTCCAATTTTGGGGGCCAGTGGTTTGTCCTGTGAACTCACTTCTTTTACAGGTCTAAGAGGAGTTGTTGCTCTTTCAGTTTGTTCAGCTTTTTACTTGTTGCCAAGACAGAGTGGCGACTTCCAAGGCTTTTACATTCCACACAGGAGACTGCTCTTCATGCTAATAGGAAAGGGGACTTTTGGCAAAACCATGAGCCATGAGTTCATTGCCGCATGTTAACAAGAGAAAGCTTAGTTTGGTTAGTAGAGTCACGTTTGTGAAGAATCTGAAAGATGGGTGCCTATGAGCAAGGTGGCCTGTGTAGGAATCCCTACTCCACTCTCCTGGGATGAAGGGTGCTCTATGCCTTTCCAAAGTGTGACTAGAATCTTGATGGCATTGCAGAGAGGTAGAAAAGGGAAGTGGGGCAGAGAAAGGAAAGAGGTTCCCAGCTGTACTGTTGGGATTGTGCTGTGTTGGGTATGCACTGAAAGGGGGCCCAGGGAGGAAAAATAAAGTCTGAAAAGGACTATTAATTAATGTTTTCTCTTTGGAAATGGATCATACCTCTCTCTACACCCTTCACAAAATTACAGGGTATGATAAAGAGGCACAAAATAAAGTCTGAAAGTGCTTCTCAAATACTTGGGATTCCATTGCTACTATTTTTCATTGTAAAATCAAATTCCGAAAGAAAAAAATCCTTTTAAAAATCTCATATCCCACTATATTAAACTGTAAACAATTTCATTTTACATGCATTTTTCCAATTTACTCCCACTTTGCAGGAAATTTTAACAAAATTTCCAGCAGAAGAGAATATCGTGAACTTGGCCCAAATCCTGTGACTTGGGGTGTAGCCCAGAAACAGCTGCTCTGGTAGCTGTTCCCCTCCCTGCTGCTTCTCCCTCATTCACAGTCCTGGGGTTTTGCTAAATGCCGCCTGTAGAACAAAATTATCTCAGTGCTGGTTGCCAACCAAAGAAAGGCAGTTAACTGATAAAAGAAAGCAGAAGATGTCTTCCTTCCTTCCTAAAGGTGTTAAATCAATAGCTTTTTTGAAAGGGATAACAAGTAGTAGAGGGCATACAGCAGGTGGTAAGTAGAAACCACAAATTCCAACTTCAAGTAACCGCTACGGCCATCCTACACTGTGGAGTGTGCAGGGACGCCTGCGACAGCGGGGGTCTCCCAGGGCCCAGCCTGGGCTCCAGCTGCTCATCATTTTCCCTGCTCTGATTCCCACCTAATTGGACCTACCTGTCCCCTTTATTCTCTTCCTACCTTCCCCATCATAAATGTATTTCCCTCACATTCTCACTCTCTTCTCTGTTAAATATGGTCCAAATTGAATTTGTCATTTTTACCCTTCAAGTCCTACTTTATACTGAACAAAAATTTCTACTGGCAATCGGGCCTTCCTCGGGGCTGCCCAGCTGCCACTGGGGTGATTAGGGTGTTTCCTGCAGCTGAAGTCTCTTGTAATTAACAAGCCCTTCAGGCAGTCTGGACTCTGAGTTTAGCTGCCATCTGGTATCATCTGTAAATGACAATGGCACTGTATCTTCTCTGTTGACTCAGCCCTGCCTGTGCACCGACCCCCACCCCAAGCAACCCTCAAAGAGATTTCACTGCCTAGCTTCTCTTGTCAACCCATAACTATCAAGTCACGTTGGACTCTAGTTAACTTGCCAGGAGTTTCCAGAGCCATCAAGAGACTGAAGCAAAAGGCCACAATGGGCCAAGGAGAATCTCCTGTCACTCTATACCAGTGTTTTTCAAAGTATGGCTTCAGGACTGGCAGCATTGGAATTATCGGAACTTAATAGAAACACAGATTCTCAGGCCTCACCCTAGACCTATAATCAGAAACTCTGCAGATGGGCCCAGTAATCTGTGTTTTGACAAGCCTTCTAGGTCATTCTGATGCATGCTGAAGTTTGTGAACCACTGCCTTTGGCTTCTCACTAGTGCTCGATTGACAATTTGGGCCGGATAATTGTTGTTGTGGGGACTGTCTTGTGCATTGTAGGATGTTTAATGGTATCCTTGTCCTCTACCCACTAGATGCGGGTAGCATCCTCTCAGCTGTGACCATCCAAAATGTCTCCAGACGTTGGGCAATATCACCCTCCAGCTGAGAACCATTGCTCTACAGTGCTTCTCCACAGGTTCTATGTTTAATTGCTTAGTGCCACTTGACCAGTGATTGTTGATATGAAAAACTCTATGTACATCGTATATAGAATGCTCTGTATGCGGTACTTCTCAAGATTTAACGTGCATACAAGTTACCCGGGGATCTTGTTAAAAATAGTTCTGATTCAGGAAATCTGAGTTGGATCCTAAGGTGGTGCATTTTTAACAAGCTACAAGTAATGCCCCTGTTGCTGGTCTGCAGACTACACTTTGATTAACAAGGTTCTATAGGATCTTGAAAGATTTATTGAAGGAAGGAATGAATCATTAAAAGATAAGGATGCCTTTTTTAGAATGTGTAAGCATTGTTTCCCTTTGTCATTAAACTCTTCATTTCTGGAATATCTTTCCTTTCATTATTTCTATGTTTTAATATTAAGAAAGATAAACTTTATTTTAGTAAATGTAGTTTATATATACAAAAAAGTACCAAAGATCTTTGCATATGAATTATACTACATTTAGAGATGCATGAAAGTAAATGCACCAAATCTATTTCCTAGCCAGTGAAAGATATACCATGCTGCTCTAAGTCCTAATTCACTCAACTAATAATCTCTTCAACACTTTTTCTGTGCAGGGCATGCTAATCAATTGCTCGTCTAAAAATACATGTATGCCACTTGCAATAAATGCATACACACAGCTGTATGCTTTCACCGTATATGTTTCCAAGATGATGTAAAAGTCACGTTTACCGGGAAAGGTTAATGCCTTGTGGCCGAAAACACACATAGCAACTATGACATACAACTATCTACTGGGGCTTTGGGGAAAAAACGGAGGAGGATTGGCAATAGATGTTAGCTCAGAGCTGGTCTTCCTCAGCAAAAAAAGAGGAGGATTAGCATGGATGTTAGCTCAGGGCTGATCTTCCTCACAAACAAAAACGAAACAAAACAAAAACAAAAACACACACATAAAAGAGAGAATTAGCCAGCAGGACCAGCTAGTTTTCATTGTCATCTCAGTTAGTGAGAAACTAGCTTCAAGTGATCTTCTATCACCATAGGAGAGGGATGGCATTTGCAGTTGCAGAAGTGGCAGGGTAATTTCCTTCTAGAGCTAATGAATACCTGGTGCCTCCCTTGGTTCTCAGCTAATCCATTGACAGATATGGCTCTGAAGTGCAAAGAACTCTGAAATCTTGGGGATTGAGAACTTTTTTTTTTTTTAAGTTAAAAGGCTTTTTTTTTTTGCTTGAAATTGGAAAACACACAGTGAAAGGCACACTACCGAATATTCCTGTGTATGTAACGATACTGTGTGATGAACAATAGGGAAAATATCAAACTTGACATGCTGTTTTGCACCAAGGCTTAGGACAGAACTGTGGGGGGGTGCCTCAATTTCAAGAAGATATGAATGTGGTCAGCGGACTCATTTTCATTGCAGCAGCACAACATGCCACTGCCCTTTGATTTAAATTGTGCTTGTGTTGCAAATAAGTCCCCGGCCGCTGATGAACACATTATACTTAAAGTACACTTTTTTTAGAAGCATACGCATTCTCATTTTACAAAGTGTGTCAGAGACTTACTAGCTGTTCAATAAGCCTGTTTCCTCTCCCTGCTGGGCACATGGGTAGACTATATTTCCCAGTCTTCCTTGCAGTTAGGTATGGCCATATAACTGGTTTTTGGTCATTGAAATGTGAGTGAATCAGATGTGCTCCACTTTCACACCTGGCCCATGAAATCTTCCCATGCATAATCCTCCATGCTCTTATGCCTTCTGCTAGCTTGATGCAGATGAGCACAGTGAACTTGGAAGCCACGTTATGAAGATGGAGAAGTCAAAATATAAAGAAGCCTGGGTCCCTGTTAGGAGGGAGCTGCCCACTAGTCAGGAACAATTGTTTCGGTCCTTACATAAGTGAGAAATAAATTTCTCTTGTACGTGAGCCGTTATACATTTTGGGATTCATTTGTTCCAACTGCTGGCATTACTCTAATTAACATACAGTGTATTTCTCATATATAATTGGTTACTCCTGCAGAGATGCCCTTTTTCTATCATGAATCCTGCTGCCACAAATTGATTTTGGTTCCTTTTATTCCTGTTTTGCAGATCCTAGACCACATCACCTTCTTTTAGGTCCTAATCACTGTTCGATACTTACCTAGCCTACATATTTCTGGCTCCTGTCTATAATTAGCATTTCATTTTAGAGCTCGTTGGTGGCAAGATGTGTGAGACAGCAGGAGGGAGGGAAAGGCAACATAAAACCCTACCTCACCACTCCTATTCCTGCCCTCTCTGACAATCCTTCCTCTTTCTCTTCTTTATCTCCTTACCCTTTATCCACCTTGGATGCTCTTTTTATTTGGCATCATTTCCTAGAATCTTTATTCTTATTTCTCATGATACTAGAGCCTCATTACTGCTTTTGGTTTTATAATCTTAACTCCTTCTGCTCAACCAGCCTATGGCTATAGCATATTCCCTTCATCATGGGGCATGTCATCATATGAATGAAAAATTTTAGATGTAACAGAAGGCACGAACATGGGAAGATCACATGGAGAGCATACAGGACAGGAAGAAAAGAATCCTAAGGTACTTCAATCAGGGCAGTGTTGGGTCATAGAAGCCAAGGGCAGAGATTGTTTAGAGAAGGAGGGAACAATCGGTTATGTTTGATGTGGCTTAGCTGTCAGCTCCCATAAGAATTAAAAAATGTGCTTTATACTTGACAATGGAGGTCTCACCTCCATGAGAGTGATTCTGATGAAGCGATCAGAAGGAAGTTAGACTGGAAATGTGTTAGAGAGTTAGTGGGAGATTCAGAAATCATAAGTGCATACAGAAAACTCATCTGAGAATTTTGTGAAGGATAAGGAAATTAGGGACTTAAAAAAATGGAGCAAAGAAAATAACTTTTTGTGGAGAATGTGGAGTGATGAAGGAAAGGGTCAAGAAAGACATGGATGTGCAGAGTTATAAACCTAGATGAAGGAAAGGGTCAAGAAAGACATGGATGTGCAGAGTTATAAACCCAGGTTGAGGGTGATGAATAGCCACAGGGAATGAAGATGGTCCAGAGCAAATGAGTAGAACAATGAAGGGGAAGGGACACATAGAAAGTGAAAATTGAGAGAACAAAATGCAAACTTTTTCTACTGAATAATTATGCCTATGGTTGAGTCTGGTGGCATTTTCTTCTCTAAGGAAGTCATATTCCCATAAATAAGAAAACATTATTTTGAATGATCAGAGATAGGAAGAGGGAGATGAGAATTGTAACTAACACTTAAATTTACATATACTACACAGATTTACATATATTTATTTACACAGTAGAGAGATTTACTGTTAAAAGCCTATCGAAACGGAGGTGAAATACTGAAAAGATGAGTTGGTCTCCAGCTTTGTCAGAATTCATATTGACATGAAAAAATATCATTCATTTCTTCTTTGCATAACTGAGCATTTGATTTTTAATACCACAACCATCTACTATGTTCTAGTCTTACTTGTTTAAAGATTAATGGCATTGACATAGCACTTTAAAGCACAGGGATGCCATGTAACTGTAGCTCAACTGCACAAAAGTGGAGATCAGAAAATATCCAAGAAGGAAATTGACCTTCATTGTAATGAGCAGGCTGTGTAATATGCATCAGTTTGATATCAGTACCTAAAAAAAGGAATCACCAGGGAATAAAGTAAATTTATCTCTAGCTGCTAGGATTCTAACAGATAACAATGATGATGTAACAGAAGAGCAATGAGCTGATCACTTAATAATGCCAGCGCCTATGATAAAAACAGAATGTTTTTTAAAGTTCTATTCTACAGCTAACCTTCACTAAGTAAGTGAAGCATAGTTCTACAATTCAATTTTATTCGATTTGATTCAATTCAATCCAATTCAGCTGTATTCAACCCAGTTCAAGAAACATATACTTGTTTAGGAAGCCAAAGTCATACCAAATCTTGGGTTTTGAAGAGAATTGGTTTTTTTTCATAGTTCTATCTATCTATCTATCTATCTATCTATCTATCTATCTATCTATCTCTATCTATCTCTATCTCTATCTCACCTAATCACTACATCATTAGAGTATGAAAACAGATTATTTTGAACTTGGACATTTTGGCAAGAGATCCTACCGCAGGAATGGCACCAGTAAAAAATAGCGTGTGCTAAGGGTCGGCCCAGTGGCGTGGTGGTTAAGTTCAGGCGCTCCACTTCAGTGGCCCGGGGTTCGTGGGTTTGGATCCTGGGCATGGACCTACACCACTCATCAAGCCATGCTGTGGCACCATCCCACATACAAAATATAGGAAGACTGGCACAGATGTTAGCTCAGGGACAATCTTCCTCAAGCAAAAAGAGGAAGATTGGCAACAGATGTTACTCAGGGCCAATCTTCCTCACCAGAAAAAAAAAAGTATGCTAAATGTATGCTTGGGGATATTGTGGAGAAATCAAATGTTTTCTTAATCACAGCTGTCATAAAATTGATGCTTTTTATTATTGTTAGTGACCTCATAGGAATGAAACTCCAGAAATTTTGTCTCAGAATTATATAAACTGAAAGGGCATTCTGGAATCTCTGTTTTAGCTGTTGCTATATAAGAACACTGGGGAATTGGGAAGAGAGAATATGTTTGGGAGAGACAGGAGAGGAATCTTGATGAGACGCTTGGGAACATTAGGAAGAAAGTAGTTGGCCAGTGAGAAACGTCTTGTGGCTGTGTGTTAGTTTGCTAGGGTTGCCATAGCAAAGTATCACAAACTGGGTGACCTAAAACAACAGAAATTTATTGCCTCACAATTCTGGAGGCTAGAAGTCCAAAATCAAGGTATTAGTAATGTCATGCTCACTCTGAAACATGTAGGAAAGAATCCTTCCTTGCCTTTTTCCAGCCCCTGGGATCCTTGGCAATTCTTGGTGTTCCTTGGTTTGCAGCTACATTAGTTAAATTCCTGCCTGTATTGTCACATAGCATTCTTCCTGTGTGCCTGAATCTTCACATGGTGTTTTCCTCTTTTTTTAAGAACACCAGCCACATTGGATTAGGGTCCATGCTAATGACCTCACCTTAACTTGATTACATCTGCAAAGACTCTATTTCCAAATAAGGTCACATTCACAGGTACCAGGGCTTAAGAATTCAATATATCTTTTTGAGGGACACAATTCAACCCATAATAGCAGGTATGACTTGGATACTTTTGTACAGAGAGTGATGTCTAATATTCTATATTAGGCTCTCAGTAGAGCTGTTCTGTGTCTAACATTACTAGTGCTATTATCCCCAAATCTTCAATTAACTTTTACCACTTCCTGATTGAGAAGCATTTTCACAAAATCAAGGTAAAGGATCTTTGTTCCCCACCTTAACCAGAGTGGAAACAGAGAAGAGAACAGGTTTGAGTGTTGAATAATATAGAATACAAGCTAAGTTTTTGTAACAAAGAAAATTCAAACACAGTGGCTTATAGTAAACAGAAGTTTGATTCTCGGTCATCTTATAGTCCATAGGTAGGCCACCAGTCCAAGTTAGGCAACTCTGCTGAGGTCATCAAGGGACCCAAGTTAGCAAGCATTCCTGGGTCCAAGTTAACTATTCCATCGTTACCATTTTCCAGGCAGCAGAAAGTGAGAAAGAGAATGTAATGGCCAACAGCTTCCCTTTTGAAGGACATAATTCAGAAGTTGCAAACACTGTTTCCTCTCAAATATCACTGGCCAGAGCTTAGTCAAATGGTCACAACTGCGTGCAAAAGAGGCTGGGAAATGTAGTCTCCACCTGACCAATGGTGTGCCTTGCTGAAACCTGGTAGGAAAGGGATTCTACTTCAAATAATGAGAGAAAATAAATACTGGGGGACAATTAGCAGTATCTGCCAAGGGTAACAATAACATGAATAAGACTAGGAGTTCACCAAGAATAAAAAATTGTTGTTGGAGGTAACCAAGTTACGCCCCCAGGAATTCTCAGAGACCCCAGGACTTCCAAAAGACAGCATGGCAGTTGAAAGTGTATGGCGGGAGGGGGGCGGTGGGCGGCGCTAAGTGTAGTGTTTGGCAAAGGGCCTAACCAATAATTTTTTATTTTCAAAGTACAACATGACCATAGCTGATAACTAGATTTTATATAGTAAAAGAGGGAGGCTTATTTTGGAAGCTCAGCATTTAAAAAGTGAAAAAAAGGAACAACACTAAACTACATTAAAAAAAAAGTGTTGAAAATGTGGTTTTAAAAAAGGGGAAGTAGAGGATTCACAGTTGATTTGTAATCAATTAACACAATTGACACAATTTATTGAAAAATGAGCAACTCAAGAATTTTAAAGAGAAATTACAGGAAATAGAAGGGGTAAAAACAACAACAACAAATGAAGTCACTTTCATTTTGAGATTTAAAACAAGGCATTAAATTTATTACAATGATGCTGATATATATATGATGCTATATATATTATTATATATATCTTATAATGTCATTATATATAGCTTATAAAGTTCTAGTAGCAAGCCCCAGGAAGAAGATCAAAATATCCTGAGTAGTGAATTTAACACGTTGTCTCCTAAACCACTTTGAAAATAGACATTCATTTGGATGCATAAATAGTCTAATATTTGTTTTAAAATCCATTTAAGAAAAACTACCACAAACATAACATGTAATGGTGAAACATCCAAAACTTTTCCTTCAGCTTGAGAACAAAGATAATCACTATTATATTTGTCGGAGGTTCTAGTCAGTGCAATTAGGCAAACAAACAAATAAACACCCCCCACAAAAGGCAAAATAATTGAGAAATAAAACTGTAAAGTTGTCTTTTTTTTCCTGCCAGACAGCACAATTGTGTATGTAAGAAAACGCAAAAGAATTTACATGCAAACAACTAGAACTTAACAATGTTACTGAATAAAAGATAGATATAAAAAATCAATTTTATTTTTATATAGCATAATAAATAGAAAATAAAATTTAAAAATATGCCACTTATAGTAGCATGAAAAAACATTAAGTATCTAGCAATAAATCTAAGAAAGATATTCAAGACATGACTGAAAATAATTTTATTAAGTTATTGAGGACTGAAATAGACATATCATGTTCACAGATTAGAAGACAAAATTATTTAGATGTCAATCATCCTCAAACTGTCCTATAGATTCATCACATTCTCAGTTAAAATCTCAGCAAGTTGTTTGTGGAAAATGATAATCTTTAATAACATTTATTGGAATGTTATTCCAATGTTCACGTTCCATGGAAATGGAAAGGCAAAGAACAGTTAAGTCAATTTGAGTTAGAGAAACAAAGCAGGAGGATTTACTCTACCAGGTATCAAGACCTACTGAAAGCTAATTAAAATGGTTGGTATTGGCTCAAGGATAGACAACTAGACCAATATAACAGAAGAGAGAGATCTACCCTGTCCTCCCAAGAAACAGTCCTTACATATACAGACACCAGATTTATGTCAAGGGTGACACTACAGTATAGTGGAAGGTCTTTTCAATAGGTTGTGCTGGGTCAGTTGATATCCACCTGGTAAAAAATTAATCTTGACTTCACATCATACCTAAAAATATACCAATATATACATTGGTGAGGAAGATTAGCCTTGAGCTAACATCCGTTGCCAATCCTCCTCTTTTTGCTGAGGGAGATTGGCCCTGGGCTAACATCCATGCCCATATTCCTTTACTTTATACATGGGACGCCTGCCACAGCATGGCTTGATAAGCAGGGTGTAGGTCCACATCCGGGATCTGAACCTGCAAACCCCAGACCACCGAAGTGGAGTGTGCAAACTTAACCGCTACCCCACCAGGCGGGCCCCAAAAATGTATGTACTTTTAATTTAAAAAAAATGTGATTTTGGCAAATTAAAACTTATAAGAAAGGACTGTAAGGAGATAAAACAGGCCATAGGAAAACCTGAAGCAGTTTCAATCAGCAGACAACAACAAAGTTTAAAAAGAAGATTTGCCTAGATTTATGAAGAAGAAAAAAAATCCATAACTCCATAGCATTTCTACAGCTATTGATTTCCCATGTGTGAGTAAAATTTGTCCATTCTTTAATGACTTTTTCCAGTCACTACTTTTCCATCCTTTTCTTTCCTTGGCTTACTCACGTAGACCTGTATATGTGGAATTGAAAGGAATTTTTTGCAACCCCAAGTACTGATTAATTAATTATAATCATCATGACTTCAACAGAAACCTAGAGAGAAATGATCTCAAAATGCAAATAACATCATCCTTTTCAATGACAAATTATAGCACTCTGAGTGACCTGACACTTTAACTGCAGAGTAAAATTAGGGCTACAAAATGGAGATACCAACCATAACTTGTATGACATACTCTAACTTGAATGCAGTTTGCAACTCACGGTCTCTTTTATGGGAGATCTATTTCTCAAAACAGAAATCGAGTCTCTTCTGGGAGGATATGAAGCTTTGAAATTCTCTTCTTATCCCATCCCAGTAAAAATCACCTCTGTGGGATCTGAGGCAATAACGATTCTCTTAGGAGGTCTCATTCAGGTCACTTGAGAGATTCTAATGAGTCGAGAGGATTCATAAAACAGTTTCTCAGGAAAAGATTACATGTTTATTTTGTACATGTGCCCAAAAGCTTTTCAATGAGTACATCTTTATAATTCTAATAGATTTCCAGAGTACTATCTATTCTTTTTCCTATGCTAATGGCCAAAGGCTATTGAGAAGGGAGCAATTTTAGAAAATCCTGAATATAAACAAACTAAACATCCCTGCCAATTTGCGAATCAGCCAACCTTCCCAGTTGACTTTTTATTTTATTTTTTTGGTTTGTTTGGTTTATCTGGTTTGTTGATAAGTAAGAATAGCAATGACTTCTAGTTTATTCTCCTTATTTTGTGCAGCCAATCTTTAACTGGCAAGACTTACCGAAATTCAGGTGCTGCTATTACTTAAGTCAGACTTTGAAAAAAATTAAGACTGCAACAGAAAAAATGACGGTGCATTAGGGTAGACGGAAACTTCTTTAAAAATGGAGTGGAGGAACTTTATTTTGGGGTGTGGTTCTTTTGCTTCCTGCTGTCTCAGGCGCTCAGTGCTATTTTCAAGTGCCGGACCTTCTCAGTGAAGAAAAAAAAGGCAGCATTTATACTGCATAAGTTTGAAAAAAAAAAACAACGAAAGCAAATGCAAACTTTATGTTCTGTCTTTGGTGCTATATTGAGAAATTTCTCAAATCAAGAATCGATCTTGATGAGAAAAATCTCTTTAGTTTCATGGCTGTTCTTAGCTCATCATGTGGGATTACTAAACCCATCCCATTCAAGTTACTTGTTCAAATACTCTGCCTTTTATTTTCAAGGTGCATTATACATGTATGTAGACACAGTCAAGGATAATGTCTGTGCTTTCTGTTTTTTGGGTTCCAACTTCAGTGCCTTATCTAACGGTATTATAATGGCCTACAGAGAATGCTAAGACAGAGGGGTAGCTTTTGAATGACCATCTCTAGTCTTTATTCATATACCACCACTTCTGCCTTCAATTTCCATCTCCTACAAATTCTCCAAGTTAACTTTATTCCTGCTCTTCATTTTTACCACACTTGAATTTCTTCTCCCACTGTCTTCTGAAAACTTCAATTCTTATTTTTTATTTTAAACCATTCCTGTTTCCTTTCCTCTGTCCCTTAGCTGAGTCTGTTTGTATATATTTTATGAATGTATATGTGTATTTACCTTACAATTAAGCTATTTAACACTAAGTGAAAAAAAAATTGTATTTGGCCTATATCCCATGTTCTGTGAAAAGATCTGGTAGAGATTGTAGTGGGGATCTGCGATTGCATTTTGTTACTAGGAAATTGCTAAAGGGACTTAGCAGTCAAGAATTAACGCAGAACTTCATGACGGTGTAGATCAGTAGACTCAGCTGCTCAGCAGTTGTTGGGAAAAGGAAGATCACAAAAACTCTTCAAGATTGTTCTAGAGAAAAAGCCATTGCTTCTGAAAATAGATGTCAAATGAGCCTTCATCAATTCTTAAGAACAGGTGTTCTATTTGGCTTTTTAATCTTCCTTTTTCCCTCTTGTTGCATGCCTATAAGTGAAGTATAGTGTTTGAGGAAACATATGATAAACCAGAGGTAGTCACAGCCTTTAGAGAAGTCAATCTGAGAAGTCTGAGATCTTTTTATCATTGTGGAAACTTAGGCCCAGAGAAGTGAAATGAGTTTCTCATGGAAAGTAATTGGTAGAATAAGAACTGAAAAACACAGCTTGACTGAGTCCACTGGGCTTTTCACTATTCCACTACATGGCCAGAGTCAGATATAGGTGACCACACTTATTGCCAGTGTCTGTGATTCTCATTACATAGGAGGGAAAAGTAAAGAAGTTTCCATAACAAAAATGTTGAGACAGCTCAGAGTTGGCTCCTGCTATCATTTCTAGCTGTCTGTAAAGAGGAAGCTACATGCTGGCACTGAGGAGTAAATGTTAGCTGGCATTCTCAGACTTGACAGAAAGACCAGGTTAAAACGACAGACTAGAAAGTGCGACTAGGGACTGCAGTTTTGAAGTCTGGGTAACCTTTGGTGAGAAGTGGGAAAGAACTAGGTAAGGTAGGGATGAAATTAAGAGCAGTTTCTTTCCAGGCAGGGCAGTGATGGTTACATGGGAGTTTTATGCCAAAGAACCTTCACAATCTTGTCTCAAACCTCATCTCTACAGATTCTGACTGACCCCCACTTTCCTCCTATAACCTTGGTTCCAGCTAGACTGACTGGCCATCCCCAGATGCACTATGCTTTTATTAACTTATTTTTTAAGCTTTCCATGTCTTTATATTTACTATGCATGAATTCAGCTACCATAGTTTAGTTAAATAACATCAGGCCCTCAACAACACAATTCAAATTTCAGGTACCAGGGTGTATAAACTATGAGTAATTATACAAAGTACAAATTTTGCTGTTAGCTCTTCAGTGCAGAAATCACTACTTTAATAACATATGTGCATCATGATCAGTGACCAATCATGCATCTTCTTTTAAAATCTGTTGCTGATTGGTCATTACACATCTGTTATTCAGTTCATGCACAGACTGCAAAACGTATAGTTGCATTGCTTCCTTATCTCTCAGTGACAAATCCACACGATATTTTACAAAATGGGTAAGGAAAGAGGGATTGGCTATCAATGATAAAAGTGTAGCAAAGAAATGAAAAGTAATAATGCTGGAAGTCAAATTTGAATTGAACATAAATAGAATTACGGGAGAAATAGATGACCAAGGGAATATTGAACATTGCCACTGTTCGAGACTCTCTAGATACGCTGCTAGAGAAATTTAGCGAAGATGAACTTATCAACATAAATAAGGAAAGTGGTTGCGATGAAAGGATGAAGATGTCTCAGAAGAAGTGACACCGGCAAAAAAACCTTCCCATTAAAGGAATTCTTGAAGAAATTTCATGACATTGAAAGCACAAAGGATAAAGTAGTGGAAGCTGATTCACACTTAGAAGGAAATGTGGCAACTCACCAAGGCGTAAAAAAGACGGTTGCTCCATATGGATGAGAAGAAGGAAGGCAAGGTTAAAACTACTTTGACAATTATTTTTTACAATGAGATGAAACACTTTAAATCTCAAAGTTTCTAACATTTAAAATTACAGTGTACTAAATAAATATTGATTTTACTATTTTTTTCATTTACCTGTATGTTTATGACCAACAGTAAGACAGCTTTAATGCTTTGAGAAAAAAATTTAATGTTTGCATAACAATTGTAGTTTTTCCTATTGATTATTAAGATTGCTTTGCACAGTTTCAGCTTGCACAATCATTTTTACAGTTCCACATGACTGTGCAAAGCAAGATGTCTATAGATAGCATTTTGTATCCACGTCCGTCATAACACCTGTCATGTTGGGTTGGCATTATTTATATGTGTCTGTCTCCCACGTGGGATAATTGAGCTGTTGTGGAATAGGAAGGACATCTTTTGTATATTTCCCCCAAAACCCTCTATAGCAACTGGCACACAGCAGATCCTCAAAAGTTTTGTTGATTGAATGAAAGAAATACCTTCTACTTAATCTCAGAAATTTTACACGGAAAGTATATGGAACAACATATACTTTCCACATTCGTGTGTTCTTGTATCTAAGATCATTAAAGAATGCAAAGACTGGGGCCGGCCCGGTGGCGCAAGCGGTTAAGTGCGCGCGCTCCGCTGCGGCGGCCCGGGGTTCGCTGGTTCGGATCCCGGGCGCGCACTGACGCACTGCTTGGCAAGCCATGCTGTGGCGGCGTCCCATCTAAAGTGGAGAAAGATGGGCACAGATGTTAGCCCAGGGCCGTCTTCCTCAGCAAAAAAAGAGGAGGATTGGCGGATGTTAGCACAGGGCTGATCTCCTCACAAAAAAAAAAAAAAAAGAATACAAGGACTAAATCATAACTTTCAGAATTTTTACCTGTAGAAGACCAAAGATATTTGAACTCTGCCCCTCAAAAAACAAAACGGTTGATAAATATTCGCTATAAATAGTTGATTCCTGTCACTATTTGAATCAAGAATGTCCTGATAAGTTTTAGGTAAAACTGTTGACTTCAAACCAAATGTAAAGGAAAGTATGCCCTTGGTAGGGTTTGTCTAACTGATTAGTACACGTTAAAATACGCACGTTCATAGATCTAGAGTATGTCTAAAACACACTGGATGTAAAGTAGGTTTTTGTTTTTGGTTACTATTATTTAGTCAATTTTTCTAGAAAGTTGTTATTATAGTGGATCTAGGAGGCTCTGCCAACTCACCTGAAATTAATTGTTGGTAAAAGGGCAAAAATTGTTAATATCTTGCCTTCTATGTAGTCTACTCAGTTTCTTCAGATCTCTAAACATCAGGTCAATTGTTAAAAGTCATTAGGGACCATAGAATAATTGAGAGTAAAAGAGATTTTGCAGTCTGAAGGTTGTTATATACTTCTTATATGCCAGTGCTTTGTGAATTATCTACTGAAGAACCATTGAGGACTTACATGTGATCTTACCATGTGTAACTAGTACACAGCTCATGTTTCAGGTGACTAACCACATGAATTCAACCACAACAAACTGGTCTATACCCTGTTCAACAAGAAGAGTCCACTGATTACATCAGAGCCATGTCAAATTGCTGTAAGAGTTTCTAACAGCTTACTTTCAAATTCTGTACCTATCTTACTGTGGACCAGTTCATGGTCCATACTTTGAGTGGTGGGGCTTATAGGCCAGTTTTGTGATCCATAAGTTCAGTATTTGGAGCTTCTTGACCACCAGACCTTCAACTCATTCCCTCTTCAGCCATTCAGTCTCATGATTACATCCTTCACCATGCTGAGCACAAAGCAGATGTTCAACAAAAGTTTATTAGATAAATATGCTAACAAACTAGTACATGATGAAGAAATCACAGAATAAATGAGGATCTATGAAGCAAATAGAAATTCAAAAGTGAGAAGTGAGATGCCATGAGGTGAACCCAAGCTTAGGTCAAGACATTACCTAATTGTTGCTGGAGGTGGGATTTAACATTGGGGTGGGTTCTCAGGCCACAACTCTATTTGAAATGTGTCAAATCAAATAAAAGATTTGTGCTCCAGCTAGAATAATGGTGGACTCAACGATTTCTGGATATCTTTCTTTCAAGATTAGATTGACGGGTTGACTTCAGAAGGATTCTTCTGGTTTAGAAGAAAGAATATTGTATTCTTTCATTTCATATTGTATGGTCTCTAGTTCTCTGAGGATTAAAATGATGGTGTGAGTGGCATTGTGTGCCGAACTTAAACTCCTCAAAACCCAAATCTACTGTTATAATAAATACAAAATAAGAGTAAAAGTTACTAAAGTAGATGTTGAGAGCTTTCATGTTCAGAAGATAGGGATACTGAAAGCCTAATTTAGAATAGATTGTTTTCTAAAATCTCCTTCTCTTTTTGGCATACTTCTGATATAAGTTTTTTCCATGGGCAATATAGAAAAATGGAAAACATTTATTTTGTAAAGAAAATATTTTCCTTTTAGAGTTAAGATTATAAATGCTGGAATAAAAAACAAATAATCTTTCTCAAAAGTATATTTTATATATAATATATCACACACACACACACACACACACACAAGAATGAAGGTGGATTAAATTAACGGTGAATAAAGAAGTAAATATTTTAGCCAGTATTCAGTGTTTGCAAGTACAATTAGGACAATGAATTATAGAATAATGAGCAAAGGAAATATAAAATGCTTAATGGCTCTGGTACTCAGTTCATGGCTGTAAAAACCTACTTTGAGTCATGTTTAATTGAAACATATGCTTTCCAACAGTTTGCACATTTATTTCAAAAAGTTAATCTACTTTTTTACCTAAAGAAAAGATACATTGAGGATACAAAACATATATATAGAGCCTTTTACATATAAAATATTACAATAGATGAATGTAAAATAATAAAAAATTTGGTTTTCTTAAGAATCCTTGTGATGATTTTTCATTAAAAGAACTCTTTGTTGGTAACATCTCTGCCAAAACTCTCTTTTCAGTATTCAAGTCATAATTATGTTACTCCTACTAGACTTCTGTCCTTTCCAAAGAAGTTGAAAAGCCATCCAGGCCTCCATTAATGGGCTGGTTGACATAATGGTGACATCATTCTCAGAGTGTTCCAACTCCAAATAAACATGAATCGAATTACAGTTGGGGACTAAAAAGGTAAAGAAAAACAGTTTTATCCTTCCATAGGAATAAATTCTGATAATGTAGGCCACCCAATTGATTTCAGCTTTGGCAGCAAGTTTGAAATTAAGATGCTGTAGTTTAGGATCATTTTTGACAAAATGAAAAAGTTCAGGGCGGAAGTGAAAATAAGAAAGAAATTCTATCAGGTAATTATAAAATCTTAAGCACCAAAACTACCAATATTCTTCATCTTATATGACAGAGTGTCCTGGAAAAGTTGGATGTAAATGGAAAGTAGCTGGAATTCTACTTTAAGAGAAGTAGGAGAATATGATCTTTAAAGGAATTTTGCTTTTAAAGAATTCTTCTGCAAACTAAATAACAATGCCCTAATTCATCCATTGAATACTATAATTTAGACTAATTTCTATTAATTTATATGACAGAATTTTTTAGATAGAGTTGAATAATTTTGATTATATGACTCAACAAATATATATTAGGTGCTAAGAAACAAAAATAACCACAAAATATGCTAAGAAACAAAAATAACCACAAAATAAAACAAAGATAAGAAGAAAAAGTCTATAATCTGTAGAGGAGGGAGAAATTTTCCTCTACACTTCTAGGTTCTTCTGGCTGGTTTAGGAATTAAACTGACATGAGACAGAGTAACAGGAGAAAATCAAACAGAGTTTAATAACATGTAGACATGGGAGAAACTCAGGAAAACTGAGTACCTCACCAAGATGGCTGAAGCCACCACCTTAAATACTATCTTCAGCTAAAGACAAAAGAAGATATTGAGGGTGGTGGTTTGGGACTTCAAAGAGGAGAAAGGCAATTCACATGGAGATGGAAAAACAAATGTTTGGTAAACAAATGTTTGCCATGCTTTGCAGAGACAATGGGACATGGAGAGGACTCTGACCAAATGGACCTTGCTAGGTTCCTCCTGGTCTACCATACCTAGTTCATGTTATACTATAGTTATCTATGGTGATAAGTCTTTCCTGGAACAGGCCTTCTATTTTAAATTCTTTTAGGCAGTTTGCAGGGAGGTCAAAGTTTCTTCCTGAGTCTTTTGTTCTTAAAAATAATGAAGCTAAAGAGACACATTTTGGTGTAGCAAATTTTGCTCCCCTACAAATCAAAATGTCTAAAAAGGTAACCTACTGTAAGTATGAATTTTCTTTTTCATGAAAGGGGAAAAAATTATTTTCGTTTTCAGTTTCTTCATGCAACTACAGCAAAAACAATATAATAGGTAGTTACAACTACTTGGTAAGTTTTCAAAGTCTTCATTCTTTTGAAAAATAATTAAGGATTTATAGTGTAATTTTATAATTATAGTTTATACATTTTAAAAACTTGAGGGGCCGGCCCAGTGGTGCAAGCAGTTAAGTGTGCACGCTCCGCTGCGGCGGCCCGGGGTTCGCTGGTTTGGATCCCGGGCGCACACCGACGCACCGCTTGTTAGGCCATGCTGTGGTGGCGTCCCATATAAAGTGGAGGAAAATGGGCATGGATGTTAGCCCAGGGCCAGTCTTCCTCAGCAAAAAAAAAAAGGAGGAGGATTGGCATTGGATATTAACTCAGGGCTGGTCTTCCTCACAAAAAAAAAATAAAATAAAAAACTAAAAACTTGATACAGTTTAAGGCACTACTTAAGAAGCTATCGGCTAATATTTCTCTTCCAGTGTCATCTGATTATTTACAACAATTGTGATTAAAATTTAATTTTGCCCAAGTATTTGGTGGCCATATAATGAGGAGCTATTAATTCTTTTAAACCTGTAAGTCCTATTTTAGAATAGTGAAATCTTGTCTCCTTGAAGCACAAAGATAATTGAATCCAATTATAATATGTCAATAAAAGTGTGGTACATGGACAACCTCTGAATAGTAGCATAATATTTTGAGAATTATAAACAACGGGGCCAATGTCAGAGATTCCTGTACCTAATTAATCACTCAGTTTAGCAGAGAGGTATTAGTCTTACACCAGATCAGGACCAGTGGTTACAATGAGAAAATGGACTGAGGGGATTCTAAAAGAGATAAAGTATACCATAAGAATTATAGAATTATTTTTAAATCTCAAAGTGGAATTAGTTCCAGGGACTTTATTCCCAGCATTTATACATACACTCCCTTTACAACATCCTGCCAGTTCATCCAGCCTCTGCTCACGTTCCTCCACGTGCGGGAACATGCTGTTCCTTAAGATAGACCAATATTGAGGCAGTCGAGTGGTTAGTTTTTCATACATATTTGAAATCCACCTTTCTAAGCTTCTTCCCAATAGGTTGGTACAGCCACGCAAGAGAATAGGACTTTCTCCAACCTCATTCACCCTTCATTTGTTTGCACCAGCCTTTTCCTTTCAAATTTTCCTCCTCTCTTTTTGAAGTTTGAAAAAGGGAGTATAAATTATTCTGGAAAAAAAATTTGTTTAGGCCAGTGGAACAAACATTCATAAAAGAAAAGAATGCCTATTTACTTCTTTCCTCGAGAAGTTCATCTATCGAGTATATTTCTTGTGAATGAAAGAACCAGTCGATAACATTAACTTGCAAGATGCAGCACAGCATAATAGTTAAGTGCCAACACTCTAAGCAGAGGGCCTGGTCTCACATTCCAACTTTGCCATTTACTAGTTGTGTGACCTTGGGCAGTTTAACTTCCCTGCACTTGGTGTCCTCGCTGCCCTTGAGATTTAAATTATTTAATACAAAGCACTTGGAACGGTGCCTGGCACGTGGTAAGCATTCAATAAGTGTGAACTATGAGTGTTACAGAACACCTGGGGATGAGAAGAGAGAAGAATCAGGAGGAGAGAGGAGTGAGAAAGAAGAGAGAGCACGGTAGAGCGAAGAAAGACCAATCTTCCGTGGACTGTGGGCCTCACCCTCTTCCCTAGCTTCATTCCTGGAATTACTCATCCAAAGTAGGTCTCAGCCAGGAGGATTATGGCAAGTAAGGAATGAACAATAGAGGCCAGGGGACTGGATATGATACTGGGTAATGCTTAATAACATTGAATGTGTTTTGGTTGGATTTTGTTTCATTCATTTTTAAAATTTTAACTTTTACGTTAATTTTTCTTCCGGTAATATATTTACCTAAAGGTATTAACAGAAAGATAGGAAAAAAATTATCCACCCACTCTGTACCCTAACCACCTAGTTCCCCACTCTGGTAGCCACCAATTTCATCAGATTTTCAAATGAGAAACTGTTATTAGGCCACCAGTAGTGACTTACGGGTCTTGAATTCTAACTCTCTGACTTTGGAACTCTGGGATAGCGAAGGGGCAATATTGAGATATGCTTTCCAAACATGTCTTCGCTACCTGTTTTTGCAATTCTTAACAGTGGAATAGTTATTCCCCGTGAATCAATTTTGGAAACTGAATAAATCTTTCGAGGATGCTGCTTTGTTGAGTTAACTTGTCAAGATTTTATGTATTTTGTGCAGACTGCATATATTATCCATACCATAACAGAAAATCTTTAATGAAGAAAAACCAGATATGTTATATTTCATGTAGGCTTTGATCTATGAATTTGTCTTAGACTTGTGTTTCATCAAAGAAAAAAAAGAGCAGCTGAATACAGTTTTATCTATCATACCTAGCTTCTTTAACAAAGTCTGAGGAAACCAAATCATATTATGCTGGTCTGATTTGACTTTTCCAGGCAGTATATAGAAGGGTAAAGTTCTCCGATTCTATCAAATATGCCCTGAAAAATAAATCTTGTGATTTGTTCATCTTCTCTCCATCTATCAAAATGAAACTAATAAACAGTCCCAGATGCAGCAGTAGAAAAATGAAAAAACATTTTTTCCCCACACCAACCCAGTAGAAACTAATATCTACCCAAAAGAGTGCTGATTGTCAGTTTCCCCTCACACCCAACTCCACTGAGTTGAAGAATTAACACAGGTGAAAGAGCAGAAGGACTAAACTCCTCTATAAGCAGAGCTTTGCTGGTAAATATTGGATTTAACCTAAAAGTTAAAACGTGGACATACACTGGACTGGTGAATAGTGGCATGCACTGTGAATTACTCTCTTCATGTTACCTTGTGGGAGAAAAATTACTCGGTAAGCTTTGGCTTTGTGATCATACATCTCCCATGTTGTTGGCTTGCAGTGGAAATAGTTCAGGAATGAGCTATGTAATGCAAGGTCATACATTTTTACACATATGGGTATGTAGAACAATTAGTATTGTGGCATGAGGGCACTACGATATTCTTTTGAATGGATGTTTGTGTCACCCTCAAGTGACCAAATTGGGCTCTCTATTTCACTGATATGCTAGTTTTATCAGCTCCCTTTCCTTCATGGCGTCAATATGGTACAAATGGCCAAGAGGAGTCTCAGTTTACCAGATTTTACACCAAAATTAAGGTGAAAGTGTACGTTAGTCAGGACGTTAATCCTGCTATATGTCTATAGCAGGTTGGCAGGCATCAGTGTGGGGGAGGTCTCTGCTCCATATAGTCACCCAGGGATCCAGACTATCAGGGATCCACCATCTTCTGATTGCAACACCTGGAACACACAGTCCCCTTAGTCATCACAGTGGGAGAAAAGAATGCATGGATATCTCATACCTGTTCTTGTGTGCTTCTGCCTGAGTCACACGTTTACCGGTGTCTGTCTTCTATTCACTAAATGTAAAGTTGGCTCCTCCTATTATATGTGGAACGTAATCATCTCTTCCTCAAGACCTCCTCCAGGAGACCACTGTCTCCTCTTTTGAGACAGCCCAGGCCCATGCAGTCATAGCATTGGACTCAAGCCCTTGGAGTTCTGGGTGATTTGCAACGGTCCTTACATCAGGTGTGAATATGGTTTATCTTGGTCTGGAGCCTCTGAGATAAAAATACAAGTTATCTTCTACTCTCCACCCCCCATTGCCTGCAAACACACACACAATACGGTGGCAGAACAGAGAAAGAGTAACCACCATTAACACTCTTCCCTGAGAAGGAAGAATAGAAACACATAACAATAACCGGTCTAAACAATTCTTAAATCCCATTGGGTAGGCACTAGGGCGGTGAGGAAATGTTAGCTTTTGCTGTGATAACGAGGCATTAAGAAAAACCCTTGAGCCAGCCCTGATGGCCTAGTGTTTCAAGTTGGGCACTCTCACCACTTTGTCGGCCCGTGTTTGTTTCCTGGTCACGGAACCACACCACCTGTCTGTCAGTTGCCATGCTGTGGTGGTGGCTCACACAGAAGAACTAGAAGGACTTACAACTAGGATATACAACAGTGTACTGTGGCTTTGGGGAGAAAAACAAAAAAAAGGAAGATTGGCAACAGATGTTAGCTCAGGGTGAATCTTTCCCTGCAAAAAAAAAAAAAAAAAAGGAAATATATCAAAAAAAAAAAAAACCCTCAAAATCTCAATTGTTCAGAACAACAAATTTTTTTTTTGTGAGGAGGACCAGCCCTGAGCTAACATCCAATGCCAATCCTCCCCTTTTTTTTTTGCTGAGGAAGACTGGCCTCGGGCTAACATCTGTGCCCATCTTCCTCTACTTTATATGGCATGCCGCCACAGCATGGCTTAACAAGCGGTGCATCAGTGCGCACCCGGGATCTGAACCGGTGAACCCCAGGTCGCCTCAGCGGAGTGCGCACACTTAACTGCTTGCACCACCAGGCCGGCCCCAACAAATTCTTAATCTCACTGTAGAATATATCCAGGAACAGGACTGTTCCATGTGGTGGCATAATTCTACTCTCTGGGAGGAGCTCCTTTATCCGTTGAACTCTATCATCCCTGACTTTGTCTTCTTGGCAGTTTTTTTATCTGCCTTTATTCTTCTTGGCCTCCTCAGAAGCTGGCACTGGATAATATGCCACCCTGGGGGCTGTGCAACTTTTTCAGTCCACTTCCTGCTCAAGGATGTTTGAGAACTCAAGAGATGTTTTAAACATTCAATGTCATAGGAGTTACTTCTCTTGTTCAGGCCTTCACTTCTCAGCATTACAAATCTCACAAAATTTATTAAATAATCTATTTTGATTCCAGTCATTTCCAAATTCCAGAAACTATAACTGTAATTCTTTTTGAGATACATTTTACAGACTTCTTATATATTTTTGCTTTTTCTCTCTTAACATTAGATAGTGACCTTCTAAAGAAAAAGTTATGCCCTTAATCTCATTTTTTTCTTGAGCCTCTTTACCTACTGTCAGGTTTCACTGGGTGCTAGTCCCATAGTCTGATTTTTCACCTGTGGCTTCTTTATGCATTAAGAGGTCTCAACATTTGGTTTGTGAAGGCCAAACTCTTAGCCTAATCTTTCCCACAAGTTTTAGTTTTAGTGAGCCTTTCTTAATTTTATCTCTTCCTGTGGGGGATTTCAAAGCAGTTGGCCTTTCAATATCGTAAAATCCTGATTGCTGGAATCTTTCTTTTTGGTCATGTTTGTTTGCAAACTGGTCAAGCTTTTTCTCTTTATTTTGCAAAATCTTAACAAACACACTCAGTAGCAACCAGTCTTTTTTCCAACATCTTCCTCAAGACCAGAGTCTCTAAACCACGGCACCGTTGACAATTGGGTTGGAAAAGTCTTTGTTGTGGGAGGTTGTCCAGTGCACTGTAGGAAATTTAGCAACATCCCTGGCCTCTACCCACTAGCACTCTCCCAGTTCTAACGATCAAAAATTCCCCAGAAATTGCCAACGTGCCATTAAGGGCACAAATCGCCCTGATTGAAAACCACAGCACATGAGACGTATTGTCTGCCCTATGAGTTATATATACTAGGCATCATTTTTATTTAATGTCTTGTCATTACAGCCTCTGATGTTATTTTCTTTGCTGCTGACACAAGATGGCCAAGTCAATGTGATATGTTTTAGGTTTTTGTTGCGAAGCACTCAGCTTGTGTTACTAATTTCTATATTAGCCAGGGTGACTCAGTGGCATAACATAATGATAGTTTATTCTACTTTCACGTTAAATTTATAGTGGATTGGCAGAGTGGGAGGGGGGCATGTCTCTGGTCTACAGTCACTCAGGCACCCAGGCTGATGGAGGCTCCACTATGTTAAAATTGCACCATCTGGAACATGCAGCCTTTCTTAATATATGCAGCAGAACATCTGGAGATCTCTCCCCAAGTCTTTTATGTTTTGCCTTCAAATAATACATGCCACTTCCACGCACAGCTCATTGGCTACAACGTACTGTCTAACCAGAGGGGAGGGGAAATATTACTTTCATGCCCAAAAGGAAAGAGGAATAAGATATTTCTAAGTACTAGTAATATCTACCACAGCTTGTTAATGATGGCATTATTTTAATTTTTATAGTTAACATAGAGTGAAATTGACTTATTTTGGAGTGTGGGGTCTATGAGTCTTAATACATGTATAGATTACTGGAACTACCATCACAAGCAAGATATAGAACAGTTCCATCATCCCACAAAACTTCCCCACAATGCCTCTTTGTAATCCCATCCTCCCCCATATCTAATCCCTAGCAGTCACTGATCCGTTCCTATCACTATAGTTTTGACTTTTCCAGAATGTCATATAAATGGAATCATACAGTACATAATCTTTTGAAACAGGCTTCTTTCACTCAGCATAATATCTTTGATTCATTCACATCATTGCGGATAATGATAGTACTTTGTTTTTTTATTGCTAAGTAGTATTCCATTGTATAGACATTCCACAATTTGTTTACCCATTCACCATTTAAAGGATATTTGTGTTATTCCAGCTTTGGGCAAGAATAGAACCCAAAGAATAGAGCTGCTGTGTAGGTTTTCTGTATGTACAGATTTTTTTGTATGACATAAACTTTCATGTCTCTAGGGTATAGGATCCCATTGAAGAGTGGGATTGCTTGGCCACATGGTAAGATTATGTTTAACTTTCAAAGAAATTTCCGAAACTGTTTTCCAAAGTGGCTGTACCATTTTCCATTACCACCACGCATTAGTCAGCTTGGGCTGCCATAAAAAAATACCACAGACTGGGTGGTTAAACAAAGGAAATTTATTTCTCACAGTTCTGGTGGCTGGGACTCCAACATCAAGGTTCCAGTAAATTTGTTTTCTGGTGAGAGCTCTCTTTCTGGCTTGCAGATGGCTGCCTTCTCAGTGTGTCCTTACGTAGTGGAAGGAGGGAGAGAGAGAAAACAGAGAGAGAAAGAGAGAGAGAGGGAGCATCCAGGTATCCCTTCTTACAAGGACACTAATCCTATTGGATCAGGGCCCCATTCTTATGACTGTATTTAATCTTAATTACTTCCTTAAAGGTCCCATTTCCAAATATAGCCACACTGTGGATTAGGGTTTCAACATATGAATTTTGGAGGGACATAAACATTCACTCCATAACTTACCAGCAGTATATGAAAGGTCTAATTGGTCCACGTCCTCCCCAGCACTTGTTATTATCAAATTTAAAAAAATTTAGTCATTCTAATAGGTATGTAATGGTATGTCAAAATAGTTTTAATTTGCTTTTCCCTAGCGGCTAAGGATGTTGAGCATCTTTTCAATGTGCTTATTTGCCATCATAATATACTCTTTGGTAAAGTGTTTCTTAAAGCCTTTTGATCTTTTTTTTTGCTTCAGTTTTTGTTGCTTTCTTACTGTTGAGTTTTGAAAGTTAAAAAAAAATTCTATATACAAATCCTTTGTTGGATATGCGATTTGCAAATATTTTATCCGACTCTACAGTATGTCTTTTTGTTCTGTTAATAGTGGCTTTCACACACCAAACTTTTCACTTCTGAGGAAGTCTAATTTATAGATAAAGGACTATTCAAGTTCTCTTCTTATGTGAGTTTTGGACGGTTGTGGGCCTCAAGAAATTGGTCCGTTTCATCCAAATTGCCAAATTTTTATGCATCATGTTGTTCATAGAATTCCCTTATTTTAAGATCATTATATGAGAACTATATTGATTTCTCTTCTTTCATTCTGGCTTGGTAATCTATGTTTTCTGTCTTTTTTCTTTGTAAGTCTTCTAGATGTTTATCAGTTTTATTCATCTTTTTAAAGAAACAGCTTTTGGTTTGATTTATTGTCTCTATTGTTTTCTCTTTTCAAATCTATTGATTTCTGCTCTTAAGTGTACTCTTTTCTTTCTTCTGCTCACATTGAGTTTATTTTGCTCTTTTTCTCTAGTTTCTTAAAGTAAAACAGATTGCTGATTTATGATATTTCTCTTTTTTATGATAAACATTTAATATTATAAATTTTCCTCAAAGCGCTCCTTTAGCTGTATCTAACATATTGTGATATATTGTGTTTCAACTTTGCTCATTTCAAAATATTTTCTAATTTTCCTTGAGACTTCCTCTTTGACTCATGGATTATTGATAAGTGTGCTGTTTGATTTCCAAGTGTTTGAAGATTTACCAGTTATCTTTCTATTACTGATTTTTAGTTTAATCCTATTATGTCCAGGTATAGTTTGTATATGAGTTCTTTTTAAAAATTTCAGGTTTGTTTCATGACCTATTTGATATGGTCTATCTTGGTGAATATTCCATGTACACTTGAAAAGAATATGTATTCAGTGTGGAGTGCAGTGTTCTATAAATGTCAATTAGATACAATTGGTTGATGATGTAGTTCAGTTTTCTACATCTGTGCTGGTTTTCTCTTTATTTGCTTTGTCTATCATGGACAGAAGAGTGTTGAAACATCCAGTTATAATTGTGAATTCATCTAGTTCTCTTTTCTGTTTATCAGCTTTTGTTTCATGTATTTTGAGGCTCTGTTTTTAGATGCAGGCATGTTTAGAATTTTTTTTCATCTTCCAGTTAAATGGACTGTTGTATCATTATGTAATATCTCTCTTTATGACTGGAATTTTCCTTGCTGTGACATCTACTTTGTCTGACATTAATATAACTATTCCAGCTTTCTTTTGATTAGTGTTAGGATGGTATATTCTTTTTCATCCTTTTACTTTTAACCTGTTTGTGTTTTTATATTTGAAGTGGGTTTCTTAAAGGCAGTAAATTGTGTCATACTTTTTACTCTAATCCAATAGTTCTCCTTTTTAATTGAGAGTTTAGTCCATTTACAATTAATGTGATTACTAATATGGTTGAGTTTAGATCGACCAGCTTGCTAAGTGTTTTCTATTTGTCCCATTTGTTTTTTGTTCCCTTTTCCTCCTTTTCTGCCTTTTATTATTATTTTTTGATTAATTTAGTACTAGTTCATATTTGCATTTATCTCACTTGTTGGATTACTTGCTATAACTCTGTTTTCTCATTTTACTGCTTGTTCTGTGTTCTGTGGTTTTGATATGAGTTCAATTTTCAAAACCTTTGCACTGCTATTTGGATCTGCCCCATGCATGTGCCACCAGTGCGCAGTCTGGGGACTTAGAAATGCTTTAGCCCATATTTCCATTCCCAAAGCCTTTGGCATGCTGTTTAGGATTTGATCCAGAGATGAGCCCAGAAATTTATACACCACACTATGGGTTAGTTCTCTTGAGCTCCCTCCTCTCCAGGACCTCATTGACACTTCTGGTTCCCTGGGGTATCCTTTTTACTTCTTCTGGCCAAAAATCTGAGGCTTCAGTTTCTCCACTCTGCCATTTCCTGCAACTGTGTCTGCAGATCTGGGGTTAGATGGTGAGAGAACAGAGAGAATAACTCAACAGATATTCTCCCCATGATCTTGGGACCACAAGTGCTCTGGTCGGAGGGAAGGATTCTTCTCTCTCAGAATTTCACACTTATATCTAGCCTCTGTTGCTGCCCTGCTGCTGCTTGATTTCTTGGGGGCTCAGGCACAAGAGAACAATAAAGGAAAAAAAATCCATAGGAGATTTCTTTCATTCTCCCTGACCCTCAGAAGTCCCTTTTCCTACTCCTCAGTCCAGAATGTGAGGATATCTCTTAAAGCGTTTTCTGTCCACATCTGGTTGCTTTTGATTCCAACTAGGTGATATAAGAAGGAGGAAAAATGGAAACTCATTGCTGGTTTGAAGGTACTTTGAAATCTGGTCTCCTTCCCCAATCTGTGTGCTAGCATCTATTTTCAGAGTCCTCAGATACTTGCTTCTTGAATTCTGTCAAGATTTTATATTTGCATTCAGTGAGAGAAGCTGCAAGGAGTCTGTTACTCAGTCTTGCTTGGAACCAGAACTGCGCTAAAGGGTTTTGAACAAGGGACTTTTAAACATAGCAGCTGTTGGGGCCAGCCCTGTGGCTTAGCGGTTAAGTGCGCACGCTCCACTACTGGCGGCCCGGGTTCGGATCCCGGGTGTGCACCGACAGACGCACCACTTCTCCGGCCATGCTGAGGCCGCGTCCCACATACAGCAACTAGAAGGATGTGCAACTATGACATACAACTATCTACTGGGGCTTTGGGGGAGAAAAAAAGAGGATTGGCAATAGATGTTAGCTCAGAGCCGGTCTTCCTCAGCAAAAAGAGGAGGATTAGCATGAATGTTAGCTCAGGGCTGAACTTCCTCACAAAAAAAAAAAGAATGAAGTACTGATACATGATCCAATGTGGATGAATCTCCAAAACATTGGAAAAAAAAAAAAAAAGCAGCTGCAGTGGAGTGAATGGAAAGAAAAGTCAAGGAAAAGGATCTAGGCCTTTTCTTGGTTGAATTTCCAATTAATAAAACTAAGCAAGTTCCCATGCACCAGTGAAGCAAAAACAATTTTTTTCTAAAAGAACTTGGTATTTAATATTGTTTTTTAAAAAAGTACCAAAGTACTAAGTTGCATTTCACTACATTTATTTTGCAGGTTAGTGTATTTTTAATTTTATTTATACACAGGGACACTGCTATATCCTGTGTTTAGAGCTTCTAAAGCCACGTCACTAGTGATATCATCAGGCATTCCTAGTTAATCCAGTCTCCAACCATAGTCTCAAGATCACCAGAGAGCCCTCACAACCTGAGTTCTGGAAAACAGTTCTTCAAGCTGGGATCAAAACTTGGATCGCAAATACCTTTATCCCCTCTTCTTCTATCTCTTTCTTGCCACCTACACTCATGATATATGGCTAGAAACTTTTCACATGGCAATTTACTTGGTACTTTGTGAACTAAGGAGTTGTTATTAAAAGGAAGGGGAGCAAAACCTACCATTAAATAATCAAGTGCAATGTGAAAGATACATTCGTTATCTCTTTTATTCCCCACTACAACATAGGTATTAGTTCTGTATTACTATTATTAATGTACAGGTGAGGAAACCAAGACTCACAGAGATTCATTAACTTGGCCAAGGTTGCAACGCTAATTCCAAAATTTATGTTCTCTCGTAATGCCACATGCTTCCATCCATCCATGCCACCCATCCTTGAGAAAATAGAATCAAATATATACCTTAGGGCTGGAGATAGTTCAAGAGATTAGGATTTTCTGGAGTGGAATGGGGTGGGAAGGAAGCAGGACTTTTAATAAGAGACTGGAATCTTTTACATCTTAGTGTCTGTTTTATGTTCTCCCTTTGGATCTTGAAACAAATAATCTTTCTAATTTTTTAAATTAGCTTATCTTTAGTGAGGCTGTGGTATTGGGGTAGGAATGCTTTACCACAATCCTTCAAACTCACTGCTTCCTTTCTCTGTTTTCTGAGACTTTCTGGAACCTACCCACTAATCTTGCTTCTCTTGCTCTTTCTCCATTTTCTAGGTCACAAATGGAAAAAAAAAAAGGGTGAGGAGTCCAGCTCCTAGTTAAAAACCTATGTGTGATTTTTCAGGCCTGACCCTAGCAATGACAAAGGCTTTACCTGGCAAACCTCAGTGGGAAAGCTATCCTCCCCACACCAGATTTGGTGTACCACCAATGCATTACAGACCCTGAAGGGAGTTGCAGTCACAGACTCAGGTTTCTCTGGCTCATCATGCTTTTCCACATATTTGTATTCCTAGCCCCAATGCCTTCATTCCTAGGTCTTTTTATCTGTGGCATTGAGCAGAGGTCTTCTTCAGGAGTCTCTGCTGGGGCCTCCTTCCTGGAAGAAGAGGGAGAAAACTTGAAGACAATTTTTCCCACTCTGACTCAGTACTTTTCCACTCCTAGTCCTCGCCCTTCACCCTCTCCATGACCCTAGAGTTCACAAAACTTCTGGAACCTTTTGTTTGGAGCTCCTTCAATAGTGAGATGACCCCCATGTTTATGCTGGTCCACCTGATCTTGGACCCATACACCATTCCACGGGAAGAAATGAAACAGGGAGAGTCAGTGCTGCCTCTGGTTTTAGACTCTTGCCTATACCACAACAGTAAGTAGTTAAGGGTTTAACTCTTTCATCTTTGACTTGTTGCTTTAATTGGCTACTCAGACATGTGACAGCTCGCTTTGCTCTCTCTCTCCCAGCTCACCTGAGCTCATGACAAAAAGAGCCCACCTGGAACTGAAATGAATCTGGACGCTGTGGCCCCCATTGAATTTCCTTGAAGCAAACTTGAAGATCAAATTTCAGGGGAAGAAGAAAGAAAACTGGTCCTGGCAAACAATATGCTCACTCTTTTATTTCTCAAACTCCCAAATTCTAGCTTTCATAGAATGAAAGTCTTTTGGCAAGCTTTTCAGGATAGGAAACAGTTTTGCTGTGATATCTGCTATACGTCTACCACATCATAAAGTATTTGTGCTTTTACTTCATAAAATTATACAACTAACATAAACACTAATCAGATACTAATATCTCACCCAACATACATACTCATATGTTTGATGAACAACTGACTAACTGAATAAATGAAAATGAATGAATGACCAGATAACCACATAGGTACCTCAATATTGAATCCTGGAATGAGAGCAGAGAGGAGCAGTGACAGAGTATACTTGGTGATTGTGGAATCTGACAGGGGAGGAAGAGAAGAAACAGAACAGCAGGTAGTAGGTAGGAGAGAAAAAACATAGGAAGTAGAAAAGGCAATACCTTCTGTTTTACCTCAAAAAAATCAATTCTCTGACTCCTGATTGATGTCTCAGAAAGCTTAATATGGCTCTGAAGAACAAGACCAGGAAATTGGAGAACGTCCCCAGCACTACCCTGCTGAGTTCCACCCAGTCTGGTTTGAACGAAATGAAAAATCAAAGTATAGATATGTTTCATTTCCAATGAAAGCCAAAAGGTTTTTTCCCTTTATTTTTTTTCCTCCATGAAAATATTACCCTTTGAAAAAACTACTACTACATCTGGGTCCACACACACATTAGTCCTCTCTCTTCAATAAAAATAATTTTGACCAACATTATCCTGGATATTTCATTGTCTTGTCAACAACAACATGGTAATTGGTATGAATGTCTGAAAATGAAAGCCTTTCAGAAATGATAGGCTTGATTTAGTCCCCCTGGCATGGCGCTCATTAAGTCAGTGAGGACTGTGTAGTACAAACGTACAGATTCCTTTATTCATCACTGTAACAACCTCAGGGAGCCTCATTGAAAATGTACATGACAGATCAGGTGGGTAATGCTGTTGCCCAAATAAAGAGAAAATAGAAAATGAGAGCAAGATAATATAAAATTTACTTTACATAAATCATTAAGTAGTCATTACTTGAATAAATTATGTATTTTATATAATCTGAAATATTCTGTATTTAAGAGCCTTGGAAGGACAAATATACGTTTCACTAAATGTTTAAAGGTTCTGAGTTAAAGCTGAAAGGAATCCTTCTTCATTATCATCTGCTAACATAGGTCTATTGGATTACTTTGGGCAAGAATGCTCAGTCTCATTTATAAAAACTATGAAGTAGATTTCTGCCTCAATGACCACCATCATCACAATCTCCATTCCTCACCATGCCCATTCCCAACACACATGCACGCCTGCTCTGCTATAGGCTGAATGTTTGTGTCCCCTCAAAATTCATATGTTAAAATCCTAACCCCCAAGGTGATGATATCAGGAGGTGGGGCCTTTGGGAGGTGATTAGGTCACGAGGGTATAGCCCTCAGGAATAGGATGAACGCCCTTATAAAAGAGACCCAAGAGAGCTCCCTCAACCCTTCTGCCATGTGAGGACACAGCAAGAAGACAGTTGTCTATGAACGAGCAAGCAGACCCTTAGCAGACACCAAATCTGCCCGTTCTTTGATCTTGAACTTCCTAGCCCGAAAAACAAATGTTTGTTGTTTAAGCCACCCAGTTTATAGTATTTTTGTTATAGCAGCCTGAATGAACTAAGGTACTCACCCATATGTGTACAAATACGCACAGCCTCACATACAGAAAGTGAGGATATACTGTACAGAAATGTCTCCAGAAAGAGAAAAGTATGTGTCGCTGACAAGAGGACTGGAGGGAGAAGAAACCATAACTAGTAAAGGTAGATGAGGAATAGGAAATAAAACAGATAAGTGGGGAGAAAAGAAAAAACATGAGACAATGAGGATAAGTTGTGAGAGGATATGAATGCATGGGAAAAAGAGAATGATGGAGGCCGGCCCAGGGGTGTAGTGGTTAAGTTTGCGTGCTCCGCTTCAGCGGCCTGGGGTTCACAGGTTCAGATCCTGGGTGCGCATCTATGCACTGCTTATCAAGCCATGCTGTGGCAGGCGTCTCACATGTAAAAGTAGAGGAAGATGGGTACAGATGTTAGCTCATGGCCAATCTTCCTCACCAAAAAAGAGGAGGATTGGCAACAGGTGTTAGCTCAGGGCTAATCTTCCTCACTAAGAGAGAAAAAAGAAAGAGAGAGAGAGAATGACGTACATAGGTGGGAGGGCAGAATAGGATCTAGAGATGGAGTCCAGTGGAACATGTACATAGAACCCCAAGTCTTTGCTACAAAGTAAGAAGTCCATTTTAAATCTCATCCAATGGAATATAATTATTAAAGGAACAAAAGACATTTTAATCTATAAAATTGTCTTAGAGATTAATGGCTGAGAAAAGTGAGTAAGGCACAAGCTTGGCCCTTAATGGTACAGCAGGGTTCAAGGCATGAGAAGCTAATCTGCATGATAATATTTGGCAATAATATTAATATCATTATTAGTAATAATAATCCTCAGCTATAAGAGTCCTATTAGCCTGGAGATCTAGTAGATCTCTTAGAATAAATGAGATTGAGGATTTTGAAAAGATTTGCGGTATGGTACCCAGGAGAGGGGATTAAGACTAGAATGATCTGTTTATAAAAAACTGGGAGCAAAACTAGCCTGTTTGGGAGTCCCTCAAAGGAATATCAAAGGAATAAAAATGCACTTAGGGAGAGTGTGCTCCATATCTGCCTATCTGGTGGAAATAGCACGGATGATGAAGGTGCTTGACCATTCCACAGTGAAGGCAAGTCAAACATCTTCCTTCAGTGACAGGCCAGGGGCACCAGTGAAGACCGCAGAGGGAGAAGTGGAGGGAACTTAACTCTTGTAACTACAGCAAGAACATTTGGTTTGTCTTGGTAATTCTCCTGATGGGTTGAACAAACTCAAGACTATTTTCCCTTTTATTGTTATTGTGACCAGTTCCTTTGATTGACTGCTTGTGATTCAAAGCAGCCTAGGGATTCCCAGACAAGGCAATGGTTGCAACAGTAAAACCCAGAAGTTAAATCAACTTATGTAACAGAGGACGTTTGGGTCATGCTCAGAGTAAAGTGCTTCAAAATTTAAAATAAACCAACATGAAAGAGAAAATAATCACTGTTTCAGATTCTATAAATAATGCAGCAATCTTCCAGAAAGAAGCCAGTTTTTTATTTAAGACTATATTTGCCAGTTGAGCTATGAGAAACTACATCATACCTAGAAAGCTGGTAATCTAATTTTTAAAATTGTCTCTGAAATTCATATGTCACTGCATCCCTGAGGAGAAAGGAACAGTTGATTTTGGTCCAGAACTTGATGCTTTACCGTTTTTCAGCTGTGTGAAAAGTCCGCTCTTATTTATGTGACTGGGACACTTATAAATGCCCCTTTTTGTTATTTGGGTAAGTTCTGTTCTTACCTCTCACAAATGGTTCTTCGTAACATTTGGTGGGAAAGATTTTGGCAGCCAGGTTCTCAAATATTGGAAATTCACCCTTACTGGTTCAGACACTTTAGGATTGCGAGTGATGGAAGAATAAAGTACACTGAAAAGTAGCTTATTAAGCTATAGGACGTTAGATGAGCATGAGTGCCTGAGGATGCATTTTAAGGATTCACTGAATCACAGCCTGAAGCAATGTAACATCACGGGAGAGAGCTGAGAAACAGCTATATTGGAGAGAATGTGCTAGTGGCAGTCAAGGACAGAGTGACTTAGTTTGAACAAAATTGCTGTCTACAGCACAAGAGCACTATTCTTCAAATAGCAACAAGGCCCATAGCATAGTCATAAGCAACAGATTTTAGGGAAAAGCTTTAAGTCTTATCAATGTGATATGGCTTTAAAGTCAGATATTGTATATTTAACTATTCTTGCATCCAGGTAGAAAAATCATTAGTACATTGTTTTCATTTTCAGAAGGAATGAGTTGTAGGTATATAGAAGGACACACACAAATATTACAACCTTAGGTTAACATTATTTGGTGGAAAACAGAATTAGGCTTGAGAGAGTAAGACATATCCATGCCAAACGAAATGGATTAAACAAAACAAGCGCTCAATTATGAAGCAGTCTCACAAATTGGTTTTGTGCCATCAGTTCCAAAGAAAGTTTATAATTAGGCATCATGGCAGATCATAAAAATATCCAGAAGTTATTTCATACCCTCTATTTATGTCTTTGGTAGTGCCATCCTGCACTGACTCTAGACCCTCGTGATCTGTCTGGTGATTTGCTTTGGTCAAGGAGACACCAGCAAACATGACATCAACAGAGGCTTGTTAAGTGTTTGCATATCAGGGCTTGCTCTAGTGATCCTATTTGGAATCCTGAGACTGCCATGTAAAGAAGCATAGACTAGCCTGCTAGAGCATGAGATAACACAGGAAGCAGAAATGAGCCATCCAAGATGAGGTCCTCCAGGACCAATAAGGTACCAAACTGCCAGACATGTGAATGAGGTTATTTTGGACAACCTAATGCAAGCTGATCTGGCCCCGAAGAACTGCCAAGCCAACCCACAGAATCATTAAAAAAAATTCTTATTTTAGGCAACTAAGTTTGGGTGTGTTTTATTTTATATCAAAAGCTTATCACAACATGTTTAATATAATTAATAATAATAATAATAGTATCTATGAACAATTGAGGGGCTACCACACAATGTCTCAGGCATTATACTACGTGATTTATATACTATATTACTTCTAACCTTTCCATAATGTAGGAGTTCATAACACCACTTTACGAATGATATAACTTACATGATGAAGTATGAATCTAGTCATGCAAATAGTAAGTAACAATGCCAAGATTCATCCCCAGGTCTGCTAGGCTAGGAGTTCCATGCCCTTTCCATTGTGCCAGGATGTGACGGGGACTCCTCTCGAGTGGGGCAATGACGCACAGATTTAGATGGGCAGCTCAGATTTACTTGAAGCAGTAAAGCACTTCACACTCAACTGCAGTCTACTCGGTAATTTCTTCATTTGCCTAGTGCCTAGCTGAGCAAAATATTTTCAATAAATATTTCTTGAATCGATGTGAAAAGAACTGAAGTGCATTTCAGAATAAGCTGGTCTATTCAACTTATCTGAAAATAAGATGTAATAGTGGTAATAGAACAGGTTTTTGTGTCAGAAAAGATGAATTTAAATCCTAATTTGAGCTACTCATTCAAATAAGTGACCTTGTGCAAGTTCCTTACAATCTCAATTACTTTGATAGAAAATGGAGGTGATAATGCTTTTTTCACAAAATTATAATACAAGTTAATGGAGTAATGTTAAAAACAAAAAAGGAACTATGTATCTGGCCCATAAAGGTATTCTATAAATAGTAGATATTATTAATTATTGATCAAAAATTGAAAGATTTTTAATGTAAAATATGCAATTCACTATTGATCATGTTAGCATATTTCATATTTATACAACTTTTGTTTTTTTTGCAATCAAGGCATAATTGTCAAAAATAAAAAAAGTATTCTTTCTAAGTTTGTGTATCAGACATGACTTTTTCCAATGTTTGATAATGATATAAATACTAGATTTTCTATATGAATTTTGTGAATTCCTATTTCTGAATTTATTGGTCATTACAGGAAATATTTTAAAATATTTCATTTTTCTAGTTTAGCACTTTGGCACAACGTTTTGAAAAAAATTCTAAAAATAGTTTACAACAAATTGAAACATCTTGGCATTGTAAATTTGGAATTTTTAGCTCAAACAGAAATTTAGTTTCACCACTAAGCAGTAGCTGGAGTTCACTAGGAAAATCTCTATTTGTTGAATCCACTTGCAATTTGGTCCGGGGCAAGGGATTCTGCCTCGTACCTCCACTCCCACAGGCTGTCTTGCTACACTATCCTTTATGCCAGGGGGCTTACAAGTGTCCAGGACTGTTAGGTAGCAGGTAATTCAAAAGGGATGAGTGGAGAGCTTCATGGCACAGTCACATGTCCCATGCTGGGAAACCCACAAGGTTTCTACAAAAAAATTTGAGAGCATTCCGTATCTGTCACTGATGGGCTATAAATGGACATTTGAAACAAGAGCAACCCAACAGATTGCATTCTCATTCAAGGAAAAAGGCTTTTTGCCTTCCGCCTATAGTTTTCCCCACTGCTAACATGGAGGAGCTAGGACTGTAAAAGAAGCATCTATACCTCCTCCCTTAGAAAATGTCCTCCAGCACAGGCAAAGCTTGAGTCAGGGAGATCAGAGGAGATGAAAGTGAGATTTTGCATTAGATTAGTTCTTAATACTAGACCTGATTGGACAGCTATTATAGCTACCTGATGGAGGAAGGAGAGCAGCCACTACAGAAAAATAAAACTATTTCATGTTTCATGAATTCAGACTCGTCACTCAACTGGTGATATTTGATTAATTAGAAATTAGAGCCCTATTAAGTGATGAGGCCATATTTCTCTTCTATTATATAGTAGTTTAACACTATTTCTTGGTTTATGTGCTTCACAGAGTAGTGAGGATTAACTAAACTTCCATTTGGAGAAAGCAGTTTATAGACGCTAAAAGTGAGAGCTATTTTTCTTACAAATGTCCAGGGCTTTGGATTATTTAGAAGAGGAGAGAATATGCAGGAATAAACATGATTATTCACTGTACTTGAAAAATAAACAATTTTATTTTTAAAGGAATAAGATTATTTTTTGAATAATTGAAAAAAACTATTCAATTTGAATATATTATTCAAATTATCTTTGAAGAACAGATTTATTTGAAGAAATAAATTGCATCAACAAAACAGTCCGTTCCTTTGCTTTTAACACAATCTTTTACGACTATTTTCCAAAGTTGAGCCTTCATTTTTAGTCTAAATCTCAATAGGCACGTCTATATGAAAACACCGTTTACCCTGTAGGTAATGATGTAGTAAAAAGCCCATCTTAAGACGGTTATTTGCTCTTATTTTAGGTCTAATAGGTTTCTTTTTTTCATTTATTATATTTGTGTCAACACCATATATTAAACTGTGTCTTTCTATATACAGTAGTGATTTAAATAGGGGTATAGGAACATAAATCTGAAAATTATTACAAGATTATATAAAATTGTCTCAATTCTCACACGTACTAAATGAACATAAAATAGTGTCAAAGAATGAGGTGGTATAAGCAACCTAGAATTTCTAAACTCTTTACCCTGATTTATCCACACACACAGACATACACTCTTCAAGTGAAAGAAATTTATCATTGCTATTAATTATGGTATATCTAACTGCTGTTACAGAAAAATCTCTAAATCTCAGTGGTTTAACGAAATAGAATTTTCTTTCTCCACTCAAATTCCAGCTAGCTGCTCTAACCTTTAAAAGTCTTAAATTTCTAGGTTTTTCCTATTCTCTTTCATTTTTGCTTGCAAACCAGCCAATTCTCTCCTGAGTTTATATCTTCCTTGTAATATTTTGCTGAAAGAATAAAACAAGAGCAGGTATACATTATTACTCTAACTCCTACCACTTCTCCTAGGTCTTAGGCATAGTAGGCATGTGATCTGCCCTCCATTTCATCACAGATGACAGTTTTACTGGATGTTTTTTCTTAGTTTATTTTTATCTGAAAATGTCTTTATTTTGCCTTCAGTCTTGAAGGATTCACTAGATTCTAGGCTGACAGGTTTACCACCACCCCCATCCTGCCACGTTTTTCAACATTTTAAAAATGTTGTTGCACTGTCTCCTGGCCTCCATTGTTTCTGATAAAAAGTCTGAGGTCATTGGAATTGTTGTTCCCCTGTATGTAATGTGTCATTTTTCCCTGGCTGTTTTCAAGATTTTCTCTTTCTCTGTGGCTAGCAGTTTGACTACGATAAGCCTAAATGTGGTTATATGTGCATTTATCTTTCTTGGGCTTTGTCAAACTTGTTGAATCTGTAAATTTATGAAAATTTATAAAATTTAGGAAAATTTTTGCCATGATTTCTTCAAATATTTGTCCTGTCCTATTTTTTATCTCCTTCTGGGGCTCTAATTACACATATATTCTACCTTTTGATACTGCTCTCCAGGTTTCTAAGACTATTTTCATTTTCTTTAAATCTTTTTTCTGTTTTTCAGATTGAATGATTTTTGTTGATCTCCCTTCAAGTTCAGTGACTCCTCTGCCCTCTCCATTCCGCTGTTAAGCCCATCCAGTGCATTTTTAATTTCAGATAACTTTTTCAGTTCCAGAATTTCCATAGAGTCTTTCTTATAGTATCTATTTCTCTGCTGAGATTTTTATACTTTTACTCATCTTCACATCATTTTTCTTCACATCTATGAGCTAAGCTATGATAGCTGTTTTAAAATTCTTGTTTGCTAAATCTAACAGCTGGGTCATCTCAAAGTCAGTCTCCACTGATTGTCTTTTCTCTTAAGAATGGCTTATATTTCCTTGTTTCTTTATATTTTGAATATTTTGGGATTGTATCCTGGATATTTTGAATGGTTTGTGTGGAGACACTGGATGCTATCATATTGCTTTGCCAGATCTTGATTTTTTTTTTCCTATTTTTTTTTTTTTTTTGATAGTGGTATTTTGGTTGCACTCAAACTGAAAACTCCATCTCTTGGGTAGAAGTTAAAATTCCAGGTCTTTAATCATTAGTTTCGCTGCTTAGTGTCTTCCCCATATATGTATGGTTCAGAGGTGAGTCAGATATTTGGGCAGAACAGAATTTGAGGTTCCACCTCTCAGGATCTATTCTTCCCAAGATTACTCCTCACTCTGCAGCAGGTGTGGTTGCCCCAAATCTTTCCACTAGTTCTTCATCCCAGAAAGACTGTGAGTTTTCTGTCACAGTTTTAGTTACTCGACACATCACCCACTGAAGCCTATTCTTAGGCTAAAAGCCTTAAAAATGGAACATTCTTTTTGAGGCCATTCTCTTCTTCCAAGTGTTGACTCCTTTCCAGATTCTAGTCACTTTTGTTCACTCCCTAGTGCTTTCAGGTAATTGTTGTCTGGATTTTCATTTTTATCTGAGGAATGGATCAATATACTTTGGCCATTCAAAAGCAGAAGCATCTTTACCAAATGCTTTGCCCCTGCATAACATGGGTCTCCATTTTCCAAGTCTCTGATATTGGTTTCCTGCCAACATCTGAGCACTAAGCTAATGCCTCATATTTTAGATTTTTGCTATGGAAGCATCTCACTTCAGGGTACAAATTTTGTATTAATTAAAATAGTAGACTCTGATAGACTAAATTCCTCACTTCCATAGCTTAAGACAGTTTAAAAGTTTTAGTTCTCCTCATATAACAGTCCGGTGTGGCTCTTGCTATTGGGTGGCTTCCCTTGAAGAGATAAATCATGGACCCAGGCTCCTGCCTTCATGTGGATCTATCATATTGAACATGTGCCCTGGAAGGTCATCTCCATTCCAGCTACCTGGTGGGGCAAAGCCATGGGGAATTGCCTAGGAGACACCTGGAAGTGGTATACACTATTTCTGACCACATTCTAGAGCCTCAGAATCAGTCTCATGGTAAAATTTAGCAGTAAGGAGAGTTGGAAAATGAGTTCTATATGTGTTACCAGGAAAGAGAAATGGATTTTGTGAACAAAGAGCTAGTCTTTTCCAAAACAAATGGACACTTTTTTTTAATTTCTTACTATATCCTAGTTTGTGTGCTTAGCTTTTCAGTGGGGTTTCCTCAACTATTATTTATTTCAACTACCCTTCACCAGCAGATGTCATCATGGCCAGTGGAGGACAATCTCAGGAGAACCATCAGTGAAAAAAAGGATGGAGTGGAGGGGTCTATTCCTGAGCACACGTCTTTACCTTGTGTGAAATTGAATAGACATTTAGTGAAGCCGTGGCTAACTACTGTGAATTACATTGCTTGAGGAAGGAGTGGATAGAGGGAGAAAGGTGTGTCTAAGAAACTCAAAATTTGTGGTTTTGGTTCAATGCTCAGATTTTGGGTGGATGACTCAGTGACTTTTTAAAAAAAGACCTGTAGAGGGAATATGAGCATCCTGGGAAGGTACATACAGGTGGTGAACCTGACTCAGCATACCCTACTCCTACCAGGGCTGGAGATGCTTTTTTTGCAGCCAGTTTTGTTCTTGGTAAATGTCTACCATCAGTTTAAGCTTAGATGAAGTAGTTCATATTGTCAGGGATTTACACCCTACTTTTAACTTTACATGGGTTGCTTTTCTAAGTGGCTGATTATGTCTCAGACTTTCTACAATTTGACATCACCTTGCAACTAAGTTAGAAAATTGCAAAATGGGAAAACAGACTCAGTTCACTTTACCTGAACAAATGGGAAAAAATTAACCCCATAGTTTTTATGACAATATCTGGAAAATCATGTCAAATTTTACTGAGTATCTTTCATGTCATCAAAAGAGTGACAATAGAAAGGAGAATACAGACGTTGAGAAGTTTATCTTCTTTTGTAATATATAAAGTGACAAATACCCTCTGTTCCTCAGGTAGTCAAGTTGGATATTGCATTCAAATAGAATGCATGCTAAATTTTTAAAGAGAAGTAGACCCCATGACTGCATGTACTTTTTTCCTTGTTTTTTATGAGATTTGGAAAAACCTTGATATACCTACAAGTCTTGTTAATTTGAGTGTTACTTGTATTAGAAATAAAACTTATGATTTTATGCTGTGAGTTGCTCTATTGTCATCAACATTGAGTTACTCGTTAAAGGCAAATAAATGTTTTGGAAATCGTGGAAAGTTGCAGAAATAGTAGCTTCTGCTATTTGAAAAGTTCACAGGTAAAAGGAGAAATGAGAGAGATAAAAGTACATAAAAATAATTCATGCAAAATCATTGAATAGTTGTTACCGCACCAGATCCATTTTTGCCTGTCACCCAAAAAACCAAACACTGAGATGACGAGATTGCAGCAGACAGAGAGGGTTTATTAATCACAAGGCAGCCAAGTGAGGAAACGGGAGAATCAATCTCAAATGGGCTTCCCTGAAAATAGGGACTCAGGGATATTTACGAGGTAGGGAGCAATGTGGTCTGAAATGATTGAGGGTGAGGAGAACTGAGGTAATTGGTGATACGTGCAAGTGTAGTCAGGCTTCCTGCCTCTTTGTAAGATGCATATTCACAGAATGGCGGCATTAGCATGCCCTGAGAGTGGAGTTTCAACCTCTTGATGTCAAAAGGTTGCGTATAGGACATATGTCTGCATGGGCCCAGTTGATGGGTTGGTGGTCTCAACCAGCCTGAAGTGGACAAGGGGTTCCAATTCCTGAAAAAAATAGCTCAAACGCCCATTACCAGGTGACCCAGGCTCCAGGGAGATGTTATCTATAGGAACCTAGTGGGAGTCAGATAGCATATTGCCTAAACAATACAGTTAACAATGGGTAAGATTATCATGCAGATTTAAGTCCTTGCCTTCCATTCTGATAAGTTTCTAGATAAGGCCATCCCCTCTCTTCTTCCTGGTACAGGGAAGAAGATACCTTTACAAATGGAGATTTCCTTTACAAATGTAAATGTCTCTTACAAGAGGTAACCAGAACTAAGAATGGGCTTAGCGAGGACTATCCCAGATACCCAGAGATGTCTATGGTGATGACCTGTTCTGGGGGCAGGCATCCCATCCCAAACTCTTTTGGTCAGTTAGTGGGAGTGGGGGTCAAAGTGTCTTTCAGGCAGAGACATATTTTGAGTTGGCCAATTCCAATCCCCCATAGTTACTAGCTGCTTAATCATCAATGGCTATCCATTTGCTGTTTCATTATCAACTAATGATTGTCCTTGAATAGAGTTACAGAAAATTCTGAAGGAATTGTGTGACAGTGCAAAGAAGGAGAGAAAAGATTCGAGAAATAGCAAACAATTTACAAGAAAACGGAATTTTCAAAGTCTGTATATAAGATAAGCCAAATTAACAGGAAAAGAAAACATGTTGTGGAGAGGAATGGGGAGCATTGTTCTAGGTAGGATGAGTTCTTCAGGGCGAGGGAGCCTTGAACAGAAGCTCTGTGTAGGCTCCCTGGTAAACCGGGGAGAGCCCTTAGTGAGGGCAGGAACAGTGGAGGCAGAGTACTAGTAAGGTCCTCACATAAGGTGAAATGTGAGGAAATAGGGAAGTTCAACAGATTGTGTTATGGGGAGTGATATAACTAAAATTAAGCCTCAGGAAGAAAAGAGAAAACTAGAAATTATCACACACAGTAGATTATGTACAGTATTAGACCAAATGATCCTCTGTGCAGCATTAAGAGGATTATGATGTTGCTTTATGCTCATAAGTCCATCAGAGTTTAAATGTAGTGAATGATTTCATAAAAACCCAAAAAACAAACTCCCCTAATGTGATGTAATGGTTTTTGATGTCAGCCAGAATTAAGTGTGAATCTTGTCCCTGTTCATTACCCTGTTCATGATTTGGGGCAAATTACCTTAGTTTTACTGAGCCTCAGTTCCCTATCTCTATAATGTGGCTAATAAAATTTCCTTTGCAGGGTTATTGAGAATTTCAACTGAGACAATTAAGTAAATAATCTAGTATGGTGTTTGACATGTAAAAAAGCCTCAAAAGTGGCAGCACATTCTTTTTATTAAAATGGCAGTGATTCTATGCCCAGGGATATAGTCACTGGATGGGTTTAATGCAAGAGCTTGTCTCTGTGCAGTGGTGCCTTTCTGGGCTCCGTATCATGCATATAATTTGAATAATGAAATATGCTCATACAAATAATTTAACCTCTTAGGAACTCTAAGCCCTTTAGGGTGGGAAAAATCCAAGTATAAATAAATAAATAGCCTAACTACTCCTCTAGATTTTAGAGCTGGAGAATAGGCCAGAGGGAGAGCCTAATTAAAGTCACTGGAGCCTTAACAATCAATCAGTTATAGACAGAGAAGAAAGCAGGGGAAGAGAAAAAGGTATGGGAGAGAAAGGAGGGGGAGAACGCAGCTTCTAAGAGTGATGAGTGAACTCCAAGATCATGGTTCACTGGGCTGTGGAGAAGCTTGTAATTTCTACCTGTATTTCTCACAAGAGCAATAGTTTCACAGCGCCTCACCTCCATCCCTCTAACTGAGAATTCATGCCATAACGGATGGTTCCAACCAAGTTACGATGATTAAAACAACTTACCTGTTTATGATGTGCTGTGGTTTACAAAATGCCTTCATAAGTATTATCTTATTTGATTCCTATAGCAACTAGATAATATGTAGAATTGGTATCCTCATAAGCATAAAATTATTGTTTGTGGAGAAAAAGGCAAACGAGAATGTTTAAAAACAGCAATGCTGTAATGTCTTGAATATTTACCATATCTTGGTTTATTTATACTGTCTATAAGAACTATCAAATCCAATTTACAGTTCCTGAAAAATAGTACTGATGTTAAGTTTTCTATTTTTGAAAATACTTTAAGGCATATTTCTCCTTTTTCTTCACTTCATTTAGTAAAAAACAACAGTAAGTACAATTATCTGAAGCTATTCAACAGCTGAGCTAGAATTCACTCCATCTAGAATTAACTGCTATCTTATATTCATGACAGCAAGCCCTCTCCTTATGTTTGTTTTAAAATATGATTCACATTAAGAACTAAAATCACGAGTGCTTTTTTTACTTGATGCTACAAGCATAGGATTATTTTGCAAGCTCTCCTTTTGTTGGGTTGTCTTCAACAATTGACCTGTTTGCTTGGCTTTTTAAAAAGGGTAAAGGAATGCTTTTTGAAATTTTAATTGAAGATTTCAAATTCAAGTTAATAATGCCAGCAAGCAAGTAATTTCCAAATATTACATGAAGATAGTTCTGAGTACTATGTATACAACATAGTAACTGATTATAGCAATTGTAAATTTAGGGGTCATTTGGTGAAAGCTGGAATGAGAAATCCATTTACTGGTTGCAGGTCACTAATTGATACCTTTGTAGAAAACTTATTGCCAGGGAGGAACTCAGAGCACGGGGAAATGTCCGATTGCAAACACTATTCAAACTGTCCATTAATTAAGCACGTGGGAAGCTTGGTTAACTTGGACAGGACTCCAGACCATTATTTTGGTCACTAGAGCAGCCCTGACCTGAAAGCGTTAATTTAATTTCCCAACATGTTTGTAAGCTAGCTGAATGACGAAACCTGCATTACATTTTATCCCTGAGATAGGGAACCAGAGGGCAAAGCTGACTTAGGTAAAGCATTTTTATGGTGCCTACATAATACTATAATTAAAAGAAGAACAATTAAGATAGCATCCGGCAGTGTTAAGGTTTAAAGAATATCAAATAATATCACCACTGACTTATTAGCAGCCACAACCTGTGGCCTTTTCCTGTCCTTTTCATATTTACCTTCTCTGCAACATTTGGCCCAGTTAACTACCTCCTCTGACTCAGTGCTCTCTTTTCCTTTGATTCTTTTCACACCTCACTCTTGCAGTTCTCTGTTCCTCCTCTGATTGATTCTTCTTAGTCCTTTTTAGCGTCTCATCTTGGCCATCCCCCACCTCACCACCCCACACACATCCTAATGACGTGCTTTTATGAATATTCTCTCATATTTCTTTTCTCTTCCTCTTGTACTTTATTTCAGGGGAGGTGTTATGGGCTGAATATTTGTGTCCCCCCTCAACTCATATGTTGAAGCCCTAACCCCCAATGTGACGGTATTTGGAGGTAGAGTCATCAGTAGGTAATTAGGTTTAGATGAGTTCATGAGGGTGGGGCCCCCATGATGGGTTTAATAAGAGGAAGACAGAGAGATCTCTCTCCACATGTGCAAAAAGAAGAGGTTGTGTGAGCACACAGAGAGATGGTGGCCATCTGCAAGCCAGGAAGAGGGCCCTAACCAAGCCCTGAATCTGCTGGCACCTTGATCTTGGAATTAAATATTTGTTGTTAAGCTATCTAGTCTATGTTATAGCAGCCCGAACTAAGACAGAAGTAAATTTCATTTACTTCCAGCTTCAATCGCCAATTTGATGGGATGACTCCCCAGTAGAGACCCCCACCCAGACTCCTAGTTGCAGCTGCCTGCTGGGCCATGTTGGTACTTTAGAGTCAACAGCTCTAAAGAGATCCTATCAGTCCCACTTCTCTACCTTATTCCCTAACTTGATTAACCCAGGTCCAAAAGTCTGGATGTTGCTGTAACTTTTATTCCTCTGACTCATTACTCTTTACTCCCATCCCATCTAATCAGTTAGCATATGCTGTTGATTATGTAGCAGTTTGATTATGTGCAATGAACATATAGCTTTATATTCTATATAGTTCTAGTATCACTTTTGATCTCACAACTTATTCTGGTGATGGTGGTGGGTGAGAGGGGAGTGTTGGGAGTACTTAAAATCACCAGTTTGAGGTAAGTAACCTCTTCCTGTTTAATGCAGCTCCTTCAAGTTCACAACAGTCTCTCTTGCAAAAGTGAACAGCCTTTCCAGGTTTCATTCCATTTCTCTTTCATAAGAAGTAGTCTTGGTTCGTAACAGAGCTAGTCTTTAAGAATATTGTCAACGTTCTCTTTTAACGGTTAAGGGCTCACATTGCCTTTTTATTTCTCTTTCCCTCCTACTATTACAATCCTAATAATTCTTAAGTCAAATGTCTGTGTCTGGTTAAATATGGGGAAAGTCATGGAAAAGCAAACTTGAGAGAAGAAAGCTGTTAAAACATCTCATAATGTAACCCTGTTAAAATGATGTGCCTGTGATGCCTCTTGAAGGCAATTCTTCCTTTCCATTCCCACTGTTCTTCTCTTGGATTTCAGTGAAATTCTTCTAACCGGTTACCATGGCTCCATCCTCTCCCCTAAAACTCATCCTTCATACTCTCACCCAAGTAACAGTCGCAGTCTGTCACTACCCTGCTCAAATATATTCTGGAGCCTGAGTATTGTCTACATGGTAAATCCAGGCTCCTTTACATCAAAGCCAAGCCTTCCACAACCAGGCCTTATTCGATCATGGCCTGAGAAATGCACTTGTTCCATGCTTTCAATAATAGAGAGTATTCACTATTTCACAGGTGTGCAATCTATATTCCTTACACCGTACATATTGGTATTGCTGCCCAGAATGGGTCTGCACTCCCGTATCTGCACTCCCATATCCTTAAATACCCTGCTCACTTTCTCCATGGAGTATTTCCAGATTTCCTCTCGGAAACTAATTCCTCCCTCTTCTATCCTGCCTATGTTACTTTCTCTAAATTTCTATTGTGCTATTTTTCACATTACACACTGCATGACAATTAGTAGTACATACATCTTCTTCTTTAGGTTTTGATATTTAAGTTCCTTGAGGGTAGGAGTCAAGGCATATTTATATTTTGGATCACACAGAATACTAGAAATATCAGGTTCTCAATGACTGTGAGCTGAATTGAACAATAAAAATGTTGGAGATAATAAAAGTCAAATGGTTGCATTTTATTATCCCTAGTACATTGAATCTATACCCTGGAGACTACATTGCTGGCACATTTTGTATTCCTTAAAGTTATGCTTTCCATTCCCAGCAGGTTCTCAGATAAATAGAAAAATATTCACTTTTCTCCTTAATGGAATAAATATAATGCCTTTATCAGTGAGATTAATAATGTTATTTCAAATTTCAAAGAAGTAACTTTGGAAACCTTGCCAAAATCTATCATGCTTTCTTTTTTCCTATTGAGCTTAAAAATTGGGTTCTTGCTAAAGAAACTAAAAGCAAATAATTTTCCTTCCAGATAGATTTTAGGAATAAAACAAAATTCATACAGCCAGCCAAAACAAACTAGCTGAAAGCAGTTGAAGAAGTCCCAGACAGAGAGGTTATTTCATTTTGGAGTTCAAGCGGCAAGGCAGTCATTGTATTATGTGAATCCTAAATTGGCATTTGGCAGCAAACAAGAATTGTTTGCAGGAAATAATATCCTTCATTTCCCTAAACGCCAGTCACCTCTGGGATTCAGTCTAATGTCCCTACTTTTATCTCTCCATGAGCAAGCCCCTCTGCCTTTCTTGTTCTAGGGCATAATAACGATGCCATGTATTATTCATTACGCCTTAAGGATAGTCATACAGACTATCATTAGCTCTCCCCGTTTCAGGATTGTCCCCAGTAAAGTCTATAATCACCTGTGTTGCGGTTGAACCAGGTAAGGTAGGAAAAATGGCTACTATAAAGCTGAAAATTATGATGCTCTTTGAGAAGACACATAAAAAACCTACCTATTTTATCAACGTATTTTTCAAAGCCTCTCTAGATGTTCAGTGACTTTCTTAAAAGAGTAATTTGCTCTCATCGAAAAAGAATAAAGTTTCCAACCCTTCTGGTTGCAAAGATAGGCCCTTTTACTGTAAATCAATGTGTTGCTGTCTTGTTTGCTCTGCTGCAAGAAAGATGGACACAGCACAGAACCAATGGTGCTGCTGCCTCACCTCATTTATCTTGTGGATCTGTTACCACTGCAGCCCAATCTTAACCATTTCACCTTCCCTTTACTGCCATTGTTATCAGAGCTATGAATACAGCTACTTAAAAATATAGAAAGAGGTTATCTTATTTTTCTTATTTTTCTGGACGTCATGTATAAAAGATTGGATTAATTACAGTTCTCAGTTTATGACATTCTATCTTTATTTGTTCATGCTAAACTCCTTCCTTATTATTATTTTAGTAACATTTAACTAATTTATTTCCTTTTGGCCTCATTCCTCACACTCACCTCTTCCTCACTCTTAGACACAACAATAGACAACCATTCTAACATGTTGGTCACATAGTTTTCTCTTTTTATGTATTTTCGGAAAACATGCATTGTTATTTTGTATGCACGAAATTTAACTTTACATAGATGATATCGCAGTAAAGATCTCATTCTGCTTCTTATTTTTTCACTCAGAATTATGCTTTTAAGATCTTTCCACGTTGTTGTGTGTACGTTTACTTGTTGCTTCTAATGCTGCTTTGTATTCTACTTGTGGCATCTAATTCCCATTGTAGGATACTTTAATTGACTCCAATTCCTTGTCACCGCAAGATATGCTGCAATAATCATGCTATGAGAGCTTGTTATCCATGAGGATATATTTAGGATAAATTTCTTAGTAATGAGATGGCCAGATCACAAGGTATGCATCTATGAAATTTATCAGTAATTTATCAAAGATTCTATGCAATTTTATTGAGTTATTTGATGTGTTATAGTTTTTGTTGCTATTATGAATGATATACTTTTAAATGTACTTTCTAGGTTATTTCTGGTACAGAGAAAGGCTATTGGTTTTTGTTAGTTTATCTTGTATTTGGTTACCTTGCTGAGCTCTTATTTATTTCTAATAGTTTGCTGATTGTTTTTTTAATCTAAAAATAATGACAGTTTCATCAGTTTATGTCATTCCTTACATTTCATTAATTTTCTTTTCCTTTTAGTGCTGGTTAGAATCTCCAATACTACATCAAAGAGTAGTGCTGAAAGAGATATATATACTTGTCTCTTCCTAGTCTTAATGCTTATGTACTAAAGACTTCATACAACTCAACAACAAAAAAACCAAACAACCTAATCAAAAAATGGGCAGAGGATCTGAACAGACATTTTTTTGAAGAAGATACACAGATGGCCAACAGGCACGTGAAAAGATGTTCAACATCACTAATTATTAGGGAAATGCAAGTCAAAACTACAATGAGATATCACCTTACACCTCTCAGAATGGTTATAACTAAGACAAGAAATAAAAAATGTTGGAGATGATGTGGAGAAAAGAGAACACTCATACACTGCTGGTGGGAATGCAAAGTGGTGCAGCCACTGTGGAAAACAGTTTGGAGATCTCTCAAAAAATTAAAAATAGAAGCACCATATGATCAAGCTATCCTACTACTGGGTATTTATCCAAAGAACAGGAAATCAACAATTCAAAGAGATTTATGCACCCTTATGTTCATTGCAGCATTATTCATAACAGCCAAGATGTGGAAGAAACCCAAGTGCCCATCAACAGATGAATGGATAAAGAAGATGCAGTATATGTATACAATGGAATACTACTCAGCCATAAAAAAGACAAAATTGTGCCATTTGTGACAACATGGATAGACCTTGAGGGTATTATGTAAGCATAATGTCAGACAGAGAAAGACAAATTCCATATAATTTCACTCACACATGGAAGATAAACAAACATACAGATAAGGAGAACAGATTAGTGATTACCAGAGGTGAAGGAGGTGGGGGGAGGGCAAAAGGGGTAAAGAGGAACATATATATGATGACAGATAAAAACTAGACTATTGGTGTATGTCTACTGTGTAGACATGATGTGGTCTACACAGAAACTGATATATAATAATTTTACACCTGAAACTAACACAATGTTATAAGCCAATATGACCTCAATAAAATAATTTAAAAAAATATTTGTAATAGGTTTTTGTTATATAATTTTTACTAAGGGAAATTCCGTTTTATTCCATATTTTCCATGGGTTTGTGGAGTTTTTTTTATAATTATAAATTTGTGTTGAACTTTATCATATGCATTTTCTGCAGCCATTGTGATAAATAGGTATTTTTCCCCTTTGGTTATAATTTATGGTAAATTAAATTGATAAACATTTCTGCTATTGAATTGTTCTTGAATTTTTGCAATAATTAATCTTGATGTAATGTATTTTAAATTTTTTAATAAAATCACTATTTTATTTAACGTATTTGTATTTGCATTTACAAGTAAAATGGGGCTATAACTTTATTTTCTTTGACTGCCTTTATCTGGTTTTGGAATCAGGATGTCATCAGACTCACAAAACTAGTGAGGCAATTCTAACTCTTTTTTTCCTCCTAATTTCTGTAATAACTTGTATATGATAAGTATTACTTCAATTGTTGGCAGAATTATGTATAAAACAATAAGGATTTGGGGCTTTTTGTGGGGGGCATATCTTTGCCTTCCATTTGACTTATTTAATGCTTCTTGGTATTCAATTTTGCTATTTCTTCTTGCTTCAATTTTGGTTTTATTTTTATAGTAATTTATGCACTCGATCTGTTTTTTAAAGTATAATTGTTTATATTATTCTCCCACTAATTTCACGGTAATTATTTCACCATTTTCCTTCTATACAATTATTTGCATTTTCTTTCATTTTTTGACCACTTTTTCCAGAAGTTTGTTATTAAATTTTTCAAGGACCAATTATTGGTTTTGTTAATATTCTTTCTCTATTTTGTCTGTTCTCTATTTTATTCTTCTCACTGTCATCTATATTATTCCTTTCTTCCTGATCATTGAGTTTACTCTCTTGCTCAATTTCTATTTTTTCTTATTTACTGATAAAGTACTTTTGTTCTAATTACTGCTTTAGCATAATATTTATCTCACAGTTTTTGTCTTTTAGCGTTTTCATTGATATTCAGTTCTAAGCATTTTTTGGTTTCCTTTATAATTTCCTTTTTAATCCAATGATAATTAAGTGAAATGTTTAGTTTTCAATCACATGGTTTTGCTGTTCGTTTTTAATATTGTTGAATTATAGTTAGAAAACATTGTTGCATGACACTGATCCCTTGGAATAAAATGGAGCTTTCTCTGTAGCTTAATACATGGACTTTTAATTTTTTTTCTGTGAGTGTGCATAAAATAAGAATAGTCTCTTTTTGTTTGTTTGTTTGTTTGTTTGTTTTTGGTGAGGAAGATTAGCCCTGAACCAACATCCATTGCCAATCCTCCTCTTTTTGCCAAGGAAGACTGGCCCTGGGCTAACATCCGTGTACATCCTCCTCCACTCTACATGTGGGACGCCTGCCACAGCATGGCCCGACCAGTGGCCTGCAGGTCTGTGCCCAGGATCTAAACCCGCGAAACCTGGGCCACCAAAGCAGAGCGTGTGAACTTAACCACCCAGCCGCCGGGCCGGCCCTATTCTTTTTTTTGACTGTACAGTTTTATATTATCGAATAGCCTGGCTTATTATATTGGTTTGTTCAGATCTTTGATGTTACTGTTTATTTTTTGTCTGCTTGATCTATGGATTTTGAAGGGTATATTAAAATCTAAGAATTTATAATTAATGAGATTTGTCAGTTTCTCCCTGAAACTCTGTCAGCTGTTTCCTTAGACAGTTTGAAATTATATTGTTAGGTACTTGTATTCTCATAGAATTATATCTTCCTGCTCTGTCTTTCCCTTTACCAATTTAAAACCTCCTTTTTTGCCTTTTATAGTACTTTTTTTTCAACTATTAAGGTTGCTACACAAGATCTCTCTGGTTCATGTTTACCTGACATATTCTTTTCCAAATTTGCTTTTTCAATCTTTCTTTGCCTTTTTGTTTTCAGTGTGTCTCTTGCAGAAAACATACTGTAGATTCCGAAAGAAAAAAATTCTGGTTCATTGCCTTTGATTGATGATCATGAACCTTCTAACTTGAAAAAAATTAGTTTTGAGACTTACTCTTGCAATTTTGCCGTATTTTCCACTTTTGTACATTCTTTTTCTTCTTTCCTGCTTCTTATTGGGCCATTCCAGTTTTTTTTTAGTTAAAGAGTTATACACTCAACTTTGTTTCTATTGTAGTTGCTCTTAATTTAAGCCCCACATTCACAGTTATTCACACGTTAATTCTTTAAACTTATGAATGGTTACATATCCCCGTCCATAAAACATATATTTTAGCATATTCTCATGTCCATTTGGTTTCTGTCTACCCATTCTGATATTGCCTAGAATTTTGATTCTTTTGATTTTATGAATTTCTATTTTTTTCATCTCAGCTTTCCTTGACAACAATATTTACATTGGAATTTGACGGTATTTTATCATCCTTATTTCCTGTGTCTCTTATAACAACCTCTAGCATTCATTACCCTTCTTATTTCATTATTTCCTCCAAGAGCATTTTTAAAGTGGGTTGTTTTGCGGCAAATATTTTGAAGACTTATTTGCCAGAAAATATTTTATTATACCCCCCCCATTTAAATGATAATTTGGTTGCACATCAATTCTAGTTTCATAATGATTTTACTCTGAAATATAACTCCATTGTCTTTTTATTCTAGACTTCTTGTTGAAATGCATGTCAGTATGATTCTTGTTTTTCTTTTTAGATAATCTACTCTTTCTCTTTTGAACTTTAAAAATTTTCACTTTGATATTCTTTAATATCACTGTCTGAGTGTGGGGTTTTCTTTTTGGCACTTTATTAGCACTTTCAAACTCAGGTCTTTCATTCTTCTTTAATTCTGGGAATTTTTTGACATATTTCATTCTATCCATTCTTTTACTCTTCTTCTGAGGCGTCTGATTTCTAGATTTGGCAATTCTACGTGTATCTTCCATGTCTCTTTTTATTATCTTTCTTTTTCCTTTTCTCCTGCTATCAGGGAGAGTTTCCCAATTTGATATTCCAGCTTGCTAATTTGTTCTATCTGTGGGTTCATCCTACTTTATTCCCACTCATTGTGTTCTATAATTCTACTATTGTGTTTTTTACACTTAATACTACCACATGGTTGTCTTTGAACAATAACTTTTTTCTCTGTTTTATATATATTATATATAAATAATGTATATATTACATATAAATGTACATTTAATATCTCCCCTTATCTTTTAAGTATATTTACCATACTTCAGTGTATTTCTCCTTGTGTATTTGAGGTGGGGGACAGGATGAACTCTAGCACAGAGAAATCCAAATACCACAGACCCACTGCTGAAGAGACTGTCTGCTAATTTTTGGTCAGGTAATGCCTCTTAAGAATAAGCAAGGGGGCTGGCCTGGTGGCGCAGTGGTTAAGTGCGTGCACTCCGCTTCCGCGGCCCCGGGTTCACAGGTTTGGATCCCGGGCACGCACCAACGCAGCGCTTGTCAAGCCATACTGTGGTGGCGTAGGGGAAGATGGGCACGGATGTTAGCCCAGGGCCAGTCTTTCTCAACAAAAAGAGGAGGACTGGCATTGGATGTTAGCTCAGGGCTGATCTTCCTCACCAAAAAAAAAAAAAAAAAAAAAAAAAAATTCCAAATGAGAATAAGCAGCATATTGGTGAGGCAGTGTGTTCTCCTAAACCTGGATTGTGGGTAGTGGGGAGGGTGGGGTTGGGGTTGATATGGAGCTGGTAGTGAATGTCTGAGGGCAGTTGGTCAGCCTGCACTGTTTTAACCAACTCTGCATCCCAGTGGGGCTTCTGAGCTGCCCAGCAGTAATACCTCCAGTGATTCTCCCCAGGTCAGCAAGGCAGATACAAGAGCAGAAAAACAAGTAAAATATAAAATTTCATGTAATGAGATGAGCCTCAGAGAAAGTAAACTGTTAAAGGACTTTAGAAATGGTGGTCATTAAAAGCCTCGCTGAGGAGGTGACGTTTCAAATGAGGCCGCAATGAAAAGAAAAAGCCAACAATGTGAATATCTCGAAGGAACGTGTTCTAGGCTGAAGGAAGAACAAGCGTGAAGTTCCTGAGATGAGAAGAAACTTCTCATCTTCAAGGGTAGTTGGAGCGCCTTCAGTGAGCAGGAGATTTGTAGATGAGTTTTCGAGCTATTTGGGAGCAAAACTGGGTAGGGTTTTAAACATCAGGGCATAAAGTTTCAGTTTTATTCAAAGTGCAAATGAAAGTTGTTGAAGGGTTTTAGGAGGTCCTGGCAAACCATGATTATATCTGAAGTAGGGTGGTTACGATGAAGACGGAGAAAAAGGGCAGCAGTTTAAAATATAATTGGCAAATATAGTTTCTAGCATAAAACATTCATTTGCATCATCTTTCATGATTTCTTTTTTTCAACTCAATTTTGTTCTGGAAAATTAAATCAGTGTCTTCAGAATTTCAGAATGCTGATGTTTAATCTAGATATTCTTTCATTACTGTCTGCCTGTCAATCTTTATATTTCTAAAATCTTTATATATCACATCAACCTGATGATAAATGATTTACATTGAATTCTCAATTTTTCTCAACTTAATGTACACATTCAGGCATAGAATATAAATATTTTAAGCAGTGAAAGGACTGAATTTCTTCAAGTTTAGAAGGCTCTTTCTTTATTCATTGTAGAGCTCCTTATAGTTCACAGTGACATGGTTCTCAACATTGCTCTCAATCCTACACCATCTACCTCAGAAAATAGACATAATGCCTCCTTTCACAGCCTAAGGCATAAGACAGATTTTATATCATAAGAGAATTATGATGCCAAAGTGGATAATTAAATTACATCAGACATCATTGCTCCTAAAGTCAGTAACCACACTCTATCCAGAGAATCCCCTAAGGGTAGTTTCTTAAGATCTGTGGGCTAGTCAATAATGAGGGTCATTTTCCATAATGAGTAAAATTAAATGGCCATTCTGGTGTCCTTTTCAAAACAGAGTTGTGTTGCATAGTGGTGGTGTGCTATTTCTACTATTAACAGCTGGCAACTTTTAAATGCAGCCATTTTGCTAAAATAATTTAAAGATATTCTCTGGGCACCACGGTACAAAAATTTTTACAAAAACGAGACTATATTATATATACTCTTTTATCTCCTGCTTTTTAAACCATAACATGTATTGAAATTAAAAATTTCAATGAATATATCCTTAAGATATTATTTTAAATAACAATAACGATAATAATAATATTAACAATGATAATAGCTTTTGGCCTTTTTTCTATGTGCTTTACATTTATTTATTAATTTAATTCTCACAATTTTATGATTTAGGTATTATTACTATATCCAAAGCTACATAGTTAAAATAGCTAAGTTTATAATTTCTAATAATAACTAACATTTACAAAGTGCTTACAATGTGCTAGTCATTGTGATGATTGCTTAATACAAATTATTTTATTTATCTTTTTGCTGATAATTCTATGAATTTATTCCATTTGTTAAATGGGAAAACCATTCACAGAGGCAAATAACTTGACCAAGCTAATTAGTGGAGCCATAATTTAAACCCAGGTACAAAAGACGAGTCTTTAAAAAATGTTGTGGTAAATGTTACTAATTCCTCCCATCATTTCAGCGCCTAAGCACCAGGAGATCTGATGCTAACCAGAAGCCAAGGTGGAATTTGCTATCTGGTACTTGGAGCTTTCTGGAATATGAAAAATCAGTATTGTCAACCTAAAATAGAAGCAGTGATTTCCTGGTTATTTTGCCTTTACCTGCCTCCCAGCAGAGCCATTTTCCTCCTTTCCCTGCTCTGTGCCTAGAGGTTCCCCATCTGATTTTTCCTTGGGGTTGGCTAGTGGAAGGGAACCAACAGAAGACAGGGGATGGGAAAGAAGAAAATCAAAGCATTTGTTCCCCTTCCCTTGCTTGGTACCAGGTTACTGGCAACAGCTGTGTCCTTCCACACTTACAGCTCCTGACCTGGGGGCCTCCTCCAAGTTGCCTTTCTCACTGATCTCTGGAAATGCCTGTTCTTTCCCTTGTCCTTTCAGCCCTAGCTGTGGCAATGGCTTCCCACTCTTGCTAGTCTCTGGAATCTCATCATCCCTTATTGTTCTTTTAATCCTGCTCGCCCCTTTTGTAAGTACTTCCTTTATTAGAGTCTCTTTATATGAACCTTCAAGGATAAGTTCTGTTTCCTACCAGGGCCCTAACTGATAATAATAAAAAAAAAAAGGCAAGTTAGATTGATCAGTAGATTACATTTTCTAGTAACAGAGATTATGAAGGCAGGATATTTTGACAATGGTGCTTGGAAGTTATGATGGCAGCCAAAATAAGAAGTATCTGGCTGTGCAGAGAGAACAAAAGAGAAACATTTAGCCAGATATTCCAAGGATTCACTTATCAGCAATGGTATCCATATTGCATGGAAGTTTCAATATCGCTGGGAACTGTCAATCAGGGTCTAGCCACTACAAAAATGTGAGGCCAAGAAAATGGAAATGTTGAGTAATAAAGATGCTGTGAAATACAGGCATACCTCATTTTATTGAACTTTGCTTTATTGTGCTTCTCAGAATTGTGTTTTTTACAAATTGAAGGTTTGTGGTAACCCCGTGTCAAGCAAGTCTATTGACAATTTTTCCAACTGCATTTGCTCACTTTGAGTCTCTGTCATATTTTGGTAATTCTTGCAATATTTCAAACTTTTAAATTATTATTATATCTGGTATAGTGATCCGTGATCTTTCATGTTACTATTGTAACTATTCGGGTGCCACAAACCGAGCCCATATAAGATGGTGAACTTGATTGATATGTGTGTTCTGACTGCTCCACCGATGGGCCATTCACTTGTCTCTCTCCCTCTCCTCGGGTCTCCCTGTTCCCTGAGACAAAACAATATTGAAATTAGGCCAATTAATAATCCTACAATGGCCTCTAAGTGTTCAAGTGAAAGGAAGAGTTGCATGTCTCTCACTTTAAATCAAAAGCTAGAAATGATTAAGTTTAGTGAGGGAGGCAATGTCGAAAGCTGAGACAGGCTAAAAGCTGGGCCTCTTGCACCAAACAATTAACCAAGTTGTGAATACAAAGCAAAAGTTCACTCAAGTGAACGCACAAACGATAACACAGCCTTATTGCTGATATGGAGAAGGTCTTAGTGGTCTGAATAGAAGATCAAACCAGCCACAACATTCCCCTAAGCCAAAGCCTAATCCAGAGTAAGGCCCTACCTCTCTTCAATTCTATGAAGGCTGAGAGAGGTGAGGAAGCTGCAGAAGAAAAGTTTAAAGCTAGCAAAGCTTGGTTCATGAAATTTAAGGAAAGAAGACATCTCCATAACATGCAAGTACAAGATGAAGCAGCAAGCGCTGATGTAGAAGCTGCAGCAAGTTATCCAGAAGATCTAGCTAAGATAATTAATGAAGGTGGCTACACTAAACAACAGATTTTCAATGTAGATGAAACAGCCTTATATTGGAAGAAGATGCCGTCTAGGACTTTCATAGCTGGAGAGGAGAAGTCAATGCTGGGCTTCAAGCTTCAAAGGATAGGCTGACTTGTTAGGGGCCAGTGCAGCTGGTGACTTTAAGTTGAAGCCAATGCTCATTTACCATTCCTAAAATCCTAGGGCCCTTAAGAATTATGCTAAATCTACTCTGTCTGGGCTCTATAAATTAAACAACAAAGCCTGGATGATAGCACATCTGTTTACAACATGGATGACTGAATATTTTAAGTCCACTGTTGAGAGCTACTGCTCAGAAAAAGATTACTTTTAAAATATTACTGCTCATTGACAATGCACTTAGTTACCCAAGAACTCTGATGGAGATGTAAAACGAGATTAATGTTGTTTCCATGCCTGTTAACACAACATCCATTCTGCAGCCCATGGATCAAGGCACAATTTTGACTTTCAAATCTTATTATTTAATAAATACATTTTGTGAGGCTACAGCTGAGCTGACACAGGTAGTGATTACTCTGATGGATCTGGGCAAAGTAAATTGAAAACTTTCTGGGAAAGATTCACCATTCCAGATGCCATTAAGAACATTTGTGATTCACGGGAAGAAGTCAAAATATCAACATTAACAGGAGTTTGGGGGCTGGCCCCCTGGCGTAGCGGTTAAATGCACGTGCTCTGCTGCTGGCGGCCCGGGGGCGCACACCACTGCACTGCTTGTCAGGCCATGCTGTGGCAGCGTCCCATATAAAGTAAAAGAAGATGGGCATGGATATTAGCCCAGGGCCAGTCTTTCTCAGCAAAAAGAGGAGGATGGCATGGATGTTAGCACAGAGCTGATCTTCTTCACAAAACAAAACACCAAAAAACCACCCCCCATAAAACAAAAAACCCCCAGGAGTTTGGAAGAAGCTGATTTCAACCCTTGTGGATAACTTTGAGGGATTCAAGACTTCAGTAGAGGAAGTGACTGCAGATGTAGTGAAAGTAGCAAGAGAACTAGAAGTAGAAGTGGCTGAAGATGTGACTGAATTGCTTCAATCTCATGATAAAACTTTAATGGGTGAGGAGTTGCTTCTTATGGATGAACAAAGAAAGTGGTTTCTTGAGATGGAATCTACTCCTGGTGAAGATGCTGTGAAGACTGAGGCGATGACAACAAAGGATTTAGAATATTACATAAACTTAGCTGATAAAGCAGGAGCAGGGTTTGAGAGGATTGATTCCAATTTTGAAAGAAGTTCTATTGTGGGTAAAATGCTATCAAACGGCATCTCATGCTACAGAGAAATTGTGAAAGGAATAGTGAAATGATGTGGCAAGCGTCATTATTTTAAGAAATCGCCACAGCCACCTTAACCTTCAGCAACTACCACTGTGATTAGTCAGCAGCCATCAACATCGAGGCAAGACCCTCCACCAGCAAAAAGATTATGACTTGCTGAAGGCTCAGATGATGGTTAGCATTTGTGAGCAATAAAGTATTTTTTAATTAAGGTATGCACATTGTTTTTTAGACATAATGCTATCGCACACTTAATAGACTACAATATAGTGTAAGCATAATTTTTATATGCACTGGGAAAACAAAAAATTTGTGTGACTCACTTTATTGTGATATTCACTTTATTGTGGTGGTCTGGAACTGAATCCACAATATCACCGAGGTATGCTTGTACTCCATAGAGACGTTCTTGCCCTTTGAGTGAGAGGAAGTGATGGATTTTGCAGTATAGCTGGAAGGGATGAACTATGGAATTACAGATTCAACTTTACCTCCCAGGCTAGGAGCGTGAATCTCCCCTATTACATGCTAAAGCAGCACTATTGTGTTGCTGTGGTAGGGGAAAAAAAATGCCATTTTTATTTAAACTTCCAGGAGAACTTACTCTAAGATTTGTTGGGGCTTCCTCTCTAGAGCAACAAGTTTGGGAATTCATTTCATTTTGTTTCGAAAAAGGTTTCTTTGGTAATTGACTATATTGTACAAAGTGTTTTCCTTTCCACCTGAGTTTAATTTTTATATTCCCTTATAGCTTTGTGCAACAAAAGAAAATTGTTTGGTTGAGTCCTGAAGTACCAGGAATACATTAAGCTCTTGATTCCTATGAGATTTTGCTTAAACTTATGGAAATGTCCTATTTCCTCCATAACACCCCAGGCAATCTATCAAGCAGATGCCTACTTCCTTTCAAGATAGTGCTCAATAACTAATTCTGGCATGAAGTCATTCCTGACATCTCGCTTTCTAATTTCCCCAGGTGAAATCCATAATTCTTTCTGGTGTTGCTACTGGCCACTGTACAAAGCCCCTGTAGGGGAGGCAAAACTACGTCTACCCATCTTAGGTTTGCAGCTGGGACTCTAATAAAAAGACAGATTAACAAGAGAAAAAAGAAACAGTCTGTTACTGTGTGTAGCAGACATCATGCAGGAGAAATCTATACCAAAAGTAACTCAAAATGGCAGCTTAGAATTCCAGCTTATGTACCATCTTCAACAAAGAACAATAAATGTGTAGAGAAATGACAGGACAAAGGAAAGCGGTTTTAGGCTTCCAAGGGCAGCAAACTGCGGCAAGGAAATTAATGGAGTAAAGTTTGGTTGCAGATTCCTCTGGTGCCATCTCTAGGTTGATAAGAGTCTGTCTGCAGTAAAAGGAGAATTTATACTCTGCCTTTAGGCAGAAAAGGGAAAGCTTTTTCTGTGTTTGCTGCATTTTAGTGGCCTTCAGCTCAAAATAATTTTTATGTCAAAGAGGCATATTTTGGGGTGACATTCTGGTTTCCTTCACCCTCTTCACTTTTTTTTCTAAACAGTCTCTCATCTACCAGATTGTAAGCTCCTTGAGGGCAGGTTTGTGTCACATTTGTGTCCTTAACATCTAATACAGTATCTAATCAGAATTTGCATATAATAATGATCCTTGAGTGAATAAATATCTTTTTAGTCCAACATACAACGTCCATGCATAAGTAGGTTTTTGGTCCAACTTTTCTAGAATTTATACAGTTATTAATTTTTTTAATATTATAGAGAAATCTTCTAGGAATAATTGAGGTAGATAGATATTCCTAACTGCCCACTCAATATCTATTTTTCCCTTACTCATGAACAGAACAATAATTTTTGGAGCGAAGCAAAGTATTGCATTTAAAATACTCCCCTCCTTAGACTCCCTTGAAGCTAAGGGTGGTCATGTTTTCCAGATTTAGCTAACATGATGCAAGGGGAGGTCTTCATGGAAAAATAGGGCTTTCTAGTTACTTAGTTTATAAGTACAGGTGTACATTACACACACACACACAATAAGTTGGTGTAAATTTTTGCCACTCTATCTGCACCCTTCTTCCTACGTTAAACATGGATGTGATGCCTAGAAGTATAACCACCTTTCTGTTTTCTGTGTCCAGAGATAGAAGTAGCCTGGCTCTTTGGGCCCCAGTCCTACACGATTTTAAACTGTATTCCTTGTTATGTGAAATTAAAAAAAAAAAACACAAAACCTTACTTGTCTGAGCCATTGTTTGTCAGATTTCTGTAATATGCAGCTGAATATAATCCTGAACAATTCAACAATATAAGTCTTCTGGTAGCTTTCATTAACTTTTCACTTGTCATTGATTCTGTGGACAGGAAAATGGCTATGGGCCAAGATGCAGGAGGTTAACACAGATTCCCACTTATTCTAGAATAATTTCAAGTGTTGATTCAGTTATACCCCTTCTTTTTAAAATTATACCTTAATGATCTGATTGCTTTTTTAGGTAAACTTTATGCATAGGACCCTCTAGTAAGTGATGACAGCTTTAACAGCATGAAAACAGCTGTTTCATGGCCTTAAGAGACCAACGATTCTTGTATCTAACTGCTGTCAGAAAAGAAGTGCTCAGTATCATTACAAGAAAACTAAGAGCTTAGTCTGTGACAGACGTTCCCTAATGTTGAATGGGTCACTTTTAAATAACTCTACATATTTAGAAAATTTATTTGGTTACATAGATAGTAGATATAATGAGCCAATCAGCCATCCCGGCCTTCACTTTGATAATTATGAAGCTTAGCTTCAATTCCCCACCAAGACATCACGTCCTCAGGTATGTAACGTCACTGAGATTACCCTATGGCTGTGGCACTATTTTGGTAACACATCCTCGGAAAATGATTTAGGAAAAAACACACTGTCCTGTTCCCTAGTGTGGAAGTTTATGGTCTCTGTCAAGCATTTTTGCCTAACTGCCAGAGCCTATTCAAAGAGGCATTCTTAGGCAAATATTGTTTTTCCCTGTAGAAACTCCTCCAGCCTACTTCTGTGAAGAAGTAAGGTGTTCTTCCTCCTGGTAAGAAACTTCATAATAGATTGACAACCCTCCCCTCTTTTTGACTAGTTTTCATCCTTATGCTTCTGGATCTACCTTTTGAGAGTATTAGCATCCAAGTTCCAATGTCATAGAAGTCACCTAAAATAATTTGCTATCTAATGCCTAAAGTAAGTGTTTATTGATACAATTAGAAAGTGTTATTTAGGCAGGATCGTTTACAATATTGCATGGAAACTTGCCCTCTTTCCTCTTTTCTGGGTTGATGGATCTTGCAGAGTAGTGGCTCCCTCTGCCTCTCCCATCTTTTGCTTCCTAACTTCTTGAATCTGTATTACAGAATGCCGACAGTTGGCTGATGTGAAGTTTAGTTTGAGTTAGAAAACTCCAGTCAAAGGGAAGTGCTTTCAATTCATTCATTTAGGAATTCTCAGTTCAATCTCACTTGGATAAAGTTAAATAATCAGACTACATATTTGAATCTCATTAGCCTTGGCTGAGAGGTCCTTTCATATGAGCCCCTGACTTCTAAAAGAGATCAACAAGAAATGGTCACATAAAATCCATCTTGGTGATTGTGGTAAAGCTAATGACAAGGGCCCTTTTCATTGTCATTGAAATAGTCATTGTGGGTTGCCTATAACAGTTTCCACCCCACCTTCCTCTTCTAATAGAAGTCAGTTTTGTTGCAGTATTTAGCCCTACTCCATGGAGTATACCAATATTGGGGTAGCTGATTCCTCCTCCTTTTCCTCTTTTTTCAAGATTAGCCTTATTGTTTAGGCTAGTTTGAGTTGAGTTTTCCATTACTTACAGCTGAAGGGATTCTAACTGATAAAGTCACTGGTTATTTTCCAGTAAATGTCTTTCTGAATACAGTGGCAGGAACACTTTGTATCCCCTGTTATTTTCTCCCTTTCTTTCTGCAAATAAGAGCTATGTAACTTACCTAGTTTATTTTGACTTCTAGGAAGACTAGAACCGATTTTAGGTATTGTGACAACAACTATGTTGACATTTGGTATAAGTATATATTCTTTTATTCTTGATCTTAGAATTCTTTAATTTTTCCTTTGTTATTTGAATTACCATTTTTGTGTTTTGTTGCAATCTACATTTTTGGAATAATAAAAAATATATAATCTTATGTAGATTTAATGCATGAGAGGTAATTCTAATTAAAACATTTTATTTCTTCTCTAAGTCAGTAGTTTTCAAAGTATTTTATGGGCTGCAGATCCTGTTCCATAAAGAAAATCTTACATTGAATTCCAAGATACACAATGAAGTAGAATTATTCTAGTGGAAGCTTGGGCAACAGGCCTGGTGTCTCACTCAATTAGCCCCACATCATACCTTCCTACTTACACATAACTTTCCCAGTCCTTCTGGAAATTCTTTAGGACTTTTGGAAAATCCTTAAATTTTCCATTTCTTTCCTCAGTGCTGATGTGCCATTTCCCAAAGATGTTAGATCATAACCGAATTCCACGAATGAGGTTTGAGTGTTCATCCTAAAATCATTACAGATGATACTTACACAGGTATACCCTTAAATGGCGATACTATTCATGTTAACACATGAATCGATCCACTAGAATGTTCTAGTTCAAATCGATATAGAGAGTCTCTGCTATCAAGGCATTAAAACAACAGCTGTAAATACATTTAGATTGAGTGTAGACATGGGTGTTCTAGTAGAGATCACAAGAAAAGCACAAGCCTAGAAACCTAGTTTTTATTCCTATCCTCTTCACCCCGTTCCATCAGTCCACCCTGTAGATATCAACATTTTCTAAATTTTATGGTTTATTCTTTCATTCTTTGCTTTTATTAACATATAAGTATTAGAACACACACATACACGTATATGTATGTGTATGTATGTGAGTGTGTATATATATCTTCCTGTGTTTGATAAGTGCTGGTATGTTTTAGATACTTTACCTTCTTTTTCACTTAACAATATATCCTAGAGATTACATCATAGGAGTATACACTCATTCTTTTTTACAGCTACAGGATTTCCCACTGTATGGATGTTTACCCAATCATTCCTCTATTAATGGACAGTTAGTTTGTTTCAAGTCTTTTGCTTTTACAAATAGTCTGGCAACAACTATATGTGTATATGGTGCGTATCTACTTTGTGCATATCTCTTTTTTAAAATTTACAGTGTATTTTTCATATAGAAGTAAAATTTTGGGGTCAAAGGGTAAATGCTTATGGAATTTTGGTAGACACTGCCAGATTTCCTTCCATGTGTTGTGTATCTTTTTGCATTGCATTAGCAATATGTGAAAGTGCAAGTTTCCCCACAGCATTTCTAAGAGACTTTGTTGTCAAAGTTTTGGATATTTGCCAATGTAATATGTGAAAAATGGTAAGTCAGTGTAGTTTTAATCTTCATTTTTCTTTTTATGAGCAACTTTGAGTATAATTTTATATGGTTAAAAGCCAGTTGCATTTATTTCACTGTAAACTGTTTATTTCTCTAGCTCAGTTTTCTCTAGCTCAGTTTGCAGTTCTCACTTGGTGCTTTTCTGTATATTTTTAGAAGCTCTTTGTGTATTAGCAATACTAACGCTTTGTATGGGATATAAGTTGCAAATATTTTCCCAAGAATATCATTGCTTTTTATTTTGCTTGTTGTTTTCCTTTGTCTTGTAGTTTTTAAATTTTGTGTAATCAAATGTATTTTTATTATCTCTGGATTTTTTGGTCAAATCATGAAACATTTCCTCACAACAGGTCTACAGAGGGATTCACCCAGGTTTCCTGCTATTATTTGCATGGTTTCATTTCTACGATGAAATCTCTAATTCATTTTAAATTTGTCTAGGTACTTTTTCAACCACTTTTTAAAAAAGTATATATTTTTTTCCCCACCAAAAATGCTACATTTATTGTAGACTAAGTTTACATATATAATTGGGTCTAACTTTTCTCTTTATTCTCTTCGATGTTGTCTCTAATACCAGACTTTTTTTTATAGAGACTTAATAATATGTTTTAGTATTTAATAGGATTAGTCCCTCTCATTGCTCCTCTTCTTTGCTATGTTTCTATTTCTCCTTGTATCTTCTACAAATTCTGCTTTATGAAAGATGGTGCTGTGGATGTTACACATTGGATGCATAAATATTAACTAAAATTATTGTGAATTGAGTCTATGGCATCATAAAGTGGACTTCTTTGTCTCTTTTAGTGCATTTATTTTATTCTGAATTTCTATCCTATCAGACATCAAGATTATGACCCTGCTGTCTTTTTAGTTGCATTTGTCTGGTATGTTTTTGTCAATCCTTAAAAACAAAGACAAAAACATTTTTATGAATCACTTTCTTTAATGTGTATGATTTTGCTTTGTTAGTCAATCTAAAAAATTTTATTTATAAAGTTTATATATTATATAAATTATTATATATATTTATGTGTATATATATATATCTTATAAATAAAATTTCCAGATTGTGTATATATATGTGTGTGTGTGTTTATACTATATATAGATATCTTTTGTTTTATCATATTTTTAATGTTATATTAATATTCATACTAGTGTTTTGTATAATAGTCTATTAAGTGGTCTTTTTTCTCATTCTCACTTTCTTTTAAATAGATATTTTGGTATTTAAGAAGGTTTGTATAATATTTGTTCTAATGGGTACTTTTGTATCAATACTACATCATATTAGACTCATAGTTTCCTCTTAACCCACACTCTTTTTCTTTTTTGGTTATTGCATATTGGCTGCTTATGATGAGCAGTATTGAGATTAGCTACTAATTTTATCTTTTCCCTCTACTCCCTGCCTTCCAGTATATAATTTGAAGTAATATCCCTTTATATCCAGTAATCTTTTTCTATACTTTTCATTTGCCTTCTCCCTCGTTTTTGATAACTGTCCTATATCCACATTGTCAGAGTATACAGCCGTTACATATTATAATTTCTTCCTTATAACCATCATTAATCTTAGTTTTACAAGTTTTTTTTTTTTTTTTTTTGGTGAGGAAGATTAGCCCTGAGCTAATATCTGTTGCCAATCCTCCTCTTTTTGCTAAGGAAGACTGGCCCTAGGCTAACATCCATGCCCATCTTCTCCTACTTTATATGTGGGATGCCTGCCACAGCATGGCTTGATAAGTGATGTGTAGGTCTGTACCCAGATCCGAATCTGCGAACCCTGGGCTGCTGAAGGGGAGTGTGCAAACTTAACCACTACACCATGGGGCCCACCCAAGTAAACATATTTTTAATGCTTACCATGAGTTCTTTTTTTTTTTTTTTTTGTGAGGAAGGTCAGCCCTGAGCTAACATCCATGCTAATCCTCCTCTTTTTGCTGAGGAACACCGGTTCTGAGCTAACATCTATTGCCAACCTGCCTCCTTTTTTTTCCCCCCTCAAAGCCCCAGTAGATAGTTGTATGTCATAGTTGCACATCCTTCTAGTTGCTGTATGTGGGACGCGGCCTCAGCATGGCCGGAGAAGTGGTGCGTCGGTGCACGCCCAGGATCCGAACCCAGGCCACCAGTAGCAGAGCGCACGCACTTAACCACTAAGCCACCGGGCCGGCCCTATCATGAGTTCTTAAGTTGATGTCTCTCTTGTAGTTTTGGTTGTTGGAAGTTGATTTTCTAGTAGATTCCTTCCTAGGGGTTCATGGGAACATGAACAATATTCATAGACATATTTCTATGGCCTCTACACCTCACAGTCAGTTGGCTGGATATAAAATAAATCCTCAACTTTAATCTCTTTTCTAAAGTAGCTTAATATATTGCACTATTAGCATTTGGCATAAACTGTTACTATTGGAAATATGATGAAAATCTGCTTTTGTTTCCCTAACAAGTGACTTGATCTTTTATGGATATCATCACATTTAAAAAATTTATTTCTTCTTCTTCCTTTAAATTTTTGTTCTTGTTGTTAAGACCAGTAATTTTACTAGAATATTCCTAGTGTTGCCATTTTGGATCAATTTTTCTAGGTATATGGTATATCATTTAATATATAGTCTCAAGTATATTTTATTTCAGGAAAGTTTTTTTGACTTTTTTAAAGTTTTTAATATTGTTTCTGTTTCATGCTTTGGTTTTCTTCTTTGGGGACTTCTATTATGCATATTGGATCACTCTTTTTTCTAGAGTCCTTTAATCTCTTCATTTCTTTTTGACTTTTAAACTTTCCTTCTTCTTTTAACTTTCTATTTCTCTTAAGGTATTATCTATTGTGTTTACTTGTTCCATGTCCCTTCTAGTTTAGTCTTCATTTCTGAAATGATTTGTTTGTTTTTTATGGCTTTGCTGAGTTCTATCTTATCATTTCTGTCTTCTCATAATTCTAAGTTATAGAATTGTTCTTTTATATCTTTAATATTTTCTTAATTTCTTCTAGTTTGATTTGAATTGTTTTCTGGGCATATTTTCTCTGTGGCCCAAGTGACCATAATATGGTCAATTTATGGGAATGTCCTCTGTGCACTTGAAATGAAGTTGCATTTTATTAACAGAGATCAGAGTTTGAATAAATTCGTAAGACCTAGATTGAATATATTGGTAAGGATTTCTCTTTATTCTGTAGATATATAATTTCTCTACTTTATTGTCTTATTTTTTAAAACTTTATATGGGATTTGACCATGATTCTTTTCTTTACTTGATTTTTCTAAGAAGTTATTTTTCTAATACTTTCAGGGGGAAGAGATGGGTCAGTATAGCTGTCTTGGTCTGTTTGGGCTGCTATAACAAAATACCACTGATTCGGTGGCTATAAACAGCAGAAATCTATTGCTCACAGTTCTGGAGACTGGAAGTCCAAGATCAGGGTGCCAGCACGGTGTAGGTGAGGGCCCTCTTCTAGGTCACAGACTTCTCATTGTATTCTCACATGGCAAAAGGGGCTAGAGAGAGCTCTTACTGGTCCCTTTTGTGACAGTACTAATCTCATTCCCAAGAGGTCTACCCTCATGACCTAGTCACCTCCCAAAGGCTCCACCCTCTAACACCATCATTAGTGTTGGGCATTAGGATTCAACATGTAAATTTTGAGGAACACAAACAGACCATAACAATAGTATTGTTAGTTATATAATTCTCTTTAGTGGTTTTCATGAAGTGCACAAAAGTATGGTTTCTCACTTTCTGAGTTTCCCTGGCTGTGTTCCTTTCCCTTAAATTTAACTGGACCTTTAAATTTATTTGCCCCTATGATCCTTGTCTTGTCAATTTGAATTCTACTTGCATCAGCTTCTTCTATTTGGGAAGCTTTTTTAGAGGGAAATTTAGCTGATTATTTTGAGAGTTCATAGAACAGAATGCTCCAAATTCTCCAGAACCTGTGGTAAACACTGGTACTCACTCACTAATTGGATCCTTCACAAACCCCTCTGAGTTTCAGCCTCTCTTCATTTTGAGGAAGATTGTCTGTAAGCTAATATCCATTGCCAATCTTCCTCTTTGTGCTGAGCTAACATCTGTGCCCATCTTCCTCTATCTTGTATGTGGGATGCTGACACAGCACGGCTTGATGAGCGGTGCATAGGTCCATGACCCAGATCTGAACCTGTGTACCCTGGACCACCGAAACAGAGCAAGTGAACTTAAGCACTACACCACTGGGCCGGACCCACAGCTTCTCTTAAATTGGCTTACCACACTGGCAATTTTGGGTTTCCTGTTAGGGTTTATCAGACACTGTGTTTCTTTTATTTCTTTCTGTACAGAACAGATGCTGATATAAGGTAGGTATTTTAGCTGATTTGTCTCCATAAACTTTTATTTTGGCATTCTTAGTGATATCTTGTTACCTAGTTTTGAGGTAGCTGGCTACTATGAGTTTCCTTGTTTGTTTTATTTTTCTTATTAGTCTGTCTGTTTTTATTGGGGTGGGGGGAGTGATTTGGAGAGATTATAAAACATATTGTCACTATTTTCTCAGAATTCCCCAAGTAATTTTTTCAACTCTGTGAGTCCTCAAATTTTCAGAATCTCAGTCAACATAAATTTCTGGTCTCAAGCAGAAAGCTTCCCTTATTAGGACAAACTGGATGGATCTAGCCCAAATACATGTATTTCATGTCAGACTTCGCTGAAAAGCCACAAGAGCAGCCAGTACATATAAATATTTAAAAATTTCCTGCCCACTTTCCATAATGCTATTCCCTTGATTAGTAAATAATCTGGTTGTAATAACTCACTAGTAACAGGTCTACAAATATTTTTCCATGGGATATCTCTGGTATCCAGCATTCCAGACTTTAGTATCTGTGTCCTTACCAGATCACAGGGCTGAGCCCCACTACTGTGGCTTCTCTTAGATGCAGTCCCAGTCTTTGTATTAAATTAGTTTCAGTTAAAAAGAAGATTTAAGGTTATAGCATTAGAGAAAGCGGGTAGGAAATTTTAAGATCTATGCACACATGAGAGAAAGATGAACTAGACTCAAAAACCAGTTTCAACATTGACAAGCTCTGTGAACTTAGTTTTTTTAGTTTTACAAAAAGATAACACTACAACTCATAGAATTACTGTGATGAGTATATTAGTTAATATATGTAGAGTCCAGTATGAAGTCTTGCATTATTCTATGAAGTACACAATTAATGAAGGTGATCATGATTACTGTGTGACATGTCAAAATTTATACTCTACTGGAAGAAGTATTTTATGGGACTTTATCAGATAGTTAACTGAGTTTAAGATGATATCACTAATGATGTGTTTATTCACTAACTCACATATTTAATTCATATTTTGCAATTTCACAAAGACTTTAAGTGCTCTCAGATTATTTGCTTTCCAGATTTAGGCTGTGTTCTTTGCCAAAAGAACTATTGTCATATATTGACCTTTTCTGCTCATTAGCATGTTTACATAGTGACATTACTAAGATAAGTATCTCTACAAACAATGAACAGCAATGAACATTCTGTAGATCCTATATTAATGGGCAGATGAATGCTTTCTGAATATAGGAAAAGATTTTAGGGCTTTTCAAAGGCAATTGCACTGTAAGCACTTTTGGCAAGAAGATAGCTAGTAATGTAATGTTGATTTTCTACTTTGGGCAAAGCAGAAATAAAGAATATGATGACTGTACTTTTTCTAAAGCTCATAGAAAAGACTTTCTATGTTTCTTCTGCAAATTGAAATCAACAAATCAAGAAGTATTGCTAAGTAATTAGTATCTGCCAAAATGTGTGCTAAAAATATACATTTTACAAATAATCAATTAAAATATTCCATAATGGTTTAGTTGTTTTGAAATATGGAGTTATTTATTTATTGATTAGCAAGTTATGTTTCAATAACATAGCTCAAAATGTAAGTTAATCAGGAGTTTTGGCAATAATCTAATGTTTTGTTCCATTTTCTGTGTGAAAAATTGCTAGAGCAAACAGATGATCTCTATAGTTATCTACAAGTTTCATAGACTAGATATATACATAAACGAGACCTGTCATGCTCAGGACAGAATGTGTGAAATGACCAAACAGTTAAATTCTTCACCTGCTCTTCCCGTATTTTGCTCAGGAAGTCTCAAAGCATCCAGGTTTCAGGGAATTGGGAGATATAATTTCAGCTTATAACCGGTATGAGAACAACAGTTACTCTTTCTATCAAAGGCTGGGATGTATAAAATTTCCCCAACTATGAATGTGCAAGACAGACTGTAAAGGTGACTATACTGAGAGCCAGGATAGCAGAACGAAACAGTGTCCTCAAAACACAGCGAGCGAAGAATCATCAGGGTCTCACAAATAATTAAAAGAAGCCCTTCTCAGAAGTAATGAGAATAGGAAGAACCAACATTTTTTTAGTGCTGATAATTGACAGACATTGCACTTGACATTCATTCACTCTAATCCTTGCAAGACTCCTTCAAGTAGGTCCTATTATTGTCCTCATTTTACTGATGAGGAAACTAAAGCATCAGAATTTAAGTCCAGGGTGACAAGCTAGTGTGTAAGTAGCAGAGCTGAGATTTGAACAGAGGTCTTTCTATATTGGGTACAAATATGAAAAGTCACGTGACATTCAATTTATTGAATTGGCATTCAATTCAATTACTATTAAAAGTCTTCAGGAAAAGGCACATTTTGTCTTAACCATGCCAGGGTGCCAAATTATAATTTTCATTTGCAAATTTAGTTCTTGTTTTAGTCAGAGAGCTATAGATAAAAAATATAATTTTTAACAAAATGTGTATTTAAGCAAAATTTCTTTATGACCAAATACGGAATATTAAAAAAAAAATGAAAAAGACTGTTAACTAGGCCACGAAAATCCCTTCACCCAAAAACAAAGATGAAATCACATTCAGTGACCATAACAGAATTAGTAATAACAAAACTTAAGAAATAAAAAGGAAAAACTATAGAAATTAAGGAGTTCCTAAATAATTATTGTATCAAAAAAATCTTAAAAATATCAGATTATGCAGAATATAGAGAAAAGGATACTACTTCCTATTAACAATCCAATTTATTCCTTAGTACTTCAAAACTTAAACAAGAAATGGAGAATAAAAATGTATTAATTATGCAAAAAAATTAGACAAGTAAATTTAAAGAAAAAAACAAAATAGGAATCAATAAAATAACATAAGTCAGTGAATCGGAATACAGAAAAGCAGAAAAAAATTATAAGTTCTCATAGATTGAAAAAAATGCAGACAAAATTATGAAAAATATAATTCAGGAGTACTAGAAATCACCTACATACATAAAATAAGGAATAAAAAGGGGGAACTAATAGACAATAAAATGTAAAAAAGCTTTGTCATTATTTTTAAAATATCAGTGAAATGTTTATTTTCTTTATTAAGAAGTAAAAACGCTAATTAAAAAAATGGAAGACAATTAAAAAGTTATTAAGAAAATAGACAATTTAATGGGTAAATTCTTTCAAACTCTCAAGAAATAGATAATTCCCATTCCATGTATACTGTTCTTAAGTTTATGGAACTTAAATACATATACACTTTTAAATTAAATAAATATAAAAAAGGATAGTTACCTAATTTATTGTACGTAGTTAATATAATCCTAATACTAAAGTATTACAGGTCTGCCTATCCCTGCCAAAAAATTATACATCAATTCCTAATATAAATATAGAAGCGATAATTCTAAATAAAAGATCTACAAACCAAATTATACACAGTGCATATACAAAAGAGTTTTCCAAATAGTGCTGGTTCCAGGAATGTAGGGATGACTTATACTGGGAAATCTATAACGTTGCAAAGTGTAATAGGCAATGGTTTACCAAAGGCAAGATAGTGGAAGCCAACAGCCTTGGCTACAGGTACAAAAGGGTTTACTGTTTTAGAGAATTTAAAAACAATAATGAAATCGAATAAAAGCTCCTCTGCTTTTTATTATAACCATGCACTGGCAATTCTAAATAATATTAGTGATTACATACTCCTCCTCAGTAAAATACTTTTGTTGGTCTTAATTCTAAACAATCGCCTGTACCCACTCCAGACAGCTCCCATCACCCGCCCTTGATACACCACTTCTCATGAGTAAAATTTAAACAAAGCAAAACACATGCTAATGTCAATTAAAGACCACAGGCTTTTAATAAAATTCAACATCTCTTCCTGATATTTTTTTGGTAAAACTAGATATGGAAGAACACTTCAATTGCGATTTTAAATTTACATTGTAATTGATTTAAAATATTAGAAACATTTCATTAAGATCATTAATAAAGCAATGATCCTTGTTAACAGAATTTTGATTTTTACATTGCTCTTAAAATTCTGAAATATACAATGAAATACGGGGTAGAAATTAGCTGAGTAGTGACAAGGAAGTTAAATAATCATTATTAGTGGATTATATGATTACAGTAGTCCCCTCTTATCCGTGGGGGACATGTTTCAAGACCACCAGTGGATGCTTAAAACCACGAATAGTACCAAGCCCTATATATACTATGTTTTTTCCTATACACACATAATTATGATAATGTTTAATTTATAAACAAGGCACGGTAAGAGACTAACAACAATAACTTCTCTTTGGCATATCTGAACTGCCAGCATCATTGCTTTTGCACTTCACGGCCATTATTAAGTAAAATAAGGGTTACTTGAACACAAGCACTGCGATACTGAGACAGTTGGTCTGATAACTGGGAGGGCTACTAAGAGGACTAATGGGTAGGTAGTGTATGTAGTGTAGACATGCTGGAGAAAGGGATGACTCACATCCCGGGTGGGACAGAGTGGTACCTCGCAAGATTTCATCACGCTACTCAGAATGGCATAAATTTAAAACTTATAAATTGTTTACTTCTGGAATTTTCATTTAATATTTTCAGACCATGGTTGACTGGGTAACTGAAACCACGGAAAGTGAAACCATGGATAAGGGGGGACTACTGTATATACATATTAAACCCAGACAAAGAATGGAAAGTCACCTAAAGTCATTAAGAGTTTGACACATGGACTCAACAAGTGAAAAAACACCCATGCCTTATTTTCCTATAGCTTTAAACTAGGAAATATAAAGTGAGATGAAAATATAAAAGATCAAATCACAACGGAAACAAAAAAACCATAAAATACTTAGGCATTACATATAACAAAAAATACATGAGAATTACATGAAGAAAATGATAATGTTATAGAGAAATACAAAAGACATTTAAAAAAGGCAGATGTGCCATATTAATAGATGAAAAGATTGACTATCAGAAGTATATTTATTATTTTAATTTAATGCATATGTTTAATGCCATCCAAATAAAAGTCCCAGTAGAACTTTTTTGACTTGATTAAAATGTTAAATTTCCACTGGAGGAAGAATAAACAGACAAGAATGTATTTTCTTTTTAGAAAAAAAATTGTTTCATAAAGGGAGAAGAGGGGCTGTTTCCTTATCAAATATTAGAGCATATTTTGTAACCTCAATAAACAGTATGATATTAATGTAAGAATTAGTTGACAATGAAAATAAGTAGACATCCATGACATAGACTAATAGTATACCTAAGAACTTCGAACGTGATACGAAATTTTTAGAAACCAATGGGTGTTGCAAAGGAACCAAGGTGAAGCAAGAAGATTTTATAGAACAATTCTGGGAGACTTGCTCAACTAAACATAAACATTTATGATAAACTTGTGATAATGACATATATACGGTATTGGTGCAGAAAAAAACAAAAACACCAAGGAGCCAGAACAGAATGCCAGACACAGACTCACATCTATAAGGAAATTTTATAGATGACAGAGGAGATATTGCAGAGCAGTGAGAAAAGTGTAGGGAAGGAAAAATTTTCTTTCCTTCTACCCTTCTAGGTCCTCAGATGGGCCTCTGTAAGAAAAGATAGACACACAGGAGAAAAGCAAACAGAAGTTTATTAACATGTATATCTCATCACACACGGGAGAAACTCACAGATGAGTAAGTCAAAGGGGTGGCCAGAGCTTGGGTTTACATAGCGTTTTCACCAAAAAACAATAGATTTGTAGAGAAATGACAGGACAAAGGAAAAATGGTTTTAGGCTTCCAACGGCAGCAAACTGTGGGAAGGTAAATATTTGGGGGGAGGGGAAAACTAATGGAGTGAGGTTTGTTTGCAGATTCCTTTGGTGCCACCTCTGGGCTGATAAGTGTCTGGAGTCATCTCCAGTAAAGGAAAATTTATACCCTGCCTTTAGGCAGAAAGGAGGAGAGTGGACAGAGCTTTCTTGGGTTTGTTGTTTATTAATTGCCTTCAGCTCAAAAAAATTCTTATATCAAAGAAGCATATTTTGGGGTGACATATTCTGGTTTCCTTCAGAAGCTTAGACTATTTAACAAGTGGTTCAGGAATAGATAGTTAGCTCGGGACAAAAGGGATTCCTCCCTTTGCTTTTCCCCCAAAATTCAATTCTGTGTAGATAAAAGATGTGTAAAGGAAAACTTCAAAAATTTTAGAGAAAAATATTGGATAGCATCTTAATGATCCAGGGAGGTGGAATGTCTAATACAAAACATGCAAAGCACAAACCACAAAGCATAAACCCAATTACATGAAAATAAAAACTTCTGTGAATCAAAGCAAACTATAAACAACATGAAAAGATAATCTACAGACTCGGAAAAGTTATTTGTAATTAGTATAACTGACAAAGGAGGAAAACCCCAAAGATATAAAGAGCTCCTATGTATCAATAAAAGATTTTTAAAAATTATAAAAATGGGCAAAAAAATATGAATGAACAAGTTATAAAGTGATACCCAAGTGCCGGTAAATCTATAAAAGATTTCTATCTTCACTATTAATCAGGAAAATGAAAAAAAAATTCCCAGGAGATACAATATTATGCATATCAAACTGTCTAAAATTTTAAAAATGACAAAATTGTTGGCAAGGACGTGGAGCAGTGGAGCCAATACAAAATACACAATACACCAATACACAGTGGTAAGAACGTAAATTGGCTAAAACATTTTTCAAAACAAACTGTCAATATTTTGAAAAGTTGTATATATATATAGGCTATGATATATTTATTTCACTTCCAGGTATACATAATAGAGAAATTCTCATACACAAGCATAAGAAAACAGGTTTGAAAACGTTTATTGCAGCAATGTTTGTAAGTTGCATGAAATTGAAAAGTGTTTGAATGTCAATCAACAGAAGAATGGATAAGTAACTTATAGCATATGCATACGATGAAGTAATACAGTGAATTATTTAGAAATACAGACATGGGTAAACCATTCAAATAGTGAACAAAAACATTGTGCTGCAGAAGAATGCCTAAGTATAATATCATGTACATGAATACACAGTACAAGTGTTTTGAATGCCAAAAAACGTGAATACATAGTAAAAGTTTTATTTCTTGTACTGGATAGTAGGTATCCACAGGTATTTGTTGATTTATTCATTGTTAATTCTGAATTCCGAGTATGTCTGAAATATTTCATTTAAAAAAGGACCAATAGGAGAAGGGAGAGATTATTCAACAAATAGTTTGGCAAAATTGGTCCTTTGAAAATAACACAAGCCAGAGTTTTATTGGCATAGACTTTTCTAGAGATTATCAATTTTTCCAATACTCCTTCTCTCTGTGGACATACAAGATATTGTGTTCTGCAGGTCTACATGTCTATTTCTGAGCAATGGGCTAAGATAAATCAATTAGGAGCCAGTGAACGATTGTTCACACTCTTTCCTCGGTTGCAGCTCTCTGTCTAGAAAGATAGAGACCCATGTTTTGTAGGACTAACACATTTGGTAAGGCCATCACTTCTGATGACTTGAGAGGCAGAATGTGTACCTGGTGAATACGTACCTCTGGTGTGAGAATTTGCAAAACAGAAAGTAATGTGTGTTGGTTGCTATGGGTTGTATTTGGTAAGGAATTACAAGAAAAACAGCTCAGAAAAGAAAGAAAAACAACTCAGAAAAGAAAGAAAAACAGCTCAGAAAAGAATTGCCTATTTGTAAGCAAGAATGAAAGAAAATAGTGAGTTCAGATATTTAGGGTCTTGCATGAGTGAAAAAAGTAATTTCTTCTTAACCTCAAATAGTAAGAGATAAAATGTAAAAAGACTTTAAAATTGAGCCTACTTACAGAAAAAGAAACAAATAAAAACAGATTAAGGATTTGGTTTGCACTCATCCTGCTAAAAACATTTAATGCAATAAAATGCCTTTAATGGAATAAATGATCAAACTAAGGGCCTGAGGCCCAGTAATCTTTTCTATTGTATAAACTGGCTCAGGTAAAAGAGCTTAAGGGTTCAGCTCTCCCATCAAACCCAGATAGACTCAACGTATCCACATCTTCCTCAAATTGGGAGAGGTAAGAGCATAAGAACGCAAAGAAATGCCGTTGATTTGAGAGCTATGCAACAGAGACTCCTGTTTTCTTTTTCAGCCATTGGATGTGTGGGTGCCTAATAACTTTTCATTTTAGTTGATAGTCTTCCAGAGCTAGGGGAGCTACCTGTAGACTAGATGTAGAGACTACTACATGTCACTCAGAGATTCTGGACTTCAAGCTCGATACCATGACTAGAGAAGACTTTTGCATTGTCTCTGTTAGAGGGGAGGTGGGTGTAAGTGTAATATCTGTGCAGGAAAGATCGTGAACTGAATGTTTGGAGACCAAAAGGGTAGACTGTGGCAGATCATACAAATTCTTATCAATATTTCCAGTCCTCCTCCTTTTCCAGCCCTCTATGCAGTGGGCCAGGGCTAGATGACTGGTCTGCAGCAGGGCTGTGTCTGTTAAGAAGTGAAGCATGACTTCTAGTCCCAAAGCACTTAAGAACTGGTGTACCCTTCTCCTTGCTCTCTTCCCCTTCCACAGCGAACCCAAAGCTTTGGGTTGAGTTGGAGGTGCCATAAGACTGAAGAACTCTGGAAAGCTGAGCTTACCACATGGAGGACATCAGTCCAAAAGGTTACAAGACTCACATGGACTTACCTCATATTCTGTGTTTAGCCATTGAGATGTTAGAGTTTTTGATAACATAGCCTATCCTCACAGATACATTTTTCTTAGACCATTCAGTACTAAATATATATGTCCATACATTCGTATCTGATGGATTAAATAGTCAAAAGAAAACCTCAAAAACAAGAAAATATGAGTAAATATTTAACTTATCTGAAGTGAAGACTTTCTATGCATAAGGGAAGTGGAAAACAACATAGATGAAAAAACAGATCTGACTAGCTGCAAATAGCAACATTTTTGAATATTAAAAATATCATAAACTAAATTAAAATTAATGCCATACGGGGGAAAAACATTTTTTCAATACAAGGTAACATCCTAATGTATAAGAAAGTCTTAAAAATGAGTAACTAGAGCCCAGGCATAGATGGTTTCACCGGTGAATTTTACCAAATATTTGCAGAAGAATTAACAGCAATCCATCTCAAACTCTTTAAAAAAATCAAAGAGGCGAGGACGCTCCCAAACTCATTTTACAAGGCTAGCATTATCCTGAGACAAAATCTAGAAAAGTAGACTACTAAAAAAGAAAACTACAGGATAATATCCATGATAAATATAGATGCAAAAATTATCAATAAATACTATCAAACCGAATTCAGCAGCACATTAAAAGGATCATTCACTGTGATCAAGTGGAATGTATCCCTGGGATGCAAGGGTGGTTCAACACAGGAAAATCGATGCAATACATGACATTAATAGAATGAAAGAAGAGAATCTTATGATCATCTCCATAGACTCAGAAAAAGCATTTGACAAAATTCAACATCCATTCATGATAAAAACTGTTACCAAGCTAGGCATGGAAGGAATATATCTCAACATAATAAAGGCCATATATGACAAGCTGACAGCTAATATCATACTCAATCATAAAAGATTGAAAGCTTTTCCTCTAAGATCAGGAACAAGACAAGGGTGCCCACTCTCACTACTCTTATTCAACATAGTACTGGAAGTCCTAACTAGAGCAATCAAGCAAGACAAAGGAATAAAAGCTATCAAAATTGAAAAGGAAGAAGTAAAATTGTCTCTATTTGCAGATGACATGATTTTATATATAGAAAATCCTAAAGATTCCACCAAAAAACTAGTAGATCTAGTCAATGAATTCAGTAAAATTGCAGAGTACAAAATTGTACAAAAATCAGTAGCATTTCCATACACTAGCAACAAAATTTCTGAAAAACAAAGAAATTGATTCCATTTACAATAGCATCAAAAACAATAAAATACTGAGGAATTAATTTAACTAAGGAGTTGAAAGATCTCTACACTGAAAAATACAAGGCATTGCTGAAAGAAATCAAAGACACATATAAATGGAAAGGTATCCCGTGTCCACGGATTGAAAGAATTAATATTATTAAAATGTCAATACTTCCAAAAGCCATCTATAGATTCAATGCAATCCCTATCAAGATTCCAAAGGCATTTTTTACAGAAGTATAAAAAACACTCCTAAAATTTATATAAAACCACAAAAGACCCCGAATAGCCAAAGAAATCTGAGAAAGAAAAACAAAGCAGGAGGTTTCACACTTCCTGATTTCAAGCTATACCGTAAAGCTATAGTCATCAAAACAATATGGTACTGCCATAAAAACAGACAAATAAACCAATGGAACAGAATTGAGAGCCCAGAAGTCAACCCAAGCCTATACAGTCAACTAACGGAGCCAATGGAGAAAAGACAGTCTCTTCAGTAAATGGTGATGGGATAATTGGATATTCACATGAAAAAGAATGAAACTGGACCCATATCTTACACCACTCACAAAAATTAACTCAAAATGAATTAAAGACTTAAACGTAAGCCCTGAAACCATAAAAATCCTAGAAGAAAACACAAGAATAAAGCTCCTTGATATGGATCTTGGTAACAATTTTTTGGATATGACACCCAAAATACAAGTAACAAAATAAAAAATAAACAAGTGGGACTACATCAAACTAAAAATCTTCTGCACAGCAAAAGAAACCATCAACAAAGTGAACAGACAACCTATAGAATGGGAAAAAATATTTGCAAACCATACATCTGATAAAGGGTTAATATCCAAAATATATAAAGAACTCATACAACTCAGTAGCATAAAACACAAATAACCCAGTTAAAAAATGGGCAAAGGACCTGAACAGATGTTTCTCTGAAGCAGATGTGTGAAACATCAACAGGTACATGAAAAGGTGCTCAACATTCTAGTCATTAGGGAAATGCAAATTAAAACCTCAATGAGATATCACTTCACACCTGTTAGAATGGCAGTTATCAAAAAGACAAGAGATAACAAATGCTAGCATGGACATGGAGAAAAGGGATCCCTTGTGCACTACTAGTGGGACTGTAAATTGGTACAGCTGCTACAGAAAACAGTATGGCGTATCCTCAAAAAATTAAAAATAGAACTACCCTATGATCCAGCAATTCCACTTCTGGGAACATAGCCAAAAGAAATGAAAACACTAACTCAAAAAGATATCTGCACCCCCATGTTCATAGTAGCATTATTTACAATAGCCAAGACATGGAAACAATCTAACTGTCCATTGACAGATAAATGGATAAAGAAGTTGTGGTATATATATGCAACGGACTATTATTCAGCCATAAGAAAACAAGGAAATCCTACCATTTGCGACAATGTGGATGAACCTTGAAGGCATTAGGCTAAGTAAAATAAGTCAGAGGAAGACAAATACTGATTGAGCTTACTTATAGGTGGAATCTAAAAAAAAAAACTCACAGAAAAACGTATCAGACTTGTGGTTGCCAGGGGTGGAGCATAGGGGGAGGAGAAAATGGAGGAAACTGGTCAAAAGTTACAAACTTCCAGTTATAAGATAAATAAGTACTAGGGATGTAAGGTCAATATGATGACTACAACTAACACTGCTGGATATACAGGAACGTTGTTAAGAGAGTAAGTCCTAAGAGTTCTCATCACAGGGAGAAAATTTTTTTTCCTTTTTTCTTTTCTTTTTATTATATCTTTATGATAAGATGGATGTTAGCTGTGGTAATCATTTCACAATATATGTAAATCAAACCAACATACTGTATGCCTTAAACTTATACAGTGAATGATGTCAATTATTTTTCAATAAAACTGGAAAAAAAAGAAAAAAATGAGTAACTTGAAATATCAGTATGTCAAAAAAGGGAAAAGAATATGAGCTTATAATTTTTATAATTTATGAAAGCTAAAATGCAGACAATCACTTTCCAGAACCATCAGCATCTAAACCAGTGAGAAGAGGCACGTTTGAGTTCCTGCTCAATTAGCAGTCATAGAAGATTGTCCAAACTGAGCCCTGGGTGCAAATAAGCACCCTGGAAATATTTGACATATCAGAGTATATGTATATATATATAATACATATATACACACACCTATTTCGATGAGGCAAAAAGAATACTGTTGGATCTTCTATTTGCAAACCACAGGATCTAAAGATAACAAAGTCCCAACAACATCCCATCTAGGAAGTTGGTTAAATGGCATGATCTGTAAAGGGTTCTGACCTCCTGGTAGAAAGCGACTCATAAATAATTATTACTTTTTATGATACAAATGTTTTTGAAGGACAGCGAACGTCTTCATTAAAAAAGCATTATGTCCCTATGAGATTTTCCCATCCGTAAGATTAATATCATATTTGAAGAGACCACAGTATTTTTCTACCTTGTAATCCGACATGAAGAATTATTTTGTGCAGTGCCACAGGTTAAATGCATATCATGAAATTCACTTTCCTTGCTACTGCTATTTCTATTACTTAATTCAATGAAAGCCCACAACAACACAGTATGACTCAGAATACTGAAGCTGCGGCTAAGCAAAAAAGTTCATTCAAAATTGATTTTCTTTCAGGAATCCTTGATATTCTTCATTCCAATTGTTCACCTCTACTGTAGGGCTCGGTAAACACTTAAGGAAGTTGCCATGCACTGCAGCCTGCCGGAGACATGAAGGAATGTAGAGCGGGATAATCACAACATCATCAACCCAATTCTCCAAGGTAGCTGGCCAATAATGCTGTTCTAATTGAATAACTTATCCACAGCTATTTCCCCTGGGAGAGCCGAAGGCTCAGCCTCAGCGAAGAGGCAGATGGTGCCGCATATACAATGAAACCTGTAATTTTCTCTTGCCATTGGACATGTTAACAGTGGGCTGTTTCTGCTTATTCTTTAATATTTTATTTTAATAGTCCCTTCCCAAATTATAATGTACCATGAAGCAGCCAAAGATGGATTCAGTGATACATACCATGTTTAATTTATTGTACCTCTAGCTCACTGAACAACTCACTTAGTAATCAGTAGCAGTATATGTCAGTCAGGTGCAAACTGAAATGAAAGCAACAGAAAAGAACCCAATTAAAACCAAAAAAGGAGATGAGTCTTTAGGGCGGCATGGTATTAACTAGCAGCAAAGTATGGAACATCAAATGCATTCTAATTCTGATTTTTTTTAAATGGTAATTTGCCATGGAATATGCACACCCAAAGTATTTGGTAAGACAATGGAAAGGTTGTGTTTCCCACTTTGAGACTGATTCAACCACTGGGATCTGGAGGAGGATGAAGGGCTGTGTGGCTGCTTGATTTTCGTCATCTAGTGGCAGCCAAAGTTGGAAGTGGGCAGTGCAGGCTGAAAGGGCAAGCAGCAACAGCCCGACAGCCCGTCATCTGTCTAACAATGGGACAGATGACAGGCCCAGAGGCAAACCCAGGGCCGCCAGCCCATCGGTTTCGAAAGGCTGCCAAAGAGCAGCTGCAGCAGTGGAAGGTTATCCAGCCTTGAATGTTTGGGCCTTGCTGGGGTCTTTTTGCCCTGAAAACAGTCCTCCATACAACGAGCCCTTCCCGGAAAGGTCAAAAGGAACCTAAGTAGAATGGACACAGAGAAAGGAGACCTCTCTATCATTCTTGTGCATAAACTATGTCGTAAAGAATGTTCCAGTTGCAAAGATATGTCTTTGTGGTTTACCTAAGAGGAGGGAAGCTTTCATAGCTGTAGTGAATAAGTGGACCATTGCTGATGTTTATCAGAAATGCCAGGACACAGGGAAGAAAGCTCTTGGGGGTCCCAGGGCAGCAGAGATCTGCCTGCGGTAACTGAAAACAGGTGATGAGATTGGGTTGATTTATTTTGGAAAAGGTAAATCAGTACTACAGCACTCTGACATGGATAATTCATGAAGCCTCTGGTTTGTATTAGACACTCAACATGCCTTTCAGAAAGAAATGACACAACAATTAACGTGTCAAATAATAATGTGCCACTTGGAGAAGGATAATTGTACCCAGCGTTAGATAGTTATTAGGTCAGAACGAATGCTCATCCTTTCAAAGGCAGCAGTGTCTATTCACTCTGGCATCCTACTGTAAGTACAGTATTGTGTTCATAATCACACAGGCTGTAGCCAGGAACACTGGGTTTTATCTGATTTTCCTCCATTTGGAATAATACACTGATGATTCCCTAAACAGCAAACTCAGTCATGTGAAACACAATGAAAGACAGATTGTTAGAGATGGAGGAGGGGCTTTGCTTTTTGCATTAAATAAAGAAGGGCACTGTCCCTAACAAGTTTTGAGCACATGTAACAAAAGCTATCAGACCCGAGTTTGCTCACGTGTAAAAGCCAGTCTTTCCTTCTGATGATTTAATGTATAAGGATATCAATCAGTCACATCATGGCCTCGAAGTTCTTGTTCAATTCCTGGTGCCATAACTTACTTGATGTGGGATTTGGACAAGTCATTTAACCTCACTGAGATTCAGTTTCCTCATTTGAAAAATGCAGATAGAAAAACCTGCTATATATTTAGCTCCCAGATCTGTTGAAAAGGTCAACATGAAAGGATATGAGAAAGTATTTGTAAATACAAAGACTGTATCAACATAAAGCATTATTTTATTAATGTGCCTACTGGAGATAAAATGCGTTACCTTTTGAGCAGACACAGTTTTACATTAAGAAAAACTGGGCAGTGGCTGAGGTCCTTAAAATTAAAAGAACTTTTAATGGGGGCCAGCCTGGTGGCCTAGTGGTTAAGTTCACACGCTTTGCTGCAGTGGCCACCCCAGGGTTCACAGGTTCTGATCCTGGGCGCAGATCTATGCACCACTTATCAAGCCATGCTGTGGCAGGTGTCCCACATATAAAGTGGAGGAAGATGGGCAAGGTGGTTAGCCCAGGGCCAATCTTCCTCAGCAAAAAGAGGAGGATTGGCCACAGATGTTAGCTCAGGGCTAATCTTCCTCATAAAAAAAAAGAAAAAAAAATTAAAAAAAAAAAGGAACTTCTAATGAATAGAGAGGTTCTCAAGACTATCTGCCTAAGATCAAACTAAATACTCCCTTTAAGAAGAAGGAACTGAAATACATGATTATTAAACATGCATATATTTCTGCTTTATTTACTAAAGCATGGTTGTGGTAAGATATGAAAGAAAATATTTAGCCATTTTTGGAAGGAGAGAAACATTGTGTTTGGGGATATTTTATCCACACAGTCCATTGAAGTGGTTATTGTCATAAAGCTATTTAAAATAAATAAAATGTGATGATGCGCTATGTAAAATATTCAGTGTTCAATAGCACTTCATGGACAAGAATAGGACAACACCTTGTCCTTCGTTAGGATGCATTCCCAAGTGACATCCAGTCTATATGGACCACAAATGGCAACAAAAATTTTACGGCGTGTCTTGACCTTGAGTAGCTCATGACAGACATTCTTACCTGAAAGAGATTTTGTTAGGGGAAATCAAACTAATACATAACAAACAGATGATTAAAGTAGGTAGTGCTGACAGAGAGGAGAGATGGTGAGGAACCTGTTGAAGATAAACACTTCACTAATTCAGATTACAGAATATAGGTATGTCTGTTCTAACACGATATAAGTGTTCCTGAAAAACCTTTGTATTCTGTAAAAGAGTACCTAAAAATTAACAAAGCTTACAGGCAAAAGGTTGGGACCAATCACTCAAAAACCATGGACCACTGTAAGCAGAACACCCACACACATGAAAGCAATCTTAAATCTTCACTGGCATTTGCACTCATCAAAACTGTCAGTCCATCCTTTGCAGTCTTAAACTTGAGGCCATGTGGTTCCTCTTTCAAAATTTAGGACACTGAGGGACACTGATCAAAATTAAAAATCTGTATTCTTCTAGTTTCTCCAAGATACAGTAGCCCATTCCTCCCCGCTCCTACCCTTTACAACTAAAAACAAAAACAAAAAAACCCGAGACATAATACAACAAGCATATGAAGTCTCTGAAAGGTGAAAGAAGGTAATTGATTGCCTAGGACCTCAGGACTTGATAAACAACATGGTTGTGAATTCCCTGGAGTTTCCTTACTATTGCCCATATATCCCAGAGAGTGCATTCAGAAGCCACCAACCCATAACCACCAACAGGCATAGACACAAAAGTCTCCAAGAAAATCCTGTTCCCTCTTGCCAAAGGACTGAGGAAAAGTTGGTCTAATAATAGACAACTTTTTGGGCAACACCCATTCTATTCCAGCCCAAACTTCAGGGAAAAACTCCTGAACCTCTACCCCACTTAGCATCAATAAGGTTGAGTGAAGTGGTGGGAGGTGGGGCTTGGGGCTCACTGGCGCTCTGTTTGCCCCCCTTATCCCCTCCTGGGTGGCAATGGGGGCCAGAGGCGAGCTGATCTTGCATCCTCTGTGTGAGTTGGTGCTCCACTGTCACTGGAGAGTTATCATCTGGACAAAGGGAGAGCTGACTTCAACCTTACCCATCTGCTATGAGACAGTGTGAGTCAGGGCCCCACTTGAAGTCTTTTTATAATCCTATTTCAAAAGTGATATCCTATCAATTTTGCCTTTTGATATTTAATAGAAGTAAGTCACTAAGTCCAGTTCATCTCATGGGGAGGGGGTTAAGGCTCTGCCTCTTGAGGGGAGGCACAGCAGAGAATGAGGGGTGAGGAGTGTTCAAGGAAGAGGGGACAACATATGTAGAAAGGTTTGAGATTCAAAACACTTTGGCCCTTGCGATCATCTGATATTGGCAGCCACTGAGTGAGGCAGTGGCATGCAAAATGAACAAGCCAGCATAGACCCTGTCCTCCCACCTTAGAAGACAGAGGGAGGTACTGGCACTGGTCCTAGATTTTAAGTAACTTGGGAGAGTGGCTGCAGGGCAGACTCTCTTCAATTGGTTGGTAATTTCTTGCATAATTCCAAGGCATAAGCAAGCCTGCTCTTCTTTTAAGCGATTCTCTAGAAAAGTCATTTTCTATGCACCATTTAAATATAGTAAATAGTGATATGAAGTATGGTTGTCTTAGACCTGATAATCCTTTCAGGAGGGTGAATCCTTGGGTGCAAGACATTTAAGCACAATTTTATACTGTTTTTTGGTAACAATACTTATTTGGCCATCCCCCGGTTGTTATAATCCTTCCAGGCTTGCAAATCACCAGGGGCCCCAAGGTTTTCACATGACTTTGTGGTCCTTCTTGCCATAAAACCGCTAACCTAAGGAGTTACCCGCTGCCCTGTGTCCCCTACAACATCTCTTGCCCCCATGAATCACTCCTTATCTTCCTAGGTTTTCACCTTGCCTCCTACTGCTGGGGAGACGCCGTAGCACTCTGGCCTCCTGTCTCACCTCCATTGATTTTTTCCTCCACTGTACCTCCATATCTGTCGATGGGCCCATGGACACACACATTCTAGATGAGTGATTCTCAACCTAGGATAAAACCAATTCCAGCTCCCCGCCCCCCCAGACAATTAGGTCAGAATCTCTGATGATTCTAATGAGTAGCTAGGGTTGAGAAATCCTAACTTTTTACTACTACTACTGAAATCTCAATTTTAAGCATCCCATTCACTAACCACTACTTCCTACCAATCCTCATTTAAACATCCCTCCATTTCAATTACTTTTTAACCCCATAGCAACCTTTAGTCCTTTGACAGTTTTTGACAATTCATCTCTCTCCTCTTGTCCTCGCCTTTTATGTACTACCTTATAGCTCAGCACTGCATAGCCAGTTCCTTGCAAGGTTCATAATATCCTTTTCATTCTCTCTATTGATCATACCTGCCTGACAAAACTCCAACTTTGGTTAACTATTCACCTAGTTCATTAACGATGCCCCTAGAGCATAGGCACCCAAGTAGCAGAACATTGCTAGGAAAATGACGCAACTGCATGGATTGGTCTTGTCTCAATTCATAATCAAAAGTTCATATGGACCCTTGACATTGTCAGATAATCCTCCTACACTTCCTTAGTTGTTTTACTTTCCTGATTCTTCTGGATGATTACTATATATCATCTCTGTGGTGGGTTCAATTGTGTCCCCCAAAAAGACATGTCTAAGTCATAATCCTGGTACTTGTGAATGTTACCTTTTTTGGAAATAGGATCTTTGCAGATGTCATCAAGTTAAGGATCTCAAGAGACATCATCGTGGATTTAGGGAGGGCCCTATATTCAATGATGGATGTCCTTATAAGAGAAAGGAGAGGGATATTTGAAACACAGAGGCCCTGGGAAGAACATCATGTGAAGCTGGAGGCAGATTTAGAGTTATGCTGCCACAAACCAAAAAATGGCAGGAGCCACCACAGGCTGGAAGAGGCAAGGAAGGATTCTCCCCTAGAGCACTCAGAGGGAGCATGGCCCTGCCCACACCCTGATTTTGGACTTCCAGCCTGCAGAACTGGGAGAAAATACATTTCTGTAGTTTTTAAGCCTCCTAGTTTGTGGTAATTTATTATGGCAGCCCTAGGAAACTAAAACAAGCTTTCATCTCAAAACTTTAATCCCTCCCCATCCTCCTCCCCAACTGATGGATGACCTCATCTTGTATTTTATTAATAAAATAGATGGACTCAGATGAAAATAATCTCCTCTTCCCATCAGGCCCATAAATCTACCTGCATCTGTACACGTAGCCAGGCTTCTCTTCTGTTAGGGTTCCTCTTCCTATCAGAGGCCACCTCTGATTTGGGTGAGGAAATACTTAGGTAAGAAAGAGTAGACCTCAAGTCTCTAAAACTGTGAGACAATAAATTTTTGTTATTTAAGCCACCCAGTTTGTGGTGCTTTGTTACAGCAACCCCAGCAAATTAATACAATGCATGACTGAAAGTTCATGGTAGTGGATGCCACCTTAGGCACTCTCTGCAGCCCATGGCTTGGCCTGTATTTTAGTGGATATCCACAGGAAAGCCAAAAACCGAGCCAGACATTGGACTTATTCCTAAGGGTGGGAATGTGTCTGTGTCTGTCACAGCCCAGACTTTCGCTGTTGATTTTCTTATAACATCTCCCCTCCCTCCTTATCAGATATGGGGCTTTTATCTTATTATTTTTTTTCTCTTTACTCCTTTAGCAATGTGGTCTATAGACATAACGGTACTTAGCAAATTATAGCAAATTGCTATAAGGTGTTTTTTACTTTCTTAAAAAAGCAAATAAATAAATTTGAGGTTCATGAATCTCTTTTCCTCAACCTCTAAGGAGAGATAATCACAAACTAAGTTTTTAAAGAAAACTCTTATGCACTGAAAAATGAAATAAGCAAACTCATTAAAACAATAAAAATAAATGAATATATAAATAAATAACTAATTTAAGTCCTGGGGCAGAAAGAGTCTTGGAATCAGAATATCTGAATTCTAAGGCAGGTTTTGCTGCTACTAGTTAGGTAAATTTGGAAAAGTTGGTCTCCCCTCCTCAGAGCCCCATTTCCTCACGTGCAGAATTGGACTGGATTCCTTCTGAAGCACATAGGCCTTTACAATTCCAGTATTCCTGTGATTTCTGTGATTCATCCTCACCTGCGCCAGGCTCAGCTCCTGGCAGGATTAGGGGTCATGAAATTGTTGGAGCCATGGAGTGGAACCAGGTGGGTATGGAAGGCTCCGGCTCTCCTGCATAACTCAAATGCCAGGCCCAACCAACAAAAATGCATTTGCCAGCAATGACCTGGTGGAGAATTTTCAAATGCTGAACGTATATACCCATAGCTTTCCCTCATTATTATTTTCAGCCTCACTGAATGTTTCGTTTCATTTTGTTTTTAAAATTGTTTTGGAACCCTCTCAATTACTAGAAACTTTGACAGTATTGGCAATCATGGTAACTTTCTCTGCCATACCATGATTTAATGTGGAGTCAAGCTCTTTCCAGAACACTTCCCTACTGCAGACGTGTGAGCTCTGTTTTTCTCTTATTCCAAAATCAGTTTGTTTTCTTCCCCTTAGGCATAATGGCTCAAAGAACCATTTATTTCTTCTAAAGTTATTTGACTCTATTATCGTTGAAATAATAAATTGTGAAATATAAATTCTACGTTCAATACAATCCTATCAAAGAGCATAGTCTTCTATTATTGTAAAATACGTCAAAGCTGGGATTCAGAGGAAGTAGAAGATCAATCCAATTTATGGCATTGTGGAAACCTCATGAATGAGGTGGAGTTTGGTTCAGACCTTAAGTGAGTTTTACATTTAAAGGCAGTAAATGGAGAAGGCATTACTGGAGAAGGACCAACGTGAGCAAAGGTGAGAATGAGAAAGGCATTCGCCATATTCACAGACATATCCAACTCCCCAGTTTGAGCCACATTAAAAAGGATCTTAAAGTTACTCCTATATGGGTGTGAGGTTTCCTTTTGAGGTGATGCAATTGTTTTGGAACCAGATAGAGGTGCTGTTTGCACAACACTGTGAATGTACTAAATGCCACCGAATTGTTCACTTTAAAATGGTTAATTTTATGTTATACAAATTTCACCTCAACTTAAAAAAATAAAAGACTTTAAAAGGCAGGTCCTATATGAGTTTCTGCTTAATCTAAGAAGCAATGTGGGGCCATTGAAATCTGTGGAAGTGGAGAAGTCACATGATCAAAAACAAAGAATGTGGTGGCAATTTTGAAGACTAATTGAATGGGGATATATATCAAGTGGGGAGACTGACTACATGGTTATTGAAACAGTCTGCTTACTAATTAAAAACCCAGGAGTAATCTTTTCTTTGAACATACTTTTGTGGAAATTTCCAAACATACACACAATTAGAGAAAATAATTTAATGAATTGCACATACATCTCACCCAACTTCAACAGTTTTCAACATTTTGCCCAACTGCTTTCATCCACCCCCCCCACCCCTAACTCACCTCCACAAATTTCGTTTCATTTTGTTTCCTGGAGTATTATAAGGCCAATTGTATCATTCCACCAGAAACAAACTTCAGAATATATCTTTAATTTATAATGACATTTTCCTTTCTCCTTCTTCCTACCAAACAATTAGTACACCTAACAGAATTAAGGGCAAATTCTTAATACCATCCAATGTTTTCCTGATTATGTCAAAGATAATTGTGACTACTTGGATTACTCTAGTGAGATCTAAACAAGACCATATACTGCATTTAATTATCATGTTTCTTAACTTTCTTTTATCCTACAACAGCACCATGATCCTTTTTTTCTTTTTTATTCCAGATTTGTAGGAGAAATTATGTTACTTGTCTTGCAGAATATTCTCACATTCTGAATTTGGCCACTTGCTGCCAAATGGTCCTATCTTGGCTCCAGTGGAAACCACTTCAAGTCAGATCCTGTTTCCTGTTGATACTAAGATGGTATTGAGGGACAATAATCAAAGAGCTGGAGTGATCTGCTATCACTTGCCATTGTTTCTAGGAAATTTCAGAGAACAGAGCTAAATATGCTTATGTTTACAAGAAAAATATCATGAGATTATAGTGATATTTACAATCAAATTTAAAATAACATGGTTTTACTTAAATTCTTTGGTTGAATTTTTATATTTATCATCTCTTATGCTGAAAACATTAGTTTTTAAATTAAATTAATGAAATCATTTATTTGTAAAATAGTTTTGAAATAACAGTATAATATCCGTACCAGCATTAGACTACTGAAAGCAGCTGGCATTTTCTTTGCCAGGAGATCTTTGAGATCACTTTTTCAACATCACTGGATCAGTGGTGTGAGAATTCCTTTTGGCTTTATTCACAAATGCCTGTCCAAACTCTCTCTGCATTTCCATTCTTACTGCCATTGCCCTAATTCAGCTGATCAATTCTTCTAAAGCAGATTATTTCATAGACTCATAATCTGTTTCTCCCCTTCCCAGCCTCTCCTCTTCCAAGATATTCTGGACATTTCTGTGAGAGTATATTTCTAAAACACAGATTTGATTAAAATAAACAAGCAAAACTTCAATGGTTTCTCATTATCTGCTTAATGAAATCCAGACTCCTTGCCCTGAAGGGTAAGGCCCGCCTCCACAGGTTAACGCATTCTCATCAAATATCATCAGTCCTCATGGTCTCTAGCGTCCAGGCATCCTGTTAGGAGTTCTGACCCTGTGGGTACAGAGCTCAGCACTCCTGTGTATCTGCTATGGAATGTACCATATATGGGGAGAAAGAGACAGAGGGATCCATATCATAAGGCCTTCAGAAAACAACTCAAAAATGTCTTGTTAGACATGCCTCTTTTTTATCTCTAAATCTCTCTTTGGCTGCTCTTCAACAATTTTTTTTTTTTTTCGCCTTTGACCCTTTTTCCAAACAGTATCTAATCCGACTCTGAATCTTCTTCTTGGGCTTTTTTTCCTGGAAACTTTATATTTTTATCTGTTCCCTCATACAGAATAATTCCCTCCCAGCCCTCACCATGAAACTTTTACCTGCAAAAGTATCTAAATATGTAGCAAAACAATGGTGTCTCCTGATAAAAGGGCTCATTATCCTTACAGTTTAGAAACCATATTTTATAACTTACATATATCTTTTTGCTTCTCACCTATCCTTCAGTGGCTTATCTATGTTTTATATAACCAGTTTTTCAGATATAAAAGTTTCTTTTTTTTTTCCACAAGGTTTATCCCAAACTACCTTCCCCATGTAATATTGCAGGATTACTGTACACTCCAGTGAGACAAAACTCATTTACTTCTTTCTTTTTACTTCTATGATATTAAATATTCCCTATCCTAATTGCATTTCCCATCATTTGCACCGACTGAAATCTCAATCATCATTCAAAATTCTGCTTATACACCATCTTCTTCATGGATTTTTTTTTTTTCCCTGTTCTGATTTCAATCTAGCGCTCTCAGAATTCCAAGAGAGTTTACATGTGTCTCACTTAGGTCATTTACGTCATCATGGTTGGTATTATATTTGTCTATGTCCACATGTGTCTTCTTTACTAGGGTACATTTTGCTGGAAGGGAGACCTTATTTTATTCACATTAAGGTGACCCAGTTACTTAACAAATCCTATGTTGAAACAAATAGTGCAGCTTACTCTTACTGAGATTTAAATAACCCAATATCATCTGTATTCTCATGATGTCTTCTGAAATTCAATAATGGCTCATAGTAAAGAATAATATAAAAGATAGGACAGTGCTTCACTAAGAATCCAGTGAATTTTATAGATCCTCTTCCTAGAAAAACAACATATCCCCCCAATTTTGCATCATTTGCATGGTCACATTTGTTTCTTTTTGCTGCCTCAGTGGAGCTGAAGATTTACTGTTCTCCTTGTTATTTCTATTTCCATGTCTGGGCTGTTTAACTCTTCCCCATGCTCTATCTATTTAATTGTCCTTTAATTTGAAATTAGTGTGACTAGCGACAGTTTCAGAAAATAATTCCACTACAAAAGAAGAGTTTATGTATCGGAAAAATGTGTTCCACACAACAAACTACAGATTCTCATTATGGAACTGAATCTTATTGAATACTCACTGAATGTGTGTGTGTGTGTGTGTGTGTGTGGTGTGGGAGGTGTATTGCTAGGTATTATCATTCATGTCAAGTACTCAGAGACAAATAAAAGAAAACAGAACCCATTGGTACCTGAGAAAGTGTGGGCTGCTTACAGATGTGCAAAAAAATTCACACAAAATAAATTGTTAATAAATGTAATTATTCCACTGCTTTCCCTTGTTAAGTCTTTTCCTTAGGGAACTATGAAAAAGCCAGCTGCTGATCTGGGAAATGTCCCAGAATTATCCTTTTGAAAAATATTAACACTCTATTACAAAAGGTCTTGCTTGGAATTATACTGAAACTCAGCTCCTGATGACTGCAAATGTTTAGAAGTAGCGACATATTAAGAGCAAAACTTGCAATCTGAAGATGAGCATTTTACAATGGGTTAGGAATGACGTGAGCTTTGGAATTATCTTTAAATATTTCTTCATTTCCAGTGGCACAGACAGATCTCTTCTGGCGATTGGTGGTGTAAGTGCCTTCTGAGACCTCTTCCTCGCTGGTTCAACCTGACAGAGGTGTTAATTGCAAAGGCATAAAGTGGCTGCCCCAGCTACACTGCTTCTTCTGGGGAAGCTGGCATGGTTGGTAGTGAATGCCATCATTGCTGCACACCTCAGATCCTACACAAATTGTGAACACCATCTTCTCTATCTGCTGGGTATTAGTGGAATTTGTGAATTTGATTTGAATTGAAAGGTGGAAAGAAGAGGAAATCATTTCTCCTTTCTTGCTAAAAGTAGAAGATTCCCTTATAAGCATGTGGGATAGGGATAACTCGGAAACATGCCTGCCATTTATCGAAGCTCAGAACTGAGTGTTTGTTTGTTTTAATGGCAATTATCTAGCTCAGTACCTTGACATAGAAAGAACTTACATATGTTTTTGTGGATTAGGCTATTTTGAAGTTTAATGAAGACCATGGGCTCACAAAATGGAATAAAATGGTAACATCAAACATCAGTACCAGTGGAATTTTTGAGTGGAACTTTTAAAATAACAGGATATAAGACTTCTGGTGACAGTGACTCTATGCACACGGAACCAGACCTGTGTTGTACAGTAAAGAAATTTGTGGTGTGTGTTAACTTTACACGAAAAGGTCAACATATAAAGAGCAGGCATGATGATATGTCTGTAATATGGGGCATGATGATATGTCTAACTCTTTTTTCCATTATGCAAAAGAAACATGCTATGAACAGCAAGGACCTTATGAAAACACTGAGAAAGCTAGAGCAATGTTCATAGAAAATGAACCACCTGGTTCTTATTAAGAACTACCCAGCCACTAAATTACCTTTGATTCTATATCTTATAGTTGGTTTGTGGGACAAAAGAGTTAATGAAATATGTTTATAAAATGTGCTGTTTGGATGATGGAAAAATTAAATGTTCAGATGTAACAAGTGATTTGAATCTGAAGAACCCAGAGGCTGTTTTTACCATGTGGTGACTTAAACTATATCTGAATCCAGAACCACTCTTAACAGTTTGTGGTGAGCACTTTTAGTGAAGGAAGCCAATCCTGCTTAGTTAAGTAGCCTGTAACAACAGAAAATAGTTGTGCATACTCAAAAAGGCTTCAAGCTTAGAAGGAGAGATTTTTAGCTACTATCCAACTACTCATATTTGGTAAGTAAGAAGGAGAATTTTATTTATTTATTTTATAATTTTTTCCCCTAATTTTTTTTTGTTTTGTTTTTGCTGAGGAAGATCCACCCTGAGCTAACATTTGTTGCCAATCTTCCTCTTTTTTTTTGCTTGAGGAAGAGTAGCCCTGAGCTAACATCTGTACCAATCTTCCTCTATCTTGTATGTGGGTTGCCACGACAGAATGGCTTACGAGCGGTGTAGGGCTGCACCTGGGATCCAAACCTGTGAACTCGGGCTGCTGAAGTGGAGTGTGCCCAACTTTAACCACCACGCCATGGGGCTGGCCCCAGGAGAATTTTAATTTTGGGTGGATAACCCTAGATGCCTCAGTGAACCATCAGCAATTTGCTTGGTGGATAAACTGGAGCTAAGGGAGGAGATAAGAAAATTATGCTTCCTCTGAATTATCAGCCCAAATCTTTGTAATTTGCCCAAATTGGAAATATTTGTTACTGTTGAGGTGTTGGGCTCAGATTCCCTGAGTCTGTCCTTTTTATGTTTCTATAGAATTTGCCACTATAGACCTTGCCACAGAGGCATGTGCTCAACTTTCTTACAGATCTTCATTCCCTAATAAACTAGTACATGTTTGAGGAAGGGTCTGTCTTGGATTTCTTTGTGTTCCTAACACTGAGTTCAGTGATTGATGTTTACAAGATACACAATAGATGGCAGAAGGCCCAGATTCCTTCAAGCACTACGAGCTGTGAATCTAATGGAGAACTGATTTTGGACAACTCCTAAATACTTCAATTAATTATATGATTTGCAAAATTCTTATTTGAGATCAATCATTCTGAGGAAATTCGTAGGTCTCTATTGTGGATGAATTGAAGTATCTTAACTATCTGAGGTAGGAGGGAAATTTATATGCCTTTCCGAGGATTACACAGGAAGATTGAGATTATTGTGTCATTGAGAGGGCCTGAGCAGGAAGAGCTGCTTCTGGAAGGCTGGCAGAGGGCATAATAAAATCAACCATTAGTTTAGCTTATGCAGATTTTGTTTGAGGTTTCAGTGTTACATCTAGGAAATAGTTAATAGCAGTTGGATTTATGGGACTTCATACCGGGGAAAAGATATGTTTAGAAATGTAAATGGAAAAATTATTCACATACATTGTATTATTTAAGGGCAGGAAAAACTGGAATTACCCCAAAAAAGAATGTAAAGAATAAAGAGAAGGAAAAAAAGAAAGAGTATAAAAATAAACAAAATTTCCTTGGTAAAGGTTGCTGATGAGAGATACTGTGAGGATTAAATAGAGGGAGAAGAGGAGATGGAAAATGAGGAGGTGTATACCCTGGAGGTGGGAAGGTGTTTGCTAGTGATTAATGATGATGGTGATGATGATGGGATGATGATTGTAGAAGAGTCACTATTTGGCAGGAACTGTTTTGGTATGCCATTTGCATTAACTCATCTCATCCTCATAGCAACTTACAAAGCAACAGTACTATTATCCACATTTTACAGACAAGGGAACTATGACTTGCCCAAAGTCACACAGCTAAATAGTGGAGGATGCAGGATACAAATTTAAGCAACCTGACTTCAGAGCCTAGAGGAAGAGAAGTTGGGACAAAGCTGCAGGGACATTGGCTCTGTCCATGATACAGGAAGTCACCAAATGCCCATATCAGGGCCTGTCACGGCATGCACTCTAAGTTCCAGCTACTCATGAGAATGTTGTAAACTTAACTCAGTTGTACTCTAATAATTCAGATATATATGCATGTGCTAGAAAAATACCAGTAAAAACAGATTTTCCAGTTAGGCCATAAATGCTATTTTCACCTGTAATGTAACTGATACTAATTATTCATTTTCACTTTTACTAAATCTACTTATTGAGATTTTACCTGTTGCTCCTTCCTTTCCTTAATGTACCATCTCCTGGTTTCTTGTTCCACACTCGTGTGTGTGTGGGTGTGCGTGCATGCGTGTGTGTGCGTGTGTTCCAGGTTTAAGAGCATGGCTCAGTCTAGTAGTGTAACCATTATGTATACAATAGTTTCCATAGATTATTCTGCCCCACGTGGCGTGGGCAGATGGGACTGTGGCAGTTCATAGACGACCCATGTTTCTTGCTACAGCCACACTGGACATTGGTGGACTGACCCAAGGGAAGAAAAGGGAGCATGAGCAGTACCCTCCCTCAGCATACACAGAGCGGGGTGTGTGGTGACTTAGGGAGTAAGTCTCCCACCTGGAAACTGTGGGTGTTCTCTCCTGGCACCAGCATGTCATGTATTCAGATCTTGAGAAATGACTGTAGTTCTCCACCCAGAAATATTAAGCACAGTTCTGAAAAACTGATCATTTGGTTTCTTCCCTATCCTGAGCACTGAAATTATACTTAAAAACTGTTTCATTAGCGAAAGGAAAAGGAGAAGAAAGGAAAAAAGAGAGCTAGATCTCCCCCCACCCCCACCTTTGCCAGTAAGAGAAGAGATTAGATACCCAATAAAACTATTTTAGTATTTAGAAAAATAGCAACACTAACTCTTCTAGGTAAATGTGTAGGTGAGCACCAAAATGGGGCTACACACAAAAGAGCTTCATGTTAGCCTGAGTGCGAGCTGAAGAAGCCCTCCTAGGAAAGTGACAAAGGACAAAGGCTGACAACTACCTACTGTGAAATTGAAGCTGAATGCCTAGATTGTTCACTTTTGGGGGTCAAGAGCCACATCTGAATTACCTTTACATCCATAGCAGCATATCTGCCAGCCTATCAAAATTCTTAAAAAAAAAAAAGTTTACAAAAAAAGTGAACAGCTTACACCAGGAATTTTCCAGCTGGGTCTTTGTATAACAGAAATTATTTAGAGCCCCATCCGTGCAATCATATGGGGGATGGGGGGGTTGCAGGCCCTGCTTAGCCCCTGGCTTCAACCGCAGAAGCCCTGCTTTTCTCTGTTTTACCAGTTTACACTTAAATGACTAAAAATAATGATCGTCTTAGTCAGTTTGGCCTGCTATAATAGAATACCATAAGCTAGGTGGTTTATAAACAACAGAAATTTATTTCTCACAGTCCTGAAGGTTGAGAGTCTGAGATCAGGGTCCAAGCAGGGTCAGGTTTTAGGGAGAGCCCTCCTCTGGTCTGCAGACTGCCGACTTCTTGTTTATCCTCCTATGGCAGAAGGGGCAAGGTAGCTCTTTGGGGTCCCTTTTATGAAGGTACTTATTCCATTCATGAGGCTCCACCTTCATGACCTAATTACCTCCCAGAGGCTCCACCTTCTAATATTATCACGTTGGGGGTTAGGATTTCAACATACGAATTTTCGGGGGACACATACATTCAGTCCATTGCAATCATGATGATAATAATGGTGATGATGACAATAATTAAAATCCAATGCCTTAAAGCATCATACGTCTTTGAAGAAGTTTATCCTACTTATTTTCATTACCTTGTAGAAGTTGGTAACAGAAATATTTACTTATAAGTTCTGTTCAATCAGGTCATCTCAATACTGATGACAAAGATCAGCTCAGACCACTTAGATTTGATTCAGATCTTTAGAAATGCCTGAAGGTGATATTTTGACTTGGGACTTTCAAGAGACAACTGAAAGATTCATTGAGAAAATAATATATTTCATAGTACGAACTTCAGAATTCACTTGCAGTCATTTTAAGTGAAATATAAATAAAAACCAGGCGAAACTATAGGGAAGGGTGTGGTGTCAGAGGTCGGGCTTTAGAGTGATACATACCTAGGTTCTGTTTCTTGTTCAACGACTTAACAGATGGCCCATGGGTAAGTGAAGTAACCTCAGTTTCTTCCTCTTTAAAATGGTGATAATATACATCTTCTGAAGTTGGGCAGATTAAATGAGGTACACAAATTATCTAACGTGATAGTCCTTCTCATTAGCTGCCATCCCTTCTCACCTGTGGGCAGAGACGGGTGGGGTCATGTTTCTGTTCTGTTGTGGCTCTTTGTTGCCCTGGTTTACTGCTGATGACCTGCATTATTCACTTCAACACGCTGGTTGCCACATCTATCGTACCAGTTCTTGGCGTTAATGCTAATGTACTAACATCAGAAAGCTTTTGTAGTGGGTGAACTCTGTCTGCAATTGGGCAAACAAATTCAATTTCAAATTGCTCAATTTGAAATCGCCAGTTTCAAAATTCAGTTTTTCTACCTCAGCTATATGGAGTTCATCAATTATACAGCTCTTGCTCTTTCTGTCTCTAATTCCCATCGCACATATCCCTGCCTTCCTTCACAGGCATGAGTGTTTTATGCAACTCTTCCCAAGGCTAATGGACACCATGGTCTCCTTGTTGTAAAAGAATGGGCTTTATGCTCTTCTCAAGAAAGGATATATCCTAAGGCTGGACTGCTATATGGAAGATTCTTTCCCATTCTTCAAAGACTTTTTCTGCAGAAATACCTGTTTTGTACAATAAATGTTCTCATTAATGAGGCTGAAATATTTCTAACCTGCTTGGAAGGAAGGAAAAACTTATTTATTGAGCACCTACATTGCGCCTGCCACTGGCAGACATTTTCATATACATTTAATCTAATTTAGTAATCATCATTAATTTTTTTTGGTGAGGAAGATTGTCCCTGAGCTAACATCTGTGTCAATCTTCCTCTATTTTGTATGTGGGATGCCACCAGAGCATGGCTTGATGAGTGGTGTGTAGGTCTGCACCTGGGATCCAAACCTGTGAACCCCGAGTTGCTGAAGCAGAGCGTGCGAACCTAACCACGATGCTACCTGGCTGGCCCCCAGTAATCTTATTTTTTAATCTAATCTGTTCTCATAAAAATTCTGTGGAAAAAGATATTTAAAGGCTATCTACTACAGAGGGGGAAATGAAGGTGCAACTACTTTTTAACTCTTTCATGACCACTGCATACTGTTTGTGACATTTTTGGTTGAAGTGAATGAAAATGGTCTTTGACGGACAATACTTAGAAAACTACTTTAAGGCCATGATGCGAGTGTAAAATGAGTTCATTCATCTTCACAACCAACTCAGATTGTGGACATTACCTTCCATGCACTAGTTCTTATCAGTGTAAGAGCTACCGGTGCTGAAGACACAGCTTCAGCTGGGCTGGTGTATTCCGGCTCAGACAGGATTGTGGCTTCTTTTTATGAAAGATAGCAAAGCTGTCACTAATTTTTCTGTTTTGAAATTTTCTTTCATATTCACAATGGAGAAATACACTTAGAAATCAAGAGGCAAGCTTAGTAATTCATTCTATATTCACATAATTTGGTAAAATTAACCACTCAAAAATCAACAACAAAAATGTTTTAAAATCAGGCCTTTGCAATTTTTCACAGTTAAGTCGTTAGTGTGGCTCAAAGATTCCCAAGGGAAAGCTATCCAGGCAAAGAACAATGTTTTTTGTTTTTCCTTGACTTTCTCCCAGGTCCTTCCCATAGAATTCAAGTTCTCATTGAACAATTCTCCTTAAAAATAGCAGCCCTCCTCCAGCCCACAGCCTGCCTTCATTTGGGGGCCTCCAAGAGCCCTATCATTAAAGGCTATGTAATTCGGTTCTACCTGGCATTCTCTGCAGGAAATTTAGGGGAAGCAGAAAGATCTAGGCCGTGATGAATCACCTGACCCTAACATTCAGCTCAGTAGAGTCAGATTCTCTTGCCCCAGGCAAGGTAGCCTTCCTCCGTCAGTACACTTCAGACTGTGAGCTACTGAGAGTACAGGAAGTGCATTGAAAAACAGCAGGAAAATACTGGAAGCATAACTAAGGAAAGGTTAAATGAACTTCTCTTCTCTCTCATTTCTCTTTCTTTTCACTCAATGCTATAAAAGGTTGCATTTGGACCTGAAAAACTGCTTCCACCCCTCCAAAATAGTGTGCTAAAGAAGCATTTGTTTCATCCATGTGCAACCCGGCTCCCTACGTGGGTATGTTGCTTGTGTGACCACCCAAGCTCTATTTAAAAAGAATCTGCAATGGCCAGAAACTCAGAAGTACCTAGAGTTAATTGGGGCTGCAAGAAAAAGGATGATTGAAAAAATGCATTCAAAGCTCTCAGCTGCCTCTTGCAGAAGATGAATGTAGTTTTAAACTTGCCTCTTTCTTACTTCTTAGCTAGTGTGAACCAGCAAAGGATTAAGTCAGCGAGATCCTTAGAGGCCCTAGAGGTGTTTTGGGGGGAACAAAAGGCATCTGCTCACCCCCACCTCTCAGGGGATTTGGTTTAAGCTTTAGAAGGCATTTGTTTCTTTCCCTTCAAATACCATCTTCTTTATGTCTTCAAAACCTTTTAAAACAGTGGTCTTGATTTGGCTTGTTTGAGAAGGTTCTTTTTCCATTTATTTTGCTACCTAAGAGAGCGGTAGAGGCAACTATTTTGTTGAAAATTAGAAGAAAAGCTTTTCCTTGAATAGAAGAAGCCAAGAGAAAAAAATAGGACTTCTTGACACTCTATGTTATAATTGGTACATGGTGCAAATGGAAGAGGAAATTGCCCTATAAATACCTGTAGCTTAGTTGAGCCTGGAATATATCTCACACCTGTACAAAGGAGGCAAAAACACATGGCGAATGAAGCAACCAGTAAAATTTGCTCCGTTTATAGGGGTCTAGAAGGAAAGTAGAATTAAAAGCAGGAGGGGACAGGAGCTTAGGCCTGAAGCAATGCGTTTATATCAGTAACAAAAATCAAAGTTTACCTTTGCACCTTAATAAATCCATATAGACCTTCTCTCAGAAGCCCCAGCTCAATTTGTATTTCACATCCACAACTAGACTGATGGCAGAGAAACGGGCAATGGTCTATCTGTGAATTTACTGTCTCTCTCCCCAGAAAGCTGGAAACAGTTTCTGTTTTTTTCAAGAGAGGGATGATAATTCTTGCGGACCTAGATTGGAGGCTTTACGGCAGTCTGATAAATGTTCTTCATGTTTCCTGATCTGGAACCAGAAGAGCCCATTTGCCTTTTCATGTACATTTTAAAACACATATACCTATCATCAGGAAAGTTTAACTGTGTACTAGGCACCCACTGGCTGATTTATACATCTCCCATTGATTCCTTTCAACAATCCTGAGAAATAGTTATAATTTTTTATAAATTTAAAGGTGAGAAAATTTACGGTCAGAGAAGTTAATTTGCTTTCCCAGGGGCACTCAACTAGAAGGCAGAGAATAGAAAGCAATACCGAGTTGGCTTGATCCATGCTCTTCTTCCCAAACTCTGAGTTTAAAGCCACCCATGAGGTACGATTTGAGGGTCTACAAGAAGCTGTTCTGCTCAGGAATCCCTACATCACGCTCGATTTTCAATCGTGTTCTCAGGCTTTACCTTTCTCTCTGCATTTAGATGAGACCCAGCTGTTTTCTCTTCCAGCTGGTGGTGATCTGGGCTGCTGTGCATGACCAACTCCAGGGGGCGCTGTTCACACAGCCCTATCACACAACCTAGGAGTGATAGTAAATCCTCCCTAGGCTTCTCTTTTAAACGGCTCCAATTTGTTGTGATTTTGTCTTTCCTACTTCAAATTTGAAGCCACTTTGTCACATGATCTTTGCCTCTTCAAGGTTATCAGTATCTCATTCTGTAGTTCAACTCCTGGAAGGGACTGTAACATATATCAGCAGCTCCTGCTATAAGAAGGAAAAATTCGCCTATAGGGAGATGTGGTGGAGGAAGGAAGCTGTTTTTCACAGATAGGAGATTTTTTTTTTTTTGCTTTGTGACTCTTTTCATGGTTCTTTCATCTCCCTAGTGACATTAGAAACTTTTTTTTTCCATATCTGCTCTGCCTACCCACAGGCTTGTTTTGAGAATTAAACAAGATAATAGATGTGTAAAGATTCTGAAATCTTCACCAAAAAAACCCCCAAAACACTCATAACTATCTTATACACAGCCATTACACATTATCTTTCAGAAGCATAGTTCTGATCATGTCACCTCCCTGCTTATGGACCTTTGAAGGTTACCTATCACCTGCAAAATATGTTGAATGCCTGAGCCTCGTATTTGCTACCTCGGGTCTCTTATTTCTGATTGCTTCCTTTTATTCATCCACTGCTCCAGTCACTCCAAGCTACTGAGAGTTCCTTTTACTTATCCTGAGTTTTTCTACCTCAGTGCCTTTTTTCATGCTGTTTTCTTACTTTAGAGCAGCACTGTCCAAGAGAAATTTCTGCCATCATAAAAATGATACACACTATCCAATACGGCGGCCACTAGCCCCATGTGGCTACTGAGTACTTGAATATTGGGTAACGTGACTGAGGAACTAAAATGTTTGTTTTATTTTAATTGATTTAAATTTAAAAAGTAGCCACATGTAGCTAGTAGCTGCCATGTTGGACAGCATAGACCTAACTTTTTCTTCTCTATCATTTCACATCCAAACAATACCCATTTATCATTATCAAGCACGTAAGTTGCTTCATCCTTCAAGCCTCCATTTGTGCCCTTACCTGGTCATCTTCCTTTTCGCCTACTATCTAACTCCTTAGGCTTGTGTTTCATAACTTGTATTTTGGATTTGCTCACATCTCATCTTCCCTACTAAGTGACAGGCTCCTTCTAGCAGGATCTGATCTTGTTCAGTGTCATCCCTAGGAGGTTGACCACTACATGTAGCAAACATCTGCTGAGAGACTATCACTGCCACCCTGAGTGAGAGTCATTCACTTATCCCACCAGCCCACCCATGTACCTTCACTGAGTGCTACTGTCTGTCAGGCCCTGTGCTGAGCACAGGATCCATGTTCAGTCTGACAGTTTAGACAATTAACCAAGAAGTCACTGAGACAACCTGATCCTCAGCCTACGAACACATTCTTTTGTTTTTCTAATCCTATTTTTTAGGACTTAAAATAAGCCCCCACTCAGTGACCTCACTGTAACAAACATTTCAGAGGACCAACTCCCTATTTGCTAGGCACAGGGGATGGAGATATGAATAGAGAACTACCTGGTAGTTGAAGAGCTCCTAGCATTTTAGAAAGAGGGAAGGGGAGCAACTCCAAACATCCCATGCAAAACAAAGGTGGCACACCCGGCCCTGTTCCATGCCTCCCCAAACAAGGAAATCTCTTCCAGTTCTTTCAGGCAAGTTGCCCTCTCCAGGAGCTTAAGTATGGAGCCCCACCAACCTAGGAAGGAGGAGAAGATGAAAAGCCCAGCGTGTAAAGTCCTTTCATCCTAGGAACAACGCCTGAACGCAGAGACCTTCGTCAGATGGGGCACATTTGGCAAATGTTCAGGGGCACAGCATTTCAATTGCTGAAATTTCTTTGTGGAACCCTGTTCCCAAGGGCAGGAGAAATTAGAGGGTGAACAATTAGATGCTGGCGCGGCCCCGAGTGGCTCACTGATGCCTGGCCGCGCGCCTCTGAGGGCTGTCAGAGCCTGCGGCACGATCTGCTCCTGTCACTATCAGTATCCTGCAGGAGCCCTGCCCGCGCAGCCCAGCCTGGCCGGAGAGAACGAGCGGCGCCCAGGGGAGCTGAACATAAGTCTCCAAATCGGGCGGACGCAGAGAGTGGGGACAGCGAGGGGGAGGGCCGGGCAGCCATGAAGTCAGAGGCACAGCAGCTACTGCAGCTGAATCAATTTGGAGATAAAAATAGTGCCTGCCGCCCCTGCCTCTGCAGTGATTTCATAAAGGTCTCAGCTGCGCTGGAGAGAAAGCCAGCCTGTGTGTCCCCACCTCCTCTCCAAACTGGTGAGAGGAGCAAAGTAGCAAACCACAACTGAAACATTGTTCTCCTTCATCTTCTTCCTCTTTCTCTTGCTTTGTTTTCCTGTCTCCCTCTCTCCCTGAGCCCCAGAAGCGCCTCTTGCCTCAACTGTTCTTCTCCTTAATGGGCTAATTAAACACAGGAACAAAGAGATGAGATTTTCAGGGTCTGAAAGAGAGAGGGATTCCAGACATTCATAATGAACCCGAATGGCAATTTCCCCTGACTTTCAACCCCTGAGACATCAACTGAGGTGACTGACCACTCCAAAGACTGAGGCTCTTCACCAGACAGGAGGTAAAAACCCTTCAAGAATGGGTCCCACGAAGTCAAACCCACCTACTCTTTCCATAGGCGAACGGTCCTTCCTGAGCGTTCAGAGAAAACAAAACCTGGGATTGCCAATTAGTGTGACTGTCTCAGGAGATGGAGATTTAGGGATCGGTTTCTGTGACTGATGGGAGAAACCTCTCTGGAATTGGATCTGAAAAGGACATCGAGTGACTAGAGTTTTGCTACTTTGCAGAGTGATTATCCCTGCAGTGTGGGGAGGTAACCTTTCTGCTGCTACATTCTGACATTTGCATCCAGGCAAATGCATCACTGGTAATTGCACCTGAGTGTCAAAGCCACTTGATGTGTGTGTTCCGACCAAGGTATGAATGAGGACTTTAGCATTAAGGGATGGGAGGCAAAAAGAAGTGCAGACAAATTATAGGAGAAGAGATAATGGAATTGGCTATAAAAAGTAACAGCTTGGATTGATGTTTCCTTCACACTCCTGCAAAAGGATTATGTTCCGATTAAATAACACTTTACTTTTGAAAGCGCCTAAACTAGTGTCTTGCTCTTAAAAACACTACTTAGTATGATACCCTCCTGTATGCTTTCAAATTTGAATATGCTTATATATCCCTCAAGAGGAAATTTAAAATTAGTAATATTTTAATGAAACCAAGAAAATCAATGGTGTTATGTATAGGCATAATGTTCAAAGTAGAACCTTTACATCCTCCTGTTTTCATCTGATTTTTTTACATCAGGCGAACTTTAGCCATACACCTTTAACTCAGTAGGTATTAAATACAGGACCTCAAGTAAAGGCACAGGACTCAAAGGTCTCTTAAACAGTGAAGCCCAAAGTGAGCATCTTGTTGTTGATTTTGCATATAACTCTGAAATAATTTCATTCTGTTAGAAGGAAGAAATAGCTCCTGTCAGAGAGAGGAATATAACATTGCCAAACTCTCCAATTTGGCAAATACAGCAAACTATTAGTCAACCACATTGGGAATCTGGCTTTCTCATGGGGACCTATTGTTTACAGAAATATCTCAGCTGAGAAATACGCAAACATTCCCCCTGAACTACTGTGATACAATTCACATGGCTTTTCAAGGATATTTACAACCATTGAGGGAAAATGTATGGAAAATTTAAAATCATTACAAAGGTCTCTTTTGGTGCTTCTGAAAATTTTGATGCCCTTTGAATACCCTGATGACTGTTTTCCCACTGACAAACAAAGACATCTGAAGCAAAGCCAATTTATGCTGTGGTGGCTTCCTCGTACAAATCAGTAGAAAAAGAACAAGCCTAGGATGAATGGAGTGTACTTGATAAAAATAAATCAAGATCTGAAATATAATTGATCTGTGTTTATTTTCTTATAAAAACATACTTTAAAATCTAATATACTTTTTGAAATTCAGCCAAGCAACCTTAATCCTCTGAGTATTCAAAACATAGATGACAATTTCACAGACCATTTTAGGAGTACTCTGGGACTTCCTGCTTCTGGTTGCGTTAGGACAGAGCCAAAGCTACTTGACTTGCCGTGTTGGTCTGCTGTTAACCACAGTAGAGAAGGCTGGGGCGTGCCAAAGGATTCGATAAAGCAGCGAAGTTGTGTTGGTCTCTCTTGTCAATCAGTCTCTTCTAACCTTGTGAAAAAAAAGATGTAAGTGTATTCTTTATAGTCCCTATCATTAGCCAGGGCTTTCACATTCTGCCTATATGATACGTGATAAAAATGCTCAGGTTTACTGACAGAGGTTAGAAGTGAAAAGAGCAAGGGGAGACAGTTGAGGACAGAAGCACTCCAGATATCTGGTTCCAGCACTATGGCGGGATGGGATAAAGTGGACTGTCCATGCCTTTAACACATAGATATGCTGCATAATATTACATCTGCTATCTATCTATCTAATCTTGAAAGGAATAATGGAAATCTTCAGATGCTAGAGGCAAAGAGGAAACTCAAAGCCTGAGAAGTAAGCCCTACACTGGGGCAGCTTTGGGAATATCAGGCTCAGTTACAGGCCCAAATGCCGGGGCCTGAGATTTTATTGCCCACGCAGGGTCAAAGGCATGACAGTGGACATGTGCAAGGAAAGGGGATAGAAATGATGCCCTGCATAAGGCCAGGACTTTGGGAGGGCTGCCTTCTCCATGAAAAGGGATTAGTTAGATCCTCCCCACTGGACCAAGGGAGGTACCCAGAGTTGTGAGATGTTGAAACAACAAGGCTGCTCAACACAAGTGTCAAAGTCAACTTTTATATTATCCACAAGCCATTTGGTGTAGGATTTAAGAAATTAACAAACAAAATGCTCTTGATTGATAACATTCCTGATAATGTTATGATAATAATATAACTCTGTCAGAATGCTATGACAAAGATTTTTCTATGGGCCTTCCTTGGAAAACACAACTGCATGACATAAGAATCTACCAAGACAATAAGTCAGAAGACACAAAAAACACACATAAGGAGGAAAAAATAGAATAAATATCATAAATAATAAACAGATTACTATGAAAAAATGAATAGACAGATTTTTAAAAATAGCTTCAAGAAATGAAAAAAAGTCATTGAAATGACATCAAGGAATGTGTTAAACAGCATATTTGACACAGATGGATGGAAAATTAGTGAATTGGAAAATAGACCTGAAAAATTAACTAGTATTCAGTGTATAGGTAAAGAAATATGAGATGTCATATGAGTTGTCAAGCAGCATGGAGGATAGAATAAGAATAACCAAAATTGGAGTTCTCAAAAGAAAGCAGAGAGGATATGTGGTAAAGACAGTATTCTAATTTATGGTATAATGGCAAGGAATTTTCTGGAATTAATGAAAGACATGAATCATAATACTGATGAAGCCCTCTTAATTCTGAGAGATAAATTAAAACAAATCTATATCTAGACTCATGTTAGTAAAACTTCCAAAAAAAATGACAAATAAAAAAATCTTATAGGCAACTCCTATACTCCCCACCCCCCAATCCAAAAGTATATATTACCAAACATGCAGTATAAGAAGGAGAAATTATGGACCAATCTCATTTATGATCATAGATATAAAAATAATAAAGTATTAGCACATTATATGTAACAACTGAAACATTTACCTAATGAATGAAAGAATAGTTTAATCTCTATTAATATAATTCATTGGAGAGATAACATTGAGTAGAAAAGAAAAAGACTGATAAATTAAATAGATGTAGAAAAAGAACATGAAAAGTTCAATCTCAATTCATGACACAAATTCTTAGTAGTTTGTAAAGAAAAGTACCTTCCATAACCTTACAAAAGGTATCTGCCAATACATTATGAGGAACATCATACTTAATTGTAAGAGGTCAGAAGCACTTCCTTTAAAGTCAGGGCTAGAATAAGGATATTTTATTTTACTCCTGCTATTCAACATTTTATTGGAGAGAGTTAGTGCAATAAGACAAAAAAAGAAAGAAAGAAAGAAGTAAAAAGTGGAAGTACGAGAATTGCAAAGGATGAAATAAAATCTTTGTTTCAGATGATATGATTATCTATAAATAAAATCAATCTAAGAAAATATTTGAATCAGTACTAACAATAGTGTTCAGAAAGTTTGCTGAATTAAATCTCAAAACAGATATTTTGGTACATAGCATTCCTGTGTACAAATTAGAGAATGTAATGATCTCATCCTCAATTGCAACAAAAACACCTAAGGTACTCAGAAATAAACCTAACAAAACACATGCAAAATTTTTATGGAAAAAATTTCTTTAATTTGAGAGGTAAATGAGGACATATATATATATGTATATGTGTATGTATACACACACACATAACATACAAACAGTATTCATGGATGGATGGCAGGAGTCAATATTATAGAGAAGTCAATTCCACTGGATTTAATCTAAAGATTTAATGCACTTCCAATCAAAATTCCAACAAGATTTTTATTTTTGAAGAATTTAGCCAGCTTATTGTAATAATCACATAGAAAAATAAATGGCCAAAAATAATCAAAACAATTTAAGGAAAAATAAAATAGGAGAGCTCCAGCTATGAAAAATCTATACAGTTAGAATGATTTATACTCATCGATACTGGTGCAGTGTCAGACAAATATAAAAGTGGAACAAAATATGGAGCAGAGGAACAGACTAATGCATATAAGAAACTTATTAAATGATAAATATGTCATTACAATTCAATGAGGAATAAATAGGCTATTCACTGAAAGATGTTGGGACAACTGGCTTTCCACATGGAAGATAATAACATTATATCAACATACTGTAAACAAAAATAAACTCCAGATGCATAAAATATGTAAAAGGAAAATTTTTTTTTAATTTAGAAAAAAAAATAGAAGAATGTTTTAATGATATGAAAGCATGGAAAATTTCCTAAGCCAAAAACCATGAAAACATAAATGTTGATAAATTAGACTTCATTCAAAAAGTTCTACACTAAAAATTATACCATAACAAAGGTTCTTTTAAGCTACAAAGTGTGAAAAGATATTTGAAACACCCATAACTGACATAGTTTTAGTTTTCAGGACATATACATCATTCCTACAAATCAATTAGAGAGATACAAACAATTCAATAAGATATAAATAATGTAGATGAAAAGATAATTCACTGAGGAAGAAATCTAAATAGCCAATGTAAATGTGAAAAGATGCTCTACTTCTACTAATCAGGGAATTCAAATCAAGTTAATCATAGGTTTTAATTTCACACTCATCCAATTGGCAAAAATGAAGAAATCTGTTAATATCAAGTATTGGCGAGGATGAAACAGGAATTCTCATGTGTGGATATGTAAATTGGAAAAACATTGTATTGGTCAGGGTCCCAGAAGGAAACAGATGGTGCACTCAAAAGAAGTAATTGAAGAGAGTTTAATGAAGGGACTATTTACAAAGCTGAGAGTAAGGGTTAAGAGAAACTAACAAGGGATGGTGAAGCACTGTGGGGTTAGTAACAGTAGGAAGCTGTTACTACCTTTAAGCCTGAAGGGTGATGACCAGGACAGCTGTCTTTTTAGGAAAGAGACACCTAGCTGGAGCTGTGACCCTTGTAGAAGAATGCAGAGACTGATAAACATCACCTAACCAGGTGGTGAGCCTACTTCACCCAACTTCTGCCCTCTAATCTCCTGCTGGTACTTCCCATTGGCCAAACCCAATAGAAGCCTAAGGTCACGGGAGCCAAGTTGGTACAGTTCATAAAGGTTAGTTTCCTGGGTTACAAATCAGTATGGGAAAGGATGGACAGTGTCAGGAGGGGCAGAGGGAAAATATCCAGTAGAACTACAGTGGAGAGAAATGTGGTAATATTTAGTAGCTTCGAATATATGGGTGTTCTGTAACCTACAGTCCTGTTTGTAGGTATATACTCAAGAGACTCCCAAATGTGGAAGAAAATATGAGCATTCTTGTACATTGAAGCATTGTTTATAATAGCAAATAATTTTGCAACAATCTAAATGTCCATTAATAGAAAATTGGGAATGCAGATATTTATACAATGGAATACTGTATAGTAATAAGTATGCATGAACTAGAGTTATGTTATTAACATAAATAAATATAAAAATAATGCTGTTCATGAATAATGCAAATTGCAAAAGGCTACATCCAAAATTATATAATTTAGATACATTTTTCTAAAAAAGTACACACAAAAAAACTCTTCCTTTTTTCATGGAAACATCCATGTGCAGTGACAGAATAAACTCTCATAAAAGAAGGGAACAGACTAACTTCAGGATAGTGGTTACCTTTGGAAAGAGATAGGAAACAGAAACATATAGGGGAATTGCCTTATTTGCATCTATAATGAGTTTTTTTTAATAAAGAAATTTTTAAAAACTGTTATGAACTTACAATGCAAGTCTATGTGTGGGTATGTTTTCAGTTCTTTTCCCAGGCATGGGATTGCTGAGTTTTATGATAAGATTAACTTTGTAAGGTTATAAAATTATAACCTCAATATATACATATAATTCTATATAAGGTTAACTTTATAAAAATATTGATAAACTTTTCAAAGTGACTGCACCATTCTACCTTCCTATCAGCCTTGTTATAGTTGCTCCGTAATCATACAACACTTGGTATTGTCAGATTTTTAAATTTAGCCATTCTATCATTAGTAGAATGTATGTAGAGGTACCTGATTGTGGGTTTAATAGGCGTTTGCCTAATACTAGTGATGTTGAGTATCTTTTCATTTTCTATTTGTGTATCTTTTTGGGAAAGTGTTTATTCAAATCTTTTGCTCATTCTCCCCCACTCCCGATGGATTGTCTTATTGAGTTGTAAGAGTTCTTTGCATATTTTAGGTATAAATCCTTTGTCAGATATATATTTTGCAAACATTTTCTTCCAGTCTGTGACTTTCCTTCTCATTTGAAGCAGATCAGTGGTTGCTAGGCGCTAGGGTGGTGGGAGCCAAGTGGCTGCAAAGAGGAATGAGGGAACATTTTTGAGGGTGATGGAAATGCATTATATTATGATTGTGGTGGTGATTCCATGATTGTATATGTTTGTTGATACTGATCTAAATTTATACTTAAAATTGATTCAATTATATATAAATTATACTTTGATAAAGCCACTAAATAAGGGTTTTAATTAAGTATGGTAAATTTTAACAAGTTTTAAAAAAAATCAATATATACATTAGTGCTATATTGACCTTTGTATTTTTTTGTATGTTTGAATTATTTTATAATTTTAAATTATAGGAAAAATAGTGTTATTCCTGTTCTAACTTTGTAAATATGGCTTCTTTAATAAACCGTTGATTCAGTGGGGAAACTAATCTGAAGTGAAAATTTGTAGTGAAAATTACTAAAATGAAGAGTAGACCTATCCCTTCAATGTCTGAAAAGCTTAATTGTTTTATTCAGATTCTGAAATCTATAAGCTTCTGGACATTAATTTATCAATTAATTGCACATGTGCTAAGAGTACAGTTCTGCTTCATTGAAGGGCTGGCAGCTACAAAACCTCGTGTATAAAGCCTACACAAACCTTCACGGACATTTCCATTGGGTGAGAACATTTTAGGCTCCCCAGCAGCTTGGGTTAGGGAAATTCTTTAAACATTATTAAATTGATCACCTGATTTGCAGAGAGGAAAGAGTGCCATTTCAGCTGCTTTTCTGGGAGTGCAGTGTGAAACAGGAGGGGGAAACAGCACAAATGCCAGAGCTTTCTCCTCGGTTGCGGAACCTCTCCCACACACACACGGTGTGGCTATGAACGTGATCTCCAGTGGGCACCAGTGTCACCTGCAAGCTTCTTACAACTCCAGATGCCTGGAGGGGACTGGGCAGAGCCTGGGTGTCTGAACATACATTATATGTGTTTAATTTTGTCTTGTTTCTTTTTAACAATCTCTAGAGGTGACTCATGTACACCAGTGTCTTAGTCTGCTTAGGCTGCTATAACATGTAGCATAGACTGGGTGGCGTAAATAACAGAAATTAATTTTCTCATGTTGCAGAGGCTGGAAAGTCCAAAATCAAGATGCCAGCTGATTTGGTTTCTGGTGACAGCTCTCTTCCTCACTTGCAGACAGCACTTTCTTGCTGTGTCTTCATATGGGAGAGAGAGACAGAGACAGAGAAATATCTCTGGTGTCTCTTCTTACAAGGACACTAATTCTATTAGGACCCAACCCTTATGACCTCATTTAACTTTAATTACTTCCTTATTTCAAATATAGTCACATTGGGGATTAGGGCTTCAACATATGAATCTTGAGGGGACACAATTCAGTCCATAACATCCCACCCCTAGCCTCCCAAAATTCATGTCCTTATCTCATGGAAAATACATTCATTGCATCCTAACAGCACCACAGGTCTTAACCCATCATACTATCAATTTTAAAGTTTAAGTCCAAAGTCTCATCTGAATCAGACATGGGTGAAACTCAAGGTATGATTCATCCCGAGGCAAAATTCCTCTCCAGTTGTAAACTAGGAAGCCAGATAAGTTATGTGCTTCCACAATACAAAGGTGGAAAAGGATAGGTTAGACATTCCCACTATAAATGGAAGAAATAGGAAAGAAGAAAGAGTGACAGGTCCCAAGCGGGTCCCAAACCTAGCAGGGAAAATTCCATTAGATCTTAAGTCTCAAGAATAGTCGTCTTAGGTTTGATGTCCTGCCTTCCAGACTCACTAGGGGGTGGGAGGAGTGGCCCCACTCCCAACACTGTAGTGAGCGGGGGTTGTACCCCAAGGCTCTGCAGGGCAGCTCCACAACCAAAGCTTCAGGCAGAGGCCACCCGGCCTGTTGAAACTGAGCAGTGGCCACACCCTTTGAAAATAGGGAGACAGCCCTGATGCTCTCAGAATCACCTTTGGGGTCATTCCTCTCTTTTCTTGAAAAATAGCACATGTTTGCAGCTGAATAGCTCTATGGTCTGCTCCTGTAGGATCTAAGAAGTCTGACAGACTTCCTTCATTTTGTTTCATTTTTTTTTTTTTTTGGTCCCCTTTAGTCTCAGCTAGCAATGTTTCTGCTAGTCTAGTTCCATCTCTATTCCTGGTTCCTGCTAAGATGACTGATGGGGTCCATCAGTTGCATTCATGATCTCATTTACAAATGATTGTTCAGCCACATCCTTAGTGTTCTATTCAGAACAAGCTTTCCAATTTTTTGCAATATGGATAGGCTGAGAATTTTCCAAGTCTTCAAGTTCTGTTTCCTTTTGCTTAACAATTCCTTCTTCAATTCATCTCTCTCCTTTTGCATTTTACTATAAGCAGTCAGGACAAACCAAGCTGTTCCTTCAATACTTTGCTTAGAAATCTCCTCAGCTAAATATCCAATTTCATCACTTGCAAATTCTACCTTCCAAAAACACTAGAACATAGTTCAGCCAAGTTCTTTGCCACTTTATAACAAGGATCACCTTTCCTCCAGTTTCCAATAACCTGTTCCTCATTTCTATCTGACACCTTATCAGAATCACCCCTACCATCCACATTTCTAGCATATACCTCAAAACTCTTCTAGTCTCTACCCCTTAGCTTGTTCCAAAGCCACTTCCACATGTTTAGGTATTTGTTACATCAGCAATCCACTCTTGGTACCAAAATCTCTCTTTGTCAGCTGGGGCTGCTGTAACAAATACCATAACAAATAGCCTTAACAGAAATTTATTTTCTCATAGTTCTGGAGGCTAGAAGTCTGAGATCAAGATGTTGGTAGGGTTTGTTTTCTGGTGAGGACTCTTTTCCTGGCTTGTAGATGCTGCCTTCTTGCTGTGTCTTCACATGGCACAGAGTGAATGCACTCTCTGGTGTCTCTTCTTATAGGCTAATAATCCTATCAGGTTCCCACTCACATCACCTAATTACTTCTTTATTCCAAGTATAGTCCTATTAGGGGTAAGGACTTCAACATATAAATTTTGGGAAGGACACAATTCAGTCCATAACACCAAGGTTTAATAAGAATTAGTTAAAGAGAACCTATTTTTAAATCCCTCAACCTCTCATGGAATACCACCTACTTTGAAAGATTTTTCCCTTTCAAATATTAACTAATATATTTTTTAAAGTAAGATAACCAGGTTAGTAACACTGAGTTAATATTACTTCAGTCAAAAAAGAAGTAACTTGTTATGGTGGCTAGGTTATATAACTTTGGAGTAATGATTTTCTTAGTTTTCTTGAAATATTAAAAATAGTATAGTAGAGGGGCCGGCCTGGTGGTGTAACAGTTAAGTTCACATGCTCCGCTTCAGCAGCTCAGGGTTCGCAGGTTTGGATCCCAGCCGTGGACTTACGCACCGCTCACGAAGCCATGCTGTGGCGGCACCCCACATACAAAATGGAGGAAGATGGGCACAGATGTTAGCTCAGGGCCACTCTTCCTCAGCACAAAGAGGAAGATTGGCAATGGATGTTAGCTCATGGCCAATCTTCCTCACCAAAAAAACCAAAATAGTATAATAGAATTCACTCAGGAAACTGAGTTGTGAATTGTTGCATATACTTAAATGTCTTATCTCTGATGAGATTCTAACATCTTTTTTTCCTCAGAGCACTATCTAGTTCATGTGAAACACACAGTTAGTTGATTTTATAGTAGATAATACAAGGTAAAAAAATTTGCATTATGGAAAATTTGAAACATATACAAAAGTAAGGAGCAATAATGAATCCTTATATACTACCCATGACCCAGCTCCAATAATCATCCCCACTGGCCAGTAATATTTCACCTATACTTTCACCTTTTCCCAGAAAAAGTCATTGGATTTTTTTTTGAAGGAAGTATCGGAAGTCATATCACTTCACCTATAAATAGATCAGTATATATCTCTAAAATTAAGGACTCTTTTTAAAAGCATTTCCAATATTCCATGGTATACCTGAAAGAATTAACAATAGTCCTGTAATATCATCAAATGTTCCATCAATATTTTTATAATTTCTTTTAAGGTTTCTATTAGTATCTAAACAGGGTCCATACATTGCAACTGGTTGATCTGTCTCTTTCAATATAAAAGTTTCTTCATCATCTCTTTTTTTACCTTGCAATATATTTATTGAAGAAACTGAGTCTTTTGTTTTATAGAGTGTCTCACATTCTGCATTTTGCTTATCGTATCCTATTTATTGCTTAATATGTATCTTTATCCCTTACATTTCTTAATATGGGTAGGTAGACTTAGTTTTGATTAGAATTGGCAAAAGTGCTTTAGAATTTTTGCCCTTTTATCGGGAAGCAGCTAATGCCTGGTTGTCTTTGTCTTGTGAGGAAAGCAACATTAATGCTGAAAATTTTATTAGGACTTGATTGCAGTAATTTTGAAAATCAAAGGCCTAAGGTGATCTAGGTTCGTATAATTGTTAGAAAAAATCAAAATAAGAATGGAGGTAGAAATAAACCGTGCTTTAATCAAACACTTTCTAATTTACTAAAATTATTCCCTCCCCCCAACCCCAGAATATTGTGCTCTTCGTTGAAGAATAAAAATGTGGATGTTAAAAGGCAGTGCTTGGTAAAGGAGCAAAGTTAAGTGTCTAGGCTCTCAATGCCAGCGCTTGTGGTTGTGTCTCTACTTTCAAAGATGTCATAGAAAAACAAATACTTGCTCCCTCTTTCTCTGGAAAATTTAGTCAGAATTCTGATTTCTTTTCATAACATTCTTTCTGGTTCTTCTGTGATTATGGATCTCAGAGTTCCCTGATTCCACTCAGAAAATAAGCTGGAAAGATATCTTCTTGCCACTGAGTCAAGTGGCCATTTAATCATTCTCCCATTTATTCAAAGGGCAGGTGTAAACTCATTACCATCTATACTAGAATATACATGGCTTTGAGAATCAAACAGACTAGAGTTCAAGTCCTCTCCTAGTCACTGATTAGCCTTGATGCTTGGGGTAGAGAACTTACCTTATCTACACCTTAGTTTCCTGTCCTACAAAATGGAGGTTATAATGCCTACCTCACAAGTTTCTTGTGAGTATTAAATATCTACTTAACACCCTATCCATATCAGGCACACAAGATAATGCACTGTTCTTGTCACATAGTAGATAATGATCAGTGGAAATATTATTAATAATATAATTAATATTTATTCAATGAGCAGTTTTTTCCTACCTTTCTTTATCTCCTTAACTCCCCATATATCTATTATTATCTATAAATATAGCAAAAGTATACGGCAGGCTATTTCCAAATTAATGCTTGGTAAAAACTATTAAAAACAGAGTATTGAACACAGAAAAGACAAGAAGTAATGGTAATTGAGAGCACTCAAAATATTTCAGATTAGAAAAAAATAGATGTTTTAAAGTCAAGGATACTGAACTATTTCTATTTTATTAATGTATTTTTTAAAGTGTAGCTGAGGCTAAATGATTATGACAGCACTTTGTAGTATATTAGTAAGTGCCCTGTAGTATATTTTGTAAATACAATGACATTTTAGCGATAAGAGCTCTCATTACATGTCTATGTTATTAAATCATTCCTCCCAAGACAGGTTAAACTGCCAGGTTTTGGGTAAGAATTATAAGGTTGATAGATTCATTAAGTGAAAATCAGTATGCTTGAGCTGTGTAATGTATATTCACTGTGAAGCTGGGACACAACAGAACAAGAAATGATTACAATACTAAGGATGCAAAAAAGTAAGTAAAAGAATTTTCTTTGAGTGTATAAGTCCTCCTAGAGTGACTTTTACTGTCACTCTTTGCTTAAATGAGAATAACATGTCATTACCAGAATTATCATTTTCATTTGGCTTAGTCAAAAAATTGTGCCCATGTTGGCAGTATTTTCATTAAAGACTAACTCAGATTGCGATTAGAACACCCTGCTGGCCTGGCTGACAGAGAGGGGGCTGACTCCTGCACTTGAGCTGGAATTCTGGCAGTTATCAAAAGAAATAAAAATAAAATTGATCAAGTATAAATTTTGATGAAACATTACTGATTCCAACACAGCAACTGCCACATTCTCATTTATTAGAGAATTGAACCAAAGAAGTCCATAGAACGCCAATGTGGCCATCTGGTCTGATTTGACACATCTACTCAATGCAAGTCAGAACTGTACCCTTAAGGAGTGGTGTGGGTCAATGGTACTTCCCAGGAGAGTCATTGAGTTGGTCCCATGGAATGAGTTCTTGTTCATGAAATAAAGTTAATAAGCATGTAGATCTTTTATAACTAGATGAGTATTGATTATTGAGTTTTCTACTCAGGACAGCAACAATCAAAGTCCTCATTTCATACCATTCTTGTCCTATAGAACCTTGCTTACAGATTTGGGGCTACAGAACACCAAGACAGGATTGCAAGCACAGTAAAGGACTTAGGCCTCATGGTCTCTTAGCAAAGGCATAAGTTACTTTTGGAATGGTAGATATCAGTGGTTCTCAAACTTTGGCTTACATCAGAATGACCTGGAGAGCTTGTTAAAACACCAATTGTTGGGCCCTCACTCAGAATTTTTGATTCAGTAGGTCTGGGGTGAGTTCAATGAATTTGCATTTCTAAACAGTTTCCAAGTGATACAGCTGCTGTGGGTCTGGTCACTATTCTTGAGATGCTCTGGTGTTTATGTTGTGGATGTCAGTATGTCAATTTCCCATTTCCTAGCACCTGAGAGAGTATAGGGACTCGTTGAGGAGTCTCAGACAGTTTTCTTTCAGACAGTTTTCTTTCATTTATTCCTTTACTCAATAAATGCTAGACTAGGTGTCCATATAGTCTCACTAGATCCTAAATATATAGCTGTGAATAAAACTTAGATCATCATTGTTTTCAATGTGCCTAAAAGCTAAATATGGAATTTTGATAAAGTGTGTGAGGATCATAACGATGCAATGAAACAAAAGAGAGTGACACTATCCAGACTTGTGGGGTGAGTGGGGAAATCTTCTTGGAGAATGTGACATCTTCGTTTACTTCTCTGATATCCCTCCCCAAACTGAAAAACAACCCTATAACTTTTGGGCCACTTTCCTTTCCCCTGAATTAATATGAGAGTGTTCTTAGAATGTTCAATTTGCCACCTCTCTCAGCTACTCAGAAAAACCCCACAATAACAGTATCATCTTATAAAAATGCAAATATGATCACTTCACTCTTGTGCCTAAGACTTCCTCTGTCTTCAGGATAAATGCCAAACTTCTCCTTCATGATCTTTTCCATTCTGCACTGTTATCCCCCAAACATGCTGCCATCCAATCAAATACCTTATCCTCCGCTCTTGGGGTACTTCTTGCTCATCCTGAACACGCCCTTTTCTCTTTCACCTTGAGGATATTGCATATGCTTTTTCCTCTGTCTAGACTTTCTTTTTGTCTCTGTATTTCCCACCTCTACCTTATCTGTCACAGCTCAATGTTCTCGTCCTCTGTGAAGCCTTTCTTGATCTTCCCTAGCAGATAAGCACTTCTTTCTCTGCATTACAAATGTTTGGTAGATACATCCTTGGTAGGTATGATGGGCTGATTATTTGTTGACTTATCTATCCCCTAGACTAAACTATGGATTCCTGGATGACAGAGATTGTGAATCATTCATTTTGTAATCATAGTACTTACACAAAACAAGGTACATAATAGGTGCTCAATTAATTGATTGCTGAATGAATAAATGAAAAAACAGGGATACAGAAAAAAGGGGGGTCAGTTATTTCTACCTTGGAGATTACCATAGCCTAATATTTTTTACTTAAATACCGATATTAAATATCTGGGTAAGAGAATCTGACAGACAGAGCTTGTGTCTAGAGTCCATTATTCGTCCTCTAAGCTGTGTCTTGTGGAGGATGGGGTAGAGCTGTGTGATACATAAGGTTTTCTCTTACTAAGTTGGTAGACAAGTTAACCTCCAAGGGCAAGAAAAGGCATGAGTAAAAATGATAGATTCACATCTCACATTTATTTCCTTTCAAACCCCCAAACATCATGATATTAGTATAAAGATATTAATCCAGAACAAGAAAAGTAACAAGAAAAGAGAAAAGAGCAGTTGAGAGATTCAATGAAATGTAGAGAGATGAGAAGAAAAGGAAAATCATAACCAATTTAGGAGAACAGAGAAAGTTTATACCTAATTGTCTGCAGAGGGGAGCTATGGACGAGCCAATTTACTGCATGGAATTCTGAGCCTAGATGATCAGAGGTACTCCAGATAGAGAGAACGAAGTGTTATGCATAGAGTATTGTTTCCATACGGGGATTCTTTTCCAGAATTTTCTGGGAAATTTATGTTTTTCTGAATCCAGAGAAAAATCAGTTAGGAAAACAAGAAAAATAATTACAATTCTCCTGCTAGAATTAAGGCCTAATAATCACCATAGAGATGTTACTAGTTTGAAGAAATAAACTGATGTCAAGCTGGAAGCAAGAGCAGGAATCACTGATGTGCAGAGTCCAAGGATAAGATTGGCATTTCCAGATCTAGGCCAGAGCAGGGAGGAGAAAGGCAGTCAAGATCTCATCAGTGGCTGTCGCCGTGTTATACGTGTGTATGTGTGGCCCCATCGACTGCTAAGGGTGCATCATTCTTGCAAATAAAATAAATACTAATATATTTATATGCATAGTATACTTTATACAAATCCTTAGAGCGTCCTTCCAAGAAATAACAAGTTCTGGAAGCAAAATAAGTTCTTAAATTGGCAATTTCCACATATGACTCTGTGTAGCCCTGCTAACTATGTTAGGATATCAGAATGTTACTGTAATACTACCCAATAATGTTAGCTGGCCTTTTGCAATGTTTGAAAATACTCCATAGGCAACAGTGGTTTGTAAATATTTAACAGAAAAAATGCAAGGGGAAGAAATAAGAATGTTGTTGTAGAATATTTGGATAGAGAATTAGTAACTGATCTAAAATCTGAAACAGCAAAAGTAATATAGATTTACATGGCAAAACCAAATTCAGGACAAGCGAGTGAAATGTTTTCATCATTACAAAAGGAAATGAGCTTTTATAAAGCAACATATACCCTAACATTCAACTTGAGGTTTTTTTAGACTCACTCTACCAACACTGCCACAAAATGAATAGAATTTTTCTGTGAAATGGAATATTTGTTACAAAAAAGGATCAAGTCTACTGGATAAGGCTATAAATGCTTTGTGTGTTTTAAAATTTCATTTTAAGAAAAATAACTTTAAAATATTTTACATATTTGTGGTATTATCTTTCAATACTTTGAATGATATTTATTTAGCATTTACTTTTGTGTTTCCTTTTTTTAATGTTTCTATTATCAAATGTCTATATCATTTTTACATGTTATTAAAATACATAATATTGTCATAATAATACTGGTTCATAATAATCATGAACTATCCATTTATTACTATTTTTTATGAAAAAACCTCTGCAAATTTAGTTTAACTCTATCACAGAAAAATGATTTACTGATTATTATTATGGTCACTCATTATTATTTAAACACACTCGAATGAAGCATGATGAAAAATACAGATTAACTTACGATTTGGGAATTCTCCAAGAATTCTTGAGAATTCTGATTCCTCAGTCCAGTATCCTATGGACAATTTGGAAGCACAAGAAGGCAGTTGAACACAGAGGCACTGGTAGAAGGTCTGTATTGAGAGAAACCCTGCTCCATCTTATAGTCAAGAGACTAGCACCCCTCTCCCTGCAAGCCCAAGCCCCTACCCCAGCACCCCCCAAACCATGGGATACTGGGAGTTACGCTTTTGGAGAAATGTCTTCAGGCTTAGGGAATCTGCAATGCAGATCTAGGCTGTCCTGTGGGTTGGAGAAGGCATATTAAGTAAAAATATAGATACTCTACTTTGGAACCTTTCTTACTGTTTCCCCATCTAAGTCCCAAAATGTCACTAGCCAGATAGAAACTGTCTCTAACTCACTTGTCCTCTCTCCACCTTGTCAAATTCAGGAGCATGGAGAAATCAATAGCCCTAGTTTATGAAATGAGTGCATCCCCCAACATAAGAGTCTGCTGGACCCTTACCCTCCATCCACATCATTGCACATTAATCAGGATTTCAGTGTCTCATTCTTAAATAAGAGGTAGCCTTAAGGAATTCCAAGAATTTGAGGAAAGCCTCCAATGAAAAAGAGAGAGGCCAAAACAAATAAACCAACTAATAGAAAATAGGAGGGAATCCTGAGGAATCAGAGACAGCGGGAAAAATTCTGGGAACAGGTGAAACTTTGAAATAAAATGATTAATACCTTCAGAGAGGCAAGAGAAAAAATTGCACCAATAAAACAAAAACAAAAGGAAACAATAAAGGAAACAAGCATGAGACAAGAAAGAACTTTTGAAAATTAAAAAAAGAAGAAATAAAATAAAGAATTCAATACAAGATTTGGATGATGAGATTGATGAAATCTCAGGGAAAATGAAACAAATGTTTAATTAATGGAAAATTTGGGAGAAAATATTAAAAATGAAAGATTAAACCAGAAGGCCCACTATTTAAATAGTAGGTGTTACAGAATTAGAAAACTGGAAAAAAAAAAAAAAAAAAAAACCAGAGGTGCAGAAATTATCTAAGAAATGGCACAGAAATAGTTTTCAGAACTAAATAACAGGTTTCCTGATTGAAAAGATTCAGTGAGAGCCCAGCACCGTGAAACATACGCCCTGAAACTTATGAATTTCAGAATACCAGAAATAAGAAAGAGATCCTAAAAGAATCAGGCAAAAATAAAAAATGTCATACAAAAGAGTTGGAATCACAATGGCTTCAGATGGCTTCAGCAACACTGAAAATGAGAAGCCAATAGAATATTGCCTTTAAAAGTTCTTTCCGAGCAAAAGTTTTTTCAACCTAGAATTCCATATCCAGCCAAAATATGAATTGTGAAGGCAAGAACATTGAAGATCATGTATTATTTCTTAGGAAACTATTGGAGAATGTTCTTCCAAAAAGATGAGGAGCTATTCAAGAAAGAACTCTTGGGATCCAGGGAATGAAAGATCATCCTATTCAGGAGAAATCTGAAGGCAAGTACCAGGTGTAGGGAGCAACAAGACACACTGGAATCAGATGACGGGACACGGGGAAAGAATGTCTCCAAAAACAGAGAAAAAGGAACTGATGGTATATTTCATGTATTTGGGCACTTGGGAAAATATTCACAATTGTTTGAGAGATCTGTTGAGCGTTTAGAAAAAATAGTGAAAATTTCACAAAACATTAAAAAAAGGGAAAAACAAAAAGAAATTACCCTAATATATTGCTTGACTCAGTTTTGAAAAATATTTGTCATCCTAATAATGTAAACAGTTGATTATTCAAAATTTGTGATAAAACACCGGAGGGACCTGCTTGGCAAAGAACTGATGTCTCTGGCCGGCAGCTAATGAAGACGGGATGTCTGCCAACAGCCACAGGAGTGAGCTTAGAAGGGAATCCTCTCCCACTTCAGCCGTGAGACGGCTGCAGCCCCGGCCAGTACCTTGACTCTTGAGAGACCCTGAGTAAGAAGTAGCCAGCTAAGTTGCTCTGGGATTCCTAATGCACAGACACAGAAAAAATAAATGTTTGTTGTTTCAAGCTGCTAAATTGAGGTGTAATTTGCTATGCAGCAGTAGATAATTACTACACTTTTGCTTTCTTAGATACAATATGATAGCCAGCAAGGATGATAATCTTCAATTATGTAAACTTTATTTTGCTTGATATAAAACTATGGAGTTTTTATTTTAGAATTTGTTATTGCCCACAGAGAATGCTTTGCTTCCTTCACTTTGAGAGTCAGGAGACATAGCTGAAGAATCAGAATCAGACTGACTATCGATGAAATGCTTCTAATGATATTTTTGTCTGTCTAAACATGTTGGAGAGATTGCACCGCAACTGGCATGCTGTAGTAATGTCCATGGTAAACTTTACCCATCAGCATTTTGGCACAATGATCTCAATATGGATAGCATCCACAGCCTGGAGATACAATCCTATGTATCACAGAAACTCATCTTATGGCTCATAAAAGATTGGTTGGAGTAGACACCTCATTCTAGTTGAGCCAATCAGATCCTCTCTCCCAGAAGTTTAGAATTGAGATATATTGATGAAGTCATTTAACTGTGGGGACCTAAAAGGAATGTTATGCAGACTTAGGGTCTACATGCAGCCATGATGAGACACATATATACAGACGAATAAGAAGACGAGATAGTTTACAGAGTGATAAGCCTGAAGCCAATACATAAAAAGAACCATGGTCAAGCAAACCCAGATCTTTGTGTATACACACACACACTTGCATGCACACACACACACACTCTCAAACACATGGTTCCTTCAGCTAAATTTCTTTTAAATAGGTTCTGTGAGCATTTTTTACTCAAGTTAGTTAGCTTTGATGGGTTTCTACTCCTTGCAAACAGACTCATCTCTGGCTGAGATGGAATTTAGAGAGAACCATTCATAGGTTTACCTGAAAGGTGAACTAGAGAGCCACTTCTTCATTTCTAAGCTTTAATCAGGACTATATACCTGAGACACTGCCCCCAGGAGAGACAAGAACAGCATATTACCAAGTAGTTCATAAAAGCCACCATCAATAAACAGGCAAAGAAGTGATTTCTTTCTTTCGAAACATTTCTATAGAAATAAAGCTTTCTAAGTATCAGTTGATCCTAATAGGATCCTAATAATTCAATCTTATTCAGCAGTCTGTAGCATGGGAAAACAGACATTTCTGAATTTAACAGGGTCTGCAGTTATAAAAACTGCCTATAACAGTAGATTATTTATTTGTATATGTTAACCAGCATTATAGGTGCCTATCGTAGATTTTGTTTTCTTATTGCTGTGAAATGTTGTGGATTATAACTCTAATTTTCAATATCTTTTAAGATTTTAGTATTTAGTAGATCCATTCTTGATACTGTCTCTGCAACAGAAACGTTATCATAATTAAGTGATAACCAAGGATAATCCCAAAGCTGACTTCTACTGAATTCACCATCCCTGCTCATCCCCTTTATGTTGTGAAAATATCTGGTGTTTTGAAGCCAGACTGCATTCAACAACATTCATATATCTAAGAAATATTTGTTGAACCTCTCCTATTTGCATATGTTTTGTTAGTTTTTGATAGATGTATAAATACAGGTGATTTCCACAACTTCTCTGAGCTTTGGTTTTAGGATAAGATAGTAATAATTTTTCTTATTTTTATATCTTCATATGTGGATAAATAATCAGCTTATTCATGGGTACATAGCAGATATACAATAACTGCTATTTCCTTGTAATTATATATATACATGAACAAATTAACTTCAATTATTTGGCACCCATTTCGTCACTGGACCCATAAAAATGCAGGCAGTAGGAGGGAAATGCAATAAATACTAGAAGAATAAGATGTTTGCAACCTGAGAATAAGTCAAATACTGAAAATTAGCTACTCATTACAATACCACATGCATCAATAGAGCCCTTTCTTGGGCATGGTCTGAGCAGAGCAGTACATCTGAACATAAGGACAGAAGGCTGGTTAGTGATCTAAAAGCAGTCAAAAGGCCTGAAACTAAAATTCACGCACTTCTCTCTAGATTGGTTGCTTCTTTGAAGCTTCTGACTCTTCTTTGACACAGAATTCTAATAAATTAATCAGCATTTTCCTAGTTGACCTCTGATTAGGAAAAGCAAATTAAGAATGGAGCACAATCCTACCACACACTCATACACTCAAGCAGCAGTTGACCATCTAACCAAGAGTCAGTGGTAGAAATCAGGGGAAGTAGGTACAGCAACTACATACACAGATGACTAAGCTGTTACCACCTAGCTCAATAATCCATGATCAAAATAAAGGTTATAAATATAACCAAACTATAGAGAAAAGGACCAATAATGTTTGAAATACTCTTAAAAGTTGAAGTTTTGAATATTAAGTTACAATTTTTGGTATTCTTTGAAATTCAATTATATGGAATACAAGAGTCCCCAACACTACTGAATAATAGAGGCATTATTTAATATATCCTATACAAAATTGAGCCAACTTTTAATAATACAAATAGTTCATTTCTTTTAGCAAATACAAAAACATCTAATAAGAGGTTGTAAGAGGATATATCCACAAGCACCAATTCAAATAATCTTTCAGCTAAGTACTCCCGGCACACGAACTAGAGGGCTATAAATTCCTTTCAACATTTATTTAAAACAAGTAAACACAGCAGGAGACTGGGTAAAGAGCGTATTCAGCTTGGTGTGTTATGGCAATTGAATCTTGAAAGACTGTTACGTATAATATGGCCCTGTAGTCAAGCAAAAGCATAAGGATATGTAAAAGTCAGAGATTCAAACTTGTAATTAGAGAATAAAGAATATAAGCAGACCAATTAAAGATGAATTCTTCCCCTTCTTAGCAGTAGGAGCCCTTGTCATTACAGGTATGTTGATTAGCATTAAGTCTAATTTAGTGTTAAAAATTCTACCTGATTTCATGCTAGGTGTTTAATTTCTTTTAGATAACTATTTTTCCTGAGTGGAAACTATTTTCTGTAAGAATCTAGAGCTTATTCTTGCAACATTTTATATGTCTCACATAAAAAGGGAACTATTTCATCACATTTTACCTGCAGGTTTGACTTCATGGATATGTGATCTATGCAGTTGCACAGGGCCCCACCAGAAGGAGTACATGCTTGGTTTAATGTTCTGATGCCGCCATCTTGAAATTCTTAATTTTTTAACAAGGGGCCCTGTATTTTCATTTTGCCCCAGGTTCTCCAAATTATGTAGGTGGTCCTGTTAATCTGTCTTACAGTCCTGCCCAATTAGTCTATGAAGTGGTACTTTTGGTGTTTAAAAATAAATAGACCCAAAACTTATATCACAATCAACCATAAATTAATTCTAAAATACATGTGGTTCTTTCCTCTTTTCCAAGTGCTACTTCTCTCTTCCCTAGTTAAATTATCCTATGAGGCAAGTAGACCAATGAAACTGAGATAGAGAGCTCAGAAACAGATTCCCACGTATACATACACTTGTTATTGACAGATATGTTATTGAAAACCAAGTGAGGAAGTGCAATGGACGTTGTAATAAATGGTGCTAATAGATTGAGAAAAAAAAGAAAATTATATTTGTAACTCTTCTCAAACCAAAAGATCAAGTCTGGGTAGATTAAGAAACTAATTGTGAAAAGCAAAATGTAGAATAGTAAATGTGATTATATTAAAAATGAGATCTTCTGCTCATCTAGACACCCTAAAGGAAGTGAAAAGTCAAACCACAGAATCTGAGAATACGTTTACATCACATCAAGTTTAGAAATGACTAGCATCTGGAAGAAAATTTCAAACAGTTCAATAACAAATTGGGTAAAAGATTTGAATAGGCACTTCAAAGAAGAGGAAATTTGAATGAACAATAAACATGTGAAAATATACTCAGATTCAGTAATAACCAGGAAAATGCAAATAAAAACTAGAATGAGATACCACATCACACTCACCAGACTAATGAAGATTTTAAGTCTATATATTACCAAATATCAAAGAGGACGTGAATCAACAGAGACTTTCATATATTGCTGGATGAATCATAAATTGGAAAACTTCTTTAGAAAACAGATTGGTCTTACCTGAATATGAAACATACCAATTCTATCATTAGGTTTCAGTGAATTAGATAAACCCTTATTTATGCATACAGAATATGTGTATAAGAAAATTCATAGCAGCATAGATATTAGTAGATTCAATATATAAAGTGGGATATCATCATTCAATGGCATAATATAGTAATGAAAATGAATCAACTAAAGCTACAAATATCACCAGAGATGAATTTCACCAACATAACAGTGAATGAAACATAAATAACTCAAAATATTCATATGGTATAATTCCATTTATACCAAGTTCAAAAGTAAGTGGAACCAAATAATATAGTGTTAGGGGCATATACACAAGATGCTAAAATCGTAAGGAGCAAGATAATAATTGTCACATTGGTGACAGTAATAGATATTCTTAGGGATAGGAAGAGAGGGATACGCTATCAAAGACAACTGGATCAGGGACTTGTAAGTTACTGGTAACATTTATTTCTTAATGAGAGTTTTGGCTACTTTGATGTTGGCTTACTTATTATCCTTTAAAATATACATGTAGGTTTTATATACTCTTCTAATATATGAATATATTTTATAATTTTAAAAAATGCCTCGTGTTTCAAGGCATTGTGTATCTAATATCTACCATACTTAAAGGCAATACCTTTTAAGGAGATCTACATATCATTGACAAACCTTCAGTGAAAATGACAAATTAAACCTAACTCTTGTAACACAATCTGACAGGAGAAACAGTATTATATTCATTAATGCATTGAAGATTTTTTTAAAGAACTTTATGGGCCAGATCCTGTGCTCATTGTTTTTGTAGTAAACATAAATATGATATCCATCTGATCGTAAGAAGCACAAGGTCTTGATGGAGAGAAAGGATGTAAATAAATTAGTAGGAGTGTTGAGTTTTACACTGATCTACTTTCAAATCTCCAATAATATTTAAGGTTATGGGTTCCTTTCAGAAGAATTCACTTCCTAAGAAGAGGTATTATTAAAATTCTTAAATACAGAGTAGAGCTGGTTTTCTAGGAATGATAACTTTGAAGGAGACAGATGCCATGGGTATGTACTTGAGTGTGGCCTCTACCTCTCACTTTCCTGCTGCCCTTGTGGTAAGGGCCAAAGTCTCTTCCATAATGTGGATAAGAAGAGGTGGTGAGGATGATAGAAACTGAGGCCAAAAAGGTAGTTGGAGACAAATAAGGGTGGGGCTTTTAAGCCATTCTGTGGTATATGGACTCTAATTAAGTTACAGAGACCCATTAAAAGATTTTAAATAGGCACTGCCAAGGTGAATAGTCACATGTCTATTCAGCTTAGAGTTAAAGGAAGAGAAAAGGCAAATATAGACCTCTTTAAGAGATTGAGCATGAGAATGGAAAATAACAGGGAACTGTGAAAACAAAGTTCATCAGTTGGAAATGAAAAAGTGAAAATTCATCAAAATTTTGAATCTTTTAAAATTGAGTATATGATTTAGATGTGGATACCTGGAAGTTTTTTCTCTTTCTCCTTTCTTTTTGATATAAGGATCTTTGAAGATTTCTTTGGATGGACTGGAGTACAACAGAAGTTTTTGCCTAAGGCACCATATTCTTATTGTGAAACTAAAGCAAAGATTTTCTCTGGCTGGCTTGTCTGCCTTTGACTCCAGGTTTCCTTAAGGAATAATCCATAGTATTTACATTTAAAGTCCATAGTACCACGGCTTTACATGCTTTAGAGTGTCTACTCCACAAGAACATTATTTCAAATGTGAGATGACATTACTGGTATTAAGCTATTGAACAAGCAATACCTAAAATTATTACTGCTATTCCAGCTGGGAGATGCAAAGGCTGAGTTGTTTATTTTGATTGTCTTACTTACATTTTCAATTTAAGCCACTGAAGACTTGGTTACAGAAAATAAGAATTTGAAGCATGTAGCTAGATGCTGTAGTCTCAGCAAAGGAATCCGTTGATTGGCAGACCCTTAAAACTTGTCTGCCAATTTCAGTGTCTTCACATGGGTCTCTCCAGTTACACCAAGAACCAGGCCTTGATTCAAGCTCTATACATCTTTCCTTGGAAAAGAGCTATTCAGCCTCCTAAAGACTGGAATCATAACTGTACATTTCTACCTGTTTTTGCAGAGGTGGTGTTGCAAAATATTTTTAGTCTTGTAGAAATAACACTTTACCAGCTAGCGTTAGAAGAATACTTTTGGAGTCAGACACCAGCATCATCATTAATACTATGAAAACCAGTATTCTATATTTAAATTTTGAGCCAGAAGAAAAAAATTTCTTAAAGGGCTCCATATTTTTTGTATTCTGAAATAAACATTTCCTCTACTAGAGATCTTTCTTGCATTCCTGCATTGAAGAAACTATGTCAGCAGAATTTATACCTATGATAAATGCTGTTCTTAAAATTCCAAGAGGAAGACATCATTGCCTTGATCTTCAAGTGCTAATGTGCTAAAGAGATATGACCATATGGTGTTTCCTACTGTATCACTTAAACTCCATTGTTCTCAGTTTCCAAATTGATATAGTCATATGTATCTTTGCTCTATTAACTTATTTGTGACCAATTTTGGTATATTTCAAAACTTTGGTATATTTTTAAATGTCAAATTGGAAGTATTATTAAAGTAATTTAAATCACTTAAAATTTCTAAAGAAAAACAAAATAGATTCTTCATCTTCTTGCTCCTCAATGTGTGATCTGAGGACCAGCAGCATCAGCATTATCTGGAAGCTCGTTAGAAATACAGGATCCCAGACCCCATCCCAGATCAACTGAATAGGAATGTGAATTTGAATAAGGTCTCCAGGTGATTAGAATGCACATCAAGTTTGAGAAGCCCCTCCATGGCTGACATTTACAAATATACTACTGTAAAAATTTGGTCATGTAAGTCGTAACTTTATTCAGAGAGTAGAATCCTAGAAATGTAAATTCTTTACAGGAAATAATATGATTGTATTTTAGCAATGATCAAATTTGGGATCTCTTAGTAAAAATAACCTACCCAAGATAAATTGCACATATGTAAAAAAAGTAATTTCCATGGTAACCCAGGTTTCCTAGGGTGTTTAGAGTTAGGAAATTGAAAGGTAATCAGTATAGTTAGTAGGGTACAACGGTAATGGATAAAATTCTTTGCCAAATGGCAAATGATTGAATGGCTACAATTTGGCACCAAACTGAGATTCCTGCTGTTTTTTGAATGGTAACACATGAAGTACTTGCTACTGGTTTTAAGGTTGCTGTGACATGATGAAATATAAAGAGTCATCTCGATATCTGAGAGAAAAATGGTGTCCAAAATATCTATATTTATAGCACAAGGGTAAGAGTCTTCTGATACACAACTAATTTGTAATGACCAAGAACTCACAATGATGGTATCCACCTTGAACATACAAAAACAATGTTTTGAAAAGAAAATATTTCTTGAAGAGGTATTCACAATCACTAAAATATCATTTAGGTTTTTTTTTTACTGTAAACCAGGATTTAACCGTAGTAAGGTTGAATCAAAACGTTTTGTTATTGCAGCCCTAACACATTGACTTATGAGTGCAAGTCGTGGGCAAGTGTAAAATAGCTCTACTGTTAGTTCAAAATGCTTAAGCTTAAGCAACTCCCTGAGTTGCTGCTCTAGACACTAAATTCATTCAAAAGCTAAGGAAGTAGGAAAAGAAACGTATTCTTTTCATTATGTGGAAGGGATTGTTCTCTGAAATATACATTCTCTCCCAAAATGCTTTGGTGCTACTATTTCCAGTAGATAAAAAAACAGTTTTAGGCAACACTGAATTTTGGATGTCCTCATATGTTCTCTGATCTCTGACAAAAATTCATTTGTCCAACCTTCTTGATCCCCTGGTATGGTCCTGTGTTCTGGTGTGCACATCAGTGATTCAGGGATAAGGCACAGTCTCTTCAAAGAATGAACCTTGGCATTTGCCTTTGCCTCCCACCATTCCCTACACGTATTTAAGAATTGCTACTTAAATAGTCTCATGGCCCAGGTAAATCTGTCATGCTACTGATACTTTCTAACTTTTGCAATATCAGTTTTCCAAAATCTGAGTCCTGTCTTTGAAATTTAGTTTAACAGGGCCTGAGTTCTCCATCCACCTTTTAAAAATTCTCATTTCTGCTCTAAGCTTGCCTATCAAAATCTTACCCATTCTTCAGGGCACATTTCTAATGTCATCTCTTCCGTGAAACATTTAGTAAATACTCCCTGTTACACCCCTACATCATCAGTGTTATCTGCCTCATAGGCACTCCCATAACAACTTTCTCTTACATCCCTCTATTAGATTATTCCCTCCTTCAGGATAGAGTATGTTTTATTTATCTTTGTATTTACATTACAGCACCCAGTTGCTTCAACATAATAGTTATTTGACAAGTATGTATAGGATTTAATTTACATGATCTCCCAGTGCCCAACACCTTGCATCCCAATTCATGTTCCCCTACCTGGCTGTGGATTCTTGGTTCTTTGGCTCCTGACACTGATTACTGTAATATCCTAATTCCAATTACTTGAGATTTGTACTTGAGGAAAACAATTGCTTCTCACCTTCCTGGTGAGATCTTGCTCTCACTTTGACCTTCACGTAACTCATGGCTTACACTTGAACTGAGCTCTGGCCTTGAATATACTTTCTGAACTCACATCTCCACATACCTATTCCTTGGCTAACTGTTCCTGGCTGTCTCTGCCAATGTTCAAGACCTTCAGTAACCCAGGACTGACTGGCCTTCTTCCTGATCCTAAACATGAAAGTACATCAAATCCTAAGCTACATGGAAGGTACCACAACTCTATTTTATTATAGGCTGCCTTGGCTGATTATTCTGAAGGGGTATTTGAAATAGATGATAGGAGGAAAAAAAGTACTGCCTCGTACAGGTACATGTCTCATGCACAGCAGGACACTCACAGTCCATTTTGTTCAATCCAGTAAACTTTTACAAAACTGCTATTCTAGAGCAGATGCTTTGCAGAGGCTGGGGATGGGTACAATAGGAAGTGGAGGAGATTAAAAGATGAGTAAGACACAGTCCATGCCTTCAATGGCTTCGTTAGCATAAATCAGAGATCCTAGCTCTGCCACTTACCACCTATGTGATCTTGTTCAAGCCACTTAAGCTGTTTACCAGTTTCTTCAGTTGTCAATAGGAGGATAATTATTCTTATCTCACAGGTATGTTTTAGAAAGTATCGAGCATAGTGCATACGTGTATATTACATGCTTAATAAATGGTAGTAAAAAGCTTGCCCAAATCTTCTCTTCTTCATTTGATCCTTTCCATTATAATTAGCTTAACACACATTTTAGATCTGACTTTTGCACATTTCTCAAACCTCGGTTTTCCCCTCCTGGGGATCATTAGAATTGCTCGGGTAGCTTTTCCCATCCTCAAAATTCTGATTTAATTGTTCAGGGCTGGAAATAAAGGAGGAAGAAGTCAGTACTTTTTAAAAGCTCTCAGGTGGGGCCGGCCTGGTGGCACAAGTGGTTAAGCGAGTGCGCTCTGCCTCAGTGACCCGGGGTTCTCAGGCCCGGATCCCGGGCTCACACTGACGCACTGCTTGTCAAGCCATGCTGTGGCCACGTCCCATATAAAGTAGAGGAAGATGGGCAAGGATGTTAGCTCAAGTCCAATCTTTCTCAACAAAAAAAAGAGGAGGATTGGCATCAGATCAGGGCTGATCTTTCTCACACACACACAAAAATCTCTCAGGTGATTCAAATGTGCAGCCAAGGTGTGGAACCACCTTGATAGGACACCTAAATTCAACTAAGTCTCCAAGATCAATCATGGAAATAGTTTATGTAATTCTCTGTGATTCATCAACGATTGAAGTTGGTCTTTGTTTACCTCCAACCTAATCTCAGATGGATATTGTTAGGTAGATAAAGAAATAGAGAGAAATCCTTCATACCTCTGGATACTGTTTCTCAAAAACTATCTCAATAATTTCCCCCCCAAAAAAGACTATATCTGCAGCAATAATTGGCAGAGAGAGAAGAGTCAAGGGGAGATATGTTGAATAATGAAATAGCCATCTGTTTAAAGAGGGTTTGGCAGTCTCATCCCATAAAAGGAGAACTTGTTTCCTCTGCCAAAAATTGGTCCCAGTGATGCACAGTAAACCCAGAGGTACTGTGGCTTTATTCCACACAGTAAGTGCAAAAGATCCAGCACATGTAAGGCTTCTGTATACTCAGATCTTTCTGTAACACAATGAACTTTAACCCAAGTCTTCATGTTTCCTATTTATGGCCTTATTATAAGTGTAACTGGCTTATTGAATTAACTGGACTCCATGGGAGCAGAAAGTAATTTCATTCTTTCCTAACACAGCTCCTTTAAGTGTACTTTCTCAACTTATACCACCAGTCCTCAACCCCTTAGATGAAATCCCTGCCATCTCCCATAGCTTTTATTGTCAGTTTTAGGTAACAAATGATTTAATCCAGTCTAATAATCACATGACTCCAAACCATCTTCCTGTTAAATCTCTCCTATCTCAGCTGTACTTGGGATCATGAGGCATGGTAAAGTTTCTTTATTTTCCCACTTAATTCTTCTACTGTTCCTGTTCCATTTACCAGGCTGCATCTAGCTGTTCCAGAATTTGAACTGAGGAAAGAACGTGACATAAGACAGAACAGCTTACTTGACTAGTACAGTTGTAATCTGGTCTTGGTGCCCTCTGAGTTTAGAGGATTCCAAATGGTGGGTCTTCTCTTGTTGGTAGTTTTATAGGTTCCTGTTTGGGATGCTTCACCTATAAATACCTTAATGCAGATGATGTTTTCTGTAGCTGGACACTTATGGCTCCATCCTCAGTCTCTGGTTTTCCATGGTTCACCCACTGTGGGAATCACCTTGCCTGGCATTCCTTTTCAGTAGAATTCCTTTCATAATGACTAGTCTGGTTTCCTTCCACTGGGCCTTCAGTTGGTACACAGAAAACTCACATTTGCTTTGCCCCACAAAATTCTGTCATAAGAACAGCACTTGCTTTTAGACTCTTCAAGTGTAAGTGAGGTATCAGGTACTGGTGTCAGCATAAATGCTAGGTGACATCAAATCAAACTCCCTAAGAGGTTCACTTGAACCCCACCACTTGCACCCAACCCCCACCAATTTGGCATGAGTTGCAGGTAGAGGAAACTCTGCCCTTCTAAGATTGGGCCCTCTGGGAGTTTTTAACTCTCAAGGTAGTCTTAGGAGGGCCCTCATACTTTTGAAAGTTTAACCTTCAGGGGTCCTACCAGATTCTCACTGTGAAGATATGAGAAAAATCCCCTTCTGCTTCTAGCAAAGAGAGGGGAAAAGTAAGAGTTCTGATATATGCTGAGAACTCTCTATTCACTATAATAAGGTCTTCCCTTAAGGGAAACTATTTTACTCAAACCTAACCAGCCTGGAAGAAGGGAAATACCCAACTCTAGCCTCCTCTAGCCTTCAACATGGGGGAAGGGAAATACTCAATTTAGCCTTACTAAAAGACTGAGACTTAATCATAGTACTAGAGAACACGTTCCTGCCCCCACACCTTACCTACACATCAATAAGTCTCCTGTATAATAACAGGGGATTGCCGCTAAAAATACTGCAAGCCTCAAACACTAAAGAGTATCTAGGAAAATTCAAAGATAACAGTGGAGACAAAAACAGCACACTAGAGGAAATTTTAGCCTCTGACACCACAGCTACAGCAAAGAGGAAACACAATCTAACTCCTAGCTAGAAAAACATAAAATCTCATCCTAAGGGCTATCTAACTCAATTCCTTTTACCTGATACATCATGTCTGACTTTCAACAACAAACTACAAGGCAAGCTAAAAGGCAAAAAACACAGCCTGAAGAGATAAACACAGCATCAGAACCTGACTCAGATATGATAGAGATTTTGGAATTATTAGACCTGGAATTTAAAATAACTATTATTAATATACTAAGGGCTTGTTATGACTTTTTAAAATTAACATTTGGTAGGTGGAGTACAAGGTGCCAACGGCAAGCCACAGTTCAATAAGAGAAATTGAAATAGAAAAGTTTATTATTCACAGGTCCTGGAGGAAGCACATGGCATGTCTTGAGGGGCCAAATGGGAGGTCAAGGCAGAGTACAGCAGAGAGAGAGGCAGGACCTGTGGCGCCTGGCTTTATTAGAGTCTGTGTGTGGGGTGCTTTGGAGTTCCTGGACTAAAGCTGGTATGGTCAATTCAAGCCAAGAAAAGTGGAGTTTTGGTAAGCTCCATGCAGATTTCATCTTTAGGGCACACAAGGGGTAGGCCCTGGGAGGCAGGGGAGACTGTTGATAACAAAGGCTGTTGGAGAAGTCATATCAGGAACTTACATTTGTTTGTGACTGGTGTCAGTTTAAGGCCCCTGCAGGCCACTTGAGCAAACAAAATGGATGCCGAGGCAGAAATATTATGGAGTAGTTTAGCTAAACTCTTGACAGGGCTCTAATGGAAAAAATAGACAACATGCAAGAACAGAGAAGTAATGTAATCAGAGAGTTGGAAACTTTGAGTCAAAATGAAATGATAGAAATAAAAAACACTGTAACAAAGATGAAGAACACCTTTGATGGATTCATCAGTAGACTGAACACGGCTGAGGAAAGAATCAGTCAGCTTGAAGATATGTCAATAGTATCTTCCAAAACTGAAATGCAAAGATGAAATAGAATAAAAAAGATAGAACAGAATATCCAAGAACTGTGGAACAATTACAAAAGGCTCAACATACACATAATAGGAATACCAGAAGCTGAAGAAAGAAAGAAACAGGAAAATATTTAAAGTAGTAATGGCTGAGAATTTTCCAAAATTAATGACAGAGCCAGGAAACTCAGATCCAGGGAGCTTAGAGAATACTAAGCAGTATAAATACAAAAAAATCTATACATAGGCATATCATATGCAAACTGCAGTAAATCAAAGACAAAGAGAAAATCTTAAAGAAGCCAGAAGAATAAACCACCTTAGCTATAGAGGAACAAGGATAAGAGTCACATTGGATTTCTCTTCAGAAATCATGCAAGCAAGAAAGGTGAAGTAAAATATTTAAAGTGTTGAAAGAACAAACCACCAACCTAGAATTCTATATCCAGCAAAATTGTCCTTCAAAAGTGAAGGAGAAATAAAAACTTTCTCAGACAAACAAAAATCAAGGGAATTTGTCACCAGTAACACCTACCTTACAAAAAAATGTTAAAATAAATTATTCAGAAAGAAAGAAAATTATGTAGAAACTTGGATCTACATAAAGAAAGGAAGAACATTAGAGGAGGAATAAATGAAAGTACAGTAAAATCTTTTATTTTTATTATTCTTAATTGACCTAACAGATGTAAGTTTGTCCAAAAGAATAACAGAAACAACGTATTTGGTGATTATTGCTTATGAAAAAGTGAAATGAATGACATGCTTATAAGGGATGGGAGAAAGGAATTGTGAATTCTCTGTTATAAGGCACTTGTTCTACTCATGAAGTGGTATAGTATTATTTGAAAAAGGACTTGGATTAGTTCTAAATATAAATTGTGAACTCGGGACACCACTAAAAAAAGTAAAAAAAAAAAGTATAATTGACAGTATAAGTGAGAGGAGAAAAATTTGGAATCATATAAATTGTTCAATTAAAACCAGAGAAGGCATAAAAAGAGTAGAAGACAAAAAAGTAAAGAAAAGAAACAAAAAACAAGGGCAAGGGACAGAAAACAGTAACAAATATCATACATATTAACCCAAATGTATCAATAATCACTATAAAAATCAATGGTCTGAATACACTAACTAAAAGACACACACTGTCAGAGTGGATAAAAAAAAACACCTAACTATATGTTATAGGAAACCACTTTCAATATAAATCCACAGATAGATTAAAAGTAGAGATGTAGAGAGATATAGCATGCTAACACTTACGAAAAGAAAGCTGGAGTAACTATATTAATTATAGACAAAGACTTCAGAGCAAGGAAAATTATCAGGGACAAAGTAGGGCATTACATAATGATAAAGGGGTAAATTCTTCAAGAAGATGTAGCATTCCATAATGTATATGTGGCTAAAAACAGAGCATCAAATATATGCGAGGCAAAACTGATAGACCTGCAAAGAGAAATATATGAAAAAACAGTTATAGTTGGAAACTTTAACACCTCTGTATTAGTAATTGACAAATCCAGCAGAAAGAAAATCAGTGAGGACATAGTGACTACACAGCACTGTTAGTCAGCTGGATCTAACTGACATCCAATAACAGTGGAATACACAAGAATTCTCAAGCAAGCATGGAACATTCACCAAGATAGACCACATTTGGGGCCATAAAATATAACCTATCAAAATTTGTGGAATGCAGGGAAACCAGTGCTTAGAGGAAATAAATAGTATTGAAAGCATAATTGGAGAAAAACAAAGATTTAAGATCAATAATCTAAGTTTCTACCTTAGAAAACTAGAAAAAGAAGAGAAAATGAAACCCAAAGTAAGCAGAAGAAAGAAATAGAGTCTTGGCGTATATTACATTTGTAAGAATTAGCTTTATAGAGGAAATTCAGTTCAAATTGAATTTTTACTATGTTTTAGACAAACAGGTTCAAATTCTGTATCTACCATTTAATATCTGGGTAGCATCAAGAAATTATCAAATCTCTCTGAGGCTTAATTTCTTCATTTATATTGGAGACAATAATGCCTATTTCATATATTTATTGTGAGGACTAAATACAGTAATTCATGAAAAACACTTAGTACAGTAAGCATTCATAAATCATAGGAGTTGTCTTCATCACCAACCTCATCGTCGCTATTATCACTGTCACCATCATCACCACCACCACCACCACCATCATCATCATCATCACAATCAAATGCACATTGATGGACAATATTGAAAATACAAGGATAAATGAAACCTGATGAGATAGACAAATTGTGGAATCTACAAGAGAAGCTGCTTCTTTGCTAGGGAATCTGCTTAAATACCACCTTCTTGAGGACACGTTCTTAGGTGAATCCATCCTAGTATTAACGGCTTACCTTCTCCTGGTTCCCATGGTGACCCAACAGTGGCACACTTCATCTCTTCAAGTTCTGCTAAAATATTCCACTCACACACATTCTTTTATGGGATATTTTGTAGCAGAAGAAAGAGGCTAATATCATATGCCTCATAGAAAACAATATGGAAATTCTCATTAGACATTTCTGTTCTGCCAAGGCTCTTCTTCGCAACCCTGCCAATAATGGTTTTGCTTTCTGCCCTTCCCCCCCGATAATGTGCTGATTCCTCTGCCTTCTCTCTCCCTCTCTCAAGTTTCCCTTCATAAACTTCAAATTCCTCTCTCCCTGTCATAAAGAGTAATTCAGCTCTCCTTGGCTACACCTCTCAAAACTTGTATAACAGATTGTATAACCTGGACTCAAAAAGTTATCTTTTTCAGGACAGCTCATTTCACCCTGCTTTGTAGACTCCTTCTTGCTGGCCATGAATGAAATCCTAGGCCAGTCCCTCAGCTTTTCCAGATAGTTTAAGTTTTTGTTAGTTCATTTACGTTCGGTCCAATCTAACATCAAAATTATTCTCATTCAGATTGAAGCTTCCCCCAACGTAAACCTAGCTCACATTGGGAAAACTACAGTGGGGGAAGGTTTTGCAGTGGCTTCTTCATGATTTCCTCTCCTAGCTTTTCTCGCTGTGCAGCCTCTTGGTGGAGAGGGAGGAGAGGTAAGGTTCAGAAAAAGTTTAGAGTTTATAATTGTAATGTGTTACTCATGTCCTTTAGGAGTGTTGGATGCTCAACTGGTCCTTTGTTTGGGTGCAGGGCAATTCCAAGGGCACCTCAGTGAGCCCTAATGAGAATCTTCCAACTGTGCCTCCATGATGGGTTGATGTTTCCAGTGCTGGCTGCCTACAACTCTCTACATGGTCCTGGCTTCCTTTAGTCCATCTCTGTAAGGGCTACATCATTCCTTCAAGCAGTCCTCATGGGGCAAGACCCCTCTGAAGTGACCCAATTCCTGACCTTTCTACTGGGTTCAGATCTGGCCCATAGGAAATATAAGCTTCCTTGCTCAGGCTACACTCTGGGAAGTGTAAGCTATGCCCAGAGCAGCACTGTCTCTAAGTGTGCAGCCACAGGCTTCTCCAGACAGCTACTTGCAGACAGGAGTCACTATCTCCCAGTGTTCAGATGAGAGAGATAACACAGTATTCCAACAACAGACTCTCGAAAGAAACCCTCTCTACCAATACACCTTCGTCAGTCACGTCCGTTCTATATATCCTGGAGGTGGTGATGGTCTGTGTTATACAGAACTAGATGTGGCATCACCCCTTAGCAAATTGTGCATAGATGTTTTGGCACCTCTACTAAAAATGTGTGATCGCCAAACACTGTCTTAACTTTAGGGCTTCACCCAAAACTCAGATAATAGGATAATTCCCATTTTAACACCCTGCTTTATTTGCATACAGAAATCCATCAGTATGCTCACCAAAACTTAGGAGTATAGATAGTAATTTTGTTCTTTGCATATATAGCAATTTAATGCATTGAGTTTCTATTTTTAAAAACATTATTTTTGCATTCTTTTTCATTTCTTTCACTTTGTGTTAAATTATAAGTTCTTTGAGGGCATGCTCAAGAGATATAACCAATGAAAGTGTTGGAGAAGGCAATTCAAATGTGAAGAACCTTTCCTTGAGGCAAATTCTTAAGGAAAAGTCCTTCTCTAATGCTGGCAGGTGGGTAGGGTAGGATCTCTCTCAGGTTTTAAATTTTCCTTAGCTCTATTTTCTAACGTCTAGAGGTACCAGAATACTTCTATGCACATATAATATCTTCTAAAAATTGAATTCTTTAAAAGATTAATAGTAAAAACAATGCAAACTGAAGAGTTTACAGCTTTCATTTAAAATAAAAAAAACCTCAAAGTTGAATTAACTTTTAAAAAAATAGCTTTATTCTCTTTTCATTTGCATTATAAAATTTGAACTTAATAAACCACCAGTGGTATAAATACATTAGAAGCTAGGTTGCCAATTAACATCTTTTTGGCTGTGCAGAAATAACCAAGCATAGAAAAAGTTAACCAAGTTTGACTTTAATGTAATTATGTTGGAGACAAATTTAATCAGATACTTATCAGATTTTCCTGAGGATCCTCTGAAGCAGCAGCATTAGTATTATTTTCCTAAATATTCACCAGAGCCAAACCTTCAATGGAAGTAAACAAAGGAGCTCTCTTGCAAAGCTTTTGAACCTAGTTTCGCCTGCATATTCTCAGGCCCTGCAAGCATAAAACCCCTTTACTGGCAATGGTGCTATTTGAGTTAAGTACATTGGCTGTTGATCCCATGTTGACCAGCTAATATTGAGACTGCATTACAGTAATTGCTTGTCTGATTGCTCGTAGAGTCCCCTAATGATCCTCGTGAGATTAGGGGAACAGGAATGTAATAGCAGGTGTGTACAGGGTGTTAGAGAAATATGTCATCAAGTTAAGAAGAGCCTTTAGCATTACAGGTGGAAAGCTTTGCTCCAATCCGTCTTCCTACTTACATTGCCTTTTCAGCCCATCAGAATGGTTTCCTTCACTTAGAAATGTGAAGGGGAGTGCTTGAGTTGTAAAAATTTTTGACAATTTTGTTTCTCAGGATCTCTTATACGACAGCATTCACGTAGAGTAAACAAGTTTGCCATGAAAGGAAGAGAAGTAGAAAAGCTTGACACTTGACTAAACAATTTACGTCTTAGTGCTGGTTTTCACCTACTCTCAAGACCATTCAAGTCTCTGAAATTTAGTGCTAAATCATCATTTGAATGTTTTCAAGTTCAGCTCCAACTGTAGCGGATCCTAAATTGCCTATAATAGATTCCTCCCCAGAGCAAGATTTTATTCACTTTGTGAAATATTTCCTAAATATATGATAGACCATCTCATCCCCCTTTTATTTTGCATTAAGGTTTCAAATAGAACGTGATAAATGCCGCTTTGATTTCAGTGTTACAGTTCACAGATATCTTATGCTAAGTTGCTCAGGAGTGTGGAGATGAATGGCGCTGGCTTCCCATTCATTTATTGTGCTTTAATTTAAAAGACAAAACAAGATGCTACCTTGCCCTTGCCTTTCTAAAAATAAACTGAGAGAAGGAAACTGGAGAAGAAGATGTGCATCTGTTAATTTCCAGGGATCGCATTTTGGAAGGAGGTAAAATTTGAATTTTTTGTTTTTGTTCACTTTTGCAGATTATTTTAAAACACTTGTTCAGTAAAGGAAATGACTTTTAAAAATGTGCTTGAGTTTCCAATACGGATCGACTCATGCTACTGAGTGGACGAAACAGGGAAGGAAAGAGTAAGAAACACTGATTCGATAGCCACAAATTGCTTCTTACTCAAGTCCGATGATATCATTGGCCATCTCATTGCCTGTAGCCATTGATTACCATTTCATTTTGTATGTGTGCTTTCTAGTTTTTGAGGAAATGATGTGCTATGTGACCAATTTTCATGCTTTTAGGAGGAAAGAGAAACTGTAAATTATTACACAAAGACATGAACATTTCTTTGAGAAGCAGAAACAGACTTGAGTACAATTTTCCCTGGCTTACAAGGTGCCTGAAATGTATTTCTTCTAAACCATGTTTTGAGTTTATACTTATTACATCTGTTTGTCGGCTACACTACAGCCTCAGGAAGTCCAAGAAAGTCCTAGGATACCCAAGTTAAACATACCCTTCCCTATTTCCACAAAGAAAAAAAAATCCTTTCTCACTTCTTCCACCCCTTATTCCCACTTTCCAATGGAATAGCAGCTGTGTTTAGCTTGATGAATCTCAATAAGATACAACAGATGTTGGAGAGACCTATGTTAATAACAATAATAAAAAAATAACTATCCAGAATTTCTGTTCTCCAGATACAGTTCCAATTTTTTAACCACTCATAATTCAAGGATCTGAAGTAAAAAGGAAGGGCAATTCCAACCAAGGTGGGCTGCTTATGCCCTGCCAAAGGTAATAGAAACACTTTAGGTTTCATTGGGAGGCAGGGGGAAGGGAGGAACAGTACTTCAGATATGAAAGATTAATTTAAATTTATCCCATATTCTTTCAAAGAGCAAGTGATTGAGTCAGCATATAGTTAGATTCATGGATAAACAAGAGATGTTTACATTTGAATCTTTAAGCCTGCTTGAACAGTATGCTAAAGATTGTGTTGTTGAGGTTCGAGAAAGCAAGTTGGCCTGCACGCAACTCTCCATATTGTTAACAAGCTGTAATTGTGTGCCTGGCTAATTCCCTGTACACGGTCCTAAAAACAGAGCCAAATGTTGTTTTAGTACCAACTCAACCCTCTCTATTTGTTGCTGTATTCTAGAAGAGTGGAAAGAAACTAATATTTAATGAATCCCCACTATGTGCTAAGCATTAAATTAGCATAATACCTATTTTATTTCATTTAATTCTTGTTTAAATCTGTGCCAGAGTAAACTGATCCTGGGAGGATGTTAGAAATTTGTTCAACTACCTGGTTGTCTAATTGCTAATCCTCCTACTCCCCTTTTTTTGAGTGATGGTTGTACCAAACTATCATTTAAAGAACTACCACATAAGAGAGCTTCCATTACATGTTATTTAGAAGTTACATTCAGGCATGTCTGTATTAAGCCAAGCCTGCATATTTCTGCATCATTTCAATGCTGATTTACTCAGATTTTGAGGGGCTCAGACCTGTGGAAATATCCCAGTGTTCTATGTTAGCATCTTTCTTCCTTTCTTAAAGATATAGTAATAATATTCATTCATTCTTCTGTTTCACTCCACTCTTCATATAATTTTGGACTTTTCCGAAGACTTTAAATATAAAAATTCCTTCAAAAGGAGTATTTTAAGGGATTTGGCATACATGGAAATTGTAAGACTTGGTCAAATACATGGTTGTATTTAGGTTTGACTTAATTATATTCTGAGAAATCTAAAATGAATTCAAATAATCTCCCAAACCTGAATTTTTCATAAGCTTTTACATTTTCTAAATATATAAAAGATGCTGCTACTTTAGAAGAACTTATAGTACCAACATATAGTAATGAATGCATGAGCCTACATTAAGGAAATGCTTATCTTCCATACAAATCAGAAACATAAGTTAGACTAATTCAACATGCTCACAGCTGGAAAGTGCATATGTTTTGGCTTATTTGCCTCCTATCAAAAGTTTCTCAGTCCAGATGTTCAGTGACTGCAACATCCTCTTTCACTCTGCATCCACCGTGGACTATCACCCACTAGGAGCAAAGAGGGCGTAGGCCATCTTAGAATCCAAGTAGACCAGGGACATGATTGGGGTTCTTATTAGTACCCAATGTCTTATCCATCCAGTACTTCTTGATTTAAAAAGTTCATCTTCTAGGCTTAAAAAGAGAAATATATCTTCAATACTTTATGACTTTACAACTAATAACTCCGTGTGAATTTTCACATAATGCATGGGGCATATCAACATATACTTCATATTCATATTAGAGGAATAGTGTCTTACACAGTTTCAGGATAACAAGTTCAATTCCTTCTGTAAACCAGATGGAAATGATCTATAGAATTCATTTGTCCTCTTCCTCACTTGAAGAGAGATAACAGTTTAAAACCTCTATGTTTTGTTTTCCCCACTATGTTCCTTGTGCTTGGAAACTGCACCTGAACTTCCATTTCTAATGCCCCCCTCCACTTCTTGAAATATTACCTATTATTTGCAATTCAGTTTAAAGTAAAGCTTCCCCTATTCTTAACCCCTTAAAAAATATACAAATACCATTCTTCCCTTTTATAGCATTTTTATAGCACTACTAGAGCATTTACCATTTTGCCACATTTTATAGTCATTTCTATTCCTATTTATCTCCTTCATGAGAATTAAGTTTCTTGTGGCTGGGATTTGATTTGTCCATCATTCTATTCCCATGCATATTATGTTTATAGGAACAGTGCTGCACACATAGCATTTAAGAGTCGCTTTTGTTTTTTACTGGAATTACACCCAAACAGAATATAGACAATCAGGCAAGAGGTTTCTACAGCCATTATTTGAACTTAGCCCAGACTGCCAGGAAATCCGAGCCTCTGTTTCTCCAGCTGCAACCACACCTTTTCATTTCTGTGTCTAATCCTCCACCTACAAAGAGCACAGTGGGCATCCTGGTTCTCACCTCATCAGTGCTCACTGAATTTTTGGTGGATTTCATGGTACAAATGGTTAGGATACTAACACTGTGCCAAACTGAGGCAACTTATAATTTTACTTGAGATGAGGCTAGAGAAAAAGAGGTCATAGAAAATTGATTAGTGGAAACAAGCTCTACTGGTTCATTCAGAAAAGCTTGTGTGAAGGAAGTGTCAAAAAACCCTCTGACAATATATGCGATTTTGAGTTCTACATTCCATCTTTTGTTGTACAAACTCTCTAGGATTCAGTTGTGAATAACCTTTCCATTATTCTCTGATTTAACATGCTTTATACTATTGTCAGAATGTGGGAAATACAAAAGACCCACTTCAGTAATATCTTCCTTGAGCAATATATGAAAAATGTGTTAGACACATTGTGTGTTTCTGGCACTTATTCAAAGGCTGGTGAGGCCGGAGTAAACTGTAGCTGCATTTTAACACTCAACTAACATAGGAGTTGCCTAATAAATGCATTGCAAATATTTCATAAATGGCTAAAGTAAGCACACTTTCAGGATGAAAACTTTTAAAGAATAAGAATCTGTCCATAATTTTTTTTTAGTTCTAGAAATTACTCATGCTCATTTAAACCCTTCTTACTGAATACATATTCTGAGTTCTGAAAGTTATGTATATTCCCACCCACTAAACAAAAATAAATGTGGGATTTCCCCACTTCTAAGTCAAATCAACTGCAAGCGAAGAATTCATTTCAAATATTTTCCTGGCCCATTAAAGTTTCTGCACAAAAATCAACCCTGATAAAAGAACGATTTTTGTCAGATTTGAACTGAAGTCATGATAACACATGTGGAGCATGGATCATTTCCAGTCCACATATTCTCTTGAGGTCTCTTTGGAATGAATGTCAGTGTGAGATGGAGCCATCCTAAACATAACGGCTATGAGTTAGCTCCTTTTTTATAAATAATTAGACCAAGTTAATATCTTTCCTAAGTTCTACTATGTGGTACCTTTGAAGATCAGATGCCTCCATGTTAGTCATACCTGCTCACTTTTATTGGCTGATAGCTTTAGGACACCATTTTGGGATATGCTTCAAAGGCAAGAAATCCAGACATGTTTGTATCTTTTTCTCTAGTTCTATGCCTTGTGGAAACAGAATGGAGTAGGAAAGATTAGAGAGATTGGGCAGTTGGATTTAAACACGGATAGTTTTTCTACTAGTGAATTCTACTATATTGAATTCAAGTTACATCTGTTGAGCATCCATTATGTACCATGTATTATCTTAAATGCCATGGGGGAAACATGGGAGTTATCACTAAAGGCAGTAATAATCTAGTGATGGAGACGTACACAAATAAGTCCTCTGCCAGTCAGAGTGTGATCCATGCTGGGTAGAGGGACACACAGAGTTTGTTGTGGATGGGAGAAGCAGTTCAGGTAACAATTTTAATTACAACTGAAAGATCAAGAAAGCTTTCCTGAAGGAAGGGACACTTGCATTGTATCTTGAAGGATGGGAAAATTTTAACAGGCAGAGATGTGAGAAACAGGCTTCTTGAAAGATGAAAAAGTAGGGGCTAATGTTTAGAAACAGAAGAGTACATGTTAGATTGTATATGGCAAGGGATATAGTAAACCTGAAAAATTGAATTCAGGGAGGTATAGAGAGGGTATGGTTATAAAAACAGAGTGGTGTCTGGATTTTGTTCTGTGGACAATGGGAAGTCATTGAAGATGGGTGGAAGGGAATAATGTTTTTTGTTTTGATTTTCCACAAGTCTTTTATAGAATAAGATTAAGAAAAAATAAAGAAGTTTTAGGAAGATTATTCATACAGCAATGCATCTTCTATTTCAGTGGTGGAGACCTGGAAGCAGATCAACCAGGTAGGATGCCATTTCAGTTATCTAAGTGAGAACCTCAAGGTGATGGCAATGAGAATTCAAAGGAGGAAACCAATGTTAAATACACTATGAAGATGGAATTAAGATCACTTAGACACCAAGTGAGTGTGACGAGTGAGAGAGAGGGAGAGACCCAGATGTTTCTGAGTAGAAAGTTTCTAAAGAGAATTCTAAGATGGGGAACTTAGGAGAATTGCACACATAGGGGCTATAATTGTCAAAATTTGCCACCTCCAGGCTGGTATTTGGGATTCGAATGGGAAGGGAAGATTGTCACTTGAGGCAATGGCATAATACAAAACTGAGGGAGTGAGCAAAACCAACAATTATGCAGGAAGTCAGAGTACACAACAGAAGTACAGAGTGTCCAAAGTGCCAGATGAAGGTGCCAAATCCAGAGTATAAAATCAGAAATCTGGATCCTAGGAGAGAGCAAGTGTATATGAGCCAAGAGCAAAAGGGGAGAAGTTCTAGGGAAAATGCTGTAATTGAGTCTCAGCTGGTTAGAGGAAATATGTAGGCCCAGCCTAAAGGACCAAAAAGGAAAAGCATATTTGTACCTTATGAGAGAGTTTGAGGTGATGATATAAATAAACTGCTGGAAATTGGATTTGGATCCAGGTAAGATGGAGGCTAAAAATGGAGAGAGTTTGGATTCATCTTCACAGAGATGGAGTCAACATCGTGGGGAAGAGGATACCACCAAAGAGAAAATACAGAAATGATATATGGTGAACTTTGGTGGAATGGGTTCCAGTAGGAGTTGAGTAGAGGAGGAGATACAAGGCCAGTGGGTATGAATCTTCCAGTCAAAAAATACCCAACTTTGCCAAAAATGTAAATTTATTTACTTTTCCATAACTAAACTTAAATATCTCAAACTTCCATTTTTTCCCCAAAAGGTAGAAACTTTTCTCTGGTGAATAAATTCTAGAGTTTTTCAGTCATTTCAGGGTTAAAGTTCAGTTAATTCAGGATTTCTCCCTGCACGTGCCTTACCCTTGGGAGTCATCTTAGTCCTTGAAGGCACACATGGTGCCACAGCGTTAGTGAGGATGGAGCATCTAGTCCTGAGTTGTCAGAGTGGGCTAAGCTGTAACTCTTTCTATTTGATTCTCATGTGCCCCAAGTGGAGTTCACTCATCCATTCATTCATCCATTCACGCCATTCTCTGAGGTGTAATACCCAAAGCAGCCATTTGTATTCCCACCGTGTTTGAACAAGGAACTCGTTTAGTTTGTAGCCATCCAGGTATCAGACGAGAAGTAGATATGAATCTTTTCTACTCAAGGATTGTTCCATTCTTCTCTAAGTTACCCTATTCAATAACCAACTATTATAATAATCACTAATGTAAAATACTAACTGGAATCAAAAAAGATAAAGAAGGCAAATAAATTTTGAAAGATTTCACTGACCATGCTCTTTAATTGAATGTTATTTAAAATCCAGATATAGTCACAGAAGCTTTAATTCTGAGCATTGGATTATGCTGGACTCTATTAACCCCCAATCAAATTCATGCATAGAAAGTGAATTTGGTCAGTCAGTTGATGAAAGCCATGAGTTTCATGACGTCCTAGCTTTAGACTCTGCTGTGTGTGCCTGGAGCCCTTCTGCAGGGATTTCCTCAAGGCTTCCGCGGCAGCAGGAGTGTTGGGGATTGCCCAGCTGCATGGGTCAAGGAAAGCGGGATTTTAACCGTTCCTTAAATAAACTTTCAGGCAATCATCCTGTTTTCAACCTGACCCCTTATCCCCATTTTCAGAGGTAACTGGTGTTTCCAATTTCTGATTCTTTCTAGAATTCTGTGATGAACATTAGTTCTCATTGTAGGAATTTATGCTTCAGAGTTGCTGCTCTGCTAATAACTGCACTTCAACTATCTGCTTTCCGACTTTCAAAATTGTGTTAACATTTCTTGTCTGTTTTCTTCTCCTCTCCTCTTATCATTGTCCTTATTTAAAAAGTTTGTATATATTTTAATACTTTCTTCTTTACTTCCTTTAACTTTATAATATTGGAGTTTCAAGATGGGGCATAGAAAAATGAATATATCTTATCTATCTTATTCAACTGAATTTCCTTCCATAGCATTCTAAGTCCCTAAGAACCTGTGAAGCAGAGTTAGGTATGATCCAAAACAATTAAAGCAGTTTAATGCTGTATACAGTGAGCAAAGTCTATGGCTAGACTCTGGGATTAATAAAGGTAAATAATAATTATAACTATCATTTATGGAGTGCTTACTCTATGCCAGACTCTATTTTAATCTCTTTTTAGATATTAAACAATTTAATCCTCACATCTATATGAAGTATGTTCTATTTTAAAGATGAGAAATTGAGACAGAGAGGTTTAGTAAATTAGAGGTCTCACAGTCTCTAAATTGTAGCACGGCAATTCAAACCCAAGTTGCTTGACACCTTAAATAGAAACATGTTAATTCTACTTTGGCGATAGGGATTTGGGGGTTAGGATTTGGACTGAGTAGAAGCCAGATTGTTGTCGTTTCCTTCTCCATTTAAATTCTACATCTACTTTTAAGTTGTTAGTATGCAAGACCACTAACATAGTCCATCAAACCTAGGCTACCAGATTGTACAACTCCAGGAAGGCCATTCAGAATAGTCCAGGCTTCTCTCCCTCAATCATGATTTAGGAGAAAGAGGCCTGCCCTACCAGTGACTGTCTTGTGTGACATGGAGCAAATCACTACACCATTCAGGGACCTGGTGTTCTTATCTGCAAATTGAAGAAATTATACTAACAGATAATAATAACAGCCAAGGTTTATTTAGCTGTGTTGTATGCTAGGAACTTCATATATACATATACATATTTTTTCATTTAATACGTTTTTAGTTTCGAGATGACGTTAAGTAAATGAATATGAATTTGTTCCATCATTCTCCCTTTCAGGACACTGAAATAGATTCCAATTACCTAAGTGTCAAGTCCAAATTGTTCTTTGTACTTTTAGGGACCCATGTATTGTCCATATTTGCATTCTAACAGTCATTCAAAGACTAATTCAGTTCTCTCAGTTTCATGAAGTCTCTGTTTATTCATTCAGCCCACACTGATCTCCTTTCTGAACTACAGCATATATACAAGCAGCAATGTATTAGTGATTAAATACAGGTTTACATTCACCTTCTTTTGTATGTTTGCTTTATAAGCTCATGGTGGGTACATACAATATCTTGCTCTTACTTTTAAAAAGTCTCCCATGGAAACTCATAAATGCTTGGCACAAGTTGAAATATTATGTTTTTAATGTTGGTTCACAAATTAGAAAAGACAAAAATGCGAATTTTATATCCAGGATTGGGACTACAAAGCTTCTTTCTATGTTCCTTGAAAGAGAGAAAATTCCGTATATTTTGGATCAAGATTTATTTTTAATTTAAAGTTGGCTTTCTATTTTCTCATTTCATATTTAATATGCATGGATTCCACTGTAACATCTGAGAGTTCAGCAGATTCGCCAGATTTTCATCCTCTTTGCTTCTCAGTTCAGTGGTTGGCAGAGAATGTGACATATGAAATAGTAATAAAATTAGAAAGTAAAACAAACTCACTTCCATGAGAAAAGGAACAAATCCCTAAAGGGAATCTTGCCTTCCTTTTAACACTCCCCCTTTCTTTGACAGAATGATAGTGACTAAAAACAAGTCAAGAGAAGAACCTGCCAAAATAAGAACATTTCTTACAGTTTTTAGCCTTAGCTTTTCTGTAAACCTGCGTGTCATGTCAGCAGATACTTATTGGGCATATACGATGTTGTTAGTTTGATCCACAAACTTAGTGGCTCCGATGAAGTGGATTTCCAACACAGGATTATCAATTTCCTTGTTGCAATTTATATCTTTATTTCATTTTCTTCACTGTATTCTCTTATGATATTATATCTATGTATTGATGCCTTAGTAATATTAAAAATCCTCTAAGTATCACATGATTTTTTAAAAAAAACAAAGTTGGTATAATGCTAGGCTCATGGGGCTCAATTAAAACATTATTAGTCTAGCGGAGTAATTATGAGAAACAAAGTGGTTGCATGGGAAAACATCAGGACGCTTTTTATTCTTTCCAAAGTTTACAGCAGATAAAAAAAGAAATCTCATTGAAGATTGTATTTCCATAATTACATCAGGAAAGAAAAAGTCGCCACGGGCTGGGATTTGGAGGAGCGATTCCCGAAGAACTCTTCAACTGAGCTTCTCTTGACTGTGCTCTCCAGTATGCGATTACAGGATACTCAAGTGCAGCACAAGCTGCTTAGTACGCTTTGAAAGCAAATCCTACGCAGAAAAAAACCTTTTGTTTGTAGCATTTCGAAGGTAAGTATCTGTTCTACTTATTTAGATCAGGAGTTGGCAAACGACGACAGGTGGGCCAAATCTGACCACTGCCTGTTTTTGTTAATTTTTTTTAAATTTCACACAGCCACAGTTATTTGTTTACATTTTGTCTGTGGCTACTTCTGCGATAAAACAAGGGTTGAGTAGACCACAGAGCTGAAAATATTTACTATTTGACTCTTTACAGAAAAAGCTTGTCAACCCTGACTTAGATGATCTTAACAGACTCCTCTCTCAAATGCTGATATGTGCTCTGCACACAGTAGTTGATTAATAAAAACCACTGATTAATTAATTCACTTATTCATCTTGTGTTGAATCTGTCTCATTTGGACTACATAGCAGCTTCAAAAATAAGAAACAGAAGATTGAATCTGGTGCCAAAATCCTCTTTCACATTTTCCAAATTCCAGATGATGAGAAACTACGGGGTTGGTATTATAGAAACCAAAGCATGAATTAAAAAATAACAATTCCTAGACTGGCCATGAGGAATATTATTCTGAAGGTAAACCTTATTCTCTTACAGTAACGAAACAAACATTATTTGATTGATACCAAGTCCTACCAAGTCCTATTGTACTTATTTACCTAAAGTTAATGGCTATTTTAATAAATAAAGATGTTTGCATAACTGTAATTTATCAAATCCTATAGCAATTAGAAGTCTTACAAATGTATTCATAAGTTCTAACACAAAAAAGAGTGTGGGAAAACACTTTGCCCTGGGCAGTGCAATGTTGAGAAAAAAGTGGCTTCTTCTGTGAATCAGGCTTCTTCCTTTTATTGGTTCCCTTTTGCTTTGGAAGTGAGTTTGATGATCAAATAGAGTAGTTATTTTAGCTTAGATTTTCAAATACATCCCTCACTTCATTACTTTGCTGTTATTTTTTGATCCTTGTTCTCAGGACTCTGCTTCACATTTGTCTTTTTATTGTACACTGCTTTAATTTTATTTGAGAAATTAGTTTTTGAGAAGTATACATATATGAGAAACTAAAAATATATAATTGGGTTGTCATATCCAGCATATGTATGAATCTATATAAAGACAATAAAATTGAACCACACCACTTGTCTATTAGTAGCCGTGCTGTGGCAGCAGCTCATGTAGAAGAATTAGAAGGACCTATAGCTAGAATATACAACTATGCACTGGGGCTTTGGGGAAGGAAAAAAAAGAGAGCGAGAGGAAGATTGTCAACAGATGCTAGCTCAGGGTGAATCTTTCCCAGCAAAAAAAATAATAATAATAATTCAGATCCTTTAAAAGAAATTTTAAAAAAAGACAAGTAAATCAGTTGATCAACTTGAGGTCCATTGCTAAAAGCCCAAAGTAGGTATCCCTGATTAGCTGTGAGATAGGGGGAAATCATGTGGCTATTCCAGTCATGGTAGAGAAGATATTTAGCTTCATCCTGTAATTAGCATTTTTAGAAGGACCATAATTATATATTACATTACTTCTCCAGGCCATTGCACATAAGGGGGTCTCTTCGTGAATTTAGAAACAACTGTAATAACATGAATTTTAATGATTGACAGTCATGGGCTAAAATGTAATCATGAACTGGTGGCTTTTTTTGTCTGAAAAACCTTACTGACTTTCAAATATATTACTTGGAGTAAGTACTCCTTATAGGCTAAGTAAGTGAAAATATAAACAACATGTTTTCTAAGAAAATAAACAGAAACAAAAACAAAACCAAAAGAGAGAAACACCAAAACTTTTTATTGGATGATAAGTCTTCCCAATTATTTAACTTTTATAGTTGTTTTTATAGCTTTATGAATTCATATCTATAAGCATGAATTAAAGAAAAATTCATTTCTTTTTACCCCATCTTCAGGTAGTATGGAGCAGTAACTTGAAGATTATGTTACAAAGAAAAGAAACTAAGTTGACACACAAACATGTAAGGTACTATAATCAGGCTTTCCAAATATAATTTGCTTTGTATTTTAAAATGTACTCCTTAAATGTAGAGCAACAAAAGCTGAATACACATGATCCATAATCCACAGTTCCAGCTATCAATCCAGAAACACTGGTTAGTAGTGACATATATGCACCCCCCAAATAAAGGCCGTAAAATCTACTTTAATTCTAACTCAAATTATCAATGGTGTTAACGCAAAGGCTGAGCTGCATGGCTTTAAGGCAAGGCTGAGTCTGCGATCAGAAAGACCAGTTCATTTTGTCCTGTCATGGAAGTTTGATTCATAAAGTAGTTCATAATGTTTATTGAATGCCTAATGGAGGCCATAAAACTCCCGTCATAGTTCTTGGGTGAAACCTTCTTCTCTTTGACTGTTTTACTTCCTCTCCCAGATTGGAGAGATATCCTCAATTGTTTTCAGAACTTAATTTGAGAACCACAGGCAAGTATTTTTCTAAGTATTTTCCCTTTCTGACAGGCTTAAAGTGCCAAAATGCTGTGTGAGAGGGGCTTTAAGTTTTACCTCTATACAACACCAAAAATTAATGTGGAGGAAATTTATAGGAAAAAAATTTTCTCCAGCAATTAGGTTATATTTGTGGAGGAGGCAACTTTAAAATACATCAAAAAGGCTTGAACAACTCTGGCTACTACTTTAAGCTGGTATTTATTTCACAAGGATGAAAGGATATATTTTATAAGGATGAAAACAAAATAAGAACCCCAATGGGGAGAATGCTCTCGCTTCATTGAGCATCTTTCAGTTTGATCCTCGTACTGCTGTGACCATGCATATAGGTTGGGTATTACTCTCTCTGATTTGAGCTGGTATTTTTCATGGGCGAGAATTATAAAATCAGGTAGCTATGAGAACGCCTCTGTAAACTTTGTAGTAAGGCCATTTATATATCCACTTAACTCAACATGTTTTTATATGAATGTAGTTGCCAACTTTTATAATTTGGTCGACTTTTACATAAGCAGTTTGAGAAATATTATTAACAAATAAGAAAGGAGAAATCAATCATAGTATGCAAAATATACTTCATAAATATCTGAGTATCTTTATTTTAAAATGAAAAGACTATGAGAACCTAATGTAACTATGAAAGATTCATGATTTTTAAATGAAAAAGAGTGATTCCATTAAAACACAATAATAACAATAACAACACTCCAACATATATGCCGATTTCATAGAGGGATATTTATTGAGTGCTGGGAGAAGGAAGTATTACACTTGCGTCCTGCCCTTAAAGAAACTAAAAATATTATTATTGTTTGCAATGGAAAATTTAACGGAAACAAACCTTAAAAATTTCCAGCTTCAAGATTTAGAGGGGATTTCTATACCATTATAACTAAACTAATTCAGGGAACAGCAAGAGAAAGTTACAGAAGAAAATCATTTGTCTTAAAAAGACATTCTCTCCATCTTTAGACAGTGATGGTTAGATTTTCCGGGGCAAAGCCTGTATATTATAACTGTAAGCTATAATGTTCTTCCATTTCCCTTTATACCTATTACCAATACTACTACTAAATATAAATAATAATATAAAGCATTTGTATGCATGTGTATTTACTGCAGACGTTATATAAAATAAAGTTATTAAAAGAACTAGCCTTACCTTCAAGTGTCTTAAGGCACAGCCTTTTGTTATCTGAGCTCTGGTCCTCATATTTCAGCAAATCATGTTGTTCACCTCCACGTGATTAAAAATAATGAGCAGCAACAGATATTGAACTTTATATAACATTTATTAATATAAACCAGGATCATGAATGAAAGCAATAACTACAGCAGTGTCACTAATGAGGAAATATTTTTAAGTGTTATGGATTTAATAGCACACAGACCTTGGCTGACACAATTTAAAATGACAGATAAAATTTAAAGACTAATATTTTACCTTTACGATCAATAAATTATCAGTAGTCATGTCATATAGTCTAGTCATTAATATAATTTTAAAAATTTGGTACTAACACAACCCAGTTAACTCTTTATACCTAAAACTATTTTTTAATTTGAAATAGTTACCCTATATTCACAGTATATGTGAATGTATGGTTATGTTTTTGTTTCAAAAAAAGTTTATCAGTATGTATATATCAATTTATTTTATTGTAACTCATTATGTACGAATATATATGAGTACAGATATATACTCCTATATATTATCCCTACAGAGAGATGATAATAACCTCTCAAATTATTATTATACAAAGGACTTGATATAAATCATCACATATATTCTTACCCCAAACCCTTTGAGGCAGGTTCTATTAGTGTTGTTATTGCTGCTGTTGTTATTATTACTATTATTATTTTGCAAAAAATAAAACTGAAACTTGGAGATGTAAAGTAACTTGCTAAAGATTCCATCACCAGTAATCAATTAGGTTGCAGGCCTATATTCCTCACCATCAGGTACTCTGCCTTCCCTCTGTCTTTAACTATCTATACTACCCCTTCACCAAAATCATACCTATAATCTCCATGACCGGGCTCTGGGAATTTGCAAATGTACTAAGTATGAGAAAAAGAAAAAAAAAAAAATCTTATTTAAAGTTCCCAATATTATTCATTCCCTGAAGGTAGAGGGCAGATGTGCTTCACTTAGGGAAAATCCCAGAATAAGACCTGTAGTTATCAATGTAAAGCATGTTTGAGAAAAAAACTATAAAATCACCATTAATGTGAATGCAAATGTAAATACTGTGCTTTGAAAAAGTAAATTGCTCCAAGTATGATTGAGCTAGAACTCTTTCTGTAAGCTAGAATACCCTTTACTTAGGGTGTTGGAGTGGGGGAAAGTACAGAGGTTTGAAGAAATGTTTTTTCCCCAGTTGCAAAATGTTGCTTGTTCCTCCATGGCTTGTGTGTGTGTAAAGGAACAAGTTCCCATATCAATACCAATAGAAGAAAGAACTCTATGGGAGAAAGAAGCCTATCAAGAGTGAAAGCATGAGTGCCAATACCTCATGTTTCACAGATGAAAAAACATCAATTGCATAAATGGCTTGTATACATTAAATAATCCTTGCCCAGACCTATAGTTGTTTAGAAGGCACACTATCAACTTTCTGAGCATACAGGAATGCTGCATATATGACTAGACGTTGCAATTTTACGATGTTCTTGTGATTTTGAAAGTGCTTCAAAACACACTTATTGAACTCAGCTTCTTGAGTTGGTATTAGAAACAGGACATCTAGCAGCTCTCCTCACGTCTATATTCTTTGGTGCATTGAGGGGAACGGACCTAATAATCTCTCAGTTTCTTTCAGTCCTAATGTTCTACAATTCTAGCTAATTCGTTCCCTGCCAATGAAGTTGTGACTATCCACGTGCCAGCCCCCATCATTCTGCCCTCAAGCCCCATTCAAACTCTGTCTTTCTCTAATGCCTACCACTGCTTCCTAATTAACTTCATTTTTCTTTGATTTTTTATAAATTGTTGTTTCTACTAGGATTTTACCATGGCTGTCTTACTGCTTACATTGATTTACATATTTACTAGTACATCTTATTGATTATATTAAAGTAATTGGATTCTAGTTGAGCTGCCTGGGGGTTAGAGACATACGTGCATCTAATGTAGCAAAGAGCGAGGAATTCTCATAAGCTTTGCACAGTAGACAGACACCAATACTGAGATGTACAAGCAAGAAAAGATGCATTTTCCAGAATCAAATAAGGTGTCAGTATGCAAAACAGAAAAATAGAATCAACAGAATGAGATTAAAAGCAGAACTCATCAACAGACATAATGAAAGCAGAAACTGACTAAAACGCTGAATGGGAAATTGTCCTGTCTTTAGAACTTTTGTCAGCTCTGCCTATTAGAAAAGAAAAGCTTGGAACAATGTATGTACATACTAATATAACAAAATATACGTACATATACACGTAATCTATTCTGATTTTAAAAAGCAGATACATACTAATTTTTAAAAACATTATAAAATTTATGCAAAGAAGGCCTTTGGAAGATGTTTATAGAACTATTAATTAATAGGTTTATAAAAAATTTCCGAGTAATGGCTTCTTTAGAGGCAAACATAGCCTCTAAACGATAAAAGAAAATAACAATGAAAGAAAACAAACCAAGCATCTAATATAACAGCATTATGGCCTATAAGTCCCCAATTATATCAATCAATTCAGAAAATCAAGCCAAGTAAAACTGATGTGATGATAGAAACAGCAAATACATTTTCAGGTAATGAATACTCTTTTACCGCCATAGAATGTCAGCTGAAGTTAGTTACAGCAGTTTTTCCAGATTTACCAAGATCTTATACGAGGTTAGCGTGACTTTACCTTTTCAACATATTGCTCCTAGTTTTTAGGACTTTGTCCACCCAGGATATTTTTGTCCATCATTGGAGCTGTGTTAATTTGTATAGCCTTTTATCCATCTGAGTGGTGTACCAGTGGCCTGCACTTGAAACTCTATTTCCGTAGCTTCTAATTAATACTCAAGAAGAAGTTTAGAAATGGAGAACATCTTGTTTAACCCAGTCAAGTCATATTTAGGAAACCACTGGAGATTGGCACCTCCTTCGGATGCTACATGAAGAATGCCATTCAAATACAAAAAGTGTGTTCTGAAATCTTATTTGGAAAACTTCGACTTTAAAATAATCTTTTGTTGCATTTAAGGATAACCTATCCACCAGTGTACTGGATTGTTTCCAAAAGGACTTCTTCCATATTGGATTTTGTTCCTGGATCTTCTAACTCTCCTTCCCTAGTGGCTATTTCTGTCTTCTCTCCTCCCCTCTCTCTTCTCCCCTCCCCTCTCTTCTCTGCTTTCTCTTTCAGTCCCCTCCTCTCCTCTTCCCTCCCTTCCCCTCTCCTCTCTGTTTTCCTTTTTCCTTCCCTCCTCCCTCCCTTCCTTCCTTTTTTTCTTTCTTCCTTTCTTTTGTAAGTACATAGACATACTGAAAATCTCTCCATACTAAATATTCACACAAACCCCTTAAATTCAGAGTTTTGGCAGGCTATGGTTGTACTTCCCGTCTGTCCTCCTCTGCCAATATTTATAAAAGATTTTCCCAGATATACTTTATTTGCTTTCTACCTCCCATTACTTCATTTTTTTTTCAGTGTCATGGCACACATAGAAAATGATAAATGGCTACAGCTGTCAATGGCTCTGGGGACTGTCTCAGAGGATCCAGCTGTCCCAGGCTCCTCCTGGCTATTCCAAAGGGATGAGAGGATCAAAGCCATGGTGGATCTGTCACCCCGCCAGCGCTCACCAGCTGAGGTACAGTTGAGGGAAGCTCTGCTCTATTCAACTCATACCAACATGCGTTCTGCTTACAATGAAAACTTTACATGTTTCCATCAAAGATCACGTAATATTTTTTGGCTATTCGACATAATACATGCTTTTGTTGACCTTATTTTATGTAAAGTAAGAGTTTTCTGTTGGCCTCCTAAAAAAATCTTGTATCCCCTTTTTCCGCTAATCTTATTCCTTACTTCCGTTTCTGCTTGTATTGGACACATTTTGTGCACCACCTTACATCCTCTTGGCTCACTTTTACTTCAGCAATTTCTGCAGTGACCAACAGCAACCTCATGCCATGTGATCTAGAGGTCTTATGGTGCTAGAGGCCCTTATGGTAGAAAAAAATTCCTCATGACTCTTTGGTACACCCCAGTAGAGAGTTCTGGTACAGATTGCTATGTTCTGAAGCAGGGCATGCTCTCTGCTGCAGAGAACTACTCATGTGTTGAAAAGTAGTTGTTGTCAGGCCACTGGGGTCAGTCAAGACTGAATGGTTCACCATGAGAAACTAAGGGACTATGAGATCAGAGACACCATCAAGAGCTGGCTGTTATCAGATCCACCAATTCATAAGTTTGGGCTACTGTAGTAGCCATCTATCATATGATGGTGATTCATTTGGAAATGATCTTGAGCAGGCCTGGGGGACACATGTGAGTTTTGGGAGCATGTGGCCCAGATTCCTATGGCAGCCACGACAGTTGCACTGATACTTTCACTAATGCCTCTCTCTCAGTTTACACCTGTGGCTTCATGGGGGGGGGGGGGGTCCCTGTAACCAATTAACAGAGAAGGAAAGACATAGGCCCAATTCACAGATGGGGCATGGCTGACATCTTGGCCCTGTTACCACTTTATAACTTGACTCAGAGGTGACCATGAAGGACAGTAGTAAGGAGAAATCCTTTCAGTGGGCAGAACTGTAAGCTGTGAAGTTGGTCATCCATTCACCTTGTGTGGAGGTAGATGTGAGTCAAGGTACAGGTATACAAAGTCTCCTGCACAGGGGTGAGTGGCTTAGCTGGGACAGGGGGGAGCAATTTTGTAAGACTGGAAACAAGGAAGTTTGGGAAAAAAGCATATGGATGGACATTTGAGAATTGGCCCAAAGTGTGGCAATTTGTGTGTTTTGTGTTAATGTCTATCAGACTATCCTCCACAGAGGACCATTAAAAAAGCAGGCAGACAGGTAGACTTGCCCTGTGAATATCAGCCTGCCTCTCTCCTCTGAGACCCGGTGTTTGTGCAATATGCCCATGAGCAGTGTGGCCATGCATGCTGGTTATCGATCTACCACCTCTCAGCTCCAAATTCACCCTTCTTGCCTACTTTGTGAAAATTGAAATGGGCACTTTGAATATTTTCCTTTGCCAGATGGCACAATGTTAGTAGAGCTTTGTTAGTAGAGAGGGTGGGAAAGACCTTGAGGGAGGAAACAGTGTTCCTTCTTGGTTCCAGTATGCTTGCTTGCCAGGCTCCTGTAGTTTGCTGTCTTCTCCAGCTCTGGCCCCTGCAGTGCACGGCTGCCAGCAGCACCCAGCAGCCAACATCTTCCCCTGCCTCTGGTGGTTTCTGTAGCCCAGGGCCTGTGGGCTATAATTCTCCATGAACAACTTTCACAAACACCCTAGAGAGTAGATTTCCAGCAAGTTCCAGAGGGCAGATATCCAGAAAGTTCTGCTAGCATGCCACCACAGTGACTTTACTGCCATCCAGTAAGCCACAGCTGTGTCCTATCCAACAAGTCTTGATCACAGCCCTGGGGTTGGGGGGCTTCTTCTTTGGGTGCTCTATCTCAGTCCTAGGGTAGTGGCTACTCCCTATATCTGCTATTTCTGTACTCTTTAGAGTTCTCTTTATTTCTTACTAGCTAATCTCTTGTTAATCAACTATTAACTTGTAATTAATAATTCTTTTTTCAGCTTTATTGGGGTATAATTGACAAAAATTACATACATTTAAGGTATTCAACTTGGTGTTTTGAGATATGTATACACTGTGAAATGATCACCACAATCAAGCTATAGTTAATAATTCTTGAATAAAACTTTTCCTGTTCGAATTATGGTGTGATTTATCTTCCCTGACTGGACCCAGACTAATAAACCATGGTAGCAGGGAAGAGAGCTATGCACAGGCCCAACTGAATGGGCTTCCTCTCACTAAGCTTGATCTTGCTACTGGCATTGCTAAATGCCTTTCTTTCAGCAGCAGCAGGTACCAATGCTGAGATCTTGTTCTGGCTCCATCCCTTGAGGATTCCAGCCAGCCACCTGGTGGCAATTTGATTGCCGTCAGCCCCCAAGGAGTACACCTAAGTTCCTGCTCAGTGACAACTATAAATGAGCAACTGCAACAATCACAATGCAACAAGAATTAAGCAACTGTGAGCTCCATCTTCTCATGGATGAAGTCATCGCATCAGACAAGCAAGCAAGCCAAATCCGCTTAAGTGCTGACTGAGGATAAGGGAAATCTTGAGTGGGTGGTAGAAGAAAGAGATGATGAATATTAATGATGACATTAGCTGGGACTCTAGCTTGTTTTGCTTACTCTTGTATATTAAGTATTTTTTTTAGAGATTTCAGACAGCTACTAAATCAAACTTTGTGTGATAGATTATGTTTAATGTGGGGCATGAGCAGATCTGAGTGGTGTAAGCAATGGACATATTTGTGCCCCATCTCTTATCCTCTTGGCCTTCCTTTTTACTCCAGGTATTACTGTGGCACCCAGCTGCACACACTGGTAAAGTGAAAGCATCTCCTGTCATATATCTGTCTATTTCTGTTCCACGGCTTCCTACCTACTACCCATGAGATATCTATGGGAAACTTTCAGTCATTCTGACACAGCATAATCCTGGAAGTGCAAGGGAGTCAACAAACCAAGGGGCATACCTTGACCACTGGGGACAGCAGCCTATGAATAAATGCTGCCCCTTTATGTCCCCTGGGGTGGACAATTTTGGGATGCATTATACATGGTTCCTCAGAGGTCCCCAGCAGGACTGAACCCCTGTTGCCCACAGTGGTGGGGAGCTCAACGAGACACCTCAGATTGATGCTTCTTCCTCATTCAACTCTTCCCAGGCTCCCACTCATAGTCTCTGGAAGAACTTATCAAAATAAACTGTCTGCACCAAAGTATTGTATCAGGCTCTGGTTTTGGGGGGAACTAGGCTAAAACAGCTCTCTCATCTTTTATTTTCAGCTTCCTAAATGTGCTCCTCTTCTGTTGGGTGTTCCTTAAGTGTTGATATTCCACAGGGTTAGAATCTTGGCTTACTTCTTCTCCATTTACTTTCCTGCTTCATCTCATATGTTCTCACAATTTAACCCTGATTTAATTGCTGAAAATTCTCAACCTGTTCCTCCTGTCTACTTCACTCTTCTGACCCATACAACCACATCCCACATTCTACTAGACATTTCTACTTAAATGTACTAATATAGGTTAAATGTAGCATCAAAAGGAAAACTGAACTCACGTTTGCCAGTCTTGGCTCCCAGCTGCTCCTCCTCTGGTGTTTCCTATTTGGTGAATGGCATCATCATGCTCTAAGTTGCACAAGTTAGAAAGCTGTAAATGAATCTTGATACTTCCCTTTCTACAATCCCTCCAGGCAAACAACAAGCAAGACATGTTGATATCTACCTTCTTAGTGTCCTCAATTTTCTCTCTCTACTTGCCATTGCTGCAGCCCCTGGTCTACTACCAATTCTCCTCATCTGTCAATTTCTGTACTAATCATTATGAAGGGAGGTCACAAGAATGAGTTGTCAGTGGATGCAAAGAGGAAGTATGAGATAACTAGTTGTCTGTTGGCTGCTTGCCTATGTCAGGAGACAATGCTGAACTAGCCTAGTATCTAGTACACACTAAACATTCAATAAACATCTGTTGAGGAAGTAAATACATGCTTGACTCTTGGAGCAGATGTTATAGACAATAAGAGTTTGCAATTTAAATGAGCAAGAAAAAAGAGGAAGAAAGGATCTTACTAGAATATTTTAGGTTAGTGTTTTATCATCTTCAAAACACTGTCCTGGAATTAATCTGAAAATATAAAAAAATTTCATATGTTAAGACTTTACCAGTAACATTTTATTCTAAATGTTGATGAATTGGATCTGGGGAGTCTTTCATCCTCATAAGAACATTGGAATGTAGTTGGCTAATGTTATGCTGGCATGTCATATGCCTCTCATAGACCCCAAATCTCCAGAGATTTCTGCAGTTGGTAGAAACAAACATAATGTTTGGTACACTTTTTTGGGGGGACTGGTCATAGATTAGAGGGAAGATACAGAATTGGAGAAGGAGCAAAGTGTGAACCATTAGTTCTGCAGCACAAACTGGAAATGTCTACTGTCATCATTCTCGATTTCTTCATCTGTTTATTTTTTTTTATCTTGTACATGTTTTTGTATATCTCCTTAAATACTTTTTGGAACAAGGTAGGAAAGGTATGGAACAAGATATACTTTTCCTCTTTATTTAAAAAAAAATGAAATTATGTTAGAGATTTATACATCATGTAGGAAACAATATGCAATTTATGGTCGTGAGTCTAACAGAAATAACAATTTTCTGTTAAGAAAAACTTTAGTTCACATGTCATTAATTAAGTTATTAAGGCTGAAATTATAGCTACACAGATGATGAATTATTCTCAAGTACCCTGGGTCTAGCTGAAATGATCTATTTTCCAAGTGCGAACATACTTATGCTTGCAACAGTTTATTATCTTACAGGTCAGTCTCTTTGGTTAGAAGTTGTAGCTGGCATCTTTATTGACATAAATAAAGACATTCTAAAATATTACTAGAGAACACTGATTTGGAGGGTGTTTTTAAAAAAAGAATGATCTGACTTCTAAATAATAATGCAGTACAATTATTACTAAAAGTATTGATGGTATTTTTTACCATCATAATTCAAAATGAAACTCCTTCCCGAAAATATTATATTATTTGTCTAAAACTTCCTGGATCAACTGCAATATAGTTATTGGGCCTATCATATTAAACTCTTTATTTTTGCTCTGGATTGAAGCCAAATAACAATAATTGCTTCTATGTACTGCCTAGAAGCAGGTGACTCTGCCATCTGGATATGTGTCCTCCACTTCACTGAGCAGGGCTCTGATAAAATGCTGTCTTCCTGGCCTCCAGGCAAAGAATAGTATGGAGAGTAAGCAGCCCTATAGATCCTGGTAATAACTTTCCTTTCCCTTTGGGATTTAGAGCCTGCTTGCATTTTGTGAAGATTTTAAAGAAAAGGCCCAGGATATGTGAGTTGAAATGTGGCTGTTGTCTCAGACATTCAAGCTCTGTTTGCCATTGAATGCTTCAGGATACTAGAGACTTTTTATTTTCTGGTTGTGATCCAGAGAGTTTTCATAGTTATAGCTTCATAAAAGATGGTTGGGAAGCCTGCTGAATCTACCAGTGTGGATCATGAATGGGAAAGCTGTGCTGCCCGTCTGCGGGCTCCTTTTTTGATCAAGTCTAATTCAGTAGTGCCAGCAAATAAACTAGAGTGAGAGACTTTCAAGTTGTCCTGAAGCAGGCTATCCATCTTTCCATGTTTGGCTTAATGGTCCATTTTCTAAAAATTCCAGCCCTTTATCTCCTCAGATCAAAAAAAACATTACAGTCTTGGTCTTGTCTCTCTCTGTGACTTATATGCTTTTCCTCTTATGTGTTATTTCCTAATCCAATTGGTCAGAATCACCCAAAATTCACTAGGAGAGCAGTCACTGGTTGCCTCGTAGCCATTACTTGACAAGGCTGTAATTAGTTGGACCATTTTACACCTGCTTTCCCAGCTGGGCACTGCACTTTGCTTTACAGTGATTTGTATCAGAACTGAAAGGGCACTGCTTGGAGAGTGAGCTCACAATTTCCAGTGACAGTGTTACATTGTGCAGATTCCACATTGTAGAGAACTCAGGGTGAGGAGAATTCATTCATTCCTTCACTCATTTTTTCTTGCAAGTGTATCTGTCTTCTACCATTTAATTTTTTTGATAGTTTTCAGTGGACAGCTTCTAACACAGAAACCAAAATTGGAACTCCCTCCCCCTTCAATGTTGGTAGCTTCTTATTTAATATTTCAGTTGCCTTCTGGAGAGTTGCACCAGTTAGGGCTAGTTTTCATAGTAATCACAATCAAAAGTTAACCTTTAACCCATGGAAATATGTCTTTCAAATAATTCAGAGAATATATTTGATAATGCCTCTTGCATAAGTTAATTCTCATGCTAAATTAAACTCTTTTAAATGAGACTACGTAGATGTATTTCACTTAATGTCTGATGTTTCTATTATTGCTCACAAAGTACTGGCCACGAAGGAACGTGGTCCAGGAAAATTTAACAAATCCTTTCCTAAAGACTGCTTGTTGTCAGTGTAAAGCACTTCACATTCTTTTCACTCTGAAATCTACTTTATTGTAAACATTCTGTTTCTTTCTGTATTCATGATAATGTTTATTGTAGGCTTATTTACTGAGATTATTTGATGGTAAATCGATATTTGCCTATGTGAGTGATCCAGAAGAATCTTAGAGATGCAAGTAAGATCCATTCTCTCAAATCAATGGTGCTGTGATTGTCAACCCAGTGAGTTGTCCTTTGAGCCAGTAATGAGTGAATATTTTAGATGACCATTATGTAGCAATTAGTTACTCCTCTTCAATTAATTCTTTTACCAAAAACATTAGTGGACCTCTGCAGAGTGTTAATCCAAGAGCCTTAATGGCCAACTTAATAATGTCAAAAAGCTCCTCTCAGTTTGTTTCTATTTAGAAGACAAAGGCACACATTTACCCTAGCTTGTTCTTTTAAAGAATTAAGATGCAAAAATCTGGCCCACAATTTTTAATATTTTTCCCATTTGGAACTCTGAAAAGAAGTCAAATCTCTCTCTCTTTTTCTCTCTCAGTCTCTCTCCATCTTTCTCTCTTTCACCAGAAAAGAAAAATACTTTCATCACTTTTACAACACTGCCTATTATTTCCTAATAAGCACCAAGCTCTCCTTTCTTCTCTAAAAAATGTCTTTCACCTCCATAATCCTCTCTTTCTATTCATAGCTGTCAGTCTAGTTTAGACTCTCAGCATATCTAGACTGACTTTCTGTAAAATTCTCATCCAGTTTGTCTCCCTCCATACAGATTATCCCACTCATGTTGCCAGACCCATTTCAACTTTTTACTCTCCGCCGAATACCCTGCAGTGATACTCCCTTATCCATTAGCTCCTTATCCGGACATTCAAAGATCTCTACGGTCTGTCCCTAAACTGCATTTTCCTTCTTATTTCTATTTGTCCCCTCTGAATATTCTCTACTTTAGCAATATTAACTTTACAGATTCTTCCAAATGCATTTTGATCATTCTCTTTCCTACACCCGGAATGCCCCTTTCTTCTTTACTAATTCAGTTCAACTCCTATCATCCTCCCACCTTCCACAATTTTTGGGGGGGAGTGTCCATATCAGGTCTTGATAATCTCATGTCTCTGAATAGCAACATTCAACCTGTAAAACTGGGTATACATGTTTACTCATGTGTTACCTTGTATTTTTTTCTTGTTTATTTAACTTTGATTATTTGCCTTTCCATCCCTGCATAATTTGCCCCATCAACTAAACTGAAAATCTTTAAAAGCAGGGGCCTCATCTTAATCTTTGTGTTCCTACAGCACCTGGGAAGTGTCAAGCTTGGAACAGAGGCTCAATAAATGTATGTGGAATACTGTTTTCCTTGAATCCTGGGAATCAGATGTTTACTGCAATTCCAGATAAAGAACCTCTGTTAGACTACTAAATAATCATAAGAGTATTCTTTTCTGTGAAGCACTTGGCTATATGAAAAGAATAAGTTCATTCATCCTAAGAGGATTTGGGAAGAAATGTCTCACATATCCTCTTCAGAAAATCTTCCACAAAAGTGCCTTATTAAAATGAATATTCTTCTAACACTTTTACAAAAATGTGAAATTCCGCATAAATTGGACTCTTTCTTGCCAGATTCAGGTTGCCATAGTTATGTATTTTTCAATGTACCTATGATCACATTTCCTCTGGCCACCTTTAATGCTATACCATGTAGGCAGCCTACTTTGGATTTACTTTGGAAGCAACTAGTTTTGATATATTTTTGGTTTTCAGTTTTGTCCAATTCCTTCTTTATCACACAAATGCTGAATAAGAGCAGCCGAATGAATGCCTAATTACTCACGTTATTTGCTTATAGAAAAATAGCATCAAAACAAATCTGGAAAGCTTGATCCATTTTATCTATAAGCATATTTCTCTGGTCCTAGAAGATGTTATGACCTGTGATGGTTTTTGTTTTTAGGTATAAGCTTGGCTGGAAAGATCCACATGAGTCCAACAGTGTTTTCCAGCTGCCCTCTAGATTATCCTTTGTTGTCTACCGGCACTTTCTATTTGTCAAGGCTGCTGCCATCTGTGAGAATTCTACTTTCCAGTCTTCATAAGACCTTTACCAGGAAAAAACAAAAAAAATCCTCTCTGTGCTATTTTTTCTATTCACATACAATACTGTCTAATAAACTTCTTATGATACTTGTAATTGTTGGTTCTTCAAAATTAGACTCTAAGTACCTAGAGAACTGGAATTGGGTCTTATTTTGTCATAGATTCATCTCAGGTCCCAGAGCTGAGAATAGGTATTAGATAAAAATTTGATTTATTAACTAATTATAATAGCTGACTTTTATTGTATATTTAATATGTTCCAGGCACAATTCTAACCCAATTAACCCTCAGAAAACTCAGTAAGTGATGTCCCTTTATTTACTGTCTTTTATTGATGAGAAAACTGAGGCACAGAGCGGTTAAGAGATTTACCAAAGTTATACAGCTAGCACGGTCTGGATGTCGGCTTGGTCCGCCAGTGGCAGCAGTTTCCATTGTACTAAAGCTGTGCTACATCTTCTGAAATTATCCTTTCTTAAAACATTCTTTTTTCTACTGCTCTGTTCTATTTCAGGTAGAGTATTCTGCTGTTTTCTATGCTTTGTAACTGTTAATTGAGCAAAATGTCTAATCTGAGAGTGGCATTGCATTAAATATAGCTTTCTAAGTATATTGTGGCATTCTGCTTTAGGGATTTGGTTTCACCATTTCATATGTGACTGGCAGGTGACGAGGAAACTAGTCAGACTTCACATATCCAATAACTTTGGATTGGTCTAATGCTTGACACCATATTTCTTGACCTTCTAATATATTAGGAAGGAATTGGAAAACTGAATTCGGTGGAGCACCGTGTTTTGGGGGAGATGAAAGTTCTAAGCCATTTATAGTGAATTGTGTGTATTTACATAATGTTGAGGCTGGAATGCTAAATTACATTTCCCAAAATCCCTTGCAGCTAGCATTCTTGATGTACTTTACATTCTATGAATCAGATGTAATTCTGTGAGTCTTGACTACAGAACTGAATTAGATTGGGAAAGAGGCAGGGTCAGAGATATCAATTTTGTTTGTGTAGATTATGGCAACAGTAATCACCAATTTCTCAATCTCATTGACAACTTTCTGATTCTACAGCTTCCTAATCAAGGCAAAATTTCCATGGCAGCCCAGTTTGTCTGTGTTCTTCTTAGAAGCTCAATCTAAAGTCTGTTTCTTTAGCCCCCCCTAACAGTTCTTTAGCTGTTTAATACACTATTACAAATCCCTTCTGCTTAAGCTTGGTGGAGTGAATTCTGTTTTCTGCAAGTGAATCTGACTGATGCAACTGCATCTGACTGATACACTCTCTATATTTGAGTTATTAAATATTAAGCCAGATTTTATAGCTGTATCTTAGGATAGAGAAGTAACAAATCTTTGCTTTAGAATAGAATGCTTTGGGCACTGGTTATTTATTCTTGTTGGTAATCCTTTCATTACTCTCATAAAAAAGAAAAATTCTAAAATAATGTGGATAACTTAGCATTCAGGTTTATTATTTTACTCAGTATATATTTATTGAGTGCCTACTCTGTGCCCACAACAATTCTTTGGTGAGAGGGATACTGCAGTGTGCCAAACAGATGAAGTCTCTACTCACATGTAACTTACAGTCTTCGCCATCAACTTACAGATTGAATGAACTTAAACATGCATGGTTGGGTTGCCAAATCAGTTAAAAGTATTTCAAAATCTTAAGAGACATTGATAATACCTCAGAATAGAGAGAGCTTAGTTTGGCATTGGCATTACTAATTTAAGGGGCAGTCTGCTTACTATTCCATAAAATGGTGATTTATGCTTATTTCTGATAATGAGAATGGCAAAAATAGCTCATTGGGGAGATGCTTATGAATCACTTATATGTGGAAAAAATAAATTTGAAAAAAATCGACCTGGCAATAGTGATGGGAATCATAGTCATTTTTAACTCCTAGTACTAGTAGTAATACAGAACACATGATGAGAAGCAATAAAAGCTTTCTTTAACAGTTTATATTAAAATGAAGCTCAGGTTATTATGCAACATATATACCACTTAAGTCGTCACAAGTGCAGGAAAGCCCTATAAAAATGGTCTATCAATTTCATCTACAATATGATCATATTCAAAAAGAGTATAAGGGAACTTTTCAAAATTGTGTTAAATTAATTCTAGTTTCAAAAGCAGTGATACCAAAATGGACTATGCATGCAATTTTGGGAGTTATATTAGGAAAGGGTGTGTAGATATTTTCAGCTATGAAATGCTTGGATTACTTATTATGCATTGGGATATTTTTCTACGGAAATTGTCAAGCTTTATATGATTTGTTTCAACAGATCAGTATATACATATCTAACCAAAATTAGAATATGTATTTTCTGTTTGTTTTGTAAAGCAGAAATAGGGAAGTATGACTCTACCCTTGGGGATGAGTGTTGAATGGGGGATGAATGTTAATAAGGTTAATCTCAAAGCAAAGATCTTCCTGGTAAAGGACAAGATACCTTGCAGTTGTCAATGAAGTTGTATACATGTGCCTATGTGCATCTGTACGTGTAGATTTCCTAGGATTGAGTGAGCGTAGTAAGAAACTACAGGATATTACAAAATTTTCAGCACAGTAGTAGGAAGGGACAAGATGGTGTCCGTGTACAGGACATGTGATGATGGCAATGCAGATCAATGGAGAGAGCTGAAATCTCAAAATAAAAGCATTTTTCTTGGACCCTTTATTACAAACAAAATTAAATACAATGGTTAAGAAATTAACGATGAAGGCATCTAACATATAAAATGGTTCTGAGATTTGGAAAGAATGGAATCCTATGATCAGTTCATGCCTACTCATCAGTCCCCCATTTTCTCTGAATTGATAGTGAGTTTTACAAAGATTTGCACGTACTCAACGGAACTGTAATGAGATTCTTAGCCTTGACACATGACCTGTATTTGTAGTGAATTCTGAATGTCTGAGAATTAGTCAGAACATTGAATCTAATTTCTTTAGAAACCAGGTGAATGTAGACTATTAGAAGCTGAAAATGAAGATAAAAGTTGAGCTGTGCGTTTTTAATCTTTAACAAATTTTTTGTGTATTCACTGAGGAAGGTTGTTGAAGGGATTCAATGATCTGTATTCAAAGATAAAGTACAGTATGTGGGAGCTGGTAGATATTTTATAAATCTTAGCAATTATAACTATTAATTATAAGAAGCATAAATATAATTCTCTCTGCCATCTGAGTTATTGTCTAAGGACATATGGGAAATGGTGAGCCACCCTAAATATAGCTTTCACCTTTCTACGCCAGATTCCATCACTGAGTTCTTGTCTTATTGTATTGAGTCTTATTTCTTATTTAGTAACTTAGTTACTTCAAACTGAGAGCCTATATTTATCTTTCCATCCCTTTTGATCTCTTTCACAGCAAAACTGGTGCGTTCAGCCCCAAGACAGGGTCCTGCTACCAGCTGTTGATGAATCCTTCCTGAATTTTCACAGGATGTCTACTTCCAAACTCCCCGGCTCCTGCCTGAGCATCTACATGTTAGCTTACTCTTGGCTTCTCGGATGACATCTTTTCATTGTCTGAAACTGGTATACCACTTATGTTCCTTATCTCAGTGGCATGTGTAGTCTGCAAGCTACAGTTATCCCAAGTCCTGAGCTCCCCTCTGACGTGTGATGATTTGAATCACAATGTGATGGGAGGAAATTTTAACAAACAAATGAAAAAAACAGAAACTATAGAAGAGATGCTTACTGTTTTTCTCTCTTCATATTGCAGAGAATGTTGGATAAAAACCTATTTGAAATGTTAATATAAGCCATAGAGAAAAAAATCCTTCCAATTATATTGTTAAGAATTCCATTCTATTCCAAGAACTAATTTAAAATTAACCATTTTTTTTTAACTCTTGTTTTCTTTAGGCCCTCTTGTCTTTCTTTCCTGTGAGTAATGCAATAATAAATTACTTCCCCTCATTTGAGACTTTTAGATTCTTTTTAAAGACCTTCATTTGGTTTGTTTCCTGAAGGCCTATTTCATATATTCACCTCATTTGGACTGCACTTTATTTTCCATTATGTCAACAGGAGTGATGTGCAAGTGATTCCACTGGTCCCCGTAATCCTAAGGAAATCTTTACAAACCAAGACAATCTAAAGAAGCTTTCCATTTCTGTGGTGACCCTAATCACCTTCATAAGACCAAATTTGCTTTAGAACTCAATGCCTAGGTGGAAATAAAGAGGTGTCATATCTAAATGTAGCTTTCTTACTTATACTAGCTATACAGTGAGTTTGAATAAATTATTTAACTTATGTGAGAGCCTGTTTTCCCATTTATATATAATATTATATCTTATAGCTCATTTGAAAATATATGCATGCACATGTAAAGTTTAGCCTTTTGCCTCATTGCACTTCTGAAAGCGAGATGGGTCCCGGGCAGCTGTACTGGAGCCAACCACGAAAATTTAGCCAGGGTTCTCGCTTCTGCCACATGTACTCAGACTGGCAAGGTCTGATCCAGAAACACTCCCTCTATATGTGCCATCAGTGTTTCCATCAGTAAGCAAAGGATATAGGCTTTAAAAGTTGAACTAAGTGATCTTTCAGGAGTAGATCATCAAAGACATCTTTCTGATGAAAGAAACACTGTTAGGTCTTTGTACATTAAAAAAAACCACTTCAATTATGAGTGTTTTAATGCGAACGGAATAGTTAACTGGTTATAAAAATCTCCTTTTTAAAATTTACTATTATCTTCTCAAGGGATTCATCTTCAAAATATGTGGCTTATTTTCCCTCAGTTATATAAAAGTATTCATGCTAAAAAAAATAAAGTTCAAATCACTTTGATTCCTTGTATGCTATATCATATAAAGCCAACGTATTACCATCCAACAAAGACCTAGGGCCTACCAACTAGCTAATATCCACCAAAAGACCAGCAGATTGCTAGATTATTCTTACTCTTCTGTCTTCCACTTACCAGTCTTCCAATTATCTTCAATAAATTTTTTATTATTCTGATCATAAAACTAATGCATACTCCTTGCAGGAAAATTTCAAACAGAATAAAGAAGAAAAATGTCTGTAAGCATAGTACCAAGCAGTAACCAATGTTAACAAAGACTTGAACTGATTTTTTAAGCTGCAAAATTCTATTTGAAGATTGTAAAATGATAGATTGTGCTTTGACTTTCTTTTATCCTAAGGCTTATTGGCTTTTCTCTTAACCTTACCTTCGAATGTTAATTGTTTCTAATGAGAATACCAAACGTTTGTAAAATAAACCGTTCAGTTGTAAGAGTTAATTTACTTTCAACCTGTTATCCCAATGAATAATGATAGACTTTAGCCATGACTTATATTCAGCATAACGAATGTAAATATAAGCTATAAGATTTCTCAAAGTTACAAAACTAAGAAATAACTTACATCCAACAGTTTTTTTCAATGTATTTTTACCCACAATTCAATTTATTGTTTGTCTTCTTACTTTTGTCCCTTTTTGTGTTTTTTAAACACATTAATTTAGAGTCTTAACCTCACTCTCTCCCTTTACAGAGGAAGAAATTAAGACTTAGTAAAGTTAAGTAACCTATAAATGGTTACAAATCAATGAGAAAAACAGAATCCAATTCTATTCACTCATCATTTACCACATCACAGTCTTTTGACCACATCATGCAGAGGAAAATGAAACACATTTTAATTCACTTGAATCTGAACTGGTTTAATGTTTTATTCCTTCAGCGGATTTGCAAGGAAGCTTCCTAATTCTTGGTGTAGGCCAAAACTCAAATAAGTTTGCAATCTTGAAGTACACATGAATTAGGTGGATGGATGTGAATGCAGGTAAAGATGGAGAGGATTCTCATCTGGAAGCCTGCAGAACTTTTGGGAAAAGGACTCCAAACAAGATTAAAGATTCATCAAGGGTGAGTCATAGGCAAATATATATATACACACTCACATATACATACATGTGTATACATACATACATATGTATACGTATATATATACATACACACATATATTTTGCCTGGGTTTTGTTAATACCTCCTACCTTTACCACTCCCCTCCTCCGTACACCCTTATCCCTACTCACCCACCCTTTCTCTCAGGCTAGGGATGATATGCTGTGTATATATCAGGATAGCCATACAGATTGTTAATAATTTATATTGGTTGACTTATACCTTCTGCTCTGGGCTCCCAAGTGCCATAACCTCCTGCCCAGCCCCTCTGCAGTGCTGCTCCATCATCCAGCAAATGAAGGGTTAATGCCAGGTGGAAGAGGAACTCCAAGACTGTCCCAGTGTTTGCATCCATTCTGATTGTCTGATGCCATACGACACCACTGTAGATACTTTTAATATCACCCTGTATACACCAATATCTGTTAGTCTTCAATCATTTCCACAAGAACTTCCAGGGGAAAAGAAGAGTTGGATGGAAGGAAAAGTCAGAAAGGAAAGAAAAAGGATGGAGGGGTGGAATGGTGTCTACCAGGTAGAGGTGTGTGCTCGTAGGAAAAAGCAGGGCTGCTTCAAGGACCTGATTACAGAATACAGCACACAGTTCGAGATGAGGGCCTTCTGCCAATCCCTGCACAGAAACCCTCACCACTTGGGCCATTGGTAGATTAAAAGTTAAGGGGATCATTCACGCACTTAAATAATGATAGGAGTCTACCGATCCTATTAACATCTTGATTTTCCCAGGAAAAGCTTACTAGTTTCCTTTCTCTTTCCCTCTCCATCTCCCTCTCTCTCTGTTATAAATTTTCTTCAGCAGAAGCTATCTTTGGGATAGAAGGGTTCTAGAGGCCACTCATTCAGTTCAAATGTCCATTAGATGGCTGACTCCCCTCCATAACATGCCTAATACCTTATCAACCAAATTTGAAAAGGGAAGAAAAGTAATACCATCTATTGCATGCTTACTATGAATTTAGACACTCTGCTATGTGCTTTTCATAAATTATATAGTCCGTGATGTGAACACTTGTGAACCCTGTGTTATTACATCCCAATTGATAGGTAAGGATACTGGGTCCCAGAGAGATTATGTGACTGATCAAGGCCACAACCAGTAAAGTATACCAGAACTTGAGCCCAAATGCTGCAAAGCCTATAATCTTTGCAGTTCACCAGGATTCTTCTATAACGTGTGAATATCTCTTTAGGAAGAGGGTCCCTACCTATGAAATAGGACATTCTAACTTTGGCCAGTCCTAAGTAAGATGAGGGAACAAGGGAGCATATTTCCTCATAGCTCTGTCAGGTATTCGGCACAGATCCACTTTCTTCAGGCACACAAGCTGCACCACAGATACTCTGTCATTCTGGACTTTGAGCGACACTGCCTCGAGCTGAACCACTGGATACTTTGCCAATCTGACGAGCCCACTAAGGAATGTCCTGAAGAAAGACTGATGGTGATAACTCTGCCCCAGGTAAAGTCAATGTACTTGAGAAATTGGAGTCCTGCCCAAACCCACACTCCATACACCCACACTCCTGATGCATATCCCAACCCATGTTTGCCTATTCATAGTCAAACAACTAACATTGCAATAGGCGCTACTTTATGTTGAGAAGATTCCCTCTCACTCCAGGTAAGGGTCACACTTTTTTCTTCCAGCTTTATTGAGATATAATTGACGTTTAACACTGTGTAAGTTTAAGGTGTACAACGTGTTGATTTGATACACTTACCTATTGCAAAATGATTACCACCAGAGTGTTAGCTAACACCTCCATCATGTCACATAATCACCACTTCTTTTTTGTGGTGAGAACATTTAAAATCTACTCTCTTAGCAACTTTTAAGCATATAATACAGTATTATTAACTATAATTACCATGCTGTACATTAGATCCCCAGAACTTATTCATCTTATAACTGAAAATTTGTACTCTGACCAACATCTCTCCATTTCTTCTACCTTCCAGCCCTGATAACCAAACTGAAATCTCTCTTCTTGTACCTTCCACCAGTTGGTCCTATTTTTATTCCAAAGGGTTTTACAGAGAAATCTTATCCTTCTACAGGGTAATTCTTCAGATAATTAAAGAGTACAGTCTCATGTCCACCAACTCCTCTCTTGTGGGTAAACACTGTCGATTTCTCCCATTATTTCAAGTATGACATGGTTTCCAGTGTCTTCTTCTTCCTATATTTGGCTTTGAATTTCCTTTAAATTCCTCTTAAAATGCAGTACCCAGAACTTGGCACCATACCACCAAAAATGGCCAGCTCAAAATAGAAACCGCCAGCTTCTATAGTCTATACATTTAAAGAAGGCTAAAATTACATGGGTTTTTTTTTTTTAATGTTTTTAGTAACACAATACCATTTCATCATATAGTGCAGGATGTAACTAGAAATCGCTGTGTTTTTCAAACACTAAGTCGTGTCTTGCTCTCTCCGCATGTACTTTTCCTTAATTAAACTTTTTATTTTGAGATAGTTGTGGATTCATATTCAGTTGTTAGAAATGATACAGAGAGATTTGAGGCTTTACATGCAATTGTAAAAAATAATACAGAGAGATCATGTGCACTCTTAACCCAGTCTCCTCCGATGGTAATAACTTATAATATCACAGCCAGGATATTGACATTAATACAGTGAAGATACAGAACATTTTTATCATCACCGGGATCCCTCATGCTGCCCTTTATAGGCTCATCTGCTTCTTTCCTGCCCTTGACCCCTTCTTAAACCCTGGCAACCAGTGAACTCTTCTCCATTTTGGTAATGTCATTTGAAGAACATTATACAAATGGAAACATATAGCATGCAATATTTTTGGATTAGCTTTTTATACTCAGCATAATTCCCTGGAGATTCATCTAGGTTGTTGCATGAATCAACAGATCATTCCTTTTTACTGCTGAGTAGTACTCCATGGGATGGATGTATCATAGTTTATTTAACCATTCACCCATTGAAGAACATCTGTGTTGTTTCCAGTTTGGGGCTATTATGGATAAAGCTGCCATAAACATTTATGCAAAGGTTTTTGTGTGAACATAAATTTGCATTTCTCTGGGATAAATGCCCACAACTGCAATTGCTAGGTTGTTTGGTAGTTGCATGTCTAGTTTTGTTTGTTTGTTTTTAGAGTGGCAGTACCATTTTACATTCCCACCTGCAATGCATGAGTGATCCAGATTCTCTGCATCCTCACCAGCATTTGGTGGTGTCACTACTTTTTATTTTAGCCATCCTAATAGTGTGTAGTGATATCTCATTGTGGCTTTAATCCATTTTCCCCTAATAGCTAATGATGTTGGACTTCTTTTCATGTGCTTATTTGCCATCCATATGGCCTTTGGTAAGATGTCTTTTACCCATTTTCTAATTGTATTTTTTGCTTTTATTATTGAGTTTTTTATACATTCTGTGTATTAGTCCTTTGTGGAATATGTGGTATGCAACTACTTTCTCCCAATTTGCAACTTGTTTTTTCATCCTTTAAATAGGATTTTTCACAGAGGAAACATTTTTAATTTTGATGAATTTTCTAATTTGTCAATTTTTCATTTTATGGATAGTGCTTTTGGTGTCAAGTCTAATAACTCTTGGCATAAGTCCTAAATTTCTTAGATTTTCTCCTTTTTTTTCCTAAAAGTTTTGTAGTTTTATGTTTTATACTTAAGTGTGTAAGGTTAAGGTTGATTTTTTTTTTGCCTATGGATATCTAATCACTAAAGCACTATTTGTTGAAAAGATTATCTTTCCTCCATTGAATAGCTTTTGCATCTCTGTCAAAAATTAGTTGGGCATATTTGTGTGGTTCTATTTCTGGGGTCTCACTGATCTGTGTGTCTATACCTTTGGGAAAACTGCACTGTCTTGATTATTGTAGCTATATGATAGCTGATTGTATAGCTGATGAGTAGACCGATTCGATGCATCCCATTTTAATCTTTTTTTTTTTTTATAATTTTATTTATTTTTTCCCCCAAAGCCCCAGTAGATAGTTGTATGTCATAGTGGCGCATTTTTCTAGCTGCTGTATGTGGGACGTGGCCTCAGCATGGCTGGAGAAGCAGTGCGTCTGTGTGCGCCCGGGATCCGAACCCGGGCCACCTGCATCGGAGCGCACGCACTTAACCACTAAGCCACGGGGCCGGCCCTAATCTTTTTCAATATGTTTCAGCTAATCTAGTTCCTTTGTCATCCCATATACATTTTAGCATAATCTTGTCTATACCTATATACATTCTTGCTGGAATTTTGATAGAAATTATGTTATACATGTATATCAATTTGGGAGACCAGACATCTTTAATATGTTGAGTCTTCCGAACCACGAACATGCCACATGTATTCACTTACTTATATCTTTGATTTCTTTTATCAGCATTTTATAGTTTTTGGCATATAAATACCATAGATGTTGATTTGTCAGATTTACACCTAAGTATTCCATTTCTTTTTAAATAATTGTAAATGGTGTTGTATTTTTAACTTCAGTATCCACGTGCTTATTGCTAGTATAGGGAAATACAATTGATTTTTGTATGTTTCTCTTATATTCTGAGTTTAGTGTGGGGCCTGCAGTAGCCCCTGCACCCCTGTGTCATGGGAGGGGTCTCTGTCTACTCCACGTCCCTCCCCCAGTGGCAGACCACTATTGATCCTGCCAGGCTCTTGCTACTCCTCTACCAGAGGCAGGATGGTTTCACTTCTACCCTTTACGTTGGTGGCCTTGGGTGCAAGAGGGATTGGTGCCTCTCTCTTAGTGGCTTACAGCATTTGTTTCCTATGGGCAAATGGTCTAGGAAGTGGGCCAGGTTTCACATTTGTCTCCTGGCACAGCTGATCACCTCTTTCCTCTAAGCCCCTAGTGGAGACCTGTGGAAAAGAGCCAGTGAGTACAAAGTCCCTTTCTGTCTGGGCTCCCAGATATTCTGACATGATATGAGAGCTCATGCTCAACACTTAGGAATTTGTTAAAATTTCAAATGATTTCTTCTTACTTGCTTCTACCTCTTCCTCTTGTGCTGTGTCAAACCTGAAACAATTTGAGTTTCCTGATTTTCTTCAAAGAGGCTTGTCACTCTGAAATTAAGTTCACTTGGTCGCTTTGCAACCTCAGATCTCTGGTGAGTTAAGAAAATGTATGATTTTGTAAATTACATATTCAACTTATTCTTTTTGTTAGGATGGAGGTAATATTGTCTTAAAGCTTTCTACTTGCTAAGTGGAAGAGGAACTCCTCAAAAAATATGTTATAATCAGTTCACAAATAAATTAACAAGAAAGAAGAAAACAACTGATATTGGACTTTATAATTAAAGATGTTTATTTTTTGGCAGACACCATTAAGAACATGAATAAGCAAGCCAAAGCGTGGGGGATGATATCTCCTACATATATAACCAACAGAGGGCTCAAACCCAAAATATAGAAAGAAATCCCACAAATTAATAACAAAAAGAAAAAAAGGAGAAATATGGGCAAGAGTAAAATAAGCACTTTACAAAAGAGGATATCCAAATAGCCAATAAACATATTAAAGGCACACAAGCTTATTCGTCATCAGGGAAATTCAAAAGAAAACCACAATGAGGTACTACTATACACACAGAAGAATTGCTAAAGTTAGGAAGATTGTATGTTGGTATAGCTACTTTGGAAAAGAGTTTGACGTCATCTGCTAATGCTGACCACATGCATCCACTATGATCCAGCAATTCCTCTCCTAGGCATAAAACGAACAGAAACATGGGGAGTGGGATGTGGTAGGATGAGGGTTGTGTGGATTTTTACAGCAGCACTACTCTTAACAGCAAACTCTGGAAACAACCCAAATGCAACACAGTAGAATGAATAAATTAATTGTGGTAAATTCATCCAACTGAATAGCATGCATCAGTGAGAATGAACTACATCTATACTTGACAACATAACCTTGAGCAAAAAGGCCAGGCACAAATGAATACATACAGTAAAACTCCAATTACATGGCACTGAAAACCAGGCAAAACTAATCTGGAGATTAGAAGACAAGATAAGAAATACCAATTGGGAGAAGAATGGACTTTTGAGAGGACAGAGGCATGGGGAGGCTTCTGTTGTGCAGATGCTGGCCTATTTATTGATTTGGGAGCTGGCTACATGGGTGTGTTCATTTCGTAATAATTAACTGGACGGGACACTTATCAACTGTGCACTTTTCTCAATATAAGTTACACTTCATTAACAAAGGTTATTTTTTTTAAATTACTCTATTTTTCCACTTCCCCTGCCTCCAACCAGGGACAAGTGGCCCTCCAGGATGGCTAATGAAAGGTGAGATTTTTCTGAGTTTCACTTTCGGCATCCATCTCTGAGATTTTATCGGCATGCATTAGTCATGTCCTGAATTCAGTTATTTTCAAGGAGCTCTTTATGACAGCTTTAGATAGCCATCCTCTTATACAGTTGTAAAAATCCCACTCAAGAGTTGCAACATTTTTACAATACTTTGAGAGTAGCATCTTAAGGTTTATTTTCCTCAATTCAGTTTCTCAATTTTGTGGTTCCAGCAACATATTTCTCCAGTTTTATTAACAGCATATTTAACGTCCATGGCTTTTGAGCCTGATGAAAGCACAACTTGCCAGTGGGCATGTGAAACATTCAATAAGAGCTGCCTGATGTTAAGGTGTTCTGAATTTCCCTCCTACTTCTGATGGATGTGGCTGTGAAATATATCTCATGTCAGGGTACCTGGTAACCTGAAATTGTAGAAAGGCTATGTAAGCCAGATGTTAGCCAAGCCCCTCTGCCAGGTCCCCTTGGGGTTTGGTTCTTCATGATCACTTCTGGTTCTGCACTCGTGTAGGACTCTTGATCTCTCCTAGGTCTCAGCTCCCAGGCCTGTTCTCATTTCTCTGTTATAGGTAGAATTTTAAGATGGCCCTATGACCTTTGTCCCCTGGTGTTACTCCCATGATTATGTTACATTACATGGTAAAAAGGATATTGCAGATGTAATTAAGGTACTAGTCAGTTGACTGAGATCATCAAAAGAGATATTATCTGGGTGGATCCAACCTAATTACATGAGCCCTTTAAGAAAGAGATTTCTCCAGAAGATAGCAAGTGAGAGATTCAAAGCTTGAGAAGGACTCAGTATGCCACCGTTGGCTTTGAAGATGGAGGGGGCCATGTGCAAGGACTGGAGAGTGGCCTCTGGCTGCTGAGAGTGACACTCAGCTAAGAGCTTGCAAAGAAAGAAGGCCTTAATTCCTGCAATCACAAGGAACTGAATTCTGCCAGCAATCTGGTAGTTTGGAAGTGGATTCTTCTCCAGAGTCTTCAGATAAGAACGCAGCCCTGTAGCACTTGCTTCTGGCCTTGTGAGAACCTAAACAGAAAACCCTGTCAAACCTGCCTGCACTTCTGACCGACTGAACTGTGAGCTAATCAATGGGTGTTTATTATCAAAGTTGATCTTCTGAGATACAATGGTGAGCTAAAAAAAGGGGGCTGTTTTAAGCAGCTAAGTTTGTGGTAATTTGTTATGCAGCAATAGAAAATGAATACACCCTCCCAGGTGTGGAATTCATCATGTTTTTCTTTTATTTCCATAATACAACAAATAAGTGTGTATACAAGGCATTTGTACTTTTTTACAGACTTTTAATGAAGATTAAAGAGGTAATTACTAGAGACATATTACAGATTTTTGTAACAGTTAACCAAAATTTTGAAGTTAATATTCTTTCAAAGCCACTTGACCATTTATGCCAAATCAGGAATCATTGTAAGTTCAGAAATTCTTTTTCTAATTATTTCCTGAAAGTATATTAATCAGCTCAAAATAAGTACCATTATTGTGTGCTAGCTAAATGATACTCTTCTTACTGGATGCTCAGTTTTACATGCATGATCTGATTTAATCCTTATGACAGCCCAGTGAGGTAGTGATTATTTTGCTTATCATAAAGATGAGAAACCTGCAATCCAAAAATTTTATCAATTTTGTTCAAGGTCGTATAATTAATAAAACTCAGAAGCAAGATTAGAAACCAGTCACTCCAACGTTAAATATTTTACTCTTAACTGTCACACTTTGCCGTCTCTATGGGTGCAGCAATGATAATAATTACCCTATGAGTGTGAGGATCTCTCTCAACTCTTCAGATAAAATTGCAGTTGATAGAATGATCACCTTGAGCATTGTGGCCACTCCGAACAAAGTTAACCTAAAAGCCCCTTGGAAAACCTTATATCTATATATTATATCTATAATAAGGGTTATGAAGAGAATTCACTATTTAGCAAATATCTTTGCTTGACACTCCTGTGCTAGGCACTGAAGATACAATAGTAAACAGAGTCTTGCCCTCAAAAGACTTATAATCTGGTAGCTGGAGGGTTGAATCCAGACAGTTAAAATAACTTGATCACAATGAAAATTCCCACTCCCTGTGGTTCTGGATTTCTCTCCCCTGTATTTTGAAAATAAGCACCTATCTATCTGGATTAAGCAAAAACATTTCCCTGCTAAACATAAAGGAGCAAATTTTAAACAGAGGTGCTGCAGGCATCCTCAGAGATTCTTACCCATTAAATGGCTCCCACTTCAGGAGGAATAGATTCTCCTTTGTCACCTCAATGGCACAGACGCCCCAAGATGTCTTCATGAGATGTGATTTACCTGAATCGGAGGCCCTAGGAAAGAACTGGATTTGGGAATGAATTGTTTGGATTTTTTACTTGCAGGGGTAAGGGAGGTAAGGATGCCGAGCTAGGGAAAGGAGGTGCATCTGCAGAGAGTCACTTCAGGAGACACGCTGTCTCTCCACAGTCTACCACTCATTATATTGACTTGCAAGAGTGATTATCCAAGTTTTTCTTCTGAAATAAGGAAAAGTCCTTAATGTGAGGTTTATAAGAGACTTTAAGGTTTGGGGATGAAAGGTTTATACAAACATTCATTTTACCATTAAAATACATTAAAGTCTTGCCCTTTGATGGCAAAATATGTAAGAATTAGAAGTGAATCCACTATAAAATAAGGTAATTAACTGAGCATCTCTTTTTGGTCTATTTCATTATTAGGGAAAGAATATTAGAAATCATTATAAAACCTGAAGCAAACTCTAGATAGAAGACGGTGATTTTATCTGCAAATTAACACTATTATTAACATTTCTGTGGCTGATATTAAACATCAGTTAGAGTTCTGATCATGGTAGTACCTTTCCAAAGTACCGAAAAGGAGCACATTGTAGAATATATTCATCTGTAGCAATTTTTTAGTGTTTAGTACAACTTGGCAGTAAATGTCTTGCTGACTTAAGTTACTGATGAATACTTAAGTTCGTGTTTGGGCCAGAATTTAAATATTGTGACTGGTGAACATTGACAAAAAGCCTAAGGTCTCAAACAGCCATATTACATAATTGTTCCTGGCCTTTGATTATTGGATTTCTAATAAAACTTCTTGATGCATATTATCTGGATGCAAATACCAACTGTCTTCAAGTTCCACTAAATTTAGGATGAGTCAAATATGAAGTTTTTTAACATTCAGCTGAACTCATGAAAGATTATAACACTAGCAGAATCACTACATTCATTGCCTGAAGAACATTTAATGCTCTAGAGAGAATATTCCAACAAATGGTACATTTCTAGATAAAGAATGTTTTTCATTATAAAATGAGCAATTTCTTATAGGGAGCAGTTTGTTATTGTTTCTGCCCTAGAAGACATTATTTATTGACCTCCATGTATTCTATAACAAAAGGGATACTACATCTTAAAAAAATCGGAATCTGATATAAACTTTTATTCCCTCTAAAGCATAACTTAGAACAGTTTTTCCTTGCCTACAAGGTGAATTTGTTCATGGAAAATAATAATTAAAGGCTGAATTCCTCTAATGCCTAAGCATAATTACCATTAGTTTCAAGGGAAGATTGTTTTTGCATCTCAAAACCCCGAAAAAACCCATTGTTGCTAATTCAACACTAGTACTCATTCAGATGGAAACAACTACTTCAATGGTTAACACAAATTATTATAACACAACTTAATATGACAGTCTCTCTTCATTAATGTGATTTAATTAATTTAATTAAATTTATTTAACTTGATGTAGTTGCTTGCCTGCTCTGGTTTAGTCCTATGGGAGCTACCAGGAAACTTACACTTAACCTATACTTATAAAAAAATCACATATACGATCCTCTTTGCATTTCTGTAGTGACTCATATTGCAACATTTCCCAAATGGAACAGTAAAGACAGAAATAAATCAATAAACAATAGAAATGGTGCCAGACCCAATGAACAAGTTGGCATCAAGAAGGTCTGATAACAAGAATTCATTGTGGCTGTAAATTTTAATTTACACTAGGACACTGAGAACTTAAAACTTGCACCAGCTCCACACGTGTGAAGATGATCAGGTCTTGTTTTGAGCTACTCATATGTTTACGAGGTAAGGGAATTCCTAAAGGCCTCTCAACCCAAATTCCCGTAGCCCAAAAGCGTATACTGCATGACTATACTCAGCCAGTGTGCATTTATTTTTTTAAAAACTTACATTTAAGTTACATTGATTGTTAATCTCCTTACTTTTCCAATATAAGAAATCAGTTCTTGGGGCCAGGCTGGTGGCGTACTCATTAAGTTCACGCATTCCACTTTGGCGGGCTGCGCTTTGCTGGTTCGGATCCTGGGCATGGATATACACTCCGCTCATCAACCATTCTGTGGGGGTATCCCACATACAAAATAGAGGAAGATTGGCACAGATGTTAGCTCAGGGACAATCTTCCTCACCAAAAAAAGATATTTCTCTTTCACCTTAAAATTCTCTGAAATACACCTATGAATGATATCATTTAGAGAAAGAACTTTAAAAGGACATTATTGGCAATTTGTGCTGTCTTTTCTAAATTATTATCACCATATATGATTTGGGGGAGAGTGGTGGGAAAATGTCAGACTTGATATGCATAAATTTCAATTCAAAATAATATTCATATCTCCAGCTCTTTTTCCAGTTACTGTACTCTCTTCAACAAGCTTAACAGCCAAACTTGAAAAAAATTTTTCCTATGTTTGTTATTTTTATCTCTCTGTCTATCCTCAGTCTACTCCAATATGACTTTTGATGCCATCACACTATCAAAAATTCTCTTGTTAATGTGACTAATGACTATTCATGTCACTCTGTGCTCCCAGCTTGCTTGACTTCTAGCAGTTTTCCACCCATTTAAGACTGCCCTCATTGAAATCCTCATATCTTTTGCCTTCTAGAAGGCTATACTCTTCTAATTTTTCTCTTTCTGTGCTGTCTGTTCCTTAACGGTCTCCTTAGCTGACACCTCCTTCTCTATCCAGTTTTATAGGTCCATAGCCCATACTCTCTCTTAAAGACTCAACAAGTTCCATTAAGTCCACTTCCTAAATATTTCTGACATCTGTCCATTTCTCTCCACCCCCAACTTCTGTCACATCAGTAAAAGCTAATACGCTCTCCTAACTGGGCAATCTGGGCTTCCTTATTGTCCCTCCACAACAACTTTTACTGCTCTCCAATCCATTCTTCATATCACTACTAGATTGAACTCTAAAATGTCAATCTGATGATATCACTCCTATTCTTTTTTTTTTGCTGAGGAAGATTTGCCCTGAGCTAACATCCATTGTCAATCTTCCTCTTTTTGTATGTGAACCGCTGCCACAGCATGGCCACTCATAGATGAGTGGTATAGGTCCATGCCTGGGAACTGAACCCAGGCTGCCAAAGTGGAGCGTGTGGAACTTAACCACTAGGCCACTGGAGCTAGCCCTGTCACTCCTATTCTTAAAGTCTTTCAGTGATAACACAGTGTCCTTAAGAATTCCAAATTCCTCAACATGATACATCAGATATTCCATGATATGGTGGTCTCTTCTTTTACCTTTGAGTTTTTATGTGCACTTGCTATTTAATATACACGATTTAAAAATAATAAAAATAGAGGCCGGCCCGGTAGCGAAAGTGGTTAAGTGCGCGCGCTCTGCTGCGGCAGCCCAGGGTTCGCTGGTTGGATCCCGGGCGCGCATCGATGCACTGCTTGTCAGGCCATGTTGTATATAGAGTGGAGGAAGATGGGCATGGATGTTAGCCCAGGGCCAGTCTTCCTCAGCAAAAAGAGGAGATTGGCATTGGATGTTAGCTCAGGGCTGATCTTCCTCACACACACAAAAATAATAATAATAATAATAATAATAATAATAATAATAATAATAATAAAGTGCACGAGAAGAGTATTTTTGGACAGAAAGAACATCATATGTAAAATCCTTGTGGTGAGAGAACAATTTCATATAAAGATCTAATGATTCAGTAACAGCTTTCAAGTGGTAGGCTTGTGGAGTATTTGACACTAGAGCCTAGACTCATGTTAAGACTAGTGGATGAATGAAGCTCCAAGCCACCAAGTATTGGGGTCTTGGGAAATTACAGGTTGGGGTATGCAAAACATATGCTGTATGACAGTCACTTTCATGTGTCAATTTGTTTAGGCCCTGTGGTACACAGATATTTGATCAAATGTTATTCCAGGTGTGTCTGTGAGGGTGTTTCTGGATGAGATTAACATTTGTATTAGTAGACTGAATAAAACAGATTACCCTCCCCAATGTGGGTGGTCTTCATCGAATTAATTGAAGACCTAAATAGATGAAAACAGTTGAGTGAGAGGGAATTCCTCCTGCCTGCTTGCTTGAGCTAGGACATCAGTCTTTTCCTGCCTTTGGACTTAAGCTGAAACATTAGTTCTTCTTGGGTCTTGAGCCTGCTGGCTTTTGGACTGGAACTTATACCATTGGTTCTCGTGGTTCTCAGGGCCTTCAGACTTGAACTGGAGCTACATCGTTGGCTCTCTGGGGTCTCCAGCTTGCAAACTACAGATGTTGGGACTTCTCAGCCTCTGTAATTATGTGAGCCATTCCTTAAATTGATGCAAATAATCCATGATCAATCTACAAGTCAAAATTGGGGTGAGTTTATTATGAGCAAGGTCTGAAGACTATAGCCCAGGGAAGGAAGGGCACCAAAGAAGTGGGGTGTACAGAATGGTTATATACCATCTTGGAACAAACAGCATACATAACATAGGATAAGAGTGTCCCTTTTACAATAGTCATGAGATTGCTTTGCTGGCACAGCAGATGAGTGGTCACAAGGTGAGCTTAACAGGTTGCTAATTAATCCTTAGTTTCTAGGAAGAGATGTTTATCCTTAAGGAAAGGCTAATATGGGGGAAGATACATCCCTATCTTTAAGGGCATCATTCTTGTCTTTGAGACATTGTAAATGTTTAAAGCAGATGTACAATGCATGCTCAACAGGCGACATCAGGCCCTTTTGGAAAAACAAGGTCAGACCGAGTTAGTTTTAAACCAAATGGCTTCCCCATATACCCCAAGATATCCCATTGCTTTTCTTTTATTTATCACTTATAATACCTCTCTCTATAGACAGATAGACATAGTGCCTATAGATAGATATAGTATCTATCTATCCATCCATTCATCCATCCATCCATCCATTCCATCCATCCAACCATCCATCCATCCATCCATCCATCCATCCATCCATCCATCCATCCATTTATCATGTTGGTTCTGATACTCTGGAGAATCCTGACTAATACAGATTTTGGTACCAACAAATGGCATGCTTTTCTAACTAATATCTAAACATCTGGAAGTGACTTTGGAACTGGATAATGGGTAGAGGCTAGAAGAGTTTTGAAGTGCATGCTAGAAATATGGATGTTAAGGGCGATTACTGGTGAGATCTCAGACAAAATGAGGAAAGTGTTACTGGAAACTGGAGGAAAGGCAATCTTTGTTATAAAGTAGCAAAGAATTTGGGTTAACTGTGTTCTAGTGTTTTGTAGAAGGTAGAATTGTGAGCTATAAAATTAGATAATTAGCTGAGGAGATTTCTAAGCAAAGTGTTGAACAAGCGCTTGATTCCTCCTGACTGCTTATAATAAAATGCAAAAGAAGAGAGATGAAGAAACAAATGTGAAGCAAAAAGCAGCCAGAATTTGAAGATTTGGAAAATTCTCAGTCTATCCAAGTGACAAAAAATGAGAAAGCCTGTTCTGAAGAGAACACTAAGGATGTGGTTCAACAACCACCCGATAAAGATATCATGAGTGTGACTCAGGGACTTAATCAGCCATCTCAACAGAAGCCAGGAAAAGAGATGGGATTATGCCAGCAAATACACTGCCAGTTTGAACTAAAGGGGGCAAAGAAAGTGGGCTGGAATGAAGGAAGGCTGTTCGACTTCTTGGATTCTACAGGACCTAATATGAAGCTATTCAGCTGCAAATGTGCGTTGTTCTTGAAGGAGAGGGAAGAATGACTCAGAAGGCAATTTAGAGATCCTCAGGGCTGCCACACCCACCATAGGCCCAGGAGGCTAGGTTGTTTCCTCCCTGGTTTCAAAAGGTGGGGCTGAGAGAATGGAGCTACTCCTCAGAGCTGTGGGGGTGCTGATGCCACTGAGTGGGCCTAGAGGACAGAGTATCAAATCAAAGGGGATTATTCTTGAGACTTAAAATCTAATGGATCTCGCCTTTTTAGGTTTTGGACTCTTTTGGGACCCATCGCTCCTTCCTTCTGATTCCTCCTTTTTGGAATGGGAATGTCTACCCTTCGCCTGTCCCACTATTGTATTTTTGAAGCACATAATACATAATTTATCCAGTTTCACAGGTTCATGTCTGGAGGGGAATTTTGCCTCAGGATGAATCATACCTCTAGTCTCATTCATATTAATTTAGATGATATTTAGATGAGACCCAGGACTTTAGAGTTAAGAGTTGATGTTGGAATCAGTTAAGATTTTTGAGGCTGTTGAAATGGAATGAGAGTATCTTGCATGTGATAAGGACATGAATTTTGGGGGACCAGGAGTGGAATGCTATGGACCAAATTGAATCCTCCCAAAATTCATCTGTTGAAGCCCTGACTCTCAATGTGACCATATCTGGAGATAGGGTCTTCAGGAGGTAACTAAGGTTAAATGAGGTCATGAGGGTGGGACCCTGATCTGATAAGGCTACAACCTTATAAGAAGAGATCTCTCTCTCTCTCTCTCTCTCACTGTCATGTGAGGACACAGTGAGAAGGTCGTCTGTAAAGTTCTCACAAATCCCAGCCATGCTGGCACTCTGATCTTGGACTTTCAACTTCCAGAACTGTGAGAAAATAAATTTCTGTTGTTTAAGCCACCCAGTCTATGGTATTTTGTTATGGCAGCCCAAGTGGAGTAAGACATGCAGGAAATAGAGGCTTGACAGTACTGCCATAGTGGTTACATAGAGGAATCTGGGAGCTCTTGGTAGAGTTGTTTTGTCCTTTACTGGTTGTAAATAATAAATCAGCAGTTACTATTTCTTATTGTCTTATAATGCTTTTTTATTTTGCAGTAAATCCTTTTGGCAGCAATGAGCTCAAAAGTGAGAGTGCATGTTTAATGAAAAATTAAATACTAAATTTCCATTTCTCAAGATAGTTGATGATGAATGTGTAACTTGCAAAAATTTTTTGTTGACATTTACTGTTCACTATGATGAATGGTACAGGAGAGGCTGCAGAAGGTGTGTTTACATATTAATCCGCGAAACACGTCTTTTCATCTAGATCAAATTACCTGTTATTCTAAATTAATGATGTTTCTTTTGATTCCAAGTTCTCTTGAACACATTTGAAACCTAAAGTGATAGTGGTTAATGTATTGGTTTTATGATCAAAAGACAGTCACAGACAGGTAAATGACGCTAGGATAACATCAGGGTCATTAATGCTTCAGGTAGAAAATAAGTGAATTCCAATAACAGGGTTTTTTTTCATGCAATTCATGAAATCAAAGAAAAGCTTTTGGAAGTTCATTCTGCTGAAAGTGAAACATCTGATATTATTGTGAATGTTATTGTAAACTTGATTAAGTTCAAAATTGAACAAAAAATTGTTTTTGTCGTGATAACATGAACACAATGCATGTGTGGTGGAGCACAGCATTTTGGTAAAAACAATATTCTCACTAAATTAAGGAACTTATGGGGCAGAACTTTCCCTCTATCTGCCATGGTGTACATATAATTAATAATTATATCCAAACAAATAGCAATATCTACTAATCAAAATAGAACCTGTAGATGTCACATTTTACAATATTGTTATACATATGCACAGATAAACTAACTGAACTATAAAATAGTTGTGAGGAAGCAGATGTTGAATTAATTAGAAAAAGCTTCAGCAGAGCTGTATATACTTTCTCATTTTGCTGTTCAGCATTGTTTGGATTTTAGAAATGTTTTAACCTCTGAAGAAGTACTTTGAAGTCAACACAAGTGTCCTATGATAATAATAAACCTTCTTGTAAATTAAATCAGCTCTCTAAATTTTGGTTGCATTTGTTCAATATTAATTGAATATCTTTAATTAAAGTGTTTAACCAAGGGCATGTCAAAAATTTTAGTTTTCAAGCTTTTAAAAATTGCAATTATTACAACTAAATCTTACAAACAGAAAGATATTGACATTTACCCTCATAAAAGCAAGAAAGGAACTGAATAGATTAAACAGTGAGTGCTCGGATGATGCACAAGACCCTTTTATTTTTCAGGTATAATATACATAAAGTGTGTAAATTGATATAAGGGTATAATTTGATTTTTTTTTTATTGTTTGATGATTGTTTTGTAGCTTGATTTTATATAAACATATGTGTATATATTTATACCCATGTAAATACCACTCTGACCAAGATAGAGCATTGCAATACTCCATAAGATTTCCTCGTACCTCTTTGCAAAATTTCATTTAAAAATTACATAATTCAGCTTCTAAATATTTGAACAAACTTTTGGCTGTGCTATTTTTAATTGTATAAATTTACATTCCATCTCAGAATGCAATGGACTCTAGAAGGCCCATGATTTTAAACACCTAAATTTGGATAAACATTCAAGATTCACAAATTAAGCAAACCTACTTGATCAGTTTTATCTCTTGAAAAATATTAACAAGAAAGGCACTCAAAAGGAGGCAAAAAGATAGTATCTATAAAAATATTGGGCTTGAAATATTTATACAATTCAATACAAAACAAATTAGAATTAGTAATATCCTTTGTTTGGCAGAATTAGCTCTGAGCTTATCCAGCACTTCATCAACAAGCAAGAGAATATTTTCTCAATTAAAAATATTGTTATGATCTATAGAGATGGTTCAGTTGAAAGTGTCAGCAATTTCAAATTTATCAGGAATAAAGTGAATTTTAAAAAAGATTGCCAGCAATTTTGTGAAAAATTTAAGAATAGACCATCATAAAAATAAGTTCTTTGGAAAAATTCTCTTGTGGTATTAGATACAGATATAGCTAAGAAACTGATTAAAATATATGAATAGGCACCAAGTGTTTAATCACTAATGCTATTTTTATGATTAAAGATTTTAAATTTTGCTTTAATGTATAAGGTTATATGTGATTTTAATTTTTTTTAGAAAGCATGTTTTAACTTAGGAAATAATATCAAACATATAGAAAAGTAGGAAGAATGAAAAATTGTACATAGCCATGTATCCTTTAACCACATTCACCTGCTGTTAACATTTTGCTTTCGTTATTTGCGCCTTCTCTCTCATCTCTTTCTCTATCGCCTTTGAGAGTAAGTTGCATATATCATATCTTTTTGCCTTTTATTCCTAATACTTCATCATATATTTCCTAAGAGTAAGAATATCCTGTCATAAAATCACAGTACAGTTATCACTACCAGTAAAAGTAATACCCATATTATATTTTTATCTAATCTAACATCCATATAATAATTCTGTCAATAGACCCAAGTCAATCTGTAGCATTCCAGGGCAGGATTAAGGATCCAGCATAGGATCAGACATTGCATTACTTGTTGTATTATCTACTTCTGCATAACAAGTTACCCCCAAACTGGATGGCTTAACACAGTAAACAATTATTATTTATAGTTTCTGTAGGTCAGGAATTTGGAAGTAGCTTGGCTGAGTCTGTCATGAGGTTCCGGTTAAGGTGTTGAGGGAGCTCCATTCATCTGAAGGCTTGATTGGGGCTGGAGGATCCACTTCCAAGGTGGCTCACTCACATGATTTGCAAGTTGGTGCTGGTTGGTGGCAGAATTTCTCATTTCCTCCCCTCATAGGCCTTCCTCAGGCTTCTTGAGTGGCCACTGGCTTCCTCCAGTGTGAGCAATTCAAGAGAGCAAGACCAAAGTGACGATGGCTTTTATGATCTAGTCTTGAAGATCTCACACTTCTGACACATTCTGTAACCACACAGACCAATCCTGATTTAGTGTGGGGTGGGACTACACAAGGACATGGATTACAGGAGGTAAGGTTAGTTAAAGGTCATCCTGAAGGCTGGCTACTAAACTTGTGATGTCTCTTTTTTATCTCTCTTAATTAAAAGGACTTATTTTTTTAAAAAAAACAGTATTTCAAAGAACTATTTTTTAAGTCCACCAATATAATAAAATAATCAGTCAAATAAATTATTTAATTATGTTTACCTCCACTTTTTACCCTCAAATGTGTCCCAGTTTGGATGATAACTTATATGGTCACCCTAGTCTTAGCTTAAAAAGCATTACTTTCTAGAGTCTTTTCTGAACCCATCCCAGAATCAATTAATTTCCCCCTTTGCACTCTCCTCTTGTTATCTTGAACTTTTCCTTACGTGACACTTATTCAACATTCTCTTCCCCTCTAGAATATAACTTCCACAAGGCAAGAACTATGTTTTAAATAAATAAATGGATTAAAGTCTATACTAATTATCAACACTGTTTCAGTATTTGATCATTATATTTAGCCATAATTATACTCCAGGGAAATGTAATAATATAATAAAATATGCAAATAAATATAGACGTTTAAAATACCAACTAAAACCCCTTTATTTATGCATTTATTCACTCAACACATGTTTGCTGAGCACATCTACTGTGTGCTACAGGCTCTTCTAGAGGCTGGGGATTCAGTACCTAGGGATATGTACAAGGTTCTTTCTCTCATGAAGCTTCCGTTTAGGAGGAGGGCAACTAAAAATGAGGCATACAAACTAACAAATCAAAAAATAATTCCATATCATGGTGAGTGCTACATACAATAAAAGATCTTAATGTGATAGGTGGTTACTGGGAGTAATGGTGAGAAAAGGCTGGTTTAGACTGCTCTGAGGAGGGGGCATTTGAGCTTAGATTGGAAGAGTAAGGAGCCATCCATTCCAACAACAGGAAGCTCTTTTTACAGTATGAGATTGTGAATGAAATATAGAATAAAGAATCTCTCTTAGAAATGTCTAAATACAAGAACAACTGGAGATTAAGTCATATTCGATGATGAGAAACATCCTTAATTTTCTCAAAATGCATTTAATTTCCTTAAATGGAAAACTATTTCTCTAGATTATTGCTATTACTGCTATTATTACAATATTATTACTTGCCTTCATACAGTTGCTATTGTCTGGCGAATACAAATGTGATTAACTGATTTACTCACCATGCACTTTGTAAATTTAAGCCATCTGTGAGTGTTTAATATGTTAATACATGTACCTGGTTGTGTCTCAGCTCATAATAGAGTATGAATCATCACATACTTGGTTTTGAGGGATTGCAGAAATCCTTGCCTTTTCCTTGAAGTCATTCTGATGTATTCAAACTGCTCAAGCAAATAAGATTCTGATATGAAAATACAGCCTTAACTCATTCAACTCAGGCCATGTCCTTAAGCTGATGCTTTTGACACGTTTCTTACCAGTGGGGGGCACATTTACTTTATAAACCAACTCTGATATGGATTTTTGTTTCAGAAGTAGCTGAAACTGGAATTTCATATTGCTGAGTATACACTTGGATTTATAAAGCTTAATTATGATAATATATTTGTCTTTATTCTCCACTGTAAATAATCAAAATAAACTAAATATTTGGTTGCATTGGGTTGTGCATATGATTTTGTTATTTCAAATTTTTTGTTTTTAATCTTCTCTAAATATTACATTTATTCAAGTACATTTACATATGGCTCATGGTACTTGGTGCAGCACACATATTCCTGAGAAATCTTGTGCAAATTCAACTATTGTAAATAGAATTGTTTTCTAAAAATGTAAGAAGAGTTTGGGTTTTAAAGGAACCCTTCAGAGTCATTTTTCTAAGTAAGAATCTTTTTACAAAGTGACTCATCACTCTTTATTTCATCTATAGAAAGGTCAGATGTTCATAGATCAGGTTTTCTTGGAATACATCTATATACATCACATTCCTTATTCACAGATACTGTTGTACTTTGAAAAACAATTCAGGGCTGGCCCGGTGGCATAGCGGTTAAGTGCTCGCACTCCTCTTCAGTGGCCCGGGGTTCGCAGGTTCAGATCCCCCGGGGGCGCACCGACGCACCACTTGTCAAGCCATGCTGTGGCGGTGTCCCATATAAAGTAGAGGAAGATGGGCACGGATGTTAGACCAGCGCCAATCTTCCTCAGCAAAAAAGAGGAGGATTGGCATCAGATGTTAGCTCAGGGCTGATCTTTCTCACACACACACAAAAAAAACCACTTCAATACCTGAATATAATCTCTTATCATGCTGTCCATTTTAGAAATGATAAAAAATGGTGACAAACCGACACTGTATCTATGTTATTCACGAAACAATGTCCACAGTATTGCTCTCTTTGATCTCTGGCCTTTTCTAATTGATTTTGCATCTGGATAGCCTCAGTACTGCATACCAAGAAAGTCTGTGAGGCTGTATCCTGGATTTTTCCCAGCATTTTATACGTTTCTTGAAGTTGGACTTTAGAGTGTCCTAAGAGTATTGTTTCATTCACACTGGTTTTGATCATAGTGCTTCCATTTGACATAAAACAGATAATTTTTAACAGCACATGATACTGCAAAAAGCATGGATTTTAGATTCAAAAAGTTTTAATAATGGCTCTGTTTCTTATAAACTGTGTGGTCTTCAGCAGTTTATTTACATTCCCTGGACTCTGATCCCTCATCTGAATGTCAGATAATGATAGCTCATAGGAATTTTGTGTTGATTAAAGGAACTACATAGTAACTATAATTGATAATAATAAGTGGTACTATTACTTGAGGGACATTTAAAATGTTTTTCCTTCATGTATATGCACATATGTAAATATACATACATACATATGTGTGTGTGTATCCTTCCCCCAAGGCATAGTTACCCACAGAGAAAAATCACATAGTCTCGCACCATAATTTCAACCTTCAATTACATTTTTAATTTTGTTTTTCTTGAAATTTAAACAAAAAAATAGATGCATTAAGTAAACAATTTAAAAATGAGATAATCTTAGAGACGGTGCACACTCTACATCCTAAATACTTTAGCAATCTCTTATAATAATTACCAGAATCATTGAGATACTCTGTCTTTCTTGGACAGCAGTTTATTTTATAAGGGTGAAATAAGACATTTGTGGCCATCTTGCCTCAACATAACTTACTATAACCTCCTGAATTGTGAGTTTATGTCAAGATATTGCTAATTTCCTACACAACATTTCACCACAAATATCTGTCTTACCTTGCTAGTTAATACTTTCTTGTTGAAAGAAGTCCTATAACCACTTTTAAGGTATAAATCCTGCATATTTCACTATGTTAGACCTTAATGAAATGATGCTAAAGGCAACTTTTCCTGTTGTCTCTCAATAATATCAAGTAGAGGAGACTTGAAGACTAAGGTATTATGAGAGATAAAAAAGGGGCATTTCTTAATGATAAAAAGATCAGTTCTCTATAGTCATAATAACCTCAAATTTGCATATAACTATTAACATAGTCTCAAAATATATAACGCAAAAAGAAATAACTAAAAAAAAATTGGACAAATTCACCATTATAATGGAAGATTTTAACACCAATTTCTCAGTAACTGAAAAATTTAGTAAGGACGTAGAAGATTTTAACTACATAATTAACAAATTTTATCTAACTGATCTAAATAGAACACTGCATCCAACAAGTGCAGAACAAACATTTTTTCAGTTTATTCAATTTGATAAATTTATTCAATTTATTAAAATTGAAACACACTGCCTAAGTCTCAATAAACTGCAAAAACAATATAGTAAGTTAGAAGCCAATAACAATAAGATAACTAGAAAAATCCTAATATTATGGAAAATTATAAATAAAATTCAAAATAATCTTGGGTAAAAGAAGACACTAAAATGAAAAGTGGAAATAATTTTGCACTGAATGAAAATACATTTAAAAATACTGATTAAATGGGCAAATTCCAAGAAAAGCACAACCAAAAAAAAATAATCCAAGAATAAATAGAAAATCGTGGTAGTTCTAAAACTGTTAAAGAAGACTATTTCATTAAAAACTTCTGCCAAGACAACTTCAAGTGAATAATATCTTTTATGTTGAAATATATTCTTTTAAATTATTGTTTGGTTTAAAACCCAACAGTTTGAAATTTGATGCTTTAATTACTGTCTGATATAATAATATTCTATGCAAATAATTTTCTAGTAGTAATTGCCCAGTAATTTTAAAAAAACAAATGCTTAAAAAAGTTGCAGTTATACAAACTACTAAATCATGATACTGACATAACATTTTATTTTCTTGATTTGTTCAGTTTTATGAACACTTGTTTAGTTACTAGACAATTATTTACATAGAATAGTAGCACATCAGTGTGAAACAAAAAAAACAAACAAACCAAAGTTCAGTTAGGCATATATGAAAACTACTGAATAAATAGCTTGAGATTTTTTGTCCTGAAATTATTTGTATTTTTGTTGAGAAATCAATAATTTTGTAGAGAAATTTGTAAAGAAATTTTGTAAAGAATTTCAAGTAAGGTATTGGTGTCATCATAAAACAATATCGAGTCAGTGGGTGCAAAAATAGCAAAAAAATATCCCCCATATGAAGTAGCATTATTAAAAATATTCATATATTAACTTGTTTTCTTTTGAATGGTAGTATATCTTTTACTCTATTTCTTTTATTTTACTTTAACTTTTTTACTAGCACAATTATACATCAAAGTTCAATAAAGGAAAGTGCTTGCTGGCTCATTACATCATTTCGTTAACTTCTTGATTCTTACTAATTCTATTCTTACTAATAATTTAGTTTACAGAGGAAAGGAGGGGGGTTAAATAAACTGAGCAAAAGGCTGATAACTGAGTAATCAATAAGAACTGCTCATTCAAAAGATACCATTAAGACAGTGAAAAGGTAAGCGATAGACTAGGAAAAGACATTTACAACACGTGTAACTGACGTGGGGCTTATATTCAGAATTACAGGGAACTCCTAAAAATCAACAAGGAAAGAATAACTCACAAGGGAAACTGGCAAAATACTTAACAGCCACTTACAAAGGGTATCCAAATGGTTGATAACTATATAAAATTAATGCAAATTATATGTACAATGAGAATCCCACTAGTATTACTAAATTAAAAGAACTGACAATTCCAAAAGTTGATGAGGATGTGGAACCAAAAGTAACTTTAATTCAATGCTATTGGCAGAGTAAATGGGCACAACCACTTAGGAAAAGTTCTAAAGTTAAAAATATGAATTTTCTATGACCTAGCAATTTCACTCCTAGATACATCAGTATATGTGTACCAGATGTTTATAAGACTATCCAAAGAAAGTACACGGATATTCACAGCAATATCATTCATAATAGCCAAAACCTGGAATCGACCTAAGTGTCCATCAACAGTGGATTTAATAAATTTGGGTACAATGGAATACTATCTAGAAATAAAAATGAATGAATTGCAGCTACAAAGAGCATGGAAGCATCTCGCAATCACAATGTTTAGCAAAAGAAATCAGAAACTAAACATAACATACTGTGTGATTCTTTTCAAAAACGTAGCTTAAATTAAACTGTAGTCCTTGATTCCTATTTAGGTGGTAATTTCAATGAAGAAAAGCAAGAAAAGTTTTACTATTAAAGTCAGGACAGCATTTATCTTTGAGGAGGGGGAGGAGATTTGGGTGGGGAAGGAACACATTGAGAAAGTGGTGTGCTGGCAATCCGCTAGCCTGGGTATTTGCTTTATAATAATTCAGTGAACCGTACAATTTTATTTTGTGCACTTTGTGTGTGTTTTATTTCACAGTAAAATGTGAGGTGTATTTTCTTTTAAAGAAAAGAGTTCTTGCTGATATTTTTTCGGCTTCCATTTCTTGGTATTATTTTTTGTAACACTGGCTGAAAGGTAGAGTGATTCCAGCAGCCATGGCAGTGGAGAGTTTTCATGAAAACACCAATTAACTCATCAGTCAACAAAACACCAAAACCACAACATCTGGAAGACATCAACCAATGAATCAACTCTACAGCTCTCTCTTTCTGGCAGAATGCATGAGACCTAGAACAGACGTAAGTGTTTCAGGCTTCTGCCACCAAATGTCTAAGGAATTTGGGCATTTGAGAGAAAGATCATAAAGGGTTTCACCTCAAAGTGTCCTACCATCCTCGCTAAACTGGCATAATGTCTTATGAGTCCCTTGGCTGGGTCTGAGGCACTGTGTACGTGGTTATGTATAACTGCAATCCCGAACAGTGGAATATGATGCTCTTTGAAGTGTTAAACACTGCTTCTTGGTGGAATAGAGTTTCTTTATAGGGCCTTTCAGTGAACCATGGAAAAGTTTTTGGTTCCATTCCAATTTAATTTGTAAAGGTACTTGCATCACTGCTGCGAGAGAATATTGTTCTAGAGAATAGATTCTGGATTATTCTGTGTCCTTTCTTATCTCCAATAGCTTTTTTCTTTATTAGTAAATGAAGGACCATTTTCTATGATTAAAAACAGCAACCCTGGAATCCCTAAACACATTCTGCTCTCCATAATAAAAAAGTGACAATAATATAAACAATTTTAAACTTTGACAATCAAATTATGGATATTCCTGCAGAAAACTTAAACTAAGGAACTTGGAAAGTGATTGCACTTTAAATAACATTTAATCTCTTAACAATAATATACCAAAGAAAGTACAAAAGCAATCAGAACTATAAAATGAAAAAGAAAACATAAATGTTCTACAAATATCAAAAGCAGAAGAATATTTTCCACAGATAAGTGAAAAATACGCTACTTCCAGTTTTCTGTAAGCTAATAGTCCACTTTAACATTTTTAGACAAGGCCTTTGATCTATAACCAATAACAGGAGAAAATTTCTGAAGAGAGAAAATAGCGATAGTTCCAACCAGAAAGAAATCATTTGCTAAGTAAATGGACAAATTGAAAAATAAAGGTCCTTTGGAAATAATGACATAAGCTGAATTTTGTGTCAATATTTAAAAATATAAAGAGTCAGTCTTATGAAAAATACATATTGTTTTACTATTGTGGGCTAAGTAACAGATTCAACAGCAGACACAGCCGATAGGATTCAAAATACTCTCTCTTACTTGATAAAAGTGGTCCCGTTCTTCCACAATCTGCATCTCCCCCATCCCAGCTCCAGACCTCTTGCCATCCCTCTTATATGCTCCCTGTGAGCACTACTTATACTTTCATGGCATTTCTATGGTATCCAAATTCACAAATGTTTTTCATGAAATGGGAAGATTCCATTAATTTTCTTTTACCTTTGTTCAATATAAAGGGCACATTAAATCTATACATTCTTTTGATATAAACGGTCTCGATCATAAAAATCAACACGGTTACATTATTTTGTGCCTGTTAGGCCCTGACCAATATTTCTAGCCTGATATTTTCTCCATTTTCAGCTTTGGAAATCTATTGTCACTCAACCTAAGTGGGTTACTAACCCAGTCATCTTCTAGTCTTGCATTTAAGTGACTATTAGGACGTACTTTATGAAGTTTGAAGTGACCCTCTATTCTTTCTCATATAAAATATCTATAAGATATCAGTGATAGTCAGATACCATTTCTAGGGAAAAGATACTGTATTTTCTCCAAGGTCATAATTGTACTAAAGCATCTAAGGTCAATGTTTTCAGACTGAATTCTCTTTTTGTTCCCTGAGACATATAAAAGAGGATTGATAAGCCTATAATTCAGAACCCACTTAGAGACTTACAGGAAAATTATACATTTATAGCGTTCCTGATGAAAGAACATAGGTCAAAGACAAAAAGAAAACAGGGGCAAGAAAAGTACAAAATAGAAAAAAATCTCTGAATGTTTCTTGACTACAGAATATATTTCTTGGAACGCTAAAGAGCTCTTTTAAAAATACTGAGGGTATGCCTTAATAGCTGAGCCTCATGGTAAGCACTCCATGAGCAATGAATGGACTGGATTTAGAGAATAAAATAAATTGGTGAGCTGCATCAGCCAGATTCCAAAACGATATCTCCACAATGTCCATGTGACAGGTCTGTATATAGGTGTCCAGCATTAAAGGTTTCCTAAAGCTGATTGGTTTGGACACACAGTTCTCTGTGAATATCATTTTATCTCACATGCCATAGTCCTAATCATTGGAAGTACAAGGACTTGAGTTCATTTCACCTCTTTGGAGGAGGAGGGGTTCCCCCGAGGACTTTTATCATTTTTCTCCATTTCACCCAAGATATCTTTCATATAAGGAAAACTGAGCCATGAAGTATGACCTCTATCCATTTTCTATCCCCTCACCTTAGTCCTCACCAACCTCATACACTTCATCTCTCATCCTGGCCCCCTTCCTCCAAACTGGGGTGTGGTTAGCTCTTCTCCTTGCCAAAGTCAATCTGTCCTTTATTATCCTGATAACATCCATTCCCATCTCTTTAGGAATCTTACCTCATCAAGTGTCCTCTCTTTCTCCTGAATTTCCCCCTTTCCAAGTCTGCTTGCACTTTTCTTTGTGCTTATAAAATGCCCAAAGTTCTCTCATCCTAAAAAGAAATCTCTTGGCTGCATATATATTCTTCATCAATATGCTACCCTGTCTCCCTCATCCCCTTCTCATAAAATTCTCAAAAAAAGTGGTGTCTACTTACTGTTTCTCTTTTACTTTCTACTTTCCAATTCTGTCGCCTAGATTCTCGCTTTTAAAAAATAACCAGTTGCTTCCTAACTACCCAATATATCAGCCATTTTTTACCCCTTTTTTACATTAATTTATTAATAATGTAATTGACTACCTTCTTAAAACTTTCTACTTTTTGTTTGTTTGTTTAAACTTTGTATTCTTCTGTCATCGTTCACCGACAATTTTTTTGCAGGCTTTTTAACTCCTTGCTTTAGGAAGATAGGATTAGGTAAGCTATCTTCCAAGCTCATTTGAAAACTGCTAGGCTTTGTATGAAAGACTGATTGACATTTTTCAAGATGTGGAAAAGAGACCCTTTGGGGAAAAAAATCATCAGATAGAATCAGATATTTCTGTAAAACAATTATACTTATTTCCCTGTGTAAAGTCACCTGAGAGATGCCAATTTCAACAAGTAGTTGAGCACTGTCACCTGGATGTGGACTTTGCTGCTTTGAACTATAGTAATTATCATTATTTTTTAATATCATTTAGTTTCATCTCCTGTTTTGAAATGAGTTTGAAATGAGCCCTATTTCCTGGGAAGGAATCTGGAAAAGTATTTTAATAGTTTTTCTGAATCCTAACAGGACCAGTGAGTAATATTTCCATGCTCACAATCCAAAGGCTCCATATTCCTCAGCTGAGATCATCCCACTAGATGCAACTGCTTTCCTGGGCTGTTGCTCTGCAGGGAGTCTAGGAGAATCTGACCAGAGTTTCCTTGTCTATTAAATTCATTCCTAATGCAAGGCTAAAAACAGCACTTTAATTGCACACCACAAAGCTAGTCAATATTTTGACCTACTCTGGAAATCAGCCAAAACATATGCACAAAAACTGGAGCTAGTCAGAAAGCCACAGAAGATGAAGCTCTAAACTCTTGGCAGTCCTGACAGCATTGCTGGCTTCAGGTGTATCACTGTTGTGTTTCCAGCTGGCATGAGAGCAGGCCGAAGTCCCATTCATTTGCATAGACCTTTACCTCCATCCATACGTTAAGAATGGGACACACTCTTGAAAATCACTAACACCAAGAAAAGTACTAATTTAAAATTTCCAGTAGTTTCATACTTTGCAAACATCATTATTTGCTGATGATCTCATATTTGCAAAAAAAGAGTTCATGTTAATCTTAGTTGTCATATCCAAACCATAAGACTTAAATGTCAGATGCCCTTTCACATGGTGGTGCCCCAAGTTAACTTATTTCACTGAATAAGCAAATAAACGATTACATATAAACAAAATACTACACTTAATATAAAGTTAAATATATTACAATATATAGAAATATATATTGAAATATATATTATACATATATTTAATGTGTATACCTTTATATATATGTTAAATAAATTGAAATTATAATGTGAAAAAAACCCAGATATCTGCAAGAAATTTTCCTAAAGAAAGTATTAGATTTCCAAGAAATTTATGCTTCAGCAGCCTTGTAATAATAAATAAAAATCTGAGGGTTAGAATGTGATTCAGAGATATCCAGAGTCTACAATTTATTCCTAAACAGAAGGAGTCAATATAAATCCTGTGAATTTCATTGTCTGCTGCCAGAAAACCTATTTAATTATGAATAAGAAATGCTCAGAAATGTTGCCTCTTTAGGGATCACAGTCCTTATTTGGGACAGAATATCTTGTAAGCCCTTTAAAAATTACCCATCGTGTAAGTGCAGCACTGTCATCTTAGTTCATCATTAGGGAATTCTGCACTGGAGTAACCCCGGGGCTCCTTGGCTTATTGGAAAGATGGTCATGAGCGTGCATTGAGGTTTCTTTGCATTCTTAGAAATTTTGGTTACTGGACCTATTTTTAGTTATTTTTTCACTTGAGTTGGTTTGGTGTGATTTCCATATCATAAATTGGATCCAGCTGTTCAAATAGTAACTTAGACAACACTTTAAAGTTTTCTTTACTGCAAAGATATGTCCTCTAAATATGTTAGCCTACCATCATATGCCAAAGCAATTAAATTAAAACCATAGTATAAGTACAAAGATGTCTTATCCCTTCTGACCCAACTCTCCCAGGTATACTTCAGAAGACCAAGAAGTTTCCAAACTCTGCTCAGGTTTGGGTGATCACAGAGTAGTATGAATGTAAGCCTACTTTTATGACAAGATATATTTTGCATGGGTTTAAATCTGCACTTAGTATCATAATTAGGATATATTCAGTCTTAAGTTACAGAATGTGGCTGAGACCAGAACTTCTCAACTGGTGTGCCATGAATGGGTGGCAGGTGGCTGAGATGCTAATCTTAGGCACTGTTGCATGGCCAGAAGGGGCTGCCTGAGACAATCTGTATCCCTGAGCAACTGCTCTCTGTCCACGAGGATTCTCACCTGTTGACTCCAGCGTACCATACAAATATATTTTAGATGTAGCCATGATGTGTAAAGATTGAAAAGCACTGGCTCAATAATAGACATTTAATTTTCACTAAAGCAAGATATTTGGAGGTAGGCTTTCTAGAATTGGTTCCAGAATTTGTTCCATGGCTCAATAATGCCATCAAGGCCCCAATCTCATTTCTTTCTTCTATTTCACCTTCTTAGCATGTTGACATTTGTCTTCAGGCTTGTCACCTCATGGTTGCAAAATAGCTGGCAAAGCTCTAGACTTCACGTTTTCAAATAAGAGCATCCAAAGCAAGAGGGAGGGAAGGAGTCAAAAGCAATGTTATCTCCATGTGGCCCTTTCTTTTATCAGGAAGAAAAGCCTGTCCCTAAAGTGCTCTACCACACTTTCCTTTACATCTTTCCATTGTATTGACTAGAGGTTACTTTCATGTAGACATTGGCAAAACCATTACCATGAATGGCTTGGACAATCACAATTCATTTGTGGGGGTGGGCATACTGCCACCTGAATAGAACAATATAGGAGTGCAGTTAGCAAGAAACATAAGAGAATGACTGTCTGCTGCTGGGAGATTAATCAAAAGAAAGGAAACAGTGTTGCTTATAATTTTTAGTCATAACCAATTTCAAGTTAAAGGCAATATATAATTTCTTAAGTCTAACTGGCTTTTTCTCAAACCTTCAAATATACTTGCTTCAATTTTTGATAGCACATTTAGGATTTTCATTAATGTAGTCAATAAAGTTTTAATATATTGTTGTAGCCATAGTAATATTTACAAAAATATTTGCAAAACAGATATTTGATAAAAGACTTATATCTACAATATACAAAGAACTCTTAAAACTCAACAATAATAGAAAAACAACTCAATTTTTAAAAATGGGCAGAGTTTCTGAACAGACATCTCACCAAAAAAGATATATGGATGACAAATAAACACATAAAAGTATGCCCACATTATTTGTCATCAGGGAAACTAAAACAACAAGATACCACTAGACACCTATTAAAATGGTGAAAATACAAACAACAGACAATATCAACAGCTAGTGATGATATGGAACAACAGGAATTCTCATTCTGCTATTAGGAATGAAAAATGTTAGAAATCACTTTGGAAAATAATTTGGCAGTTTCTTTCTTTTGATTTTTTTTGGTGAGGAAGATCAGTCCTGAGCTAACATCTGGGATAATCCTCCTCTTTTTGCTGAGGAAGACTTGCCCTGAGCTAACATCTATTGCCAATCCTCCTCCTTTTTTTTTTCCCCAAAGCCCCAGTAGATAGTTGTATGTCCAGTTGCTGTATGTGGGATGCGGCCTCAGCATGGCCAGAGAAGCAGTGAGTTGGTGCGCACCCAGGATCAGAACCCGGGCCGCCAGTATTGGAGCCCGAGCACTTAACCACTAAGCCATGGGGCCGGCCCAACAGTTTCTTAAAAAGCTAATTATAGTCTACAAACCAATAATCATGCTCCTAGGTATTTAACCAACCAAAGTGAAAACTTAAGTCCACATAAAAATCTGCATGCAAATGTTTACAGCACCTTTATTTATAATCATCAAAATTTGGAAGCAACCAAGATAAGTGAATGAATTAAAAAACCATGGTACATCCATATAATGGAATACTATTCAGCAAAAAAAAAAGGAATGAACCATCAAGTCATGTAAAAACATGGATGCATTTTAAATGCACACTGCCAAGTGAAAGAAGTCAGCCTGAAAAAGCTATAGAGACAGTCAACCAAATAGTGACTGCTAGTGGTTAGGAGAGGTGAGAGAGTTGACTAGGAGAAGCACAGGGAATTTTTTTTTCCTTAGAGTAGTGAAACTATTCCATATAATAGTGTAATTGTGGATAAATGACACTATGCATTTATCAAAACCCATAGAACTTTACAGAACAAAGAGTGAACCATGCTCCACATCATATGTAGATGGGGAAACGCAAATTAAAACAATGCTGAGAAACCACTCTACACCTTTTAGAATGGCCAAAATTCAGACACTGGCAACATCAAATGCTGGTGAGGATGTGGAGCAATAGGAAGTCTCATACGTTGCTGGTGGAAAAACAAAATGGTGCAGCCACTTGGGAAGACATTTTGGTGGTTTCTTACAAAACTATGTATATTCTTACCATACAATCCAGCAATCGCACTCCCTTGGTATTTACTCAAAGAAGTTGAAAACATGTCCACGCATAAACCTGCACACAGATGTTTATAGCAACTTTATTCATAATTGCCCAAACTTGGAAGCAACCAAGATGTTTTTCAGTAGATGAATGGATGAATAAACTGTGGTACATCCAGGTAATGGAATATTATTCAGCACTAAAAAGAAATGAGATATAAGCCATGAAAAGACATGGAGGAACCGTAAATGCATATTACTAAGTGAAAGAAGCCACACTGCAAAAGCTAAATACTATATGGTTCCAACTATATGACATTCTGGAAAAGGCAAAACTATGGAGACAGTAAAAAGATTGGTCAGTGGTTGCCAGGGGTTGGGGATGCGTATGAACATGTGGAACAGAGAAGAATTTTAGGGCAGTGAAAATACTCTGTATGATACCATAATGATGGGTATATCATATTTTTGTCCATTGTCATTATATACTTGTCCAAACCTATAGAATGCACAACACCAAGAGTGAACCATAACGTAACCTATGGACTTTGGGTGATTACGATGTATCAATATAGGACCATCAGTTGTAATAAATATACCTCTGATGTGGGATATTGATAAGGGGAAGGCTATGCATGTGTGGGGAAAGGGGTAAACGGGAAATCTCTGTACTTTCTGCTCAATTTTGTTGTGAACCTAAAACTGCTCTTCAGACAAGTCTTAATTAAAAAAAAAAGAGTGAACTTAGCATATGTAAATTAAAAACAAAATCATTCCAGAAGTCAGGAAGTCCCAGTGCAGAATGCAGACCATGACAAAAAGAATCTGTGTAACAAATATATGAAATAATCTCACTGAAAGAGGTTGGGCAAAAAGGTGCTGCCCTAAATAATTTTGGAAAGGGGTAGAGAATGCAAGACTAAAGACAAAAGTAACTATACGTAAGAACTGTACTCTAGTTGATAAAGTTCTGTTTTCATGAGAGTACAAGTTAATAATTCTGAAAGGACTATACATGTATACTGGAATTGAACAATTAAATAAATGCATGGCAGATCATAGAAGCTAGGTTTCTCACTGTTGGAGTGAGAGGTTACAGACAAGCAAGAAGAGGCTAGAATGATCCATGTAGTAACGATTAGAATTGGAGGCATAGACATGAACTCATATTTACCTTGATATAGATATGTGGATACATACAAGTGGATACATACAGAAATATTTAAAGGTATATTTATATATACAGGTTAGTACGCACACATATATTTCCTTTATTTGCCAACTCTGAGGGCCTAGAAGCAACAACATCCCAGCGGCAACAAACACACCAAGTGCCCAGATCTTGGTTTCTAATACCATTCTCCAACAAAAGGACTAAGGTTTTTCAGAAAAATGGATGATTCTCTAACTGGGAGTGGGAGTATACTAGATGAGTCTGGACCATCTGGAAGTGCCAAAAAGTAAAGAAGTGCTCAAAAGTACAAATAACCACAATGGTAGGGGTATGTCAAAGGGATAAAGGAGCCAACTAAAAGTTTCCAACAGCCAAAGCCACAACAATTTGAGCTACAATATAAAGAAATTAGTATTAGATTATAACCCAAAGTAAACAACTAAATATCTGAGTCCATACTGACATAAATAAATGCGTGAATCAATAAATAAATTCTGAATAATAGATAAATCTCCAAAGCAGAATATTCCAAATAATTAGGTAGGTTCTCCTCCCTCAAGAAGACGGAACATAGGCTCCCTAAGTGTGGGCTGCACACAGTGACTTCTTTCCAAAGATAGTATGGGAAATGGGGAGAAAAGAGTAATCTTACAGTGGAGAAACCTGACAAACACTACCTCAGCCAGGTGATTACGAGTAACAACAACAGTGACAAGTCATGTTGATAGCATGTACATTGATATGATGTGATGAAAATGGTACTTTGTCTCTGTGGTCTTCATCCCCAAAACTCACAACCCCAGTTTAATCATGAGGAAAACATCATTCAAATATCAGTTGAGGGACAGTCTACAAAACACCTAACTAGTACTTCGCAACTGTCAAGGTCATCAAAGGAAAGGAATGTCTGAGAACCATGACGGTCGAGAGGAGCCTAAGGAGACATGATGACTAAATGTAATGTGGTAACCTGGATGAGATCCTCGAGGAGAAAAAGGACGTTAGGTACAACCTTAGGAAATATGAATAAAGTATAGACTTTAATTAATAATAATATATCAATATCATTATTAATTGTGAGAAAAGTACCATACTAATAGAAGATGTTGATAAGAGAACTCCCTGTACTATCTTAACAATTTTTCTGTAAACCTAAAGCTATTCTAAAATTTTAAAAGTTTATATATTTTTAAAAAATGGGAGGGCCAGCCCAGTGGCATAGTGGTTAAGTTCATGCACTCCGCTACGGCGGCCCGAGATTTGCAGGTTCGTATCCCGGGCACGGACCTATGCACTGCTTATCAAGCCATGCTGTGGCAGGTGTCCTATACATAAAGGAGAGGAAGATGAGCACGAATGTTAGCCCAGGGCCAACATTCCTCAGCAAAAAGAGAAGGATTAGTAACAGATATTAGCTTGGGGCTAATCTTCCTCACCAAAAAAAAATAAAAAATGGAAGAAGTTAGTGTTGCTACTTTGAGGAAAGGTTACTTACTAAATTAATTATAAAGTGTCAAACCACACACAAAAAATCAGATTAATGAATACCGGCAGATAGCATAGTATAGTGAAAAAGACCATTGTTCCAGACTTGAGTTCTAGTTTGCCCAGCTAACTATAGATGTCACACTCAAACAAATCCTTGAATCCTTTAAGATCTTGATGTTTTCTCCTGTAAATTGTGGAAACCATAAAAACTATCCTTCCAAAACAATTCTATAAACAAGCAAAATACATAATCAAAATCGATAAGAATGTCAATGGGCTGATTCTATCATATCATAACTTGAGAAGTACTTAATGGCTTCTTTGACTAATAAAATACCAGTTTTAATTCTATTTAATGAAGCCATTTTTTGAGATTTGGATAGTAAGTTATACTGGGACATAAAGAAGAAACAAGGATGCTTTATTCTAGTGAATAGTAATATCTTCTTTAAAAGTTATACTTTTCTCTTGAAAGCATACAATGTGGGGGTAAAATGGTGAAGACTTTATACCTATTGCGTTGTTCACATATTCTCAAATACTATCACATTTTAAATAATATCACTTTCAGTTCCATAAAATGTTGTGCTGCATTGAGAAACTGTAACTAAGACACAGGGTATAAGACCTAAATGTGTCATCAGTTTTCAGTACAAATAAAAGATTATGTCTGCCTTTTTCTATCAAAAAGGACTCTGGTGGAATAGATTGGATGGAAGTCTTTCATGACTCACCTCTCTGCATTCGGTGGCCTGTACTCCCAGGGGGACTGCAAGGCCTCTTATGAGGCAGACATGGAAGGAAGGACAGTGAGCAGCCCAGAACTGGAGTCAGGACACCTGGGTTCCAATCCCGCCCCTTTCATTACTTAACTAGCAGTTTCACTTTGAGCAAATATCTTTAACATTGCTGAGTTTTTTGTTTGAAAAACGAGGTGTTGGATCAGATGCTATATTCAACGAATGGAACTCAAAAATGCTTTGGATTTGCTGCCTTCTTTTGAATAGCAAGGGCTAGGGATGGGGTACTGTCTGTTCAGGGCTGGCTGAACTAACCCTTGACCTCTTGCTGAGCAGCATGGTTAATGTTCCAGACGTGGAGAGGCCACAGCCCACCTGGAGGGCAGAGGAAATGGTCCAGGAGCAATTGTTTCCATATGCATTTCCAGAGCTGAGACACAGGAGTGCTTTGGAGCTGGCAGGAAAGGGAAACAATTTATCCTTTCACATCCTTCAGAAAGCTTCCTGGGGAGTTCATGACCTTGGTCTCTCAAACACCTTTCTAGGTATTGATTCTTGAACGGGAGTCAGAAGCAACCTTAAGAATTAAGGACATTTAATTTTGAATTTCACTAAATAAACTTTGTTTAGAAGTATAGCTTGTAAACCAATCTCTTTGTGCACAGGTTTAACAAAATCTATTTAAACAGAATTTGGAGAGTAATTTTGCCAGTGACGGTATTAGGCAATGCTTATTAATGTCATAAACAATTAAGTGTGTGGTTATTGCGTTTTGCTTAGTCACAAGTAACGTTCATCCTGGTAATTTTTGAGGCTTTGCCCATTGTATTGTTTAGCCCAGTTGCAAATCAGCAGGTAAAAATTAGCAATGCCTTTGCTTCTTCCATTAAAGCGGATGAGCGTCCAACCAATGTCATGTCTAATACACACGGAAGAACATTCACTTTCTGACTTTTCTTTATATTCTTTTCTTAGACACAGGTTCATATCAACCCTCTCCCTACCAACACAGAGAGGGAGAAAATTGAATTCACTAATGAATCTTTTTAAAAAGATTCTCACAATACAATCATAAATGTACACTGAAAAAGAATAAGGTGCCTATGGCCATGGATATCCACCGCCCTCTGATATTTTTACCCATTCCTCAATTACACAGACTTTTGACCACCATTTGGGAAATTTATTTTCAGTGGTGCCTGAAGCCAACAATTATGTGCTTTAAATTGTGTACTTTAAATACATAGCTCTTCTCCACACACATCACTCAGGCTGTCACCAAGGGTTCTGGCTGTTCCTGTATCTAGCTTGGTTTCATGAGCCCAGTGTAGGAGTAAAGGACCAATACTACCACTTCCATTTCTGGATGACATGCAAATATATTACCTTGCAAATATAACTAGGTTGTCCCACCTAGCCCAGAGTACAAACAGCTAATTTCTACATGACAATAAATTACAGTGTTGGAGGCAATTAAACCTTTGATTTTACGTGAACATAATTTAAATAGTGGCTTAGTTGTTTTTAAGACTAAGTGCATATCAGTAATGAACACAAAAGACCAACGCCTTTGTTTCTTCAACTGAAGCCTGAGAGTAGACTAACAAGTGTCATTTCCAATATAGGAAAGGACATTTTCATCATATATACACACACACACATATACACAACAGACAAACATACTCATATGTGTTTCATCTATATGTACATACACTTTCATCACATATATGTTGGAGATTTAGAAGCTATCATCTTGTGGCACAAACATCTTTAAGTAGATATCACTCAATTTCCATAAAAATTGTTCTCTAGAAATTAATTGGAAAGTGCTGAAAGCTTAGGCTTTGTATTAAACAACAAGTACCTTATAAGGAAAAGGTTGTCATGAGAAAGAAATACTGTAAAGCTAAAATTACACTAAAAAGGAAACAAAAAACCCCACAGAGCTATAATATTCTAATGGGTAACACAGTATTCCAGTGCATTGTACACAGTAAACTTCCTCTTTCAAACAGGTTAGTAGAATGAATCCCCAAGGAGCAAGACATCACCCGGGAGGATAGGAACGCGAGATGGTTTCTGCCAAGATCCAGGGAATCCTTCTTTCAGGAGACTGCAGGTTTGCCACTGAGCTCCTCTTAAGTCCTGGCGTTTAGACAGGAGACATAACCAGTTATAGCATTCGACAGTCTCTAATAAAGGAAAACCCAAGTCTTTTAATATATTTTAAGCAGGATGTTACTTTCCTAGATTGAGTGTGTCATGTACCGTGAGAGGTACATTGTTCTCTTCTGAAAACAGACCTACAAAATAGGGCTGCTGAGGAAAGAGGTCATCAGGCCTGACAACGAGAGAATTGGATTGCCTTTAGTTACTAAGTGTCTGGATTTTTTATTTTTTTAGTGTGTTTGTTCTTTATAAGATCGAATCATGTCTAAGAACTGGATCATCAATATGAGAATAGCAACAACCTGATTCTGTTGGAATGGTCTCAGAAAGAATTGTTACCACCATTTGAGGAGCTTACTGAGTCCTAATAATGAAAGTGAAAATTAAAAGTAACAATACAAGATAACATTAACTGACAGATGACTGTAGGTCAAATACCTTGTTATTCACTTGAGAGATACTTTTAACCACTTCACCAGCTCCATCCTGAATACCTGGATTCAAGGATTTAAATATTATTTCATTAAGTACTCAAATATTTCTCATCAATCTCTCTCTCTCACACACAAACACACACACACAAATATGTCATAATATGATACTGAAGCTAGACAAGGCACTTTCTACTTTTCTAAAGAAATCCAGAAATATAGATTCCTATGGATTAAGTAAACTAAGTGGTCACACTGTCCTATTAGAGACTTTCTAAACGACTATAAGTATCAAATTCATCATAAATATATTATGTTTCATTTCTTGAAAAAGAAAAAATATTAGTACCTTCATTAATGTGCCAGTGTACTAACACCATAATGTAACCATTACGCAAAATTGCTTCAATGATTTGAAAGATACATTTGAGGAAAAAAATAAACTTGTCTCTGGGTTCTATTTAAAATGAATTGTCATGATTTAAACATAATTAACTAGGGGCAATGTTACTGATGAATTGAACTATAGAGTATGTTTCAAAAGGTGAAAATTCACAGGAAATAATTTCAAAAGCTTCTTTTCTTTATATTTGTCATTTGAGGAAAGTTTTCTTTTGTGTGGGCAATGTTAATAATTTCTTGGTCTTTAGTCATATAAAAACTATGTTAATCAGGGCATTTTCACCAGCTAATCTCAAAGTTATGCAAAAAACATATAATTGTTCAAAACCACTGAGAAATCAGGCGGGACTGGGTTAATGTATGCAAATATGATGGCATTGTGCTCTGAAACTCTTTCCCTCCCTCTCTCTCTCCCTTTCTCCCTCCCTCCCCCCCTTCCTCCCTCCCTCTCTGTCTTTCTCTCCTTTCCTCCCTCTCTCCCTACCTCTCTTTCACTTTCTAGATCTCTCTCTCTCTCTCTCTCTCTCTCTCTCTCTCTCTCTCTCTCTCTCTCTCTCTCTCTCTCTCGTGCGCGCGCGCGCGCGCACACACACACACACACACACACACACACACACACAGTTCTACTTATCTTTCTATTTACATTATTCTTAGGAAAACTTCCCTAGGGTGGCCAGGCTAGGCTAGCAAAGTGCATTTTCCAGAACAATTTCCAGATACTATTATCTGCACAGGGTGCAGGGTGGTTACAAATAATCAAATAAATTTGGGACATGTTATTTTAATCAAAGTTAATTGTCTCCTTTACTATAGCTTCTCTGAGCCTTTAATACAGTGATACGCTTATAATCTCCAAGATGGGTAGAAATCATACCTGCAGCAATTGCCAAAATTAATTGCCCACAGAATCCTTCTCTTTTCGCTTTTACTGAGGCTGATCCCCTAGCACTAGTGTGATGAGGAAATAGATAAGAAAGCACATGATAAACTACCTCAAGAGAGTCACTCTGCATCTCAGTTCCACACCTCCATTTTCTTGGTTGCTTGGCTTGTTCTTTGAGGACAGTCATAAAGTTTCAAATGACCTCATCATCTGAGTCCTATGGGGAACCGCCACCCCCACCACTCCTTCCATCAGAAGCAATTGTGTCTCCAGATCCTGCAGGCTTATTTCCTCTTAAAACCTTGTTGGAAGGGTACGGGGGTGGGGGAAATGTGGGTAACAGGTGGGAAGGATGTCTGAAGTTGAGTGACTCACCTGTTTGATCTCACAAAGGGAGAGCAACCATTTGATATGAACTATTTCTCTGACCATGTCCTGCTCACTACGACAAATTTATCTCTCTTGGTAAATTTTAAAATAAAATATAAAACATATTGCCATACAGATATATTTACCTTATTACCTAGCATACATAGTACAATTTGTGTCTCTCTTTTCTCTAGGGCATTCATAATATTTTGTAGGGAAAAATCCCAGGATTCAAGAGGACATTACAACTTTTCTCCTCACCCAAATTAGATAATCACAAATAGAACATTAAAAAATTTGTCATATGCAAAGACCAAAGCTCATTTAAAATAAAACAGGAATTGGGGTGAACTGACTTTTCTTTCTTCTTCACAGCATCTTTCAATCACATCAATGACATTTTTCCAATGAATTCATAGAAATTCTGTATTACAGATTTTACCCTATTTGCACAACGTGTTTTGTATCTCTTGGCAAGCTCCAAGCCATCTCAGTTTTGTATGTTTGTATGTAACTCTGATAACAGGGAATGTGTGTGCTTCGAGACAGAGAGTATAGTGCAACAAACCAAGGTGGGAGAGTCAGGCACAGAGTTTACCACAAGGGTGGCCACTGATTCTAGAATACCTTTCTCTTCCATGACTGGCAGAATTCCTGGCATTAGCAGAACTTCAATAAATATTTATTGAATTAATTGAAGATAATATAAAAGCAACTGATCATATATCAATATTATAAACCTTGAATTTTTTATTTATTTGGCTCATTTGGGCTCAGATTCTAACTCATCATGTGAGTCTGCTAACGGCTACTCACTACTTTAGATTACACACCTTATATCACATAAACTGATCTGCTGGCTGGTGGCTTTCTAGATTTCATATTATCTCACCATCATTCCACTGGTTATTATTTTTAACATTTTTTCCTGTCTATTTTCAAGGAATACAACCAAAAAAGTATTCAGTTTCTATTAGGCATTATGTGTTATAATTTTAAGCATCTTTTCTAACATCAAGTATCAATTTAAATGATTTTTTAAAATAGAATGGTCAAGAACATCTCTTTACACTCAAGGTTCCAGTGAGTGATCTTGAAAATCTGAAACTATTTATTGCATTCAAGAAAGTTCTAGAACTAACAAGTCATCGTTGCCATGTAACATAAACTATGTGGTAAAATAATGAGATGAATACACCTTTAGTAATATTAGGATATGAAATAAGTAAACAAAAAGCTAGGTCCCTGGAGAGCTAATGACAAATTCACAGAACTGAAAAGGAAGGGCTCAATGTACTCGATACGCTACATAATGACTGTAGTTATGTTTTATTTTATAAGTAGTAGGAACATTAAATACATACATACCAATTTACATTTCATGACATGCTCACTGGAGAATGCTGGTTTAATAACTATTTTATCTATGCACCCACTCTCCCAATCACTGTTCAGAAAAGGTTTTATTCGTGGTCTACAATCACATCCCAAGTTTACCTACCAATCCTTGTAATACCACTTTTTTTAACATTCTTGCCTTGATATTTATTCTCTCTAACATATTGATTTCAAATTTCACTTAATATTTTCTATTCCAGGAATTTCTCTTTCTAATGTAAAGTTTATTTTTATTTCTACTGATTTTAATGCCTCTAAAATATTCCTGAATTTTAATTACTGACCTCTAGTCCTATGTATACTATTTAGCTTTGATTTGTCACTAGAAAACACTTTCAGAGGGCTCCTTCATAAATCTCACCATGCCCACTGGAAATGCTGCCATTTGTACTTGTATTCTCTTAGATTCTTGCTACTCAGAGTGTAGTCCCCGGGACCAGCAACCTAGGCATCACCTGAGAGTTTGGCAGAAATGCAAATTGCCTGGGCTTGCCCCAGATCTACCGAATCTGAATCAGCATTTTAACAATATCATTGGGTAACCTGTATGTATATTAAAGTTCAAGAGGCAATGTCTTAGAACATTTTTAAAGGGTCATTAAAAATCACCCACTACATGTTTTTCCGAAACACTTTTCAGTACATATTTAAATATCCCTGCCATTCTGCTACCAGCCTTTAGAGAGGAAGGACCGGATTAGACCAGACCAGCAAATTTATCCCTTGTCTCTATTTCCCTAAAGCCACATCAAGTTGAATGATACTCGGATACTCTGTCTTGTGAGGCTTCTTCAAATGGCCAGTTATAATTCATTCAGGAAATAATCTCCAGGCTGTCATTTTGTTTTCTTTTTGATTGAGTGTTACTCTGCTTTTTATGTTTAACCTGTAGTCACTCCAAGAGCATTTTATTTATGGTTGAATAAAATTCCCATGCTTAGGACCACTTCTTTCCCACTTTGTGAAATCTGCCAGTATGCAATATGTAAATATAAACGTTCAAAACAGTAAGGCGTGGGATATGCATGCATAGACGAACTGGTATTGGTGTAGTGACTTAGAACACACAGCTGTCTTTACTTTCTTTTTTGTTGGTGAGGAGGATTAGCCCTGAGCTAACATCTGTTGCCAATCCTCCTCTTTTTGCTGAGGAAGATTGGCCCTGTGCTAACATCCGTACCTATCTTCCTCTACTTTATATGTGGGATGCCTGCCACAGCATGGCTTGATAAGCAGTGCATAGGTCTGCAACTGGGATCTGAACCTGCGAGCCCCAGGCCGCCAAAGTGGAGCGTGCATACTTAACCACTATGCCACCCGGCCGGCCCCTATTAAATGGACAGTGCTGCATATCATTGTTATTTGTTGTTATTTATATGAATATGTGTTTACATTCAGTAGCTATAACTTCTATGAAATCAAAGAATCTCATCTGTCCATTACTGCAGCTACTAGCACAGTGCTTAGTACAGAGTACACACAAAAAAATGAGGTAAATATTATTCTCTTTTCATTCTAAAACACAAAAGATTAAAAATATGCCAAGTTACACAGAGGTAATAATTATATTGAAGTTTACAATACATGTGACCATAAAAAACTCAAAGATCTTTTGATGACACTATCACTTTATGCCCAAAAACCTCCTGAGGTAGAAAAATAAGCCTGAAAATAAGGAGTGGGGAAACAGTTTTGCTAATCGCCTCTCCTTGACATTTAAACATTGACTAACACTATAACCAGGTAGTGAGGTAAATTAAGCTCATGGAAATATCAAGTTTTACCTTTAAAAATATAATTCCTTCTCATTTTGAAAAATCACATCTTAGAATTGACAGAGACTGTACTTCAAAACACAAGTGAGTCAGCAGACATCAAATAAAAACACCCACCAGCACTAATGCAGATCTCAAAACCCCCAGCTACTAAACAAGGTTTAAAGGCCTTAATAGCCTCCAGCAGCTGGGAGAACATAAGGAGGAGGAAGAAAAATGCCTCCCTTTTCCCATAACCCTGTTCTCCAATAGTTTCTCAAGCTGCCCACCCACTCAGTTAATTTACTAAAAGCTTACTTATATGGAGGACAGGAATAAGAACTCCCCAGTGCAATAAAATTCAGACAGTGATGAAATTAGAGGAAAAAGCAGACTTTCAACAAGAGGTATGTGACATTTCACACTTCTGAAAAGTCTTCAGCCAGGTAAAGGCACCATACTGCCTCTTATATTAGCCTTGATAGCAACCAGCTGGAGCTCAGCTAAATTCACACATCTCAGTGACAGCACTGGCTTTGGGCTACCTAGGCTGAGCCTTTCACAGCTGGAAAGAATGTAAACCAAGTATAAAATGTAGGTAGGATTCCCAAGAAAGCCTTTGCTTTCATTCCTTTCATCTCCCAAATATGTCTTGTCCCCATAACAGATTATCCTAGTAGCCTGTCTAATGACCTCCAAGAGTCCACACAAATCCCGAAGACGTCACTATGTGTTTTATTGCTCATGTTTCTACTGAAAATCCTGCCTAGGTAGCAGCATCTAAAAATACTCCAAAAGCCTGTTGCTTTTTCTGAAGAGGCATTCTGAAGAGTGCTTCTGTGCAGTGGAATTCCAGAAGGATTGTTTTGCCTGTTGTGTTCATTAAGGTCAATTAACTTTATGTTCAACATCATTCACGATGCACATGTGCATGCGTGTTTGCAATTCACCCTGGAGAAGGTAAGACAGGAAAGTAATAACTTGTGTTCACATGGCATTCATTTTCCTCTATCGATATCAAAGGGATTATACAAAATGACCTAATTCCATATTCTAATGTTCCTGTGACATTAAAAGGGAAAGTAACATTTTCCTTTTTTTTTTTTTTTTTAATATAGGGAGGGTCTGAATCTGCTATTTCTAGTCGTATCCATAATCAGGCTTACCTGTGTGCCATCTTTCCCCATGTGGGCTCACTTATTCCCCAGCCAAGCCAATTCAAGAGACTGGATCTTGTTTAAAAGGATTTTTAGCTTCTTTCTTGACTCCTTGCAATTTCCTAACAGGATGTTTTGCCTTTTTTGTTTTTTTTTCTTTCTTTTTAGATTGTTTGTCTCCCTCTATCCTCCAGCCCTATTTCTGATTCTGGATCTCTATTTACTATGAACCTCTGAGCACTTCCAGGTTTTGGCACCTTTGCCCTCTGGCTAAATGCTGCTTACTCTTCACTGAGAATCAGTCCTTGAAATTCAAGGCATGGAGCTAATGAGAAAAACCTGTTATGTAGACTGGAAGACGAGCTTAAGGAAAGTTTTAAAAGGAGTCATATAGACAGAGTGCTTGTTATTGTTGAGTAAACCACATTGCTTTAGCATCCTCTTTAAGAATTAAGGCTTTTGTGAGTTTTAGGAGGGAATTATTGCTGCAGCAAAAAGAACGCATAATAGTGCTTAAGATCAAAGCTTTTCATTTTAACTGGAGATAAGATAATGTAAACTCATTCAGTTAGTGCCACTTTATTTCGTTTCGGAAAATACCATCTGCAATGCAAAGAATGGCCTCTCTCTTACATTCTCAGTTCTCTAAGTGTGTGGCCTATTAATTATGCTGGTGTTGCATGTAATAATTCTATTAATTTCATTTCAATTCAATTAAGAGCACTGAATATCTATAAAATGCAAAGCCCACACAATGGAATCCAAATCGTCCTAGTCTTCAAGAAGCTTATAGTCCAGTAAGAGAGGCAGAGGAGCCCACTGGGGAGGGCAGTGAAGGTGGGCAGGAGTTTCTAGCATGAGTTGGGTTATGCACTAATACCTGTGTAATTATTTTTAAATTAATGTTAATTGAACAAACTTTAATTGACTGCCTACTATGTGCCAGACACTGAAAGGATACAAAGAGCAACAAAAGATATGATGAAGATGATGATGATGGTAGTGGTGGTGATGTTGGAACTTTGGAGGCCATTAATCTGCCTATCACAAATGGTTTAGGTAAAAGGGAGCCATGGCAAGTTTTTAGGAAGTGTTATAGGAAAGTCATAGTATTTAGGTTAGATTAGAAGAAGGAAAGTTAGAGGCCACTGGGCATCTATTTTGACAGTCCTAGTGAGAGGTAATGAGAATCTGTATTCAGAAAGCAGACAAAGAAAGGGCGAAATAGATTGCATTCTTTTTTGAGATTAGAACATGGCCTATAGTTTTTGAGAATAGAATGTCTAGCCATGCACCTAATATTGATGGGAGAATCGTTAGATTGGATATATCTGGGCTTGATTTCTCGTTCTGCTACACAGCTATGTAACACTGGACAAGGTAACTTACCTCTTTAAGCCTCAATTTCCTCATCTATAAATCTAACTAGTTATATACATGCCATGGGATCATTTTCAGGACTAATAATTATATAAAAGGTGTAGCACAGTGCCAGATATTTAGCAAGTTCTCGGGTATAGTAGCTGGTATCAATATCATGCTATAGCTTTTGTTCTCATGTGTTGGCTTTGTAATATCATGTACCAAGATGGAACAACTGGATTGGGATAAACCTGTCTTTACAATTGGGTCTCACTTATCTGTTCGAATTATTAGCCAGAAGATTTGTCATATGGGTATGTAAAAATCAATTATTGAGACAACTGAAATGAATAGATAAGAGAAATTGAAGATCTGGCTCCCAAAACTCAGTTGCTTACAGGAATGAAGCAGGTAAAATGTGAGAGTAAACTGAACCAGATGAGACTAAGATCTGATAGGATCTGAAAAATGTGTTCCATGTAACTAATGGAATTCAACTTTAAATTTTTTTTGCTGGACAAATAAAATGTTTGCACTGTCTGAGCTTGCAGGTCTTGATAGAGTGTAGTGGTTTAGAACAAACTTCTCGATGTGATCCACAGCAAGAAATAGATTTTAATATATCACAAGAGCACCTATGTAGATACACCTAAACAAAATTTCTCAAAACAATATTTAAAACGTGAATCTTATTGATATTCTCTATTCTGTTCTGGTATTCCACTCCATTTCTTTACATTCCTTTCTATCTCATCCTATTCCATCTCATTTAAATAAAATCCTGGGCCATATCTTCTATTTTTCTAGTCTCTAATGAGTCACAACCCGCAGTTTATGAAACTCTGGCTTATAGCAGTGGATTTAAAAACATTGGGAGTTGCTCCCCCATTTTCATAAAAATTTTTGAAATAAAAAGCATAGACAGGTATAGATATACATCTGCTATTAATTTGTTTATTAAATGTTAAGAAAACTTTATTTTTTAGATAAAAATATAAATAGAAGTTATATACGGGCCAGCCCCGTGGTGTAGCGGTTAAGTGCGCAGCATGCTCCACTGCTGGCGGCCTGGGTTTGGATTCCGGGCGTGCACCGATGCACCGCTTGTCAGGCCATGCTGTGGCGGTGTCCCATACAAAGTGGAGGAAAATGGGCAAAGATGTTAGCCCAGGGCCAGTCTTCCTCAGCAAAAAGAGGAGGATTGGCATGGATGTTAGCTCAGGGCTGATCTTCCTTACACAAAAATGAAGTTATATAATTTTTCCTTAGCACCCCTTGGTGAGGTCTATGCCAAGCTCCTCACCTGAACTCTTGTATGGCTTTGAGCCAGTGAGTTAAACTCTCCAAGCTTAGAATATTTTATCTGTAAACTGGGAATGATAGTATCTATTTCATAGATTTGTTGGGATAAATTAATTAAATATTGTGTTTAAAGCAAATAACATAGTACGTGACCTCCCTGCAAGTGAATAACATTATTTTTAGATTAATATTAATTGAACAAACTTTTATTGACTACCTACTATGTGCCAGGCACTGAGAGGATACAAAGATCAATAAAAGATAAAATATGATGATGAAGTAGAAGATAGAAGATGAACAGGGGAACAAAGAAGAGACAAGAGACATTATATTCTAGTAGTAAAGCCAATTTATATGAATTATAAAACAAGGTAGAATATAACATATCTTAACATGTCTTAAGACATATTTAGCACTGTGCCTAACATTTAGTGTGAAATAAATATTTTTTGATACGTGCATGTAATTATTAATGAATGAGTTCCAACTTTGGCCATTGTCCTGCCACCAAAAGAAGTGACATATTGCAGACCCCGCATTAATGCCCCTTGGCCATCTAAGATAAAAAATAAATATGATTATTGAATTTCTCTTAGTAATTTTTACAATTAAAAATGCCATATCAAATGTGTGCATTTCTAAAACAATGATTAAAAGAGAAGCACAACTCTTTTTGTTTTGAACAGATTATTTGCATCAAAATGTTATGGAGAGGAAGTAACTGCTATTCAACTTCTTTTCTTCTTAGTAATCAGAAAGCAAAGGCATATAACTACATACAGTTAAGGAAACTTAAGGTCATATACTAATAACCCAATAGTTTCTTCAAATAAATTGAAAATTAATTATTTTATAGATAAGTCATTCCACAAATGAACAGACAAGCCTATTATAACTATATTACTAGTTCTTTTCACATAATTAAAGGGCCGTCTTTAAACATGTGTTCATTTTTTATCTTATCTCTCCCGCCACTTCATTTCTATTTTATAAAGTCAATAGAAAATCTCCTTAAACAGGTCTCATGTTATGGAGAAGGTAAAAATGGGTTTCTGATTTACTTTTTGATGCAGTAAATTATGTTATATCATTCAAAGGATGGAACCTATAAGGTGAGACATTGTATCCAGATAGAGAAGTGACATTTTTCAATTGCTGTTGGCTGTAGTTCAGTTTTTATTAACCCTCTTGCTGGTAAATCTAAATGAAGCTCTGTGAAATCAGATGTGAAATAATAACTTTCTTTAGTGCCATTCAGGCAATGGAGAATGAGTTTCCATTTGTAGAAATATCATCTAGGAAATAACCTGTGATGGCAATTTGTCCAGAAAAGAAATCCATCACCAAACTTGATAACGCTCGTAGAGAGTGAGGCACGGAGGTAGGTTCACAGTTACCATTTGAACCTAGGTGTCCCCAGGATTATCAATCTTCCTACATTTCTCCCACTCTTCCTTCTCTCGGTCTCCTCTCACCCTTCACCAAAGAGGCTAGCAGCTGTGTTTCTCTATTCAGCATGTGGAGTGCATGCAATAGTTTTCAAAACACTGTTGCAAATACTTTCTCATTCAATACAATAATCCTGTGAGACTGACAAGGTAGGATCATTATCTCTGTCCTGTAAAAGAGGAAACTGAAGCCATGATTAAGTGACTTGTGTAAGGTCATGCATCTAGGAAGAGGTGAATGTGTAGAGTACACTGCTTTCTGGATCATTGCTCTTTGGAATACACTGATGCTCAATGAGGCATTAGGGAAAAAATGAGAAGAGTCATAAAAACCAAGAAGCCTTGAGCCCATGAACACTGAGTGTTTCACCACTTTCTTATTACTTAAGTCATTATTTATTTAATTGTTTTTGAGCAACTAATCAATTTATTTCAGAAAGTATTTCAGTTATTTATTGCAACAATAATGCTGCATAACAAACCTCCCCTAAACTCAGTGGCTTAAAAAATAAGCATATATTCTTGCTCTTGAGTTTCTGGATCAGCTGGGTGGGTCTTCTGGTCTCAGCTGGGCCTAGTTGTGCCTCTACAGAAAGCTGTGGAGTGAACAGATGGCTCTGCTGATCGTGCCTGGATTCCCTTCCGTGTTTGGATGTTGACTGGACATAGGCTGGTTTAGGATAGTGTCAGCTGGGACAACTGAATTCTCCTCTATGTAGCCTCTCAGCATCCATCAGATATGCTGGTCTTGCTGATAGAGTGGTGACAGGGTTCCAAGGGAGTGAGCAGAGGTGCAGGAGACCTCTTGAGGCCAAGACTCAGAGTTAGAACACAGTCACTTTCTTCATACTCACTGGGCAAAGCAGATGAAAAGGGCAGTCCAGGGGCCAGCCCCATGGTTTAGTGGTTAAGTGCGCATGCTCCGCTACTGGCGGCCCGGGTTCAGATCCCGGCGCTCACTGACATACCGCTTCTCCGGCCATGCTGAGGCCGCGTCCCACATACAGCAACTAGAAGGATGTGCAACTATGACATACAACTATCTACTGGGGCTTTGGGGAAACAAAAAAAAGGAGGAGGATTGGCAATAGATGTTAGCTTAGAGCCAGACTTCCTCAGCAAAAAGAGGAGGATTAGCATGGATGTTAGCTCAGGGCTGATCTTCCTCACAAGAAAAAAAAAAAAAGAAAAAAAAAAAAAGAAAAGGGCAACCCAGGTTCAAAAGGTGGAAGAATAGACTCCATCTCTCCGTTGGAAGAGCTATAAAGTTACATAGCAAAGAGCATGGCTATAGGGTAGGGAGTCATTGGGGCCACTTTTGCAACCAATCTAATACAGAAACAATCCCTCATCATTTCCAATGTACCAAGAGTTTGAGGAATATGAAAATGACTAAACCCCTCCTTTAATATGTAGGAGGTTATGTAGGTAAGAGAGACAAACATGTAAGATCATTGCAAAATAGAGCAAAAGCTCGAGAGTATAAGACATGTAACTTTCCTAATTTTTCTGTAACCACACTTAATTTGTGTCTTGAGTTCTATTTTAATCTATAGCCAAATTTAACCAATTCTAGGTAACAAATCAATTCCGATTTTCCTAAATTAATTCAGCGTCTTCTCAGTGAGGTCAGAGTTTCCCTCTCTCCCCCTTGTCATGGCATCTGGGGCCCAGACCTTGTCCTTAATTGTCACTCATTGGTATCCATGGTGATTTAGTATCCCACGTGGTCCTCATTCCAAGTACACAGATCCTTCCTCATTCCCTAGAGAGTTAGTTCCTAAACTCAGCCAAATATGCATGACTATGTCACAAATCTTAGAATATACAATCTAGTGACCTGGAGATTAAAGAAGAGATAATAAAAAAGGATAAATTTTATTTTGCACCAATATTTAATAAGTAAATATTCACAGATATGATGATTTTGATATAAGCACCCTTTCAGAGTGGAAAACGATATTTAATTTTTAGAAATCTAAACAAAATTGAATATGGAAAGAGCACTGAGCTCGGAGCTGAGAGAACATGAATTCTAGTCAGTATTTCATCACTAATTAGCAATGTGGCTCTAGCAAAGTCTTTTCACTTCTCTGACCTCAATTTCTTCATTTCTTTATTGAGGGAATTGAACTAGAGAAATATTTCAATCCCTCTCAGCATTCAAATCCCATAGTTCTTAAGAAATTGAAAAGAGCCATTTGTGGCATTAAGGAGAAAGACAGAGAGAGAGGGAGAGAATCAAAAGAAAAATCTATTGAGATCAAAGATTACAGGACATCTGAGGATGATTTATTAACCTAGCTGAGCTAATAGTCATGATTGAATAATACATATTTTAATATTACATAGGGATATTTCTTGTTATGAAAGGAAAGTTTTAATAACTGGAATACTATATATTCCATTTCAGTATGAATATTCAATTGCAAAGTAACATAGCTCATTCTAATTGTCTTTATGATATCCATCTCTGCTTTGCTCCTCAATGTTAACATAATTGTCAACAACTAAAACATAGAAGGAAAGGAATTCACTTTTAGATTCTCTAATAAGCAAAAATGCCAAAATAATCTAATTTTAAATATTATTATTATTATTTTATAATATAGTTAGTCATGAACATTCCTTATAGATTTATAATCATTGAAATGATCTATTTACTAATTAAGGAGACTTATTTCAATACTGATAAATGCTACCTATTGACCATGTGATCGGTTTCTCAGTTTTAATATTATACAGGTATTTTGAGAATATTTGGTAGCCATAATTAACAATGATCCAAATGAATTAGACTGTGATTAATGCTGATTTAATGTAATCGTAAGTAAATAAAATTTCCAGCTAAACCTGGCAGAAAGGGCTTTGGGCAGAGGATATCAAATATTACAGTCATGCATTTCTTAATGATGGAGGTAAGTTCTGAGAAATTCGTCATGAGGCAATTTCCCCGTTGTGCGAACATCATAGAGTGTACTTACACAAACCTAGATGGTATAGCCTACTACACACCTAGGCTATGTGGTATAGCCTCTTATTCCTAGGCTACAAACCTGTACTGCATGTTACTGTACTGAATGCTGTAGGCAACTGTAACACAATGGTAAGTATTTGTGTATCTAAACATAGAAAAAGTACAGTAAAAATCTGATATAAAAGATAAAAAATGGTACACCTGTAGAGGGCACTTACCGTGAATGGAGCTTGCAGGACTGGAAGAGTTGCTCTGGGAGAGTCAGTGAGTGAGTGGTGAGTGAGTGTGAAGGCCTAGGACATTACTGTACACTGCTGTAGACTTTGTAAATACTGTACACTTAGGCTACACTAAATTTATAAAAATGTATTTTTTCTTTCTTCAGTAATAAATTAACCTTAGCTTATTGTAACTTTTTTACTTTATAAACTTAAAAAATTTTTTTGACTTTTTGACTCTTTTGTAATAACACTTAGCTTAAAACACAAACAGATTGTACAGCTGTACAAAAATATTTTCTTTCTTTATATTCTTATTCTATAAGCTCTTTTCTACTTTTAAAATTTTTATTTTTGGGGGCCGGCCTGGTGGTGCAAGCGGTTAAATGCGCACGCTCCGCTGCGGCGGTCCGGGGTTCGCCGGTTCGGATCCCAGGCGCGCACTGACGCACGCTTGTCAAGCCATGCTGTGGCAGCGTCCCATATAAAGTGGACGAAGATGGGCATGGATTTTAGCCCAGGGCCAGTCTTCCTCAGCAAAAAGAGGAGGATTGGCAGATGTTAGCTCAGGGACAATCTTCCTCACCAAAAGAAAAAAAAATTTTTATTTTTCTATTTAAACTTTTGTTAAAAACTAAGACACAAACACACTCATTAGCCTGGGCCTATTCAGGGTCAGGGTCGTCAATATCACTGTCTTCCACCTCCACATCTTGTTTCACTGGAAGGTCTTCAGGAGCAATAACATGCATTGAGCTGTCATCTCCTATGATAACAATGCCTCCTTCTGGAATACCTCCTGAAGGACCTGCCTGAGGCTCTTCTTGAGGAGGTGTCACTCTTTTCAGAAATATGTGCATGGTGGTTTGCTTGGTTTGTTTCTTTTTTTCATCATAGATTTACTTGTAAGTAGATAATGCACCATAAACATGCCTCTCTAATAATGAAAACCTTTTGGTGTTGGGGTCCATGTTTTCAAACTTTTTAAGGAGCTTGTTGAGGTCTGCAAAAACTTCTGCTAAACCCTCACTGTGAATTTTCTTGGAGGTTCTTCTTTTTCTTCTCCTGCAGTTTCCTTTTCTCTTGACTCTCCTTTAGCTCTGCGATGTTATGATGGCTATAACATCACTAGGCAATAGGAATTTTTCAGCTCCATTATAATCTTATGGGACCACCATCATATATGTGGTCCATCGTTGACTGCAACATCATCATGCAGCACATGACAGTATTGAAACTGATGAGAGTTCTCTACTCGCCTCAAGCTACACAACCTATAACCCTGGGTTTTTTGGTAACTTTAACCTTGTAAACAGACTATTGCTCATGTTCTAGTTGTCAATTATTAAATCACACTATCCCATGCCCTTGAGATTGACCACTTTCAAACACCTACGGTACAATTTATTTAGTTTGCTGCCGGTATCAACCAAGCTAAAAGGAAAAGGTGTAAAAGCTAATTATCAGACATAGTTCTTACTAACCACTTTTGTAAAGATATTGCCTTGCAAAGGATGAGGAAAGCCAAGTATCTTTTACTATTTCTCCCTTTAAGAAAAGCTAATAATCTAGCAAACTGATGAAAAGATGGAGATGGAAGAAAACATGTAACTGATATGCAGCATTGATTCTTCAAACACGAGATGTAGACATAAACTCCCCCTTCTCTCCTACTCCCCCATCCCCCACCCAATGGTAACAATTTGGAAAGGGACTAGGTATTGCCATATACTTGGCAGATATTCAATACAGTTGGATAATGATGAATTAAATATTAACAATTCATTATAAGAGTTACTCCCCTCCCCCAATAAAACAAAACATAACACCTCAGCCCTGATAAAAGTCATTTTGCCACGATTTCATGAACTTATTTAGTTAACTCTGCCATTTGTCTTCTCTTTACTTTTTTTCTCTTTCCTATTTCTTATTCCCTTTGGTTATTTAGGCAAATCGGAATGGTCTCAGGTGTTTGTGTCTGTTGGGACCCTTGGCCACCCAAGCCTGCTGTAGAGTAAATCAAATAGGAGTTTCTGACTGCCACAGGGGACATCCTTCTCTTAGTAAAACAGTATAGCATCCTCTGAAGTTTTAGCTGAGAAGGGACCCCACTGCTGGGAAGAAATGGTTGGCTAACAGAGTTGAATCTTTTCCAATGGGTGTAGTCACACAAATTTTCTGAAAGATAAAATGGGTGGAAGTGGGTTGGTGGCCCATCCTTCTCCATATATCTGTTAGTATGGAAACTGCTCATGCACAAATGCATTCTTTCAAAGGTAATGTCCTCTGAGGGGCCAGTTCAAATTCCCTGGGCTGCAAAGGTGAGCAGATTGCCTCTGTCTCTTGCATCTCTCTAAAGGCCTAAAGCCATATGGTCTGACAAAAGTTAGAATGCTCTCAAGCAGAGATAGGTTAAGTAAACTATAGTAAATCTATATAATGGATTACAACACAACCATAAAAATTCATGAAGTAGAAGAATATGCATGGGCATGGTAAACATGATAAATTACTGATAAATTGTTAAGGCTACAAAAACTGTTTATTCAATGATACAATATTTTTGTAAAAACTCTAATAGATCCATAGAGCTCATATTTCCTCTTATCTAAGGTACATCATCAATTTATTCTTGATTTTGAGTATAAGAGGTACTCTAATTTAACAAAATATTACATTGAGGTTAAATATGCATCTTAGAATCAATGTAATATTATCTGGTACATATTGCATGTTATATATTTTTATGTTTAATGTGACATATTATATTGTAGTATATGATGTATTATGTGGTAAGTTATCTATGTTATATATTAAATGATATGTATTATAATTGTATTATGTATTTTGTTATATAAATATATCTTACATTTTATGTAAAGACTGGCAAGAAATCACATTTGAGGGTTTTTTCTTTACCTTTTTCAGTGACTTTAAATTTTGTATGCCTTCAGCAGGTATTACTGTTGTAATTAAGAAAAAAATGTTTCAACCTTAAAAAAATGAATAGTTAGGCCGTTAAATAAATCAAACAGCCAACAGGCTTGCATTTTTTCTCCTCTCCTGATTTTCTCTTCTCCTGATGATAAAAATGAGAAAGAAGAACTATGAAGTGCAGCCTAGACCTCTACCTTCGAAAACCCACCCTCTGGGGATCTGCAGAGTCTGGCGTGCTGTCTGCAGAGCCTTTGCAGGAAAAGGGGAGAGAGAATGATAAGTCAGGAGGCAAATGTGAAACAAGCACAGTGGCCAAAATCAGGCTCTTTCCCCACAAATGGAGCTTGGAAAACTGCCATGGTTGGATTCGGGTCCATGCCAGTCACCATCTCTGTGGGCACTGTCAGCTCCTCCAGGAGCGAGCAGTTCTCACAGGCTGTCTGTCCTTTTGTCAGTGACAGTAATGGAGGCAGCTGCTCCCTGGCCCTGGCAGCTGGCCCCAGACTGCTGGCTGCAGTGGTCTGCACAGCTTCTGAAGCACAGTCAGTCACGTCTCCTCCTCTTCTTAGAACACAACTACAAGGTCAAGTGGGAGAAGCCAACAGGGAGCCTGACCATTACCTCTGTCTTTTTAGAATGAGGGCAGCCAGTGCACTGCTCTTCAGACAGACTATTGGAGGCCAACTGGCCCTCTCTCATCTGCCTTCTCTCCATATCCTTCCTTATTCACTTTCCCTTTCATCCTCTGGTAGACCCCCACCTTCTTCCAAATTATACCTTCCTTACCTAACCTTTGAATTTATCATACCACTTCTAATGAATCAGGGTAAGTTTCACAGAAGGGGAGAGAATAAAGGTGGATTTTGAAAAAAAGGAAGGACTTTAGACATGGTATTGAGCAGCTATGTAATTTCAGAATTGGGACTGTTGAGCAAAAGGCTGGTTTGGCTTCCATTGCACTTTGCTTATTGAAGATATTGTCCAAAAGAGTCTGAGGAAAGCTTTATTTAGCAAGAGTAAGACCAGAACCATGAACTTGACTGCCAGTATTGGATGGCCAAGATGGAACTGGCCAGGCAAGGCCAGGGAAGAGGCCCAGGGAAGAGGAAGGATTTCAAGTGGTTGAAGAAGGCAAGTATTCAAGACCAGAGAAAGCAGCAGAAGATAGCCATTGGCAGATTTCTAGAGTTTGACAGCTACACAGGGCTTCTGCCTTCACTCAGTCAAGGGCAGAGATGTAGGAGCCAAAAGGCTGACTCTGTGTACACAAGGCAGGTTGTGGGGAGAGAAGAGTGGGAATAGCTGATCCAGGACTGACCACAAGGAGAAGACCCACGGTGATTGGCAGAGGCCTCGAACGTTAAAGAAAAGTCAGAGACGAGACAGAGAAGGTGGCCAAAAAGATCATAGAGAGGAAGAAGGAACAACGTGGCTATTAGGGCAGAAAGTAAAATTAATACCAAAGGAAGCAAAAAAATTATTTTTTTTTCTTTTTCCATTAATAGGGGTCTGAGGTATGAGAGGAAAGTTTAAAAATAAACCAGGGAGCAAGTAGAAATGTGTCACAGATATGAGAACTCCTCCATTTCTGAATAAGTCTGGGGAAAGGCGCACAACTTGAGTTCTGGTAAAGATGACCCAGTTCTCCTCACCTGCCCACTCCTCAGCCACACGAGTAGAGTGAAGAATTTGGATAGGTTGAAATTTGATGGGCACAGGGCATTTTGGCTTCCACATGAAATTAGCAACAGTATTTGCTATGTTTTCTTTGGAATCTTAAATTTCTGTTTAGAAAATGCTGTTAAAATCGCTGTTGTATATTTCAGATATTCCAGTAATACTGAGCAGTGGGGGGAGGGAGTTGGGGTAGGATAACAATTTCTTTAATTTATGCAGCTTCTTTTCTGGTGGGAGTATTTAAGCTCGTGTCTCGTGGACAAAGGTATTATGCAAGAATTGCTTCATAGTGTGAAAAAGGAGTGTGCTCGCTGTCTTTAATTATGTACAAGAAGTGTCAAAGGGCATTTAAGATTCGTCACATAGCAAAGGACGTGAACATTTGGAAGAAAGAGTAAGACATACTCAAGTTAAATCAATTGCACACAATTATTTATTGAACACCTGCTATACACTAGAGCTATGTTGGGTGCCAGTCATACAACATTGCATAAAATGTGTCCTTACACTTATGTCATTCAGAGTTAGTGGAAAAGACAAGTTTGTAAAGGCAAAAAATTAAATGCCATTCATTTTGACAGGTTCTCTTTAAAGAGTATAAGGTAGCACAAATGAAGAGATTCTCAAATCTACCTACTTACTGTATATCTTTTACAGTGATAAAAAAAATTTTGAGTAGAACTTCAGGAAGGAAAATAAATTGAATAGCTTTGATCATGTTAACGTTGAGATGATTCTGATTTTTTGCATCAGTCTAATGAATAAATTCCATTGGACATAACCTATTCAATCTATTTATGGTTCCTGTGGCAGAAAGTAAACTTTCATATTTTTTCTTTGTAGCCATAGAAGTGATTATTGGATAAATTTGTAAATGATATAATAGTTTTCTATGACTTAAAAAGATGTCTCAGAATTTGTCCTGCAACCTATCATTTTCCCACCTATACCCTCACCTCCAGGGACCTGAAACAGATAGTCTTTGAAATGTTTTATTTTATATCCATTTAAAAGAAATTTCATTGTTTATTCTTGATGACTTGCCCCTTGTGCAGCTGAGTTCCTTGAAGCAAGAGAAGGATAAATGTTCTAACCCACGTTTCAGGTTGAATTTGAACTTCAGTGCACACCTGACCCTCTGTGTTTAACAGAATATCTTCTTAGTATGTAGTTATCACCTCTTGCCAGAGTTTTTGAAAAAATGAGTGACTTATTCTCCTGTAATCAAGTCCCTTTGGTTGCTTTGAATAGTTCTCTAAACCTTTCTTCTTTCTTCTGCTTTTTCTTTCATAAACATTTTAGAAGAAAATGCCATGGAAAGACACTACTTTCATCATAGACAATAGTCATTAAAAATTTTAGAAAAAATGGTTATTTTTCTGCATAAAATTCACAATGATTAATAAATTCTTACAATAGCTCTCTCTCTGCTAAAAAAAGTATTAGTCTAAATAGCCCTTTAGTCTAAGGATTATAAAAATATTTTAAACTACAATTATATATCTCAGAATGTTAATAGAAGTCTATCAGCCTGCCCATTATCATAATAAATATATAAAATATAAATCACAGATCCAAGTCTATCAAAAAGTAACACTGATTATTAAGGGGTTGCAAAATGCCAAGGCAGAATGGTGTTATTAAGGGTCTACATATCCAAATGCAGTATCATGAGCTGTTAAGATTTGATAGAGATGGCATTATATGGCTGTAGAAATGGAAATTCTCTGATGGCACCTGGAAACATTGGGTGCATTAAAATATCACAACTGAAGTCCATGTAATGATCAGATTTTCTTCTACAACCCACAGTTTTCTTGTGGGTTGAACCCAAGAATGTTTGCACGCACACATCAGAAGTAGAGACAAGTAACAATGATGAAAGAATTGAAAAGATAGGAAAAGATTTTTTCAAAAGAAGGTGAGGAAATGAAACTTTTTAATTAAGCAATTTCCAAAGGTATGCAGCAGGCAATAATTATCACTGTTGGTATGTTACCATATTTAAAATATTAGGCATATCTCTGGTGCCGTGTCAAATGCTAGGTAATTCCTTTCTTCAAAGAACGTAATAGCCAATATGTTTTATGGCTTGCTAGAAGTGTTCAGTTAACATTTAATACATTTCTGAAAATTAGTTTTTACAATAGCTGGCCTTCTAGATACAGTATGAATCTCAGTCCACAACCTCAGGTGTGCAAGAAATGTGAGATCATAGTTTTACAATAATAATTAAATTTCTATTTTGAGCCACTGTTTCACTGGATGGTAGAAAATTAATCTAATTTCTTAAAGTATTACATAATGTTGGGGTATTGGGGTATGAGTGGTGTGCTGGTAAACCAAGTCTCTGAAAAAAAAGAAAAAGAAAAAGGAGCCCTGATGAGTAGTGTTTGCCGATTTCCATAGTGTAAATACTCCCACAAAGGCCAGTTCCATATTACCTTTCCCATCACTGAAGGAACACCACTGGGAAGAAAAGCACACAATTGGCTCCCATATGCCAGCATAAACCAGGTCCCACATAACACTGACATGTGTCTGGTCCTAAGTGTCACCAGTTGTCGTCTTTCCAGATTGTTCTCCATCTCTAGGTCACTCCCACGTGAGGCCTTTCCTGGTCTTCCACCTCACTGTGTTGGGTCCACAATGCTCTCGGTTATGCAAGAAACCTCTGCTAGATACTGGGGAATTTTATGATGCTGACTCAGGCTTAGGCACATAAAACAACATTTTCTCTTCTCCAGCACTAATTTGGCAACTGAGGAACTGGTGACTCCATGGCGATAGCTCTATGCTTTCAGATCCTTAGACCACTCTGGAGTTCCATTGTCTTCCCTATGGGTCTTGGCTCAAGGCAGTGGGTCAGGAGAGGGATGCTGCCAATTTCTTAGCTCTCTTTGATTCCAGGTGATTCCCTCTACCTTTCCCCTTAGCCCCAACATCTGTTACCTAGTTTCAGCAGAGGTTAAAATAGATATTGCTTCATCATATATTCTTCCAAATGTTTTTGTTTTGCTCTGAATCCTAGGTTTTGGATATTCCAAAGCCAGGAATTTTATGCCTTTGTGTCCGCATTCTTCTATGACATGGTGTACTTTAAATGCCAAAGCTGGGGAGGTCCACAGAATATGGGCATGTATGGAGATACAGGAAAAAATTATCTGTTAATATTTAAAAATATTCCCCTCATCTATTTCCTCTTCTATTAAGCTTGGTTCTGGGCACTCTATGTAAATAAATACAATACACACACCCACACCCCCCCACCCCCCCACACCCACACAGAGAATGAATATATATATATATATATATATATATATATATATATATATATATGCTAGTTAATTTTTTATAACTTTCATAATATTGTCATTTATCCTTGGAGGTGATGCATTGCAATTCCTTCCTGATATAGGAGTCTCTCTTTCCATGCATGCTACGGATTGTCACTCCTGTATTTAAATAAAAAACTATGTTAGAAGATTTAGTTAGGAAAAAAACATTTAAATATTACATGGAAAAGAGGTCTGAATGTTAAGCCGCTCTATAATTCTTTTTTGGTCCTAATCCTGGTTTTTGTTTCCACATAGTGAATGTAACTTTCTCGTGTCCTCTTATTCCAATCCTCCGTGGAATAACTATTTTTGAACTTTTAACTGTTCCTTGTGTATTATCATTTCGAGATCCATCCCTTTCCAGATCCCTCCATCAGACACATTTCATTTGGCATAGAAGGCAGCACGGATACAGTGCTCAAAATGTGGTCCAGCCAGCACCAAGCAGCCTAAAAGTACGATGGGAAAATTTCCTCCTTTGATTTGGATTTTACATTGCTATCACCAAACCTAAATTAATTTGTATCATTAAGTCCTACTCTTATCTTGCAGTCTGCTACACTCTCAAGATCTTTTCTAAATGAGCTACAGTGCAGACAGCCTAGGATAGTGAAAGAGCATGGGCTCTGGGGTCAGGCCACCCTGGGCTCAAATCTCAGCCATGTTATTTGAAGTCCAGTGAGTTATCACTTACTTAGCCTGTCCTAGCATTTCTGATCAACTGAGGCAATTCTTATGAAGGTACTTAGCACAATGTGTGCACTCAGTAAATATTCCTCCCCCTTTTACTTCTCCCAGATTTTACATTTATCCCTGTTAAAATTACTGAATTTCATCTTGGGTTTGGCTCAGATGTCCACATACTAGGAATAGTTTAAAATCTCTATCTAACCCTTTGTTCATGAGTAATTTATGTTAAATCAACAGTATTTGTTGTATATGTACACTATGCAAAGCAATGACCTAGCTGCTACAGGTAGTGGAAAGGGTAGAAGGTAGTTTGTGGCTATAAATATGAATAAAGCATGGTCCCTATCCTCAAACAATTTAGAGGCTACTGGAGGGCAGCTCTAGGAAAAGAACAGACATGGTGTACATAGAACAGAGATATGTGCATAGTTGTGTAGGAACATGCAGGAGGAAGTCATTATATGAATTTGAATAGAGTGGGTGGAGTGGAGGAGGTTGTTTTCAAACTGATCCTTGAGTAATGAATAATAAGTGGGGAGAAGGTTCCATACTGGAGGGAGCCCGAGCACAGAAACAGAAGTTAAAAGTCTCATCAAGGAATGGTAATAAATCAGATATTGTTCCATCATAGGCTGGGTGGAGGGAAGGGTGTGGTGCCATCTTTAAATCGATTACCAGGCTTTAATTAGCCTGGGTCACAAGGTTTTAAGAGATGAACTTAAGTCTTTCGTCTCTAGGGTTAGAGAGTGATTTCCCTACGATACTTAAAATTAACTTTTGGTTTCTAAAAATACCAGTGGTGTCGAGTGCAAATGACCCCTAGCTGCTCTATGCAAACTTTGTTTTTGATTTTCTGATGTTTTCATTCTCATAAATCTCTCAAGAAATTAGTTTAATTTAAAATGTTATTTAAAAAATTGTCTTTTAATTGGCCAGTGGGAGCCGTTTTAGGCTGGCTCCTTATTTCCTTTGAAACAATCATATCATTTTTTTTATGCACTTCCTCACTTTGTAGCACAACAAGATTTTCCAGGCTCTTCTTTTCCCTTCCCTGCTCCAGTCCTAAAATAAGCTATGGCTGGCGGGACCTGGTATTCAGAAACCAAGATCTAGATGCTAGGGGTGTTCATTTTTACTTTACTTTTAACATTTTACTTTTATAATAAATGTCCTATTATATATGCATTATATAATATACAAACATGTATTTATATATGCATTTATAAATTACATATGCATATATTATATGTACATATTACATTACTAATAATACCTATATATTATTTTTTAATAATTAAGATTTTATTCTAATAGCTATAATTACAGTGCTTGTTTGTTGAAATGAAAACTGAAAACAAGTATGCAAAATATTTGATTACTAATAGTATATCGAAAGCAGTAAGAGGTTCCACCACACCAAATAAACCAGTTCTGAGGCTTTCCCCAAGATAAAGTTTAACAGCTCCAGTTTCTTCAGTGTTTATCAAAACACAAAAGAAAAAAACTAAAAGTCATTATTTTCGATGGCAGATCTGACCGTTGCAGGCTGAGGGAGTAAAAGCACATGCAGACAGGTGCTCCGGAGGGGCTGTGGCTCTAGGACGACTGGCCCTGCCTGCCCTCTCGCTTGCTGGTTGTGTTCCTTCTGATGAGACCTCAGACAGCCCAGAGACCAGTGCACAAGGAGGACAGGGCACCCGCTCCAGCCGGGGGTTTCTAACCAAAGCACTCCACGCTGACCCAAGGGCATATTTATTTATATATGAAGCGTATATATTTATATATGTGTATGTAAATTACATATGCATAGATTATTATATCTAAGTATGTAATTTATTATATATGTATTCATATACATGCATGTACATCACACATACATACATATAATCATGAGTTCATACTGATAATTCTAATTTTAATCTAACACCGCAGAGTTCTTCCTCAACTTCCCTCTTTCCCTGTATATATCTTTCTCCTCCCACAGTGAGAAGTGTATCTCCTAAAAAACAAGAAAATTACAGACCAATGTTCCTGATGGATACAGATGCAAAAATTCTCAACAAAATATTAGCAAACAGAATTCAACAGCACATTAAAAGGATCATACACTATGATCAAGTGAGATTTATCCCTGGGATGCAAGGATGCAAATCAGTAAATGTGATACACCACATTAATAGAATGAAAGATACAAATCATATGATCATCTCAATAGATACAGAAAAAGTGCTTGATAAAATAAACATTCTTTCATGATAAAAATGCTCAACAAATTGGATATAGAGAGAACATACATCAACACAATAAAGGCCGTATATGACAAACCCATAGCAAACATCATAATCAACAACGAAAGGTTGAAAAATTTTCCCATAATATCAGGAACAAAAGAAGGATGCCCACTCTCAACACTCCTATTCAACATAGTAGTGGAGGTCCTAGCCAGAGTCATCAGGCAAGAAAAAGACATAAAAAGCATCCAAATTGGAAAGGAAGAAGTAAAATTGTCTTTGTTTGCAGATGACATAATCCTGTACAGAGCAAATCCTAAAGACTCCATCAAAAAACTATCAGACTAATCAACAAATTCAATAAAACTGTAGGATACAAAATCAACAAATAGAAATTAGTTGTGTTTCTATACACTAACAGCAGAGCATCTGAAAAAGAAATACAGAAAACTATCCCATTCACAATAGCATCCAAAACAATAAAATACTTAGGAATAAATTTTCCCAAGAGACTGAAAGATCTATGCACTAAAAAGTGTATGACTTTGATGAAAGAAATTGAAGAAGACACAACAAATGGAAAGATATCTATGAAACATAGATTCACCCTGAACGGTAGTACACAAGGTCTCCAAAGAAGAGAATATAGAGTGGCCAGGCCTAAATCTTGGCAAGAAAATTAGTGGAGAAAAAGGAGATAAAGAAGGATACTTTAGGACAATAGGAGATGAACCAGAAGAGTGACACATCATGAAATCAACTACAGAGAGAGGAAGATGAAGGAGATGAGGGGGCCAAGGCAGGGCTGGAATGAGAAAAGGAGTGGCAGTGCATCCCACACACATGTCCACACCCTTTGTCACTTCTTTTTCTGCTGGGCTCCAGAGCCAGGCCAATGCACAGCCATAGATCTGATGAAGCCCTCCCTGTTCCGTGTATGCTGAGTTTCCTGTTCCTCCATCCCGGAATAGAAAATGAACATTATGAGAAAAAACAAAAAAACTCTAAAATTCTTCCCAGGAAAAACAACCATTACCACAAAAACTTTTTCCCGTGAAAGAAATTCCCATGCTTAACAAGAATTAGATCCTTATTCACTCAGCTGTTAGACACTTTAAGCTCTTGGAAAAGACTGTTTAACTGCAAAATAAGTAATTTTTTTCTTGCTAAAATGAGTCAAAAGGACTATAGCAGATAAAACTTCTCACGTCATCTCCTTATCTGAAATTTGTTTCCCAATGACAATATCCACTCAGCTCCTATTTGGATGTGACTGTTAAACATTAAGGTGAATTTCGTTTCTTTTATGATTTCACAATTAGGGAACCTGAATTGTTTGTAATCTGCCTTGACCTTTCTTTCTTATGGACAGTCTGTAGGATACACAAGAATACACAAGGAATAATAGAAAAATAGGAGTCACAGTGCCACTTTATTATTACCTAAACCAGCTCCCAATGCCTCAACACAGGGCCTCTTGGGTAAAGTATCCTAGAGCACATAATTTTAACTTGAGCCCAAAGGGGAGCTGCCTATTTCCCCTTTTCATATAAATCTTAGGACCAGCAATCTCAGATGAGCCTGGAGGGTCAGAGAGGGAAAGATGGCTCTGCTGGCCCCTTTTGAAAGTACAAGATTAAGGGTTGAAGATTGAAGGTGAATGGGGGGAAGAAAAAGAGAGGAAACAAAAGACCAGCTGGAGTTGCCTTGAGCAGGCAGACCTGACTAGATCTGCTCCCATGTGAACACAGGGAGCACCAGGGAAGAGGGTGAGGTCTGGGTTCCTGCCTTTTAGGTGGAATAATAATCCATCCTACTAGCAAAACCTAGCCCAGTGAATATCATGGTCTCAGGATAGGCGGGATAAAATGAGCAGCTCATCCTCTCTCAGGAGAAAGCCAAAAAGGGGCATGGGTGGAGCTGACATGCCATGGAATGAGGATCAGTAACAGCCCCCTCCCCTATTGAAGCTATATACCTTTCCTATCAAAAGCCTTTTTGCTAGTTAGAAAAAATATCGCTCTTATGACAGGCTAGAGAGATTTATGGGAAATCAGAGATATAATCTATCTTGTCAAGTGCAAACATTTTGATTTAGCCTCACGTGGCGTGGGTATCTATATCAAAATAGAGACGACACTATCATTTGTTAGATATGTAACTAATTTTAGGATCCTTCCCTATACAATGTCTATGAGTAATGTCTAATTGGAGGGGCATCAAGAAAATGATATTATAAAATGCTTAGTGCTGTGCTCAGTGCTCTTTCATGTTTTAATCAGGAGCCATCTGAGTGAACTCTCATAGGTGAGGAACTGCAAAGAATGCTGCCCTTAATGAACATGCTCAGCATTTTAGAAAATAAATGTAGAACTAAAGTGACCTTGTAAATGGAAGAATTGATAGAAGAGGTTCACATAGGATAATTGCTACATAATACACCTGAGAAAAGAGACTTTGCAGAAGTTCAATAGGCAAAAGTTTGACAAAGTATGGGTTAGACAGGAAAGTATGACACAGTATGTGACAAGCTTGCTCTGAGTCTGCAATGAAGCCCTGTCTATGGTGTAAAAAGCAAGCATGACCTTTCATATATCCAAAAAAGAAAAAAAAAAAAAATTTGTGAGGTAGTCTAGCCATTGTCTTGGGGAAAAATCAGTCAGAACATTATTGGCATACATTTGACAAACTAATGAGGGTTGTAGAGGATGCAGAGAAGAGCTGCAAAGATTCTTTAATTGAATATCACACCTGAAAGAAACAATGAAAGAACAAGGTTTATTCTGTTTGCAAAAAATAAAGCAGAGGAGAAATTTAATAGTCATTCAGGAAAAAAGGCTGTCAGAGAATGGTGATAAGCAGTTCTCTTGCCCCACAGTTGACAAAAATCAAAGAAAATTGGCTTAAACCATGACAGCCCGAGAGAGATTTACAATCACCTCCCTAATCATCCAAACTTGAAAAAAATCACTCTATTCATAATGTGCAATTACCTCTTTGATTAACATACATATATATGCTAAATGCATGCCCTGGTCATACTGCAGTCATGAGTCATTTAATAATAGGGGTACGTTCTGAGAAATGCATCGTTAGGTGATTTTGTTGTTGTGCGAACACTGTAGAGTGTACCGAAAGGGAACAAAATTTGCAACCCCAAAGTGTGTCTCTTTAACATGAGGATTATTTTAGGCTGATTATTTTTAAGAAACAAAAGCGAAGTTTTTTTGTTACTTCCCCCTTAACTGCCTAAAAGAATTCTGATAAAAAAAACCTGTCTCAGGAAGCCAGCTATCACCTTAACATAACATGAACTAGGTGGTAGACAGGAAGGAACCTAGAAAAGCCTGTTTCTTGGGCTCCTCTCTGTGTTCTTCTGTATCTGTGGGGCCAAACAAATACTTGTTTTCCAAAGATTTGCTCCTTTTCACCTACTTGTGAATTACCTTCCTTCCCTTTGAGGACTCTGATCATCCCAACCCCCAACATCTTTTGTCTTTAGTAAAGATGGTATTCAAGGTGAAGGCTTCAGCCATTTTGGTGAGTTATTCAGTTTTCCTGGGTTTCTCCCGGGTATACATGTTATGTTTCTCCTCTGTATACATGTTATTAAAGTTTGGTTTTTCTCTTGTTAATCCATCTCAGGTCACTTTAATTCTTAGACCAGTCAGAAGAACCTAGAAGGGTAGAGGAAAATTTCCTCCTCCCCTACAGTACTTACACAAACCTAGAAGTTATAGTCTACTACACACTTAGGCTATATGGTACTAGTCTTATGGGGTCACAATTATATATGTGGTCTGTTGTTGACCAAAATGTCATTATGTAGCACATGATTGTATTCAAGTTGTTTTTTTTTTTAAGTCTAAGTCCTGTCATATAGTATTTAACCCAACACTACTTGCAATTAAGCCCTTAATATGGTCTTCAGATGTTGTAATAAACAATAAAGATTTTCCTCTCTTGTAGCTGGTGAATGTTGGTCAGGTGTGGAATCTCATTCCCCAAAGCAATTCATTCTGTTTTTAGCTTAAGAAACTTTAAGCTTCCTTGGATACTGATTTACAGAAAGAGGCCAAATAGAAAATTAGCTCCTATGTGAATGTGTCTGCTTTTACGATAAAGTATTTGGGGCTAGGGATTATTGTCATTTTTTTAAGTGGTCATAGTCTATTATGCAAATTAATCTTTCAGGATCTAAATTACACCAAAGTATAACAATATAAAATCCTTGTGTACTATAGACATTAATTTTTATTTATGATGTGTATATTACAACTCTAATGTATCTAATTTACAAAGTTATATATTTTGCTAATTTGAATGCTTTTTAAAGATGTGTTTGTGTAAGGATTCTTAAACAATACATGAGCTGTTCCAGGAGGGTCTTCCAGGTGATCTTGAAGAAGAGAATGGATTCTCATGATCTGCAATAGAGTTTAAGAAAAGATAGCACTTTGGTAGGGAAATGGAATGTAGAATGTTCTTTTTAGTTCTGTATTATTTTGTTACTATTACTACAAATACTATTAGGTGGAGATGACTGGTGATACAATATAACTGATAGATCATGGATAGATAGAGAGATAGAGAAATAGGTAGATAGATAGAAAGATATTAGACATCTTCCTCTCCAAACTCTTTATTTCACTGACAAGTAAGAAAGAGAGACCAGGAAGTGTGGAACTGCTGGTTAGCACTTAGCTCAGGCTAAACTTTGGAATTTCTTACTCATATTTGTATTACAAAGTGTTGTAAAAGACATTATGTTTTAATAACCCTAGGAAATAGAGACACATGAACTTCTTTTGTAACTTTGCATTTTTAACCAGGGTAAAATAATTTCTTTTGATTAGTAAGATGGTTCTAGTCTTAAGATTTGCTACTAAATTTCAATCTGGAAAACAAGATGACTGAAAATTTATAATGGAAATTCTAACAGTTTTAACTTACTAACCACTATGAGTCTCCACTATAAAACCATCCATGCAAAGAACATGGTTCATTTATCTACAATGTTATCAACATTGGCCTTAAATTAAATCTTCATATGATTTAACAAGATACAACAATACAACAGCCATGATTTATTTGTGATATATATGACATAATCATAAAAACTTCAGGTCACTAGAGCCAGCATTTTGCATCTTTGTAATTCTTTAAATTATTTTTCAATTGTCATTTATAAAAAGAAATCAAAATGATTTCACATGACATCAATGTGCATAGAATACAGTGTATCTAACAGTTAAAGTCTTCTAAAATATTTCTTGTAACTAATAGTAATTTATTAAGTAATAAACCAGGAAGCTCATTAATGCAAAACCATTAATTTTCTCCTTCTGATATTGTTATGAGAGAGATTCCATTTTAATTTCAACTGTGAGTGGTTGATATAAGAGTGCAATGTTTATACCAGTAGTTAAAGAATGATTATATTTTGTCAAATAATTCTCACGGTTTAATAATTTTTGGAATGTTACTTAGCATTTATTAATAATAATGCTCCAACAAATTACAGATTCTTATAATGCATCTGATGTGTGCTAGGTGAGGTGTGAGGCTTTTGCAATAGACAAAGTATAAACTTTGCCCTCAAAGTGCTTATAGTTTAAATAGAGACAAACATAGACACAAATAAGCACTATCAGGTCTCACAATTAGAATGACTGAAGTAGGACATTTACCATGTAAGACATTTGGGGTCATACAAAGGTATCACTCCGTGTGACCTCTTGCCATGCTGGCCAGCTGGTCTTCACATTTTGACACCCAGACTCTTCCAAGAAATATTTTTTGACCCTCTTCCCCAGTGCTCCTACCACATGCAACCATGTATTTATTATAAGGTCAGTGCCTCACATATGTCTAGGATTTTTGAGGTATTCAATAAATGTTAGTCCGATGAGTTATCTTTATTAACTCACTTTGGCTCAGGGGCAGGTTCTCAACCACTCAGCTTGTAAGTTTGGTGGAACCAGTAGTTGAGGAGTGTATTTCCTGCAGTCTCATGCTCACCAGAAAATGAAGTATCTAACAAAATCCTATGAACTATCAATAAATATCCCCTTCTTGTTTCTTTAGGCTACCTTTTGGCTCCTTCCACTCATATACAGAGAGAAACTGCAGAAGAGAACAAATATGTTTATATTACTTAACTTCTAAAGTTCGATGAAGTACCTTTCCCTGGTAGCAGACACTTTACTCCAGGTCCTCAGGCAGAGTGAACAAATAAAGAAAATTATTTATGATGTTATGATGTCAATTCTCTGAATCCATCACACCCACTATCCCCCACTCTCACTTTATGGCCTATATACACATGTCTGGGAATTTGGAGGAAATGAGTCAGGAACAGAAGAAGATGAAGAATGACGTGTATGGTCTTCTCCTGAGTAATCTTGATAAGGAAGACAGTAGGATGAATTTCCTCCCAAGCTTGGGGGTGATTTTGAATATATGGCTGCTTCTCTCCTGGTAATTGCTGTTTAGCAAAACTCTAGATTCAGGAAGAACAGTTGGGCAACAGGGAAGGAAAACAGAAAGAAGGTGGAGTGACAGAGTGAGGTGAAAGAAGGCAAAGACTACCCCAGGTGTGTTATGTAAGAATTCCAAGCTTCCTATGGCTATAAAGTAGGGGGCAAGTGTTAGCTGGGAGCATTAATTTGTTTGTTGTCAACGAAAAACCTGCGTAGGAAGGCAAGGAGACCCAATTAATAGAGCTCTAATGGGTAGAAAGCTCACTGGTTGGCAGGTGGGGAGAATTGGGCAGGTAGAAAAAGTCCAGTCATGCCTTATCAGGATTACCATCTCCAATTAGTTACTGAGGAGGCCCAGCTGAAGGTCATAAGAGTATCCAATATGCTCCATGAGAGAACCAGCAGTGGGCTCCATCCACACTAAGAGGGCATAAAGGCCTTAGAAGCTGGGCATCGGGCCGGCCCTGTGGCTTAGTGGTTAAGGGCATGCGCTCCGCTCCTGGCGGCCCGGGTTCAGATCCTGGGCGCACACCGATGCACCGCTTCTCCAGCCATTCTGAGGCCGCATCCCACATACAGCAACTAGAAGGATGTGCAACTATGACATACAACTATCTACTGGGGCTTTGGGGAAAAAAAGGAGGAGGATTGGCAATAGATGTTAGCTCAGAGCCGGTCTTCCTCAGCAAAAAAAAAAAAAAATGAAGTTGGGCATCAACAGAGCCCTAGGACAGTGCTGGGTTTCGGCCTTGCCCCTCCTCTGAAAGCTCCTTCTTGTGGCTGTGTGCTGTTGTGCACTGGCACCATGCAACCTAGAGGAAGCAGCTTTGCATTGAACAGTGCCTACAAGAACAACTCCTAGTTTAAACTGGAATCTTTTGGATTACACCGCGTTTACTGAAATGAGAGAGCATGACTAGCTTGCGCTAAGCAGATGGGGGCTCAAGAGTCAAGGGAAGCATGTCAGGTGCTAAATAAAGCAAATTCCTTGTTTGCAAACATCTGATCTGTGAAAGTAAAATTTATACTTGTGACATACCAGAAGAATATTCATTGCTTTGCTTTTGGAGCATGTGGGAATTAACTGTTTGGAAGGAAAAGATATGGGACAGAGTTCCAGTTCCTCAATTCTAGGGGAGGAAAACCCAAGATAAAAATTAAGATTAACCAGGGAAGGACATGCAGCAGTATAAAAATATAAAATATTATTTTCTGTTGTGGGCTGTCACACTAAATCTTCTCACCAGCTCACTGAACTCTCCCAAATGAATCCCAAAGGCCTATTCACCTGCCCCTCCAGATGCCCCTCTCCTTTGCAACCCATTCACACTGAGAATTGTGAATAACCACTGCGAAAAGAGAAACAAAAAGGGGCAAAACAATTTAGGATTCAAAGGATGTCTGCAGAGCCAGTGTTTCTGTGAGGAGAAATTTGAGAATGGCTACAGGCTGGGGAAGAAAAAGAAGGAAGTCCATAGAGGGGGATGAAGAGACATCTTTATGGCCTGGGAAATGGAAAACTTTGGTTGAGAATTCCAGAGAACAATCTAGAAGCTGACTCAGTGCCAAGCTGCCCTCAGAGCCAGCAGATTTTTATTTTTAGTCATTCTCTAGGACATCGGTTCTGAAAATGTGGTCCCTGGACCAGCTGCATCAGAAATCTGGAAATTTATTAGAAATGCACATTCTTGGGCCTAACACAGATCCACTGAAGCAGAAACTCTGGGTTAGAGTCCAGCGATGTGTATTTAACAAACTCTGTAGGGGATTATAATACACACTCAAGTTGAGAACCACTGCTCTATGATATGAATGGTGTGTTGGTGATGAGGCATATCTTAAATACTTCACTCTCATCTTTGGCATTTCTTCTAACCTGCTGGCACTCTTTCTGCAAATTTTGATGTTGGTACTCTCATGAGCTGACTAGAAAGTGCCAGCTGAAGGTATTAGTCAAGAGATAGAATTCACACTTTGCTTTTAAAGGGTCCTAAATGGTTTGTTGACTGAAACATCAAGGGGTTGCAGCTGACTAGTCATGGCACTATGGATAACAACCAAGTGTGAGTAATGATAACCATGTCACAAATGCCACCTGGCCTAAAGATGGCATTGATCATAAGACACATGAAAAGACATTAAAAGGTGAGAAATGTTAAAAGATTGGGGAGAAAAGTATTAGAAATAATGAATTATGACAAGCCAGAAGAGCAATACATTAATTTATAAGTATAATTAACATAGTCAAGGTAATATTGGTAAGAAAGCAAAGCAGACACTCAAGTGCACTAGGGACAAGACCCAGTTCCTGGGAAGGAACCAGAACATAAGTTAACTCTAGAACAACCTCCAAAATGATGGGATGCTGCTCTCAACTATGGATCCTGAGGCCAGGGTGAGGCAAGTCTGTGGGTGGGAGGTTTGTGGTCTGGTTGTGGGAATTAGAAAAAATCATTCAGGTCAGTGCACAACCAGGGAAGGGACAAAAACCCCAGATATGGGAATGTTGGGAATGGAATGCCACTAAGGACAAAAAGAATGAAGAAGGTCATCCAGAGGCACCATACAGTAATATTACTGTCTTCACAGTTCTGCTTTCAGGTTGCTTCATCTGTTGCCCCTCGGGCTCAGATAAATGAGAGCTATGTAGGTAACATGTTTTTATCCTTCTTGTACAAAGATTTATATACCTTAACTGGGATTAGGGGCATAATTGCATATATTGGGAGGGAGGGCGGTGTCTTAGTCTGTTTCAGTTGTTATAACAAAGTACCATAGACTAGGTTGCTTATATGCAATAGAAATTTATTTCTTACAGTTTTGGAGGCTGGAAGTCTGAGATCAGGGTGTCAGCATGGTTGGGTTCTGGGGAAAGTTTTCTTCCTGACTTGCAGATTGCTGACTTGCATTGTATCCCTATGTAGTGGAAAGAGGGGTAGCACGCTCTCTGGCCTCTTCTTTTAAGTGCGTGAATCTCATTCATGAGGGCTCCACCCTTGTGATCTAATTACCTCCCCAAAGCCCACCTCCGCTGGGGATTAGGTTTCAACACATGAATTTAGAGGAGACACAAATATTCAGTCCATCGCAGGCAGTGATGCTTTGGAACATAGGTGTGTTAAAATTGGAAACGGGGGTTAAGAAGGTGTCAACTAAAAACAAGTTTGAATCTCTGATCTTTAGTCCTTAGTAGAGCTATTTTTTCCTAAGTATATGACTTCAGCTTACGAGATCAGTATCTGTCCATTTATCCTCTCACAGGTCACATCATACAGGGCATGCAGGAGCTAATTTTCTACTTGGTCACATGTACGAGGTTTTTGAGACAGGTTTATCACAAGTCCATATCTCCTCATTGTTAGCTTCTCAGAGGGCCTAAAATTTTTGACCTTGAAAGTCACACTCAACTCCATGAGAAAGCCAATCTTTCATATTCCAGGTAACTCTGCATATTAAAATAGACACAATACTCCTCATGGGGATTTTTTAGAAGAACTTTAGAATAGCTTTATTAAATATTTTAATTAAATAAAATGATATACAATATAAAATTAATTGAATAAATAAAACCAGTGAAAACTTACCGTTAATCTAAATTGCAATACTATTCAGCATGCTTCAGATTTCCTTAAAAATTAATCCTATGCTACACTAGGGGTGAATTAAGGACAATTGGCCTGACAAGATAAAACTGGGCCCATATGGAACATATCAGAAGATGAAGCATGTTACTCCAAATGAAAGCCTTCAATAATGAGCTATGCTTGCCAGCAATATTTTTCTACAAAATAAATAGCTGTGATTATCAATTCATTGGTCTTGGTTAACTAATTAATCTTTCAGGCCAATTTAGCCTTTCTAGCCCTGTGTCCAGTGACATGCTCTGTGAACTTGAGCCAGAGGGTATCTTGTTGTAGGGCTCAGTTGGTAGATGCCAGGTATTTCCTCTTTGCTTTCAGGAATGGCTTGGCCTTAGCGAAGGTCTCCAAAGTCTGTCTGTGTCCCAGTCTCAGCTCTCTCTCTCTCTCTTCTGTCAGTTTTAGCTTATAAGTATGTCCTCAGGTGGATTTTTCATTTCAACCATTTTCGTAGAAGTCTCCTTTTCTTGAAAGAAGTGATGAAAATATGAAAAGCAGTTTATACTCAGTAGGAAGCCAACTTCAGAGAAATTGCTCACATCAGCAATACTGGCAGAGAGGTAGAGTGGGAGAGGGGAAAGAATGTGGGTGCTGGAGTGAGTGACCAGGGTATAAATCTTGAATCTATCACCCGTGACCTAAGCACATTACGTAATTTCTCTAAGTCGCTGTTCCTTCTTCTGTATAATGAAGCTCATAATAGCTGCCTCTTAGGATTATTTAAGAGGCATAATTTATGTGATAAGGTCAAAAATTTAATCCATCCTACACTTCAGATATGCAGAGAAAAATGTAGTAATTTTATTTAAATCTTAATCTGCTCTTTCTCCTGAGCCCCCACTCATGCTTTAATGAAAAATAAGTAAATAACAAATACCTAGATTAAAGTAACACTAACAGATAAACTCTCAAATCTCAGTGACTTCATCTAGAAAATAAAGTATTTTTCCCTCATGCAACAATCCAGTGTGGGAGTGGTCAAGTGACTCTCTTCTTGGTAACTCACGGATCTAGGCTGCTTCATCTTTTACCTCTAGCATCTTCAACACCCTCACAGTCACCCTGGACATCAACATCTAGCTGGTGGATGGGGGAAAGGAGTTGGAGAGGGCATACTGGTCCTTAACCATCTAGGCCAGGTAGGATACACATTACTTACAATCATTGATTGTAACAATGAAATCACTTACATTTCATTGATAATAACTATTCAAGCGATCCGCCCAGATGTAAGAGGAGCTAGGAAGACATCTCCCAATTACATTTCTACAATATGGAAGGGTAGCACAAATCTTTTCCATGAATCATCTCTTCCAGAGTCTAACCCTCAAATATCCAAGCACACTTTTCATGCAAAACACACTCATCATCTCAAGAGAGACCATCCAAAGTTCATCTAGTTCCTGTAGCTAGCTCAAAGTCTAGGATGTCTGAATGATGTGTTCAACACTCCATCAAGAGTGTATGTGGCTTCATTCAGTCTGGCAACTTACGAACTAAAAAGCAAGTTATCCAAACCTCCTCTCACCCCAATATGCATAATTAACCAGCACATAGTGATGGAAAAGGGGCAGAACAAGAGCTGTAGGAACTTCCAGTGAATGACAATGGGAGAAAACCAGTGGATGCCTATCCCTGATAATGATAAAAACCCTGCTAGGCAGGTATTGGGAAGGTTCCCTAGTATGGAGACAGGGAAAGTTCCTAGACTAAATGCTGCTCTGCTCTCTGGGAAGAAGTCCTTTGTCCACTGCTCTCATGGTCCCTAGCTCTGCCTTCTGGAAGATTATTCCACGTTCATCATTCTCCATGCCCACATTTAAAGTGAGCACTGGGAACTATGCCCTCTTCAGTGACTCCTAGTAGTCTTGTGCCTCTTACTGCTGATGCAAGTTTGGAGGCCCAAAGGCTGTTTAAGCCTCAAACAGTCAAAGGCGTGTATCTCTGGCAGTATAATTACCTTAAAAACTTAGTAGATTTTTAAAAATCTCTTTGCTTCCAGAAAGTGCTCTGTGACGGTAATCACATTCAAAGTTCTTACCTAGATATAAACCAAATAAAAATCTGTTTGTTTCTTCATCCATACTTCCTTCTCTCAACTAAATGTTTATTATTTTGAGGTCATCGGGTTTGGATGGGAAGGCAGCGAAATAATGCTGGTCTCTTCTCTGTACTGTTCAGAGACACCCTGAGGGCTGAGGAAAGTGGAGGCACAGGGAGTGGGGGACACCAGCCCTTCCTCCAGCACTGACAGCAGAGGAATTCTTCTGCCTCTGATTCCACGCTTCTCCTCCATGAAAGTAGATACTCCTCCATGGGACAGGTGATCCCATTACACTATGACCTCTTGGAAAGCAAGGCTGACTTATTCAGCTTTGCATCTTCAGCAACTAGCATTGTCCTGGGCACAAAGAAATGCTTAATAATGTCTCTAGAATAAATGAATATAAAATTAGCTATTAAAATCATCAGTAATATATATTACTTTAGTTCAGCGGCTTTCAAAGTGTGGTTTCTTGACGAGCAGCATCACCATGATCTGGGAACACATTAGAAATACAAATTCGGGGGCCGGCCCCGTGGCTTAGCGGTTAAGTGTGCGCGCTCCGCTGCTGGCGGCCCAGGGTCGGATCCCAGGCGCGCACCGACGCACCGCTTCTCCCGCCATGCTGAGGCCGTGTCCCACATACAGCAACTAGAAGGATGTGCAGCTATGACATACAACTATCTACTGGGGCTTTGGGGGAAAAAATAAATAAATAAAATTATAAAAAAAAAAAAAAAGAAGAAGAGATATGAGGATGGAAGCAGAGGTCAGAGTGATGCAATGAAAAAAAAAAAAAAAGAAATACAAATTCTGGGCTGTACTTCAGACCTACGGAATTCGAGGTAGGGCCCAGAAATCTTGTGTTTTAACAAGGCTTTCAAATGATTCTATTGCATGCTAAAGTTTGATAAGCACTGAAATAGTTCATCAACAGTTTTCCTAAGAATATTTAGGTTTAAAACCTTTTCTACAAAGAAGCTAAAACTTCTTTTTCCTTTTAAAGTACAAGCCCATTGAATTTGATAAGTATGGAATTTCCCTAGTTATTTAAAAATATGTTTTATTTGGTGGGTAGCATGTAAAGATTCCATGAGTTTATGAACAATGTGTTTTGAATCCTAACTTTTTTCCAGAGACATCCTACCATTGTTTCACGTTGAGGATTTCCATTGGAGTTAGGCGAAGTTCAGAGAATAGGTCAATAGCAGGATGCAGTCTCAGATTACAGAGGCAGAGATGACCTCGCCCCTCCCATGCCCGAGTTCATCCAGGAGTCACGCTTCATTGTATGGTGACTTCCTCATCCAAAGTCACGAGGCTGCCTACAATCCTATGTCGTCCACTTATCACAAAGTCGAAGTTTGAGTAATTTTTCACCATTCTTTGAAGAGACTACTGCCACCTAGGAAGATTACTCTACCTTTTTATTTTCAATTTTATCTAATAGACAATATTTAAGTTATCAATTTTTTTCTAATAGACTAAGTCAAGTTATCTAATAGTCTATTTATCTAATAGACTAAATTTAAGATTAGCTAATACAATCTTATCTGAGACATATGGCTTCAATTTAATTGGCACTCAATGTCATTTGGAGTTGACTTTATGACAGCTAATCAATACATTTAATGGGATACTTCATGATGCCATCATTTCCTTGAAAGTAAATGTTCTAGAAATAGAGCAGTGTCTAATATGATTAAAGCAAACACTTTTAAACTACAATGATTCAAGATGTGTAAATATGCATTGCTTTGCTTTTATTATTCTTATAAATTTAATTCTTCCAGTGTTGTCCATTTTAGCCAACACACTCAACATTTTTAACTTTCCTTCAGAATCCCCATGTAGTTTGAGGTAGTGACTGATGGTTTATTTACCCAGCAACCCTTGGGAAATATTACAATCAGTATTGCCTGAAATAAATAATAGGTGTAACTAACTACAGAACTTAAGTTTTCCTGATGGTATCAAGACAGTTTCTCAAATTTTAATGTGTGTGTTAATCATTTGAAGATTAAAAATATAGATTCTAAGGGGCTGGTCCAGTGGTACAGTGGTTAAGTGCACGCACTCTGCTTCAGCGGCTCGGGGTTCGCAGGTTCGGATCCCGGGCGCGCACCAATGCACCGCTTGTCAGGCCATGCTGTGGCAGCGTCCCATATAAAGTAGAGGAAGATGGGCACGGATGTTAGCCCAGGGCCAATCTTCCTCAGCAAAAAAAGGAGGATTGGCATCGGATGTTAGCTCAGGGCTAATCTTCCTCACACACACACAAAAAAAATATATATATATAGATTCTAATTCAGTAGGTCTGGAGTGAAGCTAGAGTGTCTGCATTTCTAACAAACAAACAAGCTAATACTTCCAATCCACAAACCACACTTTTGAGAGGCAAGTCTCTAGAAGGCATCATATTGGGGAAGAAAGAAAACCAAATGCAAAATAACTTACAGGTAGCTAGTCTGTCCTACTCACCTTCTTTATTTGAAAATAAACAGTTAGTTAAAAAACATTCATGCCCAGACAGAACAGTGCCACTGATTTTACTCTTACAAATTGTTGCGATTTCTTTATTTTTTGGTGTGCTTCAATTCATATTTATTAACTATCTAACTTTTAAGAATTTTTGGAGTCATGTATTTTGACAGTAACATAGTCTTATATTTCTGGCCACTGTAAAATGAAGAGGGTCTTACTTTTCACTTCTATGATAACATGGAAACAAAGGTGAGTATAGGATGAATAGAGATGGAAGTCATTTTCAAGCTTGTAAGAGTAAATAGCAGACATATCCTTTGCTCTTGATTATTTACTGACCCTGTGAGAACTGGCAGAGCAGTCACTTGCTCTGAAGTGCAAGCTTTTTCCCTTCATAAACGTTGTGTGCTTTCTCCAGAGCAACCCACACTTGAGTGATGATCACAAAGCTATGCTTATACAGAAAATTATTTCCAGCACACGTCTTGGCTAGTTTCACTTGGGCTCCAAGTATTTCCCATTTCCCCGCAGTTATAGCAGAAGCCTCTCTGTCTTCTTACCTCCACTGACTTCTCCCGCTTCGCCCCGCCCCTCACCTTTCGGTTCCTCCTGAGGATCCTGATGGAACAAGGAGCAGCCAACGTTGAGCTGTGCTCTTCTTTCTCCGCAGTTACTGAGAAAACCACCTGGTCAGATGACTGCCTGTTTGCCAGGCAGAGACAGCTGCTCGCGGGGTCTGCCACAGCCATGTCGCAGCCTGCTGGGAAATATGCCACAGGCAGGAGTTTGGCGTGGGCTCAGTTTGGACCTCAGGCCTCACCGACAGCTCATCTTCGCCGTGTTTGGCTGGCATCGTGAGCCGGTGCTGCACCACCTCAAAGGGAATGCCGTTGTTCTCTTGCGATGTCTCTTCAACACACACACACGAACACAAACACATGCACACGCATACACACTTAGTTCACTTTCCATACACTCTCCTTGGAATAAAAAGGAAAGTTTTGTAAGGAAATTGGCTGTGTGCCACCTTGCCATAGGCTATACTTTAGGTGCTTTGGATAAAGCGTGTGAAGGAACATATGGGCCTCGTGAAAGAAACACCTGCTTGTTCAAAGTGAAAAATAAAAAATAAAAGTTGCCCCACTGTTAATTTGGAACCCCTAGAAGCAAAGCTGACTGTGATTAAATGAAGGAGGCAGCTTGAGGCTCTTTTCTGCCCATATCCTTCCAGCTGAGGCATCTCGATTCCCTTGATTTTTAAACAGATATCATTAGAGTCATGCTCTGTATTTAGATTCCGGGAGCAGATTTAAGAATTCCTCATACTAGGCAAGTTCCAAAATTGGATCACCGCCCCCCCCTTTCCTCAACAAGGATTTTTTTTAAAAAGTCAAGATTTAGATTTACACCAATAAGGTCAAGATTTTCAATAGGATCCTTGCACCTGGTCCCAAAATTCCGGGACATTTTGAAAGAGAATTAACAACCGAAAGCAACTGGTCATTGCTTTCAAAAGTGCAAGTCTAATACCCAGAACTGATTTGGTAGAAGGAAAATCTATAATACAATTTTCTAAAAAAAATTTACTTGTGCACTTGAAAATGATCTAAAAATATGTCATGAAGACCCTAAGTTGCTTTCCATCAAAATTAGAATTTAAGATCACAAGAGGAAATATTAAGTCATTTTTATCTCTATATTCCAAAGTAGCAAATAAAGGCTATGGTCTTTCACTTATACTTGATAATAGTAAAACATATAGGAAGATCCACTGCCACATGATTGATCAAGTAAGGGTTCTCAGAGGCTAGTGAAACTTATTATGTGTCTACCAAATGGGTTACCACAGACACACACAAAGGCGCACACACACACTATATATATACACACATACACACATATATTATACCTATACATGTATATACACATATACATCTGTATACACATATACATCCAAGGAGCTTCTAATCTGATTAATCTTGGGGTCTATAGTTTACCATTCCTTTATGGTATGTATGAGACCACCCCGAAGGACTAGGACCTCTTGCTCCCCATTGCTCTCTTTTTCATGACTTTCCTTGTATCAAAAGTATTTTCTTGTCAAATCAGAGAGGTGTTTTTTCCCAAGCCTACTGAGACGAAGGTTAAGCATCTGTGTTTAGTCTTCAATCTCCTGTAATTATCTGTTAGCCATTGTATAACCCAAAAAATTAGCCTCTAATTAATCTAGTACAAAAATAAGAAGATTATGACAGAAATTATAGAAAGATTTCCATGGAAATATTAAGGTAGTATCAGGAATGGAGTTCTTATGGTTTAGAAAATTAGAATTTAACATGAAATCATCATAATAAAAATAATAATAGATTTTCACTGAGCTAGGCAGTTGACATGAATTTTCTCATATATTTCTCCAAAAAATTTTATGAGGAAATTTTTACTATTATCTGTATTTTACGTAAGACTCAGGAAGACTAAATATCTATCTGAAGATCATAAGTTAGCAAAAGGTAGAGCAAGGACTCAAAGCCAGGTCTATCTAATTATATTGCCTGTTTTACTATCTCCCAGCTCCCATCTTGCACATTTTTATATATGTATCCCTTATGGTTGATTCCATATTTTCTTTTTGTTATACAAAAAATGCCTGTTAGTTTTAGAAAAATCTTAAAATAAAAGAACCTGAGAATGGAGATAACTGGGTAGGTCTGAGATAAGTCAACAAAATTTAGGTAAATATTTATGTCTTCATGATATTGGAACAGAGTGTTAGGATGTAGAGAGAGGGAATGCTTTAGAAACACTTGACCTTAACAAATCTGAAGATTAAAAATGATCATTTTTAAAGTAATAAGCAATTTTATTCTCTTAGGGTGGAGTCTAGAGTTTAGTTTTCTTTTGGAAAAATTACTTAAATGGACATTTAGTGGAACATATTTAAGGGCAAGTTCTCTGTGTTCTTGGGGAAGCCGTGGGTTCTGCAAATTTGCCCCAAGCAGATGATTTAGGCTGAGATAGTAAGCATTCTACTCGGTGAATATTTCTCTAAGAGTTAGAAGAGTTTTTCTATTCTTAATCTCTCAGTGCCCCATGAAGGCCTAAAGGCCGTGGTCCATTCTTGGTTGCTAGGTATAAGTACAATGAAACATTTGATGAGAAGAGCTTGGGAGGGGACACCTGATTCACATCTTAACTTCTCTTCATGTTACATTAGAGAAAAGACAGTGACAGGAATTAGACTAGATTTGGTGCTGCACAACTCGAGTGAGACTGTTGGTGTTTATTCCAGATGGAACAACTGGTTCTGGAGGCAACATATTGCTTGCAGTGTTCATGTTGGTAGAAGTGAGTTACCCTCTGCCACATGGGAGCATTCCAGGAGCTGGTCAAGGAGCTAACCTAGTAAGGAATTATGATGTTGGTTTAGACTCTAAGAGTAGCCACATCTAATAGCAGTTTTAAGTGACTGTCTACAAAATTTCCTTTGTCTTCAAGGCTTCAGTAAAGTCATTTGCCCTGTGAAGAATTACAGAGGGACCACCTCAGAACGTGATGTGGTGTTCCCTCAGACTGGTGTGTATATGTATGGGGCAGGCGGGCTAGTGGGGTGTGAAAACCGTCAGACTGCAGCATGGCTCAGCAAAGCAACAAAATTGCAAGTGTCAACCATGGCTGCGGTGGCCAAGGTGAATAAAGGAAGAATGAGAAACACCTGATCCCAAACATGAATGAGATGACACCATGGGGATTCGGAGAAACACTTTGGGGACACTTTGGGGGGGCAATTTCCAGCAGTCAGGCTGGACTATATTAAAAAATGAAAAATTATTTGTTAATCATAGACTGTGAGACCTAGGATTTATGTGTTATAAAAGGATGATGAAAACAGGTTCAGAAATAGCCTCATCTTTAACAAAGACTTCTGCTGCTGTAGTGGCAAGCCTAGAGTAGCCTGCCCCTGACTTCTCCCGGGCCCAGTAACTGACCAGTCCACTCAGGGGTCAATGTGTTCAAGGCTGTATAGAGAACAAATTACTTAATAGGCTAAAACACAAACACACTTCCAAATGAAGACCTATCCTATCTCGTATATCCATGTAGTCACCTGCCCACTGCTACCTTCTGTGGGATGGGGGGACTCCTTCAAAGAAACCAATGTTCCAAATGCAAACCTGCTCCCTTCATTCCATGCCCCTTCCCCAGGACTCCTCCTCCACAGAGAATCATGTAAAACATTCACTACATTCAACATGTTGGAGCATAAGGAACTTTTATCACAGTGTGAGAAATCTGGCTACAGATTTCATATGATATATGTTGATATCTTACTTATACGGCTCCTCTTTGTACTAGGTGCTATGTTAGGGAATTAGGAGACCACAGCGTTTGCTTTCATGTTGCTTATGGGCTATTTCTGAAAGGATTTAAGAAGACAGATATGAGTGACTGTAACACAAAATATGGCAATTTGGGATCACAGTATAATAGAGACCATATAAAGATTGAAGGAAATTGACGGTACTGATTTCCTGAGGGAAAGTGCTTTCTATCCAGACTTTGAATTTCTTTCTAAGAGTTCTGAACATATAAAAGGGATCGGGGAGAGCAAATGCATGGCATATGCACTGTGGATATTTTCTTTTTAATCTAGGCTAAATTCAAATGGAAATTTTTCCTATAGGTCTTTGTGTAAGAGAACTTGAAAATCAAAGTGGGTGTTATTTTCAAATACGATTTTGTAAAATACAAAAAATTGGAGCAAATAATTTTTTTGTTGCCCCTCTTTTCTTTTATGACTTCACGAAAGGATACAGAGCTGTGACTTAAGGATCTCAAAGTATATGCCTCAGAGCAATTATGATCTCAGAACAGTTAAATAGCCTGTTGGATAATGTCTCTCAAATAAGCTATTTTAAATGGACATTGGTGGATGTCCTACCTATCTATCTATCATCTATCTATCTGTCTATCTATCTATCTGTCTATCTATCTATCTATCTATCTATCTATCTATCTATCATCTATGTGCCTGATGTACCTGGAGTAAGAAAGGTAAAGCTGTCATCAACTGTGAAGACTTGGAGAATGGACTTATTTGTTCAGAATGGTTCCTACCATTCATCATGGGTCTTGCCCACTAGAGTAACATGTATATAGAACTCATATTTGTCTCAGAAGAAAAGATCTTTGGACTTGTCCTGGCAATTGCATAATTGTTATTTGAACCTCAAAATTCTGTTATGAATGCAACTGAAAAAATACACCGGGCTCATGATAATGGTTGATTGTTTTAGCTATTAACAAATAAACAAATACATATACAAAACTAGAGTACCAAACCAAAATCTCAGTTTGGCCCCTGTGGAACATTTAATCCCACAGAAAGATGAGCCTGTCTTCTCTCTAGATCTGCCAGCATGAATAAATTTCAAAATACTCCACTGACCCTGCCCAAGTAGCTGAAAAAGACTGATCCACTGATGAGGCTTTAAACCTTGTGAATGCCTACAAAATAAAATAATAGTTTTGTGGTAGCTGATTCAGAGAAATGTCCTCAGAAAAGAACCCTGTGGTTCTACCTGCTTATCATAACTGTTCCTTTTCCAGAGAAAAAGAATCAATATTTTTTAAATCTTTCTATATCCCAGGCACTGTGCTAGGTATTAGGCACATAATGGTTGGAAAACTCACATTCTGCCCTCGAGGAACTTAAAATCAGCATGAGCACCTTCCAGTTTGCTATAATCAGAAATGTCACTTGAATTGCTCATAAGATTAAAAAAAAAAAATGGTGAGCCAACAATAGCCAAACTTTCAATCCTTGGTGATCATGAGTGAATTTTTTCTGGGATGTGGCAGCAAAATAAAGCTACCAACATAATCACAGAGTCCACCAAATTCCAGTTTATTGGGAATGTCTAGGTCCTTTTCAAAAATGTATCCTGCTTGTCCCCAAAGAAGTCATCTCTTTCTCTGATCCTGGTCTTTAAAGAAACGGGGACCTGTCTGATTGGCTCTGAGCTCCTCTCCCTTCTTGAACAGAACTGTTCTTCTGGGCAGTTCTTTGGGCCAATGTACTGTCCTTTTTAATTCAAGACCTTCAAACACTCTGTACTTGACTAGCCTGGTTCAATTTTTCAGTCTGATGCCCTCCAGCTCCTGCCTTTCTTAACTCAATCTGTTGTATATTCCTTAAGCTCTTGTAAAAACTCTGCTTATCTTTTCCCTCACACACACACACACACACACACACACACACACAATCCCTACTGCTCTAGTGAGCCTTCTTTGCCTCACAATAAATTAGGATATATAAGTATATATGAGAGGTAAATAATGATGAACATAGCTCACATATAAGTATTCCTACCTAGCATTGTGCATTCATTTTTCTGTGGGAAGAATTTTCAAGAAAGGTTTTAGAGATGTAAGAAAGATTAGAAGGGGAAATAGTTTTTGGCACAAAAGACAAGAATGGGAAACCAGAATGCGAGTGATTTAAAAACACATGATTTCATTTTCCATGAGCCTTAGAAATAAAAACTATCACATCTCTTTATTTTAGAGTCAGAAAAAATGACACATTTTTACTATAGAAAAAGGCAAAAGAAAACATTTTTAAAGGTATAAAGATTACAGAAGAAATCAACTAAATAACTCATTATTTTTTATTTTTTTAGAAAGAAATGAGGCAGAAAGATAACTTCAGGTTATGACAGAATCAACTGATAAAATATGCATTGGAAGAGAAATCTGTGATTCAGGAGTAAGCTTGCATTATAATAATTTCTTTTTATAATCTGACCTGACCACCCCCCTCAGAGCACATTCCATCTTTCGTGCAATCAGCAGTGGCTCCATCAAAGTCTTACTTGTATAAATATTAACTCATCTTCAAAGAAGCATGCCAGTACTAAATTCAAATCTATTTTGCTTTTCTAGGCGGGTAATAGATTATAACTATCTGCTTGGTTCCATGTTGCTGCCTCTCTGTGACCTTCGGAACTGAGATCACTAAAACTCTAGAGGTTCAGCCTTGATCAGTTTCTCAGACTAGGCTGGTCTCCTGGGACTTGGGAAATTCTAAGAATCTCAAAACTAACAGCATTCTGTCTTGGCTTCTGTTCAGATTGCTGCAGGTCTGGCTCTGACCATACAGTCTAATATAGAATTGAGGCTCACAATGTATAATCTTGTCCCTCCCATTTCACTAAGTGATTCCCAACTTCTCCCCTTCCCCATACCATCCTACAGTTCGAATTCTGCCCGTGAGCTCCAGCTTCTATGTAGGTACCTGCTACCTGCTGTCTGAACTTCCTAATGGCATGAAACAGATCCTGCCAGATCCCACCCATTGCCTACTGTTGAATCCCACCCCTTCCCCAATGCTAACTTCTTCCATGATCTACAAGTTTCTCCCTGTCACTTGTCCTGCCTCCCAAGTGCAGCCTGGTCTCTAGATTCCACCTTCCCACACAAGGCCTCCTATGTCACTGACTGAAAAACATAAGCACTCCTCCCAGAATCATCTAGTCATCCAGGCTGAGCTTTGCATTGTTTCCAAAGATTTGTTGCACAGGCCTTCTTGTGATTAGACACACTCACGGATATGGGAGGACTCTTAGGGATCACGTATTCCAACTTTCATAGTAACACAGATAAACAGTCTCAGATCATATACCTTGTTTATACTTTTTATGCAAAGGAACACACAAGGAATATAGATGTGTTACTAGATGTTTCTGATCCTACATATCTCCCAAGACTAGTAGCTTCCACTCTAGACTGTAGTTTTGCAATTAGAATGCACAGGTTATATGATCCAAGATTAAGGGCTGCAAAGCAATTGAATCAATTGATACTTATTTCCTCTAGGCTATAGAAATCCAAAAGATATAAAGTAAAATTCCCAAACAAGTTGGGAACAATAGGTGTTAAGCATCCAAGAATGATATGTGCTAAATGTTAGGATTCACACCATCAGAACTATAGGGGTCATCTGGGACTCAAGCTGGGCTTTGAAGGAGCAAATGGATCCTTCAAAATGGATAGGAGAAGAGAGACAAGTAAACGAGGAGAAATGATCAGAGAGTTGCTGTTGTTGTTACATTCTGTCTTGTGGGCTCCAACTCCTGGCAACTCTATGAACCAGTGATGTCCACAATGTCCTGTCCTCAACAGCCCTACTCAGCTTCTGTAGACTCACGCCCATGGCTTCCTTTACGGAGGCAATCCCTCTCATATTTGGGCTTCCTCTTTTCCTGCTGCCTTCTACTTTTCCCAGCATTATTGTCTTTTCCAAAGAGTCCTGCTTTCTCGTGATGTGCCCAAAGTAGGACAGCCTCAGTTTTTTTATTTCTGCCTCAAGCGATAGTTTAGGCTTAATTTGCTCTAGGACTATTTGTTCATCTTTCCGGCAGTCCAGGGCATCTGTAGAGCTCTCCTCCAATACCGTATTTCAAAGGAATCAATTTTTTTCTTGTCAGACTTCTCCACTGTCCAGCTTTCGCACCCATTCATAGTAATTGGGAACACGAGGGTGTGGATAATATTGGCCTTCGTCTCCTAATGACACCTCCTTACACTTCATGACATTGCCTAGTTCTTTCATTGCTGCCCATGCAGTCTTCTCTTGATGTCTTGGCTGCAGTCTCCATTTAAATTGATGACTGAGCCAAGAACATACAATGGGGAAAAGAAAGTCTCTTCAACAAATGGTGTTGGGAAAACTGGATAGCCATATGCAAAAAAATGAAAGTAGACCCTTACCTTACACCATACACAAAAATTAACTCCAAATGGATTAAAGACTTGAATGTAAGACCTGAAACTGTGAAACTTCTAGAAGAAAACATAGGCAGTACGCTCTTCAACATCGGTCTTAGCAACATCTTCTCAAACACCACGTCTGACCGGGCAAGAGAAACAATAGAAAAAATAAACAAATGGGACTACATCAAACTAAAAAGCTTCTGCACAGCAAAGGAAACCATCAACAAAACGAAAAGACAACCTAACAATTGGGAGAAGATATTTGCAAACCATACTTCTGATAAGGGCTTAATCTCCAAAATATATAAAGAACTCATGCATCTCAACAACCAAAAACTACCAACCCAATTAAAAAATGGGCAAAAGACCTGAACAGACATTTCTCCAAACAAGATATACAGATGGCCAACAGACACATGAAAAGATGTTCAAAATCACTAACTATCAGAGAAATGCAAATCAAAACTACAATGAGATATCACCTCACGCCCGTCAGAATGGCTATAATTAACAAGACAGGAAACAACATGTGTTGGAGAGGATGTGGAGAGAAGGGAACTCTCATACACTGCTGGTGGGAGTGCAAACTGGTGCAGCCACTATGGAAAACAGTATGGAGATTCCTCAAAAAATCAAGGATAGAACTACCATATGATCCAGCTATTCCACTGTTGGGTATTTATCCAAAGAACTCGAAAACACCAATTTGTAAAGGTACATGCACCCCTGTGTTCATTGCAGTGTTATTCACAATAGCCAAGACTTGGAAGCAACCTAAGTGCCCATCAAGGGACGAATGGATAAAGAAGCTGTGGTATATATACACAATGGAATACTACTCAGCCATAAGAAACAATGAAATCCAGCCATTTGTGACAACATGGATGGACATTGAGGGTATAATGCAAAGTGAAATAAGTCAGAAGGAGAAGGTCAAATACCGTATGATTTCCTTCATTAAGTAGTAGATAATAACAACAATAAACAAACACATAGGGACAGAGATTGGATTGGTGGTTACCAGAGGGGAAGGGGGGAGGGAGAAGGGAGGAGGGTGAAAGGGATAATTCGGTACATTTGTGTGGTGATGGGTTGTAATTAGTATTTTGGTGGTGAACATGATGTAATCCATGCAGAAATAGAAGTACAATGATGTACACCTGAAATTTTTACAATGTCATAAACCAATGTTACTGCAATAAACAAAAAATTAAAAAATAAATAAATAAATAAATAAATTGATGACTGAACCAGGGTAAACAACATCTTTAACAATTTCAATGTGACCATTGTCTACATTAAAGCTGTGTAATTCTTTTGTAGTCATGATTTTTATCTTCTTGATGTTCAAGTGCACTTCCGCTTTGGCACTTTCTTCTTTCACTTTTGTCAGTTGTTTCAAGTCATTGCTGTTTTCTGCCAGTAAGATGGTGTCATCTGCATATCTTAGATTGTTGATATTTCTTCCGCCAATTTTCACTCCTCTCTCATCTGAGTCTAGCCCTATCTTACATATGATATGTTCTGCATATGTATTAAACAAATAGGAGATAAAAATGCACCCTTGTCTGACCCTTTGCCTATAGGAAACCATTCTGTCTCTCCATATTTTGTCCTGACAATGGCTTCTTGTCCACAGTGCAGGTTAAGCATCAGGACAATCAAGTGCTGAGGCACACCCATTTCTTACACAGCAGCCCACAGCTTTTCATGATGCATGTAGTCAAAGGCTTTACTGTAGTATATAAAACATAGACTAACTTTCTTCTAAAAATCTTTGGAGCACTCCAGTAGCCAACGAATAATCGCAATTAGATCTCACGTGCCTCTACCTTTTCAAAATCCACCTTGGCCATCAGGCATTTCTTGCTCCATATAAGGTAAAAGGTTTTCTTGCAGTGCCTTGAGCATCACTTTACTTGCATGAGAAATTAGAGCAATGGTCCTATAGTTACTGCACTCCTCAGCCTCTCCTTTCTTGGTGATTGGGATGTATATTGCATGTTTCTAGTCTGTAGGCCATTATTTTGTTTTCTATATTTATTGGCATATTCTTGTTAGGATTTTGACTGATTCAGGTTCTGTGGCTTGAAACAATTCTATTGATATCCAATCTACCCCTGGTGACTTATTTCTTCCCAGTACTTTCACGGCAGCTTTCACTTCATTTTCTAAATTATGGGTTCTTCCTCATAGGAATCTTCTTCAAAGGGATCTGTCATCCTTTTGTCTCTTCTGTGTAGATCTTCAGTATACTGTTTCCACCTTCCCTTATTTTCTCCTGATCAGATTGTGTGCTTCCCTGTTGGTCATTCAGCATTCCTAATCTAGGTTTAAATTTCCCTTTGATTTCTTGAATCTTCTGCACAAGACCTCTTGTTCTTCCTTTTTTGTTGTTTTCTTCTATTTCTTTGCATTGGCCATTATAATAGTTCTCTTTATCTCTATGTGATAGCTGCTGGAAGACTGAGTTCAGAATTCAGTCACCAAATGCCTACAAAATGTAGGCACCCCTGAGGGAAGGATCCTTTAGGGTGAGCTGAACCCAGCAGGGACCAGGCTGATTGAAGTGGGGCTTTGTGCTAGAGCAAGAGAAGATGCCAATGACACTTGTCAGAATCTATGTATCAAAGCTCCTACTGCCACAGGGGATTTAGGGGAAAAGCTTTGGGGTTAAAAAGCAGCATAAGAACTCATGAGACTTAGTAGTATTTTTTGAGCTCTGTCTCAACTGTGACATTGAACTAGAAGTTCAACCTCCTGGACTTCATTTTTTTGGTTGTTGTGTTCAGTTCTAAAGTAGACATAAGAAAACCAGTGTTGCCTATACCTTGTGCCTACACTGAGAAAGGTGTGTAAAATGTAGAAAGAGAACTTCTTTTAAAGGACTGTAACATCACCTTGTAACATGCATCATCAGTGTACTTCATCAACTTGACTCCGCTGCAGCATCTCAGGTTCACTTTTGTTTAGGGAAATAATTATTGAGTGCCCACTACGTGTCATCCTGTTTAGGGGTACTCACATATGAGTCCCATCATATCCATCAAGGTTTTGAGTTAATTCTGTTGCCCTGAGGTTAGGCTCCAATGAGCCTGGGATAGTTCTTGGACTCTGATTGCCCACAGTGCCACAGACAAACCTCGGCCCACTATCTATTAAGCTCTGTGGTTGAATCTGGGCCTTGGATTTTGGCTGAACTCAAGTGCCCTGTGGAAAACTTAAGCCCAGTCTTGACTTCTGGGCTTCATTCATCCAAACATGACTCTGACCTCTTCCTTGCCAACTCCTTGTCCCTGGAAACAGAGCACTGTCTTCTATGACCCAGACTCACACAAATGTTTTAAAAACTGTTGCCTGGAGACTTACAGAGGTTTTTCTTCTCGCCATAAATTTACTAATTACTAATTAACTCTTGAGCAGCAAATCTTCTAAGAGCCCAAGAAGGGCTACTTTAGCTCCTCCCCTTCCCCTAGCCTGAAATGCTTTGCAGCTATGCTCACCTTATGGACAAGACATATCTATGTTGTATAACTAGGTTATGACCTCAGTACGGATCTCTATCCTGTGGAAAAATTAAGAGCCTAATCACACCTTGAATTCTTTTCCTAGTGTAAAGCCCCCAACCAAGCCCTGGGTCTGTTGCTCCTTTAGCTTGCAATGACTACATGCTTCTACACATTCCTCCTTGATTTGGCTGAGAGGGATCCGGTTTTCAGGGCGGTATGTATCCCATTGAAACTGAATCCTTAAATCTGAATCCTCAGGGCTTGTGCAAAGTAACATTCAAATAATCTCAGGTGTTTTCAGGCCCCATGGGACAGTTTCAGCTCTGTAATGCATTCAGACACATTAGTTACATATTAAAAATTCTAGCATCTCTGTTGGTGATAGATTTCATACGCAAAGCCAAAAGATTCAGATCAGATTCCAGCAGCCTAGCTCTTCAGTGAACAGCGCCTGAAATTAAATTACCTTGCCTTGACCTGAAACAGAGGCTGATGCTCAGCATCTCCTTTCTGGAGCCATCGTTCACATTTAGAGATGTTCTAATTTCCCCTTTAGAGATGTTGCTTTTTGTCAGCAATTCCGGTTCCTGAAGCAGGAGATTTTCTGTGTTGCTAGACAGGGTCAAGCGTCTACAAAGCAGCTGGTAAAGGATGTGTTGATTGTGGGAAAGCAACACCCAGGCTGCTTTTCAAAACCCAACCTTGTGATTTCAGATCATTGTGAGGATTTTCAATCATTAATGAGCAAAATGCTTAGGAAAAATTCTGATGGTTGTCATATTTCCCCTTTTCTGGGAATAGCTCCTTTATAGCCCCATATTAAATACAGTTTCAAAGAGAAGCATTGGGAATAGGTTTTTAGAAAACCTCACCTATCAATTGGTATAGGTTCATGTGCCTAAACTTTTGCAAGTGTGAATTTCTGGTTTAATTGATTTTTCAATCTGCTTTATTTGATTTGGAAGGTAGAGAAAAGGTAACCATTTACTTTACAAGAAGAACAAATATTAACAGCTGCCTTACTAGACTTTTTCACATAAGTACAGTTTTTTTTGAAAAAAGGAAAATTTCAAAGTGTGACAAAATTATTAGATGGATCATAACGTATTTCAGTTATATTGAATTAAATTTCACTTTCACATAGCTAAAATTTTTACTAAAGATGTTGCTGTTTGAATTTGAATAAACCATTCATCTTAAATATGACACTAAAGCTATCTTGTAAGCTCCGTATATTATGTTAGCCTTGGGGCATTAACCTGAGAAAGGGAATTAGTTGGATTTAGATGGCTTAAGCCAAATCCAATTTTTAGATTTGTCTGTAAACACAGGATCACGACTGTTTTTTTGAAGACTTGCTGTGTTTCTACAGTTACGATTATACCACAATGAAATGACATAAGATAACAAGACAGGGAAAAAATAAATCACACATATGAAATTGATCTTGGTATTTATTATAGGTTTGAAACTGCACAATCTTCTTGTCAACCTTAAATCCTATTTCCAGTTTGATTTGACTCTGTTACTATAAATCTAAAAGTGGGACATGATACTGTAGAAAGAGGGCAGAACTAGTAGCTCTGATTTTGCCCTTTATTCACAAGAACAAATGCTCAGTCTCTTTGGATCACAGGATCCCCCCTTCGAGAATGAACATGATGATTTCTGAAGACATGTTAGTGTAGTATTTTATGATGTTCCCTGAAAATTATTACACTATTTATGATACCACCACGTAGAGCCCTCACTATTAGTATTCAAATGTAACAGAGTGATTTATCTGAATAATAAAGATACAAGTCACTCGAACCATTGTGATGTAGCAAAATGGGTGGAGCTTCTCACCATCTTTGTCCTAGAGACCTTGTCTTGCGTTGATCATGGAGATATTGCTCTGGGTACTTTGAAGGAAAGCATGGTTTACCAAGAATCCAAATAATAAGTTCCCCGCACAAAAGAGTAATATAATGACACATAAAGCAATATTCTAAACCTGAGTATAGAAGTATTAGAATTCTGTTTTCCTGGAAGTTTTCTACAGGAAAGCCCAAGATATTTTCACAATTCTGCCCACAAATTTGAACTATTTTTTTTTTAACAGGCTCAGGCATCAAATCCCAAAAGTAAAGGAAAATTCAAAATTTGTGCAATTCTATTGTATAAAAATTAGACCTCATCAAAAGGTAGTTTCAAGTACCTCTGCCATTGTTCTTCCTGGCAGCTATTTGCTGGTGTAAGAGACCCTAAGGGGATCTAGGTGGATAGACTTTGTAAAATTCCTAATAATTCTCCAATATGACTGTTCTATTAAAGACAGCTACAGGGAAAAGGAAGTATTCGCAATACTGAAAATGAAGGCAGTAAAGAAGGAAAAAAAGAGGAAATCTCATGGGAAGATTAGCCAAGAATTGCTCTAGTAGGTGGAGATGTCTTTGGGGAATTCAGGAGTTCAGAGGCTGACTTAAAAGCATTCAAGGGGTTGGCCCAGTGGTGTAGTGGTCAGGTTTGCGCCCTCCACTTTGATGATGGCCCGGGGTTTGCAAGCCCGAATCCTGGGCGTGGATCTGTGTACCACTTATCAAGCCATGCTGTGGTGGCGTCTCATATAAAGTAGAGGAAGATGGGCACAGATGTTAGCCCAGGGCCAATCTTCCTCAGAAAAAAAGAGGAGGATTGGCAACGGATGTTAGCTCAGGGCTAATCTTCCTCACACACATAAAAAAAGTGTTCAGATTATGGAAGAAAGTGGAGAAAGGTGATTCCCTACCTTTGCCCATCTCTTGACAATATTATCCAGATAAATCCAAGTTAAAACTTACAAGATGGTCTACCATTTTGATTTTGTACAAGATTTTCCTTGAAAGAGTGCCTAAGCGTGTGTGGGAATAGAGAAATGGAGCTAACATTTGTTAAATGGTTTTTATCTGACACTGTTGGACACTGTACATAGATAATCTTATTTATTCCTCACACTGAATTTGGGAATAAAGTATTATTAACTCCATTTACAGTTGAAAAACCAAGGCTTAGAAAGATGCATAACCATTAAGTAGCAAGATTAGAATTTTTCTGGCATAAAACTCCTGTTTTTTTCTGCTATGCTTTGCCATTTCCTGAGGCAGTTGGAATAAACTAAGTTTAGAGTTTGTCAGGGGCAGTGCAATTAATGGACAAAGAGTACAAGAAATGTAGCAGATCCAGAAAATGCGTGTCCAGGGGACAGTTAGCTGGATGAAAGACACCCACTTTGCTTCAGCAATGCACATTTTCTGTCAAATTATATGTTCCTTTTTCTCTTTAAAGAAAGATTTTGGAGTGCTTACTTTCTTTTTCAGAGACCAAAGGTGAACTATCTACAGAGAAGGCAAGAGAAAGAAGCCATTGTCTATACCTAGGGTTCAATGCATCATCTACTACAAGCTGAGAGAAACCTTGATGTTTTCTTGCAGAGGGACTTAAGGCCTTAGCAAGTGTAGAGAGGTTCCACCTCCATCCCTATTTAGAGAGTAAGAGCTAAAGAAGAGACTCTCATCATCCTGAGACAGGAATCCTCTTAAATGAACTTCCAGAACTTCACCATTAGCTGCACTCAGGACGACCATATTTACAACTCCAGGGGAACCAGTTACATTGTGGACTAAGTGAATGGTGGTCCCTGGAGTTGAGTAGTGTGCAGCTAGCATAGCCAAAAGTAGTGACCTGGCAGGACTCAAGGGCTGAGACTTGTTCCTGTGAGGGCTAAGCCATTTGCCTAACAAGGACCACTCTCAAATGTTCAATATATCTATGTGCAAATGGAAAAAAATTATGCAAATAGGCTACTACTATTAGAAATTACCAGAAAGATATAGCTTCTAGTAATTATTGGTACCTTTACTTCTTCTTTGTCTTGTATCATTCCTACCCTTCAAAAAGAGCTGCTCAATCTTTGTCACTCTGCTAAAAATCTACACATCACTGCAAGGTTGACTTTGTCTTCTCAACAGAGAAAACAGAGGTGAGCAGTATGAACTCTCATCGCTTCCAACTCCCCCATTTTCAGGAATCTACAAAGGGCTTTAAACCTGAGAAAGAGACTCCTCCTCTTCAAAGCTAAATCCTGCACCTGTGCTCTTAACCTGATCCAATTTCACCCACTTGCAGAATTCATTCGTCATTATGCCATTTCTCCCCTCATTCAGGCCCTCATCAGTTCCCAGAGAAATATGTCATAGCCTCCAAACTGAGCTCTCAACTGACAGGTTTTTCCTCTTCCTGTTTATTTTCCTGCCCTGCACTAGAATTATCTTTCTAAAAAAAATATTTTTATCATATCAACTCGTCAGTGCCTAGCATTTCCTGCAAGACTCTTCACAATTTGTTAACATCATTTTAGCCTTCTTTCCTACCATGTTTTATCATCTAATTGACATTATGGCCATTCTTTTGCACAGAGGCTTGAAGCAGCAGAATATCATCAGAAGATTGCACAGTTTGTATCATTTTGAGGGTAGACAGTGTGTATTATTTCTTTTGAATTCCCAGTGCTAGCATATCCTCAGGAAGATTATATAGACAACCAATAAATATTTATTAAATACGTTTTATGCCATTCTTGAAACTTATCTCCCTAACCTCAAGTCTTCTTTCTCTCTCTGCCACCAGAGTCCTATTCCTAAGGATATTCCTGTAGCTTCCCTATCTGCAAACCTTCAACGAAGCTTCATTGCATACAGATTAACTAAGAACCTCTCTATCCTGGTATCCAAAGTGGCCATAATTTTTCCCTCATCTATATATCCAGTCCTTTATTTCCGTGAAAACATCTTTGTCTGGTGGCCTGGTAGTGCAGTGGTTAAGTTTGCGAGCTCCGTGTCGGCGGCCTGGGGTTTGCAGGTTCGGATCCTGGGCACGGACCTATGCACCGCTTATCAAGCTATGCTGTGGCAGGCATCCCACATATAAAGTAGAGGAAGATGGTCATGGATGTTAGCCCAGGGCCAATCTTCCTCAGTAAAAAAGAGAAGGATTGTTGTATGTTGGCTCAGGGCTAATCTTCCTTACCAGAAAAAAAACTTTGCCTGTCCTGATAGCATACATTATGAATTATACATCACTAGCTCCCTGAACATTCCAAACTATTTCATTCCTGTCTTTATACAGCTATTAGTGTATCTTAGATTGCCATTTTCATCCATGTCCACCTGTTACAGTCCTAATCTTCCCTTAAGGCCCAGTTCAACTCCTACTTCATTTAAGAAATTGACCCAGATTTTCCTATGCAGAACTAAACTCCCCCAACCCATGCTGTCATAGCTCTACACCTGTACCTTTTTACTGCAATGAGCAATTTATGCCTTGAATTAGAATTACTTATGTCTGTCTCTTCTACTAGAATGTAAATTACTTGTTTGCATAAACCATGTTTATATATATCTCAAAGCACCTAATACAGTACTGTGAGCATAATATTTTCTCTACAAGTATTTGTTGGTTTGAATTTAAAAGCAGCGTTAGACTTACTAATATCAAAGCAGGGTTGTTGGTGAGAAGAAAAGAATAGTATATGTTTTATTACTTTAATAAAATTGTGAGATTTCCCAAAGAATGCAGTTAATACAGCACCACAATAACAAGAGCTAATTTTAATTTTGCGATAGTTTTTAAAAAATCAAGACATGAAAATTCGAACCTGTTTAAATTTGAATGATTCAGGGGCACTTTATTGTGGTTAATATTAATAACAGCGTTGGAAATGCATTGTATATTTATAATATGAGTCTTCTCTCTTTTATTGGTTAGGTTTTAGGACCCAGTACTCCATCTCCCACAATAGAAAATGACTCACCCAAACAAATTTTACACAATATGTTGGAAAAAACCGTGGTTTAACAGATGTATATGGATGTGCATTTGAGCAGAGCTTATTCCTTCATTCACTTATCCATTCATTCATCCAAAAGCAGCACAGTTAAGTAAGAATGAAAATATTCTTGCATTACTCTATCCATAGCATCCCCTCAGCTACAAGTTTTTCTGTAGCTCACCTATCCTTAACTCCTACCCAATTGTCTTACTAGAATGTGTGTTCCTTCTGCTGTTGTGATGGTTAATTTTATGATTCAATTTGACTGGGCCATGAGGTGGACCGATATCTTGCTAAATAATATTTCTGGGTGTGCCTGAGAGGGTGTTTCAGGAAGAAATTAGCATTTGAAAGAAGATTGTCCTCCCCAGTGTGGATGGGTATCATCCAATCTGTTTAAGGCCTGAATAGAACAAAAAAGGTGGAGGAAGGGAGAATTCCCTCTCTCTCTCTTTCTCTCTCTGCCTGACTACCTGAGCTGGGATATCGGTCTTTTCCTGCCCTCAGACTAGGACTTATACCATTGGCTTTCCTGGATCTTCAGCTTGTGGGTGGCAGATCATGGGACTTCTCAGCGTCCATAATCATGGGAGTCAGTTCCTTACAATAAATCTCTAGGTAGATAGATAGATAGATAGATAGATAGATAGATAGATAGATAGATAGATAGGTAGATGATGGATAGATGGACAGATAGGTAATCTCCTATTGGTTCTGTTTCTCTGGAAAACCTTGACTAATATGCCACACCCACCTATCTCCCCAGGCCCTGAATTTCCTCAGGGTTCCCAATTACTTCCCAAGCCTCCTGCATCTCTGAATTCTTCCTCTCTTCTGACTCTTTAGCTTAGAGGATTGTGGTAGGTAGAATTCTAAGGTGGTCCCCAAGATTCCCATCCTCTGGTGTACGTGTCCTGTATAATCCCCTCCCCTTTAGTATGGGAAGGACCAGTGAATATGATGGGCTAGTCACTCTTGTGCTATCTATCATAGCAGATTGGAGAGGGATTCTCAGACCTTAGAGGGCACGTTGCAAGTGGACCATGGGGCTAGGACCTGAGGGTGCTGTGGGAGATCAAGATTTGGCCACCCTGAAGTGTATCTCTTTACCTTGATTGTTTTCTCTGATGGACATTTGACCTCCCCCACTAACTGCCTAAAGAATTTGAAATAGTAACTCCTTCCTGGAACAGATCTTCTATCTGATGGCTGTAATATAATGTAAAATACATGTTACAATAGGAAAGGCACCAACAAGCCCATCTTATCGGAAGTTCTGTCTCTCTGGCCACATTCTCTGGATGGCCTTGCAAGGAGTTGCCAGACAAACATTTACATTTATAAGGGAAATCTCTATTTGTAAAGGTATCTCCCTCTCTGTATTGGGAAGAGGGAGGATGACCTCATTTCTAGAAACTTATCAATGTGCAAAGTGAGGCCTTAAATCTGCATAATAACCCTACTCTTGTTTGCAGTGCTTTAGTGGTAATCTCCTGTAACTGACTCCCCCCACCCCCAACATCCTCCTTTGTCATTGGCTGAACATGGTATTTAAGACGAGAATTTCTGCTATTGTGTTGAGAAACGCATGTCCCTACTTTCTCCCATGTATACATGTTATTAAACTTGGTATTATTTTCTCCTGCTAACCTGTCCTGTTAATTATTTGGCCAGCCATAAGAACCTTAAGGGAAAGGGCAGAGGAGGATTCTCTCTCTTCCCCCTCAGTGCCATTAGGAGTTGAGAGTGATCTCCTGCTGACAGCCAACAAGAAAACAGGGAACTCAGTCCTGTAACCACAAGGAACTGACTTCTGCCAACAATCTGAATGTGCTTGGAAAAGGACCCTGAGCTTCAAATGAGAACACAGTCTGGCTGATACCTTCCTTTCAGCCTGTTGACACCCTGAACAGATGAAACCACACTGTGCCCGGACTTTAGACCTACAGAAATAGTGAGATAATACATGTGTGTTGTTTTAAGCTGATGAATTTATGATATTCTGTTACACAGCATAGAAAATTAATACAAGGGTGTAGAGAATTAACACTTGTCAGGTTAATCAGGCATGTGCTATGAGCAGGCATTTTACACAAATTATCTCATTTAATCCTCACAACAACCCTCTGAAGTATGTTTTATCATCTCCATTCTATGAAGTAGGTAAATAGGTATTACTTATTATGTAAATGGGAAAACTGAGACAGAGAGGCTAAGTGATGGAAAAGTGACACATAGCCGTGAAGAGATGAGGCTGAATAAAATATATATCCTGCAATATCAAGCCCAGCATTATTTCTGCTGTACTACATTCACATCAAAATGTAACAGGTCAGTATTATAAAGTAGCACCAAATGAAACAGCCAATCAGCATGAATGGAAATAAAGCAGAAAATGAATGAGGTACCCCTTCAGGCAGGGATGTCCAGGAAAGCTGATGGAAAAGATGAGATTTCAAATGATGCTTAAAAGTGGCTGGAATTTTCCAAGGAGAAAGAGAGGATGACTAGAGTAAACCAGACAGAGGAAATGGCAGGTGTACAGCTCTGAGACTCTAGTTCATGATGCAAACCTGTTTAGAGAGGAGTTATTAGTGGCAAGCTCTGGGCTATGGGCAAGAAAAATTGGATGTAGGCAAGTTCATGGCATTATGATGAAAGTAATGTGGCCTTTTGAAACACTTTGAGGAGTGTATAAGATGAAAATGATTTTTTTATACACTACATATTAATATAATGGGATGAGAAAAAAACGTATTATCTTAGTAGCTAATCACATTTGTTGTCTTGGTGGGAATGGAAACAATATACGTCTTGGAAAAAATATTTAAATACTTGGTAGAGCATGTGGGTCCTGAGTGGTTAGTATCAGCTGATACCAAGGATTCAGAGAAGAGGGAGAAGCTTTGCATAAAGCAAGCAGAGATTTTGTTGTTGTTTTGTTCAAGAAAGAAAGAGGAAAAAAAGAGAAGCATGAAAAGAGATGAAGGAGACCAAGATGAGCAAGATGGATGGAGGAACTACCTGTTCATGTATTTGAAATGAACCCCCTTGTTTAACTCCCTATAGTCCCCAAAGCCCATGGATGACAAGAATACAAACAGGAACATATTTACAGACTGAGGTATTAATAAATTTCTCAATGACAAAAGTGGACTGATTGTGGAAGGTACAGACGAACAGCGCGGCATGTATAAAACCTCAGCCTGGTACACACACAGGTGAAGGCTGAAGGAATTGGAAGATATTCTGCCCAGGAGAGAGAGGTTCCACGCCAAGAGCTGACAGGTATGGAAAACAAGAGGATTGGAGCAGAGGTCAGGTTAATTAATTAAAAGACTATTTTAAGGAAGAGCTGTATAATCAGGCTCTTTCCTTGGGTTGCAAGGATCGCAAGAGGTCCTTCTCCCTTCCCCCAAAAAATCCTTAGGAGAATTCCCAAAACAACTAAACAATTTGCTGGAGTATAGGTAGAGTTAGGGCTCACCCACCAACCTAAAATGAAGCCTGCAGTTGCCTGTCCCATCTATCCATCCCGTTCGTTCAGAAAAGCAGTATATTGGGGCAGGAAACCCATACATACCAGATACATAATTAATTAATGCAGTCTTTCATTTATTATTGCAAGTGGAAAACCAAAAATCACCAGACATTTGAGAAAAATAAGTAGTATCAAAGAAAAAGACCAGGATGATCAATTCACTCTAGAAATAATTAAAAGACCAGCGCTTTACACCAACACATATTAATAAATTCAGTGAGATCCAAGAATATATTACATCTTTAAAATATAATAGGCCACTGCAGAAAAAAAAACCAATCAGGAAATGACAGTGTTCTTAGAAATTCAAAGAGAAACATTGAACTCTGCTTCTGCTTAGGATGTAGAGAGCCAAAAGAGCGTTGCTCTCACCCTGAGAACAAGAACAGGCCTGGTAGTCTACAAAATTGTATTTTTTTCTAGCCCATCAGGGAGCCGTGATCACAAGGCAATATGGGAACTGAAATCCAAAGGGCAGCAAGCCTCTCCAAGGAGAGGTGAGACACACAAACTCCTTCCCTTTGCCTAGAACAGACAAACTAGAAGAGTCGGCCACCACAGGAGCAAGTCAAAAAAAGAGTTAAAAAGTTAACAAGTCCTTTGAGGCTGAGTGCGAGCTAATATGACAGTTTGGAATTCCCTGAGTTCCAGAAACAAAGAGAGTCTGTGCCCTTTGCCAAATCTTTTCCACAGCCCTCCATTGAGTTTTGAAAGGAGTTTTGGGGCCTGGCCAGGAGACCTGAGAGAGACTTCCTCGCTGGTGAAGGAATTCATGACCTGTCCGCGTGTGAGGTTGGAACAGGCAAACCTAGAGAATTCCATCTGCACTCCACACCCGGCATGAGTACAAGGTAGTGGTCACCTGCTGCTGGGGACAGTCAGGAAACCTGTCCACTCATATCACTCCGTGCCGACCCCAGGCAGAAGCCCTCTGACTCTGGGGAGGGGCAGGAAAGCCCCTCCTACTGACCCTGCACAGATACAAGCTGGAGGTTTTCACTATTGGGGACGGGCAGGAATGCTGACAGAGCCCCATCCCTGAGGATCAGGCTCCTAAGACCTGCCTAAGACTGAACTGGGAGCAGGGAACTGAGAAATCTCTCAGACCAAGCCCCAGCCGCCAGCCTGGGAGGAAGCAGGAATGCAGAGAGAGACCCTGTCTGCAGCATAGAGAGGGCCCTTTGGAAAGCTGCCAGTGGCGCAGGAATACCGAGAGAAACCTCTGGCAATTCAGGCCTCACGCTAAGCATGAAGTAGCATCAGAAGGAATTTGAAATCTCTGGTGCCCTTGTAGGCTTTTCCAAAATGTAGAGCAAAAATACAAAAGAGAAAATATGAGAGAAAAATTAACAGATATGGAGAATTAGTTCACAAGTTTCAATCTCCATAAAATAAGAGTTCCTAAAAAGAGGATAGAGATATGATTACAGGAATAAGAGAAGATGATTTCCCAAAGCAGAAGCCATTCATAGAACTTTATAGACAGAGCCTTTCCAGTGGCCAGCAGTAAAAAAAGGACCCAACCTAGACATATCTTTGTAAAATATCAGAACACTAGGGAAAAAGGAAGACCCTAAAAACTTCCAGAGAGAAAATCAGGTCACTTGCAAAAGTACAAGAATCAGATGGGCGTTAGAATTTCATCAGCAATATTGAGTTTCAGAGGAAAGTGAAACAATATGTTCAGGGTGTTGAAAATTATTTTGAACTGCAAATTCTATACCAATCAAACCAACCAAGGGTGAGTTGAAAGAAAACCAAAAAGACAGTCTCAAATATGGTGGACATTCTGCCTACAGCCTGTCAAGTTCTCACTATGAATTGGTGCTGTATATACTGACAGGTTGTTGCCAATATCAAGAATCACACAGTTCTATGTGGTCCCTCATTTTGTCCTCTGGGAGGTTTTGCTTTGTCAGTCATCCTCCATGGCCCCCTCTGGAGTAGGTGTTGGGTCTACGCCCCTCAGAGGACCCCCAATCTGAGGGTTGTTTTAGACCAAGATTTCTCAACCTTGGAATTATTGACATTTTGGGGCTGCATAATTTTTTGTGGTGGGGAACTATCCTGTGCATTATAGTATATTTAGCAGCATTCCTGGCCTCTACCCACTAGATGCCAGTGGCATTCTCCCAGTAGTGACAATCAAAAATGTCTTCAGACATTTCCAAATGTCCCCTGGGAGGCAAAATTGCCCCTAATTGAGAACCACTATCTTAGGAGGTTAATAGCCTTTCCCGTGGGGTTTGAAGTTTCTTTGGCAATAAAATTCCTTCAAAAATATGTCAACTATCGATCTAATCATTATCAGTCATTTTTAGACACTGGTAACCATGCAATAAACCCAAAGTTTATTCCTAGACATAATTTTCAAGCTTGATTTCTTGGCTACCCTGGGGCCTTCAAGCTTGAGTGGGAAGGTAACACCTGAATCCTAATGAGCAATAGTGGATCAAAGACTCTTTCAATCTTTTTTCCTGCGATTTGTATTCTAGAAAACAGTTGGCTTTTCCATTCCTTCATGGCATTCAATTTCTGGATTCTATTTCCTTTCATTTTTGCTTGCAAACCAGCCAATTCTTATCTAAACTCATCTCATTCTTGTAATACCTTTGCCAATAGTAGCCAACACAGATGTTCTCTCTGGCTCTTCCCACCCACTTCCTGAGAGTTTCAGGCTCAGTTGGCATATGGCGTCCTTCAAAGTGGTCATCAATTACAGTTTACCATAAGCGCTCCCTCTGTATAGCAGGTCTTCATAGGGTTCCAGCCTTCAGTTTGATTTCTTGCAATCTGCCAGCCAACCACCAAACCTTGTATTTTAGGTTTTGCATTTCTGCAGCAGCCCACTTCAAGATACCAATTTCTGCATTAGTCAGAGTTGGTTAAATGCTCTGATAAACAATCCCCAAATCCCAGTGGCTCAGCACAATAGACCCTTATTTTCTGCTCGTATCACATTCTAGTTTGGGTCAGTGTGTGTGAGATGTGTGTTCCACTCTGCCACTCAAGCACCCAGGATTCTTCCATCTTGTGGCTTTGTTCTCCTCTCAAGTCTTCAGAGACTTCTGGTCTTCTCCATTCAGTTGGTGGACAAAGAAAGGATTACACATAGGAGATGTCTGTGCACCAATCCCAGAAGGCGGCACATCACTTCTGTCCCTGTTCAGTTAGCCACAACTCTGTCATGTTGTCCTTCAAACTGCAAGGAGCCTGGAAATGTAACAGCTACATGCCAAAGAGGAGGAGAACATAAATATTGGCAAGCACTAGCAGTTTCTGACACAAAGTCCAAAGTAAAATAGAAATTAAGAGGGCTCCAAGATGAATACATTTAAAAAGATTTTAACAGATTCAAACTCAACAAATTATTTGACTGGGAAGCTGAAAATCTTACTAATATACACTAGAAAGCATATGTTTCTTTTCATAACAAAACAATAACATAGGAAGAAAATAGCCTAGGAAAAAATAGCATAACAATAAAACTAGGAATTTCAGGAGGGAAAAATACTGTACAAGATGGTCGTGTTCTAAAAATAAAGCAAATTATAATCTGCACGATTCTGAGGAGTTGATGGGGTGAATAAAAAAGAAAAACTCTCGACCTTGATATCTAAAACATGTCCTTTGTGTGTCATGTGTTTAGAGATTTAGGCATATATTTTCCTTCCCTAAATCTCATCACTCTCAGTGAATAAGACTTACATAATAATGATATGGTAGACAAAACTATTTGCTTTAAAAATGTTTAGGGTCTATAGAAAAAATAGAGAAGATTGAATTATGGTTATAGAATACAATTTAAACATTTTTATATTTTGACGTTGTAAAAGATTATGCTATATATGAATACAGAAAACCACATGAAGAAAGGTCCAGACTGTTCAGATTGTTGAATATCCAGGTATTTGGGCATAGGAGAAATTACTACAGTTGAAACTGAAAGAAGAACAGAGCCACCAGTACTCTCTATCAACACTGTCACTTCCAAATGTTATACTACTATGAATATTATGTCTAGAAAACATCCCCAAAGACGTTTCCCTTCAGTGTTTTGTTTATCGATAATTATCTGCTATTACTTGAATTTAGAAAACCCAGGACTATTGTGAAAAGTAGGCAATTTGTCCACCAATTACAGCTTTGTGTGAAAACGGAGCTAGTGACTGGGAGATAGTAATGGCATTGGATTAGAACTGCCTTTGTGAAAGCCTCACTCCGTAGGGCTCCTTCTGTAGTTCAGATAATGTATCCTAGTTATTTGGGGACTGAGGCTTATCAAAAGAGACAGAATTAATCATGCTGGGTTGTGTTATATGTTTTGGAGAATGGACATGATTCCACTAAAATGAAAAAGGCAAAATAATTTTCTGTGGGCTTTTGAATCCTGAGGTTACCCTCCTGTTCCCCCTACCGTCCATCCCCAGATTCAAGCTTGGAGCAATCACCAGATTTTAAAGTGAGGGGGGAAGAGGGTGGAGGCAGTCTGCACCTGGAAACCATTTTCTTGATTTGTGCTGGCTGGAGTCCTGGAGATATAACAGCAAGTAGGCCTCTCTGGGATTTCTTTGAAATCTGGGCAGGATGATTTGTCTGAAGGGAGGGATTGGGGATAAAGGGTGGGGAAAGATTCATTCCTGGTTGCCACATTGTTGTTCTGCAATGGAGGAGCTTGGCCTGACTTGGGTTTGAGTTGAAAGGAAATCAACAAGGCAGCCTCAAGTATGCAGGAATTTGCTGCCCTGAACTTGCCAACTTTTCAAACATAACTGGGTATTGTATCTGCGATGGGGGTTGCCAACTTCTTCAAACATAACTGGGTATTGTATCTGCAGTAGGAGGTTGCCAACTTCAAGGCTCACACAACTCTATGTTGAAGATATTTTCAATAGCTGTGCAAATTATAATGTATTTTCATCTGCTTTAGCACATTCAAAGGATGACAAATAATTATCTCTTTGCTTACATTACCTGGAAATGCACAGTAATAAATTCACTTGTGAAGTTCCCTTTGTTGTGTCATCAAGCACTCACGTACTTGAAAGGTTTTTTCTATTTGTACAAACAAGTGAGCTCCGAAATGTGAAATGTACTTTGCCCGAGAAGGAGGACAAAAAATGCAACAGGATGAAAGCGATATTCTTAACTTACATGAACATTTCTCATATTTACACAATATTCAGCATTAATGAGTTTGCACCTCTATGTTCCCATCTTCATGCAGTGAGAAGCTATACAGCTAACTTTTGAAGGCACCAACTATTGTAAGAATAATAACATTTTTTAGATTGCCTACTATATGGTAGGAATTTTGTACATATTATCTCTCATCCTCACAATAACACTGCTCTGGACAGGTACTAACATCTGTAATTGAACAAGGAGAAAGTGATGCTAGGAAAAGTTGGCTTCCAGAAGAAGGCTATCCAGCTTGTAAATGGCTGCTCACAGATTGTATTGTGGACATGGAGACATCAGAGCTCATGTGCTTTAGAGCCGGCCTGTTTATCATGCATCGTTTTACAACTCTCCTCTTTAGTAGAGCAAATTTTGGACCTAAATATCATTTTTATTGTTCTCTTACAAAGAAGGCCACATGGCCTGATGTTTGGATCCAGAAGACCTGGGTTTGAATTTTGACTCCACCACTTATGACTCTGTGACCTCGGGCAAGACTCTTTTAATTTACATGACATTAAGTTTTTCCATCTGCAAAATGGATATAATAAACAGACCTATGCTGTAAGGTTGTTGTTCAGATTAAAATACACTAAGAAAAAGTCAATTACTCTACTAATGTTAATTAGTACTTCTATAAACTTGGGAAGGAAAATTTATCCAAAGAAACATAACAAATAGCACATACAAGTCAAGTCTTTTTGATCATATCTTCTCATATACTCCAAATGTATAGCCCTCCAAGTATTTTATCTAATTTTATTCTATTTTCTCTCAAATCTTCATAATTATATATTTGGTAATTATCAAAAACCCAAATTCATTATTTTGCTGATGCAATCACTAGCAGCTCTATTCATTAATTCTTTCTTTCTCTTTTTTTTTATTCAAATATTTATTGAGCAGCCACTATGTGCTAAACCTAGTGCTATCCCCAGGGAATATAGGTATAAAAGGCCCCACTTCTGTCCTCAAGAAGTTCATCTGCTGGTGGGGAGAGAAGAAAGTAGCTGTTCATAGCACAAGGTCACATATGCTCTGATGGGGTCTGAATAGTGTGCAGTGTCAATACTAAACGCGGGCTGGCTGGCTCTGAAGAGCTGATACCTAAAATGAGATTTGATGGATCAGTGGAAGTAAATCAGGCAAAGAAGGTGAAGGAGAGGCAGAGGGCATCACAGAGGGAGAGAGCAGTGAGTGCAAAGGCGCAGCGCCATTAAAATGCAGGGCACTCTCCATTAACTGCAAGTTGTTCAGGTTGGCGCAAGCACAGGGCACAAAGGCAAGCGACAGGAAGCCTGAAGAGGTAAGCTCAAGCTTCAAGGGGCCCAAATTGTCACATGTGAATTTGGATATTGGTAAAAGTCCACAGACGAAACCATTGTACTCAAAAGAGAATATGCTCTGAAGAGGATAGGTGAGCAAAGGTAAATTCTTGGAAGCGTACGTGAATGGCCAGGGTTTTCTGAGTACTCTAATCAGGGAGCCATTCTAATTTGGTGAGTTGAATTGTAGCACAGCCGTTTGACCATGCCATCAGTGGGAGAGCAGTTAAATGTCAGCTCCCTTACAAAGCAAGACCTGCAGAGTTTAGTAAGAAGGAAATTAGCAGCAGACAGTACTGGACATAGTGGGGTTCATACATGTTGATTTAAAGTGTGAGAGTACATTTTTCTTACTGAATGGACAATGTTGTAAATTAGGCTAGCTCACAAGAAGGAGCTTTGCTAAAAGTTTATGCAGCTTTTATGAGATAAGCTTCTCTACATTGAATCGTGTTACCATGGCTTATCTACATATGAAATAAGAAACAAGTACTGTAGAAGATGGGCAAGAGAGAAGAGTGACAAGAAATTGCCTTTCTTGAAACATTTATATTCTATTGTACCTGCCTAGTTGAAGCATGTGATTCCTCAAAGCTTGGGTGCACAGAACTCCTGATTAAAGGTACATAAGGCCTTGCTTAACCCAGAGTAAATGTTCATTGGGCAAATGTCCTGTAAAAGTATTGCAATTACAAGGCATCATTCTTCTGAAACTTTCTCTGTGGAACAAGTTTCCCAGGCTAAGCCTAAGCTTGCTCACCTTGGAATTCAGATGTGTGTTTAAGTCTATTGGGTTCCCTTTGACTAGAGGACTATTTGTGTGGGGGAATGAGTAGCCTCTGAGAAAAATGAATCCAAATGAGGCAAGTCCTATTGAGTATCATTGTCGAAGTCTGCAGGTGCTAAGAGCAAAGTAGAAGGATGCTTCTCACTGAGGTGGTCTTTTGGTCCAGACTCCATAGATTCTTGATGGAAACTGGGGATTGAGGTGAGAATAGATTACTAAAAGTAAAAATTGAAAGAACTGTTTGCATAAACCTCAGCTTGAAGCTTTGGGAATAGAAGGTGGCACTGATTTGGCAGTTAATAGACAAGTAAGCTGACATTTAGAGTGTCTACCACGTCCTGTTCCAAGTATGTTTTCAGTTACTGAATCCTCTCAACAACCTTATCAGATAGTTGTTTTCACTTACAATATTTTAAGTAAATTGCAACATAGAGAGGTTAAGAAATTTGTCTAAGTTCACATGGCAAGCAAGTAGAAAAGTTGGGATTTGAACCCAATCACTCAACCTCGAAAACCCATGTTGTCAAAATGGTGTGACTTAAAGGTAGTAGGGAGAGGGGTTCTTCTTTGATGAGACAAACCCTCCAAGGGTGCCAGGGCATTGTCATCATTAACAGCATTTGCAGTTTTGCACCCCATGAGGGCTTTGGCACAATGAGGGGCTTTGTACTGAAGGACCTGAGAAAGCATGACTTCAAAGGCCATCAGCTTGGGCCAGTGGAGGCAACACTGGAGTGGGAGGGTGGGGAAATTTGGGGGAATCACAGGGTTCATCACAAACAACAACAATGAGCGATGGAGGAGGAGAGAAGGAAAACCAAGCAAATCAGGTAGTAGTTGAGAGTGGTATTCACGAGCCCACACGAGAACCCCCTTCCCTCCAGTCCCTGAGATATGGGAGAGATAGCAAGGGGAGTGGGCAGTCTCCCCACGGAGGGACAAGATCCACAGAAATACTCTTCATGAAAATGTGGTATGATCCAATTTTGTGTGTAGCCTGAGAAACATATGATACATTTGCATTTATTAACTGTGATAAATAGTAGTGTTTGAAAAGTCCCAAATGATCTCCTGTAGCTCATTTCAACTGTAAAACAATAGAAAGAAGGGAAGTTGTGAGACAATTCAGTGTAGTCTTGCCACTGGAACTAGCAAAGGATTTGATTTTAAGAAATTTAATTCAACTTGGTCAGAAGCTCTCACAGGTCCCAAACATCTTTATATCCCAGTTTCTTTATTGATAAATGGGAATACAGCAGTATTCTCTAACTTGTAAAGATTAACGTTAAGACAAGAACCTCAGGAATAACAGGACAACATCTCAGATAATGACTTAGACCTATATATGAAATTTTACATTTAACCGTGATGTAGCATATCTTCCTTTCTGAATTATTTTGCAATTCTAGTATGACTAAGAAGACCATAAGCGAAACTAACATTTCCATGGTAAGTGGTGATTTAAATTTTATATACAAATGAGGTAGATGATTCCATTTCAACTAAATGGAACGTAATGGTGCACGATACTGTAGAACTGGCCTAATAAAGCAAATCAAGCTTGGCAAATCATCCCAGAAATAATAGCAGAATTTTAAAATAAAACTCTAATTTTTTCAAAGTAATTTTAGAGGTGCTGGCCGGGTGGCATAGTGGTTAAGTTTGTGTGCTCCGCTTAGGCAGCCAGGAGTTTGCAGGTTCGAATCCTGGGCACAGACTAACACAGTGCTCATTAAGCAACTCTGCAGCGCCATCCCACATACAAAATGGAGGAAGATGGGCACAGATGTTAGCTCAGAGCCAATCTTCCTCAGCAAAAGGAGGAGGATTGGCAACAGATGTTGGCTCAGTGCTAATCTTCCTCACTAAAAAAAGTAAATAAATAAAATAAAGTAATTTTAACTCATCCTACGTGATATTTTTCATAAAACAAAATATTGCAGAAAACAAAAAGATTACACATGGTATCTGTGAAATCATAACTTTACGATGCCATTTTCCTAGAAGAAAAAGAATCAATAACTGGAAAAAGCTTTAAGAACTCTCTTCATTCTGTATTCTAAGACAGCTACCCTATAAAGTCCTACTTAACCATGTTTCTGGGTGTCAGAAACTTTATTTCTTACATCAATCAGGTTGAGGAAACATTCTAACACCACACTCTTACTTGATTTTTCTATAGGCTTAAGAACTTCCTTGTCTGGTATCACTAACTTCCTCTATGCAGTGATTATACTATTGTAATCATAACCAAACCTTTTTTTTTTAATTCCCCATCATGAAACTTATGTCTGTCCTGCATTGTAACTTCCTATGCAGAGAGGTAAAATATATCTCCATGAGTCAACAGTGGCATCATAAATACTCTATTGTTGAACACTAATGAGAGCGACTGCCAGGGTATCCATTGCACTGGCTTAGCAGAGGATGCATAAAAGAGTAATAAATCAGTGGCTGTTAACAGCTGATTTGCAGTACTTAACATATAAAGTACAGTCTGTGTCAGATACACAGTTGCAGATTCTCCTAATCCCCTGGTAAACTGATACACATAACAAAAAATAACCAATATATTAACATCAGACTGTGCCCACTTGCCTTTATGTTCCCTGACCCCTCTATGTGCAGAGACAATTGCTGACACCAGAAAGCCACATCTGTTGGCTGAGTAATGTCCTTCACCATCTGGCCCCTGCAAAGTATACTGTAAGTGAAGTTTTAACAGGTTCCTGGTAGACATGGCTGCAAAATACTCAAATTAATGTTGGCTATGGCCATTTCCCCAAAACACCCATTTGTCATTCTAACAACAGACTCCTCATTTAGGAAACCAGTTCAATGATCAGTTAGATAATGCTGAGTCCTGTGGATCAATAGATACATGGTTAGAGCTATGTTGGTTCCCTCTGGACCCCTTATTGAATATTTATTCCACATTTAGCTTCCATCTCATACAAATCACAGCCAAAACAGTCTTTCATGGCCTGGCATTTCATGGAAAGAGAGTCTCTTTGGGAACCTAAAGAATGAGACTCAGTGGGGAATTTTAGCCTCCGGCTGCTTTATAAAATAAATACTTCAACAAAACAATTTGCATAATGAAACTGTATCATCCATAAGAGGTCTGGGAAATTGTATCAAATGAAGCTAAACTACAGTTTAAGGACATGTTTTAGGGGGTAGATAAGTGAATCTTCTTAATCCACATAGTTTTATGTTTTGTTTTGTGGGGGAGGGATGTCACTCAATTTCAGACTGGAGAATGCTCATTGGAAAACAACAGCTGCTTGCTCTTGCATATGTACCGATTTTCATGATTTATCTGAGGCAGCTTTTTAAATTCTTGGTGTCTTGTAGTTCACGTTTTTGGTTAATAAGGTGGTAGACGATTGGAGTCTCCGGGACACCCATTAGTACAAAACAAAGGAGGCATCCAGGCATCCCCCTAAACTTCCCTGCTTAACACTGAGCTGTTCTTACTTACTTGAACCACAGATTCATGTTGTCACACACTCACCTGTGCCCCACCAAGCGAAGGCAGTTCTGCTCTCATAAGCTCTACTATGCATTTGCTTGCATTTGTGCTAGACTCTAAAATCTTAGAGATATTATTAGTTTGTTCCGTTTTGGAGACTGCCAAGTGGAAGGTTTTGACAGAATTCAAGAAAGGCAGTCAGAAATTTGCATTCTGAGTTTTCTGCAAATCATAACGTAATGTCCTCTGGGCTCCCTGGATCCTATTCTTAGTTTTTTTAACATGGTCCTTCAATAAACAGGAAATTTCTTGTGAGGTTGGAAAACCTAGATTAAAATCTAAGAATAATAGAGTTTTAAATCTTAATGAATAACATAATGAATGCTCTTATGTCCAATAAACATTTTAATTAATTGCTTTTATTCCTATTTTCTAAGAAGCTCTGGTATTTCCAGATTCCTAAGTGGTTTTGGACAATGCTCCCCCAACATCATCGCTGTCACCATCAAACATTTATTGAGTGCAAGGCACTGTGATTACTTGAGTTCTGAAACTAATCAGGGACCATTTCATGGAATTGCGTAACCATATCTAATTTGTACATAGATCTCCTCTCCCTTCTACCAAGCTGAACCACCTGCTTTTGGCTGCTGCAATGTCTTAGAGAATCTTGAATCCTTGCTTTGTGAGTAAGGAGATGATTAGGGGAGACTCTTAAAATTATTGATGCTACATTATTACCTGCATTCGACACTACAGCCAGCAATTTCAGTGGGCCGTTCCTGGGAAGAATTTTGGGCTAGTGTCCAATATGAAGAAAAGAGGAGAGAAATACAGCTTTTCCTGATCTTTTCAATAGCCTTAGGACTGTAATTCATTCAAAGATATTCCTCTCATTACTCTGAGCTCCCAATACGCAGACTGTAGGTGGGCTTTATGTCTGGAACTATTATCATGACTGTACAGTCAGAGCAGGCTAGGTTATGCTGTCATAAAAACGTAAACCAAAAATCTCAGTGACTTGGCGTAACAAAGGCTTATTTCTTGCCCAGAGGAATGCTAATGCAGGTCAGGTGACTTTCCAAGGTAGCTGTCTTCCCTGCAATGACTCAGCCAGCGATCCAGGCTGTTTTGATCTTTGAAACTGCCATATCAACATGCAATTTCCAGATCTTCTCAGTAGGGGAAGAGAGAGATCGAATGTCTCCCACCAGTTCTTAAATGCTTAGGCCCAGAAGTGACAATGGTCTTACAACCCACTGGTTAGAAATAGCCATAAAGCCTAATTGCAAGGGTCTGTGAAATGTGGGGGAGCACAGGGGTATTTGGTGAACAGTAAATGTCTCTGCCACAATGATCTAAAGCATAGGCTCCTGGTATGTGACAATGCTAAGAGGTAGGCATTAATATTAATCTCACTTTAGAGATGATAAAAATTGAAGCACAGAAATGTTAAGTAACTTTTCCAAAGTCACAAAGTGGTTCACTCAGGGATTAAACCCAGCTAACCTGGCTCTACAGTCCACACTCCTAACCATGACAATGTGCCATGCACACAGTGGCACTATTAATTCTCTGTGGCTTTTGGTAAATGCTTTGCTTTCTCTTAGTTTTCCCAATTGCAAACTAGGGTAAGGATATCTATTCGTTGGAATTTACTGATCACAAATAAAGATACATATTGTGCAGATAAAATTTTTACCATTTTGAAGTACCACTAGATGCCCAGGATGTTATATTTTTTATATACTATAATCTCCATAATATCCCAATAATGATGAAGATGATGATGATGATAATTAGGATGATATCTGACATTTATTGAAGATTTAGCATCGTGTTCTGTACTAGCACTTAACATAAACCATTCCATTGAATCCTCATTATAATTCTATGCTCAATTTTACACTCCTTCTTTACAGGGAAAGAAAATGATGATCAGAGGGTTTTAAATAATTTTACCAAAGCCAAGTAAGTGACAGAGCTGGGATTTGAAAACTGGCCCTCATTTCTACTACATTGCTCTGTCACCTATCAAATGAGTTATTAAAAGTAGAAGTATTTGGGGCCGGCCCGGTGGCGCAAGTGGTTAAGCGCGTGCGCTCTGCTGTGGCGGCCCGGAGTTTGCCGGTTTGGATCCCGGGGGCGCACCGACACACTGCTTGTCAAGCCATGCTGTGGCGGCGTCCCATATAAAGTGGAGGAAGATGGGCACGGATGCTAGCCCAGGGCCAGTCTTCCTCAGCAAAAAGAGGAGGATTTGCAGATGTTAGCTCAGGGCCAATCTTCCTCACACACACACAAAAAAGTAGAAGTAATTAAAAAATAAAAACACTATGTCAACTCAAATTATCATTACTTACTAAACATTTTTTACTCTATGGTAAAAGTCCTGTTTTCTCTTTCTCGCTCTAACATGTTTCCTTCTTATTGCAAAGTGTATTGCCTCAAACTCTGGTCTTTCTGATAAATAAATGACAGGAGTTTCTTGAACATTGTCACTGGATCTTCGGCTTAGTCTCAGTCCCCACAACATGCCACATAATCGCAGGAGTTTCACAATTGTTATCAGAGTTCAATTTAAATTGAGTGAAAGTATAAAGTTTTGGTGATAGTATTATGCCATTACACACAGTTCCAGGTGTAAGCCTGTGTTTTTCCCTTTTCCTAGTCTGTTTTTAAGACAGGATGGTTGTTTTGCTCATCATTATTTTGTTCCATAAAAAATCCAATTAGTATGCGTATCTCTAGTACTGTTTCTTGGGAAATCTGGTCTTTTGCAAGTCTCGTATTGCTTTCTATTAAATACAGACTCTTTATGTCCTTAAAGTATATCTTTTGTATTGTCATTTTCTGTTTCTCTGTATCTAGAAAAATAGTAGTGTTTATTAATAGGTGACGATCCCACTTGCCACCAAGTTATGGCTGATTTTATAGCTCAGATTAGCAGAAGCAAGAAGAGTAACTGAGCCCAAAAGATGTCTGCTAAATATTTGTTGAATCCTCCAAGTTCTTATAATAAAAGAGTTTTGGGCAGTTCCATACACTAACGGAAATATTCACTCTCTTTAGTGTTCTCTCTCCAGCTTTTCCTACCACTATCATGCCAGGCCCCAGGACACACCCTCATCCAAGTATGAACTCAGTCATTTTAACTATTTGGCTCAACTTCCTTGAATTTCAGAGTTTTGGTCCTGAGTCCTTTCTACTCTGCTCCTGGATCTAGGCAATAAAAAAGAATCCTTCATTTTGCTCCCATCGTTAGGAATCATGTATCTGCTCCCTCCTCTCCAGGGTGAGTAGCTTTATCCTCTCCTTCCTCCAGCCCCAGATTTGCCCTGTCTTTGGGAATGGAAATTACTGCTTTACAAACACACATCTGAATCTTCTCACCTTAAACGTAGACATGTGTCTTCTTTGGATCTTTGTTTCTCACAAAAACGATCAACTGTGTAGAAAATGGAGACTTCTGTGGGAAAAGTTTAAAGGAAGTTACCAGAGCAAAGAGAACAAGGAAAGGTAGATGGGAAAAATATCATTTATGAAAATTCCAGATTCTGAAATGACCATAAACACGTACTGGTGAAAATAAGAGTATGTTTTATTCCAACGTTTGTCTAATTCCATCCGAGCTACAGACCAGTCTAGGTTAATCAGTTGCTTTGCTTTTAACTCTGTCGCCCCTCAGCTTGTGCTTGCAGCGATTTTGCATCTTTGGGATCCTTTATCGTGTGCCCCATGGTCCTAGCATTTATTTAGGCAAAAGCCATTGCATCGAAGCGTGATAAAAATAGAGTCGCATGTTCACTAACTTCTATACATTCAACTAACCATTATGAGAGAATATTTTCCCTTATACCTACTATATGTTGAACTTTACTTGGCAACATGCAAACTTATCAGAATTTATGAATCTGAGGATCTATTTTCCTTATCTGTGGAATAAAAATAATTCAATTTTTTTATCCTTCTCTTTTAAATTAAATTACAATTTATCTAGGTTTTTTCCTTCCCTTCTTCATGTCCTTTCTTATATTTCCTTGCCAGTCACATTCTATGCCTGGTATTGTATTTGTGGGTAAGGAATGACCCTTTTTTACAATTCTTTCTGAAACTACCCTCAGAGATGCTGAGCATGCATCCAGTTTAATCATTCATTCATTCATTCATTCAGCAAATATATGTTGACCACCTACCACCTGTGAGGCTCTACTGTAGACACTAGGAACAAAATAGTTCCTGACTTTCAGAACTTAGTAAAGGGAGACAGACAATAAACACACAAGCATATAGATATATAGCATGAAAAATATACAGGGTGACATGAGTTATGGAGGAAAATAATGTGGGATAAGTGGATCAGGAATGCCAGGATGAAAAATATATATTTATTTGTATAAGGTCATCAGGGAGGGTAAATTAGGAAACCAATAAACAATTATTGCAGTAATCCTACCCAACTTTCTCTAATTCATATTGAAATTAGAAGACTTGAAGGGAAGGGAGGTGAAAATCACTTTGTGTGTACATGCAAAGTATGATACTTTTTAAATTTCTAGTTTTCCTCAGAAGTTCATAATATTATCAACATTTTAAAAAGATCCCATGGTATACGTCTTTCTGTCTGTCTGTAAATCCATCCATTCATCCATCCATCCACCCACCCACCCACCCACACATCCTAGCCCCTGACAATATGAGCCAGGAGAGTCATAGCTAGGACTGAACTCAGAAGCCTATGGGAGTAGATGAAACATATTGCCTAGACATTATTAGGAGAAGGCCATTAATTACTTAAACAGTTATTTCAATTGTTTTTGAGCCTTACTATGTGCCAGGCACTGTTCTAGAATCTGGAGATATGAGATTGATAGGCTCTTGACCCTCAAAGGGCTTACATTCTAAGCTTTCAAACCAGGCAATATAACTCCCTATAATGAGATCTCACTATTGGTCTGGGTAGTTGCTCTAAGCTGGTGGGTGCTTGGAATTCAAATCCATGTGATTGATTTTTTTTTTTAACTTTAGTAATATATTTTATTTACCCAAAATATCCAAACAACATATAATCAATATAAAAATTATTAATGAGATATTTTACATTCTTTTTTCATATTGTCTTCAAAATCCCATGTGTATTTTATGTTTACAACACATCTCAATTCCCATTATCTCTAATTCAAGTGTTCAATCGCCACCTGTAGCTATTGGCTGTCATATTGCATAGCACAGCTATAGAAAAAAGCATATGATTGATTTTAAGGGGCTAGTCCCATTCATATACATCTACTAGCCTAACTCTGTTGACCCAGCCCTTACTCGTCTGTTGTTTAGGAATGCTGTCTTCCTGCCTGGTGGTCCACTTCACCAATCATTCCTCATTTACCATAGGACACCTAACCTTCACATAGAAAGCCATGTCTTCCCTGGTATAGCCTTGACACTTTAACAATGAGATCCTTACCAGTGTATACTCAGACTACCTTGTGTGTAGGCTAGTACTGGCCTGATCCGGCCTCTAGAACTTTGCTATTGGTGGGTGAATCTCAGTATATCAGATAACATGATTTGGCCACAAATGACAGAGTTTTCTAACAATGACTTAAGACATTTTGGCATTTATTTTTCACTTGTCATGAAGTCTAGAACTAGGCAGTCCCAAGACGGCTTGGAGGCCAAGATCCCTCTACCCTTCCCATGCCCTCCACCTCTGCCATCCTCCTCATGTTGGTTTTTGTACTCTGGTTCATTGCCTCAGGGTCTCAAATCAGTTCTTTAATCTCCAAAAAGCCATTCTAGTCACACAAACTCATATAGTCTGAAAGTGAAAGAATGGAGAACAGGCCAATGGCTTGTTCCTATGAGGCTCTGTCCTTTAATCATGAAGAGAAAATATTTCTGAGATGCCTCCAGGAGATTTGCCTTATATCTTATCGGCAAAAATTAAGTCACATACCCACCTCTAGCTGGAAGGAGAGTTGGAAACATTCAGGTGCCAAGGGATGGGGGTTGCAGGGGTGGGGGGGGTTGGAATTTTTGTTGGGCAACGCTCGGCCACTTGAAGTGAAACACAAGGGCAGGGCAAGGGCCAAGTATGAGCCTGACTTAATCTGAAATCAGTGAAATAGACTGTGGACTTTTTTTTTTTTTTTTTTTTTGCCTAGAGACAGAGTCTAGGCTGAGATCAAACCTAGATAATGGTTGGGGGGGCGGTGAGGGGCTGCTGGTTAGATGCCTTCTGGTGAGGAATAAAGAGGAGGACCAATGAAATCATCACAGGTGACAGGACCAATTTTGAGAACATTTGAATGCCAGGTGGAGGATTTTTTACTTTATTATGTGGATAATGAGAATCTATTAAAGATTTTTGAGCAAAGATGTGACAATAAGAAGTCTTAAACCAGTGGCATTGTGCAGCCTGGGTATGGGTGAAGGTTAATCAATGCTATTTCTACTGGAAACTCTGCCTATGTGCAGTGCTTTCTTGTATACCCAAAATAAGAGAGAGCAAAATCTACCTGATGTGGACTATATGGTCCACAGAATAACCTCAGAGGAAAGTCTGTAGTGTCTGGGAAGAGCATGAACAATAGGAGTAATCTGAAGCTTTCAGACTGAAGACCTTTTAGTTCACCAAATTTACTTCCCATGTAAAGATGAAATAGGTAAAAGACATTCAAAGTTATATCTAAAATGATTGTATCACAAAGGAATGTAAATAGATTATAGAAAAAGTTGAAGTTCTGGAATTAGGGCAAAAGAAAATATCTTAAATTAGTATTATGAAGATAAAAATAGCAGTAAAATTAAGATATTATTCCTTTGATTTATATTTCATTTTTAAGCTGAGTAGTTCCTCATTCTCAAGAATAACCACAAGAGAAAAGTTATAAAGGCATAGCTGATGCATATTTTTATGGTTTTGCCCTCTCTGTCTTCAGGTAGAAAAAAATTGAGCTTAATTATTCTATAATCATTACAGTTTTCTCAGTCCTGTTGCTCTTTGACCATATAGCAGATTCTCCCTGGATGGCTTAATATTCTTTACCATTTAAAATCGAATTTCCCACATTGCTTTTATTTAAAAAGGTCACATAGCCATAGATATAATCATCTGATTAAAAAACCTTCAGCTTTGGTGTTAGAAGTATACTGCTTTTATCTTCTAATGGGATGAGTTCGGATGGTCCCAAGCAATATTTTTAAACTGTCACCTAATCCTTTACAGCTAATAAGCTGTTCTACAAGATCATGGTGATTACCCACAAGGTTGTGTAATTTATTGTAGAAATTTTTTTTTCAGTATAAATGATGTCAACAAAATGCAAGAGTCTTTAATATTAGGATAAATTAATATCAATTCTTAAAATGATAATTTATTACAGGATGCAAACAAAAGTTTAAAAGATACATTTCCAGTTTGCCCTTAAATAAAGCAAACAAACATTTCTGAAGAGTCAATGCCCATTTATTCTATTTGTTTTACTTGTCAGATTTTATTGATTTTGATCAAAGGCCATCACCTGGTGTTTGGTTTGAGGAGCTAAGTATAATGTGATATTTAGAAGAATCGGCAGAATAGTGATCTTTCTAATCATCAGAGATGATAATCTAATAGGAATTGTACTATGTAACATTGTACTAAGTTTAATAACTTAAATTTAGCTCTGTTGTTTAAACAGCAGATAAAAAATGGTAGATATCAAATATTACGTACTTATCTCTACTAAAGAGTGAGCAACATCTTTCCAGAATGTTATTTAAATTTACTAAGTGTACACCCAACTGCTATTGGATCCAGAAAGGGTAGGATAAAACTGATATGAAAGACATGTGGCTCAAATATTTGTAACATGCTTGGCTGGGTTAGGAGAATCTGCCTGAATTGTGGCTCAAGTATGATCTAACAAAGCTCTAAAGAAGTATTTGAGCCTGGGAAGTTACGATTTCCAAGATGATTGATTCCTCTGATCACTTCAGAAAATTTCCAACAAACTAAGAAACACAGGCCTTTTGTCCACCAATCTATCGTGCAGAACATCTTAGCTGATTTTCCAGTTGTAATGTCTATGTATCACAACAAACCAACACAAGAACCATTTGGCTTCAGGAGTCAAAGATGGTTGACTTGTCGCAGCTGTGGATATGTTGTCATCCATTTGTTTACCCCTTCCTGGATTCAGATAGGCAAAGTAACTGGGATGCTTGGCAGAGCCAAGGCAATCTCTTAATCTCTGTCCCCCATCCTGAGACTGAGTTATTTAGCCTTAGGTTTACCCAGGATAACCTCATCCCAGAGAATACTAACACACAGCAGAATGTTCCCACCTGGCTTTCTCATCCTTGCAGACACAGGAACACAGTTCTAAGCCCTGGGTGCCCTTTGCCTCAGCTTCCTTGATCTTTCCCAAGTCTGTAAGGAAAAGGATTTCCTCCCCTCCATCAACTCACTTTTTTTCTTCCCAAGCTGTAATTATTATCAACAGTAATAATAAACTCAATCTTTATAGTTCTGTGGTTGAATCAGGCAGAGTTTGATGGATAGGTTTCAGAGAAATCTCAATTTTTGCCTAGACCTCATGAAATGAAGGACTCTGACTAAGGAGAGTTTGACTTTTCCCCAATCCAGAATAGCAACACCAGAAGGTTGCTGGGAAATTATTTTGTGAGATTTCCTGTTCTGCAGTGTGCTTATGTCATTCCATCTCCACCTCTTTCATGGAGAATGAAATTTTGGGTTTGCAAATTTAGATAGTGTTGGGGCCTGCCTGGTGGCGCAAGCGGTTAAGTGCGCGCGCTTTGCCGTGGTGGCCCGGGGTTCGCAGGTTCGGAACCCGGGCGCACACCAACGCACAGCTCGTCAAGCCATGCTGTGGCGGTGTCCCATATAAAGTGGAGGAAGATGGGCATGGATGTTAGCCCAGGGCCAGTCTTCCTCAGCAAAAAGAGGAGGATTGGCAGATGTTAGCTCAGGGCTGATCTTCCTCACACAAAAAAAAAATTTAGACAGTGTATACTACAATTAGCAATGTACAATCATGGAGTGTGAGGCCTCTCAAGTCCATCCTCTCTGTTTACATGCAAGGAAAAAGAAGTCCTGAGAGTTATAGCCATTTTACAGAGGACACAAACTAGTAATAAATGGGAGGACCCAAACTTGGGCCTTCTGACTTCCAGTACAATAAATTTTTCACAATTGCTCTGGCCTCTTACTGCCCCATTATCATATAAATTAACACTTAAAAATGCCATTTACATATTTGTTTGACTTGATAGAAATAACACAATTTTGACTATTTTTATGCAACTTAGTCAACTCTCAGTTGTAGTTAATCAAGATTTGAGTAGACATAGCAATTTTGACAATGCTGGCAGGAAATATCACATAGTTAGTAGTAAGGAGAGCATCATCTCTGAAGTCAGCAGGACAGAAGGTCTAATAGACCAACATTACAATCTGCCTTTTCCTCCTTTCATTCCCTTCTTCCTTACAGAGAAAAGAGAATGTTAGAACGCTAACGGTATCTTTCACATTTTTAGATCACCATCGGAGGAAGAAATCCAAAGTTCATGTCTACAGGTTTGAACTGAGTAAGGAAATAGTTATAAAAACCACATGGAAGGGCCGGCTCCGTGGCTTAGCGGTTAAGTGCACGCGCTCTGATGCTGGCGGCCCGGGTTCGGATCCCGGGAGCGCCCCGAGGCACCACTTCTCCGTCCAACGTGAGGCCGAGTCCCACGTACAGCAACTAGAAGGATGTGAACCTATGACATACAACTATCTACTGGGGCTTTGGGGGGAAAAAACTGAATAAATAAAATCTTTAAAAAAAAAAAAAAAACCACATGGAAGAATCTAGAACACAGTTGCTGAAAACCCATTTTGTAGTAGAAGTTATAAGTGAAATAGAGGACATACCAACCTCCTCTCATAGTTCCTTGATAAACCTAGCCTCATCCAATTCACAAGCCTGTTTCCCATTTGATCTTAGGGGATATACGGTACACAACTTTCCATGTTTGCAAGCAACAAAAACAAAACAAACCTTCACGATCCTTAGCCTAAAAAGGAGGGAATTTTTCTCACATCACCACCTTGGACAGGGCCAGAATTTGACCTCAAGGTCAAGTGAATGCAGGGACTCAATCACTGTCCAGATATTTCTCTCTTTCTCTTCACTGCTTGTCTCTACTTTTCTCCAAATATTAGTTTCATTCTCTGTTCTATGTATGACATGGTCTTTCCCCACATAGGAAGGGATATGTTTACCAGCAACTCTGGGGTTACCTCCTTATAGCCTTGCAAAAGGGAGAAAATAAAATTCTCCACCAATTATCTCAGGTAGACAAATCCTTAGGAAAGATTTTGTTTGCTCTGGCTTAGATCATGTGCCTGCTTTGAACCAGTCATTGCAGACAGAAAGTTTGAGGACTCTGCTGGTCCTAACTTTGGCCATGTGTCCACCTCTGCTGCCAGTGGGTAGAGTTTTTACCAGAATAAGTTAAAGTAGCACAGATATGACCACTTTACGAATCCCGAGTGTAGTAACTACCCCAGTTCTCACCTAATAATGCTAATAGCCAACACTTACTGGATGTTCACCGTGTTACTACCAACAGTTTAAGTGCTTTACACTTGTTAACTATTTTAATCCTCATTGCCCTATGAGGTAGACTCTATTATTGCTTCCATACTGGAAGAAACTTAAGCCCATTGAAGTTAAATAATTTGTCCAAGTCACACAGCTAAGTGGCAAAGCCATAGCAGCTTGGCCCAGGACATACACTGTTAATTTGTACAGTGTATGTTTACATCCTAAAGACCCACTGGTAAAATTTTGCCCACATCTACAGGGATCCCTCCTTCATTATACTTAAGGGTATTTTCTGATTTAAAGCCAACTCCTTCACTTTAACTCTTTATTCCATCACTGTTTGCTTCCTTGGGGACTTGCCCACAAATCATTCCCTCCTTTACCGGTATCTTCAAACACTTCCATTCCACCAGATCCTCTCCCTCAGTTTTACCAACACCCATAATCTCTTTACTTTTACCACTTAAGTTTTTTAAAGCAATATCTTTTACTCATTACCTCCACGTCATTACCTTTTCCCATTCCCTGCAAACACCCACATCTATCATCTGCCCTATTCACCCCCTCTTACACTCGCAGTGAAGCGAGTTTGTTAGTCATTCTACTACCATTGAGTCCCCAACGGCTAAATCCAATAGACACTCTTCAGTCCTTGCCTCTACCTCTGCTCCACTTAACGCTCTTACCCCCTCCTTTTGTAAAGCTCAATGCCCCTCCCACTCCTAAGAATATTCCCTCTCATTATTTTTTGAACCATTCTTCTTTGGCCACTCCTTAAATGATACAGTTCTCCAGGGTTCTGTTGTTTGCCTTTCTGTTTCCTTGCTCTGTAAGAGCTTCTTAGGAATTCTTGCACAGACTTATGAATCTAACTTCCACATTCATGCTGGCAACCCCCAAGTCTATAGGTCCTGTTCTGAGCACCTCTCCCTCAATTCTAGATCCATATATCTGATTTCTTCAAACATTTTCACTTGGACTTTATCTTATAAGTCATAGGATCCAGTGAATAGCTTCAAGCAGGACAGAAGTATGATCAGAGTTAAATTTTATGAAAAAGAAAATACTTAGGAAGCAATGTGAAGCCTGAGTTGGGACTCTCGGTAAAATCAGTTAAGAAGATATTGAAATAGCACTGAGATAATGAAACATTGAATTAGAACACTTTGGATGGAGAAAAAAGATATGTGAAATATTTCAGACAGAAAATGGATTAAACTTGGTAGTTAATTGAATGTAGGTACAAGAGGGGAGTGCTTAGGGGTGACTTCTGGATTTCTGACTTAGATAATTGGGTGAACTGTGATGCCATCAAACAACATTGGAATACAAAAGGAAAGGGAAAATAATACATGTACCTGTAAGACTGAGTCCTTCCTCCTCTCTCTTCTCTGCCCACCATTCTAAACACACATATATTTACATTAGCTTATATGGGCTCCCAGTTCATCCCTACATCTGCTGGATAGAGACCACATAACTGGAGTGGAAACATCTTAAGAAAAGCAAATGCAGAAAAAATTAGCTGCTACTCCAGGAGGAATTCTGTAGGTTAAAGCAAACTGCCTGGTCCCAGAGCAAAGGAATTCTAGCTCAACTATATCTATCTGATGCAAAAGCTTCTCTTCCTTGTTTGCCCAACCCACTGGTCCCTGCGTCAACTTTAATCATTAACCTTTGTTCCCTCTTGCTCACTAAACTCCCTTCTTAGTATCTGCTTGTGCTTCAAAGAGCAACTTACCATCAGTCTATTGTGGGTGCTGTTAATCACTTTACTGCTTTATTTTGAGAGGCTATAGTTTTTATTACTTTTCATCTATTCTCTAGTATTCCTCGCCATAGCTGATATTGGATCACCTCCACCCCCAAACTGGGACTTTACATTTTGTTTTGCATGGATACAGGAAGTTTGGGCCAAATGTTCCTTGGCTTAGTTTAGTAATCCCCTTAAAAATCATATACGTGCATCTCAACAATGTTCTAAACCTGGCTAATGTTAACACTGTTATCACAACACTGATGCCCTAAAAACCAGGCATAACTAGTGCTTCACATATATGAGACAGTCATTATATACAGAAATAGTGAACCAACTTCTTCTGGCTTTACAATGTGTATGATGAGCCATTCTTTGGCTTTTAATTGTGCCACAGGTATGGAACAAAGAAACAGATTTAGAAACACAGAATGAATCTTAATTCTACATAAAGTAGAGTCCACTGGAATTCCACCAAGGAGACGATCTCGTGCAATTTCCCGATGCCACAGCCCATTGGTTTCTATGAGGAAACGATTTCTTATTCTCCAATGTACATATCTGAGAGCAGGGCACAGTGGGTAAGGAACGTGCACTGGCTGACCTTCATGAATTTTCTCATTATAAACACAGATTTATCCTCAGGGTTTGGCTGACGATGGTGTGTAAACCACACTGTGAGATGGGAGTGGAGACAGAGGAATCTCGCCACGCAGGACGCTAGCAAGTAGGGAAGAAGAATACAATACCACACCAATACTACAAAAACTTACAGGTGTATGATGGTGGGTATTAAATTTCATATTTATCTATCTATAAATTCAATTGATAAACCCCCTGCCACACCATCTACCAAATCTGAATTCCATTCTCTGGTTTCTCCCCTTCAAAGATATTTTAATTTGATATAAGCTTGATAGAAATATTTGGAAGCTGGAGGAACATACAGTTGGTCTCACAGGGTCCCAAATCTCCCAATGGAAAAGAAACATAATTTACTATTTTTCAAAGGAATGAACTACTAAATTATTTTTATAAACCTTTGGGTGGGATTCTCCGAAAACAGAAAATGACTTTGCTGAGTGAAATATCTTTAAAATTCCTGGTTTAAAAAGTATTTTATGAATGAATTCTATTTCTTTAATACTTATTTGAAAGTAAGAGCGAACAATGATCAGTTTCTCAATTTTGAAGAAAAAACAATTCAAATCTACAGTGCATATATAAAGCCCAAACACATTGCCTCCAGTATTTTCATGTCACTACTTTTAGCATATGTGAAAAAGCACTTCACCTGGCTCAAAATCACAGCTCACTTATTAAAAATCTCCATTGAAACCAGACCCATAAAAAGTATTAGTAGGACTCCCAGCGCTCCTGAGCATGCCTCCAAGACTGCTTTAATGATTTATAATGCCCTGAGACAGTGAGGTCTATATATGAAATCTTAATTCCTACTCTGAGCCTTACAGATTTTATCCAAGAACTAATAGTGTTAGTGTAAACATACCCTAAAGGGTCAGACTTGCTAATGCACATTTAATTCTTTCCATGGACAACCATCTCCCTGGAGAAAACCATCCAATCATAAAAGTAACAAAGATTTGCAGCAAGAGTCTGACACTGAATACAGAATAAGTGGAGAATGAGATAGCTCGGTTTTGATCACAGTCCTTAACAAAATCCCTTTACCGCTGGGAGTTTTGGTTAACTAAAGCTCATCACTTCTAATCTGGAGACATGCAGGAGGCCCTGAGGCCCAAATAGGAGAAAAGTTATGCGGCCAACTGGGTAAATACGTCTCTAAAAGGAGAAATGTCATTACCTAGGAGATGAACTATCTGAGAAGTTAGCTGTCACCAAAATTCTGATGTCTTAGAAAGAAACCATTATTATTGTTTACATTCTTTGAAGGTGCCCTCTCTTTACTACTAGGCTTACTATAAAAGAAAATAAAAACTCTTTTAGCAGCATAATTCAACAGTTCTACACAGTATGCTTTTTATTGCAGAGAAATGACAGTCCTCAGGAGTTTTGTAAAATGGTCTCTAACAGCATTCGCTCATTTATTAGAACAGTAATAAATAGTTATTCTGAATAAAAATCTCACTAGGGTATCAAAGCTTATTGGAAATTATGACAAGTGAGCAAGGCTGATTTGTTGTTGGTAAGTAAAGTAGTTTAGAAGTTTTGCCTTAAGACTGGGCTCTTAAGTTAACTTCATCAGCATTAACAACTTTCAATTTTAGGTGTATTTTTCTTCTATCTGCAGATACTGGTGAAGGATAGAAATTGTTTCCCTTAATGAAACTAGTTCTGTTTTAGAAAAGTATTATTGCCATAACCACAAGCTTGGATTTACACGGATGAGGGATTCTCTGCCCAAACTTTCATAAATGAAATCACATGAGTGTGTCTTTTATTCTCATCCCCCCACCCCCCAATTCCGGAAGGAGCTATAACGGTCCTTCCTTGACATTCGGTTCACATTAGGGAGGAGGCTCAACATAATGTGTACCAGTTACCCTGACTTTTACTACTACTGAACTTCGAGTTAACAGACAATCAGGTATCCATGGTGCACCTGACCACCAATCTGATAGCCCCCTGTCTAATAGGACATTTCCCAAATAACTGTATAAAACAAAGTATAGACTGCTTCACTTGAAAATAAACTTATTTCCTCAAGGCATATTATTGATATGTCAGGAGCTTGTTCTTGCCGAGGTTATAGGCCAGTTCAACAAACACTTTTGTTCTGCAGCATACTCTAAATATGCCTTTATTCCTCGTATCTTCAGCATTTACCTCTCCAAAGTCAGGCTGGTTAATTACTTTCTTAAGTAATTAATTAATTAAAATTAGTTAATTATTTTAAGCAATTACAGCAGTTGTTTAATTGTAACAAAATTTATACGGATGTATTCAGAATCCTGCCCAACTAGAAATAAAATTTCCCTTTATGATGATTTTTTTGTGTGTGAGGAAGATCAGCCCTGAGCTAACATCCAATGCCAATCCTCATCTTTTTGGCTGAGGAAGATTGGCCCTGGGCTAACATCCATGCCCATCTTCCTCTACTTTATATGGGACGCCGCCACAGCATGGCTTGACAAGTGGTGAGTCAGTGTGCACCCGGGATCCGAACCTGCGAACCCCGGGCCACCAAAGTGGAGCACACACACTTAACTGCTCTGCCACTGGGCCGGTCCCCCTTTGTGATGATTTTATACGTCAACTTCACTGGACCATGGGACGCCCAGAGAGCTGGTTAAACGTTATTTCTGAGTGTGTCTGCAGAAGAGATTAGCATTTGAGTCAGTAGACTGAGTAAAGCAGATAGCCCTCCCCATTGTGGGTGGGCATCATCCAAACCATGGAGGGGCTGAATAGAGCCTAAAGGCAGAGGAAGTTGAATTTAAGGATCTCTGCCTGATTGCTTGAACTGCTGCTCCTGGTTCTCAGGCCTTTAGACTCAGATTAGAATCTATGCCATCAGCTCTCTGGCTCTCAGGTCTTGGAACTACACACTGGTGGCTTTCTTGCATCTCCAGTTTGCAGAAGGCAGATAGTGGGACTTCTCAGCCTCCATAATCATGTGAGCCAATACCTTTCAATAAATCTCTTCATATGTATATACCTCTCTCTCCTATTGGTTCTGTTTCTTTGGAGAACTCTGACTAATACACCCTCTATTTGGAAACTGGTTTTCCCCCAAAATCTGTAAACGTTATCAGTGGGACCAATGAAGTGTGCACCCCTCAAACACAGCACATCCACATCCCAACCACAGTCACCTCCCTTTGCCAAATGCCCTTCCAGACCAAAGGACAAACTCATGGCCAATTACACTGTTCTTCTACACCCTGCTTGTTAAATCTTTGGGTTCTCAGACCTCACAGAAGAGTTACTTAAGTGCATGGCTTCAGGGATTGTATACTATTTATTCATTTAGTCAATAGTTTACTGTCAGTAGATATTCTTCTAATTATTTTAAATTAGCGTATGCTAATGTCTTCTGCATCTTACCAGCTGATTACTTTTGTGCAGGAAAAGACTAACCTTGAGTCCCAAAAAGCTAGCCAATGATCCAGCAACCAAAGCAATCTCTGGTTCTCTGAGATGCAAAGGAAATTTCAAATCACAAATTCCATTCATTTTCAGAGAAGTGAAAGAGACTGGTGTGTTTATTCCACAGAGTTCCCGTTGTTTCTGTAAAAGTTAATGCATTTTTAATATATGATTAAATATTATGATAAAACATACATAAACATATAATTCTGAACTTTCCTACTGCTGAGTGAATCCTAAGTTTATTTTCAATAGATAGTTCACGGAATATAATTATAATATTAAAGAAAGATGCTACTGAAAATTACCAAATGATCTGCTCTCTGTGATATAAAAGTCACGCTAAAGTACAGATTTACGTTTTAATTACTTATATAACTAACATTAAAAGCTAAAACCAACTGAAAAGAATAACTAAGCTAAATTCTAGTTTTATGTGCTCCAAACAAAAGACAGAACATAAAATTGAGGATCCTTGATTTGCATGTGGATTTGGGCAATTCTTCCTCTAACTCAATTCTCCCATCTACAGGGTAGAGTTAACTCATAGGAATGAGCAGCTGAATACTTCCTAGAAATTTACTCAAGAACGGTGGAGGTGGATATACCTTATCCCTGATTAAATGAGTTCTGCAGGGATCTATACTCATATATTTCATGCAAAGCAGCCCTATTTGGGTCAATGATTGATTTTTCGTCTTTTGTACTACTGCTCTCAGCTCCCTGTAGAACAATAGCAGAGGGGCAATGGTTATGAATTCAAAGTCAGGAAAGCAAGATCTTTCTACAAAGAGAGCTAACTCCAGAAGTAATTTTTCTCTCTTTTCCAAATTCAAAGGCTTCACAGTTTGCGTTTTCAAAGATGGAAAAAACGTTGAGTGGAGAGAAAAAGAATTACTATAAAATAATAATTTAGGGCCTAAATGAGAATAAAAGATGCTTGATTTGAAAAGTTTGTTGTCATTGTTAAAACATCTCATTTGTCCAAAATAAACTTCCAGGAGCACAGCCAAATACTATAGCATAAAATGAAAATCAAGACAAAGTTGGACTAATAAGAAATGCTGACTGATAATCATGTAAAATAAGGGAGTTTTCATTTTAGAGATGAGCAGAACAGACAAAAAAATAAGTAGCTCTGTGTCTGCCATTTAAGTACAAATTCCAACTGCCAAGAGGGTACCATTAATTCTTGTTCCAAGCAAACATATCTTTGCCTTCTTTTCAGAGGACTCTTTATTTAATCTCTTGAAATTTTTATTTCATTTTTTACGTCTTCTACCTCAGTTGCTAATGGACAAAATATCTCTTTGTCTTTGGCTAGACATTTCTTTCTTAAAGAGAGACAATGGTGTTTCTCTTTATTTCTACTAGAAATGATTTGGGCCTGGTTATTTGAAATCCATGCCTATGACCAAGCAGGGAGAGGCAATGTGGTTATAGCAAAGAGATTAACAAAAACACATCAAGGATAATGTAAACAATTATAGTATTTTAAGCTATTAGAGACTTCCATAAAAATAAGTACTGAATAGAGAGATCAAACAGGGTGAAATTGCTTAGTAATCATTCATTCAATCCTTCATTACTTATCTTCAAACATATGGTGCATGTTAATATATAAAATTCTTGTGAGTGTTTAATGGCAAGAGTCACCAAATATGATTATATCTGTGTGTATGTGTATACAAGCGTTCCTAGTGGGTGAAGGAGAAAGGCAGATTCTTAGTAGGAAAGAAAAGATGTTGCAGGCTAAATTGAAAGCCAGGGGCCGGCCTGGTGGCATAGTGGTTAAGTTCACGCACTCCACTTTGGCGGCCCGGGGTTTGCAGGCTGGGATCCTGGGTGTGGACCTATGCACCGCTTATCACAAGCAGTGCTGTGGCGGCGTCCCATTTAAAGTAGAGAAAGATGAGCATGGATGTTAGCCCAGGGCCAATCTTTCTCAGCAAAAAGAGGAGGATTGGCCACAGATGTTAGCTCAGGGCTAATCTTCCTCACCAACAAAAAAAAAAGAAAAATGGAAAGTCAAGCTTTAATGATGTGAATAGTCTTCAAAAATTAGAGCAATCATATTGGATCATCATATTATTTCTATTTAATTAAACTATTTAAACAGCTTCAGGAATTAAAAGTATAGATATTTACTTAAACCAGAGACCAAATTTACAGAAATCATACTTGATAGATTTGGTAAGATAAATAGGATTGCAAGATTTAGCAAATAAACATACAGCATACCAGTTAAATTCAAATTTCAGGTAAACCTCAAATAATTTTTTGTATAAGTGTATTCCATATATTGCATGGGACATAGTGAAAAGACTGCAAGGCAAAGAAACAAGAATTGAGGCTGATCCTTGGCAGCTAGAATTTGTACTTCCACAGCAGACACACACCTGTCTGCTTATCTCTAAAATAAAAATTCCCTTATATAAATGTTTTCCAGTATGAGATATATTTATAGTTAAAAAATTATTTGTTGTTTATTTGAAATTCAAATTTAACTAGGCATCCTGTATTTTATCTGGCAACACTAGAAAATGCTAGGATTACTTTTAATATCAGGGACACTTAATATTTTTAAAAAGTTGATCTAAATTTTATAGAGAGTATTTAACCCTGAAAAAAGAAGCAGTAATAGTTTTAGGCAGAGAGAGGTTTGTCAAATGCAGTTATGTTCAATGCTTTGTAGAGGCATTTTTCAATGTATATGAATTATAACCCCTTTCCAACCCAAAGTGCCTAATCTCATGTTTGTAAAGTTTTGGTTTTTCACTTTGAAATTTGGAGATATAGGGGAGGAAAAAAGGTTTTAATATCCTTCGAATATCTGTGTTTCCCTCTTCACGTTGTTCCACACCATTTCAATATGTTCTTGCCTAAGACGGTCAACCCAACCTGCCTCCTCTCATTTCCTCTCCGCCCAGTTGTACATGGTTCTGCAGGCTGTCTCAGGCTGGGTTCAGGGTCTTCAGACCAAGCCTCAACTCCGCTATTCACCCTCCACGAATTCTTCAAATCAGCAGTAACAGAAAACTGACTGAAATGTTTTGAGTCAGGTAGACTTCCCTGAGGTGTTGATTTGTCTGCATCTCCAATTATTTAGTATAACCAATATGGTTAGTAAGCACTCCACTGCCCTTTTGCCTGGTAAAGACTATCACGCCATTTGATACAAACTATAACTTAATGTAGATCCCACAGATAGATTCTAGAAACTCTCACTCTAGACATCAACAATAAGAGCTATTGCCACTTAAGAGATGCAATAGTCTTTGCAGCAAGACTATTCTCATCTCAGTTTCAAGTCGCTTATATAGGGGTCCTGAAAGTAAGATCTGTGTCAGAGATTCATTGGTTGGGTGAGGTAGAAGTTTAATGCTCAAATATCTCTACACAACAGAGTGACCCTGTAGGCCACTGTAGGACAGAAGGAAAATTAAACTTTAAGTCATCTCAATAGTGAATTTAATACTTTTAACAATAAGTTCCCAAATAAAGTATACCTTTGTGAAATTACCTTATTTGAATTTCTAAGAGTTATTTATATACTCTGGAGACAAATACTTTGTCCAGTATATGAATTGCAACTATTTTCTCCCAGTCTGTGGTTTGTCTTTTAATTCTTTTAACAATGTCTTGATGATCAGAAAATTTAAATTTTTATAAAATACAATGTATAATTTTTTTCCTCTTAGAGTCCAGTCTAAGAAATCTTTGTCTACTCCAAGGTCATGAATATATTCTCCTATATTTTCTTCTAGAAATTGTATAGTTTTAGCTTTTATATTTAGGGTTGTAATCCATTTCAAATTAATTTTGTGGATAATGTGAGTTAATGGTCGAGTGAATCTTGTTCAGCATGGTTTGTTTTTTTTTCAAAAGTCGTGTCATCCCCAATTTCTGCTTGCTTTTGTTTGCTTTCCAGTGGCCTTCAAGTAGTAGTAGTTGTTTTTAAATTTTTGTCTAGAGTCTATAATTATTACCAATAGGAAATTGTTTTAGTTCATTTAGGCTGCTATAATAAAAATAGCGTAGACTGGGTGGCTTAAACAACACCTATTTCTCAGTTTTGGAGGCTGGGAAGTTCAAGGTCAAGATGCCAGCCGATTCGATATCTGGTGAGGGCCTGCTTCCTGGTTCATAGAGGTCCATCTTCTCTCTGTGTTCTCACATGGCAGAGAGTTAATCCAATTCAAGCTACTCCATTCCCAGAACACTTTCCAAACACAACTAACATCTTCATGTCAAAGGAGCTTGGTGATAGGTTGCCAGACAATCTGGTAGCAGCCAGTTGTGCCATGCTCTAAGAGATGCACCAAACCACCAGGCCTCCAACTGGAGGCGTCTTTGAAAAACATGAGAAATTTTAGGTTAGGTGACACAAAAAATGTGTGCTTTAAATAGAAGCCGAGCAGTCCTACCTTAGGATTTAGAGCAAGTAGTCAAATGCTCTTCTGAAAGTAATTCTGTCATTTATTACATAGTGTATATCTGTAACAATTTATTCTTTTTATTGCTTGGTGCTAATCTTTTAGTTTGCAATAAAGCCTTTCCACAGCAATGAAATAAAAAGTACATGTTTAATGAAAAATTAACAAGTGGATTTCCATTTCTCAGGATAATTGATGATAAGCAAGTAATTTGTTTGTCTATGTTTACTGTCCAACATGGGGGCAGTTCTAACAGCATAAATTGTGAAAACCAGAAGACACAAATCTGCTAAAGAACTACCAGCATCTACTTCAAAAGCTAGTAGTTATATTGACCATTTAACCCATCCATCTGAAGACAATGACTTAACACATACTCACAGAGTACTGCATATCACTTTGTAAAGCACAGCTTTTCAATTAGATCAAATGACTATTCTTCTAAATTAATTTACTTATTTTTAGTTCCAAGTTTTCTTATGCATGTATAAATAATGCAATAGCTGTTAATATACTGGTTCCATTAACTGAAATAAAACTTTGGAAATAGTTTAATGAATCCAGTTTTATGTTAGTATCTTTAAAGGCCTCTAATAGATAATCAGTTAGGTTAATTTTTAAAATGCTTTGTTGTCATACGATTTATAAAATCACAGTAAGACTCTTATTTTAAGTTTATTGTTTCAATTGAATATCCAACGTGGGTCAGTTATAAAGTTCAATATTAAGGATAAAATTATATGGGTTTTGGTGATATTTCAAATACAAATTTTGATGGAGGATGGCATTATAATAAAAACATTTTTATTAAATGAAGAAACGTATGGAGCAAAACTGCGTTTGGAATTGGTCATGGTACAGACATAAGTCAAAACTGCATCCAATACTTTTTGATATTCTGCCAATTTAAATAGAAGTTGTAGTTATTCAAATTTGTAATTATTTTTATATATACAAAGATTAATGAACTAAACGATTTTTGTTAGTAGGCTTATCTTAAATATAAAATAAATACTTCATCATGGCACGATGGGCTTTTTCTCTTTTCTAACCAATGTCAGTTGGATTTTAGTATACTTGAGAATCTGGAGAACTACTTTTTAAATTAATTGTCTTAAAATGATATTGAACATTTGCAAATGAGTCCTCTAAATTTTAGCAGCATTTTGTTCAAAATCATTTAAAAATCTTGAATCAAAGTCTTCAATGACTGAAGTGCCAGAACACTTCAGCTTTTGAAGCTTTTATTGAACTGCTATTATTGAAAACAAAGCTTGCAAACAGAAAGACCTTAAAATTTATTGCCTAATAGCAAGGGAGCAATTGAACAAATTGAATAATAAGAATGCAAATGGTGTACAATATTAAATTTTGAAGTTCTACAATTGTGCCTTAGAATGGTGCTTTCCAAACTATCTGTGATAACCAATTTTTTTTTTAATTTTCAATCCTTCACAAAACAATACTTTTGTAAAGTACAATAAAAATAATTTAACAGAAAAATGAAATGGACAAAAAAGACATACAAAACTCAATCCCACATCTTTTATTATTAGCTTATGTGGACATAAAATTACATTTTAATAAATATAATTAGAGTAATCATAATAGAGGAAAAATGAAAAATTACAATAATTATACAAGTTACTCATTGAAATTGTACATATAGGCAACTAATATATAGAAATGCTTTTAGACACTTAACTTTTTGTCATTCTGCAATCATAACTCAACAAAAAATAATGATTAAAATTTGGTTCCCCAGATTAAACACGTATATGCATACTTTGAATGAGCAGCCCGTACATCAATATTTAAAGATTTTAATGTGACAATTGAACTTGCTTCTTGATTGCTAACCTATCTAATCTAGGTTAGATTGACAGCAATGCTCCTTGCAAGAGATAATATGTGTCTAAACTATTCCTTTTTGTTATTAATATAAAAACACGGTAGAGAAACCAGAGTCACAAATATGTTGATGGGAATGGAAGAAGAGATTTTTTTTTTTCAATTTCAACAAGCTCAAGTTATTATTTTTTAACTTTTATCTAAAATCAAGCAAGTGATACTATATTTTCAAAATTCATACTTAATCTTTCATGGTAACCAGTTCTGACAATTTGTCCTATAAAGTTATAGTTAAGTTTGTTATATAATTTTATGAAAGAATTAAATTTCTTATGCAAGATCTGATTGTGATAGAAAATAAAATCCAAGCATTCTATCAAATTCATGAGATAGTTAATGATAAACTTTTGTGGATGTACAGTATCAAGATCATCACCTACTTCCTTGATAATTGTTGTTTTATCATAGAACAGGTGATAATAATCTATAGAAAATCCGTCTTCCAAGCTTCTAACTTTAAATTTTGCTCTTCAATCTCTTCTGTCCCTGAAAAATGCGATGCATTCCTTCATTCTATGAATGCAATAAGATCATTAAAAATTCCCAAAATATCAGACAAATAAGCAAGGCTAGTGTCCAATTTACATCTTTAAAAAACCTGAGACCAAATTGTTTCTTTATCTTGCAGAAACACATTCTCAACAGAATTTTACCCTTAATAACAATAATACCTCCACATGCAATAGCAGTTAGATGTAATCACTTTCCATATTATCACATAATAGAGAATATTCTTGAATTTAACATCTGTGTAAAACCAGTAAGAAATCCATTGGTCTTTTTTTCTCTGAAATCACTTCCAACACTATCATCACCATTTTGTTTACTATTATTATCACATTCAAAGAAGGCGTGTCATTTCAAGTATAAGAGCAGAGCTTATTTTGCCATCAGTAAATTAGGGTCAAAAATAAGTAATACACGCTAGGAGCCAAAACAATCTAGATGAGCTACACAAGTACTGTTGTTTTGGAAATCCGTTAAAGAACTGATTACAAAAAGAAATGTAAATGAACCATACTCCAGAAAATGACAAGCCCTCAAGAGAAAAAAACAATCTACAGCTGCTATCATCTCTGAAACATAGAGGAGGAGCGATCAGCCACTGACAAAGGTAATGAGTAACCCAGTCTAACTTTCACAAACATTTTAGGGCTGTGTGTGAGCTGGCCTGATGGACTAGTATCCTGGGGAGCCCAAGAACAAAGGAAAACTACACCACCCTCCAACTCTTTACCCCACATCTTTACTGGGGGTAGCACCCTAAAATTGGAGCAGTAAAGGAGAGCTGAGAGAAATTACCCTTGGCATTCCAGGTTTTCAGTTTAAGGAAGACTGGGGTAGGGGCAGCAAAGCTGAGATAAATCTCTCAGGGTAATCCCCGGAATTCAGAGAGTGTAGGCCAGCTACAGCCACCCTCCAAAGGCCAAGAGGGGTGCAGCAGGAATGAAAAAGATCCCCCAAGACTCAGAAAGCAGGAGACAGGACTGGAGAGCAAGGAGAACTCCAAAAACCACCCAAAACCCTGCCATCCAGAATGTAAAGCAGGGAGAGATCTCCCACAGTTCAGAAGGCGTGCAGCTCAGCTGTGCAATACAGCAGATATCCTGAAACTGGCCAGGGCTGGGATCCCAGGCCCTGCTGAAGGGAAAGGCGAGATCTATTTTAGATCCCACCCTGCATTGTTATCATTGTTTTATTGACTCAGTAATCATTTAAATTTACCCACATTTACTCTTTCCATTGCCTAACATTTCCTCCTGAATCTGAGTTTTCTTCTGGAATCATTTTCCTCTTCTTGAAGAATACCCTGTAGTACTTCCCTTAAAATAAGTCAGCTATTAGCAACATGTCTTTATTTGTCTTCCATTTTTGCTGGGTAAAGAGATTTATTATGTAAATGGAACTGCCAGTTTAAATGCTCTTATAAAGCCTATTCCTTGAAATTCCAGAGGATTTCCCTCTTAATAATTAGGTCATAGCTAATTTGGACAATGTCTCACAGGAAAGCATATCTTTAAAGCAGACATAACTTGAAGATTTCTGCAAGGTACCAGACTCCTCATGGCCCAAACATATTTTGTTGTTGTTGTTGTTGTTGAGGAAGATTTGCCCTGAGCTAACATTTGTTGCCAATCTTCTTCTTTTTTTGCTTGAGGAAGATTAGCCCTGAGCTAACATCTGTGCCAGTCTTCCTCTATTTTGTATGTGGGTCGTCACCACAGCATGGCTGACGAGTGGCGTAGGTCCACACCTGGGATCTGAACCAGTGAACCTGGGCTGCCAAAGCAGAGTGCACTGAACTTAACCATTCCTCCATGGGGCCAGCCCCTTGCCCAAACATTTTATCCATATTGGCAGGATTTGGGGGACTGAACCCATCAAAATTCAGACTGACCTAACCAGTACTTTACTCAAGCTTATACAATATCCTTTAAATCTGGAACCAAAGGAAGGATTAAGATCCATAGTATAAACACCAATAGAAAATAGGATGTAATATGCCTTGAACTATCCCTTGAATTACTCCTAACCTACCTTAGGTAAGAGTTCAAAATCTTAGGGCTGGGCCAGCCCCGTGGCTTAGTGGTTAAGTGCCTGTGCTCTGCTACTGGCGGCCCGGGTTCGGATCCCTGGTGCACACCGATGCACTGCTTTTCCGGCCATGCTGAGGCTGCGTTCCACATACAGCAACTAGAAGGATATGCAACTATGACATACAACTATCTACTGGGGCTTTGGGGAAAAAAAAGGAGGAGGATTGGCAATAGATGTTAGCTCAGAGCCGGTCTTCCTCAGCAAAAAGAGGAGGATTAGCATGGATGTTAGCTCAGGGCTGACTTTCCCCACAAAAAATAAAATAAAATAAAAAAATAAAATAAAATAAATTCTTAAAAAAAAAAATCTTAGGGCTATTAATAGAAGGATTATATCTCACTTTCCAGAATTGCTTGATCCTCTGGATAAAATTCTTAGTCATCACCCTATACTAGTAAGAGACTCATTTTCCTTCCATTAGCCCCTTTTGGTACCTAATATATCCCCACATTATTAACCCTAACTTCCAGTCATGAGGGAAAAAAATGGACTCTGACCCTGGAAGAACAAAGTGCTTCTGTAAAAATCATTACAGTAATGTCCACAGAGACCAGGAATGCAACAGAGTTAAGAATAAATATTAGGGCTATTTTTTCTGCACAGTTCACTTTTTCTCCTCAGAGACTCTTCAACTGCTTTATAGTAGTTATTCAACTCCAGCGAATCTGCTCTTCCCCAAACAGATAATTAGTGCACCTGTCATACTAAATGATTTGTACACTAACACAGTCTCAGACACTGTTTTATTGTATGAAACCAATTCTTTGCTTGTTTATCACAAACAATCCCTTGGGAAACAGATCTCCTTGCAACATGTGCCAAGGAACTTAGAAAATGAAGCCACATAGGCTACTCTGGAGAATTATCAACAAGAATCACTGATTTACTTTTGTATGTACACCTTCCAAGCAATAGTTCCTATAGTGGGGTTTATACAATTGGATGGTATAAAAAGGGTGGTAAGAAATTAAATCATAGCTGGTATTATAAATGATGCTTCCATAGCTCTTAAAGCTCATTAGACAAATCTAAACATTTTGGTCCAGGTAGTAATGATCAAAGCATTAGCTTTACATTTTCTATTAGCTTAGTGCAGTATCTGAGTCATTGCTAATACTTTAGTTGCATTTGGATAAACACTACCGGCCAAATAGAACAATTCATCTCTAAGAAGATATCCATCTCTAAGAAAAGCCAAGAAGATGTCTTCTCCAAGTAGACCCAAATGGACTCTGGGATATGTTCCCTTGCTCTGGATTCTAATCATCATGCTGCTCTCAGTCCTTGTGTTACAACTGCCATATGTGGACTTTCCACAGTCTTAACTGCTTCTGCACAGCCACTGTCATGTCTCATGATCCAATGACTCCTCATTTGATGAAAAGGGGAAAAAGGACAGACCCTGGTCCAACTCTAAACTATTGTTTCCAAGATAACATACCATCTAGAGATTACGACAGTAATGTAGATCTGGAATGAGAGGCTTCTCTGCCTGCGTCTCTGGCCTGGTTAGAGGTTGGCCAGAGGAAGGGGGTTCAGGAGAGACTAAGAATAGGAACAATCACCCACATCAGATATGCAAGACTGTGAACAATCACTTTTATAAGTTATACAATTATAACCACCCAATGTCATATGACTTGCATAATACTTTTTTGGCTCCGAATATCATCTAGTTTTCATTGACCCCCACCTTAAGAAATCAATCAGTCCAAAGGCTCACTCTGCTTCTGATATCATACTCTAAGAACTTCTGAGGCCAATCCATAAGCAATAAAAACCCATGTTTTCTTTGTTAACTAGATGGCTTTTCAGAATTTCCTTGTCTTATTCTCCCTTGCTGCAGTATGTCAATAAAATTCCAATTACTTATATCATGGCAACTTTATTTGAGTAAGAGACTTCCTGCACATAGAATACAGAAACATAACGTACATACAAAATATATCCAATTAGGTTATAGATTAATATAAATAATCATGGCTTAAAAAAGAAGCAAATGATCAAGCAGACCCTAAGAACATATAGCCAGCAAATTGATCTCTCATCATAAAGTATCAAAATGCTCTATTATTTGATAACTCTGTAGCACTCTTCCTCTAATGAACTCAAGAGGCTTGGAAATACCTTGAAAAATGGCATTTTAAAGTATTCTAATAATTATTACTAGTACTGAGACATTGTTAGTGTGAAAATTTAAAAGAACATCCCAGAATGAAATAATGACATTTGGTGCTAATAAGCACTGGAGAAACAGCCTTGGATTAAAGACAGCTCTGGCAATCCGTAACAATACCACACAAGGCAAATCACTTAACTTTTAGACCTCAATCTTCTCATATATAAAATGAAATAATAATGTCTGCCATGTTTCACTGAAAGTGTTACTCAAAGAGCAAAATTAAATAATGAATGTGAAAAGAACTGTAAAATGGCAAATTACTTCACAGAGTTAAATTATTGTGGCTATGTATATGGTTTAGGTTTTACACAGTTTTTTTTCATGGATTTCCACTATTGCCACACCTACGCACTCTGCTATCCCCATGCCCACCCATCCTAATTTCCTATGCCAAAAAAATAAAAATATTACAACTTCTAGAAAATTGAATCTATGTATTATGAATCAAAGATCTCATTCAACTTACTTATTTACTTGAATTTGAACCAGTGATAGGAAGTAGGGTTGAGGGATCAGGGGTTCAACATAGCAAATCAACTTCAAAAAATGCCAGACTGAGAAATCAACTTCTCCAAATGCTTTGGGTACTTATATGAATCAAAAACAATTCACTTAAAATGTAATTTTGCATATGATTAATCTATCATCCAGACTGATTGCCTGTGTTACATTTTTATAATTATAAATTGAATGGAGAATAAAGACAATTCAAGTAATCTTATTGGCTAAGGTACAGGGCATTAATTCAGTTTATAATAGCAATAATGACCTCAGCCCAGGACATTTCCAGGCAATTAATGACTGGTTGGAGTTAATGGCCCGAGTTTCAGCCAAGGACCATCAACTCCTCCTAGCTGGTCATCAATCCTCAGGAAATGCCCAGTGCTCAGAGCACAGTCAGACCCATTCAGAGTCTGACGTCATCCCAACTTTTTATTTTCAAGTAAATTTGTTGCTCTACTGTTTTGCCTAAAAACCCATTTTACTTGTAAACTAGGTAAAAAATATTGATATTGTTTTTGAATAATAAGTTAATTCCTGGAACATAAGAACAACTAAATGTCACATAGCCATAATATATTAAGTAGTATTGTAATATTAAAAACGTGATACAGACCCAAAATACAAGACATCCATTTTCCAACTCTATAAATGCCTCAAAACAAAAACACAACCAACCAACAAACAAAGCAAACTCATGGAAGCAGACAACAGATTGATGGTTACCAGAGGAGAAGGGGGCCAGGGGGAGAACAAAAAGGGTAAAAGGTGTCAATTATATGGTGATGGATGGAAACTACACTTTTGGTAGTGAACACCAAATACAGTTGTCAAATTATAATGTTGTATGCCTGAAACCTAGACAATATTATAAACCAATCTTACCTCAATTAAAAAAAGTCTTACTACAGAGAATCTAAGTGGTGAGCCCTCATTTTCATGTTTCTATTTTATCTCCCCCAGAGAGAAAATCGGAGTTAACCTATAATATACATATTTCTACTTTCTGCCTAACAACTGCTCTGCTTGACTTTAAATTCTTTTCCAGAATGAGTAGGAGACACAGCAGACAGAATAACGACTTTTAATATGCAAGCCCAAGTGATACCACATGACAATATCATCAGTCATTTCAAGCTCCTCTAGAGTACTTCACATATTTTTTTTTCCATCTCACAGGAGGCATATGAAACAGATGACCTGGATCACCAGCAGGGCACACTCAGGCTCTTTGTGAGCCATTCAAGCAGAGAGCGAGATTCTGCCAGCCAGCCCCCATCTCTACAGGAGGCCGCCAGGATGCTGCTCACCCCTGGAGCCACAGCCTACAGGAAAAACACTGCAATGTCTCATTGAGTTTGCCTCCCACCAGCTTCCATCCTCCCCTCTTCTTTCTTTTACTGATTTCTGTGTTGTTTTAATCCATCATGGGAAAGCCAGAAGTTATGAAATAGTGTGTAAAGTGGCCTATACAGCTAGAGTCAATGGTGTGGAAGGCATGAACTCAGACCACCTGTGACTGTTAAAAAAAGAGAAGATGCCTTCATTCAGAGATCACGCATGTCCAAAGCCCTGTTGTGGCTCAACTTTTTGCCTTCTATTCATTGTCTATTTGAAAAGGCAACTCTTTAAATATATATATACATTATAGTCAAGTAGACAACTCATTATCATTGTTACTTACATTAAGAGCTAATGTCCACAATAGGCCTCATGCAGGCTATGCAAAGTCATTGTGCAAGGAAAGAGAAAGCCCCTCAGTAACCGAACTAATGGCTCCCAGAGGGGATTTCTCAGCAGCAATGGGAGATGTACTGCCAGAAAATAAAGTCTGGTCATCAAAGGTGATTGATGATAAGAATAATCAAAATGATGTTAATAATGATACCCTCATAAAGTAAAGGAAAACATTGTGTTCTCGTGTTTTCTTACTGGAGTGATGAGTTTCTATTATTAAAATCATTTCTCCTGTCAAAAAGCAGACATGAAATAACTCAAAACTGCCACAAAGAACATTTATGTATTGATGGGGCCAAAAAGAAAAGTCCAGAATATGGGATGCTGCCCATGCCTTAGTGTACCTCCACCCAGGGGCCACATGCAGATATGGGACAATCAAGATATCAAGAAACGTTAAGCAAGAGTAGGCAAATACTAAAAACATAATCTATCAAGCTTAGCTGAGGTCGATTGGATGTGCTGGAATAGTACACATTTTAATTTAACCAAGAAGCTATATTTATGTAAGTGAATACTAAATTTGGAGGCAAATTAAGTTTTACAGAATAAAAATAAAATTTGAATTTGAGAAAAAAAGGAGTAATTTTTATATCAATTTTAAAAAGCAGCCGATAATCCATGTCGAGTCCTAACTTGATATCTGGAGGCAGACAACTTGGAAGGATACATATCTACAGATAAAACTGTAACTAAATCATTGGTTTAGGACCAGATTTCCTATGCTGCAGCTCAAAGGATTCAGGAGTCTTGAGCCCTATTTAGCAGAACCAGGAAACAAACTCATGTCTGTCTTAACATAAAGCCTGTGTTTTCTGCTTCACTGTGGCCCACGTGCTAAAATCTCTTCCTGTCATTCCACACAATGTGCTATTTCACTTAGAAAGATTTCACAAACCATTTAAATGTGGAAACAGGAGGAAAGCTAGCTTACAGTTTCTCCATTACTAACCATCTATCTATCCTGTTCAGCTATAAAACAAAAAGACACAGTTCATGCCCTCAAAAAGCTCTGGTTTGCATCTAATCAGAGATTAGAATTTGGAAAATCTTTTCTTCTAAAGAAGGCTGAGCTTCAATTATAAGATGGCAAAGAAGTGACGTCAAATTGCAACCCAAATTGCAAATCATGTTTAAAATATTCCCCAAAGAACATTTAAACATTAATAATCAAGATTAAGAATCACTTTTGCAAGTAGCATGAAAGTTGTGTGTTATTTAAAGTAGGCATGTAAGAAGAAAAGTCATATGGTTATTAAACATTATTCCCAATTAAGTCTAGGAGAAGAAAAAAAGCACTAAAGGTGTGTATAACTTTTCCAGGTACAAAGTTGACAGTCTCTGTCCTCTTAGTTTCTTGGATTAAAGGTCTAGGTTGGGTTTATCTTGTGAACTCCTATATTTAATTTCCATTAAAATTATACAGTGAGTGTTAATTAACTGTCTTCCCTCCATCTACTGGGAATATGTTACAGTAGTTATTTCTACAGATGCTTATGAGCATGTACAATGGGGTTGTTTTACATTTAGAGAGCAGAGTCAGGAAACTGATGAATTGTAAAGTCACCTGTCAAAGGAGATGCCTTTTTATTCTCTTTTAAAATAAGTGTTGCAGGAGGTTATGAGGGAAAGTACCTCAGTCTAACCCTAGTTTATGGAACTGACTGACACAAGATGCTCTTTCTAAAGTGACTCCATTTTTAAGATGTGGTCCACTCTCTTTAGAGATGTAACAACAAACCAAAATATATATTTTCTACCTAAAATATAGGTAGAAAATTCTCAGTTTAAAAATGGGCCTTATTCCAAAAATCTGTAAAGAAGTTGTTTAAACTGACTGCTTTTTCCCCTAGAAACAATCATATATATAGCAATCATGTTGATGCAACATTGCACAAAACTGACCCAACTACTAATAGAGTTAAAATGGGGCAGAAGATCTATGTCCTGAGATCAGACCCAACCATGCAGATAGAAAGGGAGAATGATGACAAGTCAAGCTTTTCTTCCTTATAGCTAATGGCAGGATGGACCTCAAAAGAGTCTCAAAATAGGCAAATTGTGTCTTGGGAGTTGTCTCACTTCACTTTTTACATTGCTCTCCCGGTACATGGTGTTCTCCTAGGCCTCGCTGTTCTTCCTCTCCTTTCCCCCAGCCTCATTCCCAGAAATCACTTACTTTCTTTTCCTGAAACCACATCTCAGAATCTCTTTGTGCCGTGGTTCTTGGATAGGAGTGAGAAAAAAAAGACAATTAACTTAAACCTCTGTGCCTCATTTTCCTCTGGTAACAAATGGTAATAGTCCTTTGCCTGAATCACATGATGGTAGTGAGGAATAAAATTTTAAATACAGACTACATGAATGCATGTTGTCTCCTATAATGCAAGCCGAATTCTAAGTATTATTTTGTGGAGCTAACTTACACTCATGGCCCATTAACACTTTGAGCATGATATATATTTTAATAAGTGAATGATAACTAACCCTAATTCTTCTCTAATTGGGAACATTTCAGGTAGGCTTAAAAGCACGAGTGAAAGAGTAATTTGGAAGAAAGATACTCTGGGCAAAAATACCGTCCAGACAGTCGGCTCCACAGAGTCTGCCAAAGTTAGGGTTCCAGAAGGTCATCCTAATTTCTCAAATTTTTTTCCATCTTTCTCTTCTCCAAATTACTTATTTGCTATATATATATATTTCATGACAAGGATAAAGGAGACTTCATGTGTTTCTGGGAAGGAGACAGGGGTGTTGGAATGGCTGTTCACTAGTGCGTTAAAACGGGTCATCTGTAAGTGCTAAGGAGTGGTCAATGGTAACTTTACTCAAGCGGCCACTCAGACTATAGTCTCTGACATGAGGTTCAAAAAGTTCAGTTGCAGAAAATAATTCAAGTCCGTAGTTTCTCCTATCTGGGAAAAGGTCACCCATTTCTTCCTAATAAATGGCACATAATCTGTCTGCATCTTAAGAAGCATGAGTGATATTCAACTATAGAAGTTGCATTAGAACATGTTTTAGATTGATTAAAAAAAAGGAAAGACTATATGAAATGGTATATGAGGGTGCCCTCTGCAGGAAGGCCAAAGAGACAAAGACTTTCACTGGGTTGAGAATGGACTAAATAACTTCATGATCATGGTATGTCTTCGTAGCTCTTCACAGTAAGATAATGATAAGGATAATTTGATACTACACTTTAGGATAAAAATGTTCCTCCTTACCACATCATCTTCCATCAAAAAAGTCTTGTAACTTGGGAAGGCACTTAGGTGAAAGACTTAAGGAATAACATAACAGGTCTTTAAACCACATTGCTCCTTGTTTTGACCCCAGCTGCCTACTACCATGTCTGAAATTTTCTTGGGACAAGTGAGTCTTGATGATGGCAAGAAGGCATTAGGAGCACTGAATGTTATCTGACCAGGAAGTCTAGGATGGGCCGAGAGGAGAAATCCTGTGTAACTAGAGGGCAGCACATTGTCTGTATCAGTTAGTTATCACTGCATAACCAACCATTCCAAATTTAGTACCTTGAAACCACAATCAATTATTTGCTCACAGTTCTGCCATTGGGGCAGGCTGGTAGAAATGGCTTGTGCCCACACGGCATCAGATGGGGTCGCCTAAAATGCTGTATTAGTGGAAACTCAGTCGACCAATGGAATATTCAAAATGGTGTCGCACTCATGTCTGATGATTCAGCTGGATGGCTGGAATATATCGGGGCTCGCTGAATATTGCTTACTTTCCATATAGCCTTTCCAGCAGGGTAGCTGGATCTCTTTATATGACAACTCTGAGCTCCAAGAAAGAGAAAGAATTTCCAGGCCTCTTAAGGCTTAGGCCTGGCACTGGCACAGTGTCACTTCTATGGCATTCTCATAGGTCAAAACAATTCATAAAGCCAGCTCAGATTCAAAGGGAGGGTAAAGAGACTCCACCTCTTGATGGAAAGAGCAGCAAAATATTTGTGGCCATCTTAAATTCACAATAATATCCCTTCATGTAAAATTTGGCAGTCACCCCAAACCAGATAGAAAGTAGTTCAGAAAGGGGGATTGAGAATGATCTGAAGATAATTGCTTTTTGTTTGTTTTTTTCAGTATTGTAGACTGCTGGCCAAGAGTAGGGTCTCTAGCCCTACACTTAAATTTGGCCATTCACAACCTCTTCAGCACCCATTTACCAGAACAACCAAGTATACAACAGCAGTGGCAAACTACAGCCCATGTCAACTGATTTTGTAAATTAAATTTTATTGGAACACAGCTCTCTCCAGTCATTTATGTATTGATTTATGGTTGCTTTTGTGCTACAACAGAAGAGTTGAGTAGTTGGGACAAAGACCGTGTGGTCCACAAAGCCAAAGATATTTACTTTATGGCCTTATTAGTTTGCTAGTTCTACCATAACAAAATAGCACAGACTGGGTGGCTTAAACAACAGAAATTAATTTTCTTACGGTTCTGGAGACTGAGATCAAAGTGTCATGGGGTTGATTCCTTCTGAGGGCAGTGAGAGAAGGATGTGTTCCAGGCTTCTCTAGGTGGCTTGTGGACAGCTCCCTGTGTCTTCACATGGTCTTCCCTCTGTGTGTGTCTGTGTTCAGATTTCCTCTTTATATAGATACCAGTCATATTGGATTAGGGGCCAACCCTAATGACCTCATTTCAACTTGATTACCTCTATAAAGACACTACCTCCAAATAAGGTCACATTCTGATGTACTGGGGGTTACGACTTCAACATATGAATTTGGGTGGGGCGGGGATGGGGAGGAGAACATTCAACCCGTAACAATGGCCCTTTACAGAAACAGTTTGTTGACCCCAGGAAAAGAGAAAAGAAGGCAAAGCCAGCTATTAGAAGCCTTGGATCCTAATTTCAATTTGACACCTTACTAGCTGGGTCACTACGAACAAGTCACCAAAACTCTTTAACTCTTTCTACATTAGTAAATTACATTCATTGGCACTTGGACAGCACACCACACAGGGTGATTGTAAGATCTAATTGGGATGCTCTGCAAGAAAGTAGCATGACAAATAAAAGGTGTTACATGAGTTGTATATATACTATATATAATTTGAATAATTTATTGGCATTTAACTCTGGGGCTTTGTCTATTGGAACTTGAGCTTGGTGACCATTTAGTGGGAAATATATTAGCAGCTTCCTCCTGGTTGAAGAAGAAAGTGACCCCAGGGGTGAAATTTCTTCAATGTTTCTGAATTGTGCTGCTTGGTATATACTGACCTGTAGTTTTCTTGACTTCTGAAAGCTTCTTCAGGAGGTTTTGACTCACAATTTCTTCCCCTGTGTCCCTCCTGGTCCTTACCTGCCTACCTGGTTTGCCCATTGCCTTGCCTCACTCCTCAATAACATTAGCCTGGGAGCTAATGAGGTTCCACTTTGATTAAGATCCAGGACCTTATTTTAACGTCCTCTGTGTGTTCTGCCACCGAATAGCACAGCTAGTCTCAGACTCCTGCCTTATAACTGAAAGAGTTTCTAGAACTAAACTCCTTCCAGGGACTGACTCATCCTGGATCTCTTTGGTTCTACAGGCCTAATCTCCACTTCCATCTCTGTCTTCTGCCTCCTCACCTCAAATAAGAAACGAGAAGACTCATACTTTTCCCTCTGATACTAAGTTTCTTGAGTCAGATCATCTAATTCAAGGCAGAGATTCCTGAATCTCCTATTTGTATTTAGACCTCATGAGACATGTTGTTAGGTAAGAGTGCAAGGATGATTCCATTGATTTCATAAGATGAACATTTTTGGTGATTTGCCCATTTTTGTGCAGTTAATTTCCTCTTAGTTTGTGTTTTTCAATTAAAAAAGAGTTCAGGAAAAATGTGTGCGTTTTTATGAAAGGGAGGAAAAATGGTTCTAAATTATATGTCGCTCTAAAGTGGTAAACTAAACAAACAAGTTTCCTAAAGAGAACAATGAAATCATCTGACCCTAGCAAAGCTAATATTAGTCTTCGGTGGCCGTGTGTTTGTGTAGATAGTTTCACTCTGCAATACCAAGATAGCTCTCATTATTGAATTGCTTCTAATGGGGAAAAATAGGGTGCTGTTAATCTTATTTTGATAAATTATGAAATGCCATGCCAATCTGTCCCATGTTGATAGGCTACCTTGTCTTTTTTTTTTTTTTTTCCTACTTTCTGAGCTTGAACTTTCCAAACGAATTGAGTCCTACAGCTTGACAAAGTCAATTTACTGAAATGGATATGTGTCACTGTCACTCTGGAAAAAGAGATGACAGTGTTATATGCCATAAATCAAAAGGCACTCATCCATGGAATTCTACCACTCTGCCATGTATTTGCTGGAGATTGCATGTCAAAGGATCCTGAAATCATCAGGAGATCTGATTTTAACATTGTCCATTACTCCTAAACTATCTGTATTTGCCCTGACATCTTACTGTTAAAGATACTATACATACTCAACGTTACTAGTTATATCAGTGATTCAGGCATTGTTCTCTTCAACTAAACTTCACACCAACTGAGAAGGAATATTTGAGTTTAACAAATCTAGTTTCTTTGACTTCTGGATGAATTCTAACCAATTCATTAAGCTTTAACTTGGTGCTACATCTATATTTTGTTGAATTGAAATTTATGGAAAAGATTTAGCCGAAGACAAGCATGAAATTAAAAAGTGTAAAATGAGCTGAGGTCTCTACTCTGTCGTTTTAAAAAACATAGGAGGTCTCCAATTATCCAATATAATAGAATTAATAAAGGCAATATATAATGTCATAATAGATTTTAACCCAATAGAACAACATTATTACATCTAATTGTAAATCACATAAATACTTTCTGGCAACCAAAAGGAAAAACTCACACTGCTGATAATTGTGCAGCTTCCCATATACCAAAATGTATGAGGGGTATATGTTACTTGTATTATTAAATACTTATTGTATTATAATGTAGTAATCTAATTTCTCTAAGTGCCTCATTATTTTTCATTTCAACTGCCAAATGCACATATATTATATGTTGTTAGTGAATTAAACGAAGGCATGCTAAACAGATTGATATTCTGGATTCGCTCTGTGACTTAAATGTACTGATTATAATATAAAATAAGACAAAAAAATGTGCTGTTTCCTGTAGGTCAAACCCGGTGGTTTATAATAAAGGCAATCTGTATTGTGCCCAGAAACATATTGTATGTAAACAACTGGCGTGATAAATAATATAATTTCAAATGAGTGTACTTGCTTATTTGAATCGGAATCTCTGAGATACCAACAAAATTTGAGTTCCTAGGAATGTCTGTGGGTAAATTGTGTTGTACAATGTCCAGAATAATGAGAGTGTAGCCATTTAGTAGCTACCCACTGTCCCCAACGATGACATCTCTTGGGTGATGACAGACATGATTAGCATAAAGGGATATAACAGAATGGTTCATGGGCTAGCTATTACTAGGTAACAAACCTTACCAAACTTAGTCACTTAAAAAAATAACCATTTAGCTCACATTCCTGAGTGTTAGCAATTTAGGCTATGCTCAGCTGAGCTGCTCTGGTCATGGCACCTTCATGTCTTGTGGTCAGCTGCAAGTTGGGCCAGTGGCCTTGCTGATCTTGGCTGGAGTTTCTTCATCTCTGGGGCCTCAGTTGAGATAACTGGGCTTACACAGCTCTGGCAACTAGTCTCTCATCTTCCAGCAGACTAGCCTAGGCTTGTTCACATGGCCCTGGCAGGGGCCCTAAGAAAGCAACCAGAAGCTCTCAAGGCCTCAGGAGGCCTGAGTGTAGAGCTGCCATACCATCACTTCCACTGAATTTTATTGGCTAAGCACGTCTTGATTTATGGGTGAGGAAACAGACTTTACCCCATGATGGGAGGAGCTGCAAGGTCACATGACAAGGGGAATAGATAAAAGTAAGAGTAGAGATTTGCAGCCATTTTTGTAAACAATCTCCCACAAATGGTAACTTATTGAAAGTAATATTTTTGGGGCCAGCCCGGTGGCGTAATTGTTGGGTTCGCCAGCTCCACTTTGGCAGCCTGGAGTTCGCAGATTCAAATCTTGGGCATAGACAGATGCACCACTCATCAAGCCATACCGTGGAGGTGTCCCACATGCAAAATGGAGGAAGATAGGCACAGATGTCAGCTCAGGGCCAATCTTCCTCACCTAAAAAATAAATAAATAAAAGTGATATTTTGGATAAACTTATTAAAAGAATCTAGCAGTTCTTTTGTTACTAGGACTTGTCGAGGAACCACAGATATTACTGCCAGAGACAGGTGAAAGTCCAAATCTTGCCCTATAAATCATCTATACCCGTTTTTGTCCCTTGCCATGGGGTTCCAAAGAATGAGTGCACAAAGAACCAGTAGCCAAATGGAATTCAGTTATTATTTTATTGATAAACTGTTGCCATGCCCTGATAATCCATGGCCAGCTGCATGGAGGAAGGGCACTGGGAAGAGCTACTGAGTATAGCCCTCTGCCCTCTTGATCATCACGTCTCATATAGAAAAAACTGTGGAGAAGAGATTGGCTACATGTCTTTAATATGGAAACCTTCACTCACTTGCAAAATTGATTTAGAGAATATTCTGGACCTCTGACCATTACGATTAGCGAGTGTTCCTCTTTTAGGATATCAGTAGCTAGGAAGAGGGTGGTCAGAAGTAGTCTTGGACTGCCTTCTCTGCTTCAAATTCCAACACTATGCAAAAATTGGTGACAACAATAAAAATAACAATAATAACAAAATAGTTTGAAGCTAGGTTTCCTGTCAAAAATCTCAGCCAATCTAATGCAAGTGCTCTGTGCAAATCACCATCTCCAACCATCCCTCCTCACAAAGCAATAACCCAATATGCTCATAGCTCTACCTTTGGGACAAGCTGACACATAAATACACTTATAATTTCATAATAACTTTACAACTGCAATATTGACCTACCAGCTCTTGCTATAGATTCTTCTTCCATAATTCAATACGTGTAAAAAGACTATCTGACACTCTAAAATGATATTTTTCCTCTGTTTAATTCAAAGTCATAATTTAACTCTGGAACAGTAAAGTAACCAGAATCTCCAAACTAGAACTGCTAATCCCAGCTCTATCTATAGCTGTGTGATCTTAGAGAAGACTGAGGTAACAATACCTGTCTCTCTATGTATTTTTCCTTATCAGAACTTACATATGCTTAAGCCTCTTGCAATTTATAAAAAAATAAAATTAGATGTAATTTAAAGCCTCCCTCAATCCATCATTCTTATCTAGTCATCATCCTCCCCCATCTCTTCTTCATAGTCAAATTTTACTTTAATTCCTTCCACTTCCTCATGTCCCACTCATCTGTGAGCCCAGTGCGCTCTGGCTTCAGCTCCCATAACTCCACCAAATTTCTTCTGCTAAGGCCAGTGACTTCTGTGTTATTAAGCCCAGTAGAAACTTTTCAATTCTCATCATTTTTTTTTTTTTTTTTTTTTTGTGAGGAGATCAGCCCTGTGCTAACACCCGCCAATCCTCCTCTTTTTTTGCTGAGGAAGACAGCCCTGGGCTAACATCTGTGCCCATCTTCCTCCACTTTATATGGGACGCCGCCACAGCATGGCCTGCCAAGCAGTGCGTCGGTGCGCACCCGGGATCCGAACCAGCGAACCCCGGGCCGCCGCAGCGGAGCGCGCGCACTTAACCGCTTGCGCCACCGGGCCGGCCCCAATTCTCATCATTTTTGACTACTTGGAAATATCTAATACAACCAACTCTGTTGTTACTTCCTGGATTACTCTGTTTTTAGCGTCCTTCCTCTTTCTTGGCTCAGCATCCTCCACCGAATCAGAGTTCTCACGCTCTCTTCTCTCTTCTCAATCCATATTCTCTTCAGTCTATCTCCAAACCTTCACTATAGCTAAATGCTGATAAATCCCAAATTGAGATCCACACTCACATTCCCAAAAGTCCACTTTACTTCTCCACTTGTGTGTTTCAGAGACAGTTCAAGTCAAACATCCCAAACTGACCTCATCATCTTTTCCCCCTAAATTTGCTCCCCTACCAGAATTGTCAAATCAGAAACTAGAGGTCATCCTTGACTTCTCCCTCTTCTGCTCCACAGTATCCAAACAATCATCTCTGTCTCTTGAAGCCATCCATTTATGTTCATTTCCCCTTCCTCATACTAATCCAAGCCGATCTCATCTCTTGCCTCATGTATAGCAAGAGTTTTCTAGTTGACATACCCTTTCCATTCTTACTCTCTATAATCCATCATCTACTTTCCAGCCCAAGAGATGTAACTCTGATAAGTCACTCCCCAACTTTAAACCATCTCTTTAATGTTTTTCCATTTCCCTTAGGATAAAGTTCAAATCCCTTTACAGACCCTAGAAGGTCCTAGATGATCAGCCTCCCAATTAGCACAGCAGCATCATCTCTTGCCATTCTCTCCCTTGCTCTTTACATTTGGCCTTTGAGCTTCTGGATCATTCAACGTTCTTTCTCATCATTGTACATGCTTTTATTGCTCACCTGGAATGTTCTTCTACCCTATCTTCACAGTAGTTTTTTCTGACCCTCCTAGTAATTGTGCACTTCCATAAGACTTCCAATTACTTGTTCGATAGCTGTGTTCCCTAGAGCTTGTGTGCTTCCTGAAAGCAGGGGCTCTGCCATAACCTTTATGCCTAGTAAGATGCCTAGCACATAGTAGTTATTTAATAAATGTTTGTGGAGTAAATAAAGAATTTATAGACCTCTGGGTTCCCACCCCCCACCCCCATTTCTAAGGTGGAAAAGTTCATTTTTGTCTCCATCCCTTGTATCAGCTGCTTGAGGTTGTCTAGATGATCTAATAAGTAATTTTTAAAAATAATAAAGATAAAAGATCTTTGAAACACATAAAGCCTTTTACAAGTGAAAAAGATATTATAACAGCCTCTATGTATTATTCATATAAATGATTTGAGAAGGTTTGGGGAAGGACTGAGAAGCCAAATTATTATAAGGAAAAAATGGCCTTAAGTTTAAATCACATAGTTAGCAATCTCAGGGATTTCAGGCTGATTGGTACCAGTATTACTATCATCTGATTATCCAAATCACCAACTTTTATGCCCTGTCAAGATCCCTGGTAGCTTCTACCTAACACCTTCTCAATGTTTAGTCACTTGCTTTCCCCTTTTTTTACCACTGGTTTCATTTTATAAAGATTTATTATAAGACAATCACTGCACCAGGCTGTAGGGACATAAAGATAATTATCACATAGTTCTAGCCATTTCCACTTACTATTAAAACTATGGAACTCATCTGATATAAAGCAGTGCCTAAAAGGAAAGAATGTGATGCCAGAAGGGTGTGGCTTTGAATCTCAGCTCTCTACTTACTAAATTTGTGAGCTTCAACATATTTCTGTTCATCGGTTTCCTTATGTATAACACAGGTAGAAACAACTACCCTAAACAGCTATCAAAAAAACTACCAAAATTACCAATAGAATTACATGAGATAGCATTTGAAGTATCTAGTACGTGCTTTGCATATAAGTGCTCAAGAAAGTAAAATTACCTGTAATAATTCTGTAACAACCCAAAAGGACAACTAAGTATACTGTTAAAACACTAAACTAAGGAAAACTGTTTTGTTTTTTACTGCACATGAACACAAATAACTCCTTTAATAAGTTCTTAGTTTCTGCATCTATGCTGTGAGATGTTACTTATTATGTGAGTGCATCCACTAGCATAAACAGGTGCTTAATAAAATATTTGATCATTATCAAATATTATTTTAGAAGTTTTTTAGATCAATGACCTCAAAAGTAAGGTGTGTTCCCCCCAGGGATGGTAAGCAGGAAATATTAGAGCATGAATGTGTATATAATTTTATCTATAATCCAAGAAACAAAAGTTTGCTAATATTTAATTGACACAGATAACTGTGGTGCCCACTCTGGGTCTCTGAGGAAATAATGGAAGCTCTACAACATCGAGGGTTCGAAAGCAGCACCCCTATGGGTAGCTTTGTTTTCAGAGGTCTGCAACATACAGCAGTTTACTTGTGCCCAGTTTGGATTATTTAGTTTGAAAAAGGTTCTAATGATAAAAGGCAACATTTTAAAGACAATATAACAGTCATAAAGCTGTTTAGAACATACTACATAGCAGCTAACTAGAAAATGCCAATATTCAAGAAATTCTAGGAGAACCAATAAAAACATAGTGGGAGTCTTCAGTATGCCTCATTCAGAATTAAACAACTCTAGTAAACTAAAATAAAGAGACATGGAGGAGTTTAATAATACAAACAATAAAAAATATACATACTCATGTCTTTACAAATATAAAAATTTTGCATATACATGGAACATTTGTGAAAATCAATATGAATGTGTCCACAAAGAAAACTTCAACAAATTTAAACAGCAGAGATCACATTTTCTGATCATAGTCCAATAAATATGGGAATTAATAGTAAAAATGTGGCAAGAAAATTACTTGGAAACTGAGATATAGTCCTAGCTAACACTGAGATCAAAAAAGAAATCACAGGGAAATTAAAAACTACCTAGGAAAAAATAAAAAATGACTGCTTGATATCAAAAACTATGAAAGACAACAAAAACTGTTCTCAAAGAAAATTATATAGCCTTCATTATTAATAAGAAAGGTGGAAGGAAGAAAGGAGGGAGGGAGGGAGGGAGGAAGGAAGGAAGGACCTTATTATTTATTCATCATGCAAAATAAGAGGGAAAGCAGTTCTTAGGATTACTCACTTTGGGCCTTCTTTATAAGCTTATTCAAAGCATGTATAATGGATAAGAACCTCGGTTGTATACATAACCAACAAAATTTCTCTTGTTAAAAAAAAAAAGAATCCCAATACGTACCAGATCTAAGCTGAAAAGATTCAATTCTTAGTAGCAACTGGTTAATTCAGGCAGAACGAATAAGGAGAGCTATTTAACCATGAAATCAGAGTGCAAATTTGAAAAATTATTGGGCACTTCACCCAAAGATCTATCCAGTACTTTCTGATGATGTCTACAAGAATGATTTGCTTAAAGCTCTCCGTAGTCAGGGTATAGCATTTGTTTTCAGAATGTACAGCTATGACGTGAGACGTTCCAGCATGGAGGTGCTTTAGGATGCCAAGTCAGTCTCACTAATATCCCCAAGGAGCCAGACCCAGATGAGACTCATCCATTTTTCAGGATGCAAGTTTTCTTTAATGAAGAAAACCTCATTCCTGGAGGCCCACAGAGAAAAACTCAAGAATATATTAAAGAACCACTACTGGAGGAGTAACTATGTGTACACAAGTATCTAGCTCATGCCCTCTCCTAGAATTATCATAAAATGGCCATCATACATAAAAAGTGGGAAATCTACAACAGCACAGAAAACCAAGGTGTGTTACACACACACCAAAACCCTAGAGGTTCCAAAAAACACTACAAACCAGATTGGGTGACAAACTGTACACAGAATCAGCTATGTAGTAATGAGTATACATACATAAAAAAAAAAAAAAAAAACTAAGTCTTCTATGGTTAAGTAGGTATAAAAATTAGTTTCACACATGCATACAAACATATACCTAAAAGAAGAAGTAAATAGCTAATAAACATAAAAATTCAACTTCAGCGCAAAGCATTAAGTATATTGTCTGTAGTCATACATCATTTTGCCTCTCATATTAGTAAAAAAATTATTATTATTATAATATATGGTGCATAAAAAGGTCCATTGAGAAGGACACATGCACAAACTTCTAATGAGACCACCTGTTGGAATGACATTTCTGGAAAACAATTGTGCAAATTATGTCCAGAAACTAAAAAATGTTTATATCCTTTGACTACAATTACTTTTCCAGAATTCTATCCTAATGAAAACTTTTCACCACAGCCTTACAATAGGAAAAATACTGAAAAGAACATAAATCTGTAACAAGAGATGATTAATTAAGTACATTTGTGGGTCATCCATAACCTTATGCAATCATTAAAATATCATTTATTAAAAACTAATGATATAGAAACATGCTTGTTATGTAATATTGATGAAACACGCAGCCTAAAACTCATATCTACTGTTACATCACACTGTAAAAAGTGTAGGAAAAGTGCTGGAATAAAATGCAACAAAATATTAACAATGAATATATCAGGGAAAAATAAAGATTTTGTTTTAAAGACTGTGCTCTACTTTGAGGGACTAATGTTTGCAGGATTTGTTAAGTTAGCTGAATTTCCTAGTTGTAGCTTGGCTCCATGACAGTTTTGTGATCCATATCAGGAGTCATTTATCTACATCCTACAAAAATGTTCCCTCTTTGTTTTAATTAGATTTAGGATCTTTGATCAAATTACTCTTTTCTAATGCCACATTATATTAGCTGAGTCCCAAGTGAATTCTCAGCTATGCCTACTATAACATTTTGTATTCCTGTATTAAAAATTTCAGTTTACTTTGGTAATCACTTATACTGTATGCTTTTAATACACAGATATGCGGAACCAGACGTATAACTCCCTGTTGTATCCATCTAAAAATTACAGAAATTTTTTCTCGCCAGGGTCCTTTTTTATCTGACTCTCATCCTTTGTCTTCTACTTGCAATCTTGTATGGCAGTTTTGGTAGGAGCTTTTCTTCCCAACCATTAAAATTCAGATTAAAGCCCCAAGGTGAGGTCTTATCATTCCTCGAAACATATTTTTCATGGTTTTCACGAAGTGTTTGCTAAACCCTCACCAGAAACTCTTTATTTCGTTCAAGACCATCTATATACCCTGCTGTTTACTTTTCATAGTTTTATTCTCTTCCAGGACCGCAATCACCAGCTAGAACAGAAACTGTCCCCGGTACTCCCCTCTCCCCCATACCCAGCCAATCTTGAAATTTTCTTTCAGAATGTTAAATATCTAGAGTTGTATCAGAGATTTTTATCTTGATGTGTAACGCGTTCCCACTTACTTTAGCAGAAATGGATAGTCCTTAGTAACTGTAAGACATTTACCAAAACCCCATTCACATTTTTTTAAATACAAGTCCAGGAATGTAGGCACCGCAGCAGCGCTACAGAGCTGCCACCTAATTGTGACCTCTTGGTGTGAAGTTGTCACCAATCCCCACAACCTTGTAGAGTCTATAGGACTTCTTCCACCTGCAGTTTCTGGGCCGTCCTGCCTGAAGCCTCCTCTGCTTGGGTAGTGAGGAATCCTTTTCAAGATGATCTAAGTTACCACTGATTTAAAAATCCCCTACTTCTTTAGAATTTCCAAGGGCTTTAATTGTCCTATGCGCTTTCTTTTCTGAATCTTCCACTTGTTTGTCTCTTACAAAAGATTTACTGCCACACTTGGAATTCTATTCTATAAAGATTCCTGTATTTAAAAACTCTTTAATAAGCTGATTCTCACTTAATGGGTGTAAGAATCACTTGGAAGGACTTTTTAATGCATGCAGATTTCTGGGCCCATCCCCCAGAAATTCTGTTTCATTGAGTCTAGGTTGGGTACAGGGAGTGTGCATTTTTAACAAACACTGCGAGTGCAGTTGATTCTAATACAGATGCTTTTCCAACTACACATCGAGAAAGAATGCTTTCACCTTTATAAGAACCTAGAACATCATTCCTCAAGCTACTTCTCCTTCTCCTGTAAAAGGTTCTACTTCTCAAGAGTCTGCTTCCAAAAGTCCCTGGTGATTGTCATGTTAAACCTGTTTAGTCCCAGTTCTATTCATTTGATAGCTACTGAGCATTAACATACAGAAGATTTAAATACTCTTTCTTAGGAGATGCACACTCACTGCTTAACAAAATACTTCCTACAACCATGGGTTCTCCTTCTTTAGAGCAGCAGGCAGTTCTGTAAGTAGTGTTGACTCAGCTTTCCATTTATTTCTGGGCTCCCCCTGTACCCCCGCACCTGGGTCGCAGGCATCATTTGTTGGGTTCTTAACGGATAAGCAGTTTTCAATACCTACATTTTCATGGTCAATTTTGTCACATAACTAGTAGTTATTTCCAATTTCCCAAATAAATTTAAATCAGGAAGTCTCCATTTTATTTAACTTTAATATCTGCTCAATTAACGTATCCTACTCAGCTTCTCTTTCTCTGTCCCTTTTCACACTTTCTGTAGTTTTTCCCTACTTGCCCTTTTAATTATCAAACCTGCATAAACTTCCTGGTACATTTACAGGTCCTTTCCAAGTTAGCCCTATAGCTACACAAAGCTTAAAACAGTGTTTGCTGTTAACACCTGAAGAATAAAATGAAGCCCATTAATATTTAGGAACTTTTGAATCATGACTTGGGTTTCCATTATGTAATCAAGGCAGAGCAGTACAATAATTGTAATATTTTTTCTTCTCTTCAGTCAAATATCTCTCTTGAAACGAAAGGTCTGTACCCAGTAAAGATAAATTCTGTTTTCGCTTATAGGACAGTGTTTACATATTAGAAAACTTAATTTATGAAGGAGCCTTTTTTTCTTTTTCAAGTCAGGTTAATGACAGTTTGCAAAGAAGGAATAGTTAACTGGTTAGGAAGAGAATGATAAACAAGCTTAGCTCTTCTTAGAGACCATGAATATACAGCTATTTCTCACTAATGCATGTTAACTACAGTTGAACATTCTTTTTAAAATATGCATACTGTCAGCTCACCAATATGATCTTTTAAGCTAATGTACTCAGACATTTCTTGAGAGAAAAATGACTTTTGTGATGAGTTTTAAACCAAGTAACAAAAATATACTACACTTTCAAAGTATATGACATTGCATTTAAATGTATCCCCACTTACAAAGTATTATAAATACTTAGTGGGTATAAATAAATGAAAATAAAACAAGTAGGAAGTGTTTTCCTTTGCAACACAACGTAAGTCAGGGATTATCTCAACATTTTTCAACCAACTCTTCATACACGGGAACTATTTATGAAACTGCCTCGAGAACATGAGTAAACTGATGTCCTCTGGGGCAGAGACTACGAAAGAAGTCTCTGCAAGTCGATGGTCTGGATTCAAACCACCTTCCACATCTAAAAGTTATTTGATATTTACATCTTTTTTACCCATATCTGTGTAATGAAGGTTATTCGAGTTCCTGTCCCATAGGGTCATAGGGAGGATTAAAAGAGAAAATAAATGCAGTGTATTCTGTATGTGTGTATTTTTCATAGGTATATATATGTTTTATGTATGTACATTTGTATTTTGTAGAGATATATAAATGTAGGAGAAAATTAATATAAAGAAAAAATAAGTGTAAAAAAATGTACTTGCCCATAGTGAAAACTTCCTCAATGTGATTATTATTATTATTGTTATTATTATTATTATTATTATATACTGTTTGGGGGCACTGAAATTTCCCCAAGTAATTAAATTAGGGTGTCTTATTTTATTATTAGGCTAGTTTCTTGTGAAACAGATACTTCCTAATGGTACTCTACAGTCAAGTCCTCAGATAAAAAGCAAGTAAGATGATATGAGGGTGAAGCACTTTCAAAAAAGCAAACTACACATTTCAGGTATTATTATTATTGATGACAATGGTGATAATGATGATGGTTACACATTCTTCAAATCTTAATGTCACCCAGATGGTCCCATTTTTTCCAGCCTTTAGGAGTCACTCTTCCTTTTTCCACAAGTATCAGTAGTTTAAGTCACCACCCTTTGTTCCACAGTCTCCCCCGCCACTGAGGACTCACTGAGGAATGCAAGCATGTGATACCATTACAATCGCTGTGTTGCTTTTTCTCAAGTACGTACACAGGCTGCCCTCTGATGCCCAAAGCATAGCTAAAACCAACGGGAGGCCACAGGCAAATGGAAGATAATTGTAATGCGGGAAAAGACAACATAACTCGCTATTAGTCTCTTCACAAGTAGTCGCTTAGTCTCCTTAGCCGCTCAAACCGTTCTCCATAGCATTTTACCTGCCAGCACATTATAGAAGTCACCTACCTCTTCCCAACTGAAGTTCCTTAAGACCTCATCCTTCCTATTGAGAATCCAGGTGCATATGTTCCTGGCCTTAGAAAGAAGAGTAGCAGCCCCCTGCCCCTCTCAGTCTAAAACCTCAGTCCCAGACCTGCCTCTTGCCTGCCCAAGTGGTAGTCAAGGGTGGAGGCATTTAGAAAGAACTATCATAATAGTCAAGGGTACATTTTCCAAAGTTTGGAAAGCGTCATAATCAGTTCCTTTCCATAATCTTTTCCATATTAGAAGGAGGAGATTATGTTTGCATATCCTTCCAGTCGTCTGATCATCAGTGAACAAACATATGGAGGAAAGAAAGAGAAAGAGAGAGAACCCATCTGTCAATGACAGACATTCATTTTCAGGGTGAGTCTAGCCAAAAGCCATATTTAGGAGAAAATATATTGGGCTCTTCTAGGGCATATGCTTAATAAGTATACGTCCAACTTAAATACCATTTCAGTCTGGGGCATCTGTATTTGAATTACTTCTCCAGTTCTGGGTTTCCTGAGCACGATGAATTAGATACTTGCTTTATATCTAGTTGGTTAAAACTGCTCACAAAACTGGTCCCTCCCATCACAAAAGAGGTTTAATTCCCAGCCTAAATTCCCTCTTCTGCTCTGAAATTTAGAAATCATTTACCGTCTCTCAAATGGCATTTTCCCAGTTTCAATTATTTTAAGATCTGGCAACCAACTTTGTAAGTATGAATATGGATTCATATTTAAGTAAATATAGAGTATAAAAAGAAACTCTAAGAACTGTGATTTGGTAAGGGATATGGGAAGCATACACATACAATTCACGCGAGGCTTTTCTATTTACCTATGAATTCTAATAAATATCAGATTATTAATCTGGGATTTGTAGCTGAGGAAGAGGAATTCCAAATAACTCTCCCTCATACCCCAAAAAAGAGCCAAGTCAAATAATGGGTTAGAGGTTCATTTCAGATAGCTTGTTGGAACAAGAGCATATTTGCTCTTCTAATCCTTGTTGAAAAAATAACGTTGTTGTCTATTACTATACAGCTCAGCCCACTTATTAATTAAATATAAAAAAGCATATTTAGAATTAGCTGTATAGTAATTTTGAAATGTAAAATATCAAGACTAAGAGAAAAAAGAAGCAATCATTCCAAAAACAAGTAATTATATCCAGATGCTATGACGGTATAAATAATACGCCAGAGTACAAAGACTAGAATGCAAAAGATATCCAGGTACCGGTTTAATTTACTGTCTGAAGCGAGGGCCCTTTGACCATATGAGAGTCTTACCTCCATCAGTAAACTTGGTGTGTAGAAGGCTCTTAGATGTGGCTTGGAGAGTTATGAAGTTCCATAAAGCGTAAGCTTGCCAAGGCAGACACTGAAGCTCAGCATGGCCCTCCTGGGACCCACAGGGAGTCAAATAAAAGTATCATCCTAAAAACTCTGAATGAGCAGTGGAAACTTCTTCTTCTTTGATAAATTATTGATAATTAAAGGTTTAAAGGAAAGTGATGAAGCAACCATAAACTTATTATCTTTGTTGCATAATCAAAAGGAACAGCTTTAGTCCAAAGGGGGCTAATTATACTACTATAATTAAAACATTACCAGAAGTGTTTGAACTTCTGGAATCTTAACATTTGCAATTGTCTAAGCAAACATTTTCCAAAATTATAGATTTTCTAACTTAAAGCATGATTTACTTTTCCTTTTGTACTGAAAAATGACTAAAAAGAATTTATTTTCTTCTTTTCTCTCTGGAACATTTCATTTTCTCTAAAGGCATATTTACCACTTATAAATCATCACATTTACAAGAAGAATGACACAAAAGATGATATATCAAACAATTATGCAATTCAACAAATCAATTGCTGCAGTTATTTTAATCTTTAATAAATGAACTGATTTTACTCATGATTTCCCAATTCTGTAAAATTGCCAAACTTGTAAATAGGAAACAGATCTTTATGATTCTGATATTAAACTATGCTTTACTTAAACCTAGATGATCTTTTATGCCTTCTTGAAATTTTTGATATTTGGAAAATCATTCTTTTCCTGCAAAATTTTTATGTTAAGTTACATTAGGACATGCCCATGAACTTCACATTACTATTGTTTTAAAAATTAAATGAATTTTCTTTAATTATGCAAATAATTCTTATTCTAATGCTGTTTGAAAGGTTTCTCTTATGTGTCCTTTCACGTAGGAGTAAGCCAAGGCTTTTTTCTTTAATTCTCAAGCTTTTATGGTAAGACAGAAGAAACCTCACTTCGAGGCTCTGCGACTTTTACAAAGACCTCCTATACTGGTCACCTACGAACATGGCCCTCTGAGAATGCAAATGTAACCATTACTGGATATACAAAGATTCTGTGAATTGTGTTTCAAAGCTCAATCAGCGGTTCTCCTTTCCCTAGGTCAGTTAGCACATAGCTCACGATAGCCTCCCTATCTCTTCGGGAGAATGCCCTGGCTCGTGTTGATTGACTGCATTTTTAACTATGCTAGAAGTAATGCTTTTTTATGGATGAAAAGCAACAAATCCCTTCAATTATTTCTTTATTAATGTCATTTTTTCCTGTGTAGTTGTCATTACTAATCTTCTCACCAATGTTCCCTGTTACAATTCCAAGAAGAGCTAGGCTTCTGCCGTTTGATGAAATATATGATGGTTTCAATTTACTAAGTTTTTTTTTCCTCTGAACTAAGAAGTAGTCACTGTTAATTTTTTTGAGGTTGCTTGTGTGGGATCTTCTATATCCATGTTTCTACTCATGGGTGGTGACTCACAATGAGAATGTATCTGGCATTAACATCGCACCTCCTTGCATGTACATAGTCAATGCTTTAGAAGCTCTCTCCCTTCCAAACAGGACACAGAGTGGGCAGTCCAAGATTGACATGTAGAAAATACTCAGTCAAGCATTAAAAACAAAAATAAAGGGAATGAGAAGAAAATGAACCTTTATCACATATGCATCTCCATATTTATTATCTTGCCTTATCTTCACATAACCTTACGAAATAAATATTATTTACTATTATAAATGAGGAAAAAGGATATTTAGTGACTTTCCCAAGGTCTCTTCTTGACTTCAAAGTCTCACTCAATGACATATTAGTTGTAAACACTGTCCATGGAAATAACTCTCTCTTTTGTAAAGTATTATGATAATGTTTCATTAGATACTCCATTTGGGGGAAAGACACTTTCAAGGCTGCTGATATCTTAGCAGCAGGGTACAGAAGGAAAGAGCAGAGTCATCTGATGGATTTTTTCAAGTCCTGGTCACCACATAGACTTTATGAGGACCTATTACTTGCAAATGCTTCTGCAAAGGAAGAATGATGCCTTTAACAATTATCATTTAATAGCATTCCAATAGATGAATATCAGCAGAAATACATGTGACAGAAGTACAACAGTTGTATCAGCAGGAGCCTAGGAATGATTGGACATAGAAACTGAGTGTGAGACAGTCAAGGATCACTCTTACATTTCTACCTTCTGTGAATGAGGGAATTTTCATGCCGCTCATTTAGAGATAGAATACAGTTGAGAAAGAGTTTAGATGAAAATTCCTAAGTCATTTTTAGAACTCAAAATTCCTGTAAGACATATATGTGAGATTTCCAGGAACCAGCTGTCTTGAGTTCAGGGCAGAATTTAGGGCTAAAAATATAACATATAAGTGGTAATTGAAACCATGAATGTGGTTTAAGAAACCTTCTGAGTGTGAATACTAAAAGGAACACAGAGCCAATGAAGCAGACTTGGAGAATGTGAAATTTAAGGAATGGGCAGAATAACATCTGCCCACAAAGGAAACTAAGAAGTAAAGTCTAGAGAAATAGGAGGGAATCAAGGAGAAAATTAAGTCACAGAAGTTAAGGAGGTGTTTCTTGCTTGAAGGAGACAATGGTCAACAATGACAAGTAAGATGAAGATTAAAAGGGTCCATTTTATAGGTCATTGTTCATCTTGGAAAACACAGGACTGAATTTGTACTAAAGTGGTAGCAGTAAATGTTTATTCCCCTATAAAGCAGCTTGATTTTCACAAGTTCATAATATGGATATAACTAAAAGGGGGTATGAAGTCAAAAGAAGGTATTTTAAAGATGGAACAAACTTTTGTGTTGCATTTTTTTCAGTAGTCCTCACTTGTGAAAAAGTTAAGAGGTAAAACTGTTGAATCAATGCAAAGTTATGATTTTACAAGGGGTTTCAACAGAAGCACGAGTAACAAGAGGCAGAGTAATAGTGACAGTCATTGAAAAGACAGACTTTGGAATCTAGGTTAGAAAGGGAAGAAAGTGTATCTAGAAAGCAGTAGACAGATTAAAAGGAAATGGAGTAGTCCAGGGCCTGAAGATTTCCTAAGGTCAAAGAGTCAGCATATTAGTGTTACAGAGTTGGAAAGATAGGTTGTTATATTTAAAGATGAATTGAAGTTTAATATTTCATATGCAGTATAGTGCTGGGTTTTGATATATTTCAAGATGTGGCTATCTGTATCAGATACTGAATTAATGTAAAGCTAAAGATCATTAGAATCGAAGTCAAAGAATTGCCTTGGACATTGACAAAGACATTGAAGTTGCCTTGGAAATTATTAAGATTAAAGCAAAAAGGTTGGACACTAAAAAGGCATTACTAAATCAGTTTTAAGTCAATCAACTAATAATGTCTTATTTCTCTTGGAATTCATCCAAAAGTGAAAATCAGTTGAAAATATAAAATGTACAATAGATTGACATAATCAAACAGTAGCTGACTTACTCTGAGAATTTGCCAAGGCAACATAAACCATAAATAGCATTATGGAAAATAGAGAAAATATTTTGATATTCACTTAATAAATATTTTCATACAAGAATTTGCTCAAGTGTTTATTTCCTTTTACTACCAGCTTTAAAAAAAACTGTCCTTCTTAAACTTTTTTGGTTGACAAATTTCAAAAGCAAATTTTGATGTCACCTTCATATGACATAATTAATATTATATATTAATTTATATTATTATTATATATAATAATATAATGCTGTATATTTTAATAAAGTACACAAATATATTACTGTTTCTTTTTATTCCCCAGCTTTATTGATATAGTTGACATATTACATTGTGTATGTTTGTGGTGTACAGCATGATGGTTTGACGTGTATATTGCAAAGTGATTACCACAAGAAGTGGGTTGACACATCCATCACCTCATATAGTTACAATTGTGTGTGCGTGTGTGTGTTAAGGGCTTTTGAGATCTACTCTCATAGTAGCCTTCAAACATACAACGCAGTGTTGCTAACTATAGTCACTGTGCTTTACATTACATTCCAAGAATGTATTCATCTTTTGACTGGCAGTTTGTACCCTTTGACCACCTATATGCATTTTCCCCACCCCTTGGCAATTGCCAATCTACTCTCT